>NW_027122718.1:2400000-4800000 GCF_030686945.1 Centruroides vittatus
TTGGGCCTTTTTCTGCAACACCTAATGGGGAAAAAATCCTCTAAGAATTTTAATTTTTATATTAATTAATTATTTCCACTTAAATACCAATCTAACATTAAAAAGTTAAAAATAATCGTTAAATAATGATTTTATTTGATAAATATAGCTGCAGGAAGTGTTATTTCATTTAACAAGGCGTGAAATTTCACACCTGCAGTCTAAAGCTGGAGGGGAGCTAACTTACCGCATCTGTTCAAATATAACATAATATTTATGGTTTTTATGCTATTAAAATAAGAGGGGACTGAAAAATATGAGAAAAAAATTTTTCTGAATAAAAAATGAAAAAAACCTGCTGATGTCATAGAAAACAACCAATAGAGTTTTTAAAAATTTTACAGGAGTCAATTATGTTCCAATTTGATTGAAATTTTCATATACCGCACAAAAAAAAATCGCACAGAAAAAGACCGCACAAAAACAGGTTTGACTGTATTTGATATATGAGTATGGATGAATATTTATGAGAATAAAATAATTTTATCATGAATACAACAAGATTGAAACTCCTGCACACACTGATTAGATGGCTCATAGTTCCCCATCTTTATTTTCTCTGCTTTATTTTCATGCTATATATTTACCTATTAGAGGTAGTACCATTTGATTTAATACAATTGTGTAGTTTAGTGAACTTTATCTTTGTTAGTTTCTTTTATTGGTGATTACAGTTTCATTTATTAAAAAACAATTTTATTTTACTTTATTTTACTAGTATTATCTTAGTTTACTTTGCTTCCTTTATGTCATATTCTTCCTTTCATATCAAACTTAATCAAAACTGATAAATTCATCCCTATATACAAGATTTTGTATTACAAGAGGGTTTTGGGAGCTTTCCTCATTAATTGAGGTTATCTTGTAGTTTTAATATTGCTTAATATAATGGATTATTATTGACTTATTTGAATGTCCATATTAAAAGTACATTTTTTAAAGAAAACTGATATACATTTGCGTATTGGTGATACGTTTGGTTTGTTCAAATGAAACAGCTCAATGGAAGTATGTTAATTATTGTACTGTACATGTAAGGATTTATAGTGATTTATAGAAACAGTACACTGAAGACTGAACAACTCACTCACTCACTTGTTCAGAGGTACATCCATCCACCTGCAGACTACTTGTCACTACAGTTACACTGTTTCGTTTGAAGGAACCAAATATTTCAATAAAGTTATTGGTATTTTATTAAAAATTTTAAAGTTATTGTCAGCTTAAAGGTTTAAAAATATTTACTATAAATTAAAGTTTTTAATTAATAATTACAAATGTAATTAAATACGAAATAATTGTAATGTATATATTTTTAGGGGACAACAAGTATTGCCAACAATAAAAGTAAACAATTTACAGAACATATCTATTTAGATTTGATGCTCTCTGAAGATAAATCAGTTTCAACTGTGTCATCACAGCTAGTGAATTTAAATTCAAAAAAATCAAAATTCAAGCAACTTGAGGAGAAACAATTTGACGTCAATGCTACAAAAAATACTCAAGCCGAAATTCCAAATAATAATCTAGAAAGTCTAGCTAAAAATGTATTATCAACAGATAAATTATCATCACTTGAAAGTAGTATCAATACAGATGAAGATATAGGAAACAATTATGTTCAAATAACTCATATAAATTGTGATATTAACAAAAAAATTCCACCATCTGGTAAAAGTGCTGAAGATGAAATAGGTATAAAAGTTTTAATTTCTTTTTTTTTTATTTGAAAAAATTATTATTATTTAAGTAAATATTAATGGATATATTTTTTTGCATTCAATATATACATGAATACAAACAAGATAATTTAAATAGTTTTAGGTATTTTCTGCTGTTAACATAGATGAACACAACAATAAACTATGTATTTTCTATGAAAGCAAAATTGAGCTCTGTGACATAGAAAACAAACCTAAGAGAGAAAAGGTTTTAAAACTGATCTAAATCTAAAGCAAAAATTTATTTCAGAGATCAATGTAAATTGACAGCAATTAGATTTTTGCAACCAGCTTAAAACCAGCAATCAGCCCATAGACCTTACATGGTGAACTTTGAATATCTTAGCCCATAGATTGAATTTCAAAATTCTGGCTTTGTCACATCAGCTTTACTGAGTTGTACATATTTGCAAAAATGCATGTTTAGTGGTTATATGGTTTAAATTTCAATCACAGATAAAACACTTTCTGATTTATGCACAGCTCTTACATTCTGCTCAATCAAATCTAATAATATAGCAGACTTGTGATGGACATTCTTACTACAGCAGACTCAGACGGGCATTCTTACTACCCTCAACACAACATCTTATCAACACCAAGCTAGAGGCCATCCACACAGTGGTGCACGTGGCGGGATATGGTCCTGCTAAATACAACCATGTCAAAAACAGCATTAAACAGTCCCTCTTGCCTGCTACCATCTTGCGCAGACCAAGGGATTGGACAACACTCTGTCCCTCCCTCCTTCCCATACTGTGGCTGCCTCACAGCCTAGATTTGCCGGATTTTTAGGCAAAATGGCTTTCACTTACCCATAGCCCCATGCCCAAGTCTTGTGTAATGATAGGGACGCTCTTTCCACCCTGGAAAAATCTGGTGTCTACTCCATTCCCCCGCAAAACCCAATATCAGGACTATACACCTATTATATAGGTGCGACTGCCAGAATGCTGGCCGTTCACATATCTGAACACCAACGTTCAGTTGCACTAGGTAATTGCGATACCAAACTTTCCAAATTGGTGGTACAGCATCACCAGACAGCACTTTGGAATCAGGTGGCACTGCTCAGACATTGTGAGGAGGGGAGCTTGTTGTTTATTTGGGAGGCCCTCTTCACTAAGCTGCTCTCCCTGTGCAACTCCCCTACCCTCGAATTACCCGAAGTTTGGACTAATTATATACAAACAGTTAAAAAAAATCAACAATAATTCTACTTTCATTTCCTGCACCTCCAATGTAGAGTAAGATGCATGCGCATTGATCTTTTAAGTGTATCTTAATATATGTTACATGTATTTTATGTGTTTTCAAATTATGTTACATGTTTTTATATTTATATTTTAACTTAACATACACTTATGGTGCTCTTCCAATTGGTTTTTGCCTTTATGTATGTTAAGGTGCATGCATGTCAGTTTTATGTGTTTACAAAAAATATTTAATTGAAAATTTATTCTTGTTCTTAAAAGGTTTTGTTCCAAAACAGCTAATGTTGTTAATTTTTTTTAATTTTAAATATTTAATTCGAATTCTCTTTGTTATTCAAACTGCCTGAGGATGACGTTCGTAAATTACGTCGAAAGCGCTTGCACAAATAAAATATTTCTTTTAATTACTTTAATGCATCCTTATCTGAAGTTTTTAATTGTGTTAATACAACTGTTTGCATGATGTTCAATCTAAGTCTTTAGTATACCTAACAGACTTGTGATCATTTGGCTGAAGATTATATAGTCCAATCAGCCATGTCATAGTTTTTTACATAAACAAACAGTACAGAATAATTATATTTTTATAATTATTTTGTACTTTTTATTATATTACAGTATTGTTAAATAATAATAATGTGTAAGAATGTAATTGCAAACATTTTACAAAACACTTCTATTATTTCATTAACTTACTGGCTTATTTTTGCTGAAAATTTTGTGTTAAAACATTATAACATATACTGTAAAAATAATAGCTAAAATATAAAGCTATTATTATAATTAGTTTTAAGAAAATTAATTATAATTGCATAGCATTTGAAAACTATATATAGAAGACAAATAATTTCATAACCAATATATAGTTTTCGGATTTATTTTTATGCAGTCAATACATTAAATTGAATATAACCTTAATGTAAAAAAGTATGTGTAAGTATCTACTTAAATCAAAATTTGTATGCAATGAATGATCATTATATTAAGATCATTAATTGTAATTAAAAAACTGCTTAGATTTTCAAGACAAACTGTAGTTTAATTGTGATTTCTGATGGTATATAAATACGAATTCTTGAATAGGTATGTATTATATATCTTTCATGAAAGCAAATAGATGGTTCTTTTTCATTTTAATTACCAAATGCAAAATTAGAATATTTTGTTAATAAGTTAAATAATAGATAGTTGTAGTTTTGAATATTAATTTTTTAATTTTAAATTGAAGTTTAATTATTTGCAGACTTTACAGGAAACGATTACATTCAAGAAACCGAAATAAATTCTAATACCAATAAAGAAATTATTTCATCAGAAAAAAGTATTCAAGATAACATAGGTATAAAAGTTTAAATGTATTTTTATTTTAAATATATATGTTTAAACACTTTGAATAAAAAGTTATTTTGTATTAAGTATAGAAAAATTTTTTTACTAAGTATAAATTTTTAGAATTATTGATGTTTGCTTATTAATACTGTAAATGAATTTAGAAAAATAGTTTATTGGTTTTCCACCAAATTAATGCTTTTTATGGCATGATTTATCATAAATTCAAACAAAACTTGTAATTACAGTAGAGCATCGATTATCCGACTCAGTTGGGGACTGGGGTTGGTCGGATAATTGAAAAAACGGATAAACAAAAAGTATGAAAAAATATGATATTAGTATAGTATATTAGTATATCCCATGTAATTAGTATATTAGTATATCGCTATTATCGCTATTAATCTACTTTGCGTTGAATTTTCATCGATGTTAAGCCTAACAAATTTTTTTTTAAAAAATAATAATTGTCGCTATTGTATCGTTAAAAATTATTTTTTTATTTTGCACAAAATAAATACAAAAATAAAGTAAAAATAGAAAATTAAGCCTGGTTTAAATACTGGCCTCCCTTTCATGGTTGAGCTAGTGTTTCCAGCTAAAGCACGCAAAAATTTAACAAAAATAATTTTAAAGTAGCCAAGACATAGCCAAATATTGTAGCGCCACAGCACTAGCAGACATTTGAATTTGCCGACTAGAATGTGGTCGGTTAACCGATGTGATGGTTGATTGGGGATCGGATAATCGATGCTCTACTGTACATAGAACATTGTATTACTACAGTAATACCTCAAACTTACACGATAGGTGGGACCGAGCGTAAGTCGGGGTATAATTTCCCATATAAATACGTACAAATTATTTTTAATTGGGGCCGGAGACTAAAGAAAACAATAAGTTAGAAAAACATGTTTAATAAAATCTTAGATAATACATATGTATAACAAATTATATTATTAAAATCGTAAACCGAAGTTATTTTGATGTAGAAGGCTTCATAAAATCTAACAAATTTGTCTGACGGCTCAAAGATTTTTTTCTCCAGCAAAATTTTCTCGTAGCATGCTAATAAATTTTTTATTTCTCGTTTTGTAGAAGAAATGCGCTCTTTGTTGGAGTCTATATTATCTAAAATTTGTAACCCCTTTTCAATTGAACTGAGGCCTTCTGTCAAGTTTTCACAGCTTCGAGAATTTTTTTTTACCTTTTGTAATTGTTCTGATCGTCAATTCCGGTAGATCAATGTTCTTTCCAACTCACAAATTTTAATTTTTGTGTCGAAGTCTTTAATAACGTTAACTTTACATTCCAAAGATAAAGTTTTTCTTTTCTTGTTTGATGCAGAAGAACCAGTTCTACTTCATTTAGATGACATAGTAGAGTCTCTCAAGTCTCCGTAGATAGGCCGGATGGCCGAGCGGTCAAGGTGTCAGCCTACCGCTCTGGGGGACCCGGGATCGAATCCGAACGGGTCGAATAATCCCCAGGAATTTTTCGGGGGTGGTCCATTCAGTTATGTCGGGCCCCGTCCCTCACCACCCGGTCACCCCATTGTGGGTCTGGCTGAACCCATAATGGGCTTACTAAAAGAGGCCCTCTTAGTACCCACAGGCTGGGAAGAGTTAAGAAAAAAAAAAGAAGTCTCCGTAGATATAACAAACGCAGAAATAAATAACTCAAAATAAATTGTAGCTATGTGTCGATTCGGCGCGACACGTCCGAACATGTAAGCTGAACAATAGTGTGGGGGAGTGAGTAATCAAGAGTTGCATGGTGCTCAAACAAAAGACGAATCCACAAGATTTGAAAATCGCGTAACTCCGGGTTCGCGTAAGTTGAGGTATTACTGTACTGTATTACTGAATATTTTGTCATGAAAACAGTCTAGGAATTCAGATGTGTAGACTTTTAAAATTCTTTATTGGGTTACACTTTTTTATATCTTATTGAATACAATTTGGAACTTTTGTTCCTTCTTCTGAACAATTATAATTTAATATAAAAACATTACAGTAAGTATATTTATACTTAAGTTCAAGTTTGCTCTTGAGTTTTATAAATTGTGAACAATAATTAATAATACAATTCCAAATAAACATTGTACAATCCTTTCCAATAAATTAAGATTCATTATTTTTTAAGTAACCGAACATGTGCTAAATTAAAATTTTTTTGCATTCAAAAATTATGTTAAAATATTATCTATGTATTACTGTTCATTAGTGTAAATAATTTTTTTTTTCTAAATTGATAATTATTGTGTATGAGGTTGGAAAATAAGGATCTCTAATGGCAGATGTAAGTGCTGCACATAAAAATAAAAAATGAAGTTGAAGTTTTGTTTTCATAAAAGAATGAAATATTATGCAGAAGATCCTGCATGTAAGTGGTGTGGTCAAAAGATTTTAAATCAAATATTTAGATGGATCAGTTATTAAAATGTTATGAATGTTCTGAATAACAAAAAAATTGGAAGAAGAAGGTTAAGAATTGCTTTTAGAAGTCCACCAAAATTAATGCTAGCTATTACAAGTGGTTGTTAAGAGATTGATGGCAACTCTGAGTGACGAAAATGGTGATTTCAATGAGCTAGAAAGAGAATGAAACTCTAGTAGAGAACCATAATTTTGAAATTGCCTCAAATAGGCTGGATGATGCAGCATGTATGCAAATGATGCAAATATTGATGGAAAAAAATAGTAAAAATAATTGACACACAACAATCTATTAGACACTAGACGAACTATGATAGAAGCACAAACAGTCCCTGATCTTACAAATTTGCAGCCAGAATTTTCAGGAACATCATTAGTGTTGAAGAATGGTTGGAATAAAACTATTGGACATAAGATTACCAATTGGATTACATAGAAAGAAAATCTAAAACAAGAATTTGATTTAAAAAATTTACTTTGCAACTATGGTGTAAAAGACTGAAAGAATAGGAACAATTAAACAATTACCTGAAGAAACACTTATGAACTATATCTATGCAAAATTATGATTTTTAAAAGTTAATTGCCCAGGTGGAAGCTGACAAAATTGAATACGTGTTAGATGGTATTAGGAATAAACAGCATTTATCGAATGCATGATATTTATATTATTGCTGAGTTGCAACAAATAGCTCAAAGAATTAATGAATGAGAAACAGAAATAAAACGTCAAAGAATAATTCCAACTTTAAATACCTAAACTGGAATTCTTAGATGTCAATGGAAGCAATGTAATGTTTCAAATGTCAACTCCTAGGTTGCCTGGCACATTTATGTCCTAATACTCAGCTTAGAAGAATCAGAGAATAATATGAACCTGTTAAAAAGCAAGCAGAACCAACAGAAAGTAAAGCTAGAAATAGGAAATATATAAACTTACTTACAAGCTTATTGATTTAGGTACCCTTAAGCATAAACCACAAAATCTGTATATTGATGAGATGTGCTGATGATTGGTGTGTTAATGGCAACTATTGATTCAGGCTGAAGTAAGACAGTTGTGGTCCCAAAACTAATTACCATCAAATGTGAAAATTCTCAAAGCTGATGGGGACATTAAATTTACAAGTATGGTGAAAGTTTAAGCCATGTGGATATGTTGAACTTATTCAACTAGATAATGATTATACATTTGTTAAGGCAGCTATACTTGAGAATAGTTCTGTTGTGTTGACTTGAAATGGACTTGATTACTGCAACTGGTATAAAGCTTATAATCAAAGGTGATGGCTGTGAGATATATTTGAGGAATAGGAAATGTATACCATTGCAATAACTAATAGCAGAAATTTCTCTAGGGTCATTCTTATTACTTCCGGTCACTAAGGAAACTAAGATCAAAAATTATTCTAATGTCACAGCTATCAGTAATGCTTGCAATCATCAGATGTTGGAGGAAATTGAAGAAATGCTATGTCAAGTTTGAATATATATTTTAAAAAATCCTTTAAGATATTTGATCCGTGGCCAATTCACTAATTCATTAAACTGTTGATGTAATAATTTTCCAAAATCTTTGATTCATATTCATTTATAATCCTTTGCTTCATCACAAAATTCATTCTTATAAATTCAGTTTGTAGTTTTTCTATATTTCTATAGTTTTTTAAATAAATTTATGCTTATAAGCAATATTTAATTTCTCATTTTGGACTACTTTCTAATGAAGTTTAATTACTTTAAATCTTACTAATCTATATCTATATAAACAATGTATTTTTCGTTTGTGACCACTAACCGTGAAAACTACTGAACCAATTGTTACTAAATTTTAACTGTAGCATCTTTATGATCTCCAGAATGTTTACCACTAATTAAACTTTCAGATTTATTATTAATTAAATAAAACGGTAATGGATTTTTGTCTGTCTGTCTCTCTTCACTAGATGGCGACACATGAATTAGTACTTTCTGTCTATAAGAAAAGTCTATTATATTGAAGTTTACTATTATATTTGAAGAACTGACATTAAATTATAATTAGTTAATTAGCAAAATCTTCGAGGAATTAAAAAAGTGATGTCATCATGCTAGATGGCTTGATCATAATTGGACATTAAGAGTTTGTTAATGGTCTCAGCCCATCTGGATTCCCACCACAAATTAAAATTAAAAATTGGTACTCCAATTATGTTGTTACATAATGTTTAACTTCCTAATTTCTGTAATGGTACCAGGTTACAAATTACAGCTATGTGTGACAATATCATTGAAGCTATAATTCTCACTGGACCAGCGACTGGGGAAATTGCATTTATTCCTAGAATCCCAATGATTCCTACTGATCTACCATTTCAATTTAAGAGTTTACGATTTCCAATTAAAGTATCTTTTGCTATTACAATTAACACATCGCAAGGCCAAACATTGGAGTGGATCTTCTTATGGAGAGTTTCTCCCATGGCCAATTGTATGTAGGGCTTTCCAGAATTGGAAATCATAACAATCAAATAATTTTGATACCAGTGGGTGACAAAACTCGAAATATAACTTATTCAGAAGTATTATGATTTTATATTTTGCAATACTCTATTGCAATACTACACATTGATCACCCAAAAATAATTAATGAACAATTACTTCAAATTCTCGAAGTTCCATATAAGAGCAGGCGAGGCCGTGACGGGGATGCTAGTAAATTATAAAAAAAGAAATAAAAGGACTGATTTTTATATATTTTTGAATTACTTTTTATTATTTTAAAATTAGCTTTAACATATTTTTGTTAATAAATATATCTTACAGTGTCAGATGAAAGGTTAACAATGCTGAAAGCTTTTGCTACATCTATACAAAATCAAATAGATCTTGAGACTGAAAGAATAAAAGGTTTATTATTTCAAAAAGCCATAATTCAAACTTCTAATCCAGCTATATCTGAAATACATCAAGATGTAGGGAAGAGTGATCAACAGTTTGTAGCAGAGTCTTCAAAGAAGAAATCTGAAGAAAATTATAAAATATTACCTGGTAAATAGTTTTTTAACATCTTTTGTTTATTTAATAAATACAGGATCTTCCAAAAAGAATGCTACCATTTTATATTACTGTAATTATGTTAATTACTATCTGATAAGTATGCAATGTACACCAGTTGTGATAGAGTAACTGTCTGAGTTTTATCTCCATCTGCATTCAAACGTCTTGTTGTCTACTACCTCTAAGAAGTGCTGTAAACAAAAGTGATGACTTTCCATAAAGAAGGCATTTTGTGTTTCGAAGTTTGCAAAGTTGGAATCACTCATCATTGTACAATGTGAGTAATCTGCAGGAGCTGTAGAATTGTGGATTCTGTGGAAAGAGTGACAAAGGATATGCTGTAGCAAATGTAGGAAGAATTTGAGTATCAGTTGGATGTGTGCCATGTAACATGAGGTGCATGCATTAAGAAATTGTAATGGACAAATGTGAAACTGTAACAGTTTTCCAATGTTTCAATGTACATTACAATGTTCTCAGATAATAATTAACATAATTACAATAATTTAAAATGGTAGCACTCTTTTTGGAAGTCCCTGTATTTATATTAATTTTTTTCATTATATAACTGATGCTTTTCATAATTATTTTGATATATTCTCTATTATCAGGTGTTCAAAATGTTCACAGCCATGTTTTAGAAGTAATAGAAAAAAAGAAAACTGTAGCAGCTATTAAGATACAATCTGTTTATAGAGGATATATGGCACGAAAAGCTTATAAGGAAATGAAAAATATTTTAGATAATTTAGTAAGTATTATTAGAGAAAAAATTCATAATTATTAGTTGTTCAGCAATATACAAACTTTAATCCAAAATTTTTTGTTTCTAGAACAAGGTAAATGAAAGTCTCAGTGAAGGACCATTAGAATCTGAGGAGGATATTAAAACACCTCAAAGTGTAAGAAAATTATCTAAAATTAAAAAATTATTACAAATAACTACAGCTAAGTATCTCAGCTGGCAGATGTGTTTTTCCAGTGACATATTTGTTATTGGCAAAACACATTACTAAATAATAATAAATAAATAAGAAGTTAGCAAGCACAAGGTGTCTGAAAAGTGATTATGCAGTGAGAAATTTATATGACATTAAAGTGATACGTACAGTATTGCATATAACTTGCAGGTCTTGTGTGCAATATCATATGTATAATCTTAATGTCATTACAAATTTCTCACTGCACAGTAACTTTAACTTTTTAGACATACTATATTTGTTTTGTTAAAAATTTTCAATAATAATTCTTACTAAATAATAATTAGAATTTATTTCCATATACTTTTTATTGTAATAAAAATTAAGTTTAATTCAACCAAATAAGTTATTTTCTATATTTACACAATAAACTTTTCTGGATATTTTATTGAAGATTCATACAATTAAGTTGTGCTGTTAGTTTGTTGACATTAATTAAAAACTGAACATATTGAAAGATATCATTGATTTTTGTAATTTTTCTAATAAATTTGGCAAATACATTGTCATTTTTCTTCTAATACTGTTTTTTTTTGTTTTTTGTATACATACATTTATTTTTCATATCAATTGCTTTTATTAAAACTATTTCAAAATTGGTTATTTAACCAATGTTCAATTTAAATTTTTTTGTTTTTTGTAAAAACATTAAAGTAGGAAACTTCATGATTATTTTGTATATGATACAGTAGTTTTATTTAAAATTTTCATCATAGATATTATTCACATTGTATTATTCTTCATTTTGAAATGTAAAATGCAATAAAACAAAATATGAAAATAATACATTAACTATTATAAGTATTTTATTGTGTTATACTTTATTTGTAACAGTCACTTTCATACTGGTTATGTATATTTGTATGTCTTTGTTTTTATCTTTTTACTTAATGTTTGTTTTGTTGTACTTGTTCATTATATATTTTAAATGGGTAGCAACTTCTTTATTAGAGACTAAACCTATGCATTTGCATTACATTTGTAGTAGTAATAAAGAATAATATTTTTTATATGTAAATTAAAATATTTTGAGTATGGCTTGTATTTGAGAGATTATTATAGAAAATAATCCAAATTTTGAACTAAAAATTATTGGTATTCCTAGATAAAATTATCATAAGTAGTATTGTCACTTGACAAGGCAATTAAGTCATTTATATAGCAGTGTAATATAAGTATTTGAACATTACTAGAAAAATCTGGTTTCAATTTTAATTTGGATCAGATTCCATGTTTGTTTTTATAGTAAATAAATTTTCTTTAGTATTGTGCGTTTAAAATAAATAGTAAAATGATCAAGTAACAATCACAAAAAGTATTATTTATTTAAACTTGAATAATGTAGTGTGTTTTCATTAATAAGCTATTGACAATTACTGTGTTGCAATATACAACGGTTGCTTAAAATCAAACTTCTAAATATTATCATCAAATGAAGCAAGTTAAGCTAAGATGTTAATCAAGTTAAATGACAGATATATAAACTTGAGTAGATTTGTGCAGACAACTAATGTGATAGTTGTGAGGAACAATGTTAAAGATAAATTAATTTTTTTATCATTATTTAGTGCATTTATTCCTTAACTGCTTAAAGTGTTGAATATAGATAAATGATTTATCATCTTTCAGATCTTGAATAAAACAGATACTGAAGAAGAAGTAAAAGACTTAGAGGTTATTAATCAGCCAGAAATTAATCAACCATTAGAAATTCAAACAGGTAAATTTAAAAAAATTTTATTATTATTTTGTCTAATGCAAAGTTATCAAATATTTCAGATTTCGATAATGATACAATCAAATTACAATGATTTTAGAGTAAAGTTTTTTGTTTTCTGATTTTGTGTTTAGTTTGTTGTTTGACTTATATATTGTGAGGAATGAGATAGGTCTAGAATAATAATTAAAGTTTCTAAATGTAGAGTTTTCTGTAATTAATAAATGGAATGATACCAAATTTTGTACATATACTATATAAGGGATGGGAGAAGGATTTTGTAAAAAGAATTTGTTTTAAAAATCTGTCAATAGTGGAAAATATGGCACTGGACAACAGAAAATATATAGAAGAAAATAGAATAAAAAGTAAATAACTAAGTCAAATCTAAAATGAGAGTTTTTATTTTTGTCCTTTTTTAAGTTTCTTTCTCAACTTTTATAAACTACTACGGTAGAGTCGTTTATCCAAATCAATTGGGGACTGGGGTTGTTTGGCTAACTGATTTTTCAGATAACCGATTATGTTTGAAAAAATATATTAACCTGTCCGATGTTGAAATTGTTCTCTGTTGTGTCTCTCTTCGTGTTGAATTTTCGTCGATTTTAAGCCCAATGAAAATTTTTATAATAATAATCGAGGCTATTGTATCGTTAAAAATTATTTCTTTATTTTGTACAAACAAAATAAATACATTGAAAAATATAAAAACATAAAAATTATACTTTAGAAGTAAATCTAGTATCAAAAAAGTTCGATTCGGCATGACACAGTCTGACTGGAAAGCATTCGGATAACCAGTGTTCGGATAAACGACTTTCTACTGTATGGGAAAAAGGGTTTCACAAATTCAAACGCATTCATTATTTATTGTTTGACAATGTTGCTGACATTGAAGTTGTATTGACTGCTGAATGCTATAACTCTGGAGAAATGTTTCATACTTGTTGTATTATGATCAACTAGGCATTATGATGTCTTTTTAAATAACCAGGTTAAAGCATTGTACATCACAGTCTCTTTTGATCAAAAATCATTATCAAAAATTATCTGAAACTTCAATATCTGATTGGGATTAAAATCTGCAAATTTTGGGAAATTGTGCAATCTCCAAAGAACTCCTGTGGCATTACCATTGTCTTCCTGGCAGTGCAGTATGTAGCACTGTTCTGCTGAAACCAGCTGGCATATAAAACTACATTATGTTGCCTCCCATTTGCAGGTAATAATTTTTCAAAGTTTGAGTTGGAGGATTTTACAGATACTCTATGTATATATATAATGTAGATAGTTTTTTGCATGTGTGGAGATTTGTGTGTTATCTATTGATTGCATCAGGCCTGAGCAGATGGCCTATGCAAATCTCTACCATCTAATCTTTTTTAAAGGTTAAAGTCATGTGGATTAAATGGAAAATGACAACACTCAAGTATATTGCATTATTTATTAAAATGTTGTTATTAATTAATAATTATTATATAATATTATTAATATTTTTTTATAAAGTAATTACAGTAGAGCATCGATTATCTGAAACAATTCGGGACTGGAGTTGTTTGGATAACTTATCATGTACGAAAAAATATATTAATCTATCCCATGTTGAAATTTTTTTCCGTTGCATGTCTCTTTGCGTTGAATTTTTGTCGATGTTAAGCCTAACGAAATTTTTTTTAAAATAATAATCATGGCTATTGTATCAGTAAAAATTATTTCTTTATTTTGCACAAACAAAATAAGTATATTGAAAAATATAAAAACAAAAAAAAATTTTATATTTTAGAAGTTAATCTAGTATCAAAAACGTTCTGATTCAGCATGACACACGTTCTGACACACAGTCCTCAGAAAAACACCACACAAAACAAGCAAAGCTCACCACTCACAACGGGAAAAAAAGCCTTGTTCAAATATTGGCGTGTCCTTAAGTACCCTCTCATGGTCGCGCCAGTGCTGCCAGCTAAAACACGCACACCAACAAAAATAAGATTGGAGTAGTCTAAGACATAGCCGAATATTGCAGCGCCACAGCACTAGTGGAAATTTGAATTTGCCAACTGGAACACTTTCTATTAACTGATGTTTCGGTTGATCAGTATTTGGCTAATCAATGCTCTACTGTATTCTTATTTAAATATTTCTTAAAATATTTTTAAAATTTTTGACTAAACAGAATATACTAAATAATTTTTAATAAGATTGAATAATTTTTTTAATATGTCTATTTTTTATTTTGTTATCAAGTAAGATTGCAAGATACCAAATTCTTTAAAATTTTTCATTTTAAAATTAATTGCAATTTATATATTTATTACTTAATTTATAATAATTTCAGAAACACACTCACAACATTCTGATAATGTTGAATCTTTCCATTATTCTTCTGATTTTATATCAATTAAGGAAGATGTATCTGCTCATTCTGATCTCCCTTCTGTTTTAAGTATTAATAGTTCAAGGAAAATTGAATTAAATTCTAAAAGTGATCAAAGTACATTAAAAAATTCTATTTCTGAATCACTTTTAATGGAAAATAAAGAAAATATGAGTGACGCAAATGATGAGATAATTTCAGTTCAGAGTGAAAATTCTAAAACTGATAGTAATGAAAGCAAACCTTGTTCTGAAATACTTTCTGAAATAATTTCACATAAAGAAACTACTGAACATGAATTAAATAGTAATATTTCAACATCTTTATCTGAAGGACCTTTATCATCCATTCATGAGTCTGAAATAAATTATTCAGACTATTTGGAGAAAAATGATAAAGAGGACAGTTATTCTGATAGCGAAAAGTCGTCAGCAGTTGATTCTTACAATAAATCAGATAATATTGAACAAGCATTTTCAAATATTCTCGATACAGTTACTGGAAAAACTTTCGAGAAAACAATTAGTTCTAATGTTATTGAAAATAAATCAGTCAAAACAGAGACAGTACAGACTGCATCAAATTTTAGTAATTATTCGTATGAGTCGTCATTATCTGGAAGTGAAAAAGAAGTTAAAGATTCAGTAAGTGATGAAGAAGAAAATTCTAACACAATAAAAAGAAGTATAGAAGAGAAATCGACTAGTATATCTGATTATTCTCTCTCAAATGGATCAGAAGTTTCTAATCCTTCAATATTAAGGTATTTAGATATGCATATTTTAAAATATATTTTCATAGAAACAAATAAATAGTATAGATAGATTATTTTTTATATTACATTATATTAAAATTCCTTTTTTTTACCATAAAAAAATTAGTTTTTCTTCTTGAATTTTCCATGAAGATTTTTTATCTTCATAACAGGGAATATCCATAAAAAATCTTAGAACAGAATAAAAATAATTTTGCTTAGAGAATGTGTATTTAATTAAAATTTAAATTAAAATAAAACATAAAATGTTGAATTTATTTTAATATTGTATTAACATAATTCTGAATGTTAGAATAATAATTTTATACCAATTTAAATTTTTTTTTTTTTATTTTAGAGAAAATGAAAATTTATCAAATATACAGTTATCTACTGTTTCAAAGGTAAGCTGTTTTTTTTACTTTTAATGCTGTATATAATTTTATAATTTATTTTTTGTATTATATATAATTGAAATATTTATTGTTACATTATTATTAGATTACAAACGTATATAAAACAAAATTACAATTGACTATAAGTAGAAAGTGATAACCTAAATGTTAAGAGACTGGTTTTAAATGAGATTAAAATATAAAATACTTGTTTTTTGATTTCCTCAGAAGTAACCTTTCCAGAATAAAATAAAGTTTACTAAAGTAATATACTTTCTGGAAAAACTTATTGAATCCTAGTTAAATATTAGCAGTGAATATAGCAGGAAAAATTGGAAAATTAATAAAAATTTTTGCAGTCATAAATTTATGCAGTATATAAATTTTTTTACTACTGAAGTTCATATATTGAGGAAGTCATATTTTATGTATTTAGTTTTTTCAATAAGTTATCTTGTAATGATCAAACACAGAAAATTACATAATAGTAAACAAAGTTAATTTTGTGTAAGGATTTTGATTGAATAAAATTCAGTTGAGTTTGTTTTAATAAATATCTAAAATAATAATACAAGAAATATGCATTTATATATATATTATTTTAATCTGTGTTCTTAGTCAGAGAATTTTCTTCAGGAAATAATAATAATAATAATAATAATAATTGATAATTAGTTGCAGACATTACTATAGTAATTGTAAAAAAGAAAAACAAATTTTCTTGTTTCTATTGTTCTATTTTATATAGATGTGTTCATTGCAGCCTTACAGTGATTAAACATGGATAATTTCTAATATTGGAATTAAATTTTTAGTGTTTACAGAGACATTTTGAGTTTATTTTGTTCTTCAGCAATTTGTGTTCTTTAAATTTTCTTTACTTGTTGATTCAGGCTTAACATTATATTTTTCTTTTAATTTTTATGAATTATCATTTACAATTTTTTTTAATAAATAAATAATAATGCAAAAGACTTCAATGAAAATATTCAATATTCTATTATTGTTATTTATTCAAATGTAAATCTAACAAATGACAGTTTAGTAGTTATATATTATAATTTTGTCATGCAGATTATAAAGATGTAAAATAAACTCAAAATTCATTTTTATGAACATTAAAAACAAATTTTTACAACTTATACACCAACTTTATCTAAATAAATTCAATCTTATAAGTAATTATTTTTTATTTTATTTTATTAAATTTTAAAATGAAGCTAAACAATTCAGTTGATTTCATTTTTTTATCAATGAAAATTGAATAATTGTTTTTAAATTTAGGTAATAGAAACAGAAATTCCTGAAGTTGTTGGGACATGCATATCAGCAGAACTATCATGTCTGGAAACTTTAAATAATTCTCTTTTATATTTAAACGATTATAGACAGCTTAATGAATTAATAAGTCATCAAAAAGATGTTTTAAACTTTGCACATATTTTACAGGTAATGTAAATTAATTAAAATTTAGTATAAAATTTTATTGTTCTTTTACTCTACTGCAATACATTTAACATACACAATTATATGTCTTTGTAAAAGCATTTAATAATAGTTTTTGTTTGAGAAAAATTCATCTTCTAATCACAAATTAGTTCTGTAATTTATCTTTGTGTGGTAAATATCAGATATTTTTTCTTTATGTATTTTGATTGTATGATGATTGGATTTAACAATTTTCATTACATGTTAAAAATTGTATTATAAATTTTAAAGAATGAAATGCTTAAATTAAATATATATATATATATATATAATATATATATATAATTTAAAATTTTTAAAAATTTTTTAATTATAGTGTTAAGAATGACTTTAAACATGTTATTAGATAACATAAAATACAACATGTCTCTCTTAATAAAAATAAATTTTTTAAATTATATTTGTATTTTTATATTTTGAAAAATCCACGAAGATTTACATTAGTTTGATTTTTTTTTTTCCCAACTTATAATTAAACAAAACCTCATTTAGCTGTAAATTTGTTTTTAGCTTCAAGGGGATAAACAACAAGAACAACAACAAAGAATGTTTCAAGCACTTTTGCATCAACAGGAAAATCAAACACGGCTTTTAGAAGAGAGTCGAGCCGAACAGAGACAATTGATTCAAAATACTATTGCAGAAGCACATGCAGCGATTTCTGAGAAAACTCTGAAAATAGTTGAAGCTCAAGCACAAGCAGTGAAATCTTCGGCTGATGCATTACTACAGTTAACAGAAGTGAGAATTTATAACTTTTTTAAAATTTGATGCAGCTATAAAGATGTTAGATTATATATAAATCTTCCTATGCCAAAGGATTAAAAAAATGGCACTGTTGAATTCTGGCTTTTTGACCCAGGGCTATTTAACTATTTTTATGTAAATATATATCAATAAATATTTAGATAAATAGAAATAAACAACAAACATGATCAAAATATATTATTTTATACAGTACTTATATCATTTAAATTAAAATTATAACAAAATATAGTACTTAAGATGAATATAATGTTTACTTTTCCAGCTGTTATGTATACAAGGTGTTTTTTTTTAATCTTGAGACAATGAAATAACTTAATTGGATCTCATTATTTTTGGAAAAAGGTATAGACAAAAGTTGTAGGGTTTCAAAGGGCCAATCAATTGGTGACCTTGGATGTGATCTTGACCTTCAAGGTCAGATCAAAGATCACATCCAAGGTCACCAATTAGAGGAGATCCAATTAAATTATTTCATTGTCTCAAGATTAAAAAAAACACCCTGTATATAACAGAGGGAAAGTATGGCAGTCAGTCAAAAAATCACTCCCTAAGACTTTTACATCTTTGAACTAAAACCTTGAAACATCAAGCAGTGCAAAAAAATTTAAGGGGTTCCCCCCTGTATTTATGGATGTGTATGGGGGACACGATTTTGTTCATTTACTTTTAAGCTTAATTCTCATGCTTTTTGTCAAAAATTTCTGAAATTTCACAGGGCAGTTTGTATATTAAGTGGATTAATTTTATTAAATATTGATGGACTTTGTTTTCAGTTTTAATTAATACAAAAATTACAATATGGAATTTTTTAAAATCTAAAACCCAGAATTTTCATTTATATTCAAAAATTAAAATAAATATAAGAATTAATGAAAACAAATAAGATATTTTGAATGAGAAAATAAAAAATTTTTATATTTAAAAGTCTCATTATTGTGGCGAGAATAATTGTTTGTGGTATTTAATACTGGTTTATTATGTAAATAAAAATTAACAACATATAATATTCTATGAAAAAAATTTATCACGAGAATATTTATTTTAGAAAAATAAGATAATGTATTCAAAATTTCTCAACATGTTACTGATCTTTTTTTCACTTTTATTTATTTTTCTTATAGTTAACTTTTGGTTTGAATGCAAAATAATTTAATGTGTTAATATGATATTTATAAATACATTTTGTAATTTGAAAAAAATTTTTAATTATATTTTTATTTTATAGAATCATCATGCAGCAAAAAAAGAATTTTCTTCAGAATATAACAATGATTTTGAACAAGTAGAAACAAGTAACCATCATCAGTCTTCAGGAAAAAGCAGTGATATTTCTTCTCAGTCTAATTTGCAATCATCTAATAGTTCAATTTCTGAAGATTTGACAGTTTTATCAGAAAAACAAAATGATACTTTTTCAGGAAATTCAAATATTGAAAGCCAGTCAAGAAGTAAAAACAATGAGTTAAGTAAATATACATTGTCTCAGTTATCAAAAAACACTATAGAAGAATCAGTTCCAGAAAGTTTGGAACAAGGATCTATAACTGATGAGCAAAGTAAGAAATTATTTCGCATGACATTTAAATATGTATTATAGTTGTATTATTTAAATCACTTTTTTGACTGTTGATTTATTTATTATATTTTGTGCAAATGGACTTTTCCTGTAGTTGGGCTTATCACACTGGACATCACAGAACAGAAAGAAATCAAGACACTTTTTTCTTTCCTATGTATTTATTGCAAAATGCATTTCAGACCTATCAGGTCTCTCTTTGGTCACTATACATAGATTTCAATATTCAATACAAAATATGAATTTGATGAGTTTGTGCTGTATCGTGTTACTCTAAGGTAATTTATAAACATACATCACATTTTCACATCTGCTTTAACATTGCCTTTGGATATGTTTCTGTAACCCCTCTCCTTTTTGGATGCCCAATAAAACTTGACTCTCCTTAAACTTTTATCACTTTATGAAAGATAGATACCATAATTAGAAATAAAACATAAAAGAGATTTTGAAATAAATATAATAAAATGCATAAACTATATAAATTTTAATGAAATATACAGACATTACTGAAACTCAACCCTCCCCTCCACTTTGTCTAATTTTTGTCCGACTTGTCTTAACTCCTCTCCTCCCTTCCAATGTGGACATCATTTACGGACAGCTCCTTATTACTGTACTATGGTTCTTGTCAAATGAACGAATAACTTCGGAAAAGTTTATGGTTTCTTGGTACGGTAAACTTAATTCCAACAATAAGACAGAAGTTAAATAACATTAATATATATGACAGTAAATGGTGATTGACAACTTATTGTTGTCAATCACCATTTATTGTCCAGATTAGTCTTTTCTAACAGATAATGAATATTGTTTTGGCTTTTTACAACCTGCCCTCCTCCCTTATTCCTATTTTCAGCCAGTCTTTAATCAACACCTACAGTCAAAAGTCTTCCTCTGAAGGAGTATTTGAACTGATTCTTTCTTTTCTGAAATATTTTGTATGCAATTAATTAATTTCAGAATATTGAAGGCGGGACTTTGTGCAGGACTGAGGTAGGTTATGAACTATGGTGTCCCTTATTTAGAGCAGGGATGGGCAACCTTTTAATATGTAAGGGCCATATACAAGAGAAAAGAGGAAAAAAAATGTTGGTAAATCACAATTATTTATTCGTATATAATTATAAATTAGCATGGGTATACTAAATAGCTTCTGAAACTGATGTAAACGTAATATATTGGAAATATTTAGTTAAATATTCATCACTGCTAGTTTTAAATTAGTTTCGATGTGTCTGTTAGCCAGTTTCTTGTTTTAATTTTTACTAAATTCATTGCAGAAAAATAATTCACATACATAAGTTGTAGAAAATAACATTTGAATTTTTGCTGCATTCTTCCTTAAACTGGGAAATTGATATATTTATTCATATTTTATGTGACGCAGGCCGCAAAAAATATTACTGCAGGCCGCAGATTGCCCATCTCTGATTTAGAGTGTCCACTCTTTAGAGGTGAATATAATAGATGTTCTATTTGAATGGTCTGGGGATTGTAAAAATGCCTGTTAAGTAGAGAGGTATGCTGTTCAAGAGTGTCCATTAACCTATCCCATGTTGAAATTTTTCTTCGTTGTATGTGGCTGCCTTGTTGAATTTTTGTCGATGTTAAGCCTAATGAATTTCTTTTTAAATAATCATGGCCACTGTATCATTAAAAATTATTTTTTAAATTTGCACAAACAAAATAAATATATTGAAAAATATAAAAACAAAAATAATTATATTTCAAAAGTTCGTTTTAATATAAAAATTATGACGCATAGCGGCATCTAGTATCAAAAACGTTCCAATGCAGAAACGAGTATGTTTGGGGTCAACAGGTCAGGTCAAATGAGGTCAACACGAAAATATTTGGGAACAACACAGGACAGGTTAATGAAGGTTTCACTGTAGTTTATAAGTTAGAGTGGAGTTGCACAGTACCCCACAGTTATATAGGCAAAATTAAGAGGGAATTCCAAACAAAATTCATGGAGCACATCTGTGCGATAAAATATAATGACACTTAATCCGTAGTTGCTAAACACTGCAACCAAGTGGATGCGAAATAATAAAAGAAAATACTAAAATTTAGAGACATGAAGAAAATATGTCTAAAAGAAAACTATTTGAACATTTAGAAATTATAAAAATAAAAAACAATAAACAAATAAATGAAAACACAGGTCTACAGCTACATGAATCTTGGGATGGTTTCCTAACAGATGGGGAAGGGGAAAAATAAACAAACCAATGCATACTTGTAAGCTGAAGGAAAATAAATCCAAAGGCAATGTTAAAGCAGATGTGAAAATGTGATGTACTGCATGTTTATAAATTACCACAGTGTGACATCATGATACAGTACAAACTCACCAAATTCATATTTTGTATTGAATATTGAAATCTCCATATGGTGACTGATGAGAAACCTGATAGGTCTGAAATGCATTTTGCATTAAATACATAGGAAAGAAAAAAAACTGTCTTGATTTCTTTCTGTTCTGTGATGTCCAGTGTGATAAGCTCAACTACAAGAAAAGTAGCACAAGACATAATAAATATATTATAGTTTTCAATTTTATAAGATGATAGATGACTAATATTAATTTTTTTAAAATAAACATAGAGAATTCATGTTTATTTTTTAAGTTAATTTGTCTATTTATAATTATTCATATGGTAGTCTAATCACACTGAATAATGTCTAGTCTCAAATAAACTTAATATGACTAATGGTTAATTTTGGAATTACGTTTGGAACTACTAATTCTGACTAAAGCTTAATTTGACTAATCTTAAGAATTATATTTTTTCAAATTAATTTTGTTTTAAATTTACAGAAGCTTCAATTTCAAATCCAGTTCACACTTGTCATGAAGATCATAATTTGACTAACAAATCAGTACAAGTACCATCTATTTCTTCTCACAATCAGATATGCAAATCTGTTTCTACTATTTCTGATATGGTTTGTAAACCTATTATAATTATTACTAAACATTATATTAAATTATTGAGTGCACAAAGAATCTTCTTTAACTTGTGTTTTTGCTTAACTTGTTGTAGTTTGTTCTTGCATCCATTTGTTGATAGGAACACAAGTGCTAAAGTTCAAATGCACATATATAGCTAATTTTATCAGATTTGTGCTGATAATATATATAATTATAAGCTATAAAAATGATTATTATTTTCTTCATATAATTGTTGAGTTCCCTGTAAGAAATTTCTTGCTGTATTTTCACAGTTTAAGTAAAATTCAGAAAAATTGCTAAAAATTAATATTAATAGTATTTCTGATTAAATTTTTGCATGAATAACTAATATAAAACTCACTATTGTTAAGCTGTTTATGTTATAGCAATAATTTATAACTTGGAACAAGGTAAATATATAATTTTTTATAAGATAATATTATAAAATGATCATTGTAGGTAAGATTTGAATCAGATAGACAATAACCAAAAACTTACTTCTCATCAGCCTCTAAGGATACAAAAGTTTTATTGTATTTTATTCTAAATATATTAAAGAAATTATATACATTGATTGTAAAAGTGACTCAAAATTAATTTATCAATAAGAAAATTAAATATTTTAATTTATTATTAAGTTTATAATGAACAGAAACATTAGATTTATTAATTAAATTCCTACATATTTTCTGCTATTCACTTTGATCAGTTTAATTGAATTCATAGAAAACATTTTTCAACATATAGCTATTGCACTATCTCAAAATACAATATTTAAGATCTTTAATATCTCTTGGCTTTATAGTATTCATTTACATAAAAATAAAATTATATTTATGGTTGCTACATTTGTCTAAATTGTCTCATTTCCATTATAAAAGACATAAAAATTCACCTTGGGACAGGCTGTATATGCAAAATCAAGTGGACTTTCAAAAATCATAATATTTCTAATTTTTGGTCTTATTAACTAATTTTCATCAAACAATTAGAATGAATGAAAATTTTAAGTAAAAAGATAATTTAGTTTAGAATATTGGTTATATAATTATTGTTAAATGGAACACTGATAACTGCAACAAGTTAATAATAATGTAAAAAACAGTCTACATTTATTGCTTTTCTGTATTTTCATTTTTTACTTTTTTTTATTAAAATAATAAATATATTTTTTCCTGTAGGGTTCTCTCTTTTCAATAAATCAGTTTTCTCCTAATGTGGATGAGCATTTTAATGGAGAATTACAGTCTCTTGTATCGAGTGATTCTTTTACTAAATTTACATTGGATATGGTCAATCAATTGACTCAAGAAGAAAAGTTAAGAAATCGCCATCAGTTAGCTAGATTACGACTACAAGAAAAAGAATTGATGGAAAAAACTAAAGCAGAGTTATCATGTCTTGAATTATTAAAAAAGTAATGAAGTTATTCTAGATTTTTGATTTATTGTTATAAATATGTAAAGAAAAAATAATTGATTATTTTTATGTCTACTTACATACCAATGATAAGTTTTAATAATTTTGGAAGATGAAAATCAAAGTAAAAAATGAAAAACTAAACATGGATTATATAAATACAGATGAAAAACTAAACATGATATATAACATGGATTATATAAATACAGATGAAATCTGTTAGCAGATTTCATCTGTATTTATATAATCCATGTTTAGTTTTTATTTATGAAAAAGAAAGTTTCAAAATATTTTAATAGAGCTTGATGTCAAAGAATTATTTTTTGAGTAAACAGTTTGAGGAGTAGAAATAGGTAGAGAATACTTTGTGAGATAGCAAAACAAAATTTTATTTATATTTAGCATTACATTAATTATTTTTTATTTCTCTAAAATAGTTTGTTTTTATAATGGATATATGCCAATGTACTAATTTATAGGTTGCTTGGATTGAGACTGACACATTTTGAAAGACTATAAGTAAAATTAGGTAAGAACTACAATAAAAGTAAGGTATGCAACTTGAAAACAAACTCACCAAGTTTTATTACAAAAATCAGTACAGTTTTACCTTTACTACTACTACTACTACTACTACTAACACAATACTATAAAATTCCATATCTGCTCCTAATGTTGCATGGAGAATATCTAAATGATATTAAATTTCCTGCCATTTGTTCTGCAACATCTGTAGTGTAATAGAAGTTAGAGTATTCTATATGCAAACATTAAATTCATTGAGATAATTGATTTTATCATTCATTGATAAACTCCGAAGGAAGAAGTCTAGAAGCATAACATCAGAAGATTGTGGTGACCATGGAGCACCACAACTAATTATTCCACACACCTCAATTAATTCTAGGAAAAACTTACTCGGTTGCTCTTCTTCATGCAATGTGTTAAATGTGTTTATCTTCTTGACTACGAACACAATATAGTGCTTTCGATGATCACTTGGCTTGTGTTTATCTTTGTGCATCAAATTTTGGCAGCAATTTTAAAATGTGTCAAGTCTTATTCGGGACCCTTTGTATACATTGTCAATATATAATGTAGCATAATTGTTTGTGAAAACAAAAGATACTAGAAAAAAAACAAACTTTAACTTCGAATGAATTACCAAGTGAACGTAGATTTTATGAAACAATATATCGGCTGCTGAGATAGTCTGAGTGTCGAGTGACGTGCATTGCGAGACTCCCAATTATTTATGGTAAAATTCATGTGTCATGTTAATGATATTAATTTTATTACATTGTAGCCAACAAATGGAACTATAATATAGTTTATTACTGATTTGTCAATAACATACATAAGTATAAGTGATAAAAAAAACTATTCTATAAACATATCTCAGAATAGTATTATAATTATGGATGTTGCATTTTATTATTTGAAAAAGTTAAATAAATTTTTATCAAACATCAATACAAAGATGATAATCAGGATTATTTTTGTGATATGTTAAAAGCATTATTATTAGTGATGCAATGAATATTCGGTATTTGGCCTATTTTTCGCCATTTGGCCGAATACCGAATATTTAATCATCATTCGGCCAAATACTGAATACCTAAAAACAGGAGTAAGAAATAAACACACAGTAAATTAATAATTTTGGTAACTTTTATTAATGCTGAACATACATTTCAAGTTCGAGAAAGCGCAATTTTTTGTTTATTTATCTAAAAGATCAAAGGAAAAGTACAATTACGTGACTCATAGCCTGGTGATAACGGAGAAAAGAGACGGATAGGATGTCGGTATAAGTCACAGTTATGATTTTACAGATTCGAGACTTCTTGGTAGTCTGAACGGCCCCAGGCTTTTGCCCGTGCATGCTAAGTGACTTTCATTACAAGCATTTAGCTTTCCAAAATCTTGAGAACGATTATTTGGCATTAATGGCTGCAAATTTCACACCAATAAGCTGCCTCGACTTGTTTGATTATGTTATCAACTCAATTTCATATTTATTTTCACTTCGCAGTCCTTCTCTGTTCTTTTTCCGTTATCTACACGTGTAGGTCATTTCATTGTTATCCACATTTGATATCATCACTTACCACATACTGCCACGATGCTTAATTCTTGACAGTTGTACCGGACAGACATGATGTCTGTCCGCTACAACTGTCAAGAATTAATGCAATTGGTGAAGTGTAGTGACAGCGAGCCAATAGAGAGCAGGATGCGTGATACTTGCCATAATGCGGTTTGTGCGCCAATTTTTGTACGTGTGTTAATCAAGCCAAATAGTTTGGCCGAATATTCCGCTATTCGGCCACACTCCTGGCCGAATATTCAGTATTTGGCCTTAGGCCAAATATACTATTTGTTTCAGCATTATATTAAATTACATAATAATTAATGTAAATTGCATGCATATTTCAGAAATAATATAAATAAATAATAAATAGGAATTGACAAAATTGTCCATAAACTGTTAAATTATCCTTACCATTTATAATTTAAATCAACTGAACATATTCAAAATAAAACTAAAAAATTTTGTTGCAGTAAGTAATAATATTTTTAAGCTAGAAGAAGTAAATTTGTTTCAATAAGGGAACTACTAATAATTTTCTGATAATTTAAATAGCAGTATAATGAAAAGCTAAATAGCTCATTAGAAGATTTAATAATTCTTATTCTTTAGAAATGAAAAATATTTAATTTTTAATTATTGAAGTTATTTCTTTACTATATATATATATAATAATGTATATATTGAAAGAAAATTGTGTGGGATATATATATATATATATATATATACACATATATACATACACCCCACACAATTTTCTTGCTGTGTAATTATTCTGTACTTCTAAAATAAATTACATCTTTCATTGAAAATTTTAATTAAAATTTAAATATTTATAAGATTCAATAATTAATATTAAGTAAATATATTGCTTTGTGTTCTTATTCATTTTTTTCAGGAGACTTCGACAAAAGGGTGCCTTAGAAAAGGTTCCCTCTGTTCGTAAAAGACAGAGAGCTCTTTTGTTGCAGTTACATCAAGAAAGAGCGCAACTTCGATGGCTGCAAGAAATTCATCGCAATTCACTTCGAAAAATTTCTCGAAAAGAACAAAGAAAATTGCATACTAAAGGTAAATATAAATACTGATGATAATTTTTTATTATATAAAACATGAATACTCTGTATTTATATATACCTAAGTAATTTATTATCTATAGTGGCTTTTTTCACTTATTGTAATCCTTAAGCAAAAATTTATTGTATCATATGTTGTAATATATAGATAAAAGTCATTTCCAAGTAAAAAATGCTATTTTTTTATATTAATAAAAAACATAACTTTATATAAAAAGGAAACCTGTTAAAACAAAACTTTGATCAGTACCATCACACTCCATTTTATACAAGTTTTACTGAATTCAAATTTCTGAATTGATCTCTTCAGCTGAAAACTTAATGAAATGTGTGCATGATTTCATTGTGTCATTAAATACACTTAGAATAAAATCATACATTTTATGTTTCAAAAATTTTTATGAAGTAATCTAATATTTATGCTTAATTGAACTTATATTATATAATTTGATTCCAGCTTTAAAATATATTTGCGGACATTTGAATTTGCCAACTATAACGCGGTCGGTTAATCGGGGGTTGGATAATCGATGCTATACTGTATTTATGTTTGCATTGTATACTTTTTTGAATTATAAATCTACCGATGGCTTATAAAATAAGCCAAAAATGCTTGTTTTTTGAATAAAATACTAAAGAATTTATAAAGGTGTTCAATTATTTCTAAATTATAAAAGAAATATTTAAATTTATTCCAAAAAAGCATAGTTTTGTAAAAAAATCAATAAAAGTAGTAATATTACTTTATAATCAATAAATTTACTTTATTGATCATGAAATAACATTAGAGATTTAGAATGTAAAACAAAACTCACCATATTCTGTATTTGATAAAATATCCATTTTTTTTTCTTCCAATAAACTCGACCTGTATCAAACTTATAAATCAATTTTAGCAGAATTTTTTCTTTCTATAAGTCTTCAAAGGAAGATATCTGTTCCATAAAACATGAAAAGAATAACATTAGTATCAATTTAATCTGGAACTACTATGGAACTACTAAATTAAAAAAGTATTAAAGTAGTTTTGTGTTATTTTTACAATTCTTTCTTTTATAACATATTACATTAATAACATAACTTTAATTTTAATTTTTATCTTTGTTTTCTCTGTAATCCATATGAATGAGTTTGAGAATTTCAATATGGAACTTCAAATATCCAAAGGTTTTTTAATGATGATGACATTATAATTTTATTCACTTAATTTATTGTTACAAATTCATTTCAGAACAATGTATAATTTTGTTCCCTCTTCAATGGTAATCCTAAACAAAATCAGTATTTTACATATTATCATCATATACTATTCTGAATGTCTAATAAATAATTGTATTGCTACTTACAGTTTAAAAAATTTAGACAATTCTTTTGAATACAAATATATCAAGACCACTGTTGTTTATTAACTTCTAAAATATACCCATGCTAATACCTACATAGCACTTTTATCTGCACATGATCACTAGACCAAGTGTAACAAAGGGGGAAAGCACACACGTACTTGTACATGAGGTCACAGTACAAAAGAAGAGGTCATCTCTACATGAACAGAAGGGTTATATAGCTCATACAACACCATCTGATGATGGCAATATTTGAATCCCAACAACCACATAACATAAAATATTGTCATAGTCATTGAAAATCTTTAAATGTTAGAAGTGCTGGAATTGAAATTCTCAAACTTACATATAAGGATTACAGAGAAAAGAAAGAAAGGATTACAGTATTCCTTCTCCACATAAAGTTATATTATTTTTTTAATAATTAGTATGACAGATTGTTCGTGTATCAATCAATCAAAAACAGAAAAAAAATTGATTATTTTGTGTAAAAAAAAACTACTGTATTTTATAACATATAAGACACAACTTTTGTCTAAAAACAGGACTCAAAAAAATCACCCCACAAGTTGCAATCTTTTATAGGCTAATGAATTCCCAAACAGTAGGCTACAAGGTAACCTCTGTCCAGCCCAATACAAATGCTATTGTTTAATTAAGCATATAATAATAATTATTGGTTATAACTAAGCTGCTTTTGCTGTATTTGTGTAGAATATTTTACTGATAAATTTTAATTGTAAATGACTTCTTTTAAACTCATTTTTTCCACTGATAAATAAATCAAGAAAATCAGAATACAGTAAAAATAAACTTTGGGGCCAAAGGTGTACCAAAAAGGGATGGCTTAAATAGATTAAATACTTTTCCTAAATATTTTGTATCGGAATGGGGGTGCATCTTATGTATCATAAAATATGGTATTTCAATCGCACTAGTTTTATTTGCATTTTGAAAGGGAGTTTAAATACTGATTGAATTATCATCATACAAAAGATGATAAATCAATCCTTCTCTGGCATTAAAAATACCTTTTTTTAACAAGCTGCTGTTTCCACTTTCAATAAAATCCATATGATTTAATATTAAATTGTCTATATAAATGTCATATGCATGAAATGTAAGTAATGCAGTTTTACTTTGGCTTTTGAAATTTTCTTTAGAAAATGTTCTTACTAAAGACAGATTTAAAATGTTTGATATCGGTTATTGTTATAATATGTTATTCTCTGTAATAATATCAAATTGATGTTATATATATTTTTAATGAACTAATATTAATACAATTCTGATATTTTTCTTTTTTAAATGAAAAAAAAAGCTTATTTTTTGTTATCTGAGGCCAGATGGCTGAGCTGTTAAGGTGGCAGCCTACCACTCTGGAGACCCAAGATTGAATCTGGACGGATTGAAAAAGTCCAGGAATTTTTTGGGAGATGGTTTATTTGGATATATTGGGCCCCATCCCTCCCCACCTGGCCTCCCCATAATTGCTAAAAAGACCCTCTTAGTGCTCATGGGGTGGAGAGAGTTATATTGTTCAGGAAATTAAATTGTCTCACAAGGTGTGACAATTTAATTCTTGGAATACACCTTTAAAAAATATACTTGCAGAACTGTACACTAATGACTACTATCACCTTCAAAGTACTCTCCTTGAGCATCTACACACTGACTTATATAATGTTTCCATTTCTGGAAGCAGACCTGGAACTCATTTTCCAGAATACTGTTGAGCAGCTATCTCACATTCTGTTGGATATCTGTTATATAAGAAAATATTTGTCTTTTCAGAGCAGATTTTTAATTTTGGAAATAGTCAGAAATCACAGGAAGTTAAGTCAGATGAATAGGCAGGATAATCTAATTGGTTAAATGCTTTTTTGGTCAGAAAATGTCTCAGTGAGTGCACTGTGACTTGGTGCATTGTCATTGAATGATCCACTTGTTGGGCCAGAGTTTGAGTCTTTTTCTTCGAACAGAATCTCTGCAGTACTTCTAAATAGTGCTGTTGGTTGACCATTTGTCCCTGTTCAATAAATTCATGATCGACTATTCCCTTCTGATTGAAGAAACACACTAGCATGGTCTTAAACTGTGAGCATGACATATATGCCTTTTTCAGGGTTTTATAGCATCTTCAACATATACCACTTGCAACAGTTGTTACGTTTCAATAGTGCATTTGCCGATTTTCACCCAATTTAATATTACTATAGTGCTGTAAATTTTGGTCACCCAGTTTTAGGCCAAACAGTACATGGAAATAAGCTATTACTTTTCTAATAGCTAATTAACAACTAGCTCTATTAGTTTGAAATTTATGCACTTATTAGTTTAAACATGTTCAAACACAAATGCATATGTCACTTCGATATAATTATGTCACGGATGACACTATCTAGCCTTTCTGGAAATTAAATTGTCACGCCTTGTATATATATAATTTATTAAAAGTTATTTGTTATATATAAGTTAGTTAATTAAATTATATAATTAATTTATTTGTATATAGTACTTTCTATTTTTAAATTTCAGAAACTCAAAATGTTCCATTAGCCATCGTGCAGCATTCCCAGTCTCAGGATTCAAAATCATTAATGTCTTCCACAACAGACAGTGTACCTTCTGAAATCGAAGCAAAGTCTACAGTGAGTTTAGAAGGATTACTTAAATAAATATACTTAATAATCTGTAAATATTAATAAATATCAAGTTAAATCTCATTTGAATTAGATAATAATTGAAATGTTATAATTTCTACTTTGACAGACTTAGAAATTTTTGTTTTACTACTAATAAATTTATATAGATTCGTGATGATATATTGAAAATAGATTATAATAGAGATTACAAAACGTTAATATTTCAGGTTGATTCTGATAGTCATTCGGAAATTCCTTCTGTAATATCTTCAGTTTACTCATCATCAGGTATGATTTTACTTAGCTTAATAATAACGGTTAAAAATATTTTACATAAAACAAGTATTCGTTACATACAATTAAAATTATTCAATGCTTAGATTCTGCAAATAAAAACACGGAAGGTGCGAAATCAAAAATTTCCAGTAAATCTAGTAATAGTCATGTCAGTACTGATATTCAGTCATGTAAACATTCAAATCAGTCATTAGAATCATTGTTGCAGCGATTCAAAAAACTGGAAAATAGTAAAAGGTATTTTATACTTTGTCATCAAAAATAATATAATTTATATGTAAATATTTTAATCAAATATATAATTTAGATCTGAGATTCTAAACAATTGAAGAACTGAGAATCTTAAGTGGATAATGTTTACTGATTTGATGATCAATTTTGTAACTAAATTTGATAATCAAATCAAATAACAGATTAAAATTAGTTATAATTTAAAAGTAACTTACAATTTAGAAAGAAAAGATATTTGTTTTCCAATAAATTTATCAAAATTTTCATGAGTTTGTTTGCATCTACATCTGATAGATAAATATGTTTTATTTCTGTACAATCAGAGAAGAATTACAAACAATAAGCATAAATATTGTTTTCACTATACTAAATTCAGGATTGGAAATTAAAATTACATTATGTATTTGTTATTGAATCAACAACTTCTGTAAATATGAATGATCAAATGCTTTTTTATATATTTAAAAAAATTTCTAGTTTCTAAAATATTCAGCAGAATTAAAATAGTATAAATTAAAGTCAAAAGATTTTTTATTTATTTTTCTGTAATTAAAAGCCTGTGTAACATTCTTTATTTACATAATATGCTATGTAGATGGCAATTTTAATAGTAGTTTCACTGATAGGTATCGTATAAAATTGAAAGAGAATTTTGTTTAAATACATGATCAAAAATACATCTGTTCACTTGATGAGTATTATTAGCTTATAAAGAGTATCAACAAAACTGCATTAAATTACAAAACTCAAGAAAGTTTTGGAATTTAAGCAAATATGTGAATGATGTAATAAAAATATTTGTGAAATTGTCATATTTCACATAAAATTTCTTTTGAAGAATGTGTTAAAGATACAAATGTTGAGCATTGCTAGTTAATTTTCATTTATTTCAATGCTTTTTTTAACTGTTTACATAGCTTAGCCAAATATAATAATACCAATGATAACAATAATAAAATTTATTTGAAAAATAGTAAATAGAACATATTTTATTTATGATAAATATCCTCCATGATTTATCTAAAAATGACAAATCAAAAGAACATATAAAATTGAAAACTTATATTTTAGTTGATACTGAATTAATTAATATCTATTTTAAAAAGTTAAAGTCTAAACAAAATTACAAGATCATCAGAAATACATCTATTCACTTGATGAACATTAATGGCAAATTAAAAAAAAAAAAGTCAAAAACTACATTTTAAATTTACTGATTCAAAATTTTAAAAACAATACATATTGTTTAGAAAGAACAATTCAATAGGATTAAGAACTGAAGAAACTATATAAGTTTATATTAACAAAAAATAAAATTATTTAAATTACTACAGAATAAAATTTTTAAATTAGGAAAATTTATCCAAAGAAGAAAATAAAAGATAATTAAAATACACCTATTTTTGGGTGAGGTACATAAATAACTGTAATAGAAATTATTAAGCCCATTTTACTGCAAGTAAAAAACTTGGATATTCAAAACTTTAAACAAAATTATGCTGATGAGCATACTATGAAAAAAGATGATAAATTAAGTTGCAAAGTTTGTAATATATAAATTGAAATCTCACTTGATTATTAGGTGGGAAAATGTCTCTTCACACCTCAGTCACACTTCTTCCTCTTCTCTTTCCAGTTACCAAGATTTTTTTTAGTTAAAAGTTAAATTAATTTCATGTTAGATGTTATAACATGAAATGTCCATTGAAAAAATGTCTTAGACATATTTTAGATAAAATTCATTTTGATCCTTATCCAATTTCAGTTCTCAGATCTTCAATTATTTTTAAAATATTTATCCATTTAGTTAATGTTATGTTAAAGGTATCTAACAAAACGTGAACAAAAATTGTTGGAAAGAAGACAAGAAGTAGAAAATTTACTTATTTGGAAACAAAAATTAGATGCCGAAGAAAACGAAATTCGTGGAATCGAAAAAAAAATTATTTGAAATGGAAAAGAAACAAAAGAGTTCAAGTTCTTTATCAAAGAGTAAGTTTTTATTATAACTTTTATTAATTTTAATTAGCATCAAATTAAAAATATTTTTATACTTTTATACCAGGTTTGCACAAAGATAAGAAAACTACGAATAGTATAAAAACTGAACAAAGCTCAAAGAGCTCTATACAAACTGATGTTGAAGTGTCACCAGGATCCTCTATTGAAAGTCAAGGGAATAATAACAGAGAAAAAAGTGAGAGTGAAAGTTCTGTTGCTGAAGATGTAATTATGTCAGAATATCAGAGCCAAATTATTTCAAGTAATATACAAGAAGAAATATCAACTGAAAGTAAAAAGCAGTATGAAACATTTTGATTATAATTAATTTTTAATAATAGAAATATTATTAATTAATCAACTAATAATAATAGAGTTAATTTTAGAAATTATTAAAACTAATCTTTTAATTGATGTAAATGATGTGTGGATATTTAGCAAAAAGAAAAAAAAAATTACCATTAAGTAATCTATTCAAAAAATAAATATTTCCTTGATGCTTCCACAAAGAAATCTCTATTCATATTTCTTGTTATACAGTGAAGTGTTGAAAACCTTGACTAATTAGGGCTAGACCTTGTCTGGATTCTAAAATGTGTGTGTAAATTAGCATTCTAAGTATTGTAAATACAGTGTAATTCAAGTTTAGGTGTGCTAAGTTCAAATAGTGGTTTGAACTGGAATGTAGTAATACTTACAAATATTCAAAATGTAATTTATAGAATCACTATATCTAACCAAAATATACACTAATCACAGTTTTGAAATTAAAAAATTAAGAATTCCGAATAAACGTTAAAATGTCTGTTGTTGCTGTTCTTTTGACCTTGCACTAAGTTATTAGTGAAAGGGTTAATATTCATTTTTCTATGGTCAAATCTGGATTTTTGATGTTTTGCTGTAATTATATTGAGGCATTTCATTATGTTATAACCAAATACCTCATGTAATAATTACATCTAAATTTCTTGTTATAGTTGTCCTTTCTATGTTTTTTTAAATTTTTTCACTATTAGCTTATATTTAAATTTCGTATGAAATACTTTGTATAATTCAATAATAATAAGTGTATTGTTTTTGTGGGTATATGCCAGTGCAGGTTATATACTACCACACAAAATTATATTACTTATTTTGATTTATAATACATAAAAGATTTTTCTTTGTTTTGTTTATAATAGATTATCGGAAACAGAAATTTATTCTGAATCATTTGAATCAACTGATCATTCAAATATTGATTCTCAACTACAAAATGGGACAGTACCAAAGCAAAAATATAGGGGACTGAATAAGAAACCTCCTGCGATGATTCGAATTCCTTTAGTCCCTCATACGCATCATCGGCATGATTCGAGTGGGTCTGATGATTCTTTTACAGTTTCTCAGTCTGGTAAATGAAAACTATAAATATATTTTCTGTATTATCTTAGCTATTCAAAATAAAAGTATGAACTTACAATTTTTAGAGACTGCTTCAGATCAGAGTGATATAGAGGGTCGCATTCTAGCATTAAGTGACGAACTGAAGCGACGTCAGTTAGAAGTCAGCAGATTGAAAAAGGAACAGAAAAGAATATATCGCGAGCAGTTAAAAGAACGAGAATTATCTCTACAAAAACAGATTGAGGTGAATATTTTATTATAACTTGCATTTACTCTTATTTCGATTTCACTTACAATATTTTATTTTTAGGCTTACGATCAGTATATTCAAAAAGCTAAAAAAGAGTTAGAACAAAAATTAGAGCCATCGGGGACATGGTATACTTCGTTAGAAACAACACCCGTTAAGCCACAGATCAAACAACCACGTGTTGCGGAATCTCGTCGTCTTCGTAGAAATGTGGCCAATGGAGATAATTTATCTCCACCATCAGAGGTTAGAATTTTTAGCATTAGCATTTTTGTAGCATTAATATTGTTTTAATGCTGTAATTTTTGAATAACATCTAGCTTCTTTAACTTAATTTCCCTTATTATACTAATCACTTCAATACTGGAAGAGCCATATTTCTTATATTGGTTACCATTATCACCTGAATAGTGTACAGAGTTCCTATATACCAGGAAAATCAGGAAAAATCGGGGATTTTCATTAGTGTTTGGAAAAAGTCATGGAAAGTCAGGGAATTTGCCTCCTTTGTTGCCTTGAGTTTTTGCTGATAATATCCTTGACTAAGTGTAGTTGTCGGCAGGCAGCAAGAAATAATGTTGTGCAATACAACCCATGAAAATGGGTGCAAAATATTTTCAGGATCCAAAATTTTTCCCAAGTATACACAGAATTTTCCTAAAAATTTACAAAGTACAAAAAATGATAAATAATTTTATTGGGTTGTTTGGAAAGTAATTTCGTTTTTTTATGGGGGGAAAAACAATTTTCTTATAATATATAAATATTTTATTGAATTATATATTGACCATTTTGGTCAAATACCTGTTGCCATCTTTCTGGTAGCAGCACGATTCCACATTCATAAAAGTTTTGATCTTTGCTTACAAAAAACTGATCCAAGTGATTTTTGTCATCCTCATTTGAAGTAAATGTTTCACTGTTTAAAAAATTTTGTAAAGACCGAAACAAGTAATAATCTGAGGGTTCCAGATCTGGCAAATATGGTGGGTGTGGTAGTACATCCCATCCAAGCTGTAACAGTTTCTGACAAGTTACCAAACTTGTGTGAAATTTGGCATTATCATGGTAAAACACTACACCTTTTTTGTTGATCAATTCTGGCCTTTTCTGTTTGATGATGTTACTCAGTTTGTTTACTCGATGGCAGTACACTTTCGAATAAATTGTTAAATTGTCTGGTAAAAGCTCAAAAAAAAAATTTCTTTAAAATCCAACTATAGAGAGCATCTCTCTTTAAGAACACGCGGAACCCATATATCGAGCTTTGAAACGAAACCAATTCGTTTCAAAGTAATCATAAACGGTTCAGTTCAACAAATTTAATCTCTTAGTGATTTCACGTGTTGTTATTCGTCAGTTTGCTTCAATCGGTACCTTTATTTTGTTTTCATTGGCTTCAACTGGCCATCCAGAATGTGGTACATCTTCAAATTGAAATTGCCAGAACGAAATTTTGTGAACCAGTTTTGGCACTGTCTTTTTCTCAACACATCTTCTCCACACATGTACCACAATTTTTTTTCTTGCTTGAACAGCATTTTAATTTTTTGGTAATAAAAAAGCAAAATATGCCGAAAATGATGCTTTCGATTTTTCATATTTGATGGAACACCGAAAAAAAAAAGAAACAATTGTACAGAATCAAACAAAATTTTCTACAAATAAGCTTTAAAATGTCAGCTGTCAAAATACATAATGAAAATGTGGTTTAAAATGAAATTGGCTGGTAAAAATACAACTAATTCCTCTAGTAATAAAAAAACAAAATTACTTTCTGAACAACCCAATAATTTAAATGGTATTACTTATCATTTTTTATTTTAATAATTTTGATTGCATGACAAAATAATTCTGATTTTTTTCCAGCTTATTAATATTTTATAAAGTTCAGGAAATTTATTAAGGGATAAATTTAATAAATATATACTTTTGTGCTTAGATTATACAGGATTTGTTAATGAATAAAAATAAATAAATGCTTTTTTTCAAAACCACATAGATTTATGGCTGTGGATTAATAACAGAATAAACTACTTTAATTTAATAAAACATTTTATTTTTAGTTGTAATAATTTGGCAATTATAAAAAATATGTAACTGTTAAGTAGAAAAAATAACTAATTAAAAAGTTGGAGGAGCAATAGCATATGCATATGTGCATAGTAAGTCAAATGCTGTTTTATTTTGTCAATGTATAATAAGTAAGGGACATGAAGGTCAGGGAATTTGTACAAAGTTGGCCAGGAAAAGTCATGGAATTTAAAACAAAAATTTGAGTAGGAACCCCGAGTGTATTATTATAATTTTTATATTAATAAAACATCAGGTTATTTGTTTAATGGTAAATAACATTGAGTGTTTTTATAAATTTTGACATTTTAAAAATTTAAAAATTTTTATTAAATTTTGAAAGTAATAATAATAATAAAGCTGCAAAAAATAAAAAGTATAGATTTTTGTTTTTCATTGGTTATTCATTGACAAAAACATATTTTAATACATGTATATTTGAAACCCCAGTATCCAAGGTAATGTGGATGACAGTACCTCAGATAACTGAAAACTCAGATAATACAGATAGCCACAACCATTTCAGATTTTAAAATTTTCAATGTAAAATATTTGTTTTTATACCATAGTGAATTTAATCATATACAGTCAAACCTCGGGTTATGAACGTTAAAGCCCGTTTATGAACAATTTGGTTTACGACAAAATTTTGAATGCCATATCTGCTCTAATTACTGTACAGTAACTTGGTTTCCAAAGAAACTACTCAGCAGAGCCAGCCACCGATGGTCAACTTCCCATACATCCTATGTTAAAGAAAATCGATGGCACAACCAATCAATGACAGGACTACCAATTCAGAAGTACCATATATTTCCACAGATAAGACAATAATTGAATCATAAAAAAAGGCCCCCAAAATCCAGGGTTGTCTTATAGGACAGATACAAAAAAAATTAAATTGAAATTTATATAAATTAAAACCATTATAGAAAAAATGGAGAAACCGTAATTATTCACTAGTAGAGAGTCTCTGGGAAAATCTCTGGGAATTTCAGCAACATGGCATATAATGCTGGCTTTCAATTCAGGCAGAGTCCTAATCCTTCCTCCATAAACACAATCTTTTAGGAATCCCCACACACCAGAAATCACAAGGGTTCAAGTCTGGTGAACGAGGAGACCAGGTCTTCTGAAAAGCTCTGGATATTACACGATCCTTGCTAAAGTTAGCCCAAAGCAGTTCCTTGATTTGTCCAATGTGGGGAGCTGCTCCATCTTGCATGAAGACAGTGATCTGTAAACATTGCTTGCAAGTCATTCCTGCCTTAAAGTTCTTGTAAGGCAGGAATGACTTGCTTGTTGAAGGAGTTCATAGCAATGTGCACTTGTGACAGAGCATTGTTTAGGGCCTTCAGGAGTGAGATTTTCAAAGAAAAATGGCTTTGAATGCAGTCCTTTTTAGTGGATCTTCCTACTTTGCATAAGGATTTTGTGAAAAGCACCATCTAGCAGCAATTTTTTTTATTGCAGAAATCTCTTCCCCGTGGTCTATATCAGTCCTGGCCAACCCGCGGCCCGTCACGTTAAATTGTGTGGCCCACTAAGCGATATTATATATCTATTACAACTTTTGTTTCCCATTATGTATATACCAAAACAATTAAATAAAAATTTGCATGTGTCATTGTTACCATGCACAAGTGCAAGTACGAACTCTTGGTATAACAATAAAATCTAATTCATTTTGTATTTGTTTTACTTTTTTTAAAACATGTTTGCCTAAATTGTGGCCCACTGTAATGTTACGCGTGATCAGAGTGGCCCGCAAAACAATTTGGGTTGGCCAGGCCTGGTCTATATAATCTATATACTAGGGTTTCCCACACATTTCCCGGTCTTTTGCTTGTCCTGGGATTTTGGGATAAAAGTGAACTGTTTCCCGGAATAGAATTAATTATTTTTAAGATATACAAAATATCTTGAAATCAAATGATATAATTATTTTTTGTTTTTTTAAAGTAATTTAATACGTTCTGCAACCTCCAAAATTATTATAATAATGCTGTGTAAGATATATATTAAAAATTACCTTTGAATTACGTAGAAATTTTCACAAATAGAAAAAATTTATTAAAGTTTGCTGGAAACTGCATACATCATCATCAAAAATGCCTTTGAATTGAGTTGAAAATTTAAAGAATAAAATGAACTTATATCAGACTTCTAAGTTAGAAGGTAATTTTCAATACAGTAGAGTATCGATTATCCGACTCAATTGGGAACTGGGGTTGGTCGGATAACCGAAAAGTATGAAAAAAATACATTATTAGTATAGTATATTAGTATATCGCTATTAACCTACTTCGCGTTGAATTTTCATCGATGTTAAGCCTAACAAAATTTTTTTTTAAATAATAAACGTTGCTATTGTATCATTAAAAATTATTTCTTTATTTTGCACAAAATAAATACAGTACCATACTGTATATTGAAAAATACAGTATAAAACAAAAAAAATATATTCGGGTTGCATATTTTACATAAAGTAGGCCTATACATTAGAAAAAGAAGTCCAAAATTTTCTTCTGCTTCACAGCTGACCCTCGTTTTTTTGCTGCTAAATCTCACACACGTTTTAAAAACAGCAATTGGATAGCATTATTAAATAAAATTAAGCCTCATTTAAATACTGGCCTCCCTTTCATGGTCGAGTCAAGGTTGCCAGCTAAAACATACAAAAATTTAACAAAAATAATATTAAAGTAGCCAAGACATAGCCAAATATTGTAGCACCACAGCACTAGCAGACATTTGAATTTGCCGACTAGAATGTGGTCGGTTAACCGACGTGACGGTTGATCGGGGGTCGGATAATCGATGCTCTACTGTATTTAAATAAAACATAATACATAAGTAAGAGAAACCATAGTATATACTAAGTTTCATCAAAATCTGATTAGCAGAATGAGCTCTAGAGGGTCTGAATACTATCAGTTTAATTATAACCACCCTATATTTGGATTATTTAACATATATGCAATTAATGTTTCTAATAAGAATGTCTTAATTTAAATTAATTAGTATTAGAAAATTATATTTTATTAAAACTTTATTGCTCTCTTTTTTAAACGTTAAAATTTTTCCAATAGGTATTGAAGGTTTCAATATCATCAAAATCGGAAATTGAAGAAGCAATTTCACGTGTAGGAGATAAAGAACAAAGTTTGCCTCATTCTTCAGTGTCATCAGCAGAAGGTAAAATGATCAAAATCAATTAATATTATTGTTTAGTCATCATAAGAATATTTTAAAATTAGGCAAATGTTAGGCTCAATACAGTTAAAAATTCCTTTAAAATATATTGAAAATTAAACTTTTTTAATTAAATTTTTTTTTAATATATTTACACAGTTGTAATCATATAAGAAACTCTGACCTAGTGAAATTGTATAAGTAATATCTCAACAGATCCTACAATTATAACATTAAAAAGTTTGCTGTTGTCTTTATGATTTTTTCCCCAGCAGTATTTCTCAAGTTATGATTTTTTTAAATAAAATAACTTAAATAATTTGCATCAAAGAATTCACATAATTACTCAGATTATAAAAATTTAATCTGACAAGGAAAGGGTACACTTTGGGGACAAAGTTGACAAAATTAAACTCACATTATCCAAAAGAACAAAAATTTAGGTGCCATTGCTGAATGAGTAAAAAGTTATTAAAGCGTAAAAATAATATTATACAAAGATTTCAAATGTGAAAGTTTTGAAATCTTTCCATTACGTTGTTAGTGATAAATTTTTCTTAACTAGATAAACAAAGCAACAAAATGCTTAGTAACTGGAAGCAACAGTACTTTATTGGTTGCATCACCAAATTTGTTTTGAATAAACTGAACAATCTGGCTTTTTGTTGTGATTTTTTTGGAAAAAGTGCATGGATTATTTGAGTAAATACAGTATTACTAGAAGTGTCTAGAAGTGGATATTGACAATTAATAATCTAATTAATATTTAAATTTAAATTTCAATAGTGTCAAGATAAAATTTATTTTGATTTTATGTATCTAGCATATGTCAACAAAGAAATATTAAGACTTAATATATGTATATGTAATACTGACTTTTTTATTTACAGATAAAAAGACTCTTGGGTCGCAGAGTTCGGAAGAGAATACATCAAAAATTATTTCTGGTGAAATTGAGGATCGTAGTTTGACTCCTTCGGCTTCTTTAATAAGTTCAGAAATATCACAAGATGAAATTAGTAAGGAATCACTGAAAGAAAATAACGATGATATCGAAGAGCATGTTGATTTCTCCGAAAAAAGTGGATTGACACAATCTGAAATTAAGAATACTGTGATACAAGAGACTACAAATACTGTTCAAGAAAATGATAATACTGAAAACGATTTAAATATTTCTGAAGATTTAGAAGTTCTCTCGGAAGCAGCTGAAACATTATCTAGTGAAAAAAGTTCTAGAAGCACAGAAACAATTACTGATTCGTCAAGTAAAAGCGGCAATAAAAAAGACGAAATGCAAAAATCAAATGCAGAAATAAGTGCTCAATCACTTGATGATAAAAAAATAATAAAAGAGAATCTGGTGGATGATATCACAGAAAATATCTTTCAGTGGCTTTACGCAGATACCGTCGAGACAATCAAAACTCGTACTTTAAATCAAAAAATTGTATCTAGTAGCGAAAATTCATCCGCACAAATTGTAGATAAAAGCAAAAAGAAGCCTTCGGAATTTATTTCTGAAAATCTGTCGGAATACCTAATTGAAGATTCCGTCGATTGTATGTTGCAAATTACCAGAGAAAAAAAGAATATTAACATAAGTGCATCAGAATCAAAAAATGTGAAGAAAGATGTTTCGGATATTACAGAGAAAGTGACTCGAATTTTAGCCACTTTAAATGACAGAAAATCGGTTCAATCAAAATCTAGACCCCAAGATCTAATGATTTTGTCTCCATTATTAGACAACTTAGAAGATAATAATTGGGAAATTACTACCGATCTTGAAATCGAAAAAGCTGAAATGACTAGTTCCTTTGAACCCGTTCTTTTAAACCAGGTAAGTGTTTTTATATATTGTAACATTTGTTATGAATAAAAGATAAAAACTGATAAAATGAATTAGATATAGCATACAGGAACACCCACCAACAAAATAAATTATAACATGAAAAAATAGTGCCTGTATTGTGGAGTTTGAGATTTTTGCAAATTTCCATTTATGAGAATTTATAGATGCATACAGCAACAGGCCAAATATCCAGCTTCCGGAAATCTGGAATTATCAGAAAAATGGCTAGTTTTGAACTTGACAGGCTGTAGTACAGTTGTAGTTCATCATGTGGCCGCTTAGATTTGATTTCCACAACATGTGTGTCACATTATGTCAGTTTCATTATGTTCTTCTCTTTTTTTTGTTTAATTTTCATCCTAAATGTTACACTATATATGGTATTCTATATTTTAAGAGGATTAATAATTAGTGATGAGACTATGCCAAAATTTTTCCAGTTTCTGATTCTTTTGAATACTTTCTAAAGTTTATTTTAGTTTATAAAAAATTAATGATTTACATTACGAGCACAGTATATTTGTTAATTAATAAACATCAAACTTAAGAATGGAAAATGATTGATTATGGATTTCCCAATCTTTCAAAATAAACATGAAAATTCTCCATTTATATGTGGATATGCATGCTTTTATTGTGTACTACAAAATACATTTGTAATTTATTTCGGATAAAGTTAATATTGCAACACTACCCCAAAAAATTATAGTTAATTCCCCGTTTACTCGACGAACTATCCCTTTGTGTTGCGTCACCACCTTTGGAAACTGCTTTGTTGGCCAATGCGACGAACGGGGGGAGGGGAAGGTAAAATGAAAAGATGCACTTTTTTCATGCTTTTCACAATAGGCATGTCTCGTAAATGATTTAACTCCATCATATTTAATACTAAATGAGGTTTGGCAAATGATACAAGCCAAACAAATATCATCACCACGAGTTAACCAATTTTACAGTTCATTCACTGGAGCCACGAATGTCTAGACTGACTTGTTTTGAAAAATCAATTTTTAAAACTTAAAATGGCAGTAAACTTAGCACGAACAAGTATTTTTATTCAGAATCGTGTGAATTGCATTTGAAAATTTAACATATTTCGGCATCATCTGTAAATCATAACAAAAATTTCCATAATTATAATGAGAAAGTTGTTTTATCATCATAAGTAAACATACTAAATAGTAAAAATAATTTTATATAATATTTTTCAGTTAAAATATAATTTTGTTTATATTTTAAACTGTTTTGCCCAATGATATATAACTACTAGACCCTGAACTGGGCTGCCATCTTTGAAGCAAATTGAACGTGTATCTGCTTTGACAATTGAACACAGAAAGCTGTGCACCTGCAAGAAATACTTAATACAGATACAACTGTTTATCACATGAATACACAATTTTCATGACTAATCTGCAGAACTCAAATAATAATAAAGCAATTACTTATTGTGACATTGTCGCAATGCCAGGCTGCAATTATAAATTAAAATTGTGATTAATTTAATTTAAAATACAGTAGATACGTTCCGTGTTATATGAATCTGTGTAGATGAGCCACTTAAATACATGAGCCAATCACAGCCTGGCACGTGTGGCAGTTTAGGGGTTACAGCTGTTTGAAAGGTTTTCTTCCATAAAATTAATCGATTCTAGACTAATTTGACTCAACATTTCCAAATCACATAATTTTTTGGGAATAATCCATATAAACTATGCTATAAACAAAATGTAGGATTACTTACCGAGTGTGCACCGTTCGACGACACCATTGCTTAAGCTCGTTTTCGTCGCAGAGCGGCTCGTCGAACGGCGGACGCGTGTTTCCCGATCGGCAAATTTTTTGCAGAAAAATAACTTAACTTTGGAGACATCATTAATAAAAATATAATTTTTATGGCCGTTGAATAATAAAATGTTTTTTAGTAGGTCCAGTGATCGTTTAAACTCAACGGTTTGTACAATATCCGCTATTGGTCCAGATTTGACCAATCCTGTTGCAACACGGGTCGGTGATGACATTTTACCGTGTTATACGAATCTCTTTTAGTGTGTTATACGAACACGGTCGCAATTTTTTCGCTGTGTTATATGAACTCATGTTATAGGGGGTCTACTGTATATGCTCCCCACCTCAAATTAGTAGTGGCTTGCCCCTGTACATCATACTTTTCCTTTAACAATAGAGTCATGCTGGTCATCTATTTAATGCCTTTCAGGGAAAACTTTTTGGTCAAGTAAATAGAGCTAATATTAGAAAGAATGCTAAGAAACTGTACCATTCACAGCCAAATATCAACAATAATCTGCCAACCAATCAAATTTTGCAAGAAACAGACCAAATATTTAAACTCAGCATTTTGAAAACCTTTTAATACAAGGTTACCATCCTGACAAAATGTTTTATGTAATTTTCCTATTTCTCTAGAATGGGAAAATTACATAATACAAATGGTCCAGCTTTCTATCTGACTGGCACATCGGTCTGATAGAAAGGGGGACCATTGTGGAAAGGGGTTGAAGCAATTTGATCAAAAGTTGTTGTTTATCTCCTCCCAGAAGAGAGGATGCTCAATGACTACTACTTAATACTAGTCCTATTAATATTTGAAAAGGGATCCGTGTTAGGTTATGATGGCCTGCATGTGATCAAAGTTGCTAACCTTAATGTTTGAAAGACTTCATATAAAATTTGTTTAAATAAAAAGAAAATCTTGTAAAAATGCTAGAATAATTGCTTTTATGTGATGATAGTTTATACAGTCTGTTGCCAAAATTTAAACACTATGTTGTTGGAACTATGTCCTCGTAAATATTGCGTTTATAGAAAAATTATTGGGTTACAATTTCAAAAAATTGTAGACTTATAAATTCCAACTGTAGTCTGCCTATTTATCTGTCCTTCCTTAATCTCAAGAAAGGAGTTAGATTGATGAAAGTTGAGACCAGATGTAGAAAGCTTAGGGACAGGAGGCCCATATTAACTATATATGAACTTCTGGTTTGGACTGGAAGTCACACAATTCAAAATTTTCCCCCGAACAGAGTTAGCAATAGAGTCGTGCCAGTCATCTAACAGGAAAAGTATGATATATAGGGGCAAGACCACCACTAAAAGAATTGAGAATATTGTGACGAAACGTTGCTGCCCAGTATTGTGACATTGTCACAATAAATAATTGCTTGTTAGAATTAGTTTAGTTTATTTCGTTGCGGCCTGCAACACGAGTGATCTTCCGATCTTCCAGGGGGAATGCATCCCAGAAAGACTTTTATGGGAAGCTGGACCCTATTTAGGTGTTCCTAACGTGAAGAAAACACGGAAAACTCCACTTAGCCAGCCCATTGGTGACGCTTGAACCCACGACTAACTAACTACCAGTGTTCGGTGGTTTTATCCACTTAGCTACCGGAGGGCGCTTATTAGAATTAAGAAACTGCCATTCAGAAATGAAAGTGTTACCCTATGAAAAGTCTATAAGTATTTAATTTTTCACATCTAACAACTCAGGTTTTTTCAATTCCATGCAGGCAAGTGTTATATGATACCTAAGTCTCAGTAATGATATAGTGCATCTATTTCATGCTATACCATTGTTGCAGTAATCAAGTGAATATAATATATGTATATTTTAAAATTATATCCAGTTAGTTATTATTTTGTTATATTTTTGCCAATAGACAGATTTGCCAATTTACAGGTAGCACTAACGTAGACACAAATTAATCGGTTTATAGAAATCCAGTCGATATTTCGGGGCGAGACGTACGATATTATCTAAGTTTCATAGCAATCGGTCAAACGGCCGAGGAGTGTATAGCGAACAAACAAACATCGTCATTTACACACACAGATTTAGCCTTTGCCCAGAAATCCAGACCACTTCCAGTTCCAAGCTTGCTGGATAATGTGTGAATGATGTGGTACTGCATTAGGGTGAATCAAAAACAATAAATTTTAAAATTTAATCACAATCAAATTTAAAAGTTTAAAAAGTTTTTATGCAAAGATATGCACGTGGCCAGCCCATTAGCGAGGTGCAAATCCAAGACCGGCTACCGGCGTTCGGTTTCGTCCGCTCGGCCACTAGTGGGCCATTTTATATATTAATTTTACTTATATTTCCAAATATAGATTTTTTTTTATTTAGAAAGGATTTTCAATACAGTAAACATTAATATGTTTAAATTTCAGACAGATTATTCGTGTTAAATTTTTTCACATATTTTTATGTAATTGGTAGTTGCATCTGTTCCAATGCACTGTCAATTTTGTTTATGCAATTATAAAAAATAGTAACTTTGACTTTCTTAACAATTTGATATTGGAAGATATTATTTAATAGTTACGAAAGAAAGTAAATTTGATAAGATTTGCATGATTTATTTGTCAATGTACAGACATTAGACATTATTCAGAAAATCAGATTAATTTTTAAATATGTATTTTAAAAGATAAATTCAAAGTGCATCATAGAAAAATTCCAATTTCAAGATTAGACAGCAAATTCTTAATTTGAATGTAGTTATGCATTTATCTAAAACCACACTTTAAAAATTAAATTATCAACAAAAATAACTATAATATGATCAAAATTCATTTTGATTGTGAGTAGGTTATTTCAGTTCTAGTTTACTTATAAAATCTTGAACGACGTTTGCGACTTTATAAATAAACTAGGTCCTAGATCGGGCACGGCCGACGTACGGCCCGTGATTAATCTTTCAATATCAGCTACTTAACTTCCAATAATTGGTCGAATGGATTCGCAATACTTCATTTTTTGAAAAAATTCCATTGTAGAGATTTACAACTTTTGTACTCGTCTGTGTGATAGTGCAGAATAAAAAACAATGATAAATTGAATATCATCTGTATATCTTGAATTACTGTCTAACGTACATTATTTTATTATAAATATTAATATTTTAAATTTAACTTAGTAATTCGTTTACTTTTCTAGAAATATAATACTAATATATTTAAACATTTATATACTTAAACGAATTGTGTTTGTATTTAACATTTTTTAATTTTAATATTTCGTTCGGCCCGTGAAAAAAGTTTTTTCCAATTCCGCCCGGGGCAAAAACTGTTGGCCACGCCTGTCCTACATTGTTTTAGTTTATGCCTTGCCATCAAATCAGTTTGCATTCTGTTCTCATTGCCATAATTTCTTGCAAATAACCCACAAGTTATTTGCAAGAACCATTTTATTTTCCACTATATTATCTCTCTGTTTTAAATTATAATTATAACCTTACGTAACAGCTTTTCCTTTGTCTAAACTTACTAATAAGGGGACGTTACGACAGGGTTCTTGCGAATTTCGCCGATACCGATCGTGTGGGTGAACCTTGGTATGTAGTACCTTTATTCGGAAAAGGGAGAAAGTGCACTTCTCAAACGTTTTTTAAAATAGAGAGGTTTCATGTCGACATCACGAGTGACGTCATGAGCATGCGCAATTGTTTAGCGCCATCTTTGTGACTGTTTGTGACTTGTTTACGTTTTGTGTATGTTCGCGTGCGCTTTAACTGGAGTTCTTGTGTTGTTTTTTTTCGTCGCGAATATCACTATGGTGATTTGTTGTGTAATTGGGTGTAATGCTAGTTCACTCAAGAACAAAGGAACATCATTTTTTTAAAATTTCCGGCATTATTTGTTATCAAGGGTCCCAAACTGAGGAGCTTTCACGGCGAAGGCAAACTGCATGGCTCTCGAGAATAAACCGGAAAAATTTCGTTACGAATAAAGTGAATATCAATACAAGAGTTTGTCAGAAACATTTCATTTCAATATTTACGTTAATAAACACTAAGTTATATTTTAAAACGTAAAAGAGTTTACTGATTTGCTTATATTAATTTAGTTAGGTATAGTGCATTTATAAACGAATAACTAATGTAATTTCAAGCTTTAGCTAGTGCAAACTTATAAACATTATACGTTAAAACTAAAAGCAAGTAGGCTTATTATATGCTAGTTTCAAGTAGAAAATAAAGGTACTGAACAATTTGAATTAAAAAATTTCCACAGCTGTTTTTAATTAGACTTTTACTTTCAGACAAAAATTCTTAGTTAAGAAATACGTAAAAACACGAGTTTACGTACAAACAAACGAAAACATATCTTTCCAGGCAATATTACTTCGCTGTTATTCATTACTTTTACTTTTATATCAGGAGAAACCCAGCCACTTGTTAAATAGTTATGGGCCTCTAAAGATTTATAAGCTTTCATTTGTGACAGGGTGTAGAAGTCTGATAAACTGGCTTCGTATGGATTGCCTTGAAATAACGAAATTTTCTCTTCGTACAGAGCTGCATCTCGTCCTGTTAGACCGCTAGAATAGCCCACAAGAAAAGAATCTTTTTTAACTTAATCCATGATAATAGAACTGCAGTATTTTTGTACGTTTAAACTAAAAAAATACGTCGAATAACAGACCACGTGCAAGCTAAGCGAGCGAAAACTACCACAAAAATGGCGAATGGGCGGAGCAAACGTGTGTTTTATCACGTGACAGTGCGACTTCTCAAACGTTTTTTAAAATACTGAAGTTAAGAAATCCCCAGTGACTTAGATTGTGCAAAATAGCACAGTTTGGTGTTAGCATGCCTCGCTCGTATTTGCGAGACGCCGGTTCGTGTCTCGACGCGTAAACTTTTCTTTTCTTCCAAATTGATACGTAATTTACATTTGTATTTTATCGCCTCGAACATTTGTTTTTGGAATTGTCTGTGAAAACCATTTTTGAGATTTGAGTATTAGTTAAGTGCAGTCAGAGAAGAATTTAAAACTCAAATTTTTGGTAATGTGAAAACCATATTAAAGTTTTAGAGTTATTACAAGAAGAAATGAACAATAACATTTATTTTTATGCCCCACAGTTTGAAAACCACTGGAATAGATATGAAGAGAGTTTCTTTTTTCTCTCTACTTATTTTCTTTATTGAATTTCTTGCAGACAGTTTTACTATTGAAAAATTTCTACTGGTTTTTGATAAAACATATCCTTAATAATAATGCACAAACTTTAAAATGACAAGCCAAAAAAACAATTAAGATAATTGATTTTTTTAATTAATTAATCCCTTACAGAAGTCCGATTTCCTGGAAGAATCTGAATGGTTTGATGACGATTTTGGTTTTGAAAATAAAGAAGCACAGTTGGCTCGGGAAGAAATGCCTCCACACTATCAGAACTATTATCGTCAGATTCCTAACAAACCACCCCCGCCATACATTCCTCCGTCCGCTTTGCCGTTTTCTAAATTCGAACAGAAGAAGAACGAGTCTTTCTCCGTAATCGTTAACGATCCTAAAGAAATACAAGATATGGTGACCGAAATGGCTTTAACTCTGAAAGATAACATAAATATTTATCAATTTAACGAAGAAAATGCAGAAAACAGTGATTTGGCAACAAAGAGTCAAGTGTTATATAAACAGTTTTTGTGTGATCTCACTAGGGATATGATACTAAATTTAAACAGGTGTGTATAAATTTTCCCATATTCAAAATAATAATAGAAGAGGTATATTTTTATTTAATTATTTTTAGTAAAGCCAACGAGAAACCCGCTCCGTGGACGAAAACGTGGAAGCTGACGCAAAAATCGTTTCCCCGAGACGGCGAACAATTCGTAAACACCGTCGTCGAAAAGACGCTCCAGTTACTAGGCATAAAGAACGTCGCCACGGAATCTAAGAAGAACGAATCCGTTACGAAATTGGGTCGAAAGAAACGCGACTTCGTGGACAATATATTAATAAAAGAACTGAGAGAGGAAGAGTGTTCCTGGGTAAATTACGAACAGGACGAGATATTTATCAAAACGGAACTTTCCGACGCCATTTTCGACATTCTCGTCGACGATACCGTCTCGTTAATCGGAAAGCTTCAGCAGAGAGTGTAAATTGCGACGTAGGTGTATAAATTATAAATAAGAACAATTTACAAACTTTTAAAATGATTAATGATTTTAATAATTTAATGATTTTGAAATATTTCAAATAAAATAAGTGTTTTTTCTAAAGACTAGAAAGAATTCTTCTTCTTCAACTTTAAGAATTTCTTGAAGCCGAATTTGTCGTCCGAAACTTCGGGCACCATACCGTTATATCTTGGACCGTTAGTCAAGTTTTGAAGTGGCACGGCTTTCGGTCTCTCCTTCTCTCTACATTTTTGAATATTCTGTTTAATATCAAAAGTGTTCTCACAGTTCACACTATCCTTAGTTCTTTCCGCCGTACTCTTCTGATCTAAATTTGTGGCATTGCTAATATCACAGTTATTAAGACTAGAGAAGTAGTTGAAATTACAGGAATCAGTTTTTTGACTACACTTCCCCTGCTGGTTCTTCTTCTTGTTTCTGTGATGTTTTTTCTTCACCTGGAAAAAAAATTGCAAAGTTTTACGAAACGACGTACGAACGAATATTTTTATACCGTTTTCCGGTCTTCAAAAAAGATTACCGCAAATCGCAGTTCGAGTTCTTTGCCCGGTACTTACTTTCGGTGGCGGCTCTATGACTATTGGGACCGAAGGTTCCACTATCAGGTAATTCGTGCGAATCTCTGAAAATACAATTACCATTTAACGACCAACTGCATTTAGAATTTAAAATATTCACTAGGTTAAAAAATTTCAAATATAAATAAATTAATTTTTATTTATATTTAAACAGTCGAGAACTTTGGCGACCGATCGAAATTTTTCTATTTATTAATTGTAGATCTATATTAAAGCATTTTATGTCAATTCTCGTTAAACTTTGTCCTCTGAACTTACTATATAAACTCGTGTTAATAATTTTATCTTTCAATAAGCTTGGGCTAAGAGGTTACTATAAAATACAGTGAAACCTGCCAAAGTGGAAAAAATATTTGGTATCCTGCAATTCCAGTTTACACAGGTTTTACTGTATGTGGAAGTAATTTAGCACAATCATCAAGAAAATATATTATATAAATATTCTTCAAAGTAATTAATGAAAATAGTTAAAAGAATTGCTGCTGACAATATTTAGCTTTGATTTTATTCGGCATTTTACAATCAAATTCCCATTTATCTGTTTGTATTATATTTATAACAATCATGATGTGACACTTATTGATTTGTAGTCCCCTCATATATTTTATTTCTGTATAGAAAGAATGTTTATTCTTTAAAGTTCTTATTACTCCTTTTTAGTAAAAATATATATATGCATATATATCATGATAAAAAAAACTCCTGAAAATAGATGCTGTTTAATTACTAAGATTAAACATTCATCTATTCCTTTTCTTTTTAATCTTGAGGTATCTGCAATTTAAAACATTTTGATAGTATGAAGGTTATTACTTTAGAGGCAGATTTATTTATTTTTCTTTTCTGGCACTTTCCATCCTGTACAGTATGCATGCATGCATATGACTTAAGCAGGATCCCAAATTGTTCCTTCCATTTTTAATAATTTCTAAATAACTATTTAGTTTTTTGTATTTTAAATATTTATTAAACAATCCAACTTAGTATTGTTCTTAAATCAGTAGATAATTACAAATTACAAACTACAATTTTCAGGGTCAAGGTCAAGATTAGAGATTTCAGTTGACCAAATTATGTTCTAAATGAAACAAAATGATGAGATGATATATTGCTGCACACTTCAAGAGTTAATCAGAGTGGTTAAACAAAACAAAGTTAAAAGAAATCTGTAATTTTTTTCCTGTTGAAGATTGAAAAAGTAGAAAATATTTTTAGGTGCCAAAAGAGTAAAAAACAGGAACTAAATTTGGCATAAAGTAACCAAATCTGGCATCACCGTGGGCACTCCCCGACGTGGAAACTAGCACACGTACCACGTGCACGGGACCGCATCCATTTAAAGGTTAGGTGTTTTTAAACTTTAACTTCTATTTTCCCCGAATACAGCAGAATGGTTGCTAAAACTGAATTTTTAAACTGCTCTACAATTGGAGATCAAACCCATCTTTGCTTGATACGAGAAGGAAGTCTATTGTACTCAAAATGGAACATTTATTACATTTCCACTTTTTATTGTTCGTGTCGAAAAGAATAAAAAGCAACCATTATTGGAGGTTGTGAAAGTAATTTACAGTTCAGTTGAACAAATTCTGGTAAAATTTTTGTTTGCTTTATTATGTGAACTTTAATGTCGAGACTGGGGCAATAACAAAATTCACTTAATCAGTTCATTTTAAATTAACACTAATAAAGGCAAGTCAACTGAAATTGCATTATTATTATTTTATAAACTAAATAAAGATAGTTTTAATTAGACACTGAAAGGTCCTTAGACTGCTACACTTGCCAAGGAGAATATTGTCTCTTAACAATGAGCTAATTAAGAAGAATTTACAAAGTTATTTCTAATTTTAATATAATGCATATTCAATTTTCATCTTTATTCAGATGATCTCAGGATACAGAAGGTTGATTCACTGTTATGGTACAAATTTAAATGTGTGTTCACACAAACCTAAAGTTCGTACACGCAGAGCTCGACAAATTACAGATTCTACAAATGCCGTTTTGCAGGTGGTAAGTAGAAATTTGCTGTTAGTCTAGATAAGCATGGGATATTTTCCGTCTATTAGATTTGTTTCTTTCCACATACTAGTGGATCAAAGGGTCGGCCTTTCCGACTGGGTAATGGAATGTACGGAAAGTTTTCCACGAGGATTCGTGGTCGTGGCAGGTTACAAATTTACCTTACAATGGTAAATTCCAGTTTAAGTTGCAACTGATGCCAAATTTAATTCGGTTTATTATCTGAAGCACATTTTGGAACCAATATATCGTAATGACAAACTATCTTTGGAACGTTCATTCTGTACATCATTGGTATCCTTCTTAGACCAACTACCCAATCAACATTAGAAACAGGAATTCACAACATTCCATATTCAGACATAATAGTCAAATCATCAGATGCTTCAACACTGAACTTCTAAAATGTCAGCCTCCCGAAAGGAGTACTCCGGAACTAGCAACCTTACATCTTACAAGGTCTACGGAAAGCTTATGCGGAGGAGCGGGACCAGATCGAGCTTCCCATAGTGCAATGGAAATTGAGACCTAGAACCACTGTTTGAAGACTGTCTCCAAATTGAGCATAATCACTGGTGGAGAAAGGAATTCACACAACTCATTTACTGTAGACTTTTACTACAGTAACAGTGAAACACAACCTTCTGTACTTTTATAAAGCAAAGAAACATTATTATTGAATATAATGAATATAATGAAGACAAAATTCTCCAGAAAAATATCCCAAGGGTCTTGACGGATGGCCATGCAGTAAGTTATCGGTCTGAAATGTGAAGTAGTAACAAAAATAAAGTGAGAGAGATCAAGAGATAATAAATAAAATCAAGCATTTTCCTAAACTTGAGTGATAATTTGCATATCAATTTGAATAGCATTCACACATTAAACTGCTGACGAGGAGAGAGTAAATATATTTGAATGGAAAAATGAGAATATTTCTGATTTAGACATTCAAACGTCTTCAAAAATAAATTCAGGAGAACAACAAACAGAGTAGGAACTTCACTAAAATTTTCCATATTTTTTTTGTTATCAATCAAATTTGTGAATAATGACAATGTCAGAAATTCTAATAAATGATGTAAGATTATGTACTTGGGTAACATAATAAAAATATGTTCAATTGTTCTGTAACTGATAGTATAAGAGTAGTGTAGTAGAAAATGCACTTTATTTTTTAAATGAAATTTTTAACTTGGATATCTTATAAGAATATGATTTAATCTTGGCTTTCTGAAATCATTGCTCAGACATTTCAGGAATCAACATCAATAAGAGCCTATGATTTGGTACAATTAATACCACAGTGTTATATTGTGTTACTGGTTTATTTACCAAATAGATATGCTATTGAGTGCACTGCTTTGGCCCTTGTTCTTTATGTTTTCATTAATGATAAACTGCTTTAAAATAGTCCAAAGACTTATTTGTGGCCTCTATCACTCATTCAGTTTTGATTGTTATTCCCAAAATCAAATTTGATACAAAAAAGAATAATTACTTAAAATAATTTCTGCATTAAATTAATAACATTTTTAGGATGCAAAGCGGAAATGTATAGGTCTGCAATTTGACCTATAAATCTCCGCCGTCCTTTGTTTATCTCGACCGGAAGTCTCGTGCAATTTTTAATTATTTTTTAATTGAAAAAAATCGACCCGACATTGTGATAATGCTTATAGATTTATTCCCTAGAGAAAGAGAATACTTATTGTTACTTCTATTAACATAAAAATCACAAATACATTATTATTTTTGAAATGTATGCAATGTTTAGCATATTAAGACATTGTACATATGTATAAACTTAAAAGGTACTGCTAATTACACTAGTTTTGTATATAGTAAGTTCATTTGAGGAACAAAATAAATAATATTAATTGAATAAATGAGCAAAATATAATTAAACTGAAGAAAAAATAATAATTACTAAGTGTGCATCTATCGTTAAGTAATTTTTGATGACGATATTTATGAAATTTTCTCCAACGGAAATGAAATTAATAAAAAAAAATATGGCTATTAAAATTTTGTCATAAAAATCATCATCGTATATTTTTTAAAAATTCATAGTGTGTAAGCATTATACATTAAAGAAATAACTACACCCTTGCCCTTACCCAGAGCCCTCAGGAGGGATCTGCTTTCCATTAGTACAGGCTTGTAAGGGAAGAGTAAAGAATAAATATGAAGATAATCATTAACAAAATTATTATATACATTAATTAATTAACAATAATATAAAATATAACAAAATACTTAGATTTATATCTTACATTTCAGATTGTTTTACAAAAATAAAAATATCAAGTATGTTTGTTCATTCCATAAGAATGTTTGTATTATATTTAAAAATTTATTATTTATATATTTAAATTGTGTGGAACTACACAGACAGATTGTGAAAAATTATTATACTCTGTCTGTTAAATTCAGAATCATATGATAAAACTAAACACTAACTCCTGCAAAGGTTCTATATAAAAAACAATTTTTTGATGACAGCAACGTTAATAAATATGTAAAGTATGCAACAATTACTTCTCTATTGACTCTTCCTTTAAGTTTATTTGAAAATGATTAATGATGCTTTCCAGTCACATCAATATTTTTAGTGTTTCCTGCACAGTTTGTATGCTGAATTCAAGAAACACAGAACTTCTCTATAGGTCTTAATTTTTGATTACATGAGAAGATTTTGTACTAAATTGTTATGTTCTATTATCATATATTATGTTATTTGTTGATAAACATATAGAATTTGTATCATTAACAAAATTAAACTGGTTACTAGCAATTTGGTTATAACACAGTAGACATTTAATAACCTAAATACTGTTTTATAAATTGTATGCAAGATATCATCAGTTACATCACATCAGTTACATCACCTAATTCATAATTCATAATTCTCCCTCAATTAAACCGATTATGTTGAGAAAAGGGTATAACCAATTCAATGACTTTCTTTGTTACATCTGTGTGTGCCAAGCTTTAATTAAAAAAACATATGTCAAGTAAAATTTTGTTTTCTTCAGGTTTTATTTTAAACACAGTGCAGAAAATTGAAATGAGTTTTGGGATCATCATATTTTAGTAAATTTTACACAATAGTTCTTAGGTGTAATTGCTTATATTTAAGCTTTTATGCAACATACCTTTTGTCTAAAATACTATTAAGCAGAAATACCTGAACCTCTTATATATCAGACTTATTATTTCTAAGTCTAACTACATGATGAAACATTTAAATTTATCACCAACAATAAGACCAATCCCACACTGAAGCCACCAGAAAATATAACTACAGATGATGCCAATAACATTCATCTGGGACAGGGAAAGAAACAATTTGATAAGGACCCAACATTTGAAACAAATGGATCAACCTCGGAAACTTCATTTAATAACTGACGAAATTTAAATTACCTCGTTCGCGATTTAAATTTGTCCAAAAAGCAAGTGAAAATTTTAGTGCCGATTTGAACGGTAGAGTTTACTTTGCTAAGGCACTAAAATATATTTTAGCAATCAGCAGGATCATCAGGAAAATGGTCTGGCATATTGTTATGATGTTCATTCTGTTATGAAATTCCTTAAACATCAATATCACACAAAAATTAGCTAGCTTCCTCATTATGGAAATAAATACCCATCTGTGCAAAGCTTCAGCTCATGTTAATAATATGAATGTCCTCTCAATAATATTCATTACAAAAAGTAATCCTGGCATATTTGTATCAATTTAAAAGTAATTGTTACTCTGCTCACAACTTGGAAACATAAATAATTGTTGTTTTTTCTGAGTGGGATACCAGAAACAGAAAAAAGTCACCATGTTCAGTGACCAAAACGAGAATCAATCATTCATCTCAAAAAATTTTATATACCTACACCACACGTCAAACTTAGTCTGATGAAAAATTTAGTCAAGACAGTGGATCAAACTGATGTATTTATAAACTTTAGAATTCGAATCTTCAAAGGTATTGTGTGTGTATGTATTACATTCCTTATTTGAGGATCTCTAAATAACAAACAATTTGAAAATTAGCTGACTAGAGGAGAAAAACTCGTGTATGGTAATTTTTCAAAAGTATTAGAAAGAATTTTTTGGGAAATTATATGGAGGAATCTACCATGAAACAGTTTATGATGAAAATCATTGGGTTATAATATTTTCTTAAAAAGTGTATTTTAGACTACTATTTAACTCCCATTTAGATTTATTGCCTAAGAACTTCAGTGTCATCAATGGCAAGAACAGCAAATGCTTGTCATTGATGATACTGAAGTTACATTGAGACATTTCTCTATGAAAAACCAGTACAGGGTAAATGGAATGAAAATATACTAGATTACTGCTGGACACTAAAGAGAGATGTTCTCTAAGCAAAATATAACAGAAAATTAACTATATTAACTACTTACATTTCAAATAATGTAAACTTTAAGAAACTATGTTTGAATCCAGCATAACAAGCAATAAGCAATCAGTCTATTTTATCACCAAAAAAAAAAAAAACAGTAACTTTCTTATAAATAATTGTTGTTGTTTAATATATGTATTTCAAAAACATTAAAGTAGTTTACTTCTTTACTAGGAAGGGTATTTGTATTTTTATATTTAAAAATAACATACCATTTTATACAGAAAATGACACTTATAAATTTATTAATACTGTATTTACTCAAATAATCTGCATGCTTTTTTACAAAAACTTGTGACAAAATTCGGAGTGCACAACCCACTAAGTCCGGGGTGCTTCCAATTACTAAGTGTTTTGCATGCTTTGCTAGTAATAAATTTTGCTTATCAACCGAACGACTGCTTAATAATAACGAATGTCTACGGTCGATCGTTACGAGAAACATTTTTAATTTTTTTTTTTGTGATTAATTTCATAACAATGAGGATAAATAAAGTAAGTTAAATACACAGTGTCTATAATTAAAGTAAACCACTTCAGTCTACTCTGGAGATAAAACTGTTAGAGAAAGATCAGTAAAATTTTGTAAGCACATTTATCTTGGCATGGAAGACAACAGTCATAGTTTCAAAATACAGTTACAATTTTTTCCACTAGAAATCTATAATGACACCACTCACACCAGCATCACATTTTTTCCCTCTATTTTTATTTATTAATATCACGGACTTGTAAACAAAAACACTGCCATTTCAAATGCTAAAAAATGGCAAGAGTAAGGTTATTATTGTGTTACATGTAATAAATTAAAGTCTTTTTTCCTTTTTTAAAACTAATATCTTAAAAAATGAGATGTGCAGATTATTTGAATAAACATGGTATATTGGAAAAGTATAATTTTATATTTATAATATTTATTGAATAATTTGTTTTTTGTTTAATAAAAGACTATACATGGCAAACTGTTTCCTCTAAATTTACTAGAAGATACCAGAAAAAATTTTAAATAAAATTATTCAGTAATAATAGAAACATATTTTAAGAAAATATTTGTTGGTGGTTTTTTGAGTCTCATCATATACTATTTACAACATGAGAAATTAATATAGACTCCAAAAAGCAGTTAATAACTATTTAACAGTGGATTAAGTTTTGTGTTAAGTTTATTAAAAAATCTAAAAAGAAAAATAATCTAAATATAAAAAAAACTTAATTTTAATATATTTTAATAATAAATTTCTATTAAATAAATTTCATGAAAACACTATTTAAAAACATTTTAAGATGAAATTAGTGATGAATGTTAAGGATAAAACTAATTTTTAAATATAAAAAAAAAAAACAAACTGAAAAATCCATAAAGTAAACTATATTTTGTAATTATAAAGTAAAAGAATAGTTATAATTTTTATAAAGGTAATAACAATGTAATTACACCTTAAATATGAATTAAAATAAAACATATGATATAAATTTTTCAAAAACTATTTAGCTACAAGCAAGTGAAATTCTGTCAATAGAATTAAGACAGGTACTAGAAAATATTTATTGAAAATTCGACTACTTCCGGTGGTGCATTATAGCTTCGTGGAACCCAGGCAAATTTGAATTATGGGAACCCATGAATAGTGTTCAAACATTTTTCTTTGGGGGAATTTTTGGAGGAATCTCCTTGTATCCTCATTCATTTTTTAATGCAACCTCTGCACTGTGTTAGCACACCCTGCACCTGTGCCACACTGGCAATCTAAGGTCCTCATATATAGCCCAAATTTAAATTTCAATAATCTTACTACAATAACAAGTTTATAAAAGATTTGTTTGGGGCTGCCTGTTTATGGGAACTCCAGACAATTGCCCTTTTTGTCTATAGGATAATGCACCACTGGCTAACTCTTTCTGACAATTTATGAATAAGATAGTTTCTCAAAGTAATTAAACTTGCAATATCTTTGGAGTAAATGGATTGATACTGAAATATGTTGCAATATTTTAAACAGGTACTGTACTGCATAAATCTTATGTGATTTAAATGACATTAATAGCAGTTATGTAATAGGAATTTCTAGCTTATTCAATATATTAGAAAATATACTTTAAAGAATTTTTGCAATATCAATATTAATAAATGTTTAAAAAAATTAAAATTTTATTTGTTTGTCTGAAAAACTAATTAATTCATTATATATATAAAATATCTCCAATATCTGATAGTAATTTTTTAAATATAAAATTCATTTACTAATAAATTAAGTATAAACAAGTTTATATTTAAATGGCCAATAGAAGTGTATCTCATTGTAAGTTTAACTGAATATTTAAAACAGCAAATGTTTTAAAGGTTTTACATAAAAATAAAGATATTAGAATAATTTTCAGTAAAGTACACTTTTAAAAAAAATCATACCAGGTGACTGAGTATCATTTGCGCTACGTTTTCTTCCTCGATGAGGCGAAGAACTTAGTTTACGCGAAACGTATTCCGACGGATGTAAATCAGGCGGAATCTGATTTATGGACTGAGTGAGTCTTCGCACGCAAAGAGATAAAACTGTAACCATAATAATTGCTTCGATAATCATTAAACAAATGTGCATTTCCAGCATCTAGAAAATAATAATAATAAAATCATTTTTAGAATTTAATTAATCTATTTATGAATATCTTCACTAAAAATATAAATTCTATTGATAGAATTATAATATATATATATGCTGAAATTTTTAGTATTACAGAAATTTTCAGTTTTATTTTATATATCATTTGAAAATGAAATAGCATACAAAAAGTATTTTGAATGAAAATAATAAAAGTTTGTGTAATATTAAAATTGGATTTCGGAAATTTATAGTTATTCATTATTTGATTTAATAAAATACAATCAAAAATTTACTTTTACATATTTTTAATCCAAACAATTGATATTCATTTTTAATAAACAATATTCAAAGATCACATTTTTATGACTTGTAATGTCTTCTGACAAAATATGAATTTTCTTGAAAATAGAAAATACCATTGTCATTACAATGAAAAAGTAGTTTGGGATATTTTAAAAAGTTTTGTTTAAAAATTTTTAGTGGCTCAGACAACATTAAAACTAGTTAATTTATATAGGCAAAGATATCTACAGTTAATATGACTATATTTATTATGAATAAAATTGTTTCACATCTTTACTGAAAGTCTCTCTTCTTAAATAAGAAAATTTTAATGAACACAATAACCTTAAGTTTTATTAAATTGAATTCCATTGGTATCCTAACATTTTTGACCATAATTGTCTTCTTCAGGTGTATCTTTAGAAAGAACAAACAGAATATAATTCAAAATTAGAACATTCTTGTAACTGCAAGAATGTTCTAATTTTGTTGTTGTGCATTAAATTTTTAAATTGCAAACTTCTTGGCACCATATTGTAAAAACAGAAATTTACACTGCTTTCTTTCATATCTTAGCAGAAATGATAATTTTGCAAACATATCATTAGCACAACGGAATTTAGAATGAAGGGTACTTTAACCGCTCATTAGATTATTAGAACAGATATTTATTCATATATTATCTAAATATGTTAATATGATTAATGTTAAAGATTCACTTGAATTGGATAAAATTTTGGCCAAATTGTTAGATGTGAGAAATTTCTTCTCTTTATCACACATATAATCAATCAATTTGATTAATTGTATATACATGCTCATCACTGTTTATTAATATGACCATTTCACCCCTTGACGATGATTATTACTCAAAAAATAAACACATTATATCATTATAATCTTATTTAAAATCTTAATGTATGACTTGAAGTTATTTTTGGTTAGTTTTATTCATTATTTTGTAATTAGGTTTTATTTAAATTAATTTTTAGTAGTATTTCAATATTTACATTTATGTATTAATTTGAATTTAAACTGTTGTTTGATTTTATAGCATTTGATGTTCTCATTATGAGACTTTCTATAACTGAAATCAGGCTTATAAGAATACTATCAATTATGTCAACAGTTTATGTGGACATATTGCTGAAGTTATGATTACAGTAATTTGAAATCAGTGTCTCTCCAAGCCAATTTTAAATTGGTCAATCAACCAGCTAAATACTTCTTCTGATAAAGTAATTGTAAGTAAAATAAAAAATATTATTATTATTTTTAAAAAATAACTATAATATAGCATTGTATGCAACTGAAGGCTAATACAAAAAGTATTGTCTTGTTGTTAATTGAAATTTGTAAGTTAACAGTTGTAGATGTCTAACAAGTAGATTGATCACTTAAGACTTTTTTGTAGGGAGAGAGAGCACTGCAAACATTATCAACTTTTGCACATCATAAATTTGAACATGAAAGTATCTCTCTCTTTTCGGTATTTGCTGGTCAAGCTAAAGAAATATTTAAATTTTATATGGGTAATTCTATATTTGGCATGTTTCTTTTATAAATGAAGAACACATATTTAATCATCATACAACATAATTTAATGCAACTTAAGCATCATTATTGCATCAAATCCTGCATTGATATAGCAATATCCTCCATATACTTCTTGAATAACTTGACACTTCTAGGAAATCACCATTGACAACTCCATTTAATAAATAAAAAAAAACTTGAAAGAAATACATGTATTATTAGATATTCACAAAAATATATAAAGTTTATATACTTTAACAACATTATCTCACAGTACTGCCACTACTTTACAACAATTTATCAATCAAAATGTCGTGGAAATATAGTTTCGAGATGAGAGTCATATTATGATTACATTTACATCTGTTAATTTATTCTTCTTGTCGAATATGAAATTTCAAATTAAGAATAAAGATACTTTATAAACTCTATATTACGGATACCATTTATTGTTTTCATTAACACATTACGGAATTTTGGAACAGAAGTTTCATTTCTTAAAATTATAATCAACTTTAAATACTTAAGTAAGCAATTAAGGAATTAAGAATAATTAATAATTACTTAATAATTTAATAAATAAATGGAAATTCTTTACCTGTCTATGTGCAGATTGTCGCTCTCTTAACAGCAGATCGACAGCACTAGTAAGATTAGTTATTTCAGCTTGAAGTTGACCAATTACTTCTTGTTGATGCAGATCCTGTAAAAATTTTCAAGTTCAAATATTACCTCAACATAAAAGCCATCATATTATAAGTCAAACAAACACACATACAGAATTAATGTATTTTAATCCATTTACTGATAATTATATTTCTAAATAAAATAATATGCAGATTATTGCAGAATAACTTAATCAAATGTTTCTCAGTGTAATTTTAACTTGAATTTAGAGCAGGATGGGAAAAAAGTGAGAAGTTTGACAACATTTTAATTATCATATTTCACTTTTAAATTGTTAATAAGTAGTTAAATTGACTCATTTAACTACTTTTTCTAATTAAGAAAAAAACAACATTTAAGTCATCATTCATTTAGTACAATAACCACATCAAAATGAAATTATAGATGTCAAATCATTATTGTATTTATATTGCTAAATATATCATCAATGTCAAAATGACTAATCAAAAATTAAATCATTTACTGCCTTATATAAGGATAGATCAATAAATAACCAGCCAAATGTAACAACGTAGCTAGTTATTTATTGATCCACCCTTATACTGTATATACTCTCAGATACAAAAGTTACTGTACTTATAAAATTTGCTGATAAAGACCCAGTTCATCAAAAAGAGGATAAAAACTCAAATTAATAGCAAATATTTATTTTCCAGTATATCTGATATTAAATCAAAATATCTTTTAAATGGATGTGCCTAATTCCAATCACTCTCTATTTTTACATTTGTGATGCTCAAAATCATTAGAATTACATTTTGACAAAAAATAAAAATAACAACTACTAATTGGGCTGCAATTTTAAAACTGCAGACATACATTCCCACTGTTGTCCATCCATCAGTCTATCTGTCCTTTGTTAATCTTGAAAATGGAGTTAGACAGATGAAAATGAAGACCAAATAAGGAAAGTTTAAGTGACAGAGGCTCCAATTAACTACATATATTCCAGTCTAGACTAGAAGTTATGTGATTTCAGTTCAAAACTCTCTCTCTCTAGTATGAAGTTAGATAGATGACTAGCATTATTTGATTGTTATCAGGAGAAGTATGACATATAGAGGCAAAACATCAATAAAATGCAGACCAGATATGGAAAGCTTAGAAACATGAGACCCAAATTAGCTATATATGAACTTCCAGTCTGGACCAGAAGTCGCATCACTTTTTAAGAATTAAAAGAAGAAAAAAAATTACAGCCCAGCACTGTGACAATGTCACAATAAATAATTGCTCATTTTCATTTCAAGTTTTCCAATAGAGAAATGAAAAAACAGAAGAGTCAGCATTACAAAAACTTGCAAAAATAATTTTACTCAACAATGATTTATAAAATATAATTTCACACACAGTTTTTCTTTCCATTGGACCAAAACTAATATTTTATTGGTGATTTGCTTTTTGTCCTTATGTTACAATATAAAGCTATGAGCACTAAGCTATAAAAAACCAGTGTCTACCCATTTCTGTGTGATTACTCTAACAATGTCAATAGTGTGTGATAAGTGCTCCATAGAGTCAAAACTTAGTGTTCATAATTTCATATTTTATTGTCATAAAAATGTAAAATGGAATCAATGTGTTCAAAATAAGATATCTTAATTCTATACAAGAGTCAACAAAAAAAAAAAAACCTACATTATATTTCATTACATTCTAATTTTCAGAATTGTATATATTAAATTCATAATTGTATGTAAGAAGTTACTGGAAAAAATGTATTAAGATAAACATATTTGCTAAAATGAGTTCAATAATTAGCTATTCTAAAAAAAATTTCACACTATTGTTTTTTCTTTTTGAATAAATAAAAATTGTCAAATAAGTCATCAAAACCATGCAATATTTGTAATAAATAAGCCAGTGGAAAGTGTTCTAAGACAGTTTATACTAAGATACTTTCTCAACTATTTGAATAAATAAATCTTTTAACATTATATTACTGCCGCATACTTTTACTCTGTTTTAAATTATATTTTCAAATTTCAAGATATTGCATTTTATTGAAACACTGCTTATTGTTTAATTTAATTATATACTTACTCTAATTGCAGCTTTGCGTGCTGTGTCGTTAAGTGTACCAATTGTACGATTGAATGCTTTCTGCATATCTTCCATCTGCCGTCGATACCGTTGACTAAGTTCCTGTAAATACTGGCTACTTAATGACATGTTCAATTCTAAAGCTTTGATGCGATTTCCCATTCTCATAAATACGGATTCTTTTTGGCCAGGTGGGCTCGGAATACCGACAAAAATAGGTTCCGTTTTTAACCCTCCATTTTCATATTTTTCAATTTCATCTTTACTGAACTGTATATCTTGAGATGTAGATGAGCCATCATATATTTGTTGCAAAACTGGAGTAGCTAATTCTAAAGAATCTTTTGTTTCTGCTTGATATGTTGATGTGTCAGTATCATTCTGTACACTGGCAATAACTGTATCGACAGTTTCAGATTTGCTTCCTTCTGAAATAGATGGCTGTATACTTTCAGTGATTACTTCACTAGCTACTGGTAATTCGGAAGTACTAATTACTGTATGTGTTTGTTCATCGATAGTTTTAGAAGGAGGCTTTTTGCTTTTGCTTTCTTCTTTCATTGACTTTTCAGAAATTGATTTGTCATGAACTTTTGCTTCTTCAGTATGCAATTCCTTATGTGGTTTACTAGATGTCTGAATAGTTTTCGTTGGTTGTATAGATTTTTGAAGATCATCCATAGTTTCTGGGACATGTAATTTTTCATAATCTGTTGATAATTTTTCTGTTTGTGTACAGAGATCCATGCTATCCATTTCAGAATTAGTGGAATGTGAAAAATCTTTACTTTCAGATTTGTCTGTAGATAATATTTTTGCTTTGGATTCCAAAATATCTTTTTCCGTTACTGTAGTTGTAGATGTTACACTGCTTTCCAACTGTGATACGCCAATTGACGATAATGTTTGTTGTTGTTTGCAGAAGTTTTCAAAAACTACTGGTCCAAAAAGAACGAAAATAAACTGACACAAAGAAGTCGAGTCAACATGTGACTGATAGCTATCCACACGAAAAGAACAAGATTCACAATATTCCAAATATGGAATAAATAATGTTGGAGAAGGCATTGAAATTGTATCTGTAACTGTCAAATTGGTTGTACAGTTCAAAAACCTAAAAATTAAAATGTACAAAGGTTAATTTATTTAAAAATAAAAATTTTATATAGAAATTAAATAATTAGTAACTATCAATAATTAATACTTTAATTTCTTAAATAACTTAGTTAACTTAGAAAATTCTGAAAGATCCACCTGGAATGAGATTTAAATTACTGCTCCAGATTAATAATCTGGATAGTATAACTGTCCAGATCATTCATGTATAAGTGTTGTGACCAGCCAACGAGATATGCTGCATTATCACTGGATCTACCAATGTATTCAGTATATATTACATGCCATTACATTACCTAGCCATAACAAAATTCTATCTAATTGCAGCATCTTCATTATAGCTGACCAGGCAGTGAGAGGTGCTTAGGTAGTATATTAATAAAACAATATACAGTAATAATGCTTGTTTAAAAAGTATATTTTTCTTAATATCTTTACCTTATTTCTTTATTTCTATTTTCAGTATTCAATAATATTTCAAAAAACAAAAAAAAATTAAGCTTTTATATTTTCGAGACATTTTTACATTTTTTAATTACAACAAGTTGTAATGTATTTATAAATAAATGCATTATAATTCGTTCCTTATATAATAACAGATCAATAAAATAATAGCTTAATTTAAAAGTCGTGTTAATAGTGTGTTCCAATTTAAACAAAGTTGTCCATTTTTGTTTAAACTGGAAAAGTTGAAATTAAAATACTAATATCAATTAACCATTACAGTTGAACTCTTTATGTTATCACCTCACCTGATAGCAATACTCAATGTCACAATCATTAAAAAGCTAATTATCACTTTATATACAAACTAGCTGTTACCTGCAACTTCACCCATGCAAATTTTGCAAGCAAACACCATTTATATTCAGTATTTCAACCACCATAGTAATTGTTATATAACACCTACCACTGAGAATGATGAGAATTGCTGAAAATCAAATAAACTGTTTTCAATTTGATCAATTTTCTGGAATGTTTACAATCATTCTATGATCAAACCAATACGAAATAACTAATTCGAATTTAAAACAGTTCAAACATTTGGTTAAAAGATCAAAATATATAAAAATATTTATAAAAATGTCTGAAATGTTATCAATTTAATACACGTAAGTACTCAATGAAGACTAAACGTAGTTAAAAACAAAAAATTGCATCTAAAATAATACAGCATAAGCCATTCTTCAGGTTAAGCCTTAATCCTCTCCCTCTCTCCCCATGGAGGAATTTCCAAAAATCCCTTCTTAGTGTGCGTTTTCATGACATACCCTAACTGTGTACCAAATTTCACCTCCTTAGGTTCAGCGGTTTGTTCTGGGCGATGATCAGTCAGTCAGGACAAGTAATTTTATATATTTAGATAAAATACATTTAATCACATAATATCATTTCATTTAATATCCAGATTCCACTTTATATCATGAAAATCATTAATATCATAAAAGTGTTTGCATTTGCTCACTTCACTAAATTTAAAAAAAAAACAATTGTGCAGAGGAATGTAATGTCACATGACAACATTTGCATACAGAAGCAAATTACAATTTGTTCATATAAATACTTTAATGGATTGTTCTCTTCACATTACATTAACTTAAGAATTCCATCTGTAAACACTAGAAAGTCTTTTTGCCTTCATGTTCCTTTCTGCTATTTTAATACTTCAATTAAATCCTTTTTCTACCATTTTTATAAATCTGTCATCATCACTAAGAACATGTTATATCTAGAATACTGCATGTATAAATCCTACTGTAGAAAAATATTTTATAATATTGAATTTTATACTTTTACACTATCTATTTTTTTTTTTAATCAAATGTATTTGTTTTTGTCTACTTATTATTGTTATACAGTATACTGATTTATTTTTTAATGGAATTAATTTCATTGTTTATTATATTTGGAGTGGCAATTATTGTTTTAACAACATTACTGTAAATTAAATAAATAATTTTTTGACGTTATATAATATATTTGATGTGATTTCACATCGAATAGGCTACAACATTTGGGAAACATTCAGAATTAAGTGTGAAAGCATTGTCACTTGTGACAAGCCTCCTCAACATTTTCTACTGTCACAAAAATATTTTCTGTTAATTCATCAACTGTATGTAAAATCTTCAAATCTAAAGAAAAACAGCAAAAAATGGACATTTCAAGCAGTGCTAATCAAAAAAGAATGTTATAGTAAAGTAGATGATGTTGACACTATACTGTATTGATGAATTTTTAAAGCTATGACCACTAATATTACAATTACTGGTGAGATTTTACATGAGAAAACATAAAACTTTGCTCAGAATCTTGAAACTAATAGTTTTATCTTAACAATGGTTGATTAGATTAATGGAAAATGCAATATCAAACTGCTTTTAATGACTCCAATTTCAATAAATTTTAGATATTAATAAAGTACTGAATGTGTTGGATCATTAAACAAAGATGAGATCATTTTGACTATAATGGCAAATAAATCTGATACTTTTAACCCGATACTAAGTCATAACAAGAAAAAAATAATATTAAAAGTGCTACAACACTAAAATATTTAATTACTATACAAAGAATTTTGTCATATAAAAGGAAATAATGTTTTATCCAGTTGAAACAGAAAATGCAGTGTAAGATTTTTAAAAATGCAACAAAAACATGCCAAATGTTTGCAACTCAACAAATGGTTGCAAAATTCATTTTAAAAAATTATTTCATGCCGTAAAGAAGTAAGCATAAAGGTATAGTTTTACAGTACATACTATTATAAAAAATTTGATTTATATCACCACTTTTCTGATATTATGTAAAATTTGTTTAAATGCCATGGTCTGGATAATATGTTTTTGTTAGAAACCGTAGATGTGACATTAAGAATGTTCACCTGTAGTATATAAAAATTGGTGAAATATTGACTTAATTATCAGTAAAAGATAAAGTACAATATAAAACAGATTAGATTTCATTTAAGGTATCAATAAATTTATAATCAATTTATTTATTTTTACCAAAATAAAAAATATTTATCCTCTTCAATATAGCATAAGAGTAATTTAAACACAATTCACAACACAAAAAATAAGTTTGTTAATAATAAAAGTATATTAAAACAATTTTTGGAATCAATATTACAATAATATTTTAAAAATTAGTTACTGCTTATATATACGCTATATGTACAGGTACAGTACAAACCTTTCACAATCTATTTGGAGAGATGAATGTGTATCTAGTAACTGTCCCAATCTTTGACTGTCATCTATAACAAATAATAAATGAAATTTTGATTATTATAATTCCATAATAAGTATGATTTTAGAAAACGTTTTATATTATATTAATATATCATCAAGGTACTCTGTACCTATAAATCATATAATTTCTATAGAAGAAGAGGAAAGAATAATGTAACAGACTATATTCAAATCAATTTTAATTATTTATAAAATGAAACAAGCAAATGGCATAAAAATTTTAAATAAATTTTTAAAATTTTATAAATTATAAGAACAAATAAAATGTTATTTTGGTCAATTTAATTATTATTTTTCTTACTTTCTTGTTCCTGATCCCTAGAAAGTACTTCAGCAGCTTTCTTCATAATATTAATAACTGCATCTCTAGCACTACCAAATAAATCTTGAGAAGAACTTGACTCTTCCGTCAACGGAAGATCTAGATTTAAATAAGATATATTTGTATATTTAATAAATTTAAAACTATAATTTTTCAAAAAACCAGATTGATTTATATCAGTATTTATCTCAATATTTTACCTAATCTATCATCATCATCTTCACTTATATGATGACTTATTTCTGCTGTTTCCATTTCTTCATATTCATCAACCATTGATGTGCCAAATACCCTAATCACACTAATTGGACAATAGTGCTCTGTTCCATAATGACTTAATAATTCAAACTGTAATCCAAAGATTACAAAATAAATTAGTAATGCCTTCATATCATTATTTGAGTAAAAACTTTTAAAAAATTTGAAATTAATGTGTTTATTTACAGAGCAAGTAATTCATTAATATATTAACAGTTTTCAAATGTTATACTCGAAATGCATATCAGAGAATATTCTTAATATTTTAATCAATAAAATATTATTCATTATAAAACGTCTTATATCTATAAGACTATCTTCATCTACTTCATTTTCATTCTTTAATATTAATAAGAATTTCATTTATGAAATAGCAAGTTAAAATTTATTATCAACTATCTTTAATAACTAACATTTTGTTTTACAAATAAATATTTTTTTTCCAAACATTTCATTATGCTTTAGAAATTGTTAAGCTTTATAAAGATAAATACAGTCAAACTCAATTGTTACAAGCACAGTTATAATGAATTTGTGGTTATTGCAAGCAAATCTTCATTTTGTTTTCAGTTAAGGCATATTTTCATGTAAATATTCATGTTATAGAGTTTATTTCAAATAGATATCAGCAAACTTTTGTTCTGTGTAATAAATAAAGAGTGAGAAAAACCAAGTAGTGAGATGGGTATGATTAAAAAAGTTTACTTAGTGCCACCAGGCAAAGTCAAAAATAAAAAAAGTGGATGAAGCATTAATACAATGGTTTCAAGTTTAAAGAAATGTCTGATTTCCAACTGATGGACTAATATTAAATGCACAAGCTGGAAAGTTTGTAAAGAGTTCAGATATCAAGGTTTTATTTAACAATGTTAAACAAAATCTTGATATCTGTACTCTAAAGTCAAATGACACTTTTTAAAAACAGGGAAAAAAAATTGATGTAATATTTTGGATGGTGATAAACAAGTAGGAAAATTCTTCATTGTGTTTGAAAATTTATATTTTGTTGAGTTAAAGAAACTTTGACAAAAAATACAAGTTATATATAGTCATGAACCATCACTAATAATAAATACTAATATCAATTATTAGTGATGTAAGGCAGTAAGTTAAACTGACCTATGGTTACCACATGTTATCCACCAATTTTGAAATTTCAAGCATTCTGATGCAATTATTGTAAAATTTTATTTTCTTGACCACACTCAATTAAAACAACAAATTATTCAAAGTATCAATGTATGAAAATCAATACAGTATACTATCTAGTAACAGAATTGGCAATAAAAGTATATTCAGGGCAAATTTTTTCTTCTAGGAAACCTCTCATTGTTCATAGGAAGAAAGAGGAGTCATTAATAATGAAAAATATCTACATAACATTTAGATACTAAATATTTAATTTCTTTGGTTATGAATCATGCCTAATTCTATTTCACAAATTAATGAGAACATCTTATGAACCAATATAATTTTAGAATAAGATTTCAGATTTTTCAAAATTTATCATAGTTTTACAGAAAAAAAAGAATTAAACTAAAAATATCAAACAACAAACCTACAGATGACCTGGGCAATTAAACATATTGTCTTAAACATTTTATAGTATGTAGGCTGTTTTTTTTCCAGCTCCAATGGTCCATTAAAAAAAAAGACAAGTGTAAATAACAAAATGAATTTATCACCAAAAGTTAGGTACAAACAGGGTTACTTTTCAACATAATCACCGTGAAGATTGAGGTATTTGTCATATCTGTGGATGAGCTTTTCCATCCCCTTGTCATAAAATGTTGCCACCAATGATTTGAGATGGGCCCTAACTTTTTTTTGAAGATCGTCATCAGTCTCGAACCTCTGTCCTCCTAGCCACTTTTCCAGTTCAGGAAAGAGATGGAAGTCGCTCGGCACTAAATTGGGGCTATACGCTGAGTATTTAAAGGTAGTGAAGACTTCCACCCAGCTTAAAACTTTTTTAATGTGTGAAGACTTCCACCTCTTTCCTGAACTGAAAATGTGACTAGCAGGGCAGAGGTTTGAGACTAATGACTGATCTTCAAAACAATGTTGTTAAGGCCATCTCAATTCACTGGTGGCAACATCTATGACAAGGGGATGGAAAAGCTCGTCCACAGATATGACAAATTCCTCAATCTTCACGGTGATTATGTTGAAAAGTAACCCTGTTTGTACCTAACTTTTGGTAATACATTCATTTTGTTATTTACACTTGTCTTTGTTTTATGGACCATTGGAGCTTGAAAAAAAATCAGCCCTCGTATATGACTTATTCAAATTATAGGACCTGATATTTTGATAAACACTGACTAAAATAAAATAAAACAGATTATTCAATAATGAAAACAGCATGCTTCTAATTGTCATAACTGCAATATCAGAAATGAAAGAAATGATCAGAAATGCTTTGATGCAGTGTTTTTCAACCAACAGTCTGCAAAAAATTTCACCAGTCTGCAGAAAAATATTGGACTATAATGAAGCTGGCACAGTTGATTACAGGTGATATTTAAATAGTAATCTAGAGTTACTGTACATATTGTGTTACATACAGTAATACTAGATAAGCATATATAAATATAACAAATAAGCATAATTCACAGTCTCATATAATTACTTGGTCCATATAAAATTATCCATAATTTTACTGGTCTGTGATTAGAAAAAGATTGGAAAACACTGCTTTAGTGAAAATATTGGACAATTACAAAATAGCTATATTAATAACTGAATACTAATAAATATCATACTTAATACAAAGCTACAATAAAATGATTATATAGTAATTGTCACACTGGTATACATTAAATTTGAAATATTTATATTATATTGATATAAATTTATTATCATTTGATAAAATTATCACTTATATTTTCATAAATCAGTACTAATTAATAAACTTTTCTTATAAATTTTATCATTAAAGAAAGAATATTAAATTTAAAAATAGACTTAAGACAATATACTATAATAAAAGTAAAATTATGTATTTCTTATTAACTTGTCAATTTCATTAAATAGTATCAGCTAGCTATTTTAAGTAAAACAATTAAAATAATTAAATAACTAATTTAAGATGAAATATTAGTTGTATGTTATTACCTTGATGAACTTTCCATATCCTTGATGCTGTAAATTAAAACCCTGCAGAGTTCGTTGATCTTCAACAGTGATAGTGCCTAAAGAAGTCCATTCACGTGTTGGAAATCGATCACTCCAAGATACAGAAAATTCTTTAGGAGATGATGAAAACAATTCAAAGTTTGCTAATTCAATCTATAAAATAATTTGGATAAAATTAATATCATAGATTAAATTTTTGAATTTTTGAAATTTCAGTAAATCTAAAATTTGAATTGAAAAACTTAATTTCAATAAAATTCTTAAGTGTTATTTATAATTTTTTTTTTTTTTTTACATTTTGTCTTCTTGTCTAAATTATAAATGTATTATTTATTTATTAATCACTATCTTTCACTGTTAGCATCCACTTTATTTTATTAATAGCAAATATTAGAAGAAAGTCAGACAAAAGTAAACTAAATCAATAAACAAAAAAGTTAAAAATAAAACTTTGCATAAAGTCCTGTATATCCAAATATATTCTAAAATTAGTTTCCAAAGTGAGCACAAAATTAATTACAAGCATTAAGGCCTGTTCATACATCGTGAAAATAGAAAAGACAGTAGAATCTCTCTCTTCTCTTTTCTGTAATTATTGTTCCATAAGTATTCATACTTTAAAAACAACAAATGAGAAATGCATACATTTTTGGTAACTTCAGTTTAATACCTCTAGCTATAACCAAAAGTATATTTTGAAAGCATACCTGAGTTGTAAAGTTCATATGACTGAGATTCAATTAATTGCATGCTGTACAAGCAATTAATTAATTTAAAAAAAGAGAGAGAGAGCAGAAAATATTATAACCTTATAAAAAAATTAAGGATGATGATCCCAAAGTGCATTTTTGATATTTTAAATCAGCTTTAAATTTAATAAATATGTAAATACAGTAGAGTCATTAATCGGAACCGCCAGTAATCGGAACGATTTTCAGTCGGACTGTGTCGTGCCGAATCGAACGTTTTTGATACTAGATTTACTTCTAAAGTATAATTTTCATGTTTTTATATTCTTCAATATATTTATTTTGTTTGTACAAAATGCAGAAATAATTTTTAACGATACGATAGCCTCGATTATTATTATAAAAATTTTTGTTAGGCTTAAAATCGACGAAAATTCAACACGAAGCGACATGCAACGGAGAAAAATTCAACACGAAGCGACACGCAATGGAGAAAAATTTGAACATCGGACAGGTTAATATATTTTTTCGTACATAATCGGTAATCGGAACAAATGACTAATCTGAACCACCCCAGTCCCCAATTGATTCCGATTTTCAACTCTCTACTGTATGTAAAGATAATAACTATTCAGATCTGATTAACTTAAGGTATATAAATGATGAATTATGATTAACTGAAGATAATTCTACTCTAATTCTAATTTTATCAGTCTCTATGTTAAAGGATGCAAAGAATTTTGAACTATCAACAGAAAAAAAAATAGTACTTCTGTTAACTTTTCTTACTAACCAGAAAACAACAAGTGTGTCTAGTAATGCATGAAGTGTTGCAAACTAAATCCATTTAGTGTATTTTCTCCTCTTTTACATTCTCACAAAATATGAACCAGCCTTTAGTCATTCAATGAGACTTCTGTCTTTTTAATATATTTTAGAACTAACTTTATTTTTTACAGATTTAAAATTCTAAATGTAAATAACAATTTTATAAAATATAGTGACTGACAAATGACAGATTCAAACCATAAACCATCTGAAAACCAATCAATTCTATAGTAGTTGCTAAATTTGGAATATATAAATGATGTCACAAATTGCTAAAGTTGAAAAACAATGTTAGCAATTTGGTATTATAATTTATATCAGATAATGAATCTTCTTCTATTTTGGACTATTTAAGTATTTTATAAGTCATTGTTAAATTTAAATTCAGAATTCTAAATATGTATTAAAATCATTATCAGATACTTTCTCAGATATAATGTTAACAATAAAAAAGAACATAAATATAATTATATTTAAAAACATTCTGAATTTCAAAATCTATTTATACTGTATATATTTAACTTTAAACTGTAAAAAATTTAAAAAATCTATACATATATTTAAAATTTTGAAATTTGTATTTTCAAATTTATTCATGCACAAACATAAGTAAACAAATACACACAAACACATACATATATAAATACATTTACCTACCTGTGAAACTTGGATTGATTCACACAATTCTATAACAAACCAGATTTTTACTTTGCAAGGATTCAGCATATATTCGTCTACCATTTCGTTCAATATATGATTAGTGCCTTCGGCTTCGGTATTAACGGCAACAATTTTTGCACCACATTCATACGATGCATAATTGTGTCTTCTTTTGTGACTAATAATCTTCTTTCCACTAACTGAAGCTAATGGTTGAATTTTATTACCTATAAAAATTGTATCATTATAAATAAATGTGTGTATGTCAAATTTTTTTATGATTCCTAAATAATAATAGGTATTTTTTAACAAAATAAAAATTAGAAGTATTTTTCATTGTTTTAATTTTATATTAATGCTTGGATTAATTTATATGCAACTTTTTAACATACTATTGTTTATGTTTTTAATATTTACTAGAAATCTAAATTAAATGTAGACATAGAGAGAAAGATCAGAAAAACATCAAAAATTTACTTAATTATAAATTTATTAATTTTTAGATTAATAAATATAAAGAAATTTATCTTAAGACTTTATTATTTATAGATTTTTATCTGCAAATAATAAAATGCAAGATTATTTCTATTATGAAAAGAAAGACAGAACAGAAAAACAGAAATTGGTTTAAAAACATAATGAGAAAAATCAAGTGATATTCAAAGCATATTTCTAATATCTAGTTTTTATTTTATATGTGTAGAATATTGTTTTATAAATTCAGAAATGTTTAATTCAATGTTTTTCAATCTACCGAATGATGAAATTTCTAAACAAAAAAAGACACCAATATGATTCATAACTCACTTGAAAGCTTACTTAGTTTTAAGTAGGCCTTCAAGTAGATCATAAATTTACTGGTATTTTTTCTTGTTTAGAAGTTGTGATCTTTTTATACATACACAAATAGTGGTCAAAAAGTTAGAATATTATAAAAACTTGTATGTTGTCAAGCATTTCCTGAAGAAATATGGTAGATAAATATTCATGTCCTGGAAATATGACTACAGGCACTACAAGCCATCATGTAAAGGCACATAATGACATAACAACATGCAAATTAATCTTTTGAAAAATTAAAATAAATCACAAATATAATAATACTATTCCTTTAAAAAAAAATAGAATATGCAATTTTGCATTAGAATAAGAATGCAAATAAGATGGAAACTGTTTTATTTCGAGCAATGTTGTATTTGAATAAAGTCAGTTTTTAGTAGAGATTCCTTTAGAATTAATTATAGTATGTATTCTTTGAGGAATAGGTTCTATGAGTTGATGTCAGTCATCAGACATTACGAGGTTCCAAGCAAGACATACTTTTTGTCTTTTAGGTTCTGCAATGTCTGTGGTTTCAGTTCATTCAGTTTCTTCTTTGCAATATCCTACAAATTATCTATGGATTTGCATCTGGGAAATTTGCAGGCTAGGGTTGATTTCTTTGTCATTAACCCAACAGTGTTGATGCTGATGTGACAAAGTGAGATCATGTTGAGAAACAAATCTGTCACTTTCAGTTTTCTGATTACTATTATAATATATTACAAATACTTCAAGAATTTCTTGGTACACTTGAGAATTCACAGTGGTATTGACTATGCAAAATTCCCATTCCTTAAATACACACACATTCCTAACACCATAATACTCTGTGGAAATTTTACACTTTGTTAATTTTAATTCTTCAAAAACTTAATTTGAATTTTATTACATCATTAATCTCCTCTTCATGGTGGCTTTTAGTGCCTGTAGTTGTATTTGCAGGACACAATTGGATAATGCTAGTTCTCCTTACACAAGTAAAACTAAAGACCAGTTAAGAGCAAACTGAATAAAAGTGCTCTCATGACCTGCTTGTACCTTTAATTTATTCCCTATAGAAAACTTTCCTGGCTTTTTGCACATAATTACACTGCATATAATTGCAATTTCTAAAATTTGACAATTCTGAAAAATCCTGTAATGTCTTCTCTGTACATGCCAAGTTTCAACATGACATGTTGTTCGGTTTATGAGATATTGTTTTGTTTATATATCAATGTTGTTGAGTGGGCTCCACAGGAACCTCTTCAAACTTTGCAATAGTGTGGACAAATGTGAAACAAGTTCAACTGAAAATAAATGACAGGACGACTGAAATGTTTCTCAAAAGGACCAGAAAATGATTTTTCTGTATTTTTCAGGTATGAAATAAACTCAAGAAAACATTTAAATTACTGAAGGGCATATCATCCCAGATTATCTTACAGAAACAAGTATTCAAGATTGTAGTGACTTGCAAACTACAGGTCATTTTGTTATGCACAGCCAACAGCCAACAAATGTCCATAATATCATGTCTACCTCTCAAGGTAATTGTGAGATACTTCCATGTCATTTTTTTGATACTGTCAGGTCACTGAAAATGATGCCAAAGCAGAAAATCACTGTGTTACATATATGATCAAGTGACAATAAAAAAAAACTTGTACATGATTGCATGCATAAGGCATATTTTCTGCAGCAGTTTTTTGAAGGCCAATGATAAGTGGGAAAAATTTTTCAACTGAAATTTTTACACAGCAGGTGGCTCATATAACATGAGGATATCACAGAAGCACAGCTATGTAACTCAATTTGGTCAAAAATGCCTATGAAAAACTAGTAGGTGCAGAAAATCACTGCTACTGCATGATTGTGGGTTTAAAAGGTTTCTAGCCTAGGAATAGAAGATTATGACAACAATTATAGAAAAACTAGTTACTTTAATGCAAAAAAGTTTTGTGTCTGTAATAAAGTAAAAGGGTGATGCAGTAGCATGGTAAAGTTGTGCTAAATTGAGCATTGTCTTTGATTGAAGTGAAATGAAAGATGATTACAAATTTTTTTTTGTTCGACATGTTTATGTTTAAATATCAGTGAAGTGCATAACATTTTATATTTAAGTAATATGTTAAATAATACACTTTTGTTCATTTGCTAGTGTGATTTTTTTGTTCATATTTTTTCCCATAAATCCGAGGACGATTAAACTTGATTGACACTGAGATTGTAAATAGTATAAATCTTAATATGTTAAAACATGTTTAATAAACAGGCTAAATTCCTATTCCTAAATTATGTAAAAAATTATTCTACAGATTCTTTTTAAAACAGACTAAGAATAATTTATTATATAATTTATAACATGCAATTCCTCTCATACTGAGCAGGATTACTATTGTAACAACATAACACAGAACTAAATCATTAAATTTATAACAGGAAATAAGGAAAAAAAAACCAATTATACTTCAGCATGAGTCATTGAAAAATATTTAACAGCAATAAATTAAGCTTACCACATGTTCTACTTTTGTTAGGAATCCTACAATTATGATACATTCTACATGAAAGTTTAATTGTCCTACTTTACATTTGTGAACAAAATACCTTACGTTCAAAAATTAAGTCATTTTAAAAAATTAAAAGATATATAAAAATATTCAATTAATTTCTAAATGCACATACAGGATTTTGTTAACAATCTTTGTTGAAATATAAAATACTAAATTTAATATAAAAATTATTAGAAAAAAATAATAGCACAGTTATTGACTTGTATGCAATTGACTTTTATTAATCCTATTATTTTTTTTTGGTTGTCGATTTGTCCTACATTGAGTATCTTAACACATGGCAACCCTCCTATGAATTAAATATTTTTGCATGTATGAGATCAAGATCGTTAAGACCCGAGATCGAATAGTCAAGGATTGTTATGACTATTAAATGTTTACGAAACTTAAGGGAGACTAAAAATCAGGATAGCTCAGTCTAAGTCAGTCCTGACACCAGCTAGGGTAATTCTTAGTTCGAGCCCTAACTTGCAGTTACTTCTATCTATAGTGATACGTCCAAGTGGTGATGTCTAAATAACCAGTTCGATTCGAGGGCTAATGTGATTCAAGTGGCAGAGGAATTGTGTCGATTCGCAAGATGGAGAGAAAACAAATCCACTATATAAGCTAACTATTTATTGATATAATATATAATCTGGATTTAACACACAAGATATATACATAGCACAGCAAGTACTGTACATAAGGGGTGCATAAAATGCAAGCTAAATAAAATTCAAATATAACAAGGATAATTATTGGCTAACACTTTGTTTATTGCCATTTATTTATAACAGCCAAAGTCAAGCCATGCCGATCACAGCATGGCTTGACTTTGGCTGTTGGACATCCGAAAGCAGTCCTGAGTGAAAGTGACTTCCTCCTTTTATAGAAAATATCATGACCAATCAAGTTTGTTCCCAATGTGGTCATATTCTTGGTAAATTTCCATTTAACAGGAACTCAACACCCTCTAAATCAGAGGAAGTCGAGGCAAGATGTTGAACTAGATAAACATCTGCCTTTCTGTTTATTACATTTATATGATAAATCCAACTTTCTATCAAATAACCACCCATATTTTATGTTAAAATTTAAAAATTCTTTTTATATTTAAATGCTCCTGATCCAGGTTCTCACATATGCATAGAAATATAATTATAAATAAATTTATATAATTTTGTTTTAAAAACTCTAAACAACAATTCTTATAAAAATAAAAGCAAAAAATTCATTTTCCCTATAAAATTATTTATAGTAGTTGTTATTTTAAGAAATTTGCAAATCTTATAAAACAAAAAAATATTTTAAAATTTTGTTTCTTATTAATAATATATTAAAATTGTTTATTAAGGACAATAATATAAAAAACATAACTAACTATATTATCAAATAACTATAGAAAAGATCCAAAATAATTAGATAATGAAGAATTAAAATAAGAATTTAAAATGCCTGAATGAGCAATTCATGAAATGAATGAATAAAGTTTAACTATTTCATGAATGAGCAATTCATGAAATAGTTAAACTTAATAAAATACAATATAATACAAAATTAGTGAAATTATCTAATAAATTACCATCTTTCTCTTGTTCTGCTAACATCATTTTCTTCCATTCATCAAATGAAGGCATTACTTCTGAATGAGTATGTTGAGGAGTTTCAACAGCTTCATTATCCTTAGAAATATTTTCATTCTTTAACATATCATCATCGACTTTGTTGATCATTTTATCATCTCCATGCTCTTCAGGATGATTCGTTACTTTATCATCACTAGATAATTTAGATTTATCACTCCTAATTAAATATAACAAATGTCATTATTATTCTTCTATATATTAATAAAATCATTATTAAAAATTATAAATATTCATTTATATTTTAATCTTAATTATAATAATGTTTAAAATTACATATCAAATCACATCATAAAACTGTTGAAAATCTCACTGGATTTTTTTCTTCAACTTTTATTCTATATAATTATATATTTTATTTATAAAATTTTAATGCTTTTTTTTATTTTGATTTATTATTAGAAAATAAATTTTATTATGTGTACTTTCTTAATTATCCATTAGAGTTATATACCTATTAACATTTATTTATCAAAATGTTTAATTTTTCTAAATAACCACTTAAATAAAAATAAGTTAAAATTTTTTTCTAAAACAATTTTATTATTAATTAAAATTTAATAATCTCAAACCCTTTTATCATGAATGAACTTGCAATTTTGATGTCATGGGTAAATTTGTGTAATGATTAATACCCTTCTTTTTTTAAAACTTTTTGTTAATGGAACAATTTATTTGTATACGAAATAAAGGTTTTAATTTGTAAAGAAAACAATTGTGATACCACTTGAAATGCTAAAGATTTTATTTGTATTTAGAATTTAAATCCACTCTAGCATATGTATTTGTTATTATTTAGTTTTATAAATTGTAATTTAGTCAGGAAATTTGTTATAAAATGCAAATGAAAGCTAACTAAAAAAAAGCATAAAATTTATTTTGCATTTGTAAAGGAATAAAGTAGTCATTATGCATTGCATTAAAAAATAAAAGATTCTACAAGACACGTAAAGTTTTTTTAGAGATTACTTTTTTAAAATAAGAATCTATAAAAATAAAATGAAAATACCATGTTTCCTATGGAAAAATAATCAGTTATTGAATTTGAACTTTTATAATTATATCATCCAACATATCTCAAACAAATCATTAAAAAAATCCAATTAATATTTGAATAAAATTTGTAACTGTTCCATATTTCCAAAATTAAATTTCAATACAATTTAAATTTATTAAATATGTTTTATTCATAGCTGTAATTAATTATAATTTTTCTATCTATTCCTTTTCTTCTGAATCATTTTAAACAGAATACTGTAAGAAATCATAACAGAAATACAGGCATCTCCAATTAATATCTTCCCAATAATATGTCTTTTGGGTTTTAATATCCAAATTTCCTAGAACACATAAACATGTCAAAGCCCAATGATTATATTAAAGCCAAATAATTACCAGATTAAATCGGGCTACTTATATTAAAGCTTCGTAGAATGTATATATTTTTTGATGAAGTTTTTTTTCTGTTGATATTTATGTAAAAAAAATGATCTATATTTACATCCAAAGATTCAATATATCATATTTAACAAAAACAATATGCAGAAAAAGTCTCAAGTTACATTCCAATTACAAATGATTAGAATATTAGAATCATGTGCAGATGTTTTCAAAAGCATCTCCAAATGTCAAGAAATGGAATCTCTCTCTCAAATATAGCTGGCATGGGAAGAGGCATTATAGCATTCTATCATATCAATAACTTCCACATAAGAAAGCCGAAACATGCTTTTGTGACATCACTAACAATAGTCAATCAATTCCCTAATTTACAGAAGCATCAGAAACATTGTTAAGAATGTGCTGTAATTTATTCCTTGATTTTTATTGTAAATTTTTCTTTGCATTTTTTAAAATATTAATAATCTCTTTATTGGTATGTATTATTTTACTACATACAAATTTTGCTACATACTGCCAATTGATGGAAAATTGCATTAACTGGTAGCAAACATGTTAAACAATCATATTAACTAAGCAATTAATATAATTGTGATCAGACAGAAAGACACATATTAAGCATTTTATATCTCAATATGATAGTTTGTTATATATGGATATTGTATTGTGTTTTACTTATGTTTTCAGAAATTAGTTGATGTTTCGAGCTGACATTTTAAAGCATTAATGATGTAATGCGTTATAATTTTTCCCCATTTAATATAATGGAAAATAGGCTCCCAGTTAACATTTTCTCATAAAATATTAAATTTTCAGGAACAAATTAATTGAATTAAACAGGCGATGCTTACATTGTAATTTCAAAATAAATATTACTTTCTTGTTGTAACAAGGAAACTATTTTAAATAAGGTTTTGTTTTTTGTAATAATAAAAATTTATCTATAAACAATTTACAAATATAGCTTTTAACAAGTTTGATTATTTCAGTGACACAATTATCTTTAAACTACATCATGAAGTAAAAATAACTAAGACACCATAGATTGTTCTTATTTATAATACCACATAATTTAAAACTGTAATCTAAATCATAATATACATTTGTTTATATAATGAACACTTTGCAACTACTTTTCACTACTTTAATATATTATGTTATCTTAACTTTTGTTCTTGTTAATCTGTTATGAAAAACTAAAGAAAGAATACAAAACTTTGAATTATTCCATTGTACTTTTATTCTGGTTTCAAAAAATTTCTTTGTGGAAAATGTACAGATAAAGAAACAGTATTGTTTATAATATGCATCCCAAAAAGAAAATTGCAAAAATTGTGTACAATAACTTAGAACTATAGTTTGATTTTATAGAAAATTTTGTGGTCATGCTTTTATTTAACATTACATTACCATTATTTACATTAAAGGATTTAAATATTTTCATTTATATCTTTTTTAAAATTTGTATTTAAGAAAAAAAATAAATTTAATTCACCACAAATATGTCACCAAAAAAAAATAAAAGTGCAATACTCATTTTGACTGCTAACAGTCATTCTAGATATACAGAAAGGCTGAACATTCTAATTTTAAAATGTACTTGATATAAATTTAAAAAATTACAAAACTTATGTTACCATTCTTTATTTTCTTCACTCTTTATTTCTTTAGACTTTAATTCACTTTCCTGATTAACAGTATGACTAGCATCATTAGAATTTTCTGATGACTGTACTTCTCTGTGTGTTCCTTCACTGAAAAATAAATTTTACATCATAAACAATTAGTTAACAGTACTCTATTAATGAAAATATATTTTAAATACAGGTACTCCTCACTTTACGACCGAGTTCCGTTCCGACGACTACGTCGTTAAGCGAATTGGTCAATAAGCGAGGAGCTTGCACTGGGGGAATATAGGATCGTTGTAAAATTATACAAATTATGCAACAAACTTCAAATTTATTCATAAAAAGACTATTATAGGACGCTATTAGCCTATTATAGTACGCTTACTGCGCATGTCACCATTCGCCACTGATCGACACGCAAGTTGAGAAAGGGATTCCCCGAATTGCAGGTCGAAACTCGACTGGTCGTAAGTGCGAGTGGTCGTTAAGCAGATAGGTCGTAAAGTGAGGAGTACCTGTATAATCAATCTTGTATTTCATTTCAAATTATTTTTAAGTACCTTTATATGCTAATCAAATAAATTTCCTTAAATTTTAAAAGGTTTAAATTAAAGTCAAACTGATATTAGTGTAAATTTATTATAGAAAATAACTCATCCCAAACTCATATTCCAAAATTATCAGAGAAATCACTAATTTATAATGTAAATTCCATATAAAAATTCAAGAAATAAGTTCTAAATCAAGAGAAAATTTATCTACTTTGCAGATTTCATTACAAATTTATTCTCTCTGCCAATAATTCAAAATCATTTCTTAGTTCTCTAAAAGTAATATTTACATACACTTCATTATTTATAAGCCTATTCATACAATAGCCTCATAAATAATGAAGTGTTGTTATTACTTAATTTGCATTTTATAATAATAGATAATTTTGAAGGCTTTTTGCATTATCAATTTATAAATTACATAGTTACATAATTATATATCTTTTCATATTTAAAGTATTAATAAACCAGATTTACTTTATATATCATTATTTATAAAGAAAGAAATAATAAGATTGTTTTCTATAATTTCAAAAAATTTACGTATTATAATAAAGCGGTATTCTCTCCACATCTGTTTTAAGCTGGTTGACTGACCAGCTAAACATTTAATCTCTGACCAATTTTGTAAATATTTTATTTACTATTATTATATTTTAAAGATAATCATATTATGGATTTATATGCTATAGAGTGATACAATATCAATAATTGTTTTACTGTGACTAACTGAAATTCAAAGGAAATTTCCAGTAGTCAGCAACACATTGCAGGGAAATTATCTAACCTAGTAATAATATTGATAATGCAAGATTACTTTGTTTACAAATTATGATTATTGTTCATATTATATATTTATTTTCATAATTAACATTTTCTTTGATTATGTAAGTAAAAGTATTAAATATTTTATAATGTTAAACATATTTTAAACAAAGTAAATGTTTTTATTATTGTTAAGATATCAAATTTGTATAAAACAAAAAGATATCAGAGTATAATGTCAAATTTCAAAATATTTTTGTAAAACATTTACAGTCACATTTGTAAGTAAAATTAATTGTTTTCTATAAGAGAATAGAGTTTTTTTTTTATTCAAATGAACAGAAGTTATAAATAAAAATAAAACAAGACCATAAAGTATAAAAAAATTTGTCTGGTGCACAAAGACTAATCAATGAAAATCTACAACCACTTACAGTTTACTATCTTTTGTATCAGAAACCTGAATATTTTCTGAATAATGTGAAGTTGGTTTGACTGTAGATGATATTCTACTGGAACTAGTGGTAACTTTTATATCCTTTACGTTTTCTGCAGACGTATGTAACATCTCATCTTCCTATTATTACAAAAATATTATAATTAATTTATGGTTAATATTATTTATTAAATTAAAAACAAAATTTTGAAAACAATTATTATTGTTCAATAAGGAATTTCTGATTTTGTAATAAATAATACAAACTGTTATAATTAATAGTAAAAATAAAAACAAAAATTATATTTGACTACCAATTATTCACAAAAGCTGGATGAATTGTTCATATACGAGTATAACAATACCCTCAATTTAACACCAGCACACTTTAATTCAACTTTGAAAAATGGTTTCAATGTAGTGAAAGATCTACTTCAGGTCTATAAAGCTTAACATTCTAATTTATTCTTAAATTTAAATTTTGTAATATTTGCAGGTACTGTACATTCCAAAATAGAAGGTTAAGCTTTATAGATCTGAAGTAAATCTATCATTAGTTTGAAGCATTTGTTGAAGTTGAATTAAAGCGTGCTGGTAGATAAGTTATGGTTATTGTTTGTATGTGTACATTAACTAACATATATGAAAATAGTGTGTCTAAATATCTTTCTAAAAATTATTATACAAAATGATAAATTTTAAAATTAAGTTTGTTATACATATCTTAAAAGTGTATATGAACAAGGTTTAATATATCTATAACAGTTAGCTAATTTAATTATTAACAGTTCTATACTCTCATTCATTGTTTTCATGCATTAGAGATTTTGTATTATGTTACTCGTTGTCATTGAAAATATAAAAACTGGTAAAAACAAGTTTATGATAAAAATGCTCTTTATTACTCATATGTTTTTAAATTACTTTGCAATAGTTATAGCAACTATATCTTGAAAATACAAATGCTGTAGACAGCTAAAAGCAGTTCAAACACTAGAAATATTCAAGGTTCATAAGTTGATAGAATAGAATCTGATAATCAAATGACTCTTCTAATAATGAAATGACAATGTATTGTAAGTAAATAAATAAACAAATGCTTAAAATTTTGATAATGAAAAGAACTGATTCCATCTACATGACAATGCACAGCATCATTATGCATCAATGATTGAAAGATTATTTTAGTAAAACACGAGTTTGCAGAGTTAAACCATTCTTCTTATCCTCCTTATTTAGCTCTCAGACTGTTTCTTGTTCTCTAAAATCAATTCAATGCTGAAATAAACAGAATTTGAAAATATAGAAGACATAAAAGAAACGTAAAAAAGAAAAAACATTAATTTAAATGAGTTTAAAAAATGCTTCCAACATTATATAAGTGCTAAAATTTGTAGCGTCTTAAAAAAATTATTTTATGCAATATTAAAAACTTTCATTAGGCTGCAATTTGAAAAAATTGTTGACCTATAAATTCCCACTGTTGTCCATCTGTCTGTCCTTCCTTAATTTTGAGAACAGAGTTAGATAGATGAAAGTCAAGACTGGATATAGAAGGCTTAGGGGCAGAAGACCCCGATTAACTATATATGATCTTTCAGTTTCAAATGGAAGTCATGTATTTCAATTCAAAAATTTTCCCCTGAAAGGAGTTAAATAGATGACTGGCATGATTCTATTACTAACAGTAAAAAGTATGATGTACAGGGCAAGACACTACTAATATGAGATAAAGAGCATATACTTTAAATTAAAAATATGATTAAAAATTGCAGCCTGGCATTGTGACATCGTCACAATAAATAATTGCTCATTTGAATACAGTTTCTTATAAATTCAGATAATTTAGAATATAATTACTAAATATATATACAGTAGAGAGTCGTTAATCCAAATCAATTGGGGACTGGGGTTGTTCAGATTAGTGATTTGTTCGGATAACCGATTATGTACGAAAAAATATATTAACCTGTCCGATGTTGAAATTTTTCTTCGTTGCGTGTCGCTTCGTGTTGAGTTTTTCTCTGTTGCATGTCGCTTCGTGTTAAATTTTCATCAATTTTAAGCCTAACAAAAATTTTATAATAATAATCAAGGCTATTGTATTGTTAAAAATTATTTCTTTATTTTGTACAAACAAAATAAATATATTGAAGAATATAAAAATATGAAAATTATACTTTAGAAGTAAATCTAGTATCAAAAATGACTGAAAATCGTTCGGATAACTGGCAATTTGGATAACCGGGGTTCGGATTAACAACTCCCTACTGTATATATATTTAGTAATTACATTGTCCATTACTTCTTGTCTTATATATTTATATAGTTAATAGACTATCATCATTTTGGGAATGTTACTTTTGTTCTTGGCCATGGTCCCCTGCTTTAAGATGTTTATATATATATATATATATATATATATATATATATATAATTTATTTCAATTAACTTATAAAATAATTTATTTAATACAAATAAACTTTTAAGCCAGAACTTCTTAAAGCAGGGGACCATGGCCAAGAACAAAAGCAACATTCCCAAAATGATGATAGTCTATTAACTATATAAATATATAAGACAAGAGGTTGGATTCTGTTCTTGAGCCAGAATTTACTAGCAGCAATATGTCAGAGTTTTGGATAAAAATGACAAAATAAATATCCTTCATTATCCTTCCTTTAAATATTTTGATCCTGTTCACAATGACTTATCTATGTGAATCTGCATTCTCGTCACCACTTTGTATTAAAAATATAGTATCAAAATATAGATCTTTCCTTTCTTGTTGGGATACAAATCACCAAGAGATGGTATGACATCATCTCTTAATTAATTGTGGGTAGGTCAAGAAGCAGTAAATCTGTTGGCCACAAGATGGTTACACTTTAACACAATATGAAGTTCACTTTTAAAGACTAACAGCCTATTACGGTAGCAGAAAACATCCCTAACCTAATGCATTGTAGTAGTTTGTATCATTTGCTGTATGTATCAGTGAAATATGTCTCATATCATGTCTGCACACTTTCGTTTTTTTAAAGGTGACAGTTGATTCAATAGAAATTACTGATAAAGGGCTGTAAAAGTAGTTGGCCTGAAATGCACCTAGTTATGTATGTAATCAACCAAAATAAAGATAATTAAACTGTAGTTTTGGATTGTTGAATTATTGGTAGCATTCCTATACACCTGCAGACACAGGATTACAGGATTCTCAAGAATTTTCTAATAAGTATATATCTTGTTTATTGACAGTATCATTAGAAAATAATCTGAAAATTGCAGTATCAGATATAAAACCAGATACAGATTTATTATACAGTAGTGCTCAGGCACATCCATCACATTAGATAAATATCAAATATAGAGCTTAGATTATTTTACAAGTTCCATATACAGAAGTAATTTTCTTTCTTAATCATTTTTAAAGTTTTTTTACCTTTTCTTTGTACACCATTATGTAAATAAAATAAATATAAAAATAAATTAAATAAAAATACCAATTCTTTCAGTATATGAAAATTATCATACACAAAATATTAAATCTGAAAATTATAGGTTGTGATAACTACAAGTTATAACTGTTGTCCTCAGGCCACATATATAACTACAATTTTACTAAAAAATATAATATTCAAATATTATAAAAAGAATAAATAAATAAATTTTGCTAATTTCAAGAAGCTAACTTTTTATTAAAAAATGTTTTCAATCAGAACCTAAACATCCTCATGAAGATGATCAGGTCTAGACCAAAAACTTGAGATCAGATCATTTTCTAACCTCAAGACCAATTTATTAGAATTTATTTATTTATAATGATGGCAAGTTTTATAACCTTTTATAATTATACCAAAAAATTATTCTGATGGAAAATACGTATATAATCAATGGAATATTGTTTAAGTTTCGCTTGGAACAAGATTACTTATAAAATAGCAATTAAGATCCATTTTTTAAAAATTACTATAATCAAAATAAATTTATTTAATTAGAATGTCTTTTCATAACAACAGGACTGATAACAAATTTTATCAAAATCTGATCTAATCAAATTTGATAGTTTATTTTCCATAATGATGAAAATTTTGAGAAGTTAAGCAATTAAGAACACAAACATCAGCCATTTCTTTATTAGCAATGCATCTTTCTTGAAACTATTCATTTGTAATAAATTAATTTACTATTTACATTATTCAATAAAATTCCTTTCTTACTCCAGCAAAATTTATTTTGTAAAAATACTTCCAATTGTTTCAGTCGTCGACAGGCTAATAAACTAGAAGAAAGTATTCATTCAAATTAAAATCATAAAAAGATCAAACATTAAACAAATTAAAACTGAGAAATTATATTACTTATAGAAATTATATATAGATTATTTATACCTCTAATATATGCAATGCAATATCTTATACAAATAACTTTTTAGAAGATTTAATATTTACAAGTACCAAGGTATAGAAAAAATATACTTCTATATCACAGTTAGATTTAATATTCTTCATATTTAGGAAATTACTCATGCAATTCTACTTGAAAAACATTTATCAAACCTGTGATTAGTTATACAAAAAATGCTTGTCAAATTATCATTAATATAATGAAAAGTATCATTCAGATGATTTTTGATGAATGATATGGTCTTCCAGATAAACTGTTAGTTAAATTGCCTTAAAATTGCATTTTAAAGCAATTTAGCTGACCAACCAAGAGTGTAATTATTATGAATCATTCTATAGTAGTATGAAACTTATATGTATGAACAATGTACTCCTTGATATAAAAGTATCAGAGAATACATATTACTAACCTATTTACTTAAGAATTAAGCATTTAAAATTTTTCACATAACTATAAAGATATCATGTTTTTGTTATTACTATGAAAGTAGAATATAATTTGATATTTTTCTTCAAATAGTAATTGGAAATATCCTTTTCAGTTATATTGTCAGAAAACCTAGAAAACCTTAGTATACAGTATTTGTTAAAAACTCCCAAATTGGAATTTTTTAACAAATACTCATTGTCACAGGACTACAGAATGACTCACAGATTACACCATCTGATAAACTCAACCTTAGTTTAACTGACTTCAAAGCTTTTCATTCTTTTGCAAGATTGTGTCTCAAAGAATGTATCCATAGATTGCATTATAATATTAATGAAATTGTATAGATTTATATTAATAATGTAAGAAATTATTTGAAATTTTATTAACTAATGCCTAAAAAAGGTATATCTAAATTACTGTCATATTCAAATTATTTATAGGTGTATTCACAAAAACTCTCCAAATAGTATTCTTTATTTTTCAAATGTTTTGGCTGTTTGAACAGCATCATCCTATAGGTATAATGGTAGTATTTAATTTTTAATAAAACAAAATCCTTCTCAATCCTTTCTTTTTATTTGAAACTAGCAAACTTATAGTTATATATTCAGAAATCTCTAATTTATTTATGATGATGATGATCAGCAGCTACTGTATATTTATCTGACATAAGTTACATAAAATTATTTATTCTTATAATAATACTTGAAAATTTTCTTCAGATGTTTTGTTCTTTAATTTATATATGATTTAAAAACTAACATAAAATATTAAAATGATCAGACTTACATAATCTATAAATCAATATAAAGATAATGAATAATGTGATAACAAATAATACAATAATAACCATAGTTGTTTTTTAATCAATACATTATGACTATCATACAGAAAACAAGCCCAAATTATACAGGATATATAAAAGATCTTTACAACTACAATTGATCATAGGAAATTTATTAAACAACTTACAATTATGATATAGACAGAATAAGATAAAGCATACTTCAAAGCTTTTTCTGGAATACTGAAACCACAAACATTCAACATACGCTCTTAGTTACAAATGCATTGTCCAAGCAATATTGCAGTTCTTTCTAGGTATAGTATAGTGCAGGGGTGGGCAAGCAAGAGTTCAGTGGGAACCGAAATGTAGGTTTTGCAAAATGCATGAGAGCCGCAGTTCTGCACTGTCATGGCGGACAGTATGGTAAGGCGCGTGATTTTATTATATAATATAAATATAATATAAAACAAATATTAAATTTGTTTTAAAAAACATATTTTCACAAAATTATAAAAATAAAATTGTAAAAATAATAATAAAAAACAGAAATTAACACTTTCGGCAAGAGCCGCATGTAACTCAAAAAGAGCCGCATTTGCCCATATCTGGTATAGTGCATCAGCAAGCACAGCAATGATTCTTGACTTCAAATCTTTCACATCAGCTAGCCAAGATTTGTAGACATGATCATTGACAGAACAACACACAAAGAAATCACAAACAATTATGTTCAATAACCTTGGTGGTCAAGCTATGGGACTTTCATGCCAACCCATCAATTAGGGAATTGTATGTTTAGAAATTCACAATCAATCAATGCTTAATGTGGTGAAATGCTCTTGATAGAACAACATATCAGGTTGTAACTCTTAAATGGGGATAAGCAAAGATTTGTAACATGTCAAGGTGAATGTTAGCAATCTATGGTTGATTCATAAAAAATGGGCCAATCACTTTGTGTGACACTCCATACTATACACTTTGGGACTGTCTCTGATGTGTTCATAAATGAAATGCAACTTTTCCAAGCTCCAGACACTGACATTTTATTTATTCACATTGCTGAACAAATGAAAAGTAGCCTCATTACAAAAAGTTATTTTTTTAAAAGGAAACTATTGATATCTTCCAAACAATCAAGCGCAGTAATTGCAAAATCTCTACAAGAAATCCAATCATCTTGAGTGATTTCTTATGGGATTTGAAATGTGCAAGAACATATATGTAAACAACTCCTCAGTACTTTACGAACAGTGTGAGAGACACATTTAACTCCTACTGTTGTTCATGTTGACTTCTGTGAAGAAACGACTCTCACGCTTGTTCCATATTTTCATCAGATACTCTACGCCACTCATAACCTTTCTTATATCCAACACTTACTGTGATCATAAATCTTTCATACCAAGCATGAATAATAAATCTTCATGGCAGTGGTGTGTTATGTAGAGTTCTAAACTTATGTAGAGCCACAATATTAAATTTTGTTTCAATAAATGACTCAATGCACTTGAGGACTCGTGGCTACTGAGTGAATTCTGTTAATCCAGCTAATCAGTACCTATTGTAAAATGCTCATGACCAAGAGTGCCATATATGAAAATTTTTGAATACCTTTTTTAAATGAAATCTATCCAGAACTTTTGTAAAAGTAGACTTAAAATTCTTATTAATGCATAAAGTTGCAAAGATCTTTTATGTACACTACTGGTTTTAATTGAGTTTATCATGCAGTTTTACTGGATTATTATTATTTAATTTTAAACAGTCATTAATATATAACATTAAAGACAATATTACTTTAAAATATGACATGCATATTATTATTTTCTTCAAATGTAATAATTTCTCACACCAATTTTTCAATTACACACAATTAGCAGTGAGTCATTTTAGTGGACATTTATGAAGATATTACAGGAAACTTTTTAACAAAAATATTTTTATTAAACTCTTGTATACCTGAAATACCTTTGATTTCCTGATCTTAACTCCAGATTTAACCTCGAGCAGAAGAGATATTGGTCTTTTCTTAACATTATTTGATAAATGAGATTTTTGTAATGTACGAGACTTATATACACCATGTAATGTATATGTCTGCGAGAAAAAAACTATTATTATGAATACATTGAAACTATACATACTTTAAAGTAATATAATAATCAAATTTTTATTTTTATTTTTATAATAATTATTTTAGAAAACAAACTTTGAAAAAAGTATAAAAATACACCAATAATAAAGAAATCTTTTGCAAAAACTGAAATAAAACTGAATATATTAAAAATAATGTATATATAAGGTACATTTAAGTAGAGAAAAAATAAGATATAAATTTACACAATTAAAAAAATCAGAAAACAGAAGAGAAAAACTAGCCAGAACCGAAACTGAAATGACAAACGCATGTGCAATAATGCATCTTGTGTATGGTGATATGTATCAATGCACATGTAGATCAAGAGGAAGTCACCATCTGCCTGGGAAACCTTGTAAGTGTGAGAAATTTTAAAGTGGTGTTCCATAATTTTTTGACCATGTAACTACAGGGACTCGAAAAATGAATACTCATTAAATGAGGATTCCCTGTACCATTCTCTCTGGTCAACATTACAACTGCATTTTTTGATGAAATATTAAAAAATAATAATAAAAGACTTTTAATGTATATATTATAATTTTAATAATTTTTTGATAAACAACCATCTTTGATAGCACTTGTATACAAAGCTCTGTACATCAGCTGGTACTGACTCTGTATTAGAACTGCTACCTTTTGGAGCAAGAAATTCTGAACATTTTTTTTACATTCTCTCTCTCTCTACCCTGTAGGCATTAAAAGAGCTTTTTTCAGGCCCATCATGGGTTCAGCCAGGCTCACCACGGAGTGACTGAATAATGAGGGACAGAGCCCAATATATCTGGGTCAAATCAACTGCTAAAAAAAATCCCTGGGGTTTTTCAACCCATCCAGATTCAATCCTAAATCTTTCATAATGGTAGACTGATGCCTCAGTCATCCAGTTGGCATTCTGAACAGTATGAAAAACACAAACTTGAAAAAGTGATGAACAAAAGAAAACCTCTTTTCTACAAATTTGGGAACATTTTTCCTTTTCTTGATGATTATGACAATGGTGATGAGACAACTAGATGGCCAAGACAGATTAATTAAGATGTCAACCTACCACTCTGGAAAACTCAAATTTAGGTAAGCAATTCCAGAAATTTTTCATGGGTAGTCTATCATTTATATCTCAGATCCTGTCCCTCACTACCCTGCCACCCCCATATGGGCCTTGCTGTCCCATAAAGAGTACAGTTAAAACAAGTCCTTTTAGTGCCCACAGGGTGAAAAGAAAGAAAAATGAATTGCAAAAAACACAACCTAGCAGAAATGAAACTAATTCAAATTATAATTAGGAGTGCCAACTTCTCAAGAGAAAAAACAGACAAGCTAAGACAAAAACACAACTCCTCATTTATTTTTCAGAACAACTTTTAAAAAATAATTGAAATTCCATAGTTTTGAAAATTCTGAACAGTTGGAAACACTACTCCTTATACAGATATATCAGTAGATTTTGAATTTCATGAAAGTAATTTTAATGATAAATTGCATTTCAGAGTAGTTTTTACTACTAAAATAATTATATGTATTTAATAATTTAAAAGAAAAAACAATAAATAAATCTGAATAACTTGAAGTCTGGATAAGCAGACTCCTAGGTATTTAGGATTCCATAAAAATAAATTTTATTACCTCTGATTAAATATTCTAAGCAATTAAAAGTAAAAATAATAGATTAATGAAAATTATATATAGCCTATATTTAACAATTTGCAAACATTTCCATAAGTCAATCTGGTGCAGAGTTTAAGGTGCTCCTTATTTCTAGATTGTAAGCTTAAATCCTGTATGAAACAGGAATTTAAGCTTATGATCAAGGTAATTAAAATCAAGAAATATAAATATTTTTTGAATTTAATTGTTAAGGGAGAGCATTTGCAGCTACAAAAATATAAAAAATATTCTTAACAAATAGAAAATAATAAACCACTGAATCACCTACACACAACCTAGTACAACAACAAAAAAAAAGTTTATTAAACTAGAAAAACACATTTAATGACCTTCATCAGGTTGATGTTCCAAAAATCAAACATTTACAAATGCTATCAAAAGTAGAACAGAAATATGCAAACACTGAATGTATTTAAATATTTTAAAAATTTCTACTTTAGTATATTCTTTCCAGTTTAATGAATCCTTTTTGCTATTGTACAAGGTTATGTGTAGGTAATTGAGTGATAAACTGTAGCAGTTATTTTATGAATTAAGATTACTAAATCTATAATACAATAATGAACAACGTATAAAAGCTTACTTAATATTTGAATTTATAATTATCTTTAAATTCAAGAAATATACCTCTTTTATAGCTGAAGAAAAAAAATCAGAATTGATTTGGTTACTTTTAATACCACTTGATGGTTCCACAAGTTTATCATTTTTATAAGAAAGAGTTTGCTCAAATTCACCAGTGCAGTGCCATCTAAAAATAAAAAACACAATAAAACAAATTATTAATGTATGTTTTTACATTTTTAGTAATTTTACAAATAAATTATAAATTTTTATAAACAATAATAATAATAATAAAATTAAATGTTTTTTTTATAAAATTAATAATCTATGAAAAATTAGATTAATTATCTTAGTTTTAAATTTAAAAAAATAATAATAATAAGATTCAAAAATATTGTAATTCTTATTTTGTAAACAAAATATTTCTTTTTGTTTAAACTAATCATAGAATCAACAAAAACAAGATGTAAATATATTGTATTTTTTTTAAAATAAAATATTTTTTGAATTTCAATAATTCAAGAACTATTTCAAATCTTCAATTCTCAGTGACAATTTCAATAGACCAATTTTCCATAGGGAATTTCCATTGTACTTTGTAAAAATTTTTCATTTTTTCCATTGATAAAAAGAGAATGTTTCAATTACAAGACAGAATAACAACATATACAATATATTGGCAGACAAATTCATATTACCAAATATAAAGTTAGATGAATAACATGCAATGGAGTTAAATCTATCTTCCATTAATAGTCATTTTAAATTTGTAATGTAATCAATAATGATTTATAATGTTACTATATTTCTTCACTGTATGGCTGACAAATACATAAATTTCTCTAAGTTTCTTCCACTAAAAATCACAACATTATTGCTTAAATAATAGGAAATGAACATATCTGAATTTCAGCTAATTTATGATAATAAAATCAGTAATCTTTAACAGGAAATTCTCATGATAAATTATAGTTATATCCTTGAAAACTAATTTTTTTAAAATGTATAAGTTAAAATAGCCTTCTTATAGATGTATAACAAAATGTAACTCATCACTCCCAACTATGACAAAAATGTTATTATTTATATAGTATTTACATGGAAATATATATTAAAGTACTTTAATAAACATTTGTATTATTATAAATATTAAAATAATAAAATTATGATATTTATATAAATTTTTAATAACTGTATTTATTAAAAGCCGGTTAAAACACTATCAATATTTACTAATTGTATATTATACAATATCTGAAGTTTATTTTTAACTGTACAGAAGCGATAGTAATATTTCCTTTAATATAAAATAACATGTGCTCGGAGTAAAAATGTACGTGTTAACAAAATAAATTTTTGATCTATCAAGTAGTTAATCTATTAATATATATTATATTACCATTTTAATAATAAAAAAGCCATTTCACATACACTCAAACAAATATCAACTGAATTCTTTATTTTAATTCTTATACACATAATATGTTAAGATTTTTTCTTATTAACAGAATAAATTTTAACATTTTCAAGTTTAATATTTGTAATGTTTAAACTTAAATTCAAACAAAAAAAAAAGGATATTAAAATTACAAAACTACTTCAACTACTAGAATATAAAGATATAAATGTCATCATTATAATATATTTTTATTTATTCTTTTTTCTTAATAAAACAATAAAAAATATATATGTAATAAAGCATTTTAAACAGAAATATTATTTAAAAAGCATTTTAAAAAATGAGTATTTGACAATAGAAAAATTCAAGAAACTTTTTCATCAAAGAAATATTAAAATGAACAGTAATAATTGTATAAGGAATAAAAGTTGTTGTAACTAATTTGTAAAAAAGGCATAAACACAAATAAAAGTTGATGCTTTTATTAGCAATCTTAACAATTTACCAACTTTAATTGCATCTATGAAAAAAATAAAAAAGTTCCCTCTCTTAAAGTTCATAACTATCATTTTTCCAAAGTAAATCTGAAGTGTAGAAAATATTTTTTGTTTATAAAAATTAAAATAGCAGGACTTCAGTACATAGCTAAACTAATACTTGTATACATGATGAGAAGAAAGTTTGTTCATGATAGTATGAGATAAATCTTTTTAAAATATTTGGGCTGCAATTTGAAAAATTGTATACTTATAAATTCCAACTGTCGTCCGTTCGTCCGTCCTTAATCCCGAGAACAGAGTTAGATAGATGAAAGCCGAGACCAGATATGGTAAGCTTAGAGGCAGGAGGCCCCAATTAACTCCATACAAACTTCCAATGCAAATCAAAAGTCATGCTATTTCAATTCATAACTTTTCCCTTAAAAGCAGTTAATAGATGACTGACATGACACTATTGCTAACAACAAAAGAATGATGTACAGGGGCAAGCCATTACTAATTTAAGGTGGAGAGTATATATTTTAAATTAAATAAATTAAAAATATGATTAAAAATTGCTGCCCGACATTGTGTTGATGTCACAACAAATAATTGCTTGTTACAATTACAAATTTATAAGAAATATTTACCAATCTCTTAGCAAATAGTATATTTCTTAAATACATAATATAAATTGCTAAACACTACAAGATTTTCCCAAGTAATAAAAAATATCTTGGATAAAACAGAGAATATGCAATTGCTTTTTATTTTTTAAGCTAATCGTCACATTTGATAATTTCAATGTGAATGTAAAGCACAGAATATATAATTTATTTACATACTAAGATATAATAAAGGCACAATGTGGTTTGATATAGCACAAGAAATCAGCAGCATACTTTCTAGAAATATCTAAAACCAGACATTTTAATAAATAAAGCAATGCTCATCTGATTACAATAAATTTTATAAAAACTATTTTCTATCAAGCATATTTTTTAAAAAATGAGCATAATGCAAAAATTTGGATAAGTCAAAGTTAGATAAGCATAGAGATAAATACCTTTAAAAAAAACTACAGTTTTGCTAGTTACTGAAATGATAATCTAGTTACTCTTTCAAATAATGGTGAGTCATAGCAAGTTTGCATAATGGTATTTTTTGTTATGATTACAAGTTTATAAATAGTGTAACATTAAATATTATTGATGGCATTTTGACAAGAACTTATTACACTTAAAACATTATATTTTAAAAACAAGACTATTGACAGACGATAGTCATAAATTCAAAGAAAGTAAGTAACACAATGAAACAAAGTTGTTAAGTAATATTATAATGATCACATCTGATCATCATACAAACTTTGAAAATCTTGGATCCAAAAAATCCAAAACTGGAAAATTATTTTGCATCTAAATCTATGCAGAGAGCTGCTGTGGAACAGGAATGCTTATATCAAACAATTAGATTTAATATCAAAAATGTTTCAAATGCTAATTTCATATATGTTCAAATTATAATCCATGCTTTAAACCTTTCAGCATCAGAAAAATATCATTTCTTCTTCTCCCTTTCTACATTTGAAAAAGTGATATCAATCTTTTGCTAAACCTTACTGGTGCTGTTATAAGCAAAAGACTGCTCCAATTGGCTACTGTTACAACCTTATTTTATTATGTAAGCTTATAATAGGAGACTTTACTAACACTTACAACTTTATGACTGTTCATAAAGGTTATAATGAAACATTTTATAATGAAAAATGTCAATATTGCTATTAGTCCTAAACCTTTAAATTAAAGTTACTGATCACAATGTATTTGAAGTGCTATTCAATTTTATAAAATTTTTATCCTATAAAAACTAACAACATCAAAACTAGAGAGACTATCACTCTTCAGAGCAATATCCTTATTACTTATATTGACACTTTTACAGTGTATATTTTTAATAGAAATATGATACTTGTAATAAAGCGAGACAAAGTTACAAATATTTATCATATGACACACACAAAAGATATTTATTTATTTACTAAATCAATCTACATGAAGTTCCAATTACAGGTCAATTATAACATACAAAGGAATATAACATAACAAAACAAAAATTAGAACATAAGACATTAATCCTTCACATAACACTGAGGAGATCTGTAAAAAAGTATAGAATATAAAACTGAAAAATATAAGAAAAACTAAAAGCTAATTAATTTGTTTGTTTTTTCTGTTTTACCAAGTTAATAGTAAATTTTATACAAATCTGAATTGTATTCATTATAATAAATGAATGCAAATATGCAGTATTGCATATTAAATATATTGAAAATGTCTTGCAAAGTCATATTAATGTTATTCTTTTTTAAAATTTCCAGCTTAATGAACAGATTAACGAAACAATAGACAACAAAAATCATTACTAGCAGTCACAGTACAACACTTACAAGAAAAAACTGAAAATAAATTTTGCTGTTAAACAGTACATTCTGATACAAGGCTATTATTTGTTTAAAAAAAAAAATTAATTTATATACTATACAGTTTATCCTTTTTGGTACATTTAGCAGAATCCACTTATTGTAATCATGGATGTTATCATTTATCTAACGCTATTGGAATTAACATGTCTCAAAACAATTTTTCTTACCCTGTTTAGCTATCCACATGCAATGCAAACAGCCAATGTGTGGGGCACAATGTCCTTCGGTCAATCATGTGCATCAGCTTCCATGTTACTTACTTGTATTGTTCTTAAGTTCAGACAATTCAAATTTTTTTTCTATTCACCATAAAAATCATTCTTTTGATTGTTTCTAATCAGGAAAAAAATTACTTAAATGTTGTATCCAGTGATGTTGTGGGAGCTGTAGATAGAACACTTATCAGAAAAAGGGATAAATATTTTGGGCTTTTTTAAATAAAAACAGAGTATGATTCTTTTTGGGCAGAAAGATTGAGGAGGAGGAGAAAACACTGTTTTTCTGACAATAACTTGAACAATAATTGACTTTGCCAATCATCATGCCATGGAATTAACAAACTTTATAATTTGGATCGCATGACAGAACTAACATACAGCTGTTTAACAGTCTTGTCTGCAACGTTCCTAAAATTTGGAGTTTGGATTGTGTGATAGATTTACTACACAACTGTTTAGTGATCTCTGTTGGTGGTCATTCCTACTGTTTAATGAAAATTTCCCAGCATAATACTGAATGTTTCCTTTGTAGCTGTGCAATTCAGTTATCTCTGTATACTTTGCAACTTGAAAAAGTTAAATTTTAAACTGTTATTGGCAATGTTTTGTTATTGCCAATTTATCTTTTTAAAAGACAATGAGATAGATGCTTGAAAATTTTATCAAAAAACTGAGGATGAAATTTCATGCCATGGTTTTCTTAAAAGTTGTAGCCCTGTGCCTTATAATGAGAGTTAAGCTAGGTAGGAGATGTGGCAGTGATATAGTTTCATAAAAAACAGCAACTCACAGGAGGTCTTACAAGAATAGTAGGTGCATTAACCCAAAATTCTTCCATTAGACATAGTAAGCTATTATCATTTACAACTTTTAAGTATTTTGAGTTATTTGTAAATACTGGCCTTTTTTTTATTTAAAGAAAAAGGGAAGTATGAATGAAGAAAAACTTATAATTACTTTAAAAAGAAGGACCCATGGGCTCTAGAGATTGCTGAAAAAAGTGTAAAGGTGAGCATTAAAACATTTTTTAATGAACTAAAAAGTGTCATTTTAATTAAATTTTGCTTATTTTTGAATGCTAACTATTTAAGAATTTGTTTTTCTTTTTGAATCCAGACATTAGATGCTATTATATATTGAAGGAGCTTGGTTACATTTATCAACTGTTAATATTACTGAAAACTTTGTTGACCCTGACACTTAATTGAAAGGGATTTGGTCATGTTTAAAGATGCATGTACTATGCTGATTGAAGGGCAATAGCAATAATCTTGAATCATATTTTATGTGAAGCTTGAAAGAGAAACATATACAAAGAGGCAAATTTATTGGACATGTTCTATGCTGACTTAAAAATGAATGATTTTGTTTGCATTGTATGCGTTGCAACGGAATGATATTTCGAAACATTTTTGGAATTTAAAAATGTAGCCTCTCCATGCTAATAATTCAGAAAAATGCCTTTTAATTTTCAGAGGCTCAACAAAATCCAATTCTCCACCAGCACATGATTAGGTTGACTGCCAAAAACCTTATTCAGATTTTTCTGTGTGTAAAAGATTCTATATGCTGTGAAATGTTTTCTCTTCTTTTTTCTGAATAAATTTTCCAGGATTGAAAGAAGACAAAATGTATTTCTGATACATGGTATTGTTTCTTATATACTGCTGACAGGCTAAAGAGAATTGGGCATTTTTTATTTTAAGATGCATTGACGTTTCAATTAAGCAATGGATAAATGACTTCATTAGTATGCTGGCCCTGACAGAATCATTGGAAGTGTTATACTATATCTTGGTGTGTAGCATCCATGAACACGAGCATCCTAAACCACGAGGTTTTGGTGCTCTGTAAAGTGCATGTGCGAATGCATATAATCTGGCTGCTTTACACTATTCAAATAATTTGGCATGGAAGCTATTATATATTCGACAATATAGCACTTTGATTGGGAATATGCATATATGAATTTATATTTGAATACACAATAGCAATTTTTATCTTTTTTTTTTTTTCACATGTAGTATAGAAATTTGTAATAAGATACATAATGCAGTTATAATAAAATACTTATTTTAATTAATTCAAAGTATGTTAAAATATGAAAATAATCACACAATATGTATTTTTATTTTAAAAAATACAAGGAAAGTGGTGCTTCCACAGCTTCCATGGACAGCACACCACTGCAATTGACTAAGTGTCACAATGCTTGCATGATTTGTGCTTGGCACAGCACAATGAGTCACATCCCATGTGGATCACCAAACAGAATATATCCACTGTGTATTTTAAATATAAATCATTCAATTTATTGTCATCATTATCTTCAGGTAAACTGACAAAAATCTGTCTTTTTGTGCTATTGGCTTCAACATATGGCTGATAAGATGCAATTGTTATCAATTATAATTATCAGGGATGAACTTGTTTGAACCATGTTCAAACCATTATCAAGTATGAACTCATTTATCATTATCAGTCTTAACCAATACTTTAAATATAAAATACTAATAATTTTGTTATTTACTTGCAACACAGTAGTTTAAATTATTATCATTTTTTACTTCAGTTATATACCAGCTGTTGTTAAAGATAGTGCTGCAAAATCAGCAAGTGGAAACAGCACTGACTGATTACTATCTATCCTGTGTAAAGGGTGATTATAAAATCTCAATCCATTTTTGCAAAAATGGTTACAAAAACATTTGTATGTAGGTTGTGTGAAAATGCTGATTCAAGAAGAGAGAATCACTGTTATTTGCACAAGTTTCAGTGGATTAATGTACACAGATATACAAACAAACTTTACCCAGAAATTCAAGAAGTCTGCTCTTATCAGTCCGCTCCTATCCTAAGTCTGCTCAGGAACAATATCAGACTATTGGTTACCAAATCCAGATGAACAGGTAATATATACAATGCACAAAATTCTGGAGACCCACCATACCAGACAAAATAGTTCAACATGCAGAAACTGCAATAACACACAGTCTACATTATCAACCAGAAGACTAAGCTGGGTGCTCACTGTGCCACAATTGTGGCACAGTGAGCACCCAGCTTAGTCTTCCAAGTGTGGGAGATCCTTCATTACAAACTCATAAAAACATGCAAAACATGTCCAAGTGTTACACAAGCTAGAGGAGAAGAAAGAAAACTATGCCATTCCCCAAGCAATGTGTCACAATCTCTTGAAGGCTTTGATGGTACTTCCATGTATGTTAACACGCACAAACCACAGCAATTAACTTTTCTTGAATCAGCATGCTTCATAAGATTTGCAAACAAATGATTTCATACCATTTTCACAAAAATAGATTGAGACTTTAATCCTGTATATAAAATACTTAGCTTAAAATCATCACAAATGCTTTTCCATCACAAAAAAAATAAATAAATAAAAATAGATATGGCGGTACCAGGAATTGACAAATCACAAAATTTTTGTTACGAAAATTTATATTGGAAATAAGGGGACAAAGTCCACAAGAGAAGTGAGTGAAGCAACTGGAGAATGGTCTATCTATGGGAGCTTGGGGGGGGGAATAGAAACAGTGGCACCAGGAATCAATGAATCATCACAGAATTTTTGAACAAGTGGACAAAGCCTACAGGTTAATTAATAATACTTATAATTAATAAATTATAAGTATTATTAATTAACTTGTAATAATGAGAAATATCGATAAAATGAGAATTTTCACTAAGTATGGTTTTCATTTATTTGGCTTATTTAATCTCATTATTCAGTTAGTTATTATGTTATCAATATAAGCAAATTACATAATAGTAATATTACATTAAGTAGATTCTACTACATATGAACAAGTTTTTTAAAATATGTGTTTGTCTGTAGTCCTTTCTGACTTTGTTTTCTTTGCGTATAATGCCAATGATGTGAACAACCACTTGCAATAATTAGTTGGGATTAACAAAAGTACATTATATTATATAAGAATAATTGCTAATATACTCAAGGCAATTAATAAATATAATTATTCAGTTTGGAAATTTAATAAATTAGATAAGGAAATTAAATTTTAACATTAATAATAATTACTTTTATTACTGTCTTAGAATTTCTCTTTGGAATATTTATTAATTATAAATTTAAATACAAAATTCATAAATTAAACATTTTGAATATACTATAGTTCTTTGTATTTTTAAAATAGTTCAGTTGTTAAAATACAATAATATTAAGTAATGTTTAGTAGTAAATAAAAATAAAAATAAATGTTTTGTTTAATTATTTTTGAAACTGGAATTACTTAATTAAAAATGATTAAGGATAACTTTATTTTTGTTAACTCCAATTAAAAATAAATTACAAATAAGGACTTATGTTAATAATATATTTTAAGTAATCAATGAGATAGTAATCACTATTATTAGAAAAAAGCAATAATGCAGAATTAGAATCTTCACTAACTTCCAACCCAATACTTTTAAATCAAGAAAAATTACTCAGTTAATAGAAGTCTTTTTAAAGCTTTTTCTTTTCTTTAAAGTGGCAATTTGATTTCTTGAAGATAGAATTTTAAAAATGTTTATGTAACGGCTATTAGATGCTAAGCATTATCGTCTAACCAAATGCCAAACAGCTAATACTACAAGTTTCCATTTACATTTTGATATGAAGAGTAAAACAGTTTATTATGTCAATTATGTTAATGCCACACACAGCAATATTTATCAAACACATTTGAAAAAAATTTTAAAATCAGAAATAATTCAAAAATTAATGAATTTTGAAAGCTATTAATATTAGAATAACCTATCTTTCAGAACAGTTAAAGTAAGCATAAAAAAGACACCAATGCTTTCATAATTTATATTTATTTTTAATGTGTTTCTATTAAGTTAATGAATTAATATGATTGATGATAAATATTTTTAGAAATTAATTTGTAATAATTATGAATCTAAAGTAGCTTAGCTTTAAAGTTATTCTAAATTGGAAATGGTTTTGGGAGGGTTTTTGCTAACAGTGAGATACAACAGCTAATAATAATTAAAGTAAATAAGCTTTGAGAATATATTTCAGATCTTTGAATAAGAGATTATAAACATAAGTGGGTACTTCCATTGGGGAGAAATTGAAATATGGAGTAAAGAGTTTTTGTTTCTTATGCAACTATGGTTTTTGAAGTCAGCAGAGTTTTTGAATAGTCTAGCCTTCGTCGGCTTTCTAGAAAATTACAGTTTCTTTAGAAACAAGAACCTTATACTCCATATTTTAATTTCTCCTTGATTGAAATATCCACTTATGTTTATTATCTCTTATTGAAAATCAAGAATATATTACCAACTCAACTAACAAGTCTCTCGTCCCTTATTCCATCCATCCCGACAGAATCAAGCTAGTGCCGAAGGAAACTGCTCAAATAAATGCTTTAAAATTATTCTATTATTCTTTGAATTTATTTTTTAGATGAGCTTTCATTTTTAAATAATACTAACATTTTTATATTATATTATAAATAAAATATTTAATTAACTATTAAAAAAAAATGCAAATTATGCGTTTTTCAATGTTTAAACTAAATCATAAATAATAAATTCTTATTAAGAGAACAAAAATATTTTTTATGGTCACTGATTAAAGAAAAAATGATCAAAATATAAAAAATAAAGTTTAATTTACAGTTAACATTAAATCTGTAAATATAATCAGTGCTTACGGAAAAGTTTCTACCTACCAATATATATTTTCCGATCTAAAAAACATTATACCATGTTATGCATTTTGAAATTATTACTGGGTAAATTACTTTTAGCCTTACAAGGCCATAACCTCAATGGCTCCTGGCAGGTGCCCTTGAATATGACTTTCAAAACTGCAGTACAAGATTTTCCCAAAAGTAATTCAAATATAACTACACGTTATAAATTGAATTTGAAAAAATAGCCGCATCACGAATATAGCAAAAAGAAAAAAATATCGACGATCAAAATGACGTCGTCAATAAGACTATCTAAAATTTTATTTTAATAATTATATTGTATCAATATTCGTAAATAATAATAAAATTTAATTCTCTAAATTGTTTGATATATGAAATTTATTTTATCCAAATTTTTCTGTTATAGAATACATACTAATAATAATAATTTAAGAAATTACTTTTTAAAAGTTCTAAAATGTTATTTCAATGTTTGTAATACAAAAGAATACAGTATAGTTTATAACAGTTATTATATATTTCCATGATTCAAATTTATTTTGCTCCTAACTCAATTATAACATGCGTTTATAAATAAATGAAAGCATAATAATAATTGCTGAAATCCTTGAGCATATGTCATTTGGCCAGGTTATTTTTTCTAATGAACTTTCTATTCTAAAGAACTTTCACTACTAAATTTATAAACTTAAAAAATTAGTAATTGTTATTTGAGGAAAATTCATTCAAAAATAGTTCAAAGCATGGTAATTCTGAATTTTATTTAAAAAAAAAAAAAAGAAGAAGAATATTTAAAGAGTAAATGAAAAAATAAAAAGTAATAAGTAAACAAAAAGCATACAAACTAAACAAAAGGATTGTATAATTTATACATTATCCTCTATGATAACTATAAGAATGTTGAAAGACTAAATGAATTAAGACCAAAACAAATCACAAGATCAAATGAATGAAAGATGATTTTACATAAAACATTTAATTGTATCAATTTTCAATCACATAATTTTAAAATAATAATTCTTTAAAAAAACAAAGCAATGAAAAATACACTTCTCATTATTCTAAAATTAGATATAAACATTGTAACCTGAAAGTTCTCAAGCCAAATATAAATGAGATAATATGATCTTTCGTGATGTAGCATTTTCAAGAACAGCATATTGCAGGATCATTGCACGTACGTTAGTTAATTTTTCTGTCAATGTCTATAACTTGTCTGGCAAATCGGGCATTTTTTGCAATAGACGAGATATTGCATATTCATTTGAAACAAGATGTACTTTTTCTTAGATTTTACACTTACGTGTAGTGCCTAAAATATATTTTTAGTCCGAATTTTTTTTTGTTTTTATAAAACTATTGCATATTATAATTTAAATTATAATGCTTGATATGTAAATAAACATATTAGATATAAGTTGTTTTAACTATATACAAATAAATAATTAATTATTAGTACAACTTTATGAAATATATCTAAACTTAAAAACAATTATTCATCAGTGTTAACATTTTCAGAATATTAAATATCAGCTAGGTTCCTAAAGAATATACTTAGACTTCCAAAAACATTTAAAGCTAATAAAATCATAAACTCAAAATCATATTCCTACTGGAATAATAATTTGTATATAAAATAGTATTTTAGTCTGATAACTACTTATTAACGCATGAAATATTTTAAATTATTAATAAACAAGCCAATTTATAAAAGTGATGTGAATAATAATAAAAATGAGAAAAGTAAATTCATACAAATTCACAAAATTAAAAAAAAATATTTTTATAATATGTCTGACAAATTGCATCTTCATATTCCTGTCAAAAACATCCGCAATTGTTTATGTTTACACATATTTCCTTATTGTTTAAATATACCAGTATTTTGAAGAATTTTATTTTCATTGTGGTATTAATTTAATGGGATAATTTGAAATGTACTTCTTCAATTTTAGAAAGATAAACATGTTTGTAAGAAACACCTATATTTCGTAACTGTTGTCTATTTATTTGTTATACTGTCTTTAAACTTTGGGGAATTTCTTATAAGAGAAAGGTTATCCTTTGCTATAAAAACATTGCCAAAAGTTTTTTTTAATAAATAAATATTTTATTATATATGCAGAATAAAGATAATCTATCAAAAATATGCTATCAGCTAAGAGAAAATCATATACGGTATATATTTTCAGTATACAGGCAGATACGATTTCTTTTAGTCTGGTATCAGTCATAAAATTAGATTAATATATCATACATATATCAATCTATATGCATCAATAATATAAGTGTATATGTATACATAACAATTTCAAGATCATTATATTACACCAAAGTTTTATTTTTGACTAATCCAAAATAGTCATATACTTTGGAATTCTAAATACGCCAATTAGCATCATGAATGAATGCAGTTAAAACCAGTTTAAAGAACTCACAAGCAATCAAAATCATAATTGATGTGTAGTAAGCAATTCTGTTGTTGCCTAGTTAGCAATTGGACAGAAGTCCATATTTATATAAATATTTGTCAAAAACAAAAAATCAAAGTAAAATCTTTATTTAGTGATAAAATAATAGATGATCTCGGCAAAGACGAGCAAAATTGATTTCGTTCTATTAAAACAATAAATCTACAAGAGTAATTATTTGTAAAGTTTTTAACATATTCTCTACATAAAAAATTTAATTAATTAGTAAACCTCTATCATCAAGGTCTATAAAATTTGAAGATAAAATGGAAGAATTTTCAGCAAGTAAAGAATTTTATATTTTCGTGAACTTAAAAGCATTTCTTTGAAATATTCTTTTAAATTTATAATTTAATGATATTTCAAAAGTGGACAAAGTTATAAAATACCTATCAATTTTTTTTAAAGTTTATCTATTAGTTTAAGTGAATCATTATTATAACAGATGATAATTAAACACGAAAGTGAATGTGAAGCAATTAAAAAAGCAAGTTATGATTAAAATCTAAAAAAGATAAATATTTAACTTATAAGTTTATTAACTTTTTCAAAAGTTAAATTTGCATTCACTAAAAATTTTAATCAATAATTTCTGCATTATTTTGTTTATCATAAAATACTACATCTTCATTAAATCTAAAGAATTTTTAAGATTCTAAATGGCAATCCTGTAGCTGTTTACATAAAATTCAACTTTCTATTCATTAAAGTTTTAAAAACTATCAAATAATTCACATTTATAAATGTGACAAAAATTTCGATTCGACACCAAGATCAATAGCAATTTAAAAAATTGGTCTCCTACAGTCAATGACAACAATCAGAAGAATTAAGAAACAAAAAACCTAATTTTACCATCAGATTTTTTACAACAATACAAATTTATTAATATTTAATAGACAAAATATTAATAAGAATCGATTTAAAAATTTCATACATCTATACAATATTTTATTTATATAAGTTTGCCAATCGGTAACAATGAAGTATTGTTTTTTTTGGCAAGTCTATAAAGTAAACAGCATTTGTTTTTGTATGAAACTGAAAAGATAGCCTGTATATTTTAATGATTAAAAAATAATAGTAATAAAATAATATAAAATTAACATTTGACATACAAGAAATGTAGAAATTTAATGTAGAAATTAAAATCCAACTTCCAAAATTTAAATGAATGCAGATTATTAAATAATAATTATATATACACTCAATTGAATTATCAAAACACATCTGATATTGATAACAGATAAATAAAGAAAATACATCAGATGTAACACCAAAAGTACTTTATGTATTTAAAAAATTATCAATTTCATCAAGCATGGTTCTGAAATTTACAATTTTTATGACGATGGAATGGAATAAAATGCATTAACCAGGCTTGTTTACAATAAGCAACACTATAAATAACCCGGAGAAAAAAACTTATTTGTTTAAGTTATAGATGATTTGACTCTTTTAACAATTGATTACAGTGTATTACATACCTATGAAACGAAATAAATATTACTAGCAATGTAATTTTCACACAACAGATCTTCATACTTCTATGACATCACACATACTTATTTAATTTTATCGCTAAATGTCTGCTACGCTTTTTTAGAAAGAGCGAGCCACAAACAGAAAACTACCGTTGAGATTTAAAACTACTATTCGACATGAAATCCATATGATAAAGAATTAAACTTGACGTGTTCTACGAGTCACGTGACTGACAGCATTCAGTGCAAATGCACCAACAGGAATTGTATTCGTCGACGAAAGATGTCGCTAGCACAAACGAAATTATATCCGAAATAACAGTAAACAATTATTTAAAAAAGCGCCAACGCCTTTTTTTACGTGTACTAATTTAAATATTGTATTATACAATAATAATACAACGTGATTTTATAAAAGTTTTGAATCTTAATTTCTTTTACGACAATGTGATTTATTTCCCTGTTTTAAATGTGAGTGTATTAATTAATTCGCATCCCGCAAAACTTACGAGACGTTTTTGAAATGATTATTGGAATATTTACAAAACTGTGTTTACTCATTTTGTAATAAAATAAATATTACGTGGCTTTAATTCATTCGATTCTCACGCATACTCTATTATGTAGCATACATAACCTGTTTTATCCAAAATCTCGCACACTAAACTCGAACACTACGCTAATTCAAAGTCGTTCGTGCATAGTCTTTATTTAAAAAAATAATTGAATGCCAAATATAGAATGGCTGCGACACATGATATTCGGCTTTATAACAGTTCTATTAATACAAGATCGATAACAAAAACTAATTGTAACTGGTTTCTAAAATTAAAATTCGCACACAAAGAATACAATACAAACAAAAGATAATACAATACACGCAGAGACGGCAAATAAATCTGTCTAAATAATATTTTTTTAAATGTTATAATTTAATATATTTTAAGCAAGATTTACTTTGTGTTAACTGCACGACAGCAACGACGAAGGGAAGCCGATTTCAAGTTTCGATGATTTCGATGTATACAACTGATAGACACACAGAACGTCTATCGTTTGTAAAAATCGTAAATTATTTTTTTCTTGAAATATGAAGTAGTAAATGCATTCATCCATTACAATATCTATTACAGAGGTAAAATGATGCAATTTAGGAGAAGGTTAGTATGGTCAAGGGCTGTGATAATAACGAACTTCCTTCACTTGTTTTTCTTTTCTTTTTTTCCTTGTTTTCTTGCCTGGATCTTATCTCTAACAATCGAGTTATTAAGATTTATATACAAAATAAACTCTAAATTTTATAATTTACTTGTTTACTCTGTTCTATATTTAAATTTTTAAATAAGAACTGGGACACAAAGACCACTTTTTATCGAGTTTTTTTTAATATAAAAATTTTAAATAATGTATTAATATAAATAAAGAAAAAAATATCTTATTTTTTTCTGTATGTATAGATATTAGTGTATGTTTGTGTGTGCGGTGGGCGAGTGGCACGATTTTTTTCCATCCACTTTGAAGCTTAATAATTCCTGTTCCTTTTATCGAAATTTTCTGAAATTTAGCAAGGAAGTTTGTGTATTAGGGTGAAATTTTTCTGGAAATTTTCAAAAAAATCGGGCCGTTGGTTCGGGAGATATGCCCCCACCCTTTTTATATCTCCCGAATCAATCTGAAGACTTAAAGGCAACGGTAGCAATAATAGGGGGCGAAAACAAATAAAAAATGCCGGTAAAGTTGTTTTTTAATATTATGTAGAATATTTTCACCATTTGACGAAATTTTGATGTAATGCATTTTTTATTTAAAAAAATTAATTAATTAATAAAATAAAATATAATATTAAATATTAGATGTTTATCTTAAATTTTGTTTATAATATTCCGAAATATCTGAATATCTGCTTACTTATGTCATATTTTATTCGCAATGTATGTGAATTTTTTGAGAGAAAGAAGAGAACGAGTTCTGTTATGGATCCATAAGTGTAATGCATGTTATTACATTTATATTCATCCATTAAAAAAATGAAAAGTGTGAAATGTATTTGCGTTGATGATACTTTGAATTGTGATTTGTTTATGGGTAATATGAGCTTGATTTTGGTTTATCTTCCTAACAAAATTTATAGCATAAAATATACTCATTATCATATACTTTTTAAATATCAAATTTTTAATTTTGTTGTATATTATTTACATTTTACTTTCCTCGCTGTTAAGTAACACAGGGAAAGTATGGTGATCTGTCAAAAAATGGCCTTTCCAACATTTTTATAGTTTTTGTTCAGGGGGCCTTTGAAATGTCGAGAAATGCAAAAAAAGTTGGGGATTTTTTTCTGTATGTATGATGTATATATACTGTATATAAAAATTATACTGTATATAAAAAGGCATGATTTCCCACACTTTGAACCGTAATAACTCCTACACCCTTTGCCGAAAATTTCTGAAAATTTTCAGGGAAATTTGTTTATTAGGGAATAATATTTCTAGAAAATTTTCAAGGAAATTGGACCATTGGTTCGGGAGATACGGCCCCACACCCTTAACATCTTCCGAGCCGAACTGAAGGTAATGGTAACGATTATTAGGGATGAAAATAAATAAAAAAACTGCCGGAAAAGTCCAGCAACAATGTTGCCTGCTTTTTTTTATACTTTAAATTGATTTATATATAATTTAAAACGATAAACTTTAATTACTATTAAGGAAAAATATGAGAGGTTCTAGAAATCAGGCGATGCGATCAATTTACATGCTGACACGATTGATAATTTATCAAAATTTATACAAAAGTTGTTTGAACACATAAAATATCCTTTTGATAACAAGATCTTACTCTGCAATTTTGTGCCCTTTGATTATTAAACAACCGAACATTTATATATAAATATATATAAGAATTTATTTCTTGGATCTCATTCAGTCATCATGAAGCTATTATTGCTTGCATTTGCGGTAAGTCAGGAATTTAACTGCAATATTTTCAGTTATAAATGCAATTATTCTATAAATTTGACTGATCTGCAGGGCCGGCTTTTTTGATCTGCAGTTTTTAGGGGGCCTCGAAAGAAGTTATCAGTAGGTCCCAAATAGTTTGCAAAAGATACTTTTTTTAATCAAATTTTCTTAGAAGTTTTAAGTGTGAAGCCCCTCTGAGCCCCAAAAAACCGACGTCTGAGCCATCCCTGCTGATCTTCATTTAAAACGTAAATTTTAGAATATAGAAATTCATTTTTTTTCATAAATTATTTTAAAAACTATGTTTAATTATCAAATACAATTAATTTTTATACATAAGGTTATTCTAGTGTGACGATTTTTAATATTTTTTTGTATAGTCTATTATTTATGAACAGGACCGGCTGGAGTTTTTGCGGGGTCTCCGAAAAAAATTATTACTGGGCCTAAAATATTTACAAAAAATTTTGTAAAATATCCGAGGCCCCCGGAAACCCGAAAATTCCATGTCTGAGACGGCACTGTTTATAAATAGTAGAAGGAATGTTGGTTCGTTTTCAACGTAACCTAATTCTGAGGCATAATTGCACGGATATAAGGTCAAATCATATAGAGTATTATGCCTAACTTTCGTTTAAGAATATGGCTATGTCTCATGAATGAAAATTAAGAACTGTCGTAAGGTCGCGATCTCATTGACCTAGTTTTATATGTAACAAAGAGTCACTGCCGCTTGTCTGGATTAACTGGCATGGCTTTGACATTTCAGTAAGAACGACAGCCAAATAGGATGGACTAAATACTTACAAAGTTACGTGAACTTTTTCGGATTCTTAAAATGACAAACTTTGTTTAAAAGAAAACTGAAAAAAATAAATGTATATCTTACAGGTTCTTGACATTGAGTTATATTTATTTTTAGACGCTGCTTGCAACTGCTGTCGGATGTAAAATTCATGGATGTGAATGTCCCACATACGAGATTTTAAACAATTATCCGGTACTCGTAATTCTCTTTTTTTATACTTTCTAATACAACGTTTTTATACTTGTATAAATTATATATGCATATACAGGGCCGTCAAGAGCCAGGACATGGACACCAGCAAAAAATTTTCCGGGGAGGAGGGGAGCGTGGAGACAAATAATTACAACAATAAATTTTTATTTAATTATTTAAATTTATTTTCTCACAAGTAGATTGTAGAATACATTAGAGCATCGATACAAAAAGAAACACAAAGCAACCCATGGTCGAGTGTGTAAGGTTACACATCTCAATTACCTTTATTATTATAATTTGTGGAATCTTTTATGCGATGCCAGGAGGGTTTCCCTGGGATGTAGAGTGGGTCGCTTTTTTGAACTAAAGAAAGAAAATTCTACGGACCTCTAATTTTTTTCCGGGTGCGGGGAAAAAACCCCAGTTCCCCCTCTCGATGGTTTAGGTTTATTCGTATATGGCAGCGTGACATACGGGCGATCTGCCGAGGAGATGTCTCCCGGGAGATCAGTGGCAGAGCGTGGGTGTCAGCCGTCCGGGGCAGAAGAAACTTTCGCCGCCCCCTTAAAGTGCCGCCCCACTACGCTACGCCACTGCGGGAGATATTCCATGGGAAACTGGTCCTTATTTAGTTGTTACTAACGTGAAGAAAACACGAAAAACTCCACGTGGCCAGATGCGAACCCACGATCAATTACCAATGTTCAGTGGTTTTATCCATTCCGCTACTGACGGTCCTGTACTGTATGTAATACACTACATTATATCTCTTTTTAAAATTTTAAAAAATGTTTTTAGGACTTTCAAGAACGAAGTTATCCAGATTTAGTTTGGGTATCTGCAGAAAGTACCAGTAGATTTGGTTACATTGCATCCTCCAAAAATAATTTAAAACTTATGCGTTACTGGTATAAGAGAAATACCAAAGGTATTGTTACTTTTAAGGCAAATTTATTGATTATATATCAATGATTTAGCTGTTAATTTTAATTAATAAAAATTAATTTCGTGTAAATAATTAAATTTATGAATAATTTTTTTAGAATTAATGTTTTTGTTACAGGCCTACGCATAAATTGCACCTATCCAGCAAGGGAATTGTGGACTCATAAAATTGGCGGAATCAAAGTGAAAACATCCTTCTTATTACCATCAGCTTTATATGGTGATCCACCCATTCCAATTGATCCCACAGTAAAGATAGACAGACAATCTGCAACTCACTTAGTGGCAAGGTACTGTACATTTATTGTTATTATTATTTTCCCCCTTCTTATAAGTTATAGAAATAAATATTGACAAAGTCAAGCAAGTTCTTAACATAGCGGCTGAATAGCCATTACAGTAAATCGGGGTACGTCAGTCTTCTGTTCTGAAGATCCATAATAAAGTCCAAGTCAGATTTTCCGAAGTTTGCAAAAAGGAATTTGGATCTCACGTCGAGTTTCATTCCTCACCACTCAGCCATTCCATTGCGTGTCTAGTTGAACATGAGTAAAAAAACAACCCCCTCGGTCTAAAAAACTCTTAGAAGTGTATTTCTTAACTCTTTCTGCCCCGTGGGCGCTAAGAGAGCTTTTTATTCGAGCTCATTACATGTTCGGCCAGGCCCACAATGGGACATCCTGGTGGTGAGGGATGGGGCCCGACATATAAAAATTCATTCAGCCAATCTCAAAACAATTTTTGTATAAATTCGTTAATATACTTTCGTGTTGGTAGGAGTTTTGTTTATATATATATATGTTTTGAGATTGGCTGAATGAATTTTTATATGTCGGGCCCCATCCCTCACCACCAGGATGTCCCATTGTGGGCCTGGCCGAACATGTAATGAGCTCGAATAAAAAGCTCTCTTAGCGCCCACGGGGCAGAAAGAGTTAAAAATGCACTCTTGCATACACTCGTGCAATGCTGGAAAGATCTCTCTTGTCCCTGGATGTTTAAGTGGACATCCTGTATGTATATATATATATATATATACAGGATGTCCACTTAAACATCCAGGGGCAAGAGAGATCTTTCCAGCATTGCACGAGTGTATGCAAGAGTGCATTTTGTTCCAGCAATAAATAACCGAAGGGAATCTATTTTAGACAATTTAGCGTACAAAGCGTACAAATGATCTCCGATTGTAAAGAATTTATAATTCATTTTTATATACACAAGAAATATAGATTTATAGATCATTCACATGAATCTACAAACGAAAATATTAAGTATATTTGACGATTTTTTTTACCAGTTCTATTTTAAGGCTTCATTACTCCCGGGGTCAGCGACTGTTTTTCTGTTATAACTGCCTAGTTACAGCATTAGTGGCATTTATACACTCCATTCCAGAACACAGTGCCTCGTCAGTCTATAAAACGTGCTGAAGGTTTAGTTTGGTTTTATTTGTTTACGGTAAACTGGCCCCTATTTAGGTGTTACAAACGTGAAAAAAGTCCAGAAAACTCCATGTGGCCAGTCAGTCGTCCAGGTGCCAATCCACAACCAACTACCAGCTTTTGGTAGTTTTATCCACTCACCCATCGGTGCTGAAGGAGTTGTGGTCTTCGTGCCGTAAATTTATCATGTTCCACCACTCAAATATTTATGCTGCATGCTCTGCATGTTGTACTGGTTGCAGATTGCAGATAGCATGTCATATCTTTATTATTATTATTTTAATCCCTTTCTGCCCTATGGACACTGTGAGAGCCATTCTAGCAAGCCCATTATGGGTTCAGCAGACCCACAATGGGGCAGCCAGGTAGGGAAAATAGCTTTCTCTTTTTTCTTTACAATTATTTATTATTCACTCTCCTGAAGATAAAGATAAGCAGAAAAAAAACCTATTTAAGGAATGTAATTTTAGTGAATTAATTGATTATTTGATCTAAATTGTATAAATTTGACAATATTCTGCCTGTTCCCTTACTACTAATGAATGATTTTAATTTCAGAATTATGTTTTTTTTTTTGTTCCTTGTTTTAAATGCTTGTTTACTGCTGATATACACTTTTTTTATTTTTTGTAATTATTATAGGCACTTCTCGGGCATGCCAATTTTGGAAAGTCAGTGGGATACTCAAGCAAAGATTTTAGCCAATAGTGCTACAAAAGTTTTGCCTAACGTTGACACCTCGAAATATTACGCCTGCACTTATGATCCTTTTTGGATGCCATTTAAACGTACAAATGAAGTTTGGATGTTCGAGCGCTAAAAATATACATAATTAACTACTTAAAAATTAACAACCAAATATTGCAAATACTTTATGTAAATTAACTCTTTATTAATAAATTTTGTTAAAGAAACATGGGATGGTGTTCATATCTTGTTTTGGGATGAGCAAGGTAAAAATATTGTTAACTTGTTAAATTTAAATAAAATGAAATGCTTTTAAATATGTACTTAATATATATATATTTGCTATTTCATGTAGCACAACATCAAATAAATCAAAATAGAATAAATTATGTATCAATTCAGTGAAGTCACATGGATAAAGAGTGGTGCTGAAGCTGGTACAGAAATGGCAGTTACCCTCATACTAATTATAATGAGGGCAAAATGTATATTTTGCCCCCATATCCAGTTTATGGTTATTTGTATATGACAGTGCGAAAAAGCAAAAGTCCTAAGACAAAGTTTCGATTTAAATATTTTAAATGAGTGCACCTCGGAAAAAGAAATGTATAATTTTTTCCATGTGGCTAAGTTAAAATCTATTTATAACTTGTATAATTTTGTTAAAAAATTTGTAACTATATAATTGCTTATTTAATGAATGTTGAACAAAACTCCCCCTGTAACAGGCCAAGGCCTATTACAAATAAAGATGAATTGATTGATTGATTGAAATATAAAATAAAAAATAAAAAGATATGACAATGCAATGTGGGTGACCTGCCAAAGGGAAATGCCTCCTGGGAGGACTTTCTAAGGAAAACTTGGCCCCTAATTAGGTGTTACAAATGTGAAGAAAACCCAGAAAAATCCATGTGGTCAGTCCGTTGGCAAGGTGTGAACCCACGACCAAACTACCAGTGTTCAGTGGTGTTATCCCCACTCAGCCACTGGTAGGCTGATAAAGACAGAACAACACATCATTTTAGTATAAGAAAAATTTGAATGCCATTGCCATTGAAATGCATGTTCCACCAATAAAGAATGGTTCATGTACAGCTGGTGATATACAGACATGCACATAGCCCGACATGCACATAGCCCACTTCACTTGAAACAGGCTATATCATTGGCTTGCTTATGCAGTTGCATTTAAAGTCACTTTACCAAGCAACATGACCCTATGTTATTATATTATTAGTCTATATTGTGGAGATTTATAATTCTCAAAATTAATTCCATTTTAATTTAAAAAGATTATATATTTAATCTTAAATTTATACATAATTCCAATTTAGTTTTACTTTCATCATTAGTTCTTAACACACAAAATTTATGTAATAAATTAAAAGTGGCTTTAATTTCAAATGACATGTAAATTTAAATATTATCATATGTAAGAAATTTAAAATTGGGATGAAAATTTCAAAATTTATTATGTTAATTATACAAAATTTCATTTTTAATATTTTAAATAAATATTTATACAATAATTTTTATTTAATAAATAATATTAATGTTAAATATATATTTTACATAAAATCATAATTATACACAAAATATTTGTTTCAAAAGATATCATTTCTTAAAATTTGATGCTTTAATGAGTATTATCTTATCAATACAAAGCAATTTAAAAACATTATTAAAATAACATCAAGTTTCTGAAATCTTTGGATATAAGTTGGTACGCCACTTACATCTCAAAATTAAAGATTCAAATGAGGTGTTGGGAGTGAAGCCAGGACAATTGGCACCCATAGATAAAATTAAATATCTAGGAGTGCTAACTCCCATAGACTTATTTGGAGACTCCAAACTTTGGCAAAAATTTTGAAATTTTTGGAGTCCTAAACTGAATTTTATTCTTCCTGTGTTTACTTGACAAAATGATCAACTTTTCAATTATATATTAAAACAGACTAAAGAATAGGAACTAGCAGTTTGATATTTCTGAGAGCATAATACATTGAATTTCTTGAAATGGAAATCTTCCAAAATCAACTTGTATGGAGTTGGCAAGCTTATAAATATCTGAACTTTTTAGAATGTTTTGTTCAATTAATATCATATTTCCTGAATTCTTAAACATGTTTTTCATATTTTAACATTTTGGAAATTAAAATTCATCTTACAATAAATGTAAAAAAACTTGACAATTGTCAGGTGAAGATGCAAAGGTGTCACTACTTGAACATGACTGAACTTCATAGCATCTATTTACTCTACTATAACTTCAGTTAAGTGCATTTGCTATACTACACATGTTCAAAACTTAGGGATAAACACAATTGCTAGGAAAAGTCACCGAGCCAGTTGGTAATGAGCCTACCATGACATTGTTAGTGCTGCACTGCAGTTTAAGTTGGACATATTTCATGCTGTCAGGTTTCTCTGTCTAGGTATTGGTAAGCACTTTCCATCCATTCTCCATCTATGTTGAACTGCTGTATCTTTTTCACTAAAGATTTAATTTTATTACTTTGATTTATAAAGTCCTACAGATTGTTGTGTTAGATGTCAGAAGTACAGTTCTTGTCATGATTCATCTACATTTCTCTCATCCATCAATGTCATCCATCCCTAAGTTTTGGACAGGGTGTGTATATGTATTGAGTTTTAAACAAAATGTCGATTCTATTTACTATTTAACAGTGGCGTGCCGTCATTGGAAGCGGTGGAAGCACCGCTTCCCTTGTATTTTCTAAAATATAAATTTTCATATTTTAACGTAGTTTGAATTAATTAAAATTAATATTTTATTATAACTGCATTATGTATCTTATCACAAATTTCTATACTACATGTGAAATAAATGATAAGATTGCTATTGTATATTCGAATATCAGTGGCAAAATGGAAGCGCTGTATTGTTGAAACTGGGTCAGCTTCCAAGCACCCATATTATAGGCATTGGCGCATGTGCTTTACAGAGCACCAACCTCACACGGTTTAGATGGTGGAAGCTACACACATATAACGCTTCCAATGTTTCTATCTAGGACCGGTCTGGGCTGCATTGACGCATGAGCTTTACAGAGTACCAACCTCACACGGTTTAGATGGTGGAAGCTACACACGTATAACGCTTCCAATGATTCTATCTAGGACCAGTTCTGGGCTGTTAGCCGCCCTCGCCCGATTATGTGAATCATAAGTACTGTACATTTATAACTTAACCCAACCGATAAGAATTTACTGGTATGTTTTTATGATAGTTCTGTATAGTTGACAAAAGTTTTAAAAAATCCATTAAAATATTTGATATTTTTATTCTGCTCTCCCATCTTATATTACTTACGGATTTCAATGTTAAACCAGTGATATTATGATTTCGTATGTCCCATCTATAAGGGTATGTAGAAAAAAAGTGTACAATACTTGTACAATGTTAAAAAATTAACTATTACTTTGACAGCATCATTTACAACCAAATTTAATGAATGAGACGCACAAGGTACAAAAAAGCTCCAGAATTCATTTTCCTTAAATTTACGATTTATATATCCATTGTCATAAAAATTTATTTTTCCACTTTTTTTCCCAAGACTACAAATATTCAGGTACAAAGTAACTGGTTTCAACTTATTTCTAGTTAAAAAGTAATTAAATAATTAAGAGATTAAGGAATTGGAGACATAAATAAAACCCTGCCAAAAGAGCCAGAATTTTACTTAAACAAAAGCTCTAGTCGAGTACAGTGGGGACTGATTTCTTCGTAATATTAGATAATAAAGACAGAAATTTTTCTAGTTCAATGAGAGTGACTAAAAAGTTGTAAATTTTCGTGGACACTGGTCCTAAAACGAATTAGTTAGAAAACAAATGGCAGACAATCTACTTAGTATTAAGTTTAACATATTTAGATTTTTACAGCTATGGTGAGAAACATTTAAAATTTACAACAACCCTGTCGCATTCTTTGAGGTACACTAGTGATGCGACGAGAGGCATTTGACATTGACCGGTATTGGCACCCTTGGGATTTGACACGCACACACTGCACACCTACCTGGACTGTCTCTGATTCCACCATTAGTCACTGGTAGGGAGCTATTTGACTAAGTGGATCGTTTTAAAATTTAAAAAGTAAAAAATATTTGATGTTAATTTTATGTACGTTTCTTTACAAAGCGACATTTAATTATAATTTTCTTTAAAAGTATATTAATACAATTGAACAATATATTGTACCAGGTATGTATATCCACCGCACATTTTATTTCACCGAGTAAGTTTTTATAATTTATTTTTAATTTTAGCCCTTATATCGTGGCTAGCGATTCGGAATGTAATTGTGATATTAAAAATACATTTAGAGAAGTCTACAGTTTTTACTGGCTTATCGAACAAATGAATACGAATGGACCCTAGACCAGGGATGGGCAACCTTTTTCTATGTAAGGGCCGCATTTTAAGACTTTTGAACTGATGCGGGCGCATACACGAGAAAGAGGAAAAAAAAAATGTTGGTAAATCAGAATTATTTATTCATATATAATTATAAATTAGCATAGGTATACTTAATTTAGCTTCTGAAACTGATGTAAACGTAATATATTGGAAAGATTTGGTTAAATATTTGTCACTGCTAGTTTTAAATTAGTTTCGATGTGTCTGTTAGCCGGTTTCTTGTTTTTATTTTTACTAAATTCATTGCGGGAAAAACTATTCACATACATACGTTGTAAAAATGACGTTTGAATTTTTGCTGCATACTTCCTTAAGCTGGGAAATTGATATATTTATTCACATTTTATGCATTGTGGGCCGCAAAATATATGAATGCGGGCCGCAGGTTGCCCATCCCTGCCCTAGACCATCACTGATGCGCAATTAACTGGTTGCCCCTGGAAGTCGGCTTCTTACAGAAACACAGCTTCCCTGTCATCAAATGTCACGGCACGCCACTGCTATTTAAACAGAAACAGACACATATACATACAAAAACATAAAAAAGATGCATGGATAAATAAACCTTTTTCATTTATCTGTTTTAGCATTTTAGCCAGAATAAAAGTTATAGATAATTATATAAATAAAACAATTTTTTCATTTTTTAAAATTTTTATAAATTTATACTAGAGTTAATAAATCATTTTTTGTGCAATTTCAATTTTAAATCAATACCTGGTCTTATAATCAATGGCATCTAGTGTTGAAGAGATACAATACTAATTAAAAATCTCATACCATTTCGAATTTTTAACAATATAAAAATTTTTCTATTACATCATTGCTTTAATTTCCATTCCTAGAGACATAATTTTTTCCTTAAGTTGATTAGCCTGGTGTTTTTCTATGCATCGTTTAATGAATGAAATATAACATTTTTCATCTTTATTTAAAAGAGCAACAAACTTTGCTGGATGAAGAATTTCAGAAAGGTGAGAAAGAACACCTGTAAATATTCTTAACTGGATAAATATGGTATGCTTTTAAAATATTCACTTAAAATAACTTATATATTTTAAAACTTACCTTGAAAAGTTTGATGTAATGTACTGTGTTTTTCTTCATCAGTTGCATCTAATTTATTTCTCAGTAAAGATAATAAATAACACCACTAAAAATAAAAATAATTTTGTATATATTTTAATCATAAATCTTATTGTAAATTTTGTTTAAAGCAAATAAAACAGAAAAAATGCAAATCAGCTATTGTATACTATATATTGAATATATATGCTGTAGTACATCATAGTTCAGTATATACACATTTTAGCATTAAACAATTATTTTGAATTCAAAAAAATATTAAATTAAGAGAAAATTCCTATATTGTAGAAATTTTAATATAAAACTTAATTAAAGACTGTTTTAAATGATAATTATAATTTTATGTAAAAAGTCATTAACATTTAACAGTTTTACTTGTATAAGTCAAAAATTTTATGATAAATTTTTGCAAGCAAGTAGAAAAGAAAATTGGCTGCATTTTAGAAAAAGTTTGCATAAGAGTTTTTGTTTTATGTGATTACTATTTACTTTATATTTTTGTTTTTTCTGTTGAGATTTGTTGACATATTTAATAATAAAATGATGATATAATCATATTATTTTTTGTATCATTAAGCTCATTTTCACAAGAGTTAAAATCATAAGTATATACATAACTGAAATAAAATAAGTGCTAATCTGTTCATTTCTGACTCTTGATCCTTTCCCAAAAAACGCAAAAACTTTCCGTTAAATCCAATAGAGTGTCTTTCTAATGCTTCTTTAAAATTTACAAGTAAGTTTTAATTAACTATTAAAACTGAATTCAAATTGAAGAGTTTCTTTAATAATCATTTCCCTATTAAGAAAATAAGCTTTTTAATTTTTTAAAATATTTTAACTGGCCGAGAATTCTTCTTTTCCATCAATTATTCAATCCTATTGAAAATTATTAAATGAAAATCAAAGAATTATTCTAGTCTCTTATAAACTAAATAGAATAACATTTATACAATTTTAAAAATAATCTTGTGTTATAATTTAATTTCTATATAAAGTAGATTTGATGTATAATGATCATTGAAAATATTTATAATATTTTTCTTAAAGAAAGATAAAACAACACTAAATTTTGTTATCTTATTTCTATTGTAATTAACTAGTTGATATACAATTTATCATAATTTATCAGAAATTGTGTTTTAATCTCATTTTTATCTAAAGTATTACTTATTTTGCTACAATCTTTGTATATTATAAGCATTAATACTAAGAAATTGATCAATTTGAAACAAAATATAAAATAATAATTTCATTTAAACTTAATCGTATTAATCCCTGAAATTTATTAGTTTATTCATTTAGTTTCTTATATTTTAGTAAAAATTTTTACCATGTTCCAATAATATAAACAAAATATGGTCTGAACAAAATATGGTCTAAACAAAATTGGTCTGAACACATTTCTAGTATAAATTGTTTATACTAGAAATGTGTTCAGACCAATACAAATTGAAAAAATATAATTTTAAATTATTAACTTTATTTTATCATTTCTGCTATCTATTTTCACTGTGATAAAAAGATAAAACATAAGTTAATTCAACCTCAATGTTTACTTGTTTTTTATTTAATTTTTATTTTACAAAAAATTAGCAATGTCTAAAAGGATGTGATAACTGTCCTATAAATAATCACTAGTTCCATGAGAAAAGAGCAATAAACCACATGATACATACAAGAGCGTCGCCAGAGGGGGGCAGAGGGGCAGTTGCCCCTCCCTAGACATGCGAAAAAAATTATTCAAATGCTAAGTCATTTATTGCCCAATTTATAATTCCCGCGCGAAAAACCCAAGAAGATTATGTTTTAATTAAAATAATCTTCTTAAGCTTCTTAAAATTTATGAATCGTTTTTATTTTACCTACATACAATTCATATCCTCTATCAATTTATATCATCTTGCCCCCCCGGCCCATTGGCTGGCAACACTCTTGGATACATAGCAACCAGTGAAAATGCAATAGTATAAAAAAGTGATATATATATATATATGTGGTGTCTATAGATGGCTGGGCTGGGCTGGGCATTAAGAAGCATATGCAGAATAATGCAGTTTAAGAAAGAATACGAAGAGCTTCTTATGACATATAATGACATATATTTTAATATGATACAGAAAACATTATAAAACAAAGAATACTAAACAGATCATCTTTATACTAATTATTAAACAGATATTAATCATCTTGAAGCGGACACGTCATTTGTGCTACATCATTGCTTCTTCGTTTTCTAACTCTAGCAGTTCATCTTTTTTCCCACCTGCGCATGACATCAGACTCGACCAAGTCATGCTGGGATGGGAGACGGGCACCATATATATATATATATATAATAATGTAAGTACAAATGATAAAAGCAAACTGTATGTGTTTTAAAAATGTACAAATTAAAATTTAAAAAAATACAGTAACAAGTTGCCTAACTTTCCCAGCCATTATGAGTTTTTATTTAAACAAAACAGAACTTTTATATTATTAAGCAAAATAAATAAAATTGTATGGCATCATCTGTTATGAGATTTTGTTATAAAAAAACTTTATATTTTCAATTATATAAAATGGCAAAAGCTTAATTTTGTGGACAAAAATGAGTTTATAAAAAAGTTTAAATGATAATAATGAATAAAATTTTCATTAAGTCCTACCAGTACCCCTCTCAAGATATGGCACAATGCCGCTATCTCCCCACCTTTCACCATCAAAATTTAATAGCATCAATGCCCCTCATATACAAGATACCATACCAAATTTCATTTTTTAATCTTCACCCCCATCCTCAGATATTATGCAAAATAGATGCCAACATACACACACGCACATATGCATGAATATTTTTGTTGTTCTTGTTTTTGACTTTTTTTTGGCTTTAGGTGGTCTCAAAACATGGAAATTTGCAAAAAAACTCAAAAAACAAAAAAAACCAAATTTGACACAATTCCAGTACTTTCTCTTGTTATGTATACATAACAAACAGCCAGGAAAGTAAAATAAGCCATATAAATTTGAATGATATTTACCACTAAGAATAAATTTCAGGTGTTTCATTTGCAATAAATCTGCCTAAGTAAAAATATTTTCTAACATGTTTTATTTCACAAAAATACATTTTAATGGTTTCATAACTGTATACTAATAGATCATGACATTTAATTCAAATTTTTAGTACAGTTCAATTGAAGGTAATAATTTACAGCTTTAATTTATAACTGATGATCTTCCATATTACTGTGGAGGCTTATGATCTAAATATTCATGTACTTTTAATTATAATTAAAAACTGATCACATTTTAATTTTATTATACAAAGTGATCTACAGTAAAATTATACATATAAACAGAAACAGGATGATTCAGAATTCAGAAATAAGTAAATAACATAGTCTTTTCTTTTTCAGGATTTCTCTAAAGAAATAAGTTTTGAAGTTCTTATGTTAGGATATCCAAAACATGTTAATTATTTTAAAATTTGTGTTGTTTGGTTATTATAGTAATCTCAATTATCTCTTCAAAATTGGAATGGCAATAGTCTATATAATATCTAACCTTATAAAATATAAATTGTATTTGGAAAACATTGTTAATTGTTAATAGGTTCAGTAATAAAATATAAACTTTCATTTATTCATTTTATATCTTAGATGGTAATTATTATTTTCTATGTTTTTAAAAGAAAACTTAAAGACAAACAAAATTAAACCAACATCATTACATTAAAAAAAAAACTAAATTATCTACAGTTTTTCTCAGATTTACCAACATATTTCTTGAAAAACCTTGTTATGAAATATATGTTCAGCTTAAAAATAAGAAGTATGCATCTGGATAAACTGAAAAATAACATAACAAGGACTCCACTGTACATTTTAAGATTTAAACAAAAATGTTTCTGATTAGATTTCTGTGACTCAGATAATCCAACTCTTTTTAATGCATTAGAAAACTGTTTATTGTATACAACACATCAAAACTATTTGACGTATTTCAATAGAAAAACTTTGTTTTTTGATACTGAGCTATTTTGTTTCAGCTAGCACCATTGTATCACATTCTATACTTACAATATTTAATAGTAATACAATTATAGGTGTATAGGTGATATTACATGTATTGTATATATGCATTTACTATACCTAGTATGTATATATGTGAAGATCGGGATTTTTATATTGTGGACTTTAACATTTTTATATAATTTTAATTAAAATATTTAACTACATTTTATACAAAAACAGAATGAAGTAAACCAAAAAGGGTTAGTTTAATGGGAAATCAACTGATAAAACTTTCTGATAAAATCGGTTTAAACTCGATTCCCACGAGTTGAGTTCCTTGTTAAGATGAGTAAAACTTCTGTGTCACGACTATGTCACCCATCACTTTATTGATCCAAGGAAATAATCTCCTCTGACGAAATCAAGGAAGGGCCTGCAAAACACCTCTCCATATAAAAAGGGCATATGATGAGTAAGGGTATAGAAGTTGTCACTTGATGTGTGTGTGTGTTCCCGTACGAATCTACCTAGTGTCGTCAAACTCCTCATCCGTTCCATCCTCCTTGGACTATCGTCAAAATCTACAATTGGACTGAATCCATCTATAACGATTACAAAATACTATAACATCTATTAGTTCATTGATGTTTGCTGATACGATCATCATATATCTTAAGGTATTTATCCTACCTGCGATAATCTGTAAGCTCTCTCTCTAATCTGTGAAGAATTGATGATCACGACTCTTCGAAATAGGAATAGTTATCATTCTAATGAATGAGTCATGTATCCTAAAAATTATCCTTTAGACAACCTATAAATCTTTATGTAAAGTAATTGTACTGTACCTAACTAGACATGTGGCTAAATAAACGGGTATTATTTATTTATAAAAAATCTCAGAGTGCTTTTCTTCTGCTATTCTCTCCATTCACTCCATTCCGGGTCTAACCCGTCTAACCCATACGTAACTACTTGTGCGAATTTACGATCTCTGTATCGATCTAAGGATACAGTGGTGTCATCCTGATGCGGTATCGAAGAGATACCAGCCCTACGGTCACATATATATATTAAATTTATTATTTAATTTGTTGTATATAAATAATGATATTTTCTATCTAAACTAAAAATAAAAATACATTATTTATAAATAATAATGTGTCATCTTTGCGATTCATTGTATTAAACAGTATTTATTATTTCTTATCCTACTTTCCCAGTTAATGTAAAATAGTTTTGATATATTCATTTAATTTTTATATTAAATGTATTTAGTAATTTACAGAAAATAGAAAAATGTAATACAGTAGAGCATCGATTATCCGACCCCCGATTAACCGACTGCATTCTAGTCGGCAAATTCAAATGTCCGCTAGTGATGTGGCGCTACAATATTTAGTTATGTCTTGGCTACTTTAATATTAATTTTGTTAAATTTTTGCATGTTTTAGCTGGCAGCACTGGCTCGACCATGAAAGGGAGGCTAGTATTTAAACCAGGCCTAATACACTATACTAATAATGTATTTTTTCATACTTTTCGGTTATCCGACTTTTCAGTTATCTGACACCAACCCCAGTCCCCAATTAAGTCGGATAATCGATGCTCTACTGTAGTTTTAAAATGCTGGACTATTTAAAAATAAAATAAAAATGTTAATTACCTCTTCTTCTTCATCAGTAAAATTATCAAAAGCATATGGAAGCACTGCATTAATATAATTGTCCAATAATAATTTTATTGCAGTTTTTTTATCAGAACATAATATTTTCAATATATCTCCTAATTTTATTTCAGTAGTCTCTAGTAAGTTATAAGAATAATCAAGAATTTCTTTACTGGTAAGATTGCTACATAATAGAGACTATAAAATTGAAAACAATAATTAAAAATACAATTAAAATTACAAAACAGTATAATTAATTTATTTACCTGCAATTTAAGAAAATCTTCATTACAATTCCAGCAAGAACAATAATTATCTTGTAAATTATTTTCTAATTTTTTTTCATTTATACATGTTCTACTAATTCCTTGACCTAAATATTAAGAATATATTATTTAAATATTTATTTATTTGTCGATTTTCCAAATTATATTATTGTATTTATTTATTTTTATATACAATGTAATATAATAAAATTACATTAGCCTCACTCATTCATTCACACACTCACTCACATGAAATGTTTAGTTAAGTGGCAGTCACACTTTGCAATTTTCAGCTGTGCAGGCAACTGCAACAGCTACAACTTTCATACATGGAGCAGTACTTACACACTTGAGACGTAGCTGTAGCATATTTACAAACTGATCAATGAAATTCCAGTAATGATCAACAGTATAAGTTACAACTGACATCATATGATTAGAAAGATGAACCAAACAAAGCTGTCCTTTACATCTTCTGATCAAAAGAAGAAAGAACTTGCTACATTAAAATTAGAGCCTAAAATTCTGCCTATAAACATAGACATTTGTGATTATGGATCAGTTCTATTAATTGTGATTCCAACTCTGTTCTGATTTTTCACCATTTTAAACAGACAGGATGAAGTACACATAAAAACATTTGTTCATTTTATGGCATTTGCAATCAGTGCAACAACAACAAACTTTTTATTTATATTTGCAGTTGCCTTCATACAGTACTTGGAGGGAGTTTGCTAGTTAACAGGAATAGCTATCATGGTTGCAGTTGCCTGTGTAATTAAAAACTAAAATTTAACTGCCACTTTAGAAACAGACTTTTTGTAGAAAAACAAAATAGTACAGTCAAAAATGGAAATAAAATCTGAAATTTCAAAAAACTAAAATATTTTGTGTGTATAAAGTGCCAAAGTTAAATCTTCAACACCTCATAAAATGCTAAAATGTCTGTACATTCAATTAAATTAAGCACATTATTTTACATTAATTTATTTTTCATCTTACCATCAATTCTTTATTCATTTTTTAAAATTACTTAGTTATTTAATTAATGTATATTATATGTATTATATAATTAATATTGTTTATATAAAGAATTATTGTAATTTGCAACATAAATGTGGAGAGAGTGTAAAGTAATATGAAACATCAGGGTTGAACCAATAAAGATAGTCAGGAGAGTCTTCTAGGTTTATTATAAAGTTAAATATTAATAGAAAATTCTCAAAGTTAATCAACACTGATAGATAATAACAAATTTTTCAAAATGCATGAGATTAAAATAATTTCTGAGTGAAAAAAATTTTGAGTATTATTTATTTATTTATTTACAAAAAATTAAAGCAATGTCTTATAGATAATAAAATAATAAACTTTATTGTTTTTAACTGCAGTTCATACAATTGGAGGTTATATATAATTAATTAATATAATACAAAACACAATATTTACAAGCATTAAAGATACATTTACAAAATTAGATTTAAGAGTTACATTACATTAATAGACTTCCATGTAATTAACAATTGCTAAGAAAAGATTAGCAATCAATTATACTGATTTTTAAAGTTAAAATAAATAAGTTTATGAAATCAAGACAATTGTCTAATTTAGCAATTTCTGGTACATATTTTGTATGTAGTTTGACTAAGCATTTACATTAAGCAGAATGATGTTTTGATAATTGATTTAATCATGTAAGAATTTAACACATTTTGAGTGAGAAATCCTCTTTTCCTAATAGAAAAATGTAGAAATTAATAATACAGTTATCCCTCATATAACAAAGCATTCCTACAACACAGTTTTTCTCTAACAAGATTCAAAAATTGGAGACATCCCTATATAAAATGTCAAAATTTTTAAGTGCAAACACTGTCATTTGATAACTTTTTATTCAAGCAAGCATGTCTGTTCTCTCATATTTGCCCACTGATTTTTAGAATATTAAAATTTTCAATGTTTTATGCCTTTTGCCCAGTTTTCTTTAATGAGAACTGATTGTACAATTTTTCTTCTTCCATGTTCTTAGCTTCCTATTCTAGCTTTCCTATAAACCAGATGTCACTGTTGTTGGTGATAGTGCTCTAAATGAATCTGAAAGATTGTTGCTGTGTTTTGTTTTTATAGATTAAATTAAAAAGTTACTACATATAAACATTAGATTTTTAAAGATCGCTTATGCCAATGCAAGAAAATGAAAACATCAGGTTTTATGAAAAATAGTAGAGAAAAATTAAGATGTTTCTGACACTTCAGATTAAGGTCAACAGGGAAGTGCAGAAAATGACAATATTTTTCCAAAAAGATAATGATAAAAATTTATATTTGTTGTAGATATTCTTTGCTAAGTGTAATATTGCTCACATATGGAAATAATTTTATGACACGGCATTAATCTGTCAGAATTTAAAAACTTTTTTATTACAAATATACTGAATAATTTATGATTTGTTTATCTATCAGCTACTAAAATTAAAACAGATGACAGTCATCTGTTTCAATTTTATACAGCTGTTAATAAAACAAAACCTTGAAATGAAAAAATAAAAAGATTTTTTTTATCAAGACACTTCACTGTGTTCTAAAACATTAAGCCGAATCTTAATATATCAAAATTTTATCAATACTTTCAGTAGTAATAATGAAATATTTCAACTCGCATTATATTAATCTAAAATTTATTAATATATTATTAAAATGTAACCTTATATATAGTTTAAACATACTGTCTAGCTCTAATATATAGCCAATAATAAGCTCATATTTAGGAATAAGTTTTTAGAAAATATATAATTTTTTAATGGATAAAAAAAATAATTGACTTCCAATTCAATATTTATATATAAAATTTTAATTTAAAATTAAATTAACAAAACTATTAAATGTTTATTCAACTATCCTTATTAGAAAATCACATTAAATTAAAATTTCCATATTAAATCAATAAGTTAATTTTTTTTAATCAGGGAAATAGGGAAATCAATAACAAAATTCTAAAAAAACTGCTTTAACATAAAAATTCACAAAATTTGGCATGACGGCAATGAAACAAACTAACTGCTAAAGTTAAGATTGAGATACCAAAATTATTTAACTAAAAATGTTTTTGATTTTGATTTAGATCATCTCCAATTAAGAAAATTACTATATACTATTTTAATTAACAATTTAAAATTTTAATATTTAAAAACTTTTGAACTTAATCCAGAAGACTTTCAACAGATTATTAAAAAAATCACCAATAAAAGACACACGACAAAAAATATTAAAATTTTAAACTTTTTAAATAAAGTTATTTTATTTTTATAATGATTTATAAAAGGTGATAAACATATTCAGCAATAATAAACAACAATTAATAATGAAATAAATCACTAATCTAATTCTATGAATCAAGTTAGAAATAACATGTCTTTAATGATCAGACTGAGTCATTTTTATGCCAGAACAGCTTATGAAATGTATGATTTGTGGTATTGTTGCTAAAAATTAAATTCTAACATAAAAGTTTATTGTATTATGACTTTTATGTTAAAATTTAATGTTATTTTTTGATTAGAATTTTTATGTTATTTTTGAGTTATTGGATTATAGAAGATTAAATTTTTAAATATTTATATGTAATTGTTTCACTTATATATAAATATTTAAAAATTTAATCTTCTAATATACTATATTTTGGGGAGGGAGTGTCTCAACTGTCGAAGGTATTGGTGTGATAATCTCAAGAGAAGAGTTGATACAAAGTATTTGTGCAGAGTTGTAGCCTACAAAGAAAGCTCATCTCTGCAGTGAAGAGTGGAGTGGTTGTTCCAGGTGATTGGATATGGCGAGCAAGCAAGATACGACTAGTATTTGTAATGCAATTTTTACTTTATTAAATTGTAATTTCCACCAGCCCTTTTTACAAACAAAAAAAAAAAAATACTTTGAAGAATTTTCCATTTCCTACAAAGATAAATGAGATGTGCAGAGAATACCACACTTAACTGTTACAATTGAACCACTAATAGAAATATTTAATGAAAAAAATTTACACAGGTGTATCAATAAAATAAAAGAGAGAATGGCTCCAGGTGCCAATTCCATCACCAACGCGATAATCAAAAACTTTTCGATCGAAGGAATTCATCTATTGGCTAATCTATACAATAACTTCTATAATACAGGTACAATACCTAGAGATTGGAACAAAATCATCTTCCAAATGATATTTAAAAAAGGAGAAAGAAGCTGTCCAGCCAACTATCGACCTATCGCTCTTTTGTCTGTTTAACGAGTGGACAGAGAATAATAAACTACTCAATTATACACAGTTTGCCTTCACAAAAAACGGAGGCACCCAAATTGCATTATTTTCATTGACGACACTAATTCAATTACAATTATATAAAAAAAGACAAAAAGTCTTTGCCTTGTTTTTGGACATTGAAAAAGCATATGACTCAGTGGTTATTGCAGTATTACTAGAGAAGTTAAGCAAAAATGGAGCAGATACACGTATGATTAGAATAATCGATCAATTGTTCAGACACTACGAAGTAATCATTAAACAATTTGACAAGAAATGGCCAGAATTACAAGTGAATAGAGGTCTTCTTCAAGGTGACCCTTGGTCTCCACATCTTTTTAACTATTTCTTAGCAGACATAAATAAATGTTTTGAGAAAGAAGATGATGGATTTTATATAGACGGCCAAGTAATCCACTCTATAGCATATGCGGATGATATTGTACTAGTCGCACCCACAGCAGCAGGTCTTCGAAGAAAAATTAGAAATATACAAAAATATTTCGATACATTAAAATTAAGCATCAATCCAAGAAAATCCTCAGTCATGATATTTCGTAATGGATCCAAACTTGCAAAAAAAAGCACATCATTCTTGATGAACAAAGTACAATTAGAGATAGTACAAGAGATAAAATTTTTGGGAATTATACTGACCCCCACAATAACTTTTGAAAAGCAATATAAAAAAGTCGTTCACAAATCAAATTGTCTGATTAATAACATGGTGAAACTTTGTACACATATTAAGCTTAAAAATATATTTAGTCATTTTAGACTGTTTACCTCTATAATTTTTAATGCGATATCCTACGCCTCACCAATTTTGAGTCTAACAAATTATAAGAAACTGGAATCCATTCAAAATAAATTTATTCAAAAAATTTTTACATTGGAATACAATATTGCTGGTTACGCTCTTAGAATTGAACTCAACAGATTTAGATTAGCTCCTTTCTTTGTCAAAAGATTTGTTAATTTTCTATATAAGATCAGAGACAATGACAACCTTCCAACAAAACTATTATATTTGCTGTATAAAAAAATGTGTCAAAAACCCCAAAAAAATACCTGGATTAGTCAAATGAAGAATATAATCAATGAATACGGAGTTTCTATAGCTCCATTACTAGAAAATTCAGAAATTAGCGACTTTATAAGGAAACAACTAATACATAATGCATTAGAAATCTCATTAGCTCAAGATATCGAAGAAATACATAAGAGAAGAGAGCCTAAATGGTATAAAATATTGCTAAATTACCCCTTCAATAATAACTATATGTTATCTAATATGTCGTTTACAGTCAAGAAGTTTTTCATTCAACTGAGATTAAATAGCAATATGGTTATAATTAATAATAGAATCTATGAAATTTCCAAAAGTAGCTGTCCAAGATGTCAAGAATTATTCACTAAGTATCACGTTTTCTGTGGATGTAAAAAAAGGCTATGAACTAAGAATTAAAATGGATTTAAACCAATTAAATTTCATCACAGAAGAAAATCAAATGTACCGTTTCTTCCAAGGTGCAAATACTGCTATGATTTACAAATTATATAATTATACAAACCTTTTGTAATCAATCCTTAAAAGGGTGAAAGAATTTGAATTGATCCGAACATTGTATGTAATAATACTAACTGATAAAAACTGAATATGTTATAATTATTACTATGATCAATGTTCTTTCTATGTTATAACTCCCTGTAATAACAGGCTATTGTCTAATATGAATAATAAATTATTATTATTATTATTATTATTATTATAATACTTTATTTATTGTATTCTATCTTGGAACAGTTGTAACTGACATTCCCAAAAATATGGCACCTGAAGATGGCCTATGACTTAAACTGAAAACATTAGTGTATATATAGCAAATAAATGTGTCTTAGCAGCCAAATGAGTTTGATGATGATTTTAGTAATTATTCTTTCTGCAGAGGATGGGTTTTGATTGTCATATAGCATTAATTTTAAAAAGTGTTTCTTTTCAATATTGTAATCTGTAAAAAATAGAAATTAAAATATTTAAAGTAACATGATTAACACTATATTACACTTAATTACAGCAAACATAATAAAAATACAAATAGACTGTGAAATACCCATGCATTTACTAGCAGTTACACAGAAGTTGTTCTCAAGTTAATAATTATATGTTTTCTGACATTGTTACAAAGTGACATCTTAAAATTTAAAAATGTCTTTTATGAAGCTCCAGTTAAAAGTTAAGAGAATTAAAATGAATTAAAATTTGAATTCTTACCATTAAAAGGAGGAACACTATTTAGCCATGATTGTCTGGTTCCATAAAAAGAAGATGGCTTTATCTATTTTTAATATAAAAGAATAATATAAATTATAAAGTATTGATGTTTAACTATTTTAAAAAAATATATATATAAAAGTAATAATTTAATTTTTTATATTTCAATATTTATTAGTTCTCAATCAATTCTTTCATTAAATTAAAAAAGATATCACTACAGTTTTATCAGTCAAGTATATGTTTTTAAACCTAAATACTTTTCCATTACTTAGCTACCTTTAAGATTTTTACAAATAATTTTTATTAGTAAAGTCTGCTCAATACCTTAAAGAATGAATGAATAATCTAAAAGTATTTAAATAAAAAAAATGTCTGATTTACAAAAATATAAAATTTGTGCTCATTAACAAAATATATGCACTTCAATGTTTTTTGAAAATTTAAAACATTTTAACAAACTTTAATATTTTTTGCAGAATGAAATAAACAAAACCAATTACTTTTTCTTTCAAAATGAAAAAAAAGTAAAAAAAATGTTCTATTACTCTATTTGAAGTAGTGTTATTGAAAATAATATATAACTTCTCTATCAAAAAGCTGATATTTTGTTAAAAGAAATTCTGCTGTATGATGTTATAAAAATTTTATTAATAAGTTTGATTTTGTCATCATTGTTGTGTTGTTGATAAAATGTATCCTATTTGGCTTAAACCAATGTCAGACCATGGTTAAGACAAAGCTAGAAGAAAAAATTGTTTTGTTTATGTGCTGTTTATGTACATATCTATGTTTAAGAATTTCCTTATTATGTGACATGTTTAGTATGACTGCTATCTATAATGTAATGTATGTACTGTTGTTAAAACCTAATGTTTCTAGACTTTTCTATAGTCTAAGTGGTATGATGTATCTATGTGAGAAAGGACTACACCTTATCCACAGATGCTTTATTTTATGGACAAGTTGTTGTTGTTATTTAATATTTATAAGTTTCTTTTACAAAATTCTTATTTCTTAATCAATAATTATCAAATTTTAATATCAAACTTATCATTGAAATAAATTAATAAATTTCAAAGATAATGTTTTAAAATTAGATCATTAATTTTATATTTAAGTAAAATCATTTCAAAATTATAAACGAAAACAGCCAAGAAAACCTAATTTTTCATTTTTATTTACTGAAAATGATAGCCCATTGAACTAGCAATTCTATTCAATTGTTTAATTAATTCAAAGGAACAAATTCAATTGTTTTAGAATAATAACTGCTCCCGTGTATTCTAGTTAAAACATATTATTATTATTGTTGGGTGTAATGTGTTAAACTCGGTTGACATCGGTTGCTGTGTACTTTGCTGGACCAGGTCAAAGCATAGCAACCGAAACAAAACAAAAATTAAGTAATGTGTCAGTGTGTATGTCTGTATTCAGGAATTTCCTCACAATATGACATGTATTCAATATAGTGGCCTTCTGTAGTGTGATGTATGTGTTTCTGTTCAATTGTAATGTTCCCAGACTTTTGTGTAGTGTGTGTGGTATGACACCTGTAGAGGAGAGAACAACAGGCACAATAAGCACTTTATCCATCCTCCACAGATGCCTTATTTCCTGGACGAGTTCTGTGTACTTGCTGATTTTTTCAGTGCATGTGTTTTGCACATTGTGAGTGTCTGAAATGGATGTGTCTATAATGTATGTAATTTTATTGTGTTTGTCAATGAGTGTGATGTCTGGTCTGTTCTGGTAAATCGTTTTATCTGTGATTATGGCTCTGTCGTAGTACATTTTGTGCGTGTTGTTTTCTAATATTGTCAGTGGATGTACTTGTAGTATGATTTGTGGATGTCTAATAATTTGTGTTTCTTTGCAAGCTCTTGGGTATTATGCTAGCTACTTGATTATGTGTATGTAAATAATCTGTGCCAAGAGCTTGCAACCAGAAGTGATGTGTTGTATAGTTTCTGGCATGATATGTCATTTTCTGCATTTGTCATTTGAGTATGTGTTTTCTGTAGTTTTTAATATTTGTGATCTGATCCTGTATGGCAATCATGAATCCTTCTGTCTCTCCGAAGAGGCATCCCTGAGCTAACCAGCTGTTTGACATAGTTTTGTCAACAAAATCCTAGATGCCTGCCATGGAGTGCCTTTTGAGCCCATGATTGATTATTATTATTAACATCAACAATATACAGTATTTTCAAATAATAATATTTTTATCTTTATAAATTAAAATGAGTTATTTTTTGTATAACTAATCTCCGTGTAGAGTTTATAATTTGAATTTTTTTATTTTTATAATTTTCTAAGGTTAGAAGTCATTGAATGATCATTATTGGACCTAAAAAGAGCTTTTAGGATGCATTATTTACTTGTTTTTGAAACCACAATATAAACTGTAACACATAATCAAACATATTTCTGTAAATTTAACTTAAAATTATAATATAATTACACAATTTCTACATAAATATTAAACAAACAAAATTAATTTTAATAATAATTACCATGCCTGTTGATAATGTTATATGATATCCTGGAAGCGTCAGTTTTGTATTTTCTTCTAATCGTTTAATATATATTTTCACCATCATTAACTAAAAATTACATAATATTCTATATTAATAAATAAATATTTTTAAATTTCAAATAATTATAAGTTTAAAATTAATTCAAATTTAAATAACTGAAAATTACTATTAAATTTTATTCTCAATACTAATATAAAACTGTGATATAAAAACATAAAAATCTATATTAATGTAGATTTGAATCAGTTGATTTAAAAATGCAAAAGTTATAATATTACATCTTAAATTCATATGACAAAAAATAAATATCCTTATTACATTGCTGATTTAAATTTTAATAGCAAACATTAAGTAATATCACCGATGTAGACAGAACTGTAATCTTCCTGATATTAACATAATACGGAATTAAAACAATTTAACACACAGAATCTGGTCAAACACTTCTGTTATAATATTTTTAGATATATTGGGAACACTAGTGGATCTTGCAATGAATGGTGACTATTTTATCCAAGATACAATTCAGATTCTTTTACATCAAACCAAGGTGTTGTTTTTTGCTCAGTCATTGTTAGAATGGTGATAATTCAAATTTTATTGGTTTGCTCTGGTACAGAACTTAATTGTAATCCTCTTTTGAGATCTCCTGTCTTCACAAAGTGATCAAGATGAAAATATGAAGAAGAATTGCAACACAGAAGATTGCAATGTAACAAAATATAAAAACTGGAAGGAATGATAGAAAAGAAATTTGCATTTTTTTATGAAAGACTATCAAAGAATGTTGCAAGTTCATAAGCAATTTCTTTTCAAGCAAGTGATCCTGATCAAATGAATTTGGAATTGTTTCAGAGTAAACCCCCTGATCATTCTCAGGTAAATACTACCCTAGTACTAGGTTCTAAAATTTGTAATTTGTATAATTTTCTCTCATCCATGAATACAATAGTTTTGGCACAGTCAGCTAATGATACATTGGAATCACTGTATAAGTTAATAGTGGATAATTTTGAAATGCTGGATAAACAATAACAGTAGAAATTAATTAAGAAGTTCCTACATTAGAAACTTTTCCATGTAAGAAATTTAATTTCAAAAATTCCAATTTTTTCTCCATAAGGGATTGTAAATTTTCTCCATGTAAAATGTTCCCATTTAAAAAACTTTCCCACTTAAGTAGATAGAAACTCTTGTCCATGACTGAAAAATGGACACACTTAAATTTTCAACTGCATCCTATCAAAAATTTTTTTATATTTTAATAATAATTTTTATATTTTATATTTAATTACATATGGAATAAAAAAAATTTCATAGGAAAAGCACAAAATTTCATGTCATTTTGGGCTACTTTGAACATAGATTTTACAATTTTCTTACATGTTATTACTTACATCTTATGGTTATTAGTAGGCAACTAGGCTTGCAAAAAATGATAAGTTCTATCAATATGTAAGTTTAGTTTGGTTTGATGGGATTTGGCAATGCAACTCATATGTCAAAATGAAGATTTTTTTTTAATTTTAAAAGTAACTGTTTTCTTCTCTTTAATAATAATATTCAGTTTTCTAGTGAATTACTTGCAAAATATCTTAATTTTTTTTATGACTTATCAATATACTTCTCTTTTACGTAATATTTTTAGTTTAAGACTATTTGATTAAGATGATCATAAAATTTAGTTTTTGAGTTAGTTAATTTTAGTTTTTAACCAGGATGGCAAATTTTCACAAATTTATACAAAATTTTCAGATGTATTATTTTTTAAAATATTATAAAATTTTTATTTATATCACATGGCATGAGTTGAATATTGATTGATGGAGCAAGGTATTGTACTTCTAATTGGTAAGGCATTTCAAAACAAAATTTTTTTCATTTTATGTAGGGGATAAGGGGCATCAAATGCATAAACTCTGAATACAAACTATCTGTATATTCCAATATTCACTGTATATTGTTTGATCTTCCTAACTTCCTTTCTTAGATAAATGCTTGATGCAACAAAATCATTAAAAATATACTTGAAGCGTGCAATGCCATTTTTCCCTAAATATGTTTTATTGAAGAATTTAATTCTAAATGTAATGTTTTTCTGTTGCATAAAAATATTTTGCTGATAGTGGTACCATAAATGGCCATATGTTGAAGTTGAATTTATGTGAAGCCATAATTTTTAAAGTGATAAAGTGCAAGTCACATGACTTTTGGCACTTAAAACAATACAGTTTATATTTACATTATTTTGATATTCCAGAGAATTTGTAATTTAGTGAGTTTTTTACCATTTTATTGTAAAATTGAAATGAATTCATTCACTATAAAAAGTATTTTTTACCTCTCTGAAAAGTTTGTTTTTTAGTATTTACATTATGGCATTGCATGCTTCACTTGATTTTTACATAAATTTGTAAAGTTGGTGCTTGGTGTATGTTTATTTATATATATAAGAATGCCTTACATACAGAATTTAACAAAACTCTATATTAATACTTTAGAGATAAATTCTAGGATCAGAAGTAATTCAAATTCTACTTCATTTTTGAGATCTAACCTGCCAAAGAAAAGAAACTTCAAATTCTCCACCAAAATACTAACACTAGAGTTCTCAAATTTTTAAAAAAATTTTGTTTATGTTTCTGTCAATATATGTGTATGTATATGTTACTATGAGGAATTCATTCTTCTTGTCATGACTGTTACTAATCTGTTTTTCTTTTTCTCAAATTGATGTCTAGATATCAAAGTAATGAATTTCATTTTCACTTTTCTAATCCAAATGTGGTATTTTTCTTATCAAACTTAACTGATTTCACAAAAAAATTAATTGAGAATAAGATAATCATCTTTATTTTTTCGATAATTCTCTTATTACAGTAGAAACATCATAAAACTGTTTTATTGTACAGTATAAATAATTCTGAAGCCAGAATAATTTCTAAAAATCATTAAGATTTAAAAAACTATTTGACCTTTAATAATCAGACTACCAATTAATTACATTATAAGTAAGAAATTAGAAATTTTTAAAATATACTATTTATACTTACTATTATATCCTTACTAATATGGTCAGCATATTTTTTTTCTACAATAAAAAATGAGATGTACTATTTAACATTTTTATTCAATAATCATCATAATAATTCTGAAAATATAATTTAAAAATTTCTATATTGCAGTCAACTCCCAATTTAGGGAGGCAAATTTACAAGATTTTGGATTTACCATGCTTGGTGACAGCAAGAATGCATGTGCAAAACAGTCAATACAGTCAAACCTGTTTTTATGCGGGGGATAGGGACCGCATTAAAAAAAACGCTATTAGTTTCCTTATGACATATTAACAACATAGTAGACTGACTATTATTGCACACAATTACGTTCAAATAATTTTCAGATTACTGCAGAATTTCAAAATACGGGCATGAGACTTTTCCATTCTCCTAAGTGGAACGTTCCTGCACTACACGTGAGGTCGTTAAGAGTTATTTTGTCAACCTTAAATATAACAATATAATCACTAATCTTAAATGTTATTCTTCAGAAAGAAAAAATAAAAATAAAATTTCATAAACTGTAGTTGATAATTACTCGATAATACAAAATACAGTAGAGCATCGATTATCCGACAATTGGGGACTGGGGTCGGTCGGATAACTGAAAAGTCAGATAATCGAAAAGTATGAAAAAATACATTATTAGTATAGTGTATTAGGCCTGGTTTAAATACTAGCCTCCCTTTCATGGTCGAGCCAGTGCTGCCAGCTAAAACATGCAAAAATTTAACAAAAATAATATTAAAGTAGCCAAGACATAACTAAATATTGTAGCGCCACATCACTAGCGGACATTTGAATTTGCCGACTAGAACGCGGTCGGTTAACCGATAAGTCGTTAATCGGGGGTCGGATAATCGATGCTCTACTGTAATACTTTTTAAAATATATTATAGCATAACTAAAGCTTCTCTCACACTGGGTTGTATAAACAAAAATAAATACCTTCTATAACTGATAACCAGCGTGAAAATTGGCCTGAGAAGAGTCCAGGAGGGGCAGCGAAAACGTTCGCCAGTTTATAAATATTTCACGCCGGTTATCGGTTATAGAAGGTATTTATTTTTTTTATGTTATAGCATCTTTGAGTGAATTATTTAAATGTTATAAGCAATTTAACTATAATAAAATAATTATAAAGTAAATAAAAGATATATGTTCTTTTATATTTTATTCCTACCCAAAGCAAAGTTAATAAATATTTCAACTTTTACTTCTATTACATATCACATTAAAATTCTAAAATTTTATTTTAAAAAATATGGTATATAATAAAATGTTTGAACATGTCATTTGAAAAATAAAGTAAATATGAGTAAATATTAAATTTTTTTAAAGAACAATTATTTACTGACATATATTAAATGAAAAATGTTGATTAACTAAAAATTTTCGAAGTGAAAAACAGATAATTCAATATTTTCATAATATTAATATCTTAGAATTCACAAAAATAATTGATGGATATGATTTAATGTATAGTAGATTAAAACAGATACAATTTACATATTTATACAATACAGTAATATTAATATTTCTATATATGAACTTGTATCTATGTAAATTAAATGTCTACATTATAATATCAACATTAAAGACAAATGTAAAATGTATTTATTATGAAATAAAGACAACATATGATAAAAATCTTAAATTAATAACAAATATTAATTTCCACTTACAAAATCAATATATATTAATAGAGTTAAATCAGAATATGATATCTGAAATTTAAATTTTTAAATAGGAGAACATTTAAACTTGGAAAGTATGCTGTGGGCTTTCTTAAAGAGCTAATATTTAAAATATTGTTCTCTCCAACTTCTAATGTTCTTTCAATTTTGGTGTACATCAAATATATCATTCTAAATTTTCATTTTCTTAATTTTCTGATAGTTAATCAAGAAAAATATATGTTTATCTTAAATCTTCATATTTAAAATTAATCTGTGACATTTTAAAAATATTTTTTGTAAAGATTTTACTTTAGACTGTGTGGTGATTTTTAATGAATTTGGTTTTACAATTATTTTTTAGGATATTTTATTGCTGAAACATTCTTGTACAAGTTATTGATATGAAAAATAAAAAATTAAAGAAATTTAAAAATATAGAAAATTCATCCAAATGATGAACCGTGCAGTAGAGCCACTCCACATGCTGACCGAGGCTTCTCCAGAGCTTAATAGTTCTCAAAAGCCAATCTAGTATCTGAGGCACCATGCTTTGTGTATCCTGTATTTACTGTGTTTTCCAACTTGTATACTCTATATATATATTTTGTAAATAAACTATAGATATTGTCTACCTTAAGTGTAGAGGTGTACTTTCACCGAACCTGGATCACAACTATATCAAATCATGATAAATATGGCAAACCAATTCAACAAGATGGAGTTTGGGGAAGAAACTTCACTCATCCCAAAGATTAATATTTATGTATACAATACAACTGAACTTGCAAAACTCAAATCATTCTTTTTTAAAGAACAAAATTTATATTTATTTGGAAGACAAGAAAGATTTGTAATTTACAGATGCAGTTGTATTATATCCAATGTATTGTGTAATGAACTTAAAAGTTTTAAAAGTTATTTACAAAGAATAAATAATGTTAGAATAATTAAAAAAAATGACCTAACTTTAAATTATCAGGGATTGCTTACACAAATTGTTGACTTTTCTCATTTTTTATCAAAATTACTTTTAATAAAACTCAAATAAAATTGTAAATAAAACTCAATTATTAATCAATCACCATATGAAACTTGAAAGTTATATTAAGAAACTAGATTTTAGAGACCAACCTGAGAAACAGTTCATCTTCTAACAACCAAGTACTTTTGAGTTGATCAATCTCATCTTCAGGGCCATCCAAACTACCATGCCTGAGGAATTCAATGTTCCATGCATTTTCAAAATTTTGTTATATTTATTGCTTTATTTTTCTTAAAAATATTCTAAAATTTTATGCCAATGAATTTTTCATATGTCTTCTCTCAGATGTTTTCTTTTAATCAAAGTATTTCTCTTTCTTTTCCTTTTGCTTTTTTTTTTTTTTTTTTGCTCATGTGATTACCGATTTCCACACTATTGATAATGTATCCCCCCTCTTTGAAGTTAATTACTTCCAAATTGCATATTTTTAAGAAAAAGAAAACAATAAATAGAACATTAAAATTCTTGGTCATTTATACAAAAGCAAAAGTTGCAAATGCACTATATACTGGATAATTATGAATCTCACTTACAAAACCAAAAATCTAACTCATAACATAAAACGATGGAGAAAAATAAATGTTTTCAATTGCCTTTGATGAAAAAGTTGCAGTTAGGGTGATCCCTGAAGATGACCTTCGACAACACAAATGCACTTGTGCATTAGATAAACTGTTGTCTCAGTTTGATCTTCAAAAAGTAGTTTTTTGATAAAAGTTTCACATAAATAAAACTTCTTTTTGTTCTAATGTATCAATTATTCAAATAAAAAATATTGTCATTTTGATCATTCATTGGGCAGGACAAAATTTTCAAAATCATCTAGTCAACATCACACAGATTCCCACACATTATTTAAGCAATAATTCATTCTTTTTAGTATTAAACATTTTTTTAAGTTAAATTATTATTCATTACTGATAAACTTACTGCTTAACAAACTCTCTAATAATTCCTTTAGTAATGGAATATTATGATCAAGCAAATTTGAAGAATCACTCTGAAAAAATAATTTTACTTAAATTAGCTAAAATTTCATAAATACATATACAAAGAATTATAATAAACTTTTTAATCCAGTTTATAATAAAGTATTTATAACATACTAGAAGCTCTGCCTGACTGCTCTCAATAGTCAAACTCCAAAATTTTGTGTCATTTTACAATGTTCTCCATATTTTTCTAATTTATAACAATTCACCACAAACAATATTAATTTTATATAGCATTTACAATAATTAATCTATACATCAAAAAATTTTAATATAAGAATAATTGATACTAAAACAACAAAAAAAATGTTATAATTCAAAATAATATGGAGAAAATGTTAATAAAATTTTCACATGTAGACAGATTGTACTTATATCAACTATTTGTATATCATTTTGTTCTATTGACATCAAGGATTAAATCTTTCTATTTCATATCTCAAGTAAACGTTTTATGCCCTAATATAAAAAACGTACAAGAAACTAAATTGACTTCATTTCTGGCATGTCCAATCACCAGGAACAAAACAGTCTTTCTTTGCATAGACAAATTTTTATTAGAGGCCTATGACTTTGCAAAATTATGTAAAACAGTTAAAAAGTCACTGATAATAAGCTAAAATTTAAAATATATACATGAATTTTAACTAATTCTTTTTTAATTGAAATTTTGTTCTGTCAGATTTTTCTAATAATATATTCAACATTTATTTTAACTATACCATTTCATGTCAATGGTTAAGGAAGAGACTAAGTTAATATAGCTTCATATATGTATAGATGATCTTCCATATAGCTTTATTAAAAATTACTGAATAAAAAAATAACTGATTAAATTACAATATAAATTATTATGAGACTTTAAATTAAAAATATTGTATGAAAGTAAAAAATTTATATTATCTTTCTTTAAAATTATTTTATAATACATTTTAAGATATTTACTGTATAAACATTAAATAATTTCAATATAATGTAATAATTATCACACGAAATTAAACTTATAATTATAATCTTTAATATCTTTAAATAATACTTTATTGTATCTACAGTCGAATAAATCTTCAAAAATTTTTACAGCCCAATAATAAATTTAACTATATTTTCAGCTTTTTAACCTGTCAGCTGTGCACTCGATAATCCGAAACAACACCGCTGTCGCGTAGACAATTTGTAATTTTTAAAGTGGTTTTTCAATTTGCGATATCTCGCTTAAAAATTGTTGTAGATATGATCTGTTTTCGGTTTTCTATCACGTACATATTACACTTTACAATTGTTAGCTTCAAAATATTATGTTTAAAAAAATTAATAAAATTTAAGATTTTAAAATATTTAAAAAAAATCGTTTTTTAATAAATATTCCATTAATTTGTTACATACGTTACTTAGATATGTCTATTTTCTGTCAAATAAAAAAAATTGCAGCTTTCTAAATTGACGTAGAGAAATAATACGACCTATAGATTATAACACTGATTGGCATGGGGGGTGGTGGCCTTTCTAAATCTAGGTCAATACACTTCTATTATTGATGATGTGTATTTGATTCTATTTATATGTTATTTACACTGTTGTACTAATAGTAGACTAAAATAAGCGATTATTACTTTATTATATTAACGACTATACATGTATTTCTTATGTATTACAGAAGTACCACGATAACCGGAAGTACTTTGTTTTTTGAAAGATTTATGGCTGAATGGTTTAAAAAACATGCTTATTTGTTAAATAGGATAAATATACATAAAAATTTATTAAATTCAAGCTAAAAATAGATAAGAATAATGATTTATAATTGTTTGTTTACATTTGTAGCTGACAATGTAACTCTGAGTTGGTATAACTTTATCCAAGAAAGTTCCCACCCCACAAACCCAAGTCGATGCTTATTGGTTAAAGGATAGTCATTTAGCTATAATATATCAATTAGAGCCCAACAGGCATGCTAACTAGGATTTTATTGTCAAATGAACAAAAGAAGGTTCTCCCATAGACTTAACATGAAAAGAAGGAGTTTTGTTAGTAAATTTAAAAATACGGGGTGGTAACAAATATCTTATTCACTGAAACAGACTTAGTCTTTGTAGGTAAAAGCCAGTCAGTGCTTAAATTGCCATCAACTAGTTAATTATGAAAAAAAATTGACACTTACTCCAACTAGAGTACTGCGCAACAGTTTAATGAAAACCGGTTACTCCAATGGGAGTACCGTGCAAACAACTGGTTAAGAGCCTCCTTAGGTTATGGCAACATAAAATATTATCAAATATATATTAAATTTGAACTGCTGAATTGCAAATTTGTTTTTTAAGATTTATTCAATATCTTTATTATAAAAATTAAATAAAATTTACCTTAAGAATTGCAATTGCAGATTCTACTGTAAAAACTTCTTTTTGAATACAAATTAGAATAAGTTCTAAAAATGCATCAGGTCGTGATTGTTTCAACAACTAAAAATAATTGAATCATATGTTAGACAGTCTTTCATTTTTATAAATTAATGATCAATATAAATATTATATTATCTCTATTTATAATTATTAACAAATACATTTATCTTTGCATAAATAATAAAATACAAAATTTAAACAAAAATTAACATAGTTTAACAAATTTAGAATATCATATTTTTGTCATATTTTCAAATATGATATTCTATTTTGATAAACAAACTATTCAATATCCCTTGAATATCAAGACAGTAGTTTTATTATTATTATTATTATTATTGTTGTATTGGTAGATTGTATCCTCTTCAGTTTATACCCATGCCTACTGCTATCCACACCAAAGTCTAGGATAGCTACAGAAAATTTACCATAGTTATGTGGTGTCTGTGTTCTAGAAATGGATGTTTCCGTGTTCTAGAAATTTCCTATGTGATGTGTTTTATATGACAACTTTCTGTAATGTCACATATGTGCTGCTACTAATATCTAATAATTTCAAACTTTTGTGTAGTGTATGTGGTATGATGCCCTATGCAAGAAACACAGCAAGTATCTCATTCATTTTCCACAGATGATTTATTTCATGAGTGAGTTCTAAGTATTTACCAATTTTTCAGTGCATGTATTTTGTATATTGTAAATGTTTGGTGTAGCTATGTCTCTGATGTATGTGATTTTGTTTTTTTTTTCTTTTGTTGATGAACGTGGTGTCTGATCTATTGAGATACATTGTTTCGTCTGTGATCATCATATGGTCTTAGTTTATTTTGTGTGTTGTTTTGTATGATAATCTGAGGTGTGTATTTGTAGTAATAGTTCCCTGGTATATAATAGTTTATTTGTGTGCAAGCTTTTGATGTATTATATTTGCTATTTGGTTATGTTAATATAAGTAGTAAGTTTATGTTAAAAGCTGGCAGCCCAATGTGACATGTTAATGCATGATATGCATTTCCTACAAGTATTACGTGTAAGTATTGTGTCTTTTAAAATGTGCTTCCTGTAGTTTTTCGTATTTATGAAATGATGATCTACAGCCACCATAAACCCTTCTTTTTCTCTGAAAAGACATTCAAGAGTCAACCAGCAGTGTGATGTTGTTCTGTCAACATAATCCTGGCTGAGATTGTTACAGTGCCTGCTGTGGAGCTCCTTTCAAGCCCAAGACTGCCAGATGATGTCTATGTCTTATATACTGTGTTAGATCAAAATTAGTGTTATGTAGATGTAAGTAAGCCGACTTTTAGGGGAAATCAGTTAATTTCGTGTCAGTGATAGTCTAGGGCAGTGTTCTGCAACTGGTATGCTGTCACATGGTGAAAGGTGTGATGTGAACTTTTACATATTCTGTTAATTTCAAGTTTTATTTATATATTTTTATCACAATTGTTGTGTTTCTTATGCCTGTATTTCATTCTCTGCCGCAGCACTGATAAAATAAGATGATGTTTGTTTATTCATTATTACAAGCCACACATTTTTATGTATTCTAAAAAATCATATGTAAAATAAATTTGCTCAGTGTTGATGTCTGTTTAATAATAATAATAATAGGTTAGTGGCATTATGTAATTCTATTAATAGTATCACATCATACATTTTTGAGGGGAATAACATTTTGGTGTGCCGTGTTAAGTCATGGGTGTGCCACAAGTAGAAAAAGGTTGTGGATCACTGGTCTAGGGTCCTTTTGTATATGGGTAGTGGCAGTGGTGATATTTGGTGGGTTCGCACAGGTTCGGCTGAACCCGTTGTTAAAATTTTCAGTTTTCCAAACGGGTTCGCCCGAACCCGTTGTTAAAATTTTCAGTTTCCTGAACCTTGTTAAACACACGGAACATTTCTCAGTGGGTTTGTTTTTTTTAAAACAATATATTAAAATATGCATATTATACTCTGTAATACTACTAAACTAGAGCCTTATACCCCGTTCGTACCGAGCATTTCAATCTAGATTGTGAGCAAGGTCAGGGAGTATGTCTTGGTGCGATCTCTCTCGACCGTTTCAATTGAGGTTTAATCGCGATCGATTCAAGGGTACGTTCGTTAAGTCAAACGAGTTAAACGAGAATGACGTCATCATTATTCTTGTTTCGTTAGACTTTTTCGAACGATTTGTTATAACTAAATGGCTGTTTCTAAAATCGAAGATATAAATGTTGCTAGTGCAGCCTTATCCAAAATATTTTTCTTAGGTTGCTTCAGATGGACAGTTATTTCAATCATTTCACCTTTTAATTCACAATTTAAACACTCGAGTAGATCTAGAAACATCGATATCGTCGGGCGCCATTTTCTTAACGAAGTAAACTAACTCTTTCCTTCGTGAGCTTCGTTAGAGTTTCGTTCGATACGTCATCACTGTGGAGCATGCGCACTGAGCGAGACTACTACTTTTCAAACGATTCGTTACTAACACGTTTAACTCGTTCGACTTAACAAACGTACCCCAAGAGAGTTCTTGATCCAGTCATAAGAGAGATCCCAGAATGCCACGTGCGCGAGATAATACAAGATGGCTGTCGAACACGTGTCGGGCTATGGACAGCGAAAGAAAAAGTATAATGTATCTCGAGAGATGATGACACGTGTGTATTTCCAGAAGCGCCATTTCTGGTAAGGATTACCTCTGCCTAAAAAAAAAAAAAAAAAAAGGTCGACAGCCCTAAAATATTATTGTTACCTGCCCTTCACCCATGGCTCGTTACATTCCAAGTACACCACTGATTGTTAGATATACGGTTGCAAGAGAAGATATTGTATTTATTTCTATTCAAAACTTCCATTTCATTTGTCGGTGATTGTCAGGGAAAAATTTTCTGCTAGCGAACCCTTTGTTAAATATTTCGAATATCACCACTGGGTAGTGGCAACAGAGACAAAGATGACAAGTATCTTACAAAAACTGCTTATTGTAACATGAAATAAACTTACACTAAATAAAAAAATAGTTTTCTTTAAAACAATTGGTTGTTCTGACGTCCTGGGTGTCGATGTTGTTTCTTGTTCATTGATCGAAGGTGGACCCAGGGCAGCAGCAGGTGAGAAGACTGTTGGTTGGCATTGGCAACATAGTCTGAGTCCGTAGTGGCACAGATTACCAGTTAGGCACAATGAATGGAAAACTGCATTTTTCATGTTGACTAACCGTGTGCACGTGCACAGTTTTCACAGTTTACGAAAAGTGAGTCTGTCCTTAAAGATCAGGGATTATATCAATCTCTATTTTTTCTTTTGTCCATTCTGATTGGCTCCACATCCCTTTTTCCCACTTCCTAATTGGTCCCTTGTCCATCCCTAAGCAAAAGACAAGACCTGTTCAGCTCACAAGAAAGGTCCACGTCAGAGAATCTACCTGACACCATCCTTTAACTCTGGACAGAAGGTGCTGACAAAACTTTGAAACCTGTGCTTATATTTTACCTTTTTGTTGTTTGGTCTATGATGTTTTAGAATTTTAACAACCTGATGCAATGTCCCTTTTTATCATTAACCTTTCCCCTTTTAAAAATTTTTCTATGTTCTAATTGCTTGTATACAAGTGCCTTGTTAAAGATCCATCTCTACTGGTCGATGTTTGTTTACATCTATTGCATCGTGTTTGACATTAATAGTTTTTTCTTGTCTCCGTCTCATATGACTTGCACAACTAATCCAACCTTTAACCAGTTTTAACAATGGAAGTTTTTCTAGTTTCGTTTTAATAAATTTTTAAAATAAATTTTTAATTCCAATCTGTTTTTGGAACCTCACATAAGTTTAATGTACTATTTTTGTCTGCAAGTATTACAGCTCTGTGTAATTGTGATGTTTCTTGTTTTTGATAGGAAAATCTTTCATAGTGACTGTATTTGTTTGTAGTGCAAATTTAAAATATCTGTGAGACCTCATTCTTCCATCTTCATGAGAAAGAATCAACTTTTTTATTGATGACTTAGAATGGTGTTTTTTATGCTTTGTTAATGTTTGTGTTTTCTTTTATTCTAGTTGTGTGTGTGTGTGTGTGTGTCCAATGTATAACTCCAAAAAAATATGTCATAAATGTGTGTTTTGCATTCAACTGTGTTGTTAGTACTGCATTTAGTCTGCTGTTGTATTCCTTTGTTAGTATTTGTTTTGTTTGTGCATGTTTTATGAATAAATATTTGTAGACTTCATTTTTGTATCTTTGTCTACATTGTATCTCAAGTTTTGATTTTTGTGAATAAGTTTTCCTCTATTTGCTAAACAGAAACTATACCAGTGTAATAAGGTTTATTAATAGACAAATTCCAATGTAGACAAAGATACAAACAAAAAATCAATAAAGCAAGGGGACAGAGGCAAAAAAGAATTAATTTGTAAACTTCCCTTCTCCATGAATTCAATGTCTTATCCATTTCCAAGTAGAAAATGATCATTCTTCAGGATGCCTTTTTCTACATGAAGTGCTTTGTATTTGTCTATGCCAATTCCATTTATATTTCACTGGAGTAAGTGTGTATAATTTCTTACAAATGGTTTAGCTGTTCTTGTGTCAATGAATGAGTTTTAATGACATAAATGCACAAGATGAAATAATACATATTGTGTTTTGTTATTTTTGTTATTATTATTTAGTAGTAATTGTAAACTTGTTTGTAAGCATATTTATTTCTTCACTTTTAAGATTCTAACAATAAGGAGGAATATCTGAACATGTTAAACCAAATAAACATTTTGACTTATTAAAAGTCTGAAAGTTGCCTTATTTTTTCCTTGAATATTGGCAGGGGAAAAAAATATACATACATATATATATGTATATTTTTTATATATATATATATAGAAGCATGGCAAATACTATTCTGGCTGTTCACTAGTTCATTAAAAGATTTGCAAAATATAGCTTAGTATGGTCTACAGGAAAGATTATTTATTGTAGTAGAATCCATTTATTGTAATTATAAATGTTGTTATCAGAATTAGTATGTTCAAAACATAAATTAAACTATATTATATAACTGGTTATAGTTTTCAGTCTTCAGGTAAATAGGTATTTTTACACTGTCTTTTTTTTTTTTTTTTTTGTGATATCAGTCTCAACATGTAGCTTGTAACACACAACTGTTATCAGTTTTAAGCAGTGCTTTAAATGTTTTTAATGTTTAAATGTCACTTGCTCACAGTATAGTAGCTTAAACTGCTGACACTTCTTACTTGATTTATTACTTATTGTGAATTATATACTGAATGAATTACCATTAATTAATAATAATTATAATATAATTAATAAGTTTTCAAGTTATATGCTTTTTAATTATTTTAAATGTTTAATATCAGATTTATTAAAACTATTACAGAATACAATTAATTTTTATTAATTGTAGTATTAATTACTTATCCCATTTAATGCACCATTTTATCTAGGGCACCTTGGGAGAGAGTTCCTCCTCTGAACATTAGAAATTCCCCCAAAGCAGTCTAAGCAAGCACTCATAAAATGTATACTCATAAAATTAAATAGAACTATGGCTTACAATTACAGAAGATCTAAGATGAGTGATGCTAAAGCATCAGAAACTGTGTACATATTAGAGGTGGGAAATCCAGTTCTGCTACTGGAATTGGATGGAATGGTTCTGTTGGAACAGTTGGACTAGACAATTCCTTGGAACAATTAGGGTAGATGGTCCCATGTTAAGCTAGGCTGTTCCTTGGAATAATTAGGCTAAACAGTTCTTTGGAATCATTATGTAATGTCAGAATTGCTTAGTCTGTTGGACTAAATGGTCCCTCATTGGTTTTATATAGGGTATAAAATGTTTGTCTCTCTATTCTTTGCTTTTTGGTCAGTCTTCTCCAAATTATTCTTGTTTAACTCAGAATCTAAGGAAAATATAGACTATCATGAAATCTGGACACTTCACTCATTCCATGATTTCATCTCTCCTTATTAACTCCTAAACCCTTTGTCAGATTTGCACCAAATTTTTCATACTTATTCTCTGGGATTCTGGGGAAAATATAAACTTTCATGAAATTCAAACACCCAATTCTTCCCAATTTAATCTCCTCAACACTTTGGAATAAACATAACAAATGTAAGCTAAAATAACCTAATTTGTAATATGGTTTTTATTTTAATGTTTAGCCATTTTCCTGTCAGGATGAGCAATGCCAGACATATCTGTTGGTTACTAATAAAACAATAATTATGAACTCTAATAAAAATATAAATTTTTAATATATTTTTGTAAATTTAAAATACTCTAAACTAATTTGATTATTCCTAAAAACCTATAGAACATTTTCATTAGTTTAACTTCAAATCCAGATAAAGAATTCACTATTATATGGAAAACAGTATGTATAAAAGTATGGAATGAAGAACATGTTAGTAGTTCCGACCAAAATGTCTCAACACTGTGTGTCCTCGTAGTTCTGAGTCCAGAACAGTTCCAACCAGAACTACCCACTTTTTGTACATGATACAACATGCATCCAAGGAAAATTTAACCCTCAAAACAAACATAATCTGATGCAAGCATCATACAGTATGTAAAATCTGTATGATGTTAAAGGCAACTTTTTCAGAAAAAAAGCCCTGCATCTTATATGTGAAATTGCCATTTCCAAAGGCTAATGGATTCCTCAAACAGCCTTCAGCAGGCCAGATGTAACTTGATTAATAATAATAATATATTTAATATATAAAATGTGTAATAATGTATAATAATTTGATAAAAATTTCTGTTTATATTGAAAAAACTGTAATTAAGTCTAAATAATTATTACTGACATTTTTGTGAATTAATATCATGCTTTTATCATACATCTAATGCAATAATTTAGGTGTCCAAGTCAAATGACAGATTTACAAGCAAATCATTGAAATATTAAGATTTAATTTCCTTCAATGAAGATAAATCTTTTCTGTTACATATAACAAAAAATTAATAAATTAAATACATAAAGGTTTTGAATTAAATTTATATTATTATATATTACCTGTCCAACAGCAGAAACAGAAAATTCTTCATTCCATAATAATTTTTGAATAGAAAGTAATAATGTACACAATTCATCCTATAAAATTTATAATACAACAAAACAATATTTGTAATGAGTACTGTAATAAAAAATAAGTAAATAAATCCTTTAAATTATTCTGTCTCTTAATTTTTAATTTTTATCAAAAAAAAAAAAAAAAAAAAATTAGACACATTGACTAGTAACTCAACTAAATTCTGAATAATCAATAATTTAAAGCAAAGGAATCAATCAAAAAACCACACAAAACTGATTTGAAAAGATATTGATTCATGTTTCTAGACTTTTGTTACTGACAAAATATTAATTATCACATTTAATTGTTTACCGTAAACAAGCTAATCAATTATTATTTATAAAGCAATATTGGTCTCATTATAATATTATAATATAATGCATTAATTCCATCAATTAATTTAATTATTAGTTGATGAAATTACTTTCAACAATTATTTTTTGATTAAAATTAGTCTAATCAAAAAATAATTTGGCTTTTAGATACATTTGGTTATTTAAATAAATCTTTGGTTTGTTCTTTATTTCAGTAAATAAATTAAATTATTGATCATTTATTGTTGTAAATACCTGTAAATAATAATAAACTTTTTAAATAAAAATTTTTAATGATAATAAATTTACTTTTGATAAGGATAAAAGCATATTTTGTGCAGCATCTTTATTTCCCTTCTTCAATAGCAACACAGCAATTGCTAAAGTATCTGCAGCAGTACTGAAAAAAAATGTATAATTAATTATTAAAGAAAAATAATAATGCAGTCTTTACTTAAATATCTCAGCAATCATTCATAATAAAAAGAAACAAGATCCCATTTATACTTAAATTCAATGACTTTAATAGATTATAACAATAGTTGTTGTGAATACCCTTTTTAAATTTTTAACATTTTCTTGCTAAAGATGTTTTCAGATCAAATTACAAAAGATGTGAAAACCATTAAAATGTAATATGACAAATAAGTAAATATGTTGTAGAAATTTTTATTAAATATATATACCTTACATTGAAATTGGTTCTTATATATATAATTTAATTCCTACTTAAAATTTTATAAATGAAAATTCATACATTAACAAAAGTTACATACTTTTTCTTACTTGTAATTCTCTTCTTCAATAACAATATAGCTTTTTCTAAAACAGATTTTAAAAATTTAATTAATTAACTAATAGAATTAATATTCACTATTCAATAAAATGTACAGTTTAGATAATTTTAAAATAAATGTTGTTATCCTTTTTTATAACAATACGTTATATTGTTCACCAAAACAAATCTACTTTATCCTTTCAAACTTGCATTTATAAATTTGCATAAAAATTATTTTATAATTCAATATTTTCTAAGAAATCTTGAAACAAAAACAAATGCTATACAGTTCAAAGAATCAAAACAGTTTATTCTTATTAAACTTTTCCTAAGATATTTATAATTCAGCAACTTAGACTTCATTCCTGCTGGCCAGTGCATAGTAAGCTATTAATGTAAATGATTGAATTGGTGAAGATTAAGGATTTTTCTTGATTAAGTTAATTATTTGAGATCATGAATAATTGCAATTTTGTAAGTAGTACTAATAAACATTTAACGTTGTAAATATTGAATTTGAAATTTGTAATATTTCAGCTTTTTGTTTTGTAGTCAGAAATTCCAGTATTGGCATTTTTAGTTTATTAAAGTTTTTGTGATATTTTATGAATTCTGGTGCAAGAGTCATTTCTTTGACAATTTGGACCTTGCAAATTCAATTACTTCAAGAAAAATATTTATGATAGATTTTAATGAAGTATGCATATAATTTCAATAAAACTTTTTCACTTTCACAAAAAGCATATATTCCTAATGTTATGTTGCAATAATATAGACAGTGTGATTGTTGATTTGTGTAATTTTAAATTTTTGGAAAGGAGTTATAGATATAAACAAAAATAACATTTTCATATTATTGAAACAATTATTAATAAAAGAAAATGTATCTTTGTTTTTATAATACACTAGCCATCAAAAGTTAAGCATGGATCATAAAAGCAACAATATTTTCAAAACCACTTAAACCAATTTATAAACCTTTCATAAAATTATATGTACAAACTTTAGGTTTTTTCCCAAATGTATACATTTGAAAAAAAATAAATGTTAACAGAAAAACAAAAGATAATTGCAAGTAACAATAAATGGGAATACAAAAAAGAAGTTTGAATACAAATGTTGAAGTCAATACGGAAACTGACTTATTCTAGCATTGATGCAAGCTTGACAGCATTAAATGATATGTTCAATAAGAAATTGCAAAAACTGAGAAGGCAGTGATAGCCATTCACACAAAATAATTTTTTGTGATCCATGCTTAACTTTTAATGAGCAGAGTATATCAAATAGAATATATTCCATCTTCTTCGATTAATTCAATGTAAAAAATAAAAAATTTTCCAAAACATGTATCTATTCTCAGTTCTACCTGCAGATAACTCTTTTCTAAAATAAGATTTCTTGCTGTATTTAAAAGGAAATGGAGTGATGATAAAACTGTTCAAAATAAACTCTCTAAAATAAAATTTATATAAAGAATCAGACAATTAAGGTAGAATATTTATTTCTAATATTTTAAAATTTTAATAGCTCATCCAAAGTATTGCTTTATTTTACAGTATTAATAGTATTAATTTTTATTTATGGATAAAAATTAATACTATAAAACAAAATTTTAAATGTTTTCTTTACTTAGAATAACATAGTATAACCTTTGTTAACAGAATTATAACAGCCTGAATTCAAAAAAGGATTTTAATAAATGGTCTCAATTTTAATTTCAGGATAGTAAATATAAATATATATATATATTATATATAAATTCATTTTTTTCTTCTTGTTTACTCTTGTAGATAAATTTTAAATAACTCAAATCTTATATATATATATATATATATATAAGATTTGAGTTATTTAAAAATTTATCTAACAAAGAGCAAAGAGTAAACAAGAAGAAAAAAAAATGCAATTTACCATCTTATAAATTATATTGTTATATGATGACAAAAACATCTGCAAAAATGAAGAATAACTAAAAATTCTACATCTACTTTCAAATAATCTATAAAATTTTTAGAGATTTAAAGATAAGATTTGTACAGATAGAGAAACACACAGATAGACAAATAAAAACTTAAAGTAATATGCTATTTAAAAAAATTACTTTATGTGTTACCACTTTATGTATCAATATTATTAATGCTCACCTAATTTATATGAGGATATTCCTGATAATAAGATCAATTTCCATAAATTATCTGATGCAACCTCTGAATATATATCCAAAATCATCTCAGCAGTTGACTGAAATATAAAGAGTTTATGTAGTTAATATTTGATTTATGGAATAGATGTGTTTCCTAAATAAAATCCGATTTTCTTTAAAATTCAAATTTTTTGAGTATCTCTATATAAAATATTCTGTAACTAATATTAATGGAAATGAAATGCAACAGACATATACTATAAATGATGACAAAAGTAGTAAAAGATGTTTTTTGCAATATATTTACCTGCTAGGATATACAGTGTTTCAAAATTCCTGTTAATGACAGATTCCTTAAGAAAAAACTAAGATAAAAATGTGCAATAACATTTTTTGAATAAAGCTTTTATTGAAGAGTTACAGAGGTTTAACTTTCAGTGACATCACTTCCAGAATTTGATGTATGTGAAAAGATTAAAAAAGTATGTGTATATTTTTTTTATTGTAATCTTTTATTTTCATTAAAACAAATAGTTTTTAAATGAATTTAGTAAATTTTTACTTTTTAAGTAAATTATTACTGCCATGCAGCAGAAATATAAAAAAAAAAATAAAATATGCAGATATGGAGAGCTTATGTCATAAAGTAGAACGAAGACATGCTTGCACTAACTATGATTGCTGGAACAACAAATTCAACATACATCAGATATTTTTGAGTGTATGTACCAAAATACGTTTTGCAGATACAATATTTGCATAGATGTGGAAGTCACCATATCAAGCAGCTCTTGATCACAATGCAAAGTGAAACAAATGCTTAAGAAGTATTATACATTTTTATAAAAAGAACATGCTTTCAAATACATAAAAGTAAAGTACAAAACTTTATGATGAATCTACTTATTTTTTTGAAAAAAACCTTTCAAGTAAAATAGAAGAATAAAACATGAATTTGTCCTCATTTGTACAAAACCCAAATGTCACTGAACTTTAAATGTCTATAACTCCTTAATAAAGGCTTTATTCGAAAAATGTTACCGACCATTTTTACCGTAGTTTTTCTTAAGGAATCTGTCCTATAAGTTTGTAACAAGAACTTCAAAATATCCTGTATAAGATATTATATTAAGAAGTTTTTCATTCTTCGTAATTATCTCTCACAGAATAAAAGGTAAAAAGTGATACTTGCATATCAGTGAAAATAGTATTCTAACTTCAAGATCAACTGTAAATTATTTTAACTAAACCATACAATAAGAGAGCAACAGTTATAAATAAATATTGCTGTCCAAAATTAACTTTGCAAATTTATATTCCATTTTCGAATATTTAATGTTGCATCTTTAAAAATTTATTCTAATGTTTCTAAATTAAGTTATTTTCTTTGCCTGATGATGATATTGATAAAATGTTGAAAGTGCTTGTGATGATGTTATAATAAAAATTGTTCAATACCCAATAAACAGATGTTATCTCGTTCTTTAATTGGATGTCTAAAAATCTGTAAAGAACTTCTAATACATGTTTTGTTACAAAGTGAGTAAAAAAGTAAATTTAAAAATGAACTACAATTATAATCCATTTTTAAAATTATCTGGTATTATTTTCCTTGTGTCATCATTTTTATGTATGTTACATTTTGTTTTGTTCAGACCATTAGGACTAACCATGTAGCATCTAAACAAGAATACTTTTATCATGCTTACAGATATAGAAATTGTAATAAAATTTAAAACAATTTATATTTCACAAATTTGTTAATTTTAGCTGTTTTCAATCATTTTTATTCAAAATTTTAATCTAGAGTATTTTTATCATTATATACATAACTATAGATTTATTTTAAGAATAAATATTTACAACTGTTTAATATAAAAAAATTTACTGTCTTTGAATAATTTTTATTTTTCTTATAGAAAACAAAAAGTAAATGAAAGTTTTCATGTTTCCAAAAAACATTAATTTTGTATTCTGAAAGTTAACAACATATGACAGTTTTGACTCTTTTCATACAATTTTCATTATTTTTGAAAAATTATTTCAATTCAGCTAACATTATATCTGTATACAAAATACTGCAGTTATATAATACAGAATAATTAGATAAAAATTAAATTCAGAAGAAAAATTTACAAAAATGATATTTACTTCCAAGTAAAATCAAATTACATGTTATTAGCCAAAACCTATAAAAATTATAAATGTGATAATATATGTGATAAATGAGAAATATGCATATCAAGAAATTAAAACATCTCATAAATTTATTATTAACCACTCAGCAGTGAGGGACGTATATATATGTCGAGGGCGATCGTGTGGCAGTGGTGAGGGACATATATATCTGCTAAATTCTTTTGGGGGTATCGCCAAAAACTAGCCCTACCGCGGAAAAAAATTCACATAAAAAATGAATTATGTAACAATAAAAAAAGACTTTTCTTTACTAGACATAACTTTTCCGAAACAGTAATGAGAAAAATTGCGTGAAAAAATACTTTAAAAATTTTCCAGGTATATTCTTCACTACTAAGGGATAGCACCATACCTGACTATCCCACTGCTGAAAGGTTAATAGAATGTTCATAAGAGCTAATAACCATACGTATAGTAAAAACAAAACACAAGTTTGCCTTCAGAAAAAGAATAATAAATTAATAATAATAATTATTGATTAGATTAATTAATTAATCTTATTCAATTAATTGGCCATTAACTAATTAAAAGCAACAATAAATAATACATAAATGAGCTGGTAGACATGAGAAACTAATTGGTTAACTATCATGATTAAAATCTTGCTTCTATATGCATTTTGCCTGCTTATGGTGCATTCAGTTCTGAAACTTAAACTTTATGATGAAAATTGTTTAAAGAATATGAAATATAAAAATTATATAACTAATTCTTTTTTATATTTTGAGAAAATAAAATTAATTTTCTTTTTTAGATTAAGCTTTATTAATTTTAAAATTTTACCTGAGATAAATCAAAAGAATTATTTGATTTTAATAACTTGTAATCCAGATATAAAATTAATATCTTCAAAATATGAATATCTTGATTTGACTGGAAAAAAATGAATATAATTAATATAATTAAAAATAAAATAATAAAAATAGTAAAAATAAATGATAATTCATATATACTGTAGAGTCTCCATATTCTGTCCAACACATCTAGTAATCCAACACATTGCAGAGCAGAACACATGAAATTTTCATGTTACAACTTGTCATTGTATGTGACAGAGACTGATGTACATGTATACTATCAGTTGCTAGTTGTTTCAAAATTATTACAAAAGTTGCTTCTAGCCCTTTGTTTAATTATATTAATTAAATTATCAACAACCATGAGACAGATAATAGTGAGGGGTTATCAGACCAATAATGGGCACAAATGCTCAAGAATCAAAGTGAAAATGTTTAATAAACACAAAAATGACTACATAAGTATGGAAACAAAAAAATGTATTTCAGACTATTTTCCATCAGAAAATAGTCTGAAATACATTTTTTTTAAACGTTTTCACTTTGATTCTTGAGCATTTGTGCCCATCATTGGTCTGATAACCCCTCACTATTATCTGTCTCACGGTTGTTGATAATTTCATTAATATAATGCTAGTTGTTTGTTGTACATGTGGTCAACAAAACAGTCACAATCATGATTAATACGATAAACTAACTTGTGAACCAAGTGCGATTTTACTTTATAGTACATACACACATACAAAATTCAGTAATCTGGTCTGATATATGTTGGAATATAGAAACTACTGTATATATATTTTTGAAATCATATTTTTTTTAAAAAATTGAGATTAAAAACAGATTATATTTTTAAGATTAAAGTTACAACAGATTTTTCTCTAATAATAGTATTTTAAATTATTATTTTTAGTAAAATACATGTCAGTTATCTCTTTTCATTAAGAAAATACAAATCACATTGGTAATATAAAATAAAAAATTGCTCAATCTTAATTAAATATGTTATTAGTAAAATATTTTATAATTAGAATGTCTGCATCATTTGATTCATGTTCTATTTCATTATTTATGATTATTTTATAATTTTAAAAACAATTGTATTCAATCTGCAATAATCTAGTAATAAAGAACTACACACTAATTACTGTAACAGAAGAACTGTGAAAGTTTTATTTCATTCAACTAAATTTAGCTTACTAGATTATTAAATATCCCAGAAATAACATGTAACCATATAAAATATCTAGTAGTATTTTTTATATTTAATATGGAGGTCATTCAAAAAGTCCTGGAATTTTATTGACTAAACAATTAGGCTTGCTATGCTAATAACCTACAAAAATGCATTTGTTCTGTAAATACAGTCGAGTCTGCATAAGTTGACACCTCAAGGGGAAGTGGAAACGTGTCGAGTTATCTGATGTGACGACTAAAGCCAAGTTGGAAAAAAAACCACAAAACTACAATTATGAAAATACAGTAGTGCATTATACAGTAGTATAAGCTTACAATACATTGTGTCCTCCGTTTACAATTACTCTGTAGATGAAAAACTGAAAAATTCGTTTAGTGTTGTTTGTTTTGAGCACTTAACTGTCTCGACTTTCTTTTTCGACGATCACGAACACCTTGAAAACATCATCTTTGCAATTGTCAATTGTTGGCAAGTAATGTCTAAGAATTCTTAATGCCTCTGGCATGAAAAAATGCAAAATTGGATTCTGGTGTGATTGTAGATTGTATATTCTCTTTTTGTTTATCTGTTATTATTTTATACATAAAAATACATAAAATGTTAAGGCATTTTTATTAATATGTATATAAATATTAATAATATTAATATATTATTATATTATTAAATATATTAATTATATATTAATAAATAAATTGACTCCCCCTTCTGAAAAAAAATGAGTTTGCACCACACTTGCGGAGTGAATTCATTTTTTCAGGAGGGGTGACGACTTATCGGAGTGTGGGACAGCAAAAGTATGTCGACTTATCCAGTAGTGATGAGTTAAACGATGTCAAGTAAACCAGAGTTTTTTAACATTAATGCCTATGTAAGTTGGCCAGGACCACAGAAAACTGACTACTTAACCGATAGTGTCGAGTTATCCGGGTGACGACTTATGCAGAGTCAACTGTATATACTTATTCTTTCTAAGCTTTGAAACATTCTTTAAAATCAACTTTTTTCTATCATGTGCAAGTTTGTTTTGGCATGTTCTTTGAGATCATCCACTGTAGTCAATAGTCCCAAAAGTCCATTTTCAGTTTAGGGAAGAACACCAGAAGTTACATAGTACAGTACAAATCGAGAAAGTAGGGACTGTTGCATGAGTGTAATTTTACTGTTAATGAGCAATTTTTTCAAATAAGAACTACTAAACTGCCATTATTGTGTAATTAAGCACATTGTCATGGTACAGGTTACAGCTGTCCTTCCATTTTTGAAACCACACAGCCTCACACAAATGTGTCAAGACTCAACATAATAAGCAGCAATAATACTTCTCCCCAAAAATGTAACTTCATGATGCATGTCTCAACACCAAAAAACAATCAACATATCTTTGACATTAGATTTCATTGTGCACGATTTTCTGGGCTGTTCTACCTACCATTCAGATAATCCTCTCTTCTCTTAAAATTATAGTCAAACTTTCAATTCTCCTCTTCAGTGATAATTTTATTTGGGATGGATATTTAGCTTTTTTGAATAGACTATTTATAATGATTTTAAACATTTATCAAAGTGTGGCATGAGTTTTTCTAATAATTCTTGGAAGTATTCCTGTCCAACATGCAATAGCCATTCTTGTGTCACATTTGTGATGTCTTCATTGGAGTCATATTGGCAATTCTAAAAGTCCTTTTAATAGGGACAAACACATGGAAATCACAAGGTGCAAGGTTTGGACTGTAGGGAGGATGTTCCCATATAGTCCATCTGAATTTTTTCAGTAGGGTCTTCGTGATGCCTGCTGAATGAGGTGTGCATTGTCTTGCAAAAGCTTTCTCACTGTACACTTCCCTCAACTGGCATTGAATTTCGGTGGAGTTACACCTTTTTGCCCATAAGAAACAAGTTTCTGCACAAACTTCCAATTTGGACACTACATTCAAATGATGTGACATCTTCCATGACTGAAAACTAATTAACCTCTGCAGCCATGTCAACAAATCTGCTATGCCTTGTAGCCTGAAGTATTACCAATGTTGCTACCAGATTTCAATTAAATATCATTTATCAACAAAAATTGCAACTTACTTTTTGATTCACACTTGTATATACTAACAAGGAGAATGTTGCTACATGCAAGTCATGTAATACCTAGTAATAGCATTTACTTGGTAATTAAACACACTATTTACCTACCTAAGAGGATATTTCTTTATAGTCAATATTCCTATTTTACTTTCTTATGAAAAATAGGAATATGCCAATGAGCTTTATGATGAGCGAAGTGAAGATACATCTTCACTTCGCTCATCAAAAAGCTCATTGGCAGAGACGTCATTGCATTACAACACTATGACGTCACTGATAATAATGTACATATAAAATATTTTGTTGTCATTAACTAAGAATAAATAAATTTGAAATAGCAGCCAGACAACATTTCAGTAGACTATAAAATTTATTCTTAGGAAGAACACTTCACTTTATATGTAAATCTATTAATATATCAACTTGTAATACATATAATGATAATGCCTTCTGTAGCTAATGGTGATGACAGCTTTACTTCCTCATATTTTCAATTATATCTTTCACTTCATTCAAATAATTAATGCTATCTGCAGACTGCTTCAATCAAGGATATTGTAATTATGTTTATTCTGTACATAATTAAAAATATATTCAATTTATTTTGTTTCAAAAAAATTTAATATCTATAGCAAAAATCATGTTATATATTTTGGATTGAAAAATATTATATTGGAAATCATGTGTTATTATATTTTGGATTGGATATTACTTAAAATGTTAACAAATATAAAAAAAAAGTTTATAAAATAGATATTTTGAATAAAAATATAAACAACCAATGTATGTAATAATAAAAATTTATTACATTAATAACAAATTTATTTACCTGATTATGTAGAGCAATGACACGTTGAATAACATTTTCTATTGCTAATTGAGATAAATTGAAATAGGGAACAGCTAATAATCTGTCCTGTGAGACATCACAACTAAAATATTTAAATATTTTAAATATCTTAATTTACATCATAAATAGAAAAGTTGTCAATAATTTCAAAATTAAAAAATGTTTGATAATTTTATTAATGTACAAATTAGGTATTTATTTTACTTATTAATAAAATTATCTAATAAAACAAGTCAAATTTATAGTTGCAAAGTATGCAAAGTTTTTTTTTTGTCTATACGAATAATCTTACTTTTAATTCAGAATAAATTTAAAAATCTAAATTGACAGTCAAATGAACCATTATATTCTAATATAAATAGCATTTAAAAATTTTTATTATTAGATAAATTATTATTGGTAAAACATTATGTATGTTTTATTCAATATTTGTCTGCTATATATATAGAATGTCTAATAATACATAATATTTAAAGAATTTAAATTAATACAGTGGTATCTCATACTTCAAATGGACTAACTTCAAAAACTTCAGAGTTTAAATGCTAAATTCAACAAAAATTTGCTTAAGCATTCAAAACAATGCTTTAAAGTTCAAACTGTGCATACAGTGAAAAAATGCACTGGAAGTATAAAATAAGCTTCTAAATAAACAGTACAATCTTAAATTAACAATAAAGTGCTAATCTTAAATTTCTCAACTGTTACAATTAAATCATGCATCTACATTACGTAATAAAAGTTGTTAAATATATACAAAAACTTTCTGTTCAACCCAATATAACCTTTTCTTATTAACCATGACATCCAAGAAGTGTGTGGAAGCAATGAAGTCTAACAAGTAAGAGGAAGGCTGTGATATTGATGACTGAGGTGAAAAAAGAACTTATTGTGAAACACGAAAGTGGTACAAATCTGGAAGATCTGGAGGCCATGTTTAAGATGCCAAAGTCAATGGTGTGCAAATAGTAAATGCAATTTTCATTTTATCACATGGAATTTATGTATTTTATTTATTGTTTTCATAAATTAAAACAATTTATTAAAACATGAAAACAATAAATAAACTCATGTTTTCAGAACACATTACCAAAATAGTAAAATCTCTTGCCATATGCTGTGGAATTCTCTGGAGGTTCTGCAGATCCATTTCTTTGAAACAAGTATTATGCTCTATTTTTTTTTACAAACTTCCAATCTCTTGCTGACTATAATTTACCAATGTGGGCATGGCAGCCCCCTTCCCTTATAGAAAAGATTCTCAAAAGAACTTGAAAACATTTATCAGATTTTAAATAAACTCTGCAATTTGCCTATTACTAACCATCTGAACATTGCCAGGTGAAGATTGAGGCTCCCTTCTTTTACAGAATGCATAAAATATTTTGATCAGCTTTCACATTTTAAATATTTTAATGGTTATATACAGTCCAATTGGCTTTGACTAAAAACACCACAGTATAACCTGAATAACCTTACATCTTTTTCACAATTTTTTTAGATTGTTCATTTCCCAAAGATCTTATTTTTTAATTGTATTTCAGAAAATATGATAAAGCTCAAGAACATACTTTATGAAAATTTTACTAATTGTAAACATATAAAATTAGTAAAATTTTCATAAAGTATGTTCTTGAGCTTTATCATATTTTCTGAAATACAAATTGTAACTGTTTACAAATACAAAAGTGTTCTTTACAACTTTTAACCTTTTCTTTCTTTTTCAATTTTCATTTTCCTGTCTGATTTAATGTGTTCTAATGTATTTTAATGTTTTTAACACCTGTTACAACTTTTTAGCTCATTTATTTATTGTTATTTATTTTATTGTCATGGGTTTTGCAAATTGTTATGCAAGGGATAGAAATCTTTTGTCTCACTCAGACTTTTTCTATTGTAACTATAATAAATAAATAAATAAATAGTGCATTTAATTGTGTTATTTTTACCTTAAATTATATGTATTTACTGATAAGTTTATCAAAATGGATATTGTTTAGGGTCTGGGAATAGATTAATTCACTTTCCATTATTCCTTAAGAGAAAAATTGGCTGTGGACTTTGAAAGATTCAGAATTCAAACAGTCTCCTGAAACAAATTAAATTCAAAATACAAAGTACCATTGCATTTGTTATTCTTTACTATTTTCCAATTAATCCAATTTTTAATAATAATAATAAAAGGCTTTATATTTATAAAAAAAAAAACAACTATTATATATTATAAAATAATAATTCATGACAATTAAAAGTAATTTTTAATATGTTAAACAGTTCCTTAAATTTAGGTATGCATTATAAGAAAACAACAAATAAATAGATAATAAATTATGCTATAATTATTTTTCTTTGTTATTCATTCTCTACTTTCAAACATAAATTTAACTGCTTGGAATTTTAAAAATATTATACCTTATAAAATGCTCTGCCATTAATGTACATGATGTAAAATAGAGATTTTTTATCTCCTTATCACAGTATTTTCCTTCTTCTAACAACAAGTAACTTCTTAAAATCATATGTGCTTCACTAAGAAGATGAATATAAGTAGAAGGACTTGAATTCTTATGATATTCTCCCATTTCAAACTATAATATTTCAAATCTTAAGTTAACTTCAACTGAATCAGCTTTTAATATTAAACTTAAAAATAATAATTATAGTAGAATGGTATAGATAATATATAAAATACTAAATAGAAAATTTTTAATTTAATGACAAATAACTCAATCCTTATTTATCAAATAAAATTCAGGTAATACAGAAGCCAAAATAATACTTTATTATGAAAATAAAACAACTTCTTCACAAAATCACTGGGAAGGATAATCAACACACTAGAACCTAATCAACATACTATGCCATGGACTCTGAAATACAAACCGACCTCCATAAGGCCAAATTAATGAAAATGTCAGGTCAGGTTGAGCACCTTCGCAACCTGTAAACATTAGAAATATACAAAGCCAGCCTGGCCAGAAACTGTATTAACGCAGAGGATGCCACTAATGTTTCGCATGCATGGAAGTGGTGCTATGAAAAAAACGAGAGCAACAATGGCAGGTAGCTACCGTTTCTACACCATTAATTACATCATATTATTTATTTGTGGTAATGTAAAGATATTTTGATTGCTATTTAAACACATACCACTAAAAATTATTTTCGAACGTTTAAATATTTTGGAATTTTAAAATAATTTTAAAAATGTTGTTCCACAAGTTCCAATTTCAAATTCTACTGGCCAAAACCTGATGAAGATCATGAATATGATCAAAAACGTTAGTTTTAACTATAATTTATTCTTACTGGGATAAAAAAAGGTTCTAGTATGTTGATTATGAAAATAACATTCACAAACTAAAATTCACCATCATTTGCAGAATGCTTAAGTGTTGGAATAGTAGAATAGTATTATATTTAAATCTTTAAGTTTAACCAATAATTACACTTTGAAGGCACATCACAACAAATTTAAACCAATTTTTTCCCTTAAAAAGTATAGCACTAACCCAATTGAGTTAGTGCTTTCTTTTTCTAGCCTAAATAAGCCTATTTATTTTGTACAAACAAAATAAATTTAACAGTTCTTTTGAACAGATATAAGTTACTTTGGCTTACTCAGGCTTAAAAAAATATATTCTAAATCATAATTAATAAACTACAACTGATACTTTTCAATGATAAGAGTTACAGTTAATCATTTTTTATTCTTTGTCAAAATTATACTTGTAATTGTATGGAAAGTAGCTGAAACAAGACAATAATGCTTTCTCCTCAAAACTAGAAGAGTAAACTCATTTCTTACAATTAATGAATATTTAAAAGCAATACATAAATCTTTTGTGAAAAACATCACATGCTAAAAAAAAAAAATAAAAAATCGGTTAATGTAACCCTTGGTGCCAAGATGGCAGCTTGTCTCTGATTCCAGCAAGAAAACAGTGGGACGCACGTTCTAACCTAACCTAATCTAACCTATTTTAATAAATTATCATAATTATTAGCAACCAAATTATTAGAATAGGTTAGATTAGGTTAGGTTAGAACCTGTGTCCCACTGTTTCCTTGCTGGAATCAGAGACAAGCTGCCATCTTGGCACCAAGGGTTACATTAACCAAAAAATCTAAAAACACAGTAGTAATAAACACAGTAAACTTAAAAAAATTGATTCAATACATTTTTATTTTTCATAAATGAAAGTTATCAAATGATTGTGGCAAAACATTTTAGGACAAATCACTTCCACTTACCAAATTAGTTAAACAAAAACAACTAGTATCAACTGACAAAATTCTTGAAACTAACCAAAATTCAATAATATAATACTAGTATGAGGTATAAACAAAAATTAATTAACAGTAGTTATTCTTATAGATAATAAAAAATTAATTTTTAAACAAAAACTGAAAAGTTCTAAGTTATTATAATGTAACATTAGTTAATGAATTAAATATTGAGTAACAAGTGATATAGCAAAACAAAAAACACACAAACTTCAAAGTCAGTCCATCAGTAAAAATATTAAAAAGTTCAAATGTTTTCAGTCAACTCCACAGATCTTCAGGAAAAGTTGAGATCCAACATGGAATGCTTGAATTCCATGTTGGATCCATGTTAAGACAGAAAACTTTTGAACTGTTTTAATATTTTCACTGCTGGACTGACGTTGAGGTTCATGTGTTTTCGCTTTGGTTTCTATTATCCAGTTTCTGAAGTGTTCTTAAAGTGATATATCTTAGGAATAGAGCAATTAAATTACATTCTGGATATACTGAACTTTAATTTCTTTCTTTGCAACATTTATACAACTCAGTGTTCTCAATGTTTGTTTGAAATATAAAGAAGTATATATACTGTAATATTGTTTCAATCTTTTTTTTTTATGTTAATAAAAACTTAATCCTCTATACAAGAAAGCAGTTAAGTAACTATGCAGTTTGACATAATTCTTGCACTAGCATCATCTGAATATCACATCTGCATCACCATCATAATAATAATCATGAACAAACAAATAATTATGTATTTCTTGATAAATCGATAAATTATTTTAATACTTTAATAAAACCATTTACTTGTTTTATAAAATGTATTTCTTCATCATTTGTACAGTATAGTGATAAATTATATTATAATCATCAGTCACTCTTAAGAGTTTAGATATAAAATTTTTCTATTATTTTAACACATTAAACATTGTGTGTAACTGAAATTAAATTATAGAATTTTAAAATATTTGGATTATGACAATACATATCAAAACAATATTTAATTAATATAAATTTTTTTAATTTCAATTTTACATGAAATGCTGTCTAATAATTGCTAATTTTATTTATATACAGTAGTAGACTGAAATGGAATTATTAACTTATAGAATTAATAAAGTAAACTGAATAAAAATTATGTATTTTACTCATTTTTACTGTTTAAAATAATTTTTTATACCTGTGATAAATATGCATTTTTCATCTTGTGTATGTTATATAATAAGAAAACTAAGCCAATGAAACATCCTAAATTTCATTTGAATATTTTTGCTGCTTTTATTTTCAATTTCTTCAAAAATCCTATTTTAAACATATTGGCACTATATTCTTTCTTTAAAGAATACAGTATCAATATCAAATGAGAACAAAAATATAAAATAGTTATAAAGTAAGATAATTTCATACATTTATAAAACATAGTATAAGAATTAAGATTTTAGGACCATTTACTTAGTCACAAATAAATATCTGCTCATGGTAATTTTATTATTAAACACTGACTGCTAAACAAAATGAATTTTGATCTTTATTTTTCAGAATGCAAAACATTTACAAAGACATGAATAAATTAAAATTCCAATTGGTATTGAAATGATAACATACACATGTAAATATATACAAAGTAAACAGTACAATTAATGGCCATTTAAGGAAATTTTATGACAAAACAGAAGATTAAATCAGGAAATATTATACATGATACTGATGAATTCATTTTTTTTACAGCTTTTCTATTGCTAACATCTAGAAATTACAAATTTTAACAGCTTCATCCAAAATGTGCTTGTTTTGTGAAAATCAAAAAGTCTACACTTATTGGTCAAACACAATGACAGAAAAACCTGTGGACTATTTTGCTACTATTGACAGTAAAAACTTGTATTAATATTGGTGTGTAATATTTCCAGAATAGCTTTAATAGAAGTCTTATTAAAGAGGTATACATTTGAAATGGCCAATTACTGTACTGTTTACTCTATATATATAAAAGTTCAACTGTAAAGAAGTAAAACTTATTTCATATTACCAAATCCCAATAAAGCTGTTGTGGAGTTGGTTTTTTTAAAGAATATATAGTACAGCTTGCACCATCAATAGACCTAAAAAATTAATTTAAATTATTACAATTATAAATATTTTTCTTAAAACAAAAAAATTGCATTAAAGTTCATATAATATTTTGACTAATTATCAATAATAGAGAAAATAGCTTCAATAAATAAGAAATTTAAAAAAATATGTGCAAATGCTTTGTTAGAAACTGAATTACATTGATGTTTTGGAATCATAAAACACACTTTCAGCAGTAAACAACTGTAGCAAATTACATCCTTCTATTGATCATTCATCATTTTAATTACCATGATTTCATGCAGATAAACCAGGCCTGACCAACCCAAATTGTTTCAAAGGCCACTTTGATCACTCGTAACATTATGGTGGGCCACAATTTAGGAAAACATGCTTTTAAAAAAGTAAAACAAATACAAAATGAATAAGATTTTATCGTTATACCAAGAGTTTGTACTCGCGCTTGCGCATTATAACAATGACACATGCAAATTTTCATTTATTTAATTGTTTTGGAATACACATAACGGGAAACAAAAGTTTTAATAGATATATAATATCGCTTAGCGGGCCACACAATTTAACGTGACAGGTCGCAGGTTGGCCAGGCCTGAGATAAACCATGGGTTATCTCTATTTGTAGGAAGATTTAAAAAAAAATTACATTTTCTAATTGTAACTTGCAATTGTGAATTCATCCAACAATTTTTCTTTTATCTAACTTTACCTAAAGCATCTTTTAAAAACATAAAAAAAATTCTTTGCACAATTTCACAATATGTCTGTAGAGCAAATGATTTTTTTGTTTTTTTTAAAGTTTGTTTTCATTAGCCATCACAATTTTTTCCAATGATAATACAATCTAAATTGTATACCATCAAGTACTCAGAAATATGCAGCATACGATGAATAAAAAATTTTATTTCCATTCTAGCAATTTTTTGCAGAACAACTACCAGTGTAGATTATATGCCACTGCAATTATCTATACAAAATTATGGTATCTTCTTTTGGTTTCTAAACTTAAAAGTTAGCAAAATTAACATTGGTGTATTGCTGACAAAAATGTCTTCATCTCAAGATATTTTAATATATAGACAAGAAATTTAATATTTTAAAACTTCACATCGTTTCAAGACTGTGCTTTCCAACTTTTTTCATAAAAGATGTTTTTTAGACTATATGTTGACAATTTTCTTTGTTATTTTATTTTTTAAAAAATTTTAAATTGTGTAATTTTCAAGAATACTTTAAAATTATTTCATAATTTAGAATGTAGGATTTTAACATAGCTTACAATAAAAGGTCAGTGGAATTAAAAAATTTCTCAGCAAACAATAAGGTGTTGATTTAAGTTTTTTTTTTGTCAGTGGAATTTTTGATTGCTACAGTGGAAGTAATTACCAGTATGTTCTTTTAATTATTATTTATTTTCATCAATTTTATAGACATAAAAACAATAATAAACAAAGACAAATATAAAAGTAAATGATAATAATAATAATGATAAATAAAATACAAATACAATATTTAGAAATTTCAAGTTACTAAATAAATAGAAAAGAAAATCATAACAATAACTAACAGATTATACCTATTTAAAAAATTAAATAAAATATAATTTAATTACTCTGTACTGGATATTGAATCATCTGTTGTTGAAACAAGAACCAGGTGATTTTCTGAAAGAGCAAGCTGTTCAACTCCAAGAAATGGTCTTAAACCAACAAGACAAACAGCTTCTTCACTATTTGGACAAGACTATAAAAACATAATATAACTTGAATTTTAATACATATCATTTCACTTATCTAAATCAAATTTGTAAATCTAAAAGTACCTAATTTAAGTTTTAGGTTTAATATAACTACTACAAGGTGATTCAGTTGAAATGCTATATTTTGATACTAGTCCTGTAAAGTAACTATTAGGTGCCATGAAAATAAAGAAAACAGAAAATGAAAAAGAAAAGTTCAAATTTTGTTCGGCAGATCGATGCTTGTTGTACAGGTATTGGAGAAAAGTGGCTGATTGTAAGTTGAGCATTTCACAGAAAACAAAGCTGTTTAAATAGTTCAATATCAAATAAAGTCAATTATAGAAGTACTAAAATGTTTCAAAAAAAATTCAAGTGTGCTTGGACACTAGATGTAAAGTCAATCTGGCAGTATGTAAAGCAATTAGGCAAAATTGACAATGTTGAAGATCAGCATAGGTTTCATCCGACAGCAACAAAGAAAATGTGTGTGCTAAGAAAGTATGCAAGAATATAGCAGAAAGTTTGAGGAAAAAATCACTTCAAAAGCTATTGGATAAGGGTGAAATTTCCTACTCAGGAAGGATCTTCATATGTTTCCACATAAAATCAGGTATTGCAGACATTGACTGAACTGCTGTGGATCCAGACACTGAATCATGTATTTGACAAATCCATATGCATGAAACTGTGGCAAAGCATGGAAGACATATTAAACATATCCTAAAATAAAATTTGAACCTTTCTCTTTCATTTTATGTTTCGTTTTTCTCATGATACTAATACAGTAGAGTCCCGTACAATGCGGGGGATTCGTTACACATTATAGGAAATTGCATTATCAAAACCTGCATTATCACGCGATTTATGAAAGTTTAAACCTTGGTCTATAAGTTGAAAAAAAAAAAAAAGTATACCTCTGACTGACAAAATTCGAGGGTTGTTGTGCTTGCTTTATTTACGCGTTGTACTTATTTCGTGGGAACAGTTCTAAAATTTGGAATTTCATCTGAATTATCCTGTACTTCTAGATCAAAATCTTTTCAAGACAACAACAATAAATTAAACGTTAAGATTTAAAATTTTAATTAAAAACAAATACAAATGATTTTTTACTTTTAATAAAATTATTAATATATGTAATAAAATGATAATATTTTATAATAAACCAAATACAATAGAGTGCTCACTTTTATATGTTTCACATTTATATATCTTTATCATTTATGTCAATTTGTAAAAATGAAAAGTTCTGGCCTGTTCCAGCATGTTTTTGGCTATCTATGCAGCCATCATCAAAAACAAACATATAAAGGAATAGTTTTTAAAATTTAAATTCAACAGTGTTCCAAATATGGATCACAATTGCAATAACAAAAATAAATAATAATAATAAAGTATATGAAAATATATAATACATAATAATATACAATAAACATACCAAATGGGAACAAAACTACACAGTAATTTATTGTGTAGTTTTGTCCCTGAATACAATCAACAAATCCAGTGTTTATTACTATTGTTTATATGTTTTATGGTATATTATTATGTATTATATTAATATATTTTTGTATACTTTATTATTATTATTATTATGTTGGGTTAAGTGAGATATACTCGGTTAACACCGGTGGCTGTGTACTATGCCGGACCAAAGTCAAGACATAGTAACCAAAACAGAAATTAAAGAAGTATATCAGTGTGTGTGTCTGTATTCAGGAATTTTCTCACAATATGACATGTATTCAATATAGTGGCCATTCTGTAGTGTGATGTATGTGTTTCTATTCAATTCTAATGTGCCCAGGCTTTTGTGTAGTGTTTGTGGTATGACACCTGTAGAGGAGAGAACAACAGGTACAATAAGCACCCTATCCATCCTCCACAGATGCCTTATTTCCTGGGCAAGTTGTGTGTACTTGCTGACTTTTTCAGTGCATGCGTTTTGTATATTGTGTGTGTTTGGAATGGATATGTCTATAATGTATGTGATTTTATTGTGTTTGTCAATGAGTGTGATGTCTGGTCTGTTGTGGTAAATTGTTTTATCCATGATTATGGCTCTGTCGTAGTACATTTTGTGCATGTTGTTTTCCTATACTGTCTGTGGAATGTATTTGTAGTATGGTTTGTGGATGTCTAATAATTTGTATTTGTTTGCAAGCTCTTGGTGTATTGTATTTGCTACTTAATTATGTCTGTGTAAATAATCTGTCTGTGCCAAGAGCTTGCAACCAGAAGTAATGTGTTGTATAGTTTCTGGCATGATGTGACATTTTCTGCATGTGTTATTTGTGAGTGTTGCATCTTTGAGTATGTGTTTTCTGTAGTTTTTAGTATTTATGACCTGATCCTGTATGGCAATCATGAATCCTTCCATCTCCCCAAAGAGGCCTCCATGAGCTAACCACCTGTTTGTATTATTATTATTATTATTATTATTATTATGTTGGGTTAAGTTAGATATACTCAGTTAACACCGGTGGCTAAGTACTATGCCGGACCAAAGTCAAGGCATAGTAACCAAAACAGAAATTAAAGAAGTGTATCAGTGTGTGTGTCTGTATTCAGGAATTTTCTCACAATATGACATGTATTCAATATAGTGGCCTTCTGTAGAGTGATGTATGTGTTTCTATTCAATTCTAATGTGCCCAGGCTTTTGTGTAGTGTGTGTGGTATGACACCTGTAGAGGAGAGAACTACAGGTACAATAAGCACCCCATCCATCCTCCACAGATGCCTTATTTCCTGGGCGAGTTCTGTGTACTTGCTAATTTTTTCAGTGCATGCGTTTTGTATATTGTGAGTGTTTGGAATGGATATGTCTATAATGTATGTGATTTTATTGTGTTTGTCAATGAGTGTGATGTCTGGTCTGTTGTGGTAAATTGTTTTATCTGTGATTATGGCTCTGTCGTAGTACATTTTGTGCGTGTCGTTTTCCAATACTGTCTGTGGAATGTATTTGTAGTATGGTTCGTGGATGTCTGCTAATTTGTGTTTCTTTGCAAGCTCTTGGTGTATTATATTTGCTACTTGGTTATGTCTGTGTAAATAATCTGTCTGTGCCAAGAGCTTGCAACCAGAGGTGATGTGTTGTATAGTTTCTGGCATGATGTGACATTTTCTGCATGTGTCATTTGTGAGTGTTGCATCTTTGAGTATGTGTTTTCTGTAGTTTTTAGTATTTATGACCTGATCCTGTATGGCAATCATGAATCCTTCCGTCTCCCCAAAGAGGCATCCCCGAGCTAACCAGCTGTTTGACGCAGTTTTGTCAACAAAATCCTGGGCCAGATCGTAAGGATGCCTGCCATGGAGTGCCTTTCGAGCCCACGATTGCTTAATGGTGTCTATGCTTTTTATATGTTGTGTTGTGTCCATATGATGTGAGTGTAAGTTTAATGGTGTGTTATTCGAGTCTGCTAGAGTTACTGCTTTATGTAATTGTGATGTTTCTTGTTTTTTGTAGAAAAACTCTCGCAGTGACTGTATTTGTTTGTAGTGAAGGTTAACTATGTCAATCAGGCCACGTCCGCCATCTTTACGTGGAAGGGTTAATCTTTCTGTGGCGGATTTAGGATGATGTTGTTTATGCTTAGTAAGTGTAGTTCTTGTTTTCCTTTGGAGTTGCTCAAGATCTGTGTGAGTCCAATGTATAACTCCAAAAGAATATGTGAGTACTGGGATGACATATGTGTTTATTGCTTTAACTGTGTGTTTTGCATTTAATTGTGTTCTGAGAATAGCATTTAACCTACTTTGGTATTCTTTAATTAATCTTTGCTTTATTTGTGTATGTTCTGTTAGTTTGGCCTGTTGGAATCCTAAATACTTGTAGAACTCGCCCTCTTCCATGGATTCAATAATGTCTCCATTTCCAAGTGCAAAATCTTCTTTCTTCAGGATTCCTTTTTCTATGTGAACTGTTTTGCATTTATCTAGGCCAAATTCCATTTGTATGTCCTTGGTGTATGAATGTGTGATTTGTAGGAGTTGATGAAGTTGTTTTTGTGTGGATGCATAAAGTTTTATGTCATCCATGTACATGAGATGTGACAGTGTAAACTGTGTTGTTTTTTTTGTGTCTGATATTGTAACCATATTGCGTGTTGTTTAACATGTTGGATAATGGGTTCAGGGCTAAGCAGAACCAGAGAGGACTCAAGGAATCTCCTTGAAAAATTCCTCGCCTAATAAAAATTTGCTTTGTTTGTATGGAAGTGTTACTAACCCTGAGATGTAGTGTTGTTCTCCAGTGCTGCATAGTGTTTTGAAAGAATGCAATGAGTGATGGATGTATTTTGTACATGTGTAGGATATGTAGCAGCCAACTGTGTGGAACACTGTCGAATGCTTTTCTGTAGTCTATATATGCCATGTGTATGTTTCTGTGTTGTCTGTGTGCTTGCCGTAGAATGACTGAATCTATGAGTAACTGTTCTTTGCATCCCCTGTGGTTTCTACGACAACCTTTTTGTTGTTCTGTTAGAATGTCGTGTTCTTCAACATGTTTGTATATTTTGTTTGCAATACAGGATGTCAATAATTTGTAGAGTGTTGGAAGACATGTAATTGGTCTGTATTGTGTGGGGTCTGTGGTATTGTTGTTTTTAGGTTTCATGTAGGTGATGCCCTGAGTAAGAAAATTTGGCATGTCTTGTGGATTGATGATGATGTGTGTTAGATGTTTAGCTAGTTCCTGGTGCAGTGATGTAAACTTTTTGTACCAGAAATTGTGAATGTTGTCTACACCAGGTGTCTTCCAGTTGTGTGTTCTGTTAACAGTGTATTGGAAATCATGTATGTTTATTTCAACACAGGGCATAGTTGGTATGTTGTGCAAGTTTCTGTTCTCCTCCTCGATCCAGCCTGCATCAGCATTGTGCGTGACAGCACTGGACCAAAGAGAAGACCAATATGTTGTGAGTTCTTCTTCTGTTGGTGTGCCACTGTGCTGTGTATCAGTGTTTGCTTTGTTATTAATTTGTCTGTAAAAGAGTTTTTCATTGTTTGTAAATAATTTATTTTGTTGTTTTCGTAGTGTACATGTTTTGTATCGTTTGAGTCTACGTGCTTTGGCAGCAAGTTTTTGTTTTAGTGTATCAATGTATTCTGTAATGCGTGTGTTGTGATGTTCGTGTTTTGTGTGTGTTTTTATTTTCTTGAAAATGTTTTTGAGCTGTTTCCTTAATTTGGGTGTTATGTTGTTTTTAGCGTATTGTGTCAGCTTGCCTAATTGCTGTCTAATGTCATTTATTTGTATTTCTATTCTTCTCTGCCAGGCAGGCTTGTAATAGAATTTTGTTTTCTGTGTGTTTGTCTGTGATTGTACTTTTAGCCCATGGTGTGTCACTACTGTGACTGCTCCAGCATAAACTAATGTATGAATGTCTGCGAGTGTAGAAATTGAATGAATGTAGTGTGGTAGTAAGTGAGTGTTTACGTAATTTAGTGTTTTTCCTACTTCCTTTGACGTGTTGATTTTTGGTATTCGTGGTCGTTGTGTGGGATCTGTGCCTGTATATTTAGTGAGTGTTTCCTGAAATATATGTGAGAGTGTATTAACTAAATCCATGTCTATGTTATCAGTGATGGATGAGGAAATGTCTGTAGTATCATTAGTGGTAATTGTTGTATGTGTGTTATTATCAATGCTTGTTGCTGGATTATCCTGACAGGTTACGTGATCTTCATTAATGTTAGATGTTTCTGTCTGTTGATGTATTTGATCAGCAACCTGTTGTTTGATAAGTTCAAGTGTTGTTTGTGGAATAAGGTTGTTGTGTATAATTGTTCTTTTTTGATCAACAACCCTTTGTTCGGTGACAGTGAGGTGAGGATACTGTTGTGTGAATCTATGGTGTAGTTGTTGTCTGTATGCTGTCATGTTTGTTTCGAGTTTTGTGATGGTGTAGTAACTACGGATGATAAACTTGTTCATTTCTACTGTCCATTTCATCCGTTGGCGTGGTTTTCCAGCCTTTGTGGTCTGTGGATGCATTGCCACAGAAACACCAAGGCTGGGTTGGTTCCTCACATCTGTTGAGGGCATTGCAGTAGCCATGCTTGGGCCGGTGCTGCTTTCGCCACCGGTAACCAAGGGAGACTGTGACCTATTTTTCGAACGTGAGCCTCTGCCTAACCCACGAACGCGGACCTTGTTAACCCGGGCGACGTCCGAGCCGGTATCACACTTTGATCTAGTTATTACCATAATAAATATCTCCACAGAATGTGGGTGTGGTCACTCTTAGCTTCATTTCTCCCCATAGACCTTACTGGCATGGGTGTCCCTACCAGGAGCTTATGCTCCAGCCTGCATTGACCTATGGATCAGTAAAATTACTGGGCTCTCCCACCACGACCAGGTGGTGACCACGGGAGAGTTATTATTGTTGTTATTATTATTATTATTATTATTATTTATTTATTTATTTATTTATTTATTTATTTATGTTATTGCAATTGTGCATCACTGATCCATATTTGGAACACAGTTGAATTTAAATTTAAAAAACTATTCCTTTATATGTTCATTCCTGATGATGGCTACATAGATAGCCGAAAATGTTAAAAAATTAAAAATTTTTACTGAACAGGCTGGGACTACATTTATTCCAGTTAAGAAATTTTATTCTGTCAATCTGTATTAATCTCAAAACCATTTATATTATATTCCTTTCAATAGTGAAGAATTTCATTCATACATTATCCAACTGATAAAGATAATAGATATGACATTATTATCTTACAAAATGTATTCAGAAGTTCTAGAACACATTCTTTGTTCTATTCTCACACACCTTTCACCACATTCCTAAAATTAAATGGCATAAACTTGATTCCACCAAACATATTTCTCAGAGAGAAAGGATTGGTAGTAAATTATTTGCAAATGGGAGTAATGCTCTCACAATAATGTCTACAGGTTTGTAGTATTCTCTTACAGCAAAAGAGTCCATAAACAAAGAATTATCCTACTCAAAAAGTTTGGCTTCGAAATGTTAAAGTTTGGCTGCACTATTTAAAGGTTTTTGAGTAGGTGTTTAGTTATATTATGCAGTCCCAGAAGAATTAAAGAATTATCCTTTTATAAAACAAGTTTATTTCAGAAAGCATTCCAATGTACAATTCTTAACAATTCTAACATAGAACTTCTAACAGTTCTTAATAGATATTCTAAAATTTAAAAAATTTATAACCAGGTACCATACAAAAGTGACATTCAAGTTTTAAATAAGCAAAAATAACTTTGGAATGTACTACTGTTATTTAGATACAGTACATGAATTACATCTACTTGATCATTGATCAATGCAACTTTGAAGAAAGATATCCAATAGAAAAGTATTACTATTATAGTAAAGAAATAAAAATAAAATAAACTGTAAAATCATTCATTAAAAATAATATTAATAAAAAAACTAAAAATAAGTTCATCATAAAAACTATTAGTTCTGCATCTTATGGTACAACTTGACTTAAATTTCAATTATATGTCTTTTTTGGTTTGTTCCTTGAGAGATATGTAAATGATGCTCCACAATAATATAAAAATAATCATACCTTTGATGAAATAGTCCATCTAACTTAATGTTAAATAAATACAATGCCACAAAAGTTTATTGTTTATTCAATTAACCCATTGTACATGTAGAAAGCTCAGAACTTTGATACAGTATAAACAAAAAAAAACATGAAGTAAAAGAGTTAAAAAAATAAATAAATTTTCACTGTACTATTAAGGCTTCAACAGTTAGACTATGTAAACAACAGAAAATTAAATTTAACTTTACAACTGTTTACAGGAACATGACAACTTTAAATTTAACATGTAATATTAAAATAACTACAGTAAAATTTGACTAAGATGAGATATGCAAAGATCCATTAGAGTATAAAAAGAGACATAAAGAGTGCAGAGTGTATTTAAGACAGTGGTTCCAAAACTTTTTCTGGTAACATCCCTTGATTCCATAAATTTGTTCCAGCATCCCTAATCTTACCATACAAAAGTTTATTTTTATAATATTGGTTTGCATGACTAACTAAAAATTGTAATAAAATTCAAGTAGCAATTAAACTAAATATTTAATATATTATTAGAACTTGGATTATTATTTATTCTATAAACTGATAAATTTAGGGATTTCAGCAATTCCTGTTTGTAAAAACACATAACCATTTCACAAACAGTTTTGAATAAATTTAATATCTACTGTACTTATCTACTTTACTATTAGTAAGTAGCTATGATTAATATGTGGAATGGATTCTAAATAATGACTAATCTGGCCATGACACCCCTGGGTGCTTCAGCACAGTTTGAGAACCACTGATTAGAAGTATGATTTCTAAAAACTGTGTAATTTTTACTTTGACTGTTAATGTCCCTGCTTATTAATTTTAGGAACCCAAAAGTTGCTACAATGATAAAAATATGAACTCCAGAAAGACAGTTTTGGGTGAATTAGATGTTCAATAGTTTATAAGGAATATGTTTTTATTTCTGTTTTGCTAAAGATGACATTTCTATAATGCTGAAAATAATGTCAATAAATGCAGTAATACATTTTTATTTTAATTAAAAAGTATTAAGAATTGTTTATATATTAGTATTAGGTATTTTAATTTTTTTATTTGTTAGAAAAAACTAAAAATAAAACTTTATACTTACATTTCCAAGATTATCGATATTTTCAATATGTTGAATTATTTTATGGCTTAATCGTGAAGTATATGTTTCCAGACCAGTTTCAGTTAACACATGAATTAATTCTGGTTCTACAGCAACACTTTTCATTGATGCAGTGAATGTATATTGACAAATTAACTGAGGATTTGTCATCACATCATATAAATAACCCACTTGTGATCCACAGAGAAAGCAACCTAATCCTTTCAATTTATGATATGATGGGGAATGTAATGGTGAATTACTAAGAAAGTATGATTCTGATACAGCAACAGCAGCACTTAAAGGATCCACCATTAATCCATTAAATTTATCTGCAATGAAAATACTATATATAAGTATACAAAAGCCTAATTTCGTTACAATAATAAATTATCAATTCAAATAACTTCTTATTTCTAGCTACTTAAAAAGTTTCCTCCAAATCCCTATATCTTGATACTTTTATTGATTAGATAACTTAGAATAGTGGAGAGTGGGTGATCGGTTAACGAACATAATAATTTGTTCGCTATCTGAATTGTTCGTTAACCAATTATCGATTTACCATAGGTTTTCATGGGAATTTGATTAATTCGTTCTGGAGACCCCAAAAAATAAAAAAAATATATACTTTCTTACTACGTTTATTTATATGTAATAATAAAAATATATATATACACAGTCTTGCATTTTTATTAATCATGTTTTTTCTGTTTCTGGGGGTTAAAGAATCTGTCTAATGTTGATTGCTTTTCTCTCTTATTCAGGATTTTCAGAAGTAATTAATAGCATTGTAATTGTAGAGATCCCCAAGCCTATTAACCTCAACCTGGTTTGTATGCCATTTTAAGACTGTTGATCTGACATCCCCCACTTCTTCAAAAGATCTTTAATTAATAGCAGATATCAGCATTAATTCTCTTTTTCAGAAGAAAACATATCTTGTCGAGTTTCTTGGTGTTCTTCATTCAAGAGTTCTTGGCATTCTTCTGTTGTCAGATCTGTTTAAGGTTCCATTATGAGCTCTTCAATGTTCTTTATTTCTCAAATGTGATTTTTGTTACTCCTTTAGCTGCTTGAGTCTTCTTGATTATACTGTATCTTTCTTAGATAAGATATAACTGTGCCCTACTGTAGATTTGTTCAAGCCATACTGTCCAGCAACATCAGACATCTTCTGCCCACTGTCTACCTTTGCTATTATATTCTCACCTTTCAAAAATAAAAACTGACACAAAACTTAACGAGTACCCGCCCGACAGTCTCATGAATACTACAAAAGAATTGTTTCTGTCAGAAAAATAAAAGGCTGGAATTACAAGGGAGTATTTCAAAGTTTGAGGAATACTATCTGATCAGTATATATTGGATTGAGTGTCAACGTCTCCTGCGCTCCGAAAAGTTTCAAATTGTTACCTGAACACAAGGGAAAATCAATCGGTATTTGCTATTTCCGTTGCTTCTTTTTATGTTTGTTCAGTGAAGTGTTCGTTACCCGAACATGTGTTCGTTGTTCGATCATAAAAATCTTTCGCGAAAGTGTTCATTATCCGCTATGTTCATTAACCGATCACCCACTGTAATTAAATTTAGAAGTCTAGGATAAAATAGTCTAGAAAGGAATTTGAACTTACAACTTTTTACTCAGTATGCAAATATATTCTAATTATATAATAGATAAACTAAATCCAGACACATTAATTTAGATTAGTACATTATTCCATTTAATGGCTCCTCATATTACAATAATGAAATTACTGTATTTGATTAACCATACTTTGCATATTCCAATATGGCATATAATTATAATAATTAGACTAAAAATGGTATTCTATTAACTTTAATAATTACAGAATTATACTGTATTACTTATTAAGGCTAGCTATTAAGTTACTTAATTATTGCATTTTATATTTCTTATTAACTATCTTTTAAATACAAAAAATGTATTATAAATATCACTTACAAAACCAAAACTCCAGCTTGTAAAAAAAACATTGAAAGAAAAAGAAATGTTGAAAATGTTTGTTTTTCTTCAACATTTTGTTTTACAAGCTGGAGTATTGGTTTTGTAAATAATATTTATAATTTACTTCCAGCATACAGTGTAATTATTACAAAAAATATATTTATATATAAAAGCATAATATTCATAATACAAATTAATTAAACATACCTTCAACATAAAATGGACAAAGGTTTAATCCCTGCAATCCACCATGATCTCCATTCTCAGGAAAGTATCTGTAGAGTAATGTAATCACTTGAGCTTTACTAATAGTGATGTTCTCACATGTCTCATATTTTGGATTAATTTTTACTTCAACATAGCATCCTGGAATATTAACTACAGGCCCACAAATTTCATTATTATAAGGTTTTATATTACCTATCTGATTAATTTTCATTATACTAGGAAGCTGAATAGTTACAGGAAAAGAATTTTCATGAAGTATAGAAGATAACTGTTGGCCATTATTTGTGCATAAAGTATCAAAATATGTTTCAAAACACCATTCGATACAATCATCTTGATTATCTGTTTTAAAATTATTATCAGATTGAATAGATTTATTTTTTTCAGAAATTCCTGAAGATGACATATTTTCTGAAACATCCGTAGGATCTTGAATTACATCAAAAATAACACGAAATACTTGAATTTCGTTTGTCGACATGCAAGCAAAATAATCTTCAACTAAAGTCATTTCTTGAACAGGGAAATTAAGTGATATATCCATTAAATGATCAAAGTCATGAAATCTCTGTTTTGAAATGTCATGTATTTTTAAATTATATGAATATACACTAAGAACTTTGCCTTTGCCAATAACAAGTGATGCTGTTTTTTTACAACAACATATAGTTAGGGCCATTTCATCTAAAGGTAGTTCAACCATTTCTAACTGTCCACTACCTGACTGACTACTGGGTGTAACACATCCTGCTATGCGAACTCTCATAGGCTGACCTTTCATATCAATCCACCAGTTCAAATATACTCTCACATAGGTAATAGGATTAGAATGTCTTGAAGATTTCCTTTCTAATGTTGCAACGTAATTACCTAAAAGCCAAACATTTTAAATACTGATTATTTTAATAATTCTCTTAATTTTCAAAATTTTCACTTCACAATTCTAACAAAATGTGCATAATTGGGATGAGTTATAAGTAATGTCATTAATGAATTTTAGTAAAAGTTTTTTTGATGTCTTTCTTATAAAAATCATCAGATATTGATTTGAAAAGTGTTTCTATGTGCTTCTGTATAGCTTCTTTCGAATTAAAACTTTTTCCATTAAAACTGCATTGAAGGGATCAAAAGAAGTGGTTAATCTGTAACGCCAGATCATTTTCCAATTAAACTCTTTCCAATTTTTGTTGGGTGGTTATTGCAATGTAAATTAAGAATTAATGAACAAAATAAAGCTCTTCCTGTTTGCCAAATATGGACATTTTTCTTGGAGTGTTTCACAAAGATTTTTCAATTGTTAACAGTATAATGTAACATTTACTGTTTCATTTGAATTCAATAACTCAAAATATAGTATTCCTCTCATACCGCCACAGCAATACCTTTCAATGATCAAGACCGTACTTTGGTTCTTGAGCTGGAGTATCCTTTGTATCTAACCACTATTTTTTACAAATGACATTAGCATATAATACCCACTTCTCATTCCCAGTTACAATTCTGTACAAAAATGGGATTTTCTGTTGTCAATTAATTAAGAGGAAAACACATGGCTAGTCAACCCTGATGATTCTCATCAGGGTTGACTATCCATGTGTTCAGGGTTGACTATCCAGGGTTCAGTAAGATCATGTCCACCCATATCCACATTTGTTTATCTTTCCAGGTTGGTGTAACCACCTAACTGATGTTGATTGGAACATGAAGTTTATAGTTTTTCTGTAATTTCTTGTCCAAACAATTTTGGGTCAGCTTCCACTATTGCAACAAATTCAGCATTTTCTAAGCCAGATGACCATCCAGAGCAAAGCCCATCTTCAAGAATGAAATCCCAATCCTCAAATTTTTTGAACTAATGCTGTCATTTTCTGATATTAAAGCTTCACTGCCTACACACTACTTGTTTGTTGCTGTAACTGCAATTTTATCTTTTTTAAATTCATATAGCATTACATGTCTTAAGTGTACTGTTTGCTGCATAAAGGTTTGTACCTAATTCTAAGTGATCAGCACAAACAGAAGTTGAGCATGTGCAACCAATGAAAACAATGCTATTTAACCTTCTTCGGGTTGAAATATAAATCTTCTTACTTGAAACCAATTAACCAAAAAACAATGCTTAGAAAAATTGACACTACTTATTGACTCAACCCAATAATTCGATTTTAACTTACCAGAATCACAATAAATTACTTGTTTCACACGATCCACAGTAGGAAATGTGTGAAGGATACGACCTCTATGATCTAAATCACGCACTTCAATACTATGATGGAGTGTTGCCACTAATAATTTTTCCTGAGCAGTACATAGTGCTACAGGTTCAGAATCTGATAAAAATACATCTTGGGACAAGAAATGATGACATGAAATTATTCGAACCATTCCTGATGGAATACCAACTCTATCTTCAAAATTTCTCTTATTCATTATCTATCTTCCTGTAATTAAAAAAATATATAATGAAATAACAAATGATTGACTGAAAGATCGAACTAGAATTTGGCTAATTAAATGATTATTATAAAGCAATTTGACACTAGAGGGAGGCATTAGGCACCATCTCTTGATTAAATTAATAATTATAATTTTAATAATTTATTAAATAAATTTAGAACCTTCTGAAATAAAAGAAAGATGTTAATTATTTATATACTGTAGTTACTCGACTATAAGACGATCTCGCACATAGGATGAGATGTGACTTTCAAGATCAAAATAAAGAAAATTAGATTTATTAATACAATTCTAATTTTATTTCGTTTAATCACAAATAAAATATCAAATGCATGTAATTGCACATTGTCCCACAAATATTAGCATTTTAAACATGTAAAATCTTGTAAAATCAATTATTAGTGATGTAACGAATAGTATATTCGGCTCAGGCTGAATACTGAATATTTGGCCAGGAGTGTGGCCGAATGGCCGAATATTCGGCCAAACTATTCGGCTTGATTAACGCACGTATGAAAATTGGCATGCAAACCGTATTATGGCAAGGATCATGCACCCTGCTCTCTACTGGTCCGCTGTCACTACGATTTTTTCTTCCAATAGGTTTAAATTATTTAAATTAATTAATTAAATTATAATCATTAAAGTTAATATGAGATGAAGTCTAATGTCTACCTCTAGTGCCAAACTGGTTTATAATTTCTGTAATAGCTGTAAATAGCCCGATATGATTCGGCAGTTGTTGGTATTTAGATGTAAGTTATAACAATCGATTGCAAATAAAATAACTAGTTATTTTTATTTGCAATCGATCTTTTTAACTCTTTAATTAAGCACTAAAATTTTCTTTTTTACTACGTATTTGTAGACTGAATAGTACCGTAAGGATATACTTTAGTGGGGATATATGGTCTAGTTTCTCCCCAGTTGTGGAACAGTTTAAATATATTATTGGGGGGTTTCTATTTGTGAAGTTTTGTGATATTTTGTTGCTATTGTTTTTGTCAATATTTTTAAAATTAACATGATTTCAAATGTTATCTTTTGTATATAATGAGAAATGCTCACTCTTTGCTTTATATATAAAATAAATTATATATTAGTTACTCATCTTCTAGAAATAGATAAATAATTCTTTCATTAAATACGATAAGTTTCAATAAAACTTTTCGTAAATCATTTTAAAATATCGTAAAAAATATTAAAATATACGCGAATACGAATATAACATAATTAACTAAACAATAACATTAATGCCCAATACATTCTAACCTACACGCCATCAATGCCACAAGATATCGAGCTAGATAAAGGCTATAATATTATTTAATTACAAAATAATTTAATGCTAGAGTTAGATGCTATTTCTTACTAACCTTAATAATGATAATTTAATGTTCAGCATTAATAAAAGTTACCAAAATGATTAATTTACTGTGTTTTTGTTATTTCTTACTCCTGTTTTTAGGTATTCGGTATTCGGCTGAATAGTGATTAAATATTCGATATTCGGCCAAATAGTGATTTATATTCGGTATTCGGCCTAACCGGGTAGTAACTGAATATTCGTTACATCACTATCGATTATATAAGTTCATGTAAAGGTAAAGCTGGACAATTGGGAACCTTTTTTGCCAATTCTTAATGGTTGAATTCACTCTTTGTCGATTACACTTACGAGTTCTTTCGAATTCTGATTTCCAAATAATCATCTGTTTTCACATAAGAATGAATTAAAACTTATATCGTGTTCCCGTGTAATTTTGTCATTCAATTCAAAAGCTTTGCTTTTCCTATTGCTATTCATCTTTACTCCTGACAATACACGAGAATGATTCAAACGACCCAGATAAAATACTTTTGTTTTTATACATCAGAAGGTGAGAATCCAGTAAAAAATGCAAATAAACAGTTTACAAAAATTATACAAAAACAAAAATAATCCTTCGCTCGCACGTATAGAACAACCTAGGTTTTTGAAGCAGTGAAAAATGGATAAAAACCTTATCTTATATGTGAGTAAATATGGTATAATTTATAAAAAATATATGTAACTTGTTATTTTATAAAATACAGGACAATGTTACAAAGCAAAATTGCATGTAGAATTGATCCTACTTGTTTATATAAATAAAAATAAACTATGCTCATGCAATATTGTAATAATTTTCTTTTTAAATTTTTCTAATAAAAATCAATGTAGTGATTTTTCTGCTTTGTAGTTATCAAGTAGGTGTAATTTTTCAGACACTTTTGCTTTCTTCAATAACTAATTTATTAAAAATTACACATTAGCCACCATAAAGCTGTTAAGATCATAAATTACATCATAAACTCAAGAAAACTAAATATTTTTCTACACTTTAAAGTGATTGGCAAATCACCTTTTAACATGATCTTTAAACTTTCACCAAATTTTGTTGTTGTGAGAAGTCAGGGTCGGGGACTTTTGGGCTACCAAACAGAGGTAGTTAAAGATTTTAAAAATCAATCCAGAATTACAGTCAATACCATACAACTCAAAAAGAAATTAATGATAGGAATTGAGAAAATGAAAGATTTTAAACTCAGGCTCTCAACTGACACTCCTTTCCCCCCAGTGGCCCAACCACTATGGAGAATCCCATTTAAAATTTGTGATCAAACACAGGAACAAATTGAATCCCTTATCCATCAGGATATCATCAAAAGGGTCAAGGAGGTCCCCAGTAGTTCGTGTAGTGAAGGATTTGGGCAAGTTTAGGTTATACATCGACATGTGCAGGGCAAATGAGGCTATTGTAAGAGAACAGTTCCCACTATCAGTACTTGAAGAAGAATTCTAGACAAAATTCAGGGAAGCAAATGATTTAGTACATTAGATATCTGTGGCACATATCACCAAATCAAACTGGAGAAAGGGTCCAGAGAAATCACAACTTTTGTGACAGATTCAGGCCTCTACAGATACAAATGGCTAATGTTTGGTTTGAATTGTGCACCAGAAATGTTTCAATGCATTTTGAGACCAATTCTACAAGATTGTGAAGGAGTAGAGAATTTCTTGGATGGTATCATAGTACACAGTAGGACAATTGAAAACATAATAGGTGATTAGCAAAAGTCTGTAAGACATTGGAAGACAAAGAACCAACCATAAAAATGAGGAAAAGTGTAAGATCACGAAAAAGAAATTGACTAATCTTTAATCATTCTGCAGGTGCAAGAGAGACTGGTAAAATTATATTTTCAGATTGGTGATTTAACTACTACAATATGCTACCAAATATGCATGGCCATAGGAATTGCCTTTTTCACCTGTATGTAGGGTTGTTTCCAGCTAGTTGGGATGCTATCTCAACTAAAATAAATTCCAAATCTTCTATATTTAACTTATCTATAAAACTTTTACCAAGTCACAAGTTTGACAGTTTACAAAATGAGTCAGCAACATTAAAGTTCCATTGTGAAACTTTATGCTTTACAGAATTACAAGATTCTGCAGAAATTGTTTTATTAATAGAAAAGTAAGTCAAAAAAGGTAGGTGATCAGAACCCATTACAGTTGTAATGTGAAAGTCAGCAAGTTCTTTCAAAAATAAATCATATGAAACCAAAACTAAATCAATAACACTAGCTTCATTATGTGACACAAAAGTAAATTCCCCATTTTTATCATTTAAAATTATGACAACACAATATGTATAACAATTTACTTCACTGATTTCACACTTTATCTACAGAAATTTTAATTATAAATTCAAATTTATTAAACTCATCAAATACAAAAATGACAAATGTTCCAGTTTTCTCAATTGGGAGTTAAAATCAACACATATGATGATATAACAATAATCTCTCATATACAGTATTTATCTAAAACATCCAATATCTCTTTGAGAAATATGTCATACTTATCAGTAAAACATATATCACCACTAAAATCACAATTTTTACATATAAAATATCAATTAATAAAATCATCATAAATCTAGATGAATAAAATACAGCATTCAAATCTTTTAAAACCAATTATTATACATACCTCCACTAGCTCTAGCAATAGCATGTTCTCTATATGATGATATACAAAGAACTGTAAACCTTTCCTTATGTAAATTCACTTTAGCATCTTCATACAAAGTTTCTACTTAGCAAATATATGCATTGCATTAATTACATCTCAGAATTCTGTAAAATAAACATTATCTTTTACTTTATCTTTATACTTTATCTCTTACAAAAGAAACATTATTTTGAACTATTTTTGTATCTTATCATTCAATATATTTTAATCTTTCCAATATTGCTAACCAAAGAACATCATCATTAATGTACAAATATAGAATTTGCCATCCACATATAATTTATTACATAAATACAGTTGAACCTGTCTATCTCTAATCTCGTGGGAACAACAGAAAAATTTGAAACAGAGGAAACAGTAATAGGTTTGATTGGAGGTATAGTATTTCATTAATACAAAACATACCTGAATTATGTATAAATAAAACATTTTTGACATACCTTAACAGAAAGTTTGTCAATAGTTTCCGATGTCTGACTTTCTTCAATCAATAAGGTGCAAACCAAACTCATAGACAATCAAAGAAAAGCAATGTAAATTAATTGTAACTATGTATTGTATTGCAAGAGATGTTTCTCAACTGCAATTTATACTATCAAAAGGTAGTTGTCGAGCTTTGAAATTGATACTTTAATCCATAATTTGAAATATAGAGGTTTTGAGAGGAAATTATTCAAGATAAACATGGAAAATATATTGAATTTAGACTGAAAATGCAGGAGATAATAAATTTTGGGATAAACATGTTTGAGGTAGACAGGTTCAACCACATTTAATCTTTATAGTACCATTTTAAATTTATTATAAAATTTATACCATTTTCTTTATTTATATTAAATTTATTTCCAAACAAATGCAATTTCTTGTTTGTATACTCAGAATGATCATCATTAATATAAATATTTGACACTTGTATAATTTGTTATCCATCAACAAAACATGGAATACTAAGACACTGAAATTTCAATATTTAAACTCAACCTGAAGGAAATCTTAAAAATAAGGCATTGCTGCAATAAGCTATTTGTTCTAGAACACAAGATACCATTATAATTAACATGCATTAAATAGCAATGAAGGTAGAAGTTATTTTTTAGGTCATTGAAGAATATACACAGATCTAAAAGTAACTTCTACTTAATGAATATGTATTTCTAAATATCACACGATGTATTAAATTTCCAAGTCATTTAACAGATGTTTCTGAGGTTGCTTTTTATGTACATAAAAATAAAATAATTGTTTTTTTGTGTATACGATCCTACAAAGCGTTATATGCAATAGAAAACACGTGCTCTCCAGAATTTAAATACCTCTAGGAGTTTTCTCGTTTATATCAAACGCGGCGCTGTTTCTAGAATGACAAGGTTTAATTTTATGTATTTATTTATTAAAACTGATTTTTAAAAATATTTTCAATCATAAATCAATTCACGTGCAGCGCGTGAAATATTTTCAAACTAACCGTGAGATACGTCAAAAATTGAAAACAATCCTCTCCATATTCGTGAGAACTTTACTTTTGAAATATCGCCCTCTTTCGGAAATAATAGTAACTAATATTACTAAATATTTATTTAATAGTAATCTGACAAGGAGGAGGTCTTTTATGGAAAACTGGCCTTGCCCATTTAAGTGTTACTAACGTGAAGAAAACACGGAAAACTCCACATGCCAATCTATTGAAGAAGTACGAACCCACTCAGCGAGAGTACACGTGGGAATAATGAAAGGAGAACGACTAAGGAAATCCTTGTTGTAGCAAATGTATATACATTTGAATCTGCTAGTTTTTCAATAGTTTTTTTTAATATTATATGAAAACTATTTTATGGCAGGAGACCATATTTAGCATTTTGAACGGAACAGTACTTCCTCCCCTCTGTCCCGGCCGTCCTGTCGTTTTAGTAAAATTTGCACTTTTGTCCCGTTCTTGAACATCAAAGAAACTCTTCAATTTGTACCTTAAACAGAATTGCAGATTGTATTCCGTACTGGTAATTTGTTAGAAAATGTTTATTCTGTGTCGATAAGGATCATAAATTTGAATGGATAGCAATGAAGTAGAAATAGCATAAAATACAGAAGGTTGATCACGTTCCATAATGCCAATTTGCATATTACCTCTTAGTTCCAGTTATAGGAAGTAGAATAAAATAAACTGGCTCACGTGCTGCTGTATATTCTGAGTTCTACTTTTGTTAACCTTTACTCGAATTCCCGCACTCATGCATTTACACGTCAAGCGCCTCGTTCTCTGTAATTCGACACAACGAAACAACCCGAACACTCGCTTCCCACAAATCCAACCTCTGGGTCCTCGTCCCGGGAAGTGGAAACGCCAATTTTAAAGATTAAAACACTTTAAATTGGCGGCCGAAGGGGCTCTGGTAATCACACATCTTGCATGGACTAAATGGAATTTTATACATTCACATCAGTAATCGCTTTGCGATGAATTTTTCTGTTAAATCTCTGTAAATTTATTATGGTAAGAAATTATCTGCGCACCAATCTCGCTCGTATTTCAGTACTTTTTTAAAACTCTTTCCGTCCTGTTGGCACTAAGAGGGCCTTTTTTAGAAAGCCCATTATGGGTTCGGCCAGGCCCACAATGGGGCGACCGCGTGGTAGGGGCGGGGCCCGACATATCCGAACGGACCATCCCCCGAAAAATTCCTGGGGATTACTCGACCCGTTCGGATTCGATGCTGGGTCCCCCAGAGCGGTAGGCTGCCACCTTGACCGCTCGCCCATCCGTATTTCAGTATTGCTAACTCTTACCTAAGATCATCAATTAAAGATCTTCGTGCTCATCGTATATTTCATCACACTTGTAATATGGCAGCCGGTGATTTTTTGTTTTGTTTTGTTTACGGAGGGCCGTTTTAATCTTACCACTCGTCGGTTTCTGAAGATCCACAGTTTGGACTGCCGGACTGTCTTGACACACCAGGTACAGATCGCCCCGCCCCGGGTTCTTCAACAACCCGAATTTGATGTCAGAGCGGTATACTGAAGTCTTAACAGCTCAAACATCCGGCCGTCACCTTGCTATACCAGGTGTTGAAAGTATAACAAGTAGCGACACTTCCATATAAACAGTTTCTTATTGTACGCAGGACACTTGTACATAAATTGTTTTTAGTTGGTATGCAATGTACCATATCTCTTACACAATATATTATTTCGGTGAGAAATTGACACCATTTTGTTCACGACGCGTTTTAGGATCTTAATAGCCAATTATTTCTAACACGACCGGATTTCAACGAATCTATCCAAACGTGGCCAAACATATAAGACATAGAAAAGATGGATGGGAGGCGGACAAAGTCTCGCTTGGAACGACTCGTGGCCGGTTTTGGCAGGTATGCACAGTGCCGTAACTAGGGCGGTGCCAACGGTGCCCAGGCACAGGGCGCAGATCCTGGGGGGGCGTAGAAATAACATGAACCAAATTTTATATCATAGTTTTGGGGCGTAGTTACAGAAGCTCGCACCGGGGGCATAAAAGACTAGTTACGACGCTGGGTATGCAGTGCGTGCATGCACGATGGCAGCCCAGGGTTTTGAATTTACTCGCGATCAGCATTCATAGTGCATTAAAAAATGTAATTTTTCATACTGTAAATATAGTAATCAACTGGCTCCTGCCGATCGTTATCTAACTCCTTTCGGGAGAGACCTTTTTGAACGATGTGTAGTTAATCGGGACATGCCGCCCCTAAGCTTTCTATATTTGGTCTTGAGTTTCGTGTATCGAACTCCGTTCTCGAGATTAAGGACAGGCATACGGAAGGACGACAGTGGGAATTTATAGGTCTTAAATTTTTTCAAATTGTAACCCAATTTAAATAAACAAAGAGGTGTGCACCAACGTTGTTAATTTAAATAAATTTTTATATACACATATTCATATACTAAATGAGAAATATTTCATTTTAGTTTGCAGCTTCTATTTCATGGCGGCGCAGAAAGGATGCTATTATCAACGGGGAGGTTTGATTTGAATAAAATTAAAATTAATATATATCAAATATTTTAATGGATTTTTTTACCTCTTGTCAACTACATGAAACTATCGATAGTACGCTCTCATGGGTTGGCTTGGGTTTTGAATTTACTCGCGATCAGCATTGATAGGGGCGGTCAAATATGTGTAGCACGCAGGCGGCTAACAGTCCAAAACATGTCCTGGTGGCGTTGACAAAAAAAGAATTCTACTTGCAGGTCAACATCCGCCTCCTAAATATTGTATTATTTTCCATTATCAGAAATTTCTTCAACGACAGCTACCGTGAGAAACTAAATTCATTCCACATTAAATAAATGTTCTAAAAACTGAAACATGAGAAATAATTTCCTCGGGCTACAAAGTATTAATTAATCATACCATTTGTCTTGGTTCTAAGGGTGATCACCTTAAGCAGGTCCTACTATAAAATTTCAAATTGTATGTCTGCAAAGACTTCAACTAAGTATGAGTTTATTTAACATTAACTAAATATCTGATCAAAAATATGCTTTTTCCGAAATTCGTTAAAATTTTATTAAAAAAAAATTAGTTTATTTTTACTTAAAATTTATTACTTTAAATAAATAAATGGGTGTACTATAGATTACCACCTATTGAATTTTAGGACTTTGATTATATATTTGAACTCAGGGGACCGAGACGAGTTCAACAGTACCGTATTTTTGGACCGGAGACGAAAAATAAAAAAGTCATACATTTTTAATGCTCTCATGAAGACGGCACCATAGTTGCTAGTACTGCCATCTTGCGGTAAAGTCTGCAAACCATGACGTCAGACTACGGTCATCTCCAGGAGGGTTAAACACGCGATACGAGAGCGGAGAGAGCGACGCGACTTCCGATCATCGCGCGATCGTCATTTCGGTTAATGTTACTTAATTATGGCAGCCGTTCCCACTGTTCGTGCTCACGACTGACCTCCCGGAGGGGAGCCGCCGGCAGGCCGCCATGTGCTAAACGTCACTAGTTATTGATTCACGGTAGTTTTGAACAAAGTAAAAAAAAAGGGGGGGAAACGTCTACTAAAGGCAATTTTAACGGCAAGCGACGCGACTCCCAATCGCGATAGCGAGGCCGACTTAGCGGAGAGAGCGACGCGACTCCCTATCATCGCGCGATCGCTGGAAAAAAGTATGATAACTATTTTATTTTTCGTCTCCGGTCCAAAAGTAGGTTATCGTTGAACTCGTCTCGGTCTCCTGAGTTCAGATATATACCCAAAGACCCGAAATTCCATAGGTGGTAATCTATAGTATCCCCTAAGATAATTAAAGGAACAGGATTAACTATATACAGGGTTCCTACTCAAATTTTTCTTTTAAATTCCATGACATTCCCTGACCAACGTTGTACAAATTCTCCGACAATACAGCACATTGACAAAATAAAACAGCATACGACTTACTATGCAAATATGCTATTGCTTCTTTGACCTTTTAGTTATTTTTTCTAATTAACAGTAACATAATTTATATAACTGCTGAATAATTAAAATTAAATATAAAATGTTTTATTAAATTAATCCACAACCATAAATCTATGTAGCTTTGAAAAAATAAAAAGCCATTATTTATTGATCTATGTAGAAAAGTATATATTTATTGAATTTATCTCTTAAGAAATTTCTTGAACTTTATAAAATATTAATAAACGGGGTAGAAAGATCAGAAATTGTTTTTATAACAAAATCACATAACAGATGGCGCCACACACGATTCTATTTATTATATCGTAGTTAAAAACACAAAAGTTATTTTCTAAATAAAATCTCACTTAAGCCGAGAAAGTTGCGCAACTAATTGTTGGGTTTTTTGACTATAAAAAAGAAAAATTAAACTATAATTTGACTATAAAATAAAATCCTATCTTCAATCCTTATAAAAAGGTCGAGTTTTGGCGGTTGGTCGAACGAACTTGTTTAAGAAGGTTGTCTTGGTCTCGCTGTTTCATCGCCGGACGTCGAAGGAGTTTACGACTAGCCGAATCTCAGGGATTGCTTCGCAAGGGGCAAGATTCTAGATGTGTGTGAGGGGGTCAAGACCTTAACAGGGCTGTAGAGCATATTGATAGGAACAAAAAAAGTCTAATAAACCATGGGTGTGCGGGTCGAGAGATGAACTTGAGAAGCGCAAACAGGAAACAGCGAAATCTGAGGCGAGAAAGGTGGAACTCGTGTTAGAATGGGGTAGACAACGTAATGAGGCCCGTAACTCTGAGAACAGTGCAGTCAAGGAAAATTTTGACGACTGCACGGAGAGTAAAAGGGGCTCTTCCCAAAATGCAGGAAGGAAAGAAGGCAGTGCCATTGTGGTTTGGTATGGTCGAAATAGTTCTGGAGACCTACAAGGTCCCGGAAGAACTACAGAGGTAAATAGTTCTGAGTGTACTATTGGAAAAATGCAAAGTGGTGCTAACAAGATTGTCGGTAGATAAAGTCAGACACTACCCCTCTTTAGGCAAGAGCCACTCATTACCAAGGGAAAGGTAATAGAACAGGGAGACATCTTGACAGCGAGGGTGGGGATAGCCGTCCGACCCTTGGAACAAGAAACTGAAAAGATATTGGAAGCGACTAGGTTAGTCGAGAATGTCGAGACAGATAGGGAGATTGCCACAGAACAGTTGGACTCTAAACAAAAGCAGTGCGCGGCCCAGTACGAGTTAAAGGCACAGCCCAAGGAGAGTAGGGTAGAAGATACGACCCTGATTACGAAGAGGTATCCTGATAACAAATTGGATGACAGACGGGAAGGGCTCGCTGCAATAGGAAAACAAGAGCACAAAGACGATTTTGAAGTGAGGCTAGAAGACAGAGGGACAAAGATCCAGGTAAATAGGAAGCCCTGTAACCAAGCCTATGGCGTTGGGGTAATATTAGACAGGGACCAGCTCCCGGGAGATAGAGGCTCTGTTGATTCAGCACTCGGATGACCGAGGGCAGGAAGACGGGGAAATTAACAAAGTACCACTACGTTCACCATCTGCGGCACGGGACAAACTTTCTAATGCTTCGAAGGAGTATCAATTAGGAAATGAGTTAGCCAGGTCCTTCGGGAAATGGCTGGACGCAGCCTTGGTGACCGTCCCACTAGTGCAAAGGGAGGAAGGCGGCGGGGAATCCCAGAAAGCTCAGATAGAGACTCACGTAAACACTAATGAGCCTGGGGAGGCGATTAGAACAGCCGAATTAGCAGGTGGGGAGAACCGACTTGCTGCAGTAGTCGATCCGAGAGCGGAGATAGCAAACCTCGGGGAGTCAAGAGTCCTTTTGTCGGGAACGCAGACTAAAGAACGAGTTCAGTTAGCCAAAGTCTACGGACAGTGAGTAGATGCAGTTTTGGTAATTGACCCAGTAGTTCAAGGGAAGGATACAACTTTAATGTACTTTAACACTTTAATTGGTTATGTGTTTTTAAGAGATTGGTCGTTATGAATGATAGAGGTGGGAATTATATACCCCATCATTCATAATGACCAATCTCTTGAAAACACATGACCAATTAAATCGTTAGAGTACTGTACATTTAAGTTATTTCCATTACGGATATTATGTAAAAAACATTATTGTGATGTAAAAGTATTGTTAACAATTATCAATTTAATTGTAAGGATCAACATTATTAAATCCATTGTATCGTCTAGATTTTTGCAAGAACTGAAGATAATTAATTCAGGATGATTTTGAAAGATATACTTGTTTTTACACTAATACGAGTAACTGGATGCCTGTTAAGATGTTTCGTTGTCCGCAGTAAGTATAGTACAGGAATGAGCAATGATTAAAGTTACTTCAAGCAGTTTAGTTAATTAAATTAAATTACTTTTCTAGTAGGTTCCATAATGAATATAATATACAAACGAAACCGTTATAAGACAAAACAGGAATGAGGACCACTGGCACTTTTAAGATATCTTGGCGATAGGGTCGAGTTACACACAACAGTGACTGTTTGATGCAGTAATATCGATAAATATCACACATAGCCAATCAGAGTTTCATCTACGACACTTGTATGATTGACAGAATACAGATCACGTGTCGTAGATGAAACTCTGATTGGCTATGTGTGATATTTATCGATGCTTACTGCACTGTGCTGGCACGTCACTGTTGTGTGTAACTTGACCCTTAGTCTTCAAAAATCTATTCGATATGCCATCTCAAAATATGTATCTGGACTTCTATGCCCGATAATTGGCAGGATATCCTTTAATGGTTATATATTCTTGGACACAATAGCCGCAATTTTCTTGCTGTTAATAGGAAAATTTATTCATTGATGGTGGTGTTGAAGTCCAAGAAACAAAAAAGCTATATTCGTATTGATCCAAAGTTACAATATTTCATGGACTTCTATGCCCGATAATCATTAATAAGATCTATGGTAACAAATCATAATTATTGTAAATTTTAGATGAAATTATAAAATAAAATATAGTTTAAAAGAAAGTCAAAAAAAACATTATTTTCTAGTTTCTTTCTGATTTTTTTTTCTTAATAGTTAATTACAGATTGCTTGATATTGTTAATATCAAATGTAATTACTACACTTACAAAATGAACAAATTGTTGAAAAAAAATTTTCAATTTAATTTTCATAGATTTAAAAAAAATTAATACTTTTCTAAAATTCTTCATTTCTTAAATACCATGTAACATAAAATTAAGTAATTGAGAACTTTTAATTTCATTTTTCAGTTTCTCTCTTTAATCTTTCTAAATCAATTTCTGGAAATTTTTCTTTGAGTGCCTCTTCATCCATATCAGGAAATTCTTGCCAAAGCTTTCTTATTTGTCGTTTCATTTTCCTAATTTTGTATATTTTTTGTTTCTTCTCTTTTTCTCGTAATTGATACTGAAAACTTTCTACATCTTTATCAAAGTCATGATATTCTGCATTAGTAACAGATTGTTGATTACTAAACGATTCTGGTACAATGTTATCCAACATAGACTTGATATATTTAGCTTCTTCGGAATCTTTCATTGATTCAGGTAAAACATGTTCTGAGTAATCATATCTATAGAAAGACAAATATTTTAGTTGGTTTTCATTTTAAATAAAGAATAATTTATAAATAATTTCTGAATTTATACATTATTTTAAAAACAAATTATTTATCCTGGGTTTCCCAGATATTACTACTATTAAAATATATTCAGATTACAACAAACTTTCAATTCAAAATGTGCTGTAAGTACTTGAAATTGTTGATTATATCTTCAAAGACAGAGACAAATAATGGAGGTACTTCTGGTTTGCTGGAGTGCAATGTTATTGGCAAAATATAGATTGTCATAGTAGATGAAATTCTGATTCCGATTGGCTACATGTGGCATTTTTTGATGCTTATATATAAAGCATCAAAAACTACCACATGTAGCCAATGAAATACTCATATATATATATATATATATGAGTATTTCATTGTAGAATAAAAATATTTTATATTTTTAATAAATCTAATCAATTTAGTATTTACCAGATATCAGACAAGATTAAAGTTAAAATAAACTTAAAAACTCACACCAAGGTTTATATAGCTTCTGGAAGAAAATTCGCTGAGTTCAGCATTAAAATAGTTCCTTTAGTATTAACACAAGCACTTTCGACGAATTTATAATCATTGTCCTCAAGTGAAAAGAATGATTTTAATGAAACGAATGTGCAGAATGTTCCAAGAACAGAATTTTTAAATTCAAAACAGGTGTCCGGTAATTCCATTAAGAATGTGCAAATAGTTTTTGACATGTTTGAATTCTTAAATCTACGGTGTGAGCGGCGCATGCGTGAAATTGACACTGAGATGGCGATACGATGTTAGGCGCATTTTGTTGTTTAAACATCGATACAATGCTATCCATACCCCGGGTAGATCGACGGTGGGAACATGAAGATTAAAGCTGGATGTTGTAAAGGATTTTAATTATTTGCAATTTCCTAATTAAAAAAATGTACGGATTTGTATATCTATACCAATTTTTTGCAATGAAATTTACATTCAAAGTAGTAATTAACTACAGCATAATTAAGTTTTCATTTTTATGCTTGTATGAAGGAACATAGTGTGATTACTTTATTGTTTATGGCAGAGATCATAAATAGTGAAGATATAAAATATTTCATTATCTCTTTATTCTCTCTTTTTTACTATCTTAATATTACATATAGTACCTATGTAAGTGTTTAACATTAGAAATTGGTGCATTTTTTCATCTTACTAAACAATATTTGAAGTTCATGTTTGAACAGAGAACTGCATTATTCTTATATCTCACTGAACAAAAGATGAGTTTCCTTGTATAGTAAAGACCATACAAATATTATGTGAGAGCCAGGATTTGACAAAAGATTTTTGGATGAAAAAAATAATTAAAATATTTCAAAAGTTAAATTGTGGTAAAATTTTCCCAACAAAAAAATAATTTAATTGTCAGAAGATATGATTGTATCTTTCACTGGAGTCACTTCCTTTCCCAGGTGGCACATTGAATGTGTCACCAGGAACCTAACAACAAAAAATCACTACTGGACAGAGAAATCAACATTGCCAAAAATGAGCAGGAGAAGAAAGGGGAGGACCCCCAAAAAAAGGAAATGTCTGATAATGACACGGAGAGTTCGGCCGACACAGGAGTTTGCCAATCCACCTCCTTGAGAAAGGATATTCGAGTGTGCTTCCCCATCGCTGATCATGTTCACCACTGCCGTTTGCCAGACCGTAGCTGTTTTGTACTGGAAGTTCAAACTATACCAGCAAGGAAGCCTATTCGGCCCGATCCAACAAACTTGAATTTCTTCACCTGTGCAAGTGATCTATGATAGTCTGCCCTCAATTTTGACTCATCAATCAAGTTTATCAAAGTATTTATACGCACAGAAATGCAAACTCTCTCTCTCATGACTAGGGTCCCATTTCAATAGTACTTCTTTTTTTTGCCATATAGAAAATCCATTAAATATGTTATGTTACATAAAGCCTTATCAATGTTGTTATGCTATATAAAGCTATAACAGAAATGCTATGCACTATTCATGACATATGTATCTATAACTAAATATAAATAAATAAATGGGTATTTGTTAGCATAAATCTGTAGTCAAGTGCATTCTTTCAGATGCACTGTCTCAGACATCCTACATCCCAAATCCAACCACAACTGCTCGATGCATGAAATGAAACATAATCGTCATCACGATTTCTCTGTTCTCTAAAACACAGTGGTGTCAGTCCTGACGTAGGCATCGCTGATCTGGTGCCAACCCTTTAGTCACAATTAATGGTGAGGCCATCCAATTAGATGATTTTATATTAATAGTTATATTTAAATGAAAAATTTTCTGTACCTGTACTCTCGACCTATTTCATCTCTTCTCATTTCCCATGGTCTTTCACCATTTTCTCCAGTTTCTAATTCATAGTATGCTCTATTACGTTCTCTAATTACTTCCTCAAGATTCTCCATGCTTTCTTCTACCTAAAAGATAAATTGCTCTATATAAGTAAAATTAGTAAATAATTTTTAATAATAAGTAATTTTATGATTTTAGTAAAATATTTTTATCATAATATTTAATTGAAATAAAATATATCCCAGAAAAATTTAAATATATAAATTTTAAAATGAGTTCTTAAATAAAGTCATAAACAAATAAATATTAACTAAATTAAAATGATATTATTTTTAAGAAGTTTGTGACTGTATTAAATTACTATATTAATACATTATATAGTAGACTCCCGTATAATGCGGGGGATACGTTCCACGTTGTAGGAAATCGTGTTATACGGGACAGATCAATTTATGCAAATTCAGGAGTCTGTAAATTGTAACGGTTGTTGCAATATGCAAATGAGATGTGATTCAGTTTGAAATATTATTTCATTGCAAACATATACATAACTAATTTGTTTCAAATAAAGTTTCTTTTAATAAAGGTAAGTCAAAACAGAATACAGGTAACTTAATTATAAAAAAAAATATTGTATGCATTATAATAATATTTTTTAAGAAAAACATATATTTTAGCCATGCCTACTGAAATAAATAAAATACCTGAGAAGTTGAGAAGAAAACATATAGCTCTGGACGACAAAATTACAATTTTGGATAAATTGAAATCTGGTGCAAAAGTGGCAACCATTGGCTAAAGAATTGAATTTACGAGAGTCAACAGTTCGAACAATAAGACAAAATGAAAGCAAAATATGAGCCATATTGTCTAGTACATCTTTATTAGATTTGAAGAAAGTTGCTCAAATAAAAAACATGTTAGTGCCTAAGATGGAAAAGTGTTTAATGATATGGATTAATGACTGTTACTCAAGAAATATATCTTTAAATATTGTTGCCATAAAACAGAAGGCACTCAAGGTTTACCAACATTTAAAAGATTCCAAGAGCATTTCATCTAATGAATTACATAAACCTGAATTTAAAGCCAGCACAGGATGGTTTGACAAATTCAAGAGAGTTTCTTTGCGTAATGTGAGAATTGTTGGAGAAAGTGCATCAACAGAAGCAGCTCAAAGATTTTCCGAATTTTTTTCCAAAATTGTAGAGGAGGGCAACTATATAGCAGAACAAATCTATAACGTTGATGAATTTGCACTGTATTGGAAAAAAATGCCTGGCAAGACATATATTGCGAAAAATGAGACTTCTGCTTCTGGTTTCAAGGCGTCAAAAGACAGAATAGCTTTGGTTTCGTGTTCTAATGCAGCCGGAGAATATGTAATTAAGCTGATGTTAATTAATCATACATTAAATGCATGTGTAATGAAAAACATAAAAAAATCAATGTTTCCTGTTCGCTGGCAAGCCAATAAAAAAGCATGGATTATATGCGAAATGTTTCGAAATTGGTTTTATAACTGTTTTGTATCGGAGATAGGAAATTATTTACAACGAAAAAATATTAGTTTTAAAATTTTGTTACTGGTGGATATCATGCCAGGCCATCCTATAAATTTAAACCATCCTAATGTTAAAGTGGTTTGCTTGCCATCCAACACAACATCGATTCATCAACAACTGGACCAAACATTTAAAACTTTTTATTTACGTTGTACATTTGAAATGATTTTTAAAAAATTGATTGTAATTCGAATGCAGCGGTTATGCAAATTTGGAAAGAATTTTCAATACTAAATTGCATAGAAATAATAAACATGTCTCTTAAAGAACTGAAATCTTTGACCCTCAATGCCTGTTGAGAAAAATTATGGCCAGATGTCATTATTACAGCAAATTCTCCAACTCCATCAGAAACAGATGTAAATCATGTTATAACTGCTGGACAAAATATCGATGGAGAGGGTTTTGTTGATACAAATGAGACAAATATCACCAAATTAATTAATTACAATAAAGATATTGATGAAATCGAATTAATAGAATTAGCAAATTGTTCTCATTCTAGTAATGAGGAGGAAAATTCAGTCCAGACTTTTAATGCAACAAAGCAACCTTTGAGTTTAGAAGATATAAATAAAGGGTTACAAATAGCCAAAACGTTAGAAACACATTTTATGAAAATTGATCCGTCAATAGAGTAATTTATGGAATTTAAAAGAAAATTGAATGATTGTCTATCCCCATATTTTCAATCTAAAAATGATCTGGAGAACAAACTGTTTTTAAATAACTATAACAATCAAGAAGAAATTATGGACTATTTAAGCGATAAATCTGTACTGTACAACCAATATTAACAAAACGGCATCATTGGAACTTATTTGTTGATACTTCCGATAGTGAATAAATGTTAAACAGTGAAGTGCATAATTTTATTTTAAGTTGAATAAAATTATTTTTTTCTTATATCTTTAAATGAGTATGTATTATTATTTTTTTTATAAACCGCTACTTGTTTAAACTGTCAGCTTCACTGTTCACATATAAACAACAGGTAAGTGTATACATTTGCTTTTCTAAACAAAAAATCAGAAACTATGTGAAAATGTTAAATTTAGCTTACGTATTATAGGGAACTGTTTATTGCGCTGTATGAGTACTAGTCGCAAGTTTTTACGGGAGCGTGTTATAAGGGAATTTACTGTATTTATAATTTTAAAAAGTGTTTGATTATACATTTAAAAAGTTTGTATTTTAATATTGAATGGCATGTTGCTTTAATATTAGAAATACAACAAATAAATATGATACAGCAATGCAAACAACACAAGTACCAGTACAATACATTCATTCCTTATGGAAGCTTAAAGAATTCTGTTATGATGTCATCTTTTCTTTGAAAGTCAATAAACATATCACCAAGGAATTAAAAATACTTTCTTTGATGTTTTGTTTCTTTAAATTGCCCATATCTTTAGCTGACTGAGAACCAGAGTGTCTGGATTGAACCATGTTGTTGTCACTTATTCATCTTCAACCAATTCAGAATGTTGCCATTTGCAAAATAATAACACAATCTAACTTTATTCTGATTGGTTAATTTATTGATTTATTTTTAGGATTTATTACAGAAAATTATACTTTATGACAAAAACATTAGTAAATATCTTCACAAAAACAATGGAACTGCTGATGAAATGAGGCTACCATTTATAAAATAATAATAATAATGCACTCACAACATTTATTTGCTTTGACTGGCTAATTTATTTTTAGTTTTACATCATTTAAATGTAGGAATTTTCTATTCCTACTACACTGGGAATTTGGCTGAGAGTCAAGTATAAAATTCTTGAAAACTAGAAATAAATTGAGTAGATTAAGATTCATGTATCATTATAGCCATCTGTTCCAATTTTTAAAGCAGTTATTTTGGCCAATGTTTTAATGTTATATAACTGTATTAGCATTAAGCAAGAGATCATAATAAGAGAGTTCTTGCAATTAATCATCTATCTATTTTTAATTTAATGCTCATATCTACTTCCAAAAACAAGGGGTGTCTATGAATGTTCTATCAGTAGTGTTAGCAGAAACAATTATGAAACACTTGAAAAAAAAGATTTTTATGGATCCCCTAACCCCAAGTTTGTGCTTTTATATCTACAATGTATTGATGATATCCTGATAATATGGGATGGATCATAGGATAAATTATTGTAGTTTGTAACTATGTTACACTATCTACCTGTCCATAAAGTTTTTCTAACAGAAACAGATAAGATAAGATAAGAAACAGAAACAGAAAGAAACAGATGTTTCCTTCTCAGTTTTAAATCTTGTGATAAAAAGATCATCTGGTAATTTAGTAACAGAAATGTATCAAATTTTACAGTGAGCCTTTGAGCATTCCTTGAGGTTTGTATAAACTTTAATCTTATATAAATTCAGCCATTTTGTGCTAATTTGTAGGATTTGTCTCCTCCTATTAATGGTAAAAGAGAGATAAGTATTGAATTGTATCTTGTCAACTATCATAAATGCAGAACATATGATTAGCAAGTTTAATTTTCTATAGAAACATTCAAATTTCAGTCAATACTCTGGTAATGGATAATAATTTAAAAACATTTAAAATAAAATTTTTAATTCAGAAAAACATTTCAATATCAATAACATTTTGCAATTTAAATACATTGAAATAATAACTATTTATAAACAAATACAGTAAAACCTCAATTTAATGGACTTTGAATTTAACAGACAAAATTTCCACTCTGTATATATGTGAAAATTACATCTTATTAATTTTAATATGCTTTTTATATGTAATTATATCAACAGGTTATCTTTCTTTTTCAAATCCAAGAGTCCATCACTCTTAACTTCATGCAACAACAGCAGTGTCTTGATATATCATCATCTAAACATAAATAGGAAATTTTTTCTGTTTTTATCAAATTTAAATTTTGTTTTCTTTTTAAGAATATTATTTATTTGTTTAGCATTTCATTTATTTTTATTTATTAGTACAAAGTAAATACCTATCTGTATTGGCAAAACAACAACTATAAAAACAACATATTTGTTTAGTTAAATACAATTAAAATGTATTTTCCAAAAAATGTTTATTTGTTTTGATTTAGATCATATACAGTCAAACCTGTTTTTATGCAGGGGATAGGGACCGCATAAAAAAAATCTCACGAAACTTCACAAATGGCTGTAAATAATAGTTTTCGCAACACAATTAAAAAAATATTTTTTTTTATGCGGTCAACAGGGACCGCATAAAAAAAGTCTCACATAGAAAATAACTCAAAACCGTACGAAATAGAATTTATTGACAACAGATGTCAGCACTTGACTGCATCGTCTGGTCTATCGTCTGTTTTACATATTTTTGTCCAGGTGGTGTTTTGTTGACTTAAAAAGTAAATTATTTCATTTTTCGCATATTCATGCAATAATATTACTATAATAAGTACATTTATGCTATAATAAGTTTATTTAGCTATAATAAGTCAACGTAAGACATGACGAATCGCACGAGACTAGTCGCCAACTATACCGCACAAATTAAAAATTCGCATTAAAAAAATCGCACATAAAAAGAGCGCATAAAAACAGGTTTGACTGTACTTGTTTATTACAGTCTCAGAACTACAGTGAATACATAAGCAATAATACATATTGTGAAATTAAACTAAGTGAAATTACATAAGTGAAAACAGATAAACTAATTAATTTGTTAATATTTTAACATGTGCATTTGGAAAAAAATTTACTTTTTTTAATTGAAAAGATTTTTTGGTTTTAATGAACACCCTGTCATGTAAATTAGTCTGTTAAATCGATGCTTTACTGTAATGCATCTCTAAGCACTTTTTTAGTATAGTTTTTTCTTTTTGACAAATGTTTTCAGCTTTCTTTAAAAATCTTCTTCAGGTTGCATTCTGATTTGAGAATCAAAGTTTTGCATTCTTGACAGATCTGAAGAAGGCTTAAAAATAAAGCCTAAAATGTTTGTAGAAAAAAAAACTGTGCTGAAAAAGCACTTAAAGGTGTGCTATTTGTTTATTGAACTTATTTCTGGCTTAGTTACTTTTAAATTTATTGTTAATTAATTTTAATATTTCAAATATTAAAAATCATTTATAGTATATGAAATTAAATAAAAAATACTAATATTACTTTATCTATTCTTTCTGGACTAGGAAATAATTCACATTCAGTCTTTGCAGCCTGTTGCATTGTCAATAACATATTTCTTTCTTTTAAAAGAATATACCTAAGTAAAAATACAAATATTTTAGATTGCAGATCTAATAATTCAGTTTATCATCATAAATATCAAAATTATAATCTGTTTTTAATCTTAATCTCAGTGTTTTTTAAAATATTCAAATTTTAATTTCTTTTAAATGAGATGTAGAAGAATTAAGACTGACCAGAAACAATTAAGAATAATGATAGAGAGTAATGTTTTATACATTTTAAATAAGGAATGTTTTGTATATATAAACATCACTAAGCTCAATATAAGAATACTGTATATTTCCGCAGATAAGACAATAGTTGAATCATAAAAAGAGGCCCCCAAAATCCAAGGTCGTCTTATAGGACAGATACAAAAAAATTACATTGAAATTTATATAAATTAAAACCATTATAAAAAAACGGACAAACCGTAATTATTTACTAGTAGAGAGTAGCGTATGTCGTAGCCCATAGAACATTTTTGTGAATAGTCAAGATCATTACCTGAATGTCCCAATCAATGCAAATGCTTTCAACAACAGCAAGGCAGAAAATAAAATTTGTTTATTCGAAAAATTACGAATAGGACATAATTCCGTATATGCTATACAGTATTATTATCCAGATGACGATCGCCGATCTAAACTAAATTCATAGGCCGTTGATAGTTTGGGGGTCATCTTATAGGACAGATATATGCTAAAACTATAAAACTTTGACAAAAATTTATACCTCGTCTTATCTGTGAAAATATATGGTAATAATAATTTAATAATAAATTATTTATAATTATTAATTTTGATAAAGAGATGACACCTAATGTCTACCTCTAATACCAAATTACTTAATATCAAGTGTGTTGTATAGTGATCATTTCAAAATTTGAAGATTGAAAAAAAAATGAATAATATTCCTGAGGAGGATAATCAATGGAATGATGAAAGTGGATAAAAATTAGAGAGATAACTTCAATGTAAATATACATACATATTATAAATAAAATGTAGTTATATATTATTATTTGTTAATAACAGAAATAAAAATAAGCAAAATAACATGCTTGTTGAGTACAAATAATAAAAACTACTGAGATAAAAATACATATTGACAGACTTGATGCAAGCATGAAGTATGAGTAAATAAATAGAAACAGTATTGAAGGAGAAAATATTATATAGATGAAAAGAGAATTCAAACAACTAACCTTTCACTACAGCATTGAATTGTTTCCTTTTTTCTAATATTTTTGAGTTTGTTAACCTTTTTTCAGGCTTTCCAAATCAAACTAGTAAAAAGGAAAATATTCAGTGCTGGAGTGAAAGGTTAGTGCTTGAAATGAGTTATCCAGTTTGTTTTAACAATTTGAACTTGATAAAAAGTGATTTTCAGAAACAAGCAATTGATTATAAAAAATACTGATAGAATTTTTGGAGAGATTAAGGGTTAAGAGTGTTAAATCTTATGATATAAGCTATTACATTTTTCTGGATTAGCTTTTAATGCCTGTCTCCCATAGTATAAAAGAGTTGTTTCATTACTCAGAGACCAAGCATAGTAATATAGTAACAACTAATCCAGCTCTACAATACTCTTTCAAGTGCAGGATACTAAACTATAATGCTACAGTAATGAAAAAGAAAGTACACACAACTTGTATATGAGAAACTAAAGTGAAAGAAAAAAAAAAACAATACAAAATTTGAGGGAAAATTTAAGCTAGATTTTAACAATTTTGAGTTTAAAACTATCAAAAATGTTTCTTAATTGACAATTAAAAAACTGATGGAGTGTAAAATTTACAGATACTTATAAATCATTTGTACAAATACAATCAAATGGCAATAAAAGAATTTCCTGAGATCAGCTGAAGTTAAACAAAGTTATTTAATGAATTGTTTAGATTTATACTTTTATGTCAATGACAATTTTAATTTACAGTATATTCTCTTTAATACAGCAATATAATTTTTTCTTGTAGGAATTTTAGATCTGGTTTAAAGTATTACATTATTTTTTTATAATTAAATAATATAAAACATAAATAAATTATAAATTTTATAAATATTAATCTTTTTTGTTATACATAAGACATGTAAAAAGAAAATTAAAAAATTAATATATTATCAAAATATTAAAATTACCAAAGTTTATGAAGATCAGAATTACTTTTAATTCTCAGTTCATCTTTGTGCCATGATCGACCTATAAAATAATAATATTTATTTGAAATAGCAAACTTTGAATTTTGAATGGATTATCTTTGAGAGATGAAGACTTATGCAATAATTCAAAATTGTTTCTTTCTACACTTACCAGATTTTACTTCTTGTTCTCCCCAATTTTTCTGGTCATCAAAAAATTCCATTAAATCATTTAATTTAGTAGTAGTAAATAAAGATTTTGACATTTGTTGTAATATTAATGGTTTTCTCAAGTCACTGTTAAAAAATATATTAATTAAATATTTATCAAAATAAAAGTTTATTAAATAATAGTCAGAACAACTAATTGTTTCAAGACAAAATTTTTTTGAGTTAATAATATATATCTTTAATTAAATAACTCCACAAAACCTTCAAAAACACCAGCACAAAAATATATTTAAAATAAATATGTTGAGACAAACATTTTCAATCCAATTAGGATCTGCTTCAGGTCATTAATCTTCAAAAGAATTAGAAAGCAGGACCAGCTTTGTGAAGATTCAGTAATATATATCTTCTCAAAATACTATAAAATACATCTAATAATATATAAATCCTATGGCAATAAATATCTATAGATTTGTTATTTGCAGATATCTAGGGTAGATGTACCAGTTTTGACCAGAAAACAAATTTAACTTAAAAATATAATCACCACATATTCAAATCTGTCCAATGAAACAAACTTTTATTGTTAATTGTGTGAACAGTTAAGTTAACTGTTCACACAATTAACAATAAAAGTTTGTTTCATTTGTGATTATATTTTTAAGTTAACTTTGTTTTCTGGCCAGAACTGGTACATCTACCCTATATGTTATGACTATAGATATCTGCAAACAACAAATAAGTGGAACTATCAGTCATTTACTGTAGCTTGTATATTTGCATCACAATACTTTTTCAATTTTGCTTTTCCATGCTGGTTTTGATTAATTTTAAGTTAAAATTAGTATTTTTATCAAACCAGCACCAATCAAAACATTATACAAAATCAAAACAATTCTATTTGGGTTGTATACTATATGTCCTCCTGTGACAACACCCTCTCATTACACGAGCTGCAATTGAACTTGATACAGTTTGAACTTGTACACAAACCATCAAAACATTGTTACAAGTTTACTGTGACTTAAAACAATACTTCAATAATACAAGTTCCATGATTATCTCTTTAGTGTTGTTGTATACCTAATAAAAACCTATTCAAAGCAGATCCCAATACTTATAATACAAGCTCCAATATGATCTTTCAATACAGCTTGATCATCTCAAATTGAATTGATAAAATAAGGTAATGCAACACAGCTGATCTAACAAGAAGGATGTGTTGGGATCATGTTATTGTTGAAATGATCCATGTAGTGGGTGCTCATAACCTTGACAACTTACAAAAGCATTGCATGTGTTTGAAATGTTGTTCACAGTAACAGATATAAAACTGTCAAAGAAAAAGCATCAGAAGTTAAAAGAATGGCACAATGTTCTAATAAATCATTTGAACATACAGCATGTTTGTCAATACATGGTTCTAAGAATTTTGTCTTCAGAAGAAAAGAAAAAAATAGCAAGTGACAGTATCAGGAGACCTAATTGCAATAGCTGATAGACAAAAGTTTTTAAAATAATCTAGTCAAAGGAGATGAGACATGGTGTTTCTCATACAATCCACAAACATCTAAATGGAAATCAACATATCTAGATGAAGAAATACCTTGTAGACAGGAGCAAAGGAAAAATTATGTTAACACCCCGGGTATTATTCACCAGAAATTTATTCTAGACCAGATGATTACCAAGAAAATGTATCTTGATATCTTTTGTTGTCAGAAGGCATCTCTCAGAGATGCAATAAGAAATGTTCACATAAATGGAAAACAAATACATGGATTCAAAAATTAATTAAAATTAATATTTTATTATAACCACATTATGTATCTTATTACAAATTTCTATACTACATGTGAAAAAATGACAAGATTGCTATTGTATATTCAAATATAAATTCGTATACGCATATTCCCAATGAAAGCGCTGTATTGTCGAATATGAGACAGCTTCCACGGAGAAAATATTTGAATCGTGTAAAGCAGCAGATTATGGGCATTTGCTTTACAGAGCATCAACCTCACACGATTTAGCTCATGGGTGCTACACTCCATAATATCGTATAACACTTCCAATGATTCTATCCAAGGCCGGCACAGCTTCCCTATAATCAAATGTCACCACATGCCACTGAAGGTTTTAATGGCATAGTATTGTGTTTGGCATAAAGCCATAGTGTTTGTTTATGTTAACCATCTGTATTCACATAAAATACAAGAGAAAATGAAGAATGTAGATCTATCAAATGGTAGAGGGTACACAAGAAAATTGACATCTTAAAAGTATCAACTTTGACTTAACAAGACTGTATTACAGGTATACCTCACCTTACATTGGTAATTGGTTCCAGGAGAGGCGACATAAGTCGAATTTACTTGTCACTAGACTAAACCACAAATTACCATTCCCAGTTCTGTATTTTATTTATAAATGCATTTTTAATAATATATGTTTAATAAGAATCTATTTTAAGCTTACAAACAAATAAATTTTAGTTTTTAATATAGTACAGAAAAAAAGTAATCTAAATTTATGAATACTTGCACTGTACATACTTGTAAATGTACATGTTTACAATTTGGTGATGTTTACAGTTCATCGCGGACTCTTTATTTGTGAATGTGGTTTCTCTAAGACATTATAAAATAAGATGATTTTTTATGGTTAAAAAACAAATACAGGTATTAAAATTATTTTGCGATAGTAGAAAATAAACTAATTTATGTTAAATTTACCAATATCGAGTGGCACTGACAACGACGCCACATGGTAGATATTGGAACTACTGTGGAAAATGCCAATAATGAGCACTTAGAGATAGTACACATTAGGTGTTTTGAAGCATGCACTTTGGTAACGCACATTTTAAAAAACCAAGAGGTCCACATAGGTATACACACGCGCTTCTGGCCAAATGCACGTTGACAGATTTTGGTTAGAACGTGCATTGCGCAGGTGTCAGCTACGTGCTTTGAGATACACGCGCTGCCATTTTGTTGTACATTTGATCACATGCTTTTGGGTAGAGTGGACGCATGTTAATGTTATAATGAGTTTTTCTTCTGGAGAAATCGAGTCTCTTAAAATTGTTGATTTACCAGTAATATCCACTTTTATAATATGGAGTAAGTCACCAAATGATTTTATAGACATTCTAAAATAATTAAAAAACTTGGGCTCATATTGTCTTAGTTTTGGATATGTCACAAACATTCCATGTGTCAGTCTATCTTGTAATATTGGGTGCACCCAAAATTCTATTTGCCTCTGCCGTCGTCTTTTATAGCGACGATAGAGGAGCCCCACACAAGCAATCACTTCCACGTCCATTTCCAAACTGAGCCTGTGCACACGCCCTACTAACGGTCGTCAAACGCTGAGCTAAACGCACAGTGTGTACGCTGCTAACACGCATTTAATGCAACACCCAATGCCTAATGTGTACTATCTCTTAAAGACCGCTAAATAAGATGACAACACAGAAACACAATGTTTTCATGTTTCGTTCTCTAGAATTTATGATGATTATATTAACATTTACTGTAAATGTACATATTTTAATATGATTTTATGTGCTTTTAACGCTTTTCTAGTGATATTACGACTTCAATATTTGTGGCAGAAGGATGTAAAGTCAAATAAAATGACTTAAACTTCATTTTTATTTTTCCATATACTTTTTTGACAAACGACGTAACTCGAGGTACACCTGTATATGGAAAACCTTATATACTGTGCCCTGGGACTTATAGATAGCTGCTACATCAAACTGCACTAACTCGAAATGTTTTACTATATATCCTGTATTTTCAATTTGTTTTCATCATATGTATCTTATAAAATATAGTTTTTATTTAAATAATGGTAAGATTTCAAATGTGAATGATACTGTTGGGACCTTAACCGAGCTGTAGAGCATACCCATAAAAGCAAAACGTCAAAGTAACCATACCTTTATATTTAACCCTACTCAACTTTCTAAATTTTCCTAATTTTAGCAAATATTAATTACACTGAATTACAAAGAAATCTACTTTATAAGTTAATAAAAAATGTTCAATATAACTGAAACAAATTAATATCTTCATTACCCAATATTCGCAAGTCTAATTTTACTTGTGAATTTGTAAAGAGTACATAAAGTTCTAGCATTCATCTTCACAAATTAAATAAGCTTTTAAATTATAAAATAATATACACAAGCACAATCCAAAATATTTTAAAGCTGAGACCATCAACAAACACACTGAAACCACGTGAACGATTGTTTAATGACTTTTACGCCATCTAACGGGAAAAATTCTACAGATAAATTTTTTAACCTTATAGATGAATTTTAAATTTTATTTTAATTTGTTTTTTATTTTTATTGACTGAAAATAATTACTAAAATAACTAATAAATAAAATAATAATAATAAATATACGATAATTTTCAACGATAATTTTATTACAGATGGCGTTGCTTACATTTTACATCGTTTGGTCTGCTTGAGAAATGGAGAAGTGCGAAGAGTGTTGTTTGTAAGTCCGTGTTTTTATTAATAAATGATAATAACCTAATGTCTTTGCAGCATATTTAATATAATGAATTTACATACGATATAAGGCTACTTAAAAGCCATTTTTTTATTACTTAACCATTCATTAAATACGTACAGTACCATGATAGTAAAATTACACTGTGAAGATCAGTTGTTCACCTATTGGACAAATAGTAAACATTTTACTGATAACATCCACTTAAATGTAGTTTTAGATAAGTTTTCAATTCTGATTTAAACCGATACTCGGGGTTTGTTTTGCTGTTTGATGGTACAGATGCAGCTCTGAACAAAGCACAATTGCTTTGCTCAGAGGTTATGGGGACCGGTTAAATTTACCTATGGTAGTCAAAATGGCTAGTCTCTAATTCCAGCAAACAGAAGAAAGAAAACAGTGGGGATGCATGTTCTAACCTAACCTAACCTAACCTATTCTAATAAATTACCAAGCAAATTATTAGAATTGGTTAGGTTAGGTTAGGTTAGAACGTGCGTCCTCACTGTTTTCTTTCTTCTGTTTGTTGGAATCAGAGACGAGCCACCATTTTGACTACCATAGATAAATTTAACCTGGGGACCTTATGGGGGTCAAACTTTCAGATGTCAATGACACTATTGGGACCTTAACAGAGATGTAGAGCATGTCTATAGGAGCAAAATGACCAAGAAACCATACCTATAAGGTTGCAACTATGCAGATGCGAGCGAGCGAGAAAATGTGGCAAGAAAAGGTGATGACATTTTACGCTCTATTTCTCGTTTTTATTTTTTACGACCACGCAGACAAGAACGAGAAACAGAGAGTGTGAAACATCATTGCCTCTTCTTGCCACATATTCTTGCTCGCTTGGAAAATTCACTCGCTTGCATCTGCATGGTTGCACCTTAAGTATGACCCTTTGCAAGGATAGCCTCATGAAATTTTACCAAAATTTGTGGGGGGTTGATACTCTTCATTCATAACTGCAATTTTGCAGTCCTAAATGAATAAGCTGAAATCTCTGGATATTTGGAGATGTAGTTTTTAAAAATATGCTTGCAATGAACCAGTTTTCATGTAAATTATTAATCATATGTAACTTCATAAATTCTACAAGCTCTTACCTAGGGTGAAACAAATGAAATAAAATAATATGTTTTCATTGTCCATGCTTAGTTAACTTTGAAAAGGATAGGATTTTTTTGTTGAGAATGTTCAAGAATAAGTTTAATTGAAACATTTTAGAAAACTCAAATGCTTTAGGCTATGAAAGAAATAATTATTTTCTCATGCCAAATAATTCTTACCAGATAAAATTTGCAAGCAGTATCTAATGGCATTAATAAACTTTAATTGTTTTTAATGCTTTAGGTTGCACATTCATCATCAGGAGTCAAGAAGAGAGAGAAAGATTTATTCTTTTTCTCTTGTTGAAGATTAAATAACCTAAAATTGCTTTTTTTCTAAAAAAAAAAAAAAAAAAACAGTTTTAATTGGATTTAAAATTTCAATTTCGGAAATTTGTATTTAACAGATCCATATTAACATTTTCAGCAATTACTTATTTTTTCTGTAGATATTGTAAATATGCCTATCTTTTTTTCACTCGGTCTATTTTTACACGATTTTGAAATAATGTGGTTGGCAAAAGAAAATAAATCCTCTTTTTATACTGTTAATTTTTTACCTGGGAAAAACAGATTATTTGAAAATTTTTAAATTTAATTTTTTGTTAAAATTGTGTTATTTAAAAAAGTTACTCTTTTTGTTGAAATACTAATTTTAAAATGACATGTTTCTAAATTAACAGTTAGTTTATCTTTTTTAAGCACAGTACAGTAATGTATGTACAGTACAGTACATCAGAAAATACTGTAAGTTGATTTTGTTTCCTATGCTATGTTGTGTTTATTATATTTAAGTAGAAATAATGTTAATGATAAATGATGGTAGAATAAAAAAGTTTGTGTTTCTCGTGTTAATGACTTATTTTAACATACAGTACCATTGAAGTTATGGCTCCTATCAAGCATCTTTCTACAAGATGCATGTACTGTACTTTTTTACATGATTTTTGTTTTATATGGCATTTTTTGGAACATATCCACCATGCATAAAGAGGGCTAGGTGTATATGATTGGTTTTATGTCACTCAGACACATTTTTAATATTTTTTCTAACTTTGTTAACTTATTTCTCCAACTTTTTTGTTTTATACAAAAGTTTTATCTTATTAAAATTTAATAGTGAATTTATTCTAATACATTTAGCAATTATTATTTATTCAGTTTTGAAAATAACTTCTTGAAATAAGAATTATTCTTATACTGTTCTGATTATTTATAATGTTGTTCTGAATTATTTGTTGTCATTGTAAATGTTATACTTTTGATGATGATCTAAGTAAATCAGTTGTTCTATGATTGTAAAATTTTCTCATTTTATATATTGTTAATATCTAAAACTTCAATTTCTAATGATCTTTTTGGTTTTTTCCTCAATTGATCATCAGTTTTACAAGCCATTTTGCTATTTTTTGATATATTGAATCAGCGTAATAGAAATTATCTTTAATTTACTTCTGTAGTTTTTTTACTTTCATTGACAAATTATTATTAATAATTATCCATGTGTATCATAAAACATACTCATCCTTTAAAAAAAATCAGATGTTTTTAAAGACTGATGTTAGATTACTTTGATGAACTTCTTTCAACTAATCTAGCATCAGTCTTTAAGTTTCAACAAAGTAAATGGATAGAATAAATAAACTAAAATTTATATTTATTTATTTTTCATTAAAAATATTTTTCTGGCTAATGAATATTTGCCAATGATTTATCATTATTTATTTTTGTATTGATAAATAAGTACTTTGCAAAAATTTGTTCATGCAATATTAAATAATTAAAGAATTTAAATTTTACAATAAAATAATCTTTAATCTGCTAACTGTTAATTGTTTTTTCTTTGGTCCACAATTTACTCATCAAAAAAATATTGTTTCTGTATGTAATAATATATATTTTTGATAACTGTAGACCAAATAATTTCTTTCTCTCTCTCTCTCACATGCACTTTTAATTCATTTGTATATATTCATTTCTGAAAACTGGCATAATTATGTTTTTAAATATTTTATAAAGTTACTGTAAAAATATTTACATGAGTAGTACATAACAGTACATAACAGTAAAACCTCTAAATTTTGAATTTGAAGGTAGCAAAAAATGGCTAGTTTGAGTTATGGAGAATTCTAAATGTGGAGTATATGAAAAATAGAAAAATTTTCATACAAAATAGAAAGCAGTAGAATAAAGGATGCAATTCTGCAATGTATTTAAGTCCATGGTATTTATTTGAATCATTATTAGAACACTACAAGAGGTTGTAATAATGATTTAAATAAATGTTACAAATTTAGGTATATCACAAAATTATCTCTATGTTACACTGAATTTATTCAAAAATCAAATTTTGCATAATACATTACATGAATTAGCTACTGGAAAATTTAGGTGATTAGCAAATAGACCTTTATTACTGTAAAAAATTATGCAAGTTTATAAAGTGCTGAAGATACAAAATTTAAGATGGCTGCCATGAACAAAGAAATAGGCTCTAAATATTATAAATAAATATCTAAATAGAAATATGAAGTTATGAGAAAATCAGTATCCTGTAATGGAAATTAAAAAACAGAATACTAAAATAAACTTTACCATGGTATCTCTTGCCTGCTGTTATAAAAAAAAAAACTGTTAATATTTCCACCAGGTAGAGAACATGACTTTTAAGCTGCTTGACTGCTTGACAATACTACAGGAAAACTAGATTTAGCCCATTTTTTTGCTAAATTGGCAGTTCTGATGTCTTTGTCATACTTATCTAGCTGTATTAAAGCTATTTTACCAAGCAGTGTGCCAAAAAATTTCACAGAACTTAATAAACTTAGGTTGTTCAGCATCTGATGAGTTCAACTTGAGGGACAACAAGCCTGTGTTGTTATACCTGATAACAGTTACTGACCTTACAATAAATGAGATCCATTATATAGAGAAACACATTATGTTATACAGAGTGTTTGCCAGAACCAATAATAAGGTTCAACTTAAGGAGGGACTTAAGGCTACAGTTTGACTTAAAGAAAGATTCAAGATTAGAGGTTTTACTATATTTTGTTTTCTTCAATATCTCAAAAGTGATGACAACAAAAATATGTAATAACATGAACAAATAGTTTTAATTACTTTTGGAGATTTTGAGTAAAGAATAGATTTATTTTAATGCTAATGTAAATGATGCTTTTGCATTGGTCACTATTTAATTCTTCTGCTTGCCATTGCAGTAAAAGTTGAGTTTGACTGGACTCAAAATACATCCTTATTTTTGTTGTACTCTGACATCATAATGGAAATGTAACTTTCATCATAATGGCATCATAACGGCTTAACTTACTAACATAGATTCCATTATAATGGGAACCAGTGAACAACATGAATTACAGCAGAATGTGTTTAATATTAAAGATCATTTAATTGTCTCTTTATCCATTGTTTTATTATTTGTGTGGATTGTTTGTTATGTTCAATGTCATTCTAATACTTAGCAAGATGTTGCAAACATTCTAATGATAGTCCAACACATACAAATACTAATGAACATTATTACATAATTGTGTTTGAGATTGTATAGCCTTGACTTCTTGAGTAATGTTAACAGATCATTGTCATTAGAGATTTCTTTGTAAAGATGATTGATGATAGATGAGTAAAATGTAGTTAGAAAAGGTGCATTCATTTTTGAGATAAGTTTGTTGCATATTTGATTGTTTACTATTAAGTTGCTATGAGATTGGTATTTTCTTACTAATAGTTTATTTATATTGTCATGTTTAGAATATTTTGTTAGAATTTTAATATTTTTAGAAATTGTGTTTTGGTTCAGCTCCAAATAAAGTACATATTTATTAATATTTATGAAATTAAGAACTGTTTGATGACATTGAATAGTAATAATTTGATTGTCTAAAAGTTTTAGAAAAATTTGATAGAGTAATCAAATTTTAATCAGTTTAACTTTTTAGAAAAATTTGTAAAGAAATGACTGAGATTTTGAACTTGCAACTTAATAAATAATTAATTGATTAAATACGTAATGAGAATTTTTCCATTACTAATGTGAATGAAATTAAAAATGTAAATTTACTAAGTTAATTTTTTTAGGTTTTTTAATTTGTTTATTATCTATTAGTAATTATTTTCTTTGTATAATCAAGTTATATACATTACTTATTTATATTAAAATAATCAATTTGTAAATTTTAAAATTACTTTAATACTGATTATAATAAACTTTTTTTTTTTAGGTATTAATATTCCTGAAGAAAACATTCTTTCAAAATTATTTCAAAATGACTTCACACATGATGCATTTTGTTATTGGTCTGAAAAGTCGTAGTGAGGAACTACGTTCAAAGACAGCACGAGATTTACATCATTATGTTACAACTGAATTAAGAGAAATGTCTGTAGAAGATGTCACATCTTTTATGGATGATTTTAATCATCATATATTTGAGATGGTCTCTAGTTCTGATATAAGTGAAAAAAAGGGAGGAATATTAGCAATAGGTAATCTTAGCTTTTAATAGCAAATTTAAATTAAGTCATTATTGCTTAACAATACACTTAATCATCCATTATCCATATATAGTTTTAAACCTATTAAGATTTTGATATATAATAATAATTTTACATTTTACTTTATTGAAAAAAATAATTAAAACAGTTTTATGTAAAATAATACAAAACTATTAGTCAAAAAAAATTTATTCATATCATAATTTGTAATATGTATATTACAAATTATAATATGAATAAATTTTTAGTATTAATGTATGTGTGTATATACATACATACACACATACATTAAATATACATTAATACTAAAAATGTATATGTAAACTATATTAAATATTTGATATTTGCAAAATTAAAAAGGTAATAAGTTTATATTAATATATATATATTTAGGTATATATATATTAAAACCTTTATAGTTTACCTATATAATGATATATACTGTACATAAACATACAAATTTTTAGTATACATATACATATTTATAGTTTACCTATATAATATATATACTAAAAATTTGTATGTTTATATATATATATATATAGATATATACACATACATTCATACATAAAAATTTGTATCCCTCATATAACACTATTTATGTTTGAAAAAAGTGCTGTGTTATGCAAAACATAGGGTTACATTCCAACAGTTAGCAAAAGTATACTAGTTTTTTTCATAACTAAGAGAAAAATGTTTATTAAAGCAATCAATAATTAACTAACAATCACAATTAAAAGTACTATATTATGCATTAATGTTCATTTTATTCAAATGAGGGCATTTTCTTTTTACAAAGTAACATCATCATCTGAGGTTTTTTGTTGATCTTCAGAAATATTAGCAATGTTTTTTTTTATTTTTGTCATAAAAATTTTTTAGGTATGACAAAATAAAAATATTTTATTAATCTAAAATGTGTTCTAGTGGGTTGCATTTGTTCAATCAAGGACCAAGTGATTTTTTCCAGAATTTGTGTTTGAATACCGAATCGTTCGAGTTGGGAACAGTTCGAGTACCAAGATACCCACTGTATTTTGTTTGTCACAATTTTTACAAATGATTATTTACCTACAGTTAAAAAAAGCTTAATAACACTTACCTAAGAATGTTTAAATAAACTTTACTAAATATGAAGATTAATTGATAAAAACAAAACACAGTGACAGTCTTAAAGACTAAAGTCTGAAAGCAATGACAATGACACCTGGTTGATAGGAAAGCTATGACAAGGAAGGAAAAAACTTGTACTATCAGTTTTTATTAAACTTGATGAAAAACCCAAAAGAAATTGAAAATTTCAATATTCTAAAATCTATGGACAAATTTGAAATAATGTACAGTACATTGCTTACTTGAATGAAAAAAATATTGAATAAAGGAGTTTGCACTTAAAAGTTTTGAAATTGTGTACAGAAGATTTCTGAAACTGTGTTAGTGCAAGATTGAAAACTGTGTTTTATAGGGGATATTTCCAACTCTCAAACTGTTAGAGCAAAACCATGTTGTAGAAGTGCCATGTTGTACAAGGAATACCTATATATGTGTGTATATATATATATAATGGGTTGTTCGGAAAGTAATTTCGTTTTTTCCATAGACAAATAAATGCAATATTCTTATAATAAATAAATATTTTATTGAATTATATATTGACCATTTTGGTCAAATACCTGTTGTCATCGTTTCTGGTGGTAGCATGATTTCATATTCATAAAAATTTTTATTGTTGTTTACAAAAAACTAATCCAACTGATTTTTGACATTGTCATTTCAAGTAAATGTCTTACAGTTAAAAATAATTTGTATAGACTGGAACAAGTAATAATCTGAGTGTGCCCAATCTGGCGAATATGGTTGGTGTGATAACACATCCCATCTAAGCTATAACAGTTTCTGACGAGTTACCAAACTTGTGTGAAATTTGGCATTATGGTAAAACACTACACTTTGTTTGTTGATCAATTCTGACCTTTTCTGTTTGATGATATTACTCAATTTGTTTACTCGATGGCAGTACACTTTGGAATCAATTGTTTAATTGTCTGGTAAAAGCTCAAAAACAAATTTTTTTAAAATCCCACTATAGAGAGCATCTCTCTTTAATAACATGTGGAACCCATATATCGAGCTTTGAAACAAAACCAATTCGTTTTAAGTAATAATAAATGTTTCAATTTAACAGATTTAATCTTTTAGTGATTTCACGTGTTGTTATACAGCAGATTGCTTCAATCGGTACCTTTATTTTGTTTTTATTGGATTTCAAATGGCCATCCAGAATGTGATGTATCTTCGATATTAAAATTGCCAGAACGCAATTTTGTAAACCAGTTTTGGCACTGTCTTTCTCTCAACACATCTTCTCCAAACATGTACCACAATTTTTTTCTTGTTTGAACAGCATTTTGATTTTTTGGTTATAAAAAAGCAAAATATGCCAAAAATGATGCTTTCGATTTTCCATATTTGATGGGTCACCGAAAAAAAACAATTGTACAGAATCAAACAAAATTTTCTACAAATAAGACTTAAAATGTCAGCTGTCGAAGTATATAATGAAAATGTGGTTTAAAATAAAATTGGCTGGTAAAAATACATCTAATTCCTCTAGTAATTAAAAAACAAAATTACTTTCTGAACAACCCAATAATATATATTAATATAAACTTATTACCTTTTTAGTTTGGCAAATATGAAAGATATAATTATTTTATTATATATTTTTAATATTTTACTTTATTCCTTTTAGGTTATTTATCCTTAGGAAAAGGGTAATACAAAATCAAAATATTTTAAACTATAAGAAATTAAAATAATTAATGTAAAAATGAGAAATATTTTTAACAAATTAAAAGTTTTAAATAGTTGAATTATAGTTGAGTTAGCTTCCAACACAACACCCAGGAATTTTAGTGGATCAGGTAATCAGGAATTTAATGACTTAACCCACAAAGTATTCAAGAATCAAATACAAAGTTGCTTATTAAAAAAAATAGTTATATCACTTCAGATGGAACTATGAACCATAAAAACATAAATATGTTTTTAAAAAATCCAGCACAAAATATTTACCATATGAAATTTTATGGAAAATATCTGAAATTATGGAACTTTTACCTTGTTTGCATAGCTGTAGGCAGGAAAGTAGCCTGAAAGGAAAGGTTGACTCTGCCAATATGATCATATTTTTTGTGATGACGAAATAGACAACAAGGAAAACTTCAATATTTCTATTTATATAAGTCTTTTATTATTTGTATTTTTGCAATATATATTTTAAAATAAATATGTTTGTAATTGGACTCTATTAATCATGTTGGAACAATAAATGTAATCAGAGAGATAAGTGAGAGGAAACTTTCTGGGGAAGAGGAGTTGACCTTTGGATGACTTAAACTTTTGTGGTTCAAAGATCCAATAGAACCAACAAATAAATTGAATATTGACCAGTAAGGTTTGTGGGGGTATCCAAGAGGATGATCTCTGAGAAATTTGTGTCCAATGGAGAAACAAGGAGAGTTGCAACTAAGCTTCCAAAGGAGAACGACTCATTTTCGTCTTTGTTGCTCTCTATGAACAAACCCAGAGAGTTTAAGTTCAAGCAACTAACCAAGATGAATTCTTTCATTACTGATTAGCTCAAATCTGCTCATCACCTACCAAATAAATTCTTAACAGAAACAAAGAAGGAAATTTTGCCAAAATATCAATAATTCTACACCTTCTACTTTTCCAGCAATGTTTTTGATCCCATTCAGAGGTCTGCCTTAAAAATTATAAAATTAATTAAAAGAACTGAGTTCTAATGGCAGAACTATAATATTTTAATACATCAAATTTTGAAATATGTAAGTTGTTCATTTTCGAATGTTGTAAATTTAAAATAAGCTGTTATAGTTCTGCCATTAGAACTCAGTTCTTTTAATTAATTTTATAATGTATATGTTTTCTAACATAATAATATACCTGAGGCAGACCTCTGAATGGGATTGAAAATGTTTGTTTTGATTAATTTGAGTAATTGACCCATTTGCAGGTACCAGTACATCTTGTTGAGATAAAGTGAGAGGTCCTCTCATTTTCGACTGCAACATTTGTCTTCAAATGGATGTTGGACAGTAGATACAACTAACTTTCTGAAAATTTCATGAGAATCCAATAAATAGGATTACTTTGGATAGAATAAATATTTAAAATTCAAGTCTGGGAAGTTGAAAGTAACATAAATCAATGTTAGGGGACCATGAAAATCTTAGACTTGAAAAGAATTTGAATTAAAGAAATTCATGTTGATTATAAACAAACAACAACATTACAACCTGATACATTATAAACTACAAGCCAACCAATGCCGTATGTTATTGGGCTATCTAGTTCGATAACATACGGCATTGGTTGGATTGTAGTTCATGTTGATTTTAAATCCCTATGCTATTTCGTTGAAACCTACCAAGTACATACTTTGTTTTCTTCAAGTTAAAGAAATATTCAAATTGCAAACTTTTGAGTTAGAGAAGTTTTACTGTATTTAAACTCCATTAAAATATTCATAATTATATTATCTGATGATATATAATTAATATTACTTTTTAAATATTTAATATTTTTTACATATCAATCAAAATCTTCAATAAACAGATAATGTAAATATAGTTTATATCTTCTTGTACAATGAAATGTATTTTATTATTGAATTTTTCTTACTCAGCTAGTAGTGATTTTGTTTTTACCATGCATATTCTGTTGATATAGAAAAAGAATTAGCGTTACTTTTCAAATGTCTAACAATTAAATTATTAGTTTGATATTTACAATTTTATAGATATTTGGTTAATTTCTATGTTTTTAAGTATATTTAGATTTTATTTATACTTTTGAAAAAATGTATTAATTTTGTTAATTTTTTATATGTTTTAGTAATATTTTTAGGTTAAATTTAAATAAATTAATTTTGTCTTGTTTTTTAATTTATAATTTAATATTTAAAGCTGTTTATTTTTACAGTTAATTTAATTGGAGTTGATGTGGGAAATACAAGTACTCGAATCAGTCGGTTTGCTAATTATCTTCGTAACTTACTTCCATCAGCTGATACTACTGTAATGGAACTTGCAGCTTGTGCAGTGGGAAGATTGGCATTAGCAAGTGGAACTTACACTGCTGAATATGTAGATTTTGAAGTAAAAAGAGCTTTTGAATGGTTGAGTGGAGATAGAAATGAAGGAAAAAGACATGCTGCTGTATGTAACATTTTAATAAATATGTAACAAGTCATAAAGAAAAATTAATTGAGAAAAACTTATTTTACTAAAAACACAGAAAATTAGATCTTTGTTAAAAATATTATATTAGTCAATGTTCATTCACTGTGTTGCTATGAAAATTTTTTAATGTGTAACAAATATTACTTACAAAAACTTGAAAATTAGCTATATATATATATTTAAAGACAGATTTCTATATACTTAATTGTTGTTATATATTTATTAGGTTCTTGTTTTGAGAGAACTTGCTGTTTCAACTCCAACATTCTTCTTTCAACAAGTTCAGCAATTTTTTGATTGCATTTTTAATGCTGTAAGAGATCCTAAAGTAAGTTTGATAAAGCATTATTATTATTATTATTATTATATTGGGTTTAGTGAGTTATCCTCAGTTGACACCAGTGGCTGTGTACTATGCCAGATCAGAGTTAAGGCATAGTAACCAAAACAAGACAAAAATTAAATAAGTGTGTCAGTGTGTGTGTCTGTATTCAGTAATTTCTTAAAAATATGACATGTATTCAATATAGTGGCCTTCTGTAGTGTGATGTATGTATTTCTATTCAATTGTAATGTTTCCAGGCTTTTGTGTAGTGTGTGTGGTATGACACCTGTAGAGGAGAATGACAGGTACAATAAACACCCTATCCATCCTCCACAGATGTCTTATTTCCTGGGCGAGTTCTGTTTTCTTGCCGATTACCACCATTTTTAAAAAAAGAGAGAAAATATTACATTTTATTATATATATCAGTTCATCTGATAAGCAATCACTGTTAATAATCACTCATTTGTAAAAAAAATATTTAAAAAAACAATAGACCCTTTTCTCTTGCACTTTGGGCTAATATTAAATTAACATTATCTACTGTTATTGTTAATAATAGCCCAGACTACATGAGAAAATGGTCCATTATTTTTTATTTTAGTTTTTTGCAAATGACTATTAACAGTGATCTTTTATCATATACACTAACACATATTTTAAATGCTATTTATTGAAAATAATAATTCATAAGCTCTATTAATCTATTTATTTAATTATTAAAGTGAATTACTTAGTTTAATTAATATGCCTTTGTGTTCTTAACTTAATTTAAACTTATCTTGTCTACTAGTACTTTATCAATTAACAGGACTTATAAATCCTGTTAATTGATAAAGTACTAGTAGATGAGATAAGTTTAAATTTAAGTTTGAATTACTTAGTATTTAATAGTAGAATTGTTACGGGAATTTATTATTACTTCAGTTTTTCAATTTTTTAAAATAATTTATCCACATTTATGAAATAAATAATAAATGTGAATATAAAAATGAAATGAATTTAAAAATAAAAATTTAACGTGAAAACTATAGGAGTATGTAAAGGTCCGCTTTTAGCGGAGCAGGTCTAAAAGCGACACGACCTTGGTAATTGGTCTCACCTGGCGTGTGTCTACTAACGGTCGGGAAGACAAAGGTGTACGCATCAATGTGCTTGCCACATGTTTGTCGGGTAGAAAATGTAAACACGGAACGGACATGACGTTAAGCCGTTTCGTCGGGAGGAGAGCAGACGTTTTTGAAAGCTCCCGGGGAAAGAAAGGACCCTGATTGGTTGTAAGTTGTCGCCGAGGAACTCTTTAAATAGTAAGAGTGGCGAGAGGAACGGGGAGAAGGGCGAGAGACCGGATACGTGGTAGTCTCTGACACTTAGGAAGCCCGTGAGGTGTAGAGAGAGTGATCTCCTCTTAGGAATTCCTCTGAGAAGGGTTAGTGTAGAGACAGGACAGCCACTCGGTTGAGCCAACTCCACAAACTGACCGGAGTTTCCCCAGAGTCTGATCGTTCCCAAAGGACAAGCCGTCACGTGAGACGCCGTACCTTTATTGCATCATGTGTGTAATGTTGTCAAACTTGTATATCCTGTAAATATTTGTTTTGTAAATAAACTGTAAATATTCATTGGATTGAGTGTGGAGGTGTAGCTTTCCACAAACCATCGTACGGACATTCTCGAGTCGTAAGAACCAACTCGAGACGGATCATCATAAAGATCTTCACCGGATTACAATAGAGATCTTCACTGAGTAACTCAAAATAAATAATTTAATATTTTAAATTACTTTGTATTGAATCTATGCAACTTTTAATGATTTTACATCATATCAGAACTTAAAAATATTTTAAAATTTACAAACATACAGTGGGTGATTGGTTAACAAACAGTTCGGACTGTGAACAAATTGGACAATGAACACTTTCGTGAAAGATTTTTATGTTCGGACAACAAACACAAGTTAGGATAATGAACACCTTGCAGAACAAACACAAGAAGAAGCGACGTAAAATACTGCATGCCAGTTGGTGTCCCCTTGTCTTCAGGTGACAATTTGAAACGTTTTGGAGCTCAAGAGATGTCGACATCAATGCATGACCTGATACCGATCAGATAGTATTTTTTTGAACTTTGAAACTTTCCCTTGTAATTCCAGCCTTTTGTTTATATTTCTGGCAAAGAATTTTTTTATAGTCTTTGTGAGACTGTTGGGTGGGTGCTTGTTAAATTTTGCATTGGTTTTTATTTTCGAAAGACAAGTTTAACTGTCCCATAAAATATTTGTTAACATTTTAACACCAAATTTTGGATTTCATCTGGGCCTCACATTTATATAATTTTTTTGTGCTAGCACTTACAATCTGAATTTTTGTAAGTGCTTTTCTGAACTTTTTATTTAAAAAAAACTGATAATATAATGAAGCCTAAAAGGAGTGGATTTTCAAGAACCATGCTCACCACAGAAACCAAGCAAGAGATAATAGCCAAATTAGAGAATGGGCAGCAGATGTCTGATGTTGCTATGCAGTATGGCTTGAACAGGTCTACAGTAAGCACAATCTTAGCTAAGAAAGATATTATCAAGAAGACTCAAGCAGCTAAATGAGTAACAAAAATCACATCTGAGAAATAAAGAACATTGAAGAGCTCATAATGGAATCTGAAACTAATCTGACGACAGAAGAACTCCAAGAACTCTTAAATGAAGAAAACTATGAAACTCAACAAGATGTGTTTTATCCTGAAAAAAGAGGAAGACAAAAGAAGACCAATGCTGACATCTGCTATTGAAGATCTTTTGAAGAGGTGGGAGGATGTCAAAACAATGGTCATCCAAATCAGATTGAGGTTAATAGGCTTGAGAATCACTACAAGAATAATGCTATTAATTACTTCCGAAAAATCCTGAAGAAAGAAAGAAAAGCAGTCAACATTGGACAGATTCTTTAACCCCCACAAACAGTAAAAAACATGACTAATAAAAATGCAAGACTGTGTATATATGTATTTTTTATTATTACATATAAATACACTAAGTAAGAAAGTATATAATTTTTTATTTTTTGGAGTCTCCAGAACGAATTAATCAAATCTCTATAAAAATCTATTGTAAATCGATAATCGGTTAATGAACAATTTGGATAGCGAACACTGTTTTGGAACAGTTATGTTCGTTAACCAATCATTCACTGTATTTTTATTTCTTCTGAAATGATGAAAACTCTTGAATTGTGTTTATATCTATAACCCTTCTGTTTTAAGATTAAAATCAATCCAACATTGTTCTATCCATTCTTATTCTAATATGTACTACTAGATTTGAATTCAAAAATAAATTTTGAATTAAAAATACCAGCTTATGTACTATACTTTACATTGATATTCATCAGACCTTTGGTTCTGTTGTACCATCTATTCTTTGAATAACTGTAAATCATTTTGATTTGCATTCTAATATTAGTTGCTGGTTTAATAACTACTTTCTTTGTCAAATGTGACTCCATCAACATAAAAAAAAATATATATATATATATATATAAATATATATATATATGTAAAATGCTAAAAGTTATGTGAATTTAATTTTTAATACTATAAGATGTTTTTTGAGACTTGAGAAATTATTTGTTCGAATTTTTCTTATAATTTTTATTTTCATGTTAATTTTTATTTGTTAATATGTTTAAAAATGTTGTTAACTCATCAGATCACATTAAAAAATGTTACATATTTGAACAAAAGAATAGATTAACAGTTTGAATAAAATATTATTGAACAAGATAGCAGATTAATGGTTTGAATAGTAAAATGAATTCTAAAACATTTATATAGGAACTATTTCATTAATCTAACATTTGTTCAAAAATATAAGTAGTTTTTCATTTTTTAGTAACTTGTGTTTTTAGAATTCATCTTCCTATTTGAACCATTAATATGCTATTTTGTTCAAAAATATTTTATTCAAATTAATAATCTATTTTTCAGTTGATTGTTATTTTTAATGTGATTTGATGAGAAGAAAAAAAGTTATCTTGAAAAATGTTTTATAATATTAAAAACTCTTATAACCTTTAACAAATTTCTACATATTTTTTAAATAATTGCTTTATTTTGTTTTATGTTTGTGTAAAGTCAAATTTAGTGATTTCTAAAGGAGAATGATTTTTCCTTATGCAGTGTTTCTCAAGGATCTGTGTTGCATTGTCTTTTTTTAAAATTACTTACAGCTTGATTTTATTATACATGATTATACCATAAAATTAATCAAACCAACAGGTATTCTTAAAAGAAACATGTATGCAAACATTAAATGAGTCATTAACCCAACCAAAAAATATCAAGGAGGAAAAGCAAGAACATTGTCTGTCATTATTGCTTATGATGATTTAAAAATGATTAATTCTGATGTTTTGAAATTCAAAATGATGATTTACAATTATCTTGTTTAATTTTCAAATTAATTTGTCTAGAGTTATAGCATGTTACTCATTAGTTAGAAATCCATTGTATTTTCCCCTTTTTAGTTAATGGAAATATAATAGAATATGTACAGTCAATAAGTGATCTAGATGTCATATTTGAAGAAACATTTTGTTTAAATTTGATGAAATTATTAAGAACCTTGCTTTATATAAGGAAGTTCCTTGAAGACATGGCTGTTCTATATCATCAAATTTTGTTCTTAAGACTCAATTTTTTACAAATTTTTTAACAATAATTCACTATTATTTGTTTTTTCAGAGTAGTGTTGCTTGCTCATTTGCTTTTCAAAGTGATTTTCAAACTGGATAAAGTATAATTTTTGTTAAATAGATTGTCATTTATAAAGCAAAACTAGGATTTCCAAACTTTGAACATATCAAATATATAGATCATACTGTTGTTTTTAGATTTTTTAAAATGTGTTCATTCTGCTTCCTTTGTGGTGATCTTGTGCACACTCTTTTCTAAATATCTAATTATTCATGCTATGCATTACAGAGATTTTCTGAGATATTTCTAGATGTTCTATTAGTTAGTGTTAGTTTGTAAATGCTATTGAAGATATAGAACAATTACTTGTTTCCAGTTTATCCCATTTTAAGAAACATTGTAACAAATTATTTTATTTATTTATTATTGATGATTATTTTTATTCTGGGATTATTTGTTTGTCATATCAAGGTAGTCATCTTTAGTTTAACATTTTATTTGTTTAATTGAAAATAAATAAATATTTAGAACATAAATATCTATACTAATATAAGAGAAAAATTATAAAAAATATTATAATTTAATGTTAGATAAAATGTTCAAAATTATCAATTATGAGAATAACATTATTTATAAGGATTAGGCAGTAAATAATAGTTTAAATATATACCCTTGTTACTATTAAATCAGAAATTTAGATCAGTTTTTTGTTAACTTTAATTTTTTAATCTGTGATTCCAATGATGGGACATTTCCATTGAGTAAATTTTTTTAAACATTCATTGTGATGTCTTTAGAATGTTTAAGTATGTGAGGACCCGAATGAGGTTTGAAACCGCGTAAATTGCAGAATTCTTGTGTTTAAAATATAACAATAAATTATGTAAGAGAGAGAGAGGGAAAAAACTCTTGATCTAAACAACATGACACAAAATGTAAACACACGTTCCGGGACGATGCCAACACGTGTTAAACAACCTGTTAATGTTAAACCCAAAGGTAGAACTCTTACATGGGCACTCATAAATAGTCAATCTAGGAAAACAATTTCAGAAAAGGGGGAAAATTTGAGGGATAGAAAAACATTGTGTATGATGCATATGGTCGTTAGAGTTCTAAAATGACAGCATTTACAAACAATGGGTTAAATTATGAGCGCAGGTGTTGAGGTTCTATCAACAATCTCCAAGCATAGTCGACAAAAGGTGTCAAATAGACACCTTGAATGAGACCTTTTTCTTGACTTGAGTTGGTCTCGATTTTTCCCTGGAAAAAAGGGGGTGACCAATCAGGAAGTGAGAAATGGGAGAAGGGACCAATCTGAAATGTGGATAGTGGAAGAAAAACTATAAAAATCAGAGTTTCAAGGTTGAAAGGACAGTCTCCTCTGGATTAAGCCAAAAGTTGTGCTCTGTCTATTGTGTTGTGCTACCGCCGATCACCTAGGGTGCCACAGCTTCATCTCATCGATCATCTGCATCATCCAGTGATCCAGTCTCGTTCGCCCTGGGGCTGCAACCAAGATTGAAGTACTCTCCATGCGGAAGGACCAGAAAGAAGCAAAACTGCCAATGTAAGCATAAATGTTGCAAAATAAACGTTTTTTTTTTTTTTTTTTTGTAAAACACTTGTCATCAATTGCCTCCTCTGCCATACCCACATGCAAACTTCTCTTAGGTTCATCCTGATGCGGGATCAACTGATTTCCACCTAAATGATGGCAACTTTATATCCAGTTCCTTATCACCACCAGTCGGCGATCTTACAAGTATATTCCAATAATTTAAAATTTATTGTAATAAATATTTTATATGCTTTTTATTTGGCAAATACCCAATGGGTAAAATAACCCATTTGGTAGTGCCTTGTATCTTTTGTAGAAATAAAATAAAAAATTGAAGTGATATTGTATATTGTTACTTTAACATAGAAACTTGTATTTTTACTTCAGGACATTGACACTGTGTTTATTTGTGTTGTAATGTTTGGAATGTTTTATGCTTTTACATATTCTATTTGTTTAGGTTAACTTTTAATTAAAATGCTCTACCTGTTACCGGTGTGCACTCTCTAGACGACCAAAAACGAAATCAACACAAATAGTTCGTTACTAACATTTATGATTAACTTTAATAGTTTTGATGTATGAATGACACTGAATAATACATGAAGTGTTTTAATTTTTGAGAACTCAGGAACTTTTTGATGTCTCTAGTATATTTAATAGTTTTTGTTATTTTCAACATCTATTTAGCAAATAAATTTAAATAAATTTAGTTTAAAGCTTACATCATTTTTGTTATGTTTTATATTATATTAGCCTATAATCAGAGAAGCAGCAGTGGCAGCTCTACGAGCAGCTCTTGTTGTCACTACACAACGTGAAACCAAAGAATCCCAAAAACCTCAGTGGTATAGGGTAAATAATTACATTTTTATATAGTTTAAAATAAAATAACCAAAAAAATATATAATTATTTTTTATATCAGTGAGTATTTATAGTTTTCATTAAAATATAAAAATTTATGTCATGTTTGAATGTTTAATAGAAACTATCAATTCACAGATAATTTTATTTTAGAAAATCATATTAAGTAAATTATAAATTACATTTCTTAAAAATATGAATTTACCATTTAGCAATGTTATGATGAAGCAGAAAAAGGATTTGATGAAATTCCACCTAGAGAAAAAAGTGTAAACAGAGACGACAGACTTCATGGTTCACTATTAGTAATAAACGAATTACTTAGATGCAGTAATGCAGAGGGAGAGGTAAGTGTCTTGATGATTTTAAGATAAAGATTCCTATATATTTAATTTTGAGAATAAATTCTTAAATTATATGATATAAAGTGATTATTTTTATGTTTGTAACTAATAAAATATTAGTACTGAAAATTATTTTAAATGTCAGTGAATTATAAAAAAAGTGCATTTTTCTTTTTTTATTTGAAATGATGTAAAAACTATTAATTAAAACGAGTCAGAAATTGAAACTAACTGTTAGTTGATTTGTGCTTTATTTCGATGTGAAAAAGAATAAATAGCCACAACTACAATAGAAATAATTATTGAATCTGTAATAGTGTAAGAAATTGGAAACTAAGTTGAAGCTATGTTTTTGAAGTTATGATGTACTGTCAGTCGATGTGTGCACTGCACTGCAACAAAAATAGGAGAGGGCAAGGACCTAAGTAAGTTTTACAAAAAGCAAATTGTGATGCTAAGAATGAGTTAGTGCTCACCCAGCTGCATGGGAACACTTTAACAGCAAGGCTGGTGAAGTATTCCCATGCTGTTGGATGAGCACTTACTGGGAGTGGTCTGTAAAGGGAGAAATTTCTAACCATATGAAATGTGTTGGTTGACTATGCCTCATTGACATTACACAGGAACAAGACTGAACTGACTTGTAAAAAAATAACAGTCTGCAATCTGTCACATTTGCTGTTAATGTGACAGATTGCAGAAAAATTTAATGGAGACGATACGATGGTATCTCAATGCATAGTGCATAGAATACTGTTGCACGCTGCTACATAGCTGTTAGTCATCAAGGGATCATTGCTAAAACCAGCACATTGTCAACATCTACAGAGACATGTGATCATTGATCTTGGATGTTGGATCAGGTGACGAAAGTTATCTGATTTGAAAATTTTGATTTTAATTGCATTATGTGAGTAGCAGCATTTGTGTATGTCATTTACTAGTTGCCAGTTCCTGGGACTTGGGTGCACCATTGGACAAAAACAGGCTGGCAGAAGTGATGTATGGCTTTGAGAGGGTTCTGTTGGGAGGCCTTATGTCCCATTATTTCTGTGGACCACTTTTTGACAAGATGCACCTACTTAAACATTGTTGTGGATTAGGTACACTAGTGAGCATGATATTTCCTGTAGAGACTGTCTTTTTCACACTATTACTGGGACAATGTACAGTGTTTCACTGGGTAGTTATAACTTTCATGTGGAAATAACTCTTGAAAGACAAATGAGATGGAGTTGTAAATTGAGAATGTTGATAAGGTGGTGAAAGGCATTCAGATGGAAGTAGTGAGACAGTGAACACTTGATATTGCACAGATCCCACAAAGGATTTTCCCATCAGTAATGGAGGACTTTGAGACATGTTTTGTCTTTCTGCTTTTATTCTGTTTTTTTAAATTTCAATGTTTACTGGATTCAAATGTCATTATTTTCTAGGAATTATCACATCCACAGACTCCAAAAAATATTGTTGTTGATTGAATAGTATTTTTGAAGTTTGGATGTGATAATTTCTAGAAAATAACAGCATTTGAACTGGTTACATATTGAGATTTGAGACATGTATTTGATATACGTTGTGACAGCTGATACTGCTGTAAAACATATTTTTTCTTCCAATAAAGTATATTCATTTAACCTATTCCCTGGTATTTCCAACATATTGGGTCAAAACATGATGACCTTGACCTGTGAACCCGAGATATCTCGTTTCTGCATCGGGACATTTTTGACATTAAGTGTCATTAGTCAGCATAATTTTTATATTAAAATTAACTTTTGAAATATAATTTTTTTGTTTTTACATTTATTAACCCTTTGGTTCTGATGGTACCGATCGATCGGTATCCCCCATTGTTAAGTGAAACTTTGAGAGTACAGATTCGTCGTTACTCTAGTAAAATTCGATTTTTGTAAAATTTATTGACAACAGATGTCAGCACTTGATGGCATCGTCTTGTCTATCATCTGTTTCACATATTTTTGTCCAGGTGGTGTTTTGTTGACTTAAAAAATTTTAATTAATGCTTTTTTTTCTTAATTTATTTTTTTTGATAATTTTTTATTTCATTTTTAGCATATTCATGCAATAATATTACTATAATAAGTTCATTTATGCTATAATTAGTTTATTTAGCTATAATAAGTCAACATGTTATAAATATTCAAGTTGTGACCTTCTGTTCTGACATTTTATTTATTTTTTATTTTTTATTTTAATTGAAAATATCAGCAAATGTTACATGTATTGCTACTGGTAATCATATGTTTATTACAAAAATGTATAATCTCGTTCGATATGAACTTAATAAAGTATATTAGTTCATTATATTAGTTGATAGCAGAGTAAAATTTTGATTCCAAACAAATGTTTGATATAATGTGCGATAATTTCACAACAAATAAACGTACATGCATAAGTGTTATATTGAATTGTACAAAACAATATTTTACGTATTTCTGGCTCAGTGCCAGCAAACAACTAGGTAACTAGACAATGTTAATTTTGACAAAAAGTTACAAATTATCAAGTTTATATGTCAGTTCTGATATATATTATTTTTTTTCTTATAAATTTTTCTAATAAAATGTACAGGTATACCTCAAGTTACGTCGTTTCAAGTTACATCGTTCTTGATTATACGTCATTTGTCAAAAAAGTATTTGGATAAATAAAAATCAAGTTTAAGTCATTTTATTTGACTTTACATCTATCCGCCACAAATATTGAAGTCGCAATATCACTAGAAAAACGTTAAAAGCACATAAAATCATGTTAAAATATGTACATTTACAGTAAATGTTAATATAATCATCATAAATCCTAAAGAACAAAACATAAAAAAATCTGTGTTTCTGTGTTGTCTTATTTAGCGGTCTTTAAGTGCTCATTATTGGCGTTTTCCACTGTAGTTTCGACTTACCTCGTAACTACACAAGTAAATTCAACTTACGTTGTTTTTCAACTTACGTCGCCTAGCCTGGAGCCAATTACTGACGTAAGGTGAGGTATACCTGTATTGAAAAATATCGTATTTAAAACTAAAGATATTAATAAATGTACGTGATTTTTTTCATATAGATATAATGATAATTTGATTTTTGGTGAATTTTTAAAATATCGCCTGACTGACCTATATTGCCTTAGGAAGGATCACAAAATAAACGTGAATAAAATGTCGGGGGAAAAGGGTTAATGTCTATTTTGTGTGTGCAAAATAAAAGAATAATTTTGGACAATACAATAGCCATGATTATTTTCCCTGAAACATTGAATTTTCATTAGGCTTAAATTAACATCGACAAAAATTCAACGTAGTGTGACACACAATGGAAAAAAATTTCAACGCGGGATAGGTTTATTGTCTTTTTTTTTGTAACTATCCAGTGAAACACACTGTACCTTACATTAAGGTGCATATTATTCAGTGGTAGTTTGAAGAATATGACAAGGAGTTTGGCAAGTTGCCTTGGTTGCCAAATTTACCAAACCTCAATTTCATTGAGCATCTGTAGGATGCTTTCCAATAACAGGTCTTCTCTGCCACTTCTGCACCAAGAAACTTGCAGGAATTGGGAGACCTATTTGTGGCTGTATACCTCCAGATACCATAGAATACCCTCAATTACAGACACCTTATTGAGTCTATAACTTGGAGAGTCCAGCCTGTTTTAGCAGTACATGGTAGAGTAACACATTTTAGACATGTTGCCATAATCTTTTGGTTGATCAGTATATGAAAGAAAAAGAGTTGTAGAGTATGAACTGTTTATGGATTAAATTCGTTAGAATAATAAGTGTTTTAATATTAATATTATATAATACATTTACTATAGATTTAAATTTAATGTAAAATAATTATTTTTCATGGAATTCTTGTTTGTTTCTTAAGCCGATACATCACCAACTGCCGCAAATAACCGGGCTAACTTTTGGATATATACAATTAAAGATTAGAATTAAATTTGGCACTTGAGGTAAGCGTTAGGCGCCATCTCTTATTAAAATTAATAATTATAATAATTTAAATAATTTTAGATTAAACTGGAAGAAAAGAATCAGCCCGAAGCGGGACTTGAACCCGCAACTCCCACTTACCGTGCGGTCGCGTTGCCAGTTACACTACCCGGACCTTCGGTTTGATCTCCTCTTCCAGCATATATAAGTCAAAGACATAACCATAGACGGCTATTACGGTGCCAACTGGGGACAACTCCATGCCCACGGCCAGAAACATCCACTCAAGGCACTCAGTCGGCCATCACAACCCCGGCAAGGTATATATATATATATATATATACAAATAAACATCACACTAAAACCCAATAACATTAAGCCAATACATCACCAAGTTTTAGTGTGATGTTTATTTGTATATATATACCACCGGTTGTGCTTTTTGCAGTACTGGTGTTGTACTTTTTTTGTGCAGCAAATAAAATTTATTGATTGATTGTATATATATACCTTGCTGGGGTTGCGATGGTCGACTGAGTTCCTTGAGTGGATGTTTCTGGCCATGGGCACGGATTGTCCCCAGTCAGCACTGTAATAGTCATCTATTGTTATGTCTTTGGCTTATATATGCTGGAAGAGGAGATCAGACCAAAGGTCCGGGTGGCGTAACTGGCAACGCGACCGCACGGTAAGTTGGAGTTGCAGGTTTGAGTCCCACTTCGGGCCGATTCTTTTTTTCCAGTTTAATCTAAAATTATTTAAATTATTATAATTATTAATTTTAATAAGAAATGGTGCCTAATGCTTACCTCAAGTGCCAAATTTATTTCTAATCTTTAATTGTATATATCCAAAAGTTAGCCTGATTATTTACGGCGGTTGATGATGTATTGGCTTAATGTTATCGGGTTTTAGTGTGATGTTTATTTGTTTCTTAAGATTGGTATGCAATGTATATGTAATAAATTTATAAAATTTACAAACTTATACAAATTTATAAAATAAAATTTTAATATATTTCTATCAGATTTCAGTTACTAATTTTTTATCATTAAGTTCTCTCTGTTTCAGAAAATCAGGCATGAATTAGAAGATATAACTCAGCAACAAGCAACTCATGAAGCATATTCTCAACGTTATCACTTTCTTAAAGAACTTGGATCTGGATCTTTGACTCGTAGTTTTCGTGCACTTCATCAGTTACATCATTATCATCATTTAACAGCTCATCACGGAATTGGACTGTCAGCTGTTGTTCGTTACCATAAAGCTCTTGGGACATTTCCTGGAACAATGTCACAAACACGTCGTTTACCATTATATGAAAGTAATACATGTAAACAGTTAATGATAGAAAAATTTGATCATGTAAGTAAAAATAAATACAACTTATAAAACATAAATTTAAAGATAAAGGTTGTTAAAGAATTCATGGCAACAATTTTTTTTCTGCAAAACATTCAGAAACATTGTAACTCTAGAATATACATTTGAATGACTGTTGAATATACGTTTGAATGTTACCATTATATTAGTCTGGGTTAGTGGAAGAACATCAGGAGGAATTGGAAGCAAATATGTTGAAATTGTTGTTTAATAAAGAAATATCGCATACACAATGAACAAAAAATGAACTCACTAATGCCCAATAAAACCCATCAAGATAGTTTCCAAGATTGTCCACAGTACATTGCTATAATGGGGAAGGTGATGAATACCATTTGCTGCATGTGAGTAGTTTTAAAGTGTCAATCCCAGACAATATTGGGATACCCAGGATTGGGTATCGAAACTGAAAATCTTGTCAGCTGTTGCTGTTTAATCTGTGGCTTGATTTTGAAACATTTTGTGTAGTTGAAACTTTTAATTTTAACATAGATAACATTCCTTATTTTAGTTAGTTATTATTAACAAGTTGTTAAAACTGATTTCTATTATAAACTAAATGTTACCAATATTGTATCAGTTGATTGGAGATTTTAATATATTTTCAAATTTTTCAAATAATTGACAAGCTATTTATAAATATTAATCTGAACTCTAAGCACACTATATATAGATTCTGAAAATGAAATTTGATGTAATAAATTTATTGATTTTTGGTCATTAATATTTACTATATAAGTTTAGCTTAACCAAAAATAGTATCAGATTCAGTTTTGGCGAAACTGACTTTAAAATTCAAATTTGGTTTCAGTTCTGGATTTGACTGCAAAATCCAATTTTGGTTGTATCTTACCTGTCTGTGAAAAAAGTAAATATATCAGATTCAATACTCAAGGTAACACACCAAAAATATCAAGTACAAAAAATACTCAGTATCAAAGGAAAGTATTGATACAGTATTGGTATTGACAGTATCAGGACATTCCTACATGTGAATCACTAATGTGTACTATTATTAACTGAATGCCATCAAGATGTCCTCTTTGTTCATAAATTGTTTTCCATCCAATAGTTTCTTTACTTTGGGAATCAAATCAAAGTTACATGGACTGAAGTTTGGCAAATACAGAGTGTCTTCCACTTTAATCTTTCCATTTTTGAATGGTACTGACAACAAACTGATTGACTGATCACATGATAACAAGCAACTACTGCACATTTATCCCATCTAGTGGTGACATTCAGAAGCACATCCAACTGTATATTCTAGAATTACAGTGTTGCCACATGTTTCACAGAAAAAATAGTTGCAGTGAATTCCAGAATGACCCTTGTATATTATAATATAGAGTAATAAAACAGTTATGTCATTGAGATTCCAAATATATCTGATGCTAATAAAATATACTTAATTATATTTACATAGTATAATTTTAAACAAAATTAATGTTTAAAATTATTAATTTGATTAAATTTCATTTAATTTTTATTATTATTATTATGTTGGGTTAAATGGGTTATACTCTAATGACACCGGTGGCTGTGTACTATGCCGGACTACAGTCAAGGCATAGCAACCAAAACAAAACTGAAATAAAGTAAGTGTGTCAGTGTTAGTGTCAGTATTCAGGAATTTCCTAACAATGTGGCATGTATTCAATATAGTGGCTTTCTGAAGTGTGATGTATGTATTTCTATTTAATTGTAATGTTCCCAGGCTTTTGTATAGTGTGTGTGGTATGACACCTGTAGAGGAGAATGACAGGTACAATAAACACTTTATCCATTCTCCACAGATGCCTTATTTCCTGGGTGAGTTCTGTGTACTTGCTAATTTTTTCAGTGCATGTGTTTTGTACATTATGAGTGTTTGGAATGGATATGTCTATAATGTATGTGATTTTATTGTGTTTGTCAAGGAGTGTGATGTCTGGTCTGTTGTGGTAAATTGTTTTATCTGTGATTATGGCTCTGTTGTAGTACATTTTGTGCGTGTTGTTTTCCGATACTGTCTGTGGAATGTATTTGTAGTATGGTTTGTGGATGTCTAATAATTTGTATTTGTTTGCAAGCTCTTGGTGTATCATATTTGCTACTTGATTATGTCTGTGTAAATAATCTGTCTGTGCCAAAAGCTTGCAACCAGAGGTGATGTGTTGTATAGTTTCTGGCATGATGTGACATTTTCTGCATGTGTCATTTGTGAGTGTTGTATCTTTGAGTATGTGTTTTCTGTAGTTTTTAGTATTTATGATCTGATCCTGTATGGCAATCATGAATCCTTCCATCTCCCCAAAGAGGCCTCCATGAGCTAACCAGCTGTTTGTATTATTATTATTAAATCTTTAAAAAATAGTTTAGAAATTAGAACTCACATTAATATCTTATTCCATATTTATTGTGTTATTAAATTGTAAATACTAAATGATATTTTTAAATATATTCTTCAATTTTAAAATTAAATTCAGAACTTTTTATGTTTGTGAAAAATTAAAAATTATTATATTATAATATGTACTGTTTTGCTAATGTAACTATTTTAATATAATAATAATAATAATATGCTGTATCATTCAGTAAATATGAAATTGAAAAATTTGAACTACTGTTATTAAAATAAGATTCTTATTATATTGTTTTAAATTTTGTTTAAAATTAACTTTTTTTTAATATATGAAAAATGTAACCAATGGTTGCATTCAACAGTCTCAGTATCCAACAGATTTAGTATTTTTTTACTGAATGCTCTCTGTAGTAGCAGTATTTCTGAAAAATGCTGAATGTCTTGATATCATGGTTACTACTGGAATTCATTTATGGTTCTAACCATGATGTCAAGACATTTGTAATAACTTATCATTCAGCAGATACAGTATCAGTGCATACCAGCTATTGCTACAGTCAGTTGGAACAACTGAGTCTGCTGAATGCAGCTGTTGTAAACTGCCAAGAGATATTTTATTGAATTTTAATTGAAATATAATCTATTAAGTTATTTAACAAATAGAAACATTAAACTGCATGAATTGCTATTATTTGATAAGAGTTTAAAAGTTAAAAAATTTTAAGCTAACTGAAAAAGTTTACTTTGAATGAAATTGAACTTGCAACATATTCTAGCCATCAAGCGTATTACATATTGTATCATTTAATTGATTTAAAACCAGGTTTCTTCAGACATATAAACTTGGGATTAATATTAAACAAAATGAGGAAAATAATCATTTTGCCAGAGCAAATAACAATTTTTGAATGTTAAGATACAGGATTACAAAATGACAATGTTCCTGTGCAGCCAACAACAAAACAGCATGAAATATTGTTACTAACTGAAAAAAGAGGATTCTTATTCCAAAGTCTGAGAGTAAATTGATCCATAGAATCAGCCAGTTTTTATATGGAAAATAAACTAAAAATATTTTGATACTATTTGTTTAAATTATGAAGATTCTTAACAAGTAAAGTACAATTTTATTTTTAAATAATTTTCAGATTTGTCAACAAGTGATGCGTCTGAAAGCTACAAGAAGTGTGTACATTCAACAGACTTTATTGACAATAATTCCAAGATTGGCTGCTTTTCAAACACAGGAATTTGTTAAAAGGTTTGTATAGTTTTAATGTGAAGGTTATTTTAATAATTTATATATAATGAGCAATTATTTATTGTGACATCATCACAATGCCAGGCTGCAATTTTAATCATATTTTTAATGTATTTAATTTAAAATATATGCTTTCTATCTCAAATTACTAGTGGTTTGCCCTCATACATCATACTCTTCCTTTAACAATAGTCATTCTGGTCATCTATCTAACATCTTTGGGGGAAAATTTTTGAATTGAAATAACAGGATTTCTGGTTTGTATCAGAAGTTCATATATCATTAATCAGGGCCTCCCATCCCTATGGTTTTTATATCTGATCTCACCTGTCATCTATCTAACTCTGTTCTTGAAATTAAGGAAGGAATGATAGACAGACAGATGACAACGGGAATTTATAGGTCTACAATTTTTTCAAATGGCAAAATGGTGAGGATCTGGGTTCTCACAATTAACAAAAAATTATAATAAAATCCAAATGGAAGGTTTTATTATAATTCCTTCATTAAGGACATTACTGAATTCTGGAATAATCAAAATTCTGACACACCTGCACCAAAAAGACATAAAGGTGAGACATTGAATTTTTGCAGCTCAGGTTGTGCAAAGACTGTTAAGTCTTATTAAGTCCTGGACAATTTGCGTTATTGGTATGCCACCTGGGTTTAAGTGATGTAGTCGATTCTCAGGACTACTCAGTAAATGATAGAGGGGCCAAATGAAGGAAAGGGCTTGAAACTGATTCAGATCAGACACTCCACATTAGGAAGTCATACTGTGTTCTCTATTTTTGTCTGTGTATCTAATGCAATCAATGGCCATTGATTGCATTAGATGCACAGATTTATCTTCATGTTAAGAAACCACATTGAGTTTCTGAATTAGTGTGTTCCTAAAAGATAGCAGATTATGTGAACTCTTAAAAAGATTAACTCTCTGTAACTACTGTGGATGTGAAAATTTTTATGTTCATTAATTGTTAATTGTAACAAAATGTTTGTCATTACTAAAATAATTTTTGTTTGTTTTAATATACAGTATAGGTAAGTCATTCTTTATCCAAAGTTGTGGAACATATTGCACTTTTAAATATCTTTCATCCCAAACCTAAGAAAACAGTAAGAATGAAACCAAAACTGTTCTCTGTTGTGATACAAATCATGTGACCCCACATTGTTATTAAAATTTAATAGAAAAATAAAAATTATTTAATTCATTTATTATTAATTTGTAAAGTGAATAAGCCTAATTTAACATGAAATATTTGATTCTTAATTTCAGGATTTTTTGATCTTTGGATTGTGTAGTATAACATATTAATACATGTTTGTAAAGTATATTATTTGTTTGTTTGTATTAGTATATTAAACTACACAATCCTACACTGATTCTAATTATTGTTTCAAATTTTTTTCTACTCTTACTAAAAAAAAATTTAAAAAAAACACTGTATGTATTAAAATATAATTAAAGTATAGATAGATCTTTTTTAACAATCTTAAGTAGGTCAATGATGATGATCATCTTCTGTTCAAAGAAATAATTGAGAATTGATTGCAGTTTTAATCATCATTATTCTGAAATTATATTTAAAAAATTTTTGTTTTATTTAATGGAGATTGATTTACATCAATCTCCATTAAAAAGATAATTGAACATTGTGTTGAACAAAAGTATTTTGAGAATGAGAAGCCAATTTGTAAAATTGAACTTGGGCATTTTCTGTGAAGAAATAGTTTCTGTAGTAACTATAATTTATATCTCTCACAAATTTTATTCTATACTTTTGTTGAAAATATAAACTGCAAAATTATTAAATTGAATAGAAAGAATATCTTGAAATTATTCTGTAAATTTATTCTAAAATGTAGACTCACATTTTCTTATTTGAACTTTCCTAAAATACTCAAAGAAGAAAATAAAATATATGGATTCAATTCTTTATGATGATATTTATGGAAAAGAATATAACACAACTGAATGATATTTTTAAATATCATTTTAATTAAATTATCTTAAAATAAAAAATAATTAAATCAAATAATTTTTAAATAACAAATAAATATTTTAAAATACAAAATTAAAAATATTAATTTTTTTATGTTAAAAAATGGTCATTTTGTCATGTGTTATTTGTCATAAATGATATCACAAACTTTTTGATTCATATATTTTATTTAAATAATACAACTTTAAAAGTATTCAACAATTTAAATTATTTTCAAAAACAGCAAGCCAACCAATGCCATATGTCATCAGGCTAGAAGACTGCTATAATACTAATAAAATATGAAACAATTTGGTACTAGAGGGAGGTGTTATGTGCCATCTCTTAATAAATTTAATAATTATAATTTTTAATTAAATAATTTAAATCATTTAGAACTACTGGAAGAAAGAATCGCTCCAGAGCGGGACTCGAACCTGCAATAAAATTATTTAATTAAAAATTATAATTATTAAATTTATTAAAAGATGGTACTTAATGCCTCCCTCTAGTACCAAATTGTTTCATATTTTATTAGTATTATAGCTGTCTTCTAGCCTGATGACATACAGCATTGGTTGGCTTATTGTTTTATAATGTATTGGGTTACAGTGATGTTGTTTGTTTAAATTATTTTCCTTTAAATGACTTTATGGATACTGATTCTTGGAGTTAGTTCATATCTGTAGTGCTAATTTAACTGTTTTCTTGCCATAAATGACAGCATAAACTTTTAAATACATACATGTGATTAGAAAAGGTCTCTGACTTTTAATCTCTGTTCTATTAACAAATAGAACAGAGATTATTTCATTTTCATTATATAAGATATTTCATTTTTTGTTGCTAAATTACCTTTAACTTAAAAATTCACTAGATGACAGTTTTCATATTAATTAAGATTGAAGATAAAGTCTGTCAAAACAATCATCTTTTTAAACACTTTCCTGTTTCAGAAATTATCATAAGATGTATTCCAGAACCTGAATGTGAATTAAAAAGGTGATTGTTTTGATGGACTTTGTTTTCATTCTTAATTAACTGTGAATTATCTTGCTAACTGTTATGTCAGTTTTTTACTACCATATATAAAGTTAAATATAACAAATGAAATAAAAACCTAGGATACTATGATTTCTAATTGATAACTTTGATTGTATTTATTGTTTAATGATAGCAATGCTTTTCAGAATTCAAAAATTTTTAATAAAAATAATTATGAAGTTAGTTACAGAAAAATTTAAATGTTATGTTATATGAATGAAATATAGATATTCTGAGACTATAAGAACTACTATTTCCAAAATTAATAAATTAACATATCATTTCAGTTATTTAAATGAAGCAATGGCTTATTTACTTGGCTGTTTGAGAAGAGACAGAGAAAGATTTTCTGCATTTACTGCTATTGGATTACTCTCAGTTGCAGTAGGACCTGAAATAAAGCGCCATATACCAAGAATAATGGATGTGATCAGAAATTCTTTACCTTCTAAGGATACTCCTTCAAAGTATTATACATAATATTACTTTAATTTTTAAATATAACAAGTTTTTAAACAAAATATATATTATGTTTAAAAAATTTGTAAATAAATAGTATTTTTCTAAATAATTATGAATATAATTCTATAAGTATATAGAGGGTTTAATTTTGAATGGAAATCTAATTGTATTTTAATTTGAGTTATTTATTTCTGAGATACAGAATCTTGAGACACTATTTTCTACAATGTTAATAAGAAAAAATAAAAAAAATATTAAACACAACTTTAAATGTGTTTCAGTGAGCGCAAAGTTTTCTTAATTTGAACTTAGTCTAAGCACTTGACTTCTGGACATATAATAGAATTAAACATTTGATTGGGATAATGCAAAATTAGTGAAACATTCTCTCTCAGCTAGCTTTAGTTATTTTAAAATTCTTAGAAATTTCTAAATCTGTAATTAAAAAGGAGACAATTAATCAATGTGAATTGGAGATTTCTCTCTTGTCTGAATATATTTAATCCATATTTAACAAATATGAATGCATATTTATATACACTTGTGCTAAACAAAATTAAGCAAAATTCATGCATACTTACAGGAATTCTGCTTAATTTTACATCAGAATACAGAATTTATACAGAATCGTTTTCACTATTTCTGTTTTACTGTTTTGGTTATTGTTTTTATATTTTTTCAATTACAGAAAAAAAAACAATTTTGTAATTATTATTATTATTTTATATATATGTTTATGAAAAAATTTTAAAAAATATAATTTAAAAATAAAATGCACTAATGTATATATATAAATTTTTAACTAATGTGTGTATATATATACATGTATATATGTGTGTATATATATATATACACACATTAGTTAACTAATGTGTGTATATATACATGTATATATGTGTGTATATATATATATACACACATCAGTTAAAAAATTAAATGAGTCAAAACTTTTTGTTTAATATGTAATCTCTGGTTTTACAAAGTGGTATTTTCTAATAATTTTAAAGTAGTTTTGCTTGAAGTTTATTATTTAGATTAATTCAACCATTAATTTATAAAATCTTATATTAAATAAATAATTTCTAACAAAGGAAGCATATTATTATTATCAGAACTGAATTGAAACTTAAATTTTGAATGAAGTAGCTTACCAAAGTTGTTTTTATAATAGAGTAGATTATTTAAAGTGTTGCAAATATAGTAGAATCTGCTTGGTTGTCATTTTTGAACTGATTGACACTGATAATGATAACCAATTAATAACAGTAACAGGGTTAAGTAAATAAGAACACAATTAGTGGTGTGAGATACAAGATCAACAAGCATCTTCAATTGGAATTGAATTCAATAGTCATATTAATTTTCAATGTTGATCTCTCATGGCTGTGGTCTCTGAATTTGCTTATAAACAAGTGAGAGGCCAATTGAGTAACAAGGAAGAGTATTCAAAACTAATTTGAATGTTAGATCAAGGGATCAAATTTATAAACTTGAGTTAGATTTTATAATCATACATACTAATTACTATTGAAATGACTGAGAACTACTACATCTATAGTTCTCCGTGGTTCACAGCTGACTTTTAATTATAGTTTGTGCAGATTAATTGCTGTTAACGCAATAGCAGGTAACCTGTATGATTATGAAATTTAAGCCTATTAACATATATCTAACTTAATTTAGGTCTAAAACTGAAGATTGGACAAATATCTTGATAGCATAATTAGTAACACATTTGCATGGTAAACAGAAATTGTGGGTTCATATTCCATTCTTAGTTGATTATTTTTTCAGAATTTTTCTAAATTATTTACTGAAAACTCAAATTTTAATTTCAGTAGAGCATCAATTATCTGAATCAATTAAGAACTGGGGTTGTTTGGAAAATCGATTTTTCAGATAACCGATTATATACGAAAAAATGCATTATTAATATAGTATATTAGTATATCCCAATAGTAGTATATTAATATATCCCACGTTTAAATTTTTCTCCATTGTGTATTGCTTTGCATTGAATTTTGAATTTTCGTTGATGTTAAGCCTAATGAAAATTTTTAATAATAATAATCATGGCTATTGTATGATTAAAAATTATTTCTTTATTTTGTACAAACAAAATAAATATATTGAAAAATATAAAAACAAAAAAATTATACTTTAGAAGTTAATCTAGTATCAAAAACGCTCGATTTGGCACGACACAGTCTGACTGGAACGCTTTCGGTTAACTGACGTTTCGGTTGATCGATATTTGGATAACTGATGCTCTACTGTATTAATCTTAGTTTAAGATAGCACTTAATTGTCAACTTTTAGGTCAAATTCTGTAATTTATTTAATTAATAATTAGCTTAAGCTCAAACATAATCTGAATTTTAGATATATCTGGCTATTAAAATCAACCTTTTTATATTTATAATTAGGCTATGGTTTATTGTATAATTAGTTTCAATTCTAAAACTAAAATATTTAAGTAATATTACATATTGTGTTTTTTTGTAGAAAAAAAGGACCAGCTATGGAACCAGCTGTTTTTACATGTATTAGTATGTTGGGGAGAGCAGTTGGTCTTTCAATTAAAAATGATATCAAGGAATTATTAGAACCAATGATGGCTACAGGACTAAGGTAATTTTAAATTTTATTAAGCATATTATTTGTTTAGAATTTTATTGACTCATATGCAATCAAATGAAATTATTTGTACAGTTAATTATAAAAAAATTTCTTAAAAATCGCCTCTGGGAAGAATGAAAATATAGATTAATTAATAAAACAGAAAAATTTACAAGGAATATTGTATCAAGAATTTATCAATATCTCTCAACTTTGAACAATAAACATAGGAGAAATTATTTCTAAATGGAGAGGTAATTCAAAAGGATTGCTTGCCTGTATGATGATAAAATAATGTATTATTTTTTATCAATGAAAAACGAAAGGACATGGTAATATAGTAAAATTTTCAATTTTTATTTTTAGATGTATCACTTCTGGAAACAAGCTTCAGTTTCTAGATCCCCAAATTGCATTTGAAGTATGAAAATTAACCCTAACATTTATTTATTTCAAATGATTGTTATAAATAATAGTTTCGTTTTTCCAAAGATCTCTAAAATGTTTAAAAATAATAGAATGTGTTTTCTATAAATACTTATATTTTTATTATATTTGATAGATTTTATTAACTGTATTACTGTTTGTTAATTTTTATAATATAAGCTACATATCCAAAATAATTTAAAAAATTTGCATTACACATTTATTTTAAAAAATTTTAGAACTTGACAATTTGCCAAAATTAAAAAATAAAAGTATTTCAATTAAATCTATGGTATTGAGTTTTAAAAAATATAATTTTACTGAGTTTTTCATTAAGAGCAGCTGAACCTTTAAACCAGGGGTTCTCAAAGTGGGCGTTACTGCCCCCCTGTGGGCGGTGAGTAAATCTAGGGGGCGCTGGAGGCAGGGTACTGAACGGTGACCAAAGGCAAAAGTTGGGGTCACTGATGGGTTAGGGGGCGTTGGGTATAACTTTATGGAACAAAGGGGGCGGTGGATTGAAAAAGTTTGAGAACCCCTGCTTTAAACTGTTACAGGTGGCTTAGTTTTTATTCGATTGTCAGATAATTTACATATCTGTTCTCTAGTGTTTTGCAAATCATCCTGGAAAGATTTATAGTTCCTCAATATGTTGAAATTAAAACTTATTATCAGAATTCTTGTTCAATTAATTTGATTTATGGTCAACATAACTAGCCAACAGAACTCATGATATCTTGTTTAGTTAAAAAAAATTCAAAGAAACTGGATCAGTTATTGATGCATGTACTCAAACATGAAGTTCAGTGACAGGACTATTTGAAGAAATGCAGCTGTTAACTGGCCACCATAATCTTGTGACTTAACTCTGTTGAGTTACTTTTTATGGTGGTTACATTAAATCTTGTTTATTCCAACAAACTGCTGACAGCTATATAACAAATATCATTCATGTTATTGGCGAGATACAGTCTGATTTAAGTGTCAGTCATTGAAAATTGGGTTAATCATATCCACTCTTTCAAATGCAATTGTGGGAATCATTTAAATGATATTGTTTTTCATGAGTAATGACATTAAATATACTATAAAATAAAAGATTAGCACCATATTATCTTCTGTAGTTTTCATTTTATTTCAATTCAAAGTTCTCCAAAATTCAATTACTCTTATTGGGAAACTATGTAGTAATAGTAATTTTCAAAAACAAGAAAAACTTTTTCAATTGTATGTATGCTTTATTCTTCATTAGGTTTTCAATTTGAATGTATCTAAATGTTAGATATATATTTCTAAAACTTTTGAACAAAATGGCCAATAAGCATTAACAAGATATCCAATGGGCATGGAAAACCTGGAAATATTAGGGCATTTATCAGATAAGGGAAAAGTCTTGGAAATCTCAAATAATGATATTCAATGAAATTGTTATGAAATTCAAAAAGAGCACAACTGAAACTTATGATGCATTAAAAACTGTATATGTGGTAAGGTTTTGTTATGTGTTCATTAGCAAAAAATGTTTGCAGAAAGGCAAGAATTAGTGGAGAATGAGTCAAGATCTGGATGTTCTTCAGCTGCAGCTGTGGTTGTAATATTGAACATGAACAGACTCTCATTCTTCAAGTTTGATAAATAATTAAAAGTCATCTTCTAAACCATTAAAAACATCCAAAAAGCTGTAACCAATGTTTTGTAACAGCTCAGTGAAAATGATTTCCAGGGATGCTATGAGACATGGAAAAAGATAGAATAAGTGTTATGTCAGAAGGGTGTTATTTTGAAGGCAATTTGCACTAAATGTAATAATTTTGAATAATTTATTTGTAAAAATTTATTAATTTATAAAATTAGTCTCATTAGTTAGACCTTGCAATATTAGAAAATATACTGTTAATTTCCTTCCTTAAAGATTTGTAATTTTATATTTTGAAGTCAGTATTTCTTCATTTATATTTCATATATAGTATTTACAAAAATATCAAGTAAATGCAAAATTAAAGTTTTAAGGAACCATAATGTAAATTTTTATCATTACTATAAGTGCATTGTAAATTTATTTTTATTTTGATACTTATTTATGTACTATTAATACTTTTAAAATTTACAGTCCAGCTTTAACTGCTGCACTTCATGAATTATCTGTACAAATTCCACAACTGAAGAAAGACATCCAAGATGGTCTATTAAAAATGCTATCTTACATATTAATGCATCGTCCACTTCGTCATCCAGGAATGCCAAAACACATTCAATTTCCCCCACCATCATCCAGTAAGAGATTTAACACTATAATTTAAATATTTAATTTAATAAATTATTATTTTCTTTGATGTTCTTTTATATTTAACACAGAATTGCATATTAATGATGATGACAACTTTTTAAATTTGTTAACAATTTTAATTTTGATAATAACTTGGTGATGAAGAAAGAAAATATAATTAACTTAATAAACTTAATAGATATTAAATGTTTATTTACTAATTATAGTTTAATAATATTACCATTTAATATTTAACTTTTATTTTTTACATTTACTATTTATTAATTATAATTAATTTTAAGATTTTATAAATACATTTGTGCCCTGTACTTTGAATTTAATTTATTTAAAACATGAAAATGATAAATAGAATACATTAATACTGTATAATAAAATGAAAATTGCATTTACCAGTTGAACATTATCGACTTTGGCAACTGAAACTTGGCAACTACATGTATAAATTTTGGGTTAATGTTACCCTAGGTTCCGAGATGGCGACGGGGGAAATTTTTCCCTGCGTTGGAGACTGTGACGGGGAAAAAATTTTTCCCTCAATTCAAGATGGCCGCGTTTCCGGCCGCCATCTTGAATTTCTCTGCAGACTCCGCGGACGTTAACCGAAATAACAAAAAAAAAAAAAAAAAAAAAAATTTTTTTACTCACTTTTCGATGGTGGTTGCCTACTTCTTCCTACTTTTTTTTTCCTTTCCGATCCATTCTTTTTTCGGTTTTGCCAGCTTGGATACTTTCCTTTTCTCTTGGTGCGGCTCTTTTCTTCCCTGTTCTTTTCGATTCGGCTGCTCTTTTATTGGTCGATTGGCGTTTCCCTCTGTTCGATTTATTACTACTTGGCCATATAAACGACAGAATGCAACCCCAAGAAATGTGGCCAAATTTACTTTTAAATGTTTCTTCAAAGGCAGAAGTCTTCGTTCCGCACTTACTACATCGCAAGAAACAGCTTTCTCTATTACTCCGATGATATAATTTGCATTTAGAATCGCACGGAATGCAAACGGACTCGGTCGGCTGTATGCCTAATTTTACAGCAAATTTCGGAAATGTCAATGCGTTATCAATACGGGGAGGCAAACCTAGCTCCAAAAAGTCATCTTCCATTAACTTGTAGATATCACGGGTGGTGCAACTCGACCGAAATTCGTCGTTGAAACTCAAATCGGCAAAACTACTCATTATCGAATAATTGGCAATAAACTAAACGCGGGGAGGTGGTGAAAAAAAAAAATTGAAATATCGTAACCAGAAAAATAAACAGCAATTATTCCAATACGCAATTCGTCGCAACACTGCAGTAAACGATTCTGGAAACTAGTTGATTTGCATAAAATTGCATTGAAATGAACAGAAATCACGTCACAGATCGAGCATTTGCATATTCGTTCGTAACACCACTACGAATTTCCCGCCGATATTACTCTCGCACGACGTCACGAAAAGGCTCCCTCTACCATCGCAAATTTACACACGGCCGTCGCCATTTCGAGGTTACAGGATACTCGGCAACGTCGAACTCAGGGTTGAAACCGAACGGGGAAAAATTCTCAACGGCGTCAACGTCACGACTCTAGGGAAAAAATTTTTCCCCGCCGCAGTCGCCAAGATAGGGAAAAATTCCCACCGCCGCCATCTCGGAACCTAAGGTAACATTAACCAAATTTTGTATCGACTGGATAGATTACAATAAAAAAAAAACCACACCTTTAACAAATCCAACAATGAAATTTACGAAATAATAATGTTTTCGATCAGTTTAACTGATCATCTTCAGTTATGATAAAATAGAACATGAACGTAGAATGTAAATACAAAAATTTAAAAATAAACAATAACAAGAATTCTAAAATAAATAAATAAATAAATAACTGAAATCGTAGTTGAGATTCATAAATAAATAACTACAGAAATAAAATAAACAATAAAAATAAAAATAGACAAATAATGAAATTTATTAAATAATAAAATTTTTGTAACTGAAGATCAGTTAAACTGATCGAAAACGTTACTATTTAGTAAATTTCATTGCTGGGTTTGTTAAAGGTGTGTTTTTTTGATGGCAACTAGATTCACTACACATGTACTGCTTTAATGCTTTACATTAAGTTTTTTTTTTTCATCTGAATTGTCAATATTACAGCCTTCCTCTTACTTATTAGAGTTCTTTCCTATCACACATTTCTTGTATGTCAGGATTTATAAGTAAAAGTGATATTGGATTGAACAAAAAGTTCTTATATATTTTTTAACATCTGTCATTACTTAACACAGAAGTATGATTTAATTATAATGGTTATGAAATTTAATACATTATTAATACGAAATATAACTCACTGTGTACGGCGTTATCAAATAATTTTTTTTTCTTTTGAGTGCTTTCGACGAATGTATTTCCGTTGTTGTCAGGCGAATGAACAATTTTTTATATATATTGAACATGAATGTTCGAAACAAAGGAGAACACATGCAAAAATTTAAATATAACGTTTTTTGGCGACACTCAATACGAATCTACGATTTTTGAATACGTACGATGTTGCGAATGTGCTGTAATACAGCGCATGCGTGGTACTGTTTCTCGTCAATAGTGTGAGATGTGACGTAACTCGCCGTTTAATCGCTTGTATAGGGCAATCCATATGTTGGGCAGTTCCAGCGTAGGTGCATTGCATATTTCCAATGTTGTTATGTATAGCGATTCCCATATTCCCAGTTTTATTAATACATTATTACTTTAAAAGTAACTAATTTGAGATTGTATTCTTGGTTTAGAAGCTTATTTTACACTTCAAATGCATTTTTCACTGCATGTGCAGTTTGAACTCTGAAGCAAATTTTTGTCAAATTTAGCATTCAAATTCCAAAGAGTTTGAAGTTAGAGTTATTTCAAGTGCTAGGTACCACTATATTCTAATTCTTAATCAGTTAATAAATATTTAAAATATGTGAAAGAAAATTATGCAATATATTTTTCATAAATGTTTTTGATTAGTCTATCTAAAAATATTTTTTAAATTGATTTTTATTTTTATAAAAAAAAAAAGATTTTCAGGGTATAGATAAATTTTTATGTATTGAAACTGTATTTTCTTGTTATTTTTTAAACTGATGTATGTTTTGTGTATGTTTTAAGAATTTATAATTGGTATGGTATTTTCATGAGGATAAACATGGATTCACAAAAATTTATATGGATTATCAATAAAATAAATCAGTTTGAAATCAACTTTAAGTTTATAATTTGAATATTCATTCAAAATATAAAAAATTACTTAACTTTCTCAATGTTGAAACTTTCATTATTATTATTATTATATTAAGATGGGAAGCTATTTAAAAAAGGAGTTTTACAAAAATACACATGAAAATGAAATAATGTGTGTCCCTTACAAATCAAAAAACTAGAACTTTATCTTTATTAGTATTTATATTAAAAGTTTTATTATACAGGTATTCCTTGTATAACACAGTAGTTACATTCTTAAAAAGTGCTGTGTTATGTGAATCCAGGCTATACAAAACAAAGGACTAATGCAAAACATAAGGTTACATTCCATAAGTTAGCAAAAGTATACTATTCTTTTTCATTACTAAGAGAAATATGTTTATTAAAGCAATTGATAATTTATTTCCAGTTAATAATTAATTAACAATCACAATTAAAAGTACTGTATTGTGTTTTAATGTTAATGTTAATTGTACTGTTAGTTTTAATGTTAATTTCAGTTAAACGAGGGTGTTTGCTTTTTACAAAGTATTGTCGTCATCTCAGATTTTTTGTCAATCTCGATCAGAAGTATCAACAAAATTTTTATATTTTTTTATTTTTATCATAAAAAATTTTTATGGATGACAAATAAAAAAATTGAAAATTTGTTCTATCAGGTCATGTTTTTTCACTCAAGTACCAAGTGACTTTTTTCCATAATTTTTGTTTGAATACTGAGATACCGCTGTATTTCATTCATCATTTTACAAATGATTGCTTGCCTACATTTAAAAAAAAGTTTAATAGCACTTATCTAAAAATGTTTAAATAAATTTTACTAAATACGAAGATTAATCTATAAAAACAAAACACAGTAGGTCTTAAATGATAAAATCTGAAAGCAATGACAATGACACCTGGGACAAGTTAGGACAAGGAAGAAGAAAAAATTCTACTGTTAGTTTTCATTAAAGTAAACCTGTTGAAAGGCACAAAACAAATTGAAAATTTCAATATTCTAAAATCCATTGGCAAATTTGAGACAATATTCATGCATGCTTGTTTGAATAAAAAAAATTAAGCAAATAATGGAGTTTACACTTAAAAATTGTGAAATTTTGTATAGCGGATTTCCCAAACTGTGTTACAGTGAAACCGAAAGTTGTATTGTATGGGGGGATATCACCAATTTTCAAACTATGTTAGAACAAAACTGTAGAAGTACTCTGTTGTATGAGGGATACCCGTATATGATTTAATTGATATAATAATTTTCTACTAAATATATTTTATTCATTATTTTTCATATTGTAATCATTTTTCTTTATTTGTATTAGCATATTTGCAGTCTTTAATGGAATCCTCAGATGTTGCAAGTATTACTTTGGCTTTAAGGACTTTAGGAAGTTTTGATTTTCAAGGTTAGTTATTTTAAATCTTTCGTTAAATCAAAGGATTGATAAAATTATACTAAATTATATTAATGAATCTAATAGCTATTTCAGAATTATTTGTTACTCAGATTGAATGATATTATCTGTGTAAAATTTTATTATATTAAAAAGATTCAATGAAAAGTATTTAGAAAACCAAAATTAAGAAACCTCGTTAAGACTAGGTTTCTTAAAGTCTTTTTCATTAACCATTAGGAAGAAGCATAAAAAATTTTAATATAACTATTTTTGGAAAAATATGACATCAAAACTTGTTCAATACAGAAAAGTTATTTTATTGTAAACATTCAAATTATTTCCATTTTGTGAGGTTTGTTAGCAGTATTATACTTTTGAGGTAGGTTAACCTCATATGGATTCTAGAATATCTAGAATAGAAAGTGATGAAACTTGTATTGTGATATGAAATACTTTTTATTTTATTACACAAAATAAAATAAAACAAATGTTAAACATAAATTTATGCATGTTTCAGTTATGAATTATAAGTTAGAAACTGTAAAGAAATTAATTGTATACAGATTTCTTACTGTGTGTAGAGAGAACTTTGAAGAGAGTTCATCATTACATTATAACAGTAAATATTCTTTCTTTCACAAGATGTGTGCAAGGGTTATATAGTTATATCTAACCTGAGTAATTTTAGTTGATTTGTTCAGTTATTCAAAGAAAGCAGGAGTTATGGAGTTGACCACACAATATTGTTAAAGACTGATCAGAGATCTGGCCAAACTAAAGAGAAAAGATTCTACCACTCTCTTGTCAGTTAATAAATTTTCCATTCTTCCTTGTTTGAAAACAGATGGTGATGATGGAGAAAGTGTTATCTATGTGGAACAGCTTTTCCTGTTTGACAGATGTTCTTAATTAGCTAGATAGTGCTTTTCTAATAAATAAAAGGCATTAAAATTTTAAGCTGTGGGTTAATAAAAATTATTATTCATATTCTCATATATTTTCAACATTTCAATTAGTAATATTAATGAATATTACCAATGATAACTAAAGATAGCCTATACAAAAATACAAATTAATACATTATGATTAAATTTATTAAAATGAAGTAATTATAAATAATTTTTATGAAAAACTTTGGATGTCTTTTTGTGACAGCAACATTAATTTTTTTAATTTAAATATTTCATAAATGGAAATTATTTTAATTTTTATCATCTAGGTTAGCAAATATCTGTTTTATTTTCAATTATTTTGATATAATGAAACATTTTTATTGGGTAATTATTCTAATTGTTAGCTATTTATAAAGTTGATTATTAAGATAATTATTTGAAATGAAATCAAATTATAGTTAAAAATTTTTTATTTACCATTTTTCATTAGTTTTTCAATATTCTTTATAAAAAATTTAATCTTTTATATATATATATAATTGATTGATATATATTTAAATAGGGAGATCACTTATGCAGTTCATTAGACATTGTGCTGATACGTATTTAAATAGCGAACAACGAGAAATCAGACTAGAAGCAGTAAAGACCTGTTGTCGTCTTTTATCTCCTGCTGTACAAGTATATTTCTTTTCATAATTTATAATGATAATAAGAGTGGTTTTATAATAAATTAAACCTTTTTTGTTTGATATATAAATTGCAATCTATCTTTTTTTTAGTCAATGAAAGTTAGTGGAAGATATAGTGCAACATTGATGCATACAGTACAAGATGTTCTTGGAAAATTACTTGTTGTAGGAGTTACTGATGCCGGTAATTTTAATTTAACAAAATTAAACTTTTTTCAAATTAAATATTTTACAGCTGAAATGATAAAGTTAAAAATAGATTGATAATTAATAGCAATTATCAAGTTTTAAATTCTTTTTTCTGTAAAATTAACTATAATTTTAGTCCTGCAGTCTTCCTTGATATTTATTACAAATTCATATAGAAAAAAATCTATAATTTCTTGGTTTTAAAGAAAATTTTCAAGATGAATTCAGTTACTGGCTAATAAGTAGAAAATTTTGTAATTTAAAATTTTTAATGAAATTCATACAACTGTTAATTAAGGAAACCAAAATTTTTATTTGAGAATATTTTTGTACAGAGTTAAAAATATTTTTCAAATAAAAATTATTGTTTCCTTAATTAGCAGATGTATGAATTTCATTAAATACGGTGCCAAATTTCTTAGAACATTGACATTTTTATAAATTTTAATTCCAAAATTTAAGTTTGCATTTGAAATTTTTATAATTTTATGTTACAAAGTTTTAGAATCATTACATATGCTATTCAGGACATATTAAAATTAAAGCAATTTTCAAAATCACAACTTATGCATATAAATTCAGTTGTATTCCAATCTAATTTGTTGTTTTTTTTTTCTTATTTGACTTGTTTTTATGGACAAAATGTTGAAAAATTCATGTATAATGAAATTTATTTACTTTTTTTTAATTTTTATAAATAGACTCTGATGTTCGTTATTGTGTACTTGCCTCATTGGATGAAAGATTTGATGCACATTTAGCTGAAGCTGAAAATCTAAGTGCGTTATTCATGGCATTAAATGATGAAATATTTGAAATTCGAGAGTTAGCTCTGTGTTCTATCGGTAGACTTAGTAATCTCAATCCTGCATATGTTTTGCCTCCACTTAGAAAAGTTCTGATACAGGTATCATTTTCTCATTATATTCATAAATTTTTATATGAGAATATTTTTTTTCTATAATACAGTAGAGCATCGATTATCCAACTCAATTGGGGACTGGGGTTGGTCGGATAACTGAAAAAACGGATAACCGAAAAGTATGAAAAAATACATTATTAGTATAGTATATTAGTATATTCCATGTAACTAGTATATCGCTATTAACCTACTTTGCCTTGAATTTTCATCAATGTTAAGCCTAACAAACTTTTTAAAATAATAATCGTTGCTATTGTATCGTTAAAAATTATTTCTTTATTTTGCACAAAATAAATACAGAACTGTACTGTATATTGAAAAATATAAATATTATATAATATATATATATATTCGGGTTACATATTTTACATAAAGTAGGCCTATACATTAGAAAAGAAGTCCAAAATTTTTATTTTGCTTCGCAACTGACACTCGTTTTCTGCCGCTAAATCTCGCACACATTTTAAAAACAGCAATTGGATAGCGTCATTAAATAAAATTAAGCTTCGTTTAAATACTGGCCTCCCTTTCATGGTCGAGCCATGTTGCCAGGTAAAACGCAAAAATTTAACAAAAATAATATTAAAGTAGCCAACACATAGCCAAATATTGTAGCGCCACATCACTAGCGGACATTTGAATTTACCGACTAGAACGTGGTCGGTTAACTGATGTGACGGTTGATCGGGGGTTGGATAATCGGTGCTCTTCTGTAATTAAAATATTAAGAAATGTTAACTATTGAACTAAATTTTTACATTATTTTTAGTCTTAATTTTGTTTTATAATAAAAATTATTAAATAATATACATGTGGATGTGTATGTACAGTACATATATATACCGTATATTTCCACAAATAAGATGACCTTCACATAAGACAAGGTATAAATATTCATCAAAGTTTTATAGTTTTAGCATATATCTGTCCTATAAGATGACCCCCAAACTATCAATGGCCTATGAATTTAGTTTAGATCAGCAATCATCATCTGGATGATAATACTGTATAGTGTATATGGAATTATGTCTTATTCGTAATTTCGAATGAACAAATTTTATTTTCTGCCTTGCTATTGTTGCAAACATTCGCAATGATTCGGGTATTCGGGTAATGACCTCGACTATTCACAAAAATGTCCTATAGGCTACGACATACCCTACTCTCTACTAGTAAATAATTACAATTTGTCCGTTTTTTTTATAATGGTTTTAATTTATATAAATTTCAATCTAATTTGTTTTTTGTATCTGTCCTATAAGACAACCTTGGATTTTGGGAGCCTTTTTTTATGATTTAACTATCGTCTTATCTGTGGAAATATATGGTATTTATTTATTTATAAATAAATAATGAATAAAATATTTATTTTAAGATTTGTGTAAACATCTTAATTTTAGATATTATTGGAATTGGAACATTCAGGAATAGGAAGAAATAAAGAACAAAGTGCTAAAATGCTTGGACATTTGGTTGCTAATACACCTCGTCTTATTAGACCTTATATGGAACCTGTTTTAAAGGTATAGAGTTTCTACTAATTAATTATATACATGTAAAGGATACTAGATCCAGTTATAACATTTTGTTATTATGCTTTTTAATATGTTTGTACAAGTTTTTTGCTTTTAGTAAAGTATTTAATGAAGGAATTCTCTCATAAATATTACTATAAACTCACATTAAAGTTGGACCTATAGGTGTTATAATTATTGTATGAGAAATGGCAAAATAACTAAATGAATATTAAGTTAGATGGAATGATGCTATATCGGTTTGTTAATTTATATAGTGATGATATTTAACAAAAATGACAAAAATATATTAACACAAATTATTTATTATGACATTGTTACAATGCTGAGCTGCAATTTTTAATAAACTTTTAATTAAAAAAAATGAATAATATGACTTCCACTCCAGACTAGAAATTCATATATAGCTAATTTGGGTCTTTGGCCCTAATCTTTCCATATCTGGTCTCAATTTTCATCTATCTAACTCGATTCTCAAGATTAATGAAGGACAGACAGATGACAATGGGAATGTATAGGTCTACAGTTTGAAAATTGCAGCCCAATAAACTAAATAAATGTCTTAAATATTCCATACATAATAGATTATTGCAAAATTATATATTTTTTAACTTTCCAAAGCATTGAATAGAAAGCAGTTTGTAAGCATTTTGGTTATTGAAAATTTCATTTTATCTTAGTATCTTAGTTTGATATTTTAATTATATGACAAAACCATAAAATATTAACATTAAAAATGTACCAGCACATTTGATCAAATTATAAAGAAATAAACTTAAAATTTAAAATAATATAATAAAATAATAACAACAATAATAATAAAAAGAAAAATTTAAATATTATCATAACTATAGAAATATAATTTATACAAGATATATCTATAATATTTATTTTAATATTCAAATATTAATATATTGACATTAGATATTAACAAACAATATGCAGCATGACAACTATACTGTTACAAATACATGATTGTCTAATAACAAATGAAGTAAAAGTTTTATTAAAACATTTTAAAAGTAACTTAAATTTTCATAAAGTTGAAATAAAATGAACTAAATAATCATTCCTTTTGGATTCATTTTCTAATGTAAAAAGTTTAGTAAAAAATTGCATCTATTCTTCAATACTAAATTGTTATAGCTTGTATATATAAAATTTTAAATGAAAACAAGTTCATACCTTTAGATTTCCAATATCAGAAAGTCTGGAATTAACTTTGAAATGTTATATTTTTAGATGTAAAATTACATATTTTAGTTGTTACATGTTTTCTAAGATTATAATTAAATATAAGAATGTATGATATAAAAGTTTCCAGTATATTATTTAAAATTCAAAGTTACACAATTAAAAAGTAGAGGTAACAAATTTTTTAGAAAATAGCATAATTGAAACCCAAAAAATATTAGTGGTATCCACCCATTTTTTTACATTTCTTGTCTATCAATTATTCAAACTTTTCCAGTTTCTTTAATACTCACATTCTTGAATTCATTTCTGAATTATCGACTTTGTTATTAACTAAAAATTAAGTTGTTATTTTTATAAATAATTATACAGTTTTTTTATTATTTTTTAGTTGCATGTTTTTATTATATATAAACATGTCTGGTTTATCCCAGTTTACTAATACATTATTACTATTATCTGATGAAAACGTTTTTGATTTATACTTAATATCATTTAACATTTAATATCTCAATATATTTGAAACTATATTTTTAAATCATCAAAGGAAAAAATTTTTTATTTTACTAATAGGTTATAAAAGGTAGTTATTTCAATTATCTAAATTTTGCTATTGTATTTTAAATGTGCAGATTTTCCTTATTTTGAAGTGATATATTTGAAATGATATATTGATATGAACACACAGATAACACAAGAAAATAAATATATTTAATTAAAATATTAAATTTGTAAAATATGTTAAGAAATTTAATATATTTATAATTTTTATAGTTAATTAAAATTAAAATCTTCATTTATATAATCTTAGGTTTTAATTCCAAAATTAAAAGATCCCGATCCAAATCCTAGTGTTGTGATAAGTGTCTTGGCTGCTGTAGGTGAACAAGCTCAGGTAAAGACAAAAGATATCATTATTAATTAATTAATTTTTATTTGATAAATTAAAAATTTAAGTAATTATATTTTAATGATTTTTTTACACTATAAAAATCTGAATTTGATGTTTTTTCAACAGTGTTTGATTGTGCAAAAATAATAATGATGATGATATATAATCTGTTTCAGATTAATAAATACAATAGCCCCTTGTTATATTGTGTTTGTCGGGAGACAAAGAAAAAGCATGATATAACCGAGTACTAAAAATTCTGAGCTTTTACTAAACAGATTATACATGCTTTGGAATCTGCTATCCTCTATCCATTCATCAGCAAGTGTTTCTGATATAAAATAAGCTTAGTTTTGCAATAATGAATTTTATTTGTGGTTATATTGTAATAAACTATGTTTACATAAACATTGATATAATGAACACTCATTTAGCATTATTATTTCTTTAACAATGACATGTAAAGACAAATACTGTTGATATAAAAACAAAATATCGGTTGCGATTTTATTATACAGTACTACATTTCTTAATTGCTTATTATTAAAAATTTGTGTAATTTGTATTTGTCAATAGAAATTATAAATATAGTAATTGAAAACTTAAAAAATGAATATTGAACATATAATAGAACATGGAAATGTATGAAATTACAGAGTAAAAATTCTCTAAAAAGCAAAATAAAGTTACTACTGTGTAAAAATTTTAGAACTTGTTCAGAAATAAAGAAATGTTTTCCTTACACAACTTGTAGTGAATTCGAAATTTAACTTTGAATTGAGGTATTGTGTCAATTCACACAATGCGAATTGACACAACACCTCAATTTACACAAAGGTGTGATGCTATGAATTTACAGAAACTTGTAAATGAGGAGACAGTACTTAAAACCAATAAATAAACATCTTTTAATATCAAAAGGAAACATTGATAATATTGCACTTTATTTTGGTCTCCCAAATTTTAAAAGCACTTGAGTCAATAAATTTTAAATTATCAATTGCCACTGAATTTATTTTTGCAATGAAATATGGTATTTTATTCCTATCATTGTTCTTGAAATTACCACTGCAGATGAAAGAATAAATTCATCAAGATTAAATAAGCAAAACAGATGGACAGGTTAATAACGAGGTTGAGACTGAAGTTTTCAGTGCGAAAATGTGTATGTCAGACATTCAGCACCGCTTTCCTGTAAGCCTAGAAGTTTGACAATGGCATTTGGAAAGTCAGTGGAATCATGCTCAACATTCCAAACGCCAGTGTTTCTCAAACTTTTTGGTCTGCGACCGCCTTTTGCACTTAAAAATTTCAAAGGACCCCCGAAGAATGAGTATGTGTAGAAAAACATCCCGGAGGGAAGGGGGGTTAATTTAAATTCAGGACGAGTTAATTTCTTATGTTTAATTAATCTATTCCATGTTGAAATTTCTCTCCGTTGCGTGTCGCTTTGTGCTGAATTTTTGTCAATGTTAAGACTAACGAAATTTTTAAAAAAATTATTTTTTTATTTTTCACAAACAAAATAAATATATTGAAAAATATAAAAACAAAAAACATTATATTTCGGAAGTTTATCTAGTCTCAAAACGTTCCGATTCAGCACAACACAGTCCTCAGAAAAACAAGCATAACTTACCATTCACAATGGGAAAAAAGTCTCGTTCAAATACTGGCGCATCCTTAAGTACCCTTTCATGGTCACGCCAGGCTGCCAGCTAAAAACGCATATCAACTAAAATAATATCAGAGTATCCCAAGACATAGCGAAATATTGCAGCACCACAGCACTAGCGGAAATTCAAATTTGCCGACTGAAACGCTTTCGGTTGATCGGTTTTCGGATAATCTACCTAAGTCGACTTGCCTACAGACACAACGCTGCTAGTGAACATCGTTCCAAATGACAACGCTGTTCTATCATAGTTTAGGCGGAGAGTGGAACTCGGGGATTCCCCAATAGCGCACAAATTTATGAATATTATATTTAGGCTTGTATTTAAATATTTATATTGTTTTTATTATTTATATGTGCAATTTATTTAAGTAAAAATTATTTTATATATTTTTTATTTCTACTATTTCTAAACATGAATCTATAGTAAATTTATAAAATATTTGAAAAAAAAATTGATTTGGCATCAATTTTTCAGCGACCCCCCCAAATATTTTTCATGACCCCCACTTTGAGAATCACTGCCAAACGTCATTGTCAAACATCTAGGCTTACAGGAAAGTAGCACCGAACGTCTGACGTACACATTTTCATGTTTAAAACTTCAGCCTCACCCTTGCTATTATCTGAATCCACAATAAATGAAGGGCTACTGTATTTAAACTTTAATCTTATTTCAAAATTAATCAAGTTGCATTCTTTCTATAACCTCTTAGTATAAAATTTTAGGAATAAAAATATACTTATATATAAATTATCCTTCCAAATTATTCAAATTTTAAAAAATTTTTAAGATTATCTCGGCTTTTGATCATTGGCAGAACAAAATTTTTTTATTTGAAACACTAGCACTCCAAATTTTTTGAAAAGATGTTTTAGATATTTGGCATGTATTCAGAACTTTGTATATAATGATACTGACATCCTTAAAGTTTCAATCTTCTAATAAGATTAAATATATCTTGCTTTTTCCTTAGAACATTGTTTAATTCTCAAATTTTTAAAAATGATTTTTTTCCCTCTCTCTTCTAATGCTTGATTATGATTGACTAAAGTTTAAAAAAGTAGTTGAACATATAAGTGTTTAATTTAGTTAAACTTAATGCTTATTCAATGTTATATTTATATATTGTATGCCTTTTCTAATCATTTAGGCTTAATCTGGATACAATTTGCAATTTAATTTACATAAATTGTTTATTACTGTAATAAATTTAAATAACAATTTCTATTTATACTAGTGAAAACACAAAATAATACATTTTTATAAATAGTTATTGTTTTTTTTAAATATATTTTAATTACTTAGTTTTTTAATTGTATTTGGCTTTCAGATAATATTTCACAAAAATAAACTATTAACATATTGTGAGATTGAGGGAGGTAGGAGGAAGTCGTATCTTCCCTTTCTGGCAACAGGTCGTTGACCTTTCACTTGTCAAAATGGCTAAAGTTTCGATTTCAGTCCCGAGAGTCGGGACTATTCTTGTCGGGCGAGTGGATAGGAGGGGAGATGAGGTCGATGATAAGGCGAAAGCGGTATTTCGAGTCAAAGAGGACACCATTTAACAATTAAAACCAGATTTATTGCAATTAACCAAAAGACACAATTACAAAATTGACTAAATTCCCTAATTCGTATAGGGTTTGAGAGAGAGCTTACAGGTTCAGTTCATACCTCATTATTAGTTTCCTTATAGAGTTAGCACTTTGCTATCCAAGAAGTGTAAATCGGTATCCGAAAATGGCACAGTTTTATAAAGTCACGACTGAGCGTGGTGACGCTGGAACTTAAGTTCAGAGTGGTGACGACCTACGATGGTGTTGGTCCGGCAGATGATAAGAGACTCCCCTGAGGGGGGGGAAAGAAGTGGCTTTTATAGCTTTAGGCTGGGAAAATTGGTCACACGATCGATGGTTGATGGCGATTTGGGTCATAGGTGTTCCCGGGACCAAGAATAGATGACGAATTCGGATGTTAACTATAAACTTAAGTTGCAAGATGATCTGTACACAGCTTAAGAACAATGGATAGTTGACAGTTATACAGCTAGGGATGCATATTTTCTCGTCCAGGACCTTTTCTAGACAGGATGTTTATAATAGGAAAATTCTTAATTTAATATAGGGAACAATTATTATAATTTTACGTTCAGGGGAATTTCTGGATCTCACAATATTTTTTCTTTTGTTAATGTTGTTTACTTGTATTTTTTTATTAAATCAGACTTTGGTTGCTAATGACACACAAAATACCAAATACTGTACTTGATTAATAAAATTAAGTAAATATATTAGAAGAAATTGCATCTTTTATTTTAATATGTAGTTTTTCTATTTATTTTATTACCTAAGTTCTATTTTAATAATTTGCATTTATAATAAAAACTAATTAAAATTTAATGTTTTTTTTTTATATTTGATAATAGGTTAGTGGAAGAGAAATGAGAAATGGATGGATGAATTGCTTCCAATTATTATAGATATGTTACAAGATTCTTCTTCACTTCCGAGACGTGAGGTATTATTATTATTATTATATAATATAATATGATATATATATATATTTTTTAGACTTTGTATTGATAATTCAAATGGATGTGTTTTGAGTAAGATTAAATTTAAATTTTTTTAAAAACTTTTAATAATTTTTGCAGGTAGCATTATGGACTTTGGGACAGTTAGTTGAAAGTACTGGATATGTTGTTGAACCATATGGCAAATACCCAAATTTATTAGAAGTTATATTAAGTTTTTTGAAAACAGAACAGTCTCCTGGTATTAGAAGAGAAGTAAGTTTAAAGTTTTAATTTGGAATGGAAATTGAATGATGATAACATTTTAGATTTAGTTGAACCATATGTTATCAAAATTTGTAAAGTGAATTTTGAATGTATTAATTCCTAAATTTGCTTTATTTTTTATTTCAACTAATATATGGAACAAGTCTCATAATCAATACAAAATTGATTATGCTATGAAAATAAATTAAACAAGATAATTAAAAAATATAATGACTATAAATTTTTGCATGTACTTTTATATAATTAACAAACATAAATTCTGTTATATATTTAATATAAAACATATTATTTTATTTTTAGCAAATGATCGGAAATAAATTTTTTGAGTTTTATGTATTTGATAATATATATTGAGAGCTTAAACTGATATTTATTTTAAATTATAAGATATTGTTATGATGTAAGCAACTTAATTACATTTGGGGATAACATTATAGATAAATTTTTCATGGAAAGACTGAATCAGGAATGTAATTGTAGTTTATTATTAACAATTTTCTTATCTCATTTAAAAAATTATTATGGAAAAACTAATGAATAAAATTTCAAATAGTTTTTAATCATGATTTCAAATTTATCAATGTTAATTATAATAGCAAGGTTGAGGCCAAAGTTTTAAATGCGAAAATGTGTACGTCGGATGTTCAGCGCCACTTTCCTGTAAGCCTAGACATTTGACAATGGCGTTTGGAATGTCGAGCATGGTTCCACTGACTTTCCAAATGCCATTGTCAAACTTCTAGGCTTACAGGAAAGCAGCACTGAATGTCTGATGTACACGTTTTCGCGTTTAAAACTTCGGCCTCGACCTCGCTAATTACAAACTATGTGGATTATCAAAACATTAATCTGTTATCCTTGAGTCTGTTATCTGAAATATGTATATATAATATAGAAACACACATACACTATATGTAGTGTATTAACAATATGCACTTTTAAAACAATAGGTATGATTTAAAGAATGCTAATATTTTTGACTTATATGACAGGCCATCTTCAGGTGGGTTGAACTTTCATAGGGATAGATGAGAGGAAGTCATCCTGGCATGATTGCATATAGGTCACAGTTGCCTCATGCATCATTATTTCATGAGGGGTGAAGATCCACCGAAATATCCTTCATGCCAATACATAAAAAGGCATTGGCAAGAAGGATATTTGGGTGGTCTAAACGATATTTTAACTGCATGTAAGATTTTTACCAGATTAAGTTTGCAATATTTTAATCAGTTTAATCTTAATCTTTTAGTCTTTATTGGCAAAGATTTTAATTCTTTATGCTTTTTTGTGTTTTTATCAGACTTAAGTATTTTAAGAGAAATTTAATATCTTAGAGTCTTCTCTGATTTTATTATATTAATTCCTTGTACACTGCCATTATATATTTTATCTTACTGGCTTCCTGTACAGACACCATTTTCTTTTTGTGTTTTAGATGTTTTACTATATGGTTGGCACAGCATGGCACATGAGGCTCTTCCATCATAACACAATAAGAATCTAATCTAATCATCAGGTTTGAAAGTGAATCCACTTTTAACTATTCATGCCTGAAGATGGTCCATTAATTAAATTGAATATGTTAGTATTCTTTATATTACACCCATTGTTGTAGAACTAAGTATCCAATAGCTGACTACCCCACCACCATCTTAAAATTCATATCATTATATTAGTCTGCTTTATTACAAAGGAGAAAGTATTTCCTGACTTTTAATAAAAGCAGTTTTAATTGTTTTCTTCATTGCTGTCTGTTTTCAAATTGTCTGTCATTTTCCTTCAATATAAGACATAAAACATCACTATTATGTCATAACTATTGTTTTTCTTTTGGTCAAAATATGATGAAAGATGCTAACAGAAACAGAAAAATCAAAGTATTTTTACTCCAGGTTTCTGTTTGGATTCTGGTGAAAGGAAACTTCTGAACATTAAGTGACATCACTTTTCTGTTTCAGGAGTATTTTCTACTGATGTGGAAACTAACCTTAACTGTACTTCTTGCATTGCAAATAAACACAGTTTAGCGATAGGATGTAAATAAAAGATGTATGGAACCCAAAGCTAATTTAAAAATTTTATTTCTAAAATTAACTTTGAATAGCATTTTCATATGTTCCTATTGAAAAATCTTGATTTTTGTATATTTTAATTGACTAACTTACCATGTCAATATCTAATTATTAGATAACATTTATCCAACATTATATCTTTGTAGAAAATCATTGAGTAAAGCTGATTTTGGAAGAATCATAAAAATATGATAAATATTTACTGATTTTATCATATTTGTGAAGAATTGTATATTATTGTTGTTGTTGGTGATATTTTTTATATTAAAGTAGTTTTTCTCCTTAATTGATTATATGATTATGATATACATTGCAATTAAAATATATGGTTCTATGAAAATAGCAATTTCATTGTATTTTTAAAATTTTATTAAAAGTGTACTTAAAATTTTTGTACATTTAAATTTATTTTTTAAAACTATGCTTAGAAATTTTAAGTTTAAAAATTTTTGCATTATATCACATTAAATTAAAATTTTAAAATAATATTTTTTAGGCTATATCGTGTATTAGGATTATTAGGTGCCTTAGATCCTTATAAGCATAAAGTAAATTTAGGAGTTATAGATCATTCTGGTGAATCTGGAGGTGTTCTTAGTATGAGTGATTCTAACCAAGATAATCAAGGTAAACTGCATTATATTGAAAGTTTACAGTTATTATTTTTACATTAAAATTTTAAAATTTAAATTTACTTTTTATATCTATGCTTAGAAATTTTAACAATTTAAGAATTTTTGCATTAAATTGCATTAAAATTTTTCGGTTTTTATTTTGGAATCTTAATTTTGTGTGATTATATGACATATTGTTAAAAATAAGCTTATAGTTAAGTACAGAAAGAAAACTTAATTTTAAATTAGAAATAATAATTAAAATTAAATTTTTTATAATGTATTGATTTATAAACATCTCAAAGACTGATTTTTTTTTAATTATATATATAATATGGCAAACAGTCACTGTAATATGATTCATTATTGCAATCACTTCACTTATTATTAATTTATTGATTGATTTAATTTATATTATTGTATTGTCGTCTTAATATCACTAAATTATTATAAGAAAAATTTAAGGTTTTAGGTAAAAATGTTTTTTATAAATACTGTATTATTGAAAAGTTATAATTGTGATTATGATAAATATAATATTTACTGTTATATTCTATACAAGCAAAAGTTAATTTTTTCCTCCTCTATATAGTGATATAATAATTGTAAATCAGTTATTAAAATTTTATTTGAAGAACTGTTAAATAATTTTAAAAAATAAACAGATTAATTTGTTTTAAACTACAGTATAATTTTTTTATTTGCATTTATTTAACTTTGTTTCTTATTGTCAGTCAGTATTTAATTTTTGACTTAATAGTATTATTTTAAAATTATTTTATCTTACATTGTTTAATTAAATAATATAAAAAAATAAATTTAATTTTTATTTTAGCATATTTTCAAAGAATCTAATTTATAATAATTTTAATTTTTTTTTTATAAATGGATGCCAATATTTTTATAAATAAAAAAATTATTAGGCCAAGCAAAATTCATATACTATCCTGATATCCTGAATATGTATTTATTATTTTATTGGCAAACTCAATAATAATTAATTAATATTCTTGAAATTGAATTTATTTATTTATTTATTTATTTTTATGTTTTAGAATTGAATGCTAGTGAAATGTTAGTAAATATGACTGGATCCTTAGATGAATTTTATCCAGCAATTGCTATTGGTACTCTGATGCGAATAATTCGAGATCCATCACTCTCACAACATCATACTATGGTTGTTCAAGCAATAACATTTATTTTTAAAAGTTTAGGAATTCGTTGTGTACCTTATGTTCAACATGTAATGCCTTCATTCATAAGTGTTATCCGTACTTCTGACACTACAGTTAGAGAGGTAAAATTTAAAATATTAAGTATGTAGAAATTAGTTACATAAATATATTTAAAAATTTAACCAACTGTTTTTAATATTGGTTTTAATGCATTTATAATATGAGAATTTCACTTTTGATTTTATACATTATTAGTTCTTTTATTTTGTTCAAAAATTATAAGTACTAATAGTAAACCATTTACATTTTGATAAATTTACAATATTTATTTTGTATTTTTTGCCTTATGAGGCTCATTGTTTGTATGGATGCATCATATTTTCATATTGATTTTTTGGAGGAGAAATATTCTTTCACAGTATTAGATGCATTGTAATTTTCAGATAAATTTTAGGTACAAAAAAATATGTCTTATAAAGAAAAAAATAGTAAATACATTTAGTTCAATTTACTATTATAGATATAATTCAGAACTCAAATTCAGAATAAGTAGTCTTTTCTTAAAATTTTTAAGATGTAGTTAATAAAAACTGAGTGATTTAATTTTATAATCAGTTTGTTTATGAATCTTAAATTTTATTAAATACATTAAGTGACTTTTGTTAATATTTTATTAAGTATCTTTTTTTAGAAGCACAGATTTTACAAGAGATGTATTTCTTTTACTTCTAAAAATAGTCATTTTATTTTAGGAAAAAAAATTACATAAAGGATTTTATATTACTAATGACATTAAAAACTTAATGGCAATAGTTGCTAATATATTTATAAATACTGTTCCATTAATAGTGCTGGATGTAAATTGCATGTTATTGGTGTTTTGTGTGGCTGATGGCCTTGAAAATGTCACTGATTGTCAGTGTTTGGGACATACTTTTACAATAATGATTTTCAGGCTGTCATCTCATGCAGTGCTGGCCACAGAAGTCGTGCAATTTTTTTCCTGTGAGAGTTTTCAAATCTCATATCAATGCCACAACCCCCAAACAATTCCTGGCCTCAAGACAGATTCACCGTGTCATTGGTGAAATTGAGCCTGAATCATGCAGTTGTATCATAAGCAATTTTGTGTAAGGAGTGTGTTTGCCTCCAGAATCATAGGAACATTCGATGGACATTGTTTTCCATACACAAAAGTGTCTTAGCACTGAAATGGATTATAATGTTACTTTATACTAAAATAAAAATATCCACAGTTGTTCAATAAATGATGCATTTTATTCCATAATTAAATCCAGCACTGCTGTTGGGACACTCTATATATTAACAGTTACTATCATTATCAAGTAGTAACTAAGGAAATTTTAATATATTAATTTCATGTTTTATATTTTAATTTTTTGAGAAAGAAAATATTCTGTTATAATTATTATTTTATCTTCTTTCAGTTTCTGTTTCAGCAATTGGGTCATTTAATATATATTGTTAAACAACATATTAGAAACTATTTGGATGATGTGTTTGATCTAATAAAAGTAAGAAAAGAAAATTTTTTAAGTTTATATAATATAAGTTTATTTAATAATACTGATTTTAAGCTATATCTACAATACTAATTTTCATTAATTTTAAATTAAAAATGAGACTTCAGCTGAGATCATTTAGCATAAAATGTTTTAATGCAGATGATTGTTTACATTTCTACAATTTATGTTGTTTCATGTTATACTATAATATATGTAATATTTATTATTAATAACGTTTGATTGTATAAATAATTTTTAATAATAGATGAGGAACTGAATTAATTATTTCTAGTCTTTTCATAATTCAATAGAACTAAAATGAAATAAAGTTTAGGAGTAAAATAACTACCATAATTTATTATTATAAATATTTTATTTGTACTAAGGCAAGCCTTGTTACAGGGGGTTATTACATGAATGATTTATAAATTTACAACAGTTGGTCAACAATTATTCCAATTCACATTATTTTTATTGAATACAATAAATAAAATTACATTAAATATACAATAGTTCATATAAATTTTTGTTTACATTTAAATATTTTGTTTTGTTTGGCTAGATATATGATTAACAATATTTTATATCAATTAATTTTATAATTATTTAACTCAGTAGTTATTTGATTAAAGAAGTTATTTATTCTATACATTTGATTTATTGTTAGATTATTTAATTTAGCTCTATAATCTTGATTTTGACTCATGCATATTATTTCCATGATATCATATTTTTGATGGTATTTTGCAAATGTATTGCAATCTTTTAAAAGATGGATCAATGAATATTTTTCACAGTTACACAAGTAACATTGGTCTTTAGTAAAGTCCATATAGGTATTATTAATTATCAATGAATATTTATTAAGTCTAATTTGAATTAATAGTCTTTTTATATTCATATTAGTATTTGCAGTTATAATATTCAAAACTGAGGGAATATTTAAACTATTTATATACCATGGATGGTAAAGAAGATTGTGCTATAATTAAGGATCAAAACCTTTTAGGTTTTGATCCTTAATTATAGATTGAGAGAAAGCAGATTCCATCATTAATGTATATCCATATTTCCAGTCTGCTTCTAAGTTGTCAAATATTTTACTTGAAATTCCGAATGTTTGCAATAAATTATTGAATTTATTCTGCCACAGATTTTTATTATTTCTTGATTCATTATTCTGTTTTAATATAATTTGATGTATAAATCTGATATTGTATTCATTAGTGTTTTTTTTAATCTAACTACTATAATTAATACCATAATCAAACATGACTACGGTATATTGGAGATTATAAGATATATTTTCATGTTATAGTTTATATTTCAATATGTTTATATAAATATTTTCAATATGTTTATATGTTATTTATATAGTTAATATTTTCATATTATAGTTTCCAGTTGAAAATATATTAACATTTGTTGTCATACTAACTATTAATCTTCAAATAGCTTAGTTGCTTATAGTAAAGTTTTAATATTATTTGACTTCTGTTTTTGAAAGGAAGACAAGCTATTTAACATAAAATTTCTTTGATCTCTCAAAATGCTACTGAATGACTTTTGTATGATAACAAGTTTTAAAGTTTTCTAATGCACAGTAAATAATCAATAATATAAACTATTGATATGGATATATTCCTTTGTATTTTAGAAGAAACAATAGCCATTCAGATTCATAAATTATATATTTTTTAAAAGATCAAACTGCTAAGTTTAAGGAACCAAAAATTATTTTTTTGTTCAGCTTGCAATAAATACAAACAATGTAGAACATAAATTTAAAATTGTTTCATTAAGAGTATAGAGTAATTAGTATAGAACATAAATTAAAACAAAAATTTTTTTATGATAAATTAGTTGAAAAGTATTGTTAACTTAGAAGTAACATTATAAAATTTTAAAAATTTACTAGAAAATTATTTTAAATTCTAACAAGAACAAATTGATTTCATAATTAAGAAATTTTTGTAACCACTTTATGCTTGCCTAGAAATATTTATTTATATCATCAAAAACGTTTTCAACCTAAATTCTCTAGGTCATCTTCAGTTGTGATACTGTATGTGAATAGTTTTTAAATGGGACATTTCATGACAGAACATTCAAAACACATAACTTAAACATATAAATTTAAAATAAAGAATACAAAAATGTAAAATGAAACACGCAATTATTTATTGTGACATTATCACAATGCCAGGTTGCAATTTTTAATCATATTATATTTCAGTTCAAAAATGTTTTCCTGAAAGTTGTTAGATAGATGACCGGCACAACTATGTTGTTAAAGGGAAAGTATGATGTACAGGAGCAAACCACTACTAATTTGAAGTGGAGAGTATATGTTTTAAATTAAATAAATTAAAAATATGATTAAAAATTGCAACCTGGCATTGTGATGATGTCACAATAAATAATTGCTTGTTTCTATTATTATTACTATAAAGAAAATTTATTAATTAATAATTAAAACTTTTATTATATTTTTATTTACTAAATAAATAATTAAACTGATTTTTTCTTTCTTTTTTAAGGAATTCTGGACTGTAAATAATCCAATGCAAAATACGATCATTCTTTTAGTAGAACAGATTGTTGTTGCTCTTGGTGCTGAATTTAAAATTTATTTACCTCAACTTGTTCCTCATATTTTGAGAGTTTTTATGCATGACAATAGTCCACAAAAAACTGTAACTGCAAAGGTATTTTGAATATTGCTTTGTGTATTAAATATTGTTTTGCTTTTTTGATATGTTAGAATTTCAGTATCAATATAAACTATAAATGGCATTTTAAATTTACTATAACAACAGCATTTTTTTTTCACAGCTTTTAACTGCTCTTCAAAAATTTGGTTCTAGTTTAGGTGATTATCTTCATTTGTTATTACCACCTATTGTTAAATTGTTTGATTCTCATGATACACCAGTTGTTGTTCAAAGGTATGATGTAATTTTTTTTATCAGACATATATTTATCAGTAATGTTTTTAATTATTAATATACTTTATCCTAGTTTAAGTAAAACTTTTTATTAATAAGTAATTTTTTTTTTTATTTTAAGATATTTATTCATCATTTGTTGTTTCACAAAAATTAATGTTTTCAGTTTTTTCTATCCTTTTATTATAAGACATTTACAGGGTTCCTACGCACCTGGAAAGTCAGGGAAAATCAGAGAAAGTCAGGGATTTTCATTAGTTTCGGAAAAAGTCATGGAAAGTCAGGGAATTTGTCAAAAACTGTCAAAAAGTCAGGGAATTTGTCTCCTTAACTGCCTTGTTGATTTCGTTTGCTGAATATGGCTGAATAAGCGTAGCCATCTGCAGGCGGCAAGAAGTAATGCTGCAATCTTTAATAAGAAAATATACCAGAATCCGTTTTTAATCCGAAATGGCTCTTTTCACCGTTCCGAAGCCATATAATTTTACACTTGTGGATTAATAACAGGATAAACTACTATTATGTAATAGTGTTTAATTTTTAATTTTAATATTCAGCATTATAAGATGAATTTGTTAATTAGAATAAAAAATAACTAATTAAAAATTAGTTTACAAACTTTTAAAACTTGAAATCGTAATTTATTAGATTGTTCACTTCAAAATAGCTAAATAGATCAGTAAAAATCCGTGATTTAATTGTTTTTCACGTTTAAAACATTACTATACAACATAAAAAATTATAAATAGCTACCCGACATTTACAGTAAAATGCTGGCGCCGACTAGTAGTTTTTTACATTTGTTGTTACAACTTTCCTTGAAAAGAACTGTACTGCAAGCGTATTTTTCCCCCTCTCCCGTTAATTTCCGCAACTTCGATACATAGTTTAATAATTAGTTTAACAGAAATGATGTTGGGTAACAAATATCCACTGATTTTGGCAAATTTAGGCATCATACTTGTAATAGATATACTGTAGTTATCGTTTTGAAAATCATCTAGGTAATCCGATAGTTTAACCAATGTTAACTTGCTTATAATTAATTATAAATTTAAAAAGCTGGTAAATTTTAAAAAAATTAATTAAATTACTAAAAAATTAAAATAAATTTGATTATCTTTTGTGCGAAACAACAACAAAACAATTTTTATAGTTATGTTGCAAAAGAAAAAGATTTGTAGTTACGATTCTATGCTCCGAACTTCTATATTTTATTAACATATAATTGTAATTTCGTTTGATGTTTATTTCTGTACACTCAAACCTGTTTTTGTGCGGTATATGAAAATTTCAATCAAATTGGAACATAATTGACTTCTGTAAAATTTTTTAAAACTCTATTGGATGTTTTCTATGACATCAAGTTTTTTTCATTTTTTATTAAGTAAAATTTTTTTCTCTTACCTTTTTTTCGGTCCCCTCGTATTTTAATAGCATAAAAATCAGAAATATTGTGTTAAATGTAGACTGCAGGTGTGAAATTTCACGCCTTGTTAAATGAAAGAATAACACTTCCTGCAGCTATATTTATCAAATAAAAGTATTTTTAACATACTTTTAACTTTTTATATAGTTTTTCTGTAAAACCACTTTTTGGGAGGGTGTTTATTTCGTGGGAATTATTTCCTGGCAAATTTTTTAAATGTTAGATTCGTATTTAAGTGGAAACAATTGATATAAAAAATAAACTTCTTAGAGGATTTTTACCCCATTAGGGATTGCAGAAAAAGGCCCAAGGAGTTAAAAAAGCAATTCCTAGTTATTTCGTACGATTTTGAGTTATTTTCCACGTGAGGCTTTTTTATGTGGTCCCTATTCATCGCATAAAAAAAATACTTTTTGTGTTGCGAAAACTATTTTTTATAGCTACTCGTGAAGTTTCCTGCGATTTTTTTTTTTTTTTTATGCGTTTTCTTTTATGTGGTCCCTATCCACCGCACAAAAACAGGTTTGAGTGTATTTATTTTATTTTATTTAAATTCTATACATTTTAAGAATCCTAATTTTCGTAATACTATGACGTCATAGGAATACAAGTCTCACTAAAATAGAAAAACGTAAAAAAAATTAAATTATTAGATGAAAAAAAGGAATGAGTAAAAATTTTTTTATAGAAACTTGAGAAATAGTCAAGACAGTGCAGCTCTCAAGATCGATCATTTGGATTGGAGTTGAATTTTCCATTGTTTGAAAAGACAATTTTTAAGTACAGTACAGTACTATTTGTATATCAAAGAATACTGTTTGTTGATTTTATGCTATCTTGTATTTACTAGATTTACATACAAATAATATTGATAAATGATGATAAATAAAAAGCTCATGTTTCATTTGTAAATTGCTTATTTTTTCATTACATTAAAGTTGTGGATTCTATCATACATTTTTCTACAGGATGTATGCATACTGTATTTTTTTAATGTGGCAGTCTTTGAAACGTACAACTAGGCAAAAAGAGGGATAGATATACTCGATGTTTGCAGTAAATAAAATGCTGTTTTATTATGTTGATATTCCACACTGTAAGAAATGTGAGGGTCAGGGAATTTGGACAAAGTTGGTCAGGGAAAATCAGGGAAAGTCAGGGAATTTAAAACAAAAATTTGAGTAGGAACCCTGCATTTAACATTGCAAATAAATATTGATAAAAAGCTTAAGTATTTAAAAAGTGTAATACAATACATTTTTTAAAAATTCATTTTTATGAAAAATAATAAGAACTAAGATGAACATATGATTACTGTATGGTTAACACACACATATATAATATAGTGCTAATTATTACTTCTAATTAACAATATTCTATTTTGTTCATAAATGGATCTCCCTCTCTCCTTTCTCATCAGCCTAGACCGACTTATCCTCATGTCTCTTCCTGTTGACCTTCTTTTTTTATCATTCTCTTCTAGATTTACTGCATTTTTGAGGTGTTGGGTAATTTGACCATGGTGCCTGTAGAGATTTTTTATTCATCCTGTTTAGATAACTCTGAGCTTTTACAAAAACATTCTTCAAACTATTGTTCAATTTCTGATCAAGAGGACTTATCTTTGTTATTTCCACATCATCATTTTTATATGTGGGGAGATTATAAATTTGTTTTCTTCCTTTGTTAACTACAAATTTGCTCATAATGATCATCTTCTTCAGAATGAAAGAAGCAGAATAAGATATACCGTATTTTACGGACTATAAGATGCACCTTAATTTTTAAGAAATTTAAAAAAAAAAATACCTATAAGACGCTACGGACTATAAGACCATCCGAATTTGAGGCAAGTTTTCGAAGAAAAAAAGTGCGTCTTATAGTCCGTAAAATACGGTAATAATTTGAAATTATAATTTTTTTTAACTTTTTTTTTTCTTCTGGAAACTAAGAAGGCTTACCTGAACTTGAAAAGTATAAATTGTAAAATCATTGATGTCCTCAAAAAATACCAAGATAGATATTGTAAAGATTGAATTTTATGCTTTAATATCTAATATTTTAATTGTAACTCAAAGTATTTTTCAATAACAATTGCTATCACTAATTATAAAGTGTTTGTAAATAAAACATAGCAGTTTCATAATTTCTAAGTTGTCCTGACCCTGCATCTATTATTCCCAATAAATTTGTTTAAGAATGAGTAATCAATATTTACTAATAAATAGAATTTGAGCATTAAAAGAGTATATATATATTTCTAATTCTCAAATTTTACTTTATTATGTATATAAATGGTTGAATTATTATTATAATACAGAATTTTAACTATTAGTTTTGGTAAGTTCTGTAATCTAGTTAATATTAGAATAACAAATATTTCAAAAGTTCTTAAAAAGTATTATTAAGAGCTAAAATAGTTAAGGATTATATTATATGATTATTATTGATTTCAGTTATGCACAGTTATTTTTGTTTATTGTAGAGTCATCTTAATATTGAGATTTTGATTATATTCAGAATTTTTAAGTAAAAATATTTTTTAAAATTATACAAATTTTTTGAATATAATGATTTTATAAAGTTTAAAATATTACTATTTAGTCATAAATTATTTGTGTTTTAAATTAAATCATAAATAGATCATAATGTTTTAGAAATATATTTGTAGTTACATATAAAACAATTCATATTACTAACAAGAGGAGGTAACAACATGGTCATCAGTTTTCAATGATATTGTTTGGGTGGATAAACATTTTTTTTTATTGAACAAAGAGAGAAAGTATACTTCTCAAACATTTTCAAGAAAACTAAAGTTAAAAATACTAAGCAACTTTCAAGTATGCTTTGCAAAATCTTTCAATGATGATTCCATTGCTTTGCAGCAGCCTGACTGGTAATTGTGAGATTCATTTCTCTGTGAGTATAGTTTTTTTCTTGAATCAATGCAATTTTTACATTAAAAAAATTGTAAATGACTGGTTTTAAACATTTTGTTCTTTTTTATTTTCTATTAAAAATGTGCATTTTCTATTCCTTGAAAATTTATTTTTGGAACTGTTTAAAATAAATTTAAAGTTTGTTTTTAAAACTAGAATAATTAATTAATTTTTACCATACTTACTTCATTACTTTAATTTATTTTTACTGTCTGCTTGTTTTATTTGTTATGAAAAGGCAAAATACTTATGATGTAAACAATAAGAAAGCAGAGAAGTGATGTTGAAAGATGATTATTTATTGTCACACACAATAATTCAATTTGATATTAGAAGTTATTTATAACTAATAATTTATTGAGTTTATTTAATTGCTTAAAATGCAAGTTATTTATAATAATCATACATTTCCAATTTTGAAAATGAATTTTCAAAGAGAAAATGCACAATTTTAATTGAAAATAAATAGACATAACATATAAACCCATGAAATTTACAATTATTTAATGTAAAAATTGCATTGATTTGAAAAAGTATATCACAGAGATGCAAACTAGCATCTAGCAATTATCAGTCAGGTATAATGGTCAGGTTGAGCCACCAAGTCTACACTGAAAGATTCTGCAAAGCATACTTATAATTCACTTGGAACTTTTTAACTGATTTTTCTTTTAAACATTTGATATACATACTTTCTCTTTTTGTTCAATAAAAGATTCATACTAAGGCTTATCCATACAAACAATATTGTTGAAGCCTGTGATGACTGTCACGACCTCCTCTTGTATGATAAATAATTTAACATTAATTTGAATAATTTTATATTTAACAATCTATAAATTACTTATATGTATGTAGTTTGTTGATGGATTAGAAATACTTTAATAGAAAATGTTTTATTTGTGGTTTCATAAATTTGAAAATAACTTTTTTATAATTTTAGACTTGCATTAGAAACAATTGATCATCTTTCTGAAACATTAGATCTTACAGAATATGCTTCTCGCATTATCCATCCACTTGTAAGGACACTGGATAATACACCAGAATTGAGACCAGTAAGATATTTTTATTGAAATAAATAAATTTTAGAATAAAAACTTATATTGAGATAAGTATGTAAGTAAAATAGACAATAAATAAACAATAGTGAATATAGTTCATGTACAGTACTGTACATATAATAGACATATGAGCCTGTCACAGGCCAAATCGACTAACTCCATTTGTAAATTCCTAATATAATCGTTATTATTTTCAAATTTGTTGCATAAGTAATTTTATATATCATTATATTAAAGCATAGCTATAATATAATGATATATAAAAATCGTTTTGCAATGTTTATTTAAATTTAAAGTTTAAAGGGAATTTTAAAAAATAATTTGTATCATCAATTTTTATACTTTTTGTTTTGTGGAGTTAATCGGTTTGGCAAGTAAGTGGCTCATATAATGTTAATTGGAAAGTTTTAATTTATAGATTATTAATAGAAATTATTTGATTGAATATAGGATTACAACAATTTAAAAAAATCATTAATATTATAGAAAGAAATTTTTATAATTTCAGATCATTAAATATACAATACAAAATACATTGATAGTTCTATTAAATATCAAATCATCTCTAATTAATTAAATTTTTTGTGTTATATACTTGTACGAACCTTCAATAACAACAATTGTATAATATCTAAATTTCTTCAGAAATAATGTAAAGTAAATGATATTGAAAAAATAGCTAGAATCAGTCATCACAATCATTGTTTAAATATATTTAGAAATTATAGTATGATTTTAATCAAATATTTCCATGCAAGTTTTTCTCCAGAAATGTTTTATATAAACATAATGAAACTAAAAGATATATAATATCAAATAGAAATCACAAATTTATAAGAATATTTTAACAAGTCTCTTTATAAAAATGTTATAGAGTTAGAAATAAAATACATCTAATTATGTTTTTACATGAACTTTCTTTAAATGATTTTGATTTAATACAATTTACATACAAAAATAATATTTTTCTGCATGAGCTGTTTTAATGAAATATACAAAAGGTTTTATATGAATTAACATAATTTTTCATGAAACATGTTTTTTATAAAAAATCAAATAATTTGCATATAAAAGATGTAAATTAAAGAAATTGGGTAATCATTTTGTCAAGTATGATTCTAATGAGGAATGAGTTTTACAGTTTCATTGTGACCTGAAATTGTTAATATCATCTTATAGAGAATTGATAATTTCGTCTTATAAAGGCTTAACCACAATACAAACTGAGCCACTAATAACTGAATTTGTTCATAACATCACTGTAACATCAGCACCACAGGACATTACTGCTAAAATTGTTCAGGAGTTCACGGAAAGAACTTCACCTGTGGATGAAGATCATGATAACCAAAGCATTTTTAGCGATAGCAGTGATATTGCAATTATGCACAAACATATGCATTTATTGTCAGAAAATGACAGTGAATAAAATCTTACGTATAACTTACATTACATATTCTGCCCAATTTTTATGTTCATAAATTCTTTACATTTTTTTGTTTTTAAAATGAAATTTATGTTCCTATAATTCATTTTTATTTATATGAATGTATATGAAATAAAATTTGATAAAACAAAAAAAAAAAAAAAGAAAGATTTTAACAAGATTTTTCATAATGATTATTACATTATTTTCATTGATTTCTTAGGCCCATAACAATCTTCTAATTTTCCATACATACAGTATAACCTACGAATAGCAGACACCATCGGGATCAACAAGTTTGTTCATTATTCATTGGTACATGCCAAAGGCCATATTGTATTTTAACCTGGTTGTTATAAAGTGAAGAATATGATGGATTACGAAAACATCAAATTTGCATTTGGAATATGAAAATACCAAAAAACATATGTAGAATAAATAATTAAAATATATATACAGTATATTATGTATTTTTTCAGCTGTAAAAATCACATTTTAATTTAAATCTAAATGGGGAAATAGATTGTATAGGATATTTTAATTGAATGGAACATAAAAATTACAAAAAAATGTAAACGTTGATTAATTATTAATTCATCAAAAATGACCTGAGCGAAAGTAATGAAAAAGAAAAATGAAACTGTTATTATGAACGGAAGGGTTTAAGCAATGATGTTTGAATATTACGTTATGAAAGCGATTTGCTAGCGATTTGCACTTTAAGGGGTAAGAAATGTATTTGATATTTTTGCATTTATAATGTCATTTATGATCTAAGTGACTAATAAAAATTGATATAGTGATTTGTCTACATTGTAGTTATTGAGAAGGTGTAATCTTTCAAACATTTTTGCTTTTCTCAATAAATGATTTATTAAAAATTACAAAGCTGTTAAGATCATAAATCCAAGAAAACAAAACATCTTCCTACATTTTAAAGTGGTCAGAAAATCACTTTTGTAACGTGATCTTTGAACTTTTATCAAATAAATGCTGTTTTCTTAATCTTAAAACTGTTTCTTTTTCATTACTACTGTACTACAATTCTTGTTGAATGAATGAATAATTTCGGAAAAGTTTATGATCTCTCTTAGTATGATAAGTTTAAGTCCAACAATAAGACAGAATTTTAATAACATTAATATGTATGATGATAATTGGTGATTGACAACTTAATGAGATTAGTCTTCTGTAACAGATAATGAATGTTGTTCAGCTTTTTACAACCTGCCCTCCTGTCTTATTTTTGTTTTTAGCCATTCTTTATTTGGTGCCTACGATCAAAATTTTTTTTCTGAAATAGTATTGGAATTTATTCTTTGTTTTACTTTTAAAATATTTCATACATAATTAATTATTTCAGAATATCGAAGGCGGGACTAAGATAGGTTATGGATGATGGCATCCATTATTTAGAGTGTCTGCTATTTAGAGGTGAATATAATAGATGTCCTATTTGAAGGGTCTGGGGATTGTAAAAATGTATGTTAAGTAGAGGTTCCAATATTTGGGAGTGTTCATTAATGGAGGTTTCACTGTACAATGTATTTTTTTACATGAAATTTTTGGGAATCAATCTGTCATGTAAAAACAGAATTAGGTGTATATACAAAACTAGTTAATAAACAAAAATTTTTGCAATATGTGTTCAGAATGATATCTGTAATTTGTTTTAAAAGAGAAGAATAATTTGAATATCTGTAAATTGATAAGAGTAAAACAATGGTATTGTAAGGATGGCTGTTTAATGTCCCTTTTAATGTTGTTGTGTTAACATACTCTTAAGACATGAGGGTATACGGCACAAGGAACATCCAAAGGAAGGAAACACTGTCAGGCTCCTTCTGGTCAGTTCTGCCTGATATAAGTGACTAAAGCATAGGAAGAATATGATTCAGAGATGTGAATTAATTCACGACTTCAAAACTAAATTACTTTATTTACACAAAATAAGCATAGAAAACTGATAAAATTAACATATAAAAATTTAAAATTCTACCAAAGCTGCAATGACAAAAAGTATTAAACTCATAATTTGCAATAATTACAAAAGAAGAGGAACTACAATATTGCACTAGTAAGCAAAGCTAAAGAATCATGTCTGAGAATGATCTTGATTTTCAGAGCTAATATAGCCAAAAATGAGTGCAATTGATCAAAAAGAGCCCCAAAACTGTCTCTGATCTTGTTTTTAAAGGGCTAACAGCCAAAAGAAATTTACTCTGGAGCATTGAATGAATGGGTCTGTTTTTGATCTGACCTACTCTAAAATCCTGTAGGTCCAAATCTAGACATTTTCATATTTTATCAATACTGACTTGAATGACTACCAACAGAAAAGTTCTGTATGGTGAATAAATTTATCAGAGGATATTTTTGACATTTTTCATTAAGAAAGATCTCTTTAATTAACAGATGTATTGTATTTTATTTCTTTCTCTCTATTTTACAAAAGTTTATTATTACAGGTGCACATACACTATAAATTTATGTGGGGTTTCATTTTCCACATTCCCAAAACAAAATGTAAATGATTAACTTCAGTTAACAAGATCTGTAATGAACAACAAATGCACAAACTTCAATTATAAATCAAGGGAAAAATTTAATTATTTCCGGTATTTATATTAAATTTTCTTAAACTTCACTGCAACATCAGAGATTGACAATGCAATGCATGCCCTACAGGAGAGTGCCTCTCCCAAGACTCCAAAGTATTTCTATACCATTATATGATAATATGGAATAAAAATGTAGAACAATATTAATATTGTTCTTTATTTTACCTTAATTGGAAGTAGAAATTTTATAGAATTTTTATTTACTTTTAAAAGTATAAAGATAAATATTTATTAAGATGAAATATGTATTAATAGATGATCAACTGATAAAGAAATTTTAAGAATTTTGAAATTTTTCTTGCCATGTTTTGCAGATTGACTGGCATGCCACACATAATCAGGAGACCAGCATGCTGGTTAAGCTGCTGCTAAAAATAAAATTAATCAGATCTAACAAATCTAGTTGTTACATGTTAAATAAAACATTCTTCTGAGTACAATAACATAACATTTTAATTTGACTGACTTAAAATCTGGAAGAAAGTTATTGTTTACAGGAGAATAAAAAAAATCAAGGTTTATTGATGTTAGCAGTAGAAGTTGTTGTTAGTCAGTGTAGGCTGCACTGACAATCTACCCTGACCTTAAAAATAACACCGTCCTCTTAAATTTCACAAGTGGATGTTAATAGGTATAAGTTGAGATAATTTACAGGAGTTTCTGAAATTTAATATTTTTATTTTTTTGTTTCTGAATCAAATCACAATAAAATAAACATAAAAAAGCACTTTCTGAATTTAAGAAGACAAAATGAAGAACTTAAACATGTGATCATAGTTTTGATGTAATGCTGAAAGTTACACAGTTTTAGAATAAAAACTTGTTTGTTTTTTTAATGGGCTCTCTAGAGAGGGATGTATAACCTCGCTTAAACTGGCATGCCAGTTTTTATCATATGGAAATATCTAATTTCATAGTCTTCCTGATAGACTGACATGCCAGACAATCAGCAAAAATATGGTATAAATAAGTCTGTTTCTTTCTTTGTGCGTATAATAATAAAAATTTTGCATGTCAATGGAAATGCAGTTTGTCTGATTTTGCGATTGTAAGCTTTGAGCATTTTAAAAGTAAATGTAGTTTGGCATGTATTTTCAATCTCTTAATTTACTGTTGTTATTTCAATTTTGATTTTTATAGTTTTTATAAATAAAGCATAGTTAGTATTTATTTTATACATTTAGATAAGAATAATTTGTTCTGTTAATTATGAAATAATATTTTGATAAATGCTGCTCAATAGTATCATTCTGAATTCAATGAAACAAACTTTTACATTCAAATAATAATTATTTGTTTATTATCTATATTTGATAATTTGTATTTTTCATTGAAAAGTTTAAATGCATCATGTACACTTATATCATGTTGAAAATTGATAAGCAACTTGCTTTATGTTAGTAATTATTGTTAAATTTTAAAATATATCTAAGATATTTGGAAATGTTATTCTTTTTTTGATTGAATGACTTTTTTATGCACATATTTCATTGTATTTTTTGATATTATTTTAATGTTGCTATTCACTAAATAAGCCATCACAAATGAATGATTTATAAGAATCAAAGATCATGTCAAGGAATTATAGCTAAGCATTTCTTTGTCAAAATTATTGATTTTTATAAAAAAAAAAAAAAAAATGAAGAATACCAATAACAGCATTTTGTGATATTTATTTAATTTTTATGTTTTGATCTTTGTATTCTATGTGTATAATGTCTTACATCTAATTTTACTGTATATTTAATAAAAAATGATGTTCAAAAGATTTTGTAAAGAAATTATATTTTGAAAATGTAATTAATACAGTTGTGCATTTTTTATTTTACAGGTTTGTATGGATACATTATGTGCTTTGGTTTTACAACTTGGTAAAAAATATCAAATTTTTATCCCAATGGTTTGTAAAGTAATAACTAAACACAAAATTGTTCACCAACGTTACGACGTGCTCACTTGTAGAATAATTAAGGTAATTATTTTATGCATTATTAAATTAAAGTGATAAATTTAATTAACTAAATTGATACTTTTGCTTCTTGATAATCAGTTAAAGATGAGATATGCTGAAAAATGATTGGTTTTTTAAATAGATCTAAATGTGATTTAAGAGGGCAACATCAGTTACTGCCAGTATTAAAATTATTTTATAATTAGATTACAATCACTCTAAAATAGCATGATTAAAAATTATTTGACATTTTTCAGTGTGCTTTAGTTTAAATTATTTTATGATATTTGAAATTATAAAACTATTAATTAAAGTTGTGTATTAAAATTGTGAAAGTTTGATCCACCACTAACTTTACTGACCATCTGGTCAGCCCTGCAGTTTTATTGTTTTACTATATGCAGGTGTGCTGTGTGTGGAGGTAGAACCAACATTGATGTGTCTTAATCATTTTTCAGTAAACATCTAAGTCAAGCACAGTCAAATTTTCTTTGTCCAATTGTTCTCAGAGAACAGTATATCTGTTTGTGTCTGTCAACATATGCACTATTATTCTGATAAATGCAAATAGTTCAAATCATTAATGATTGAAAAAATTTACAGTCATATTACAGCAGTTTTGAATATTAAACAGTAACTATTGTTTTTTACTTAATTATTTATATGAAACATGAATTCAACAAAAAGATTTTTAGAACTTTCTAATATAAATCTTTTCCTTCTAAAGTCCTGTAACAAAAATTTTTTGAATAAAAAATTTTTAACAAATGTTTTCAACCTTGACCAAGGTCTTCCACAGGTTTTTAAATTAACAAAATTCCAAATTGGAATGTGCAGAACAAATTTTTCAAAATGTTATTTTTAAAAATTGGAATAAAAACTTAGTCTGATAAGTGAGCTGATCTCCAAAATGCCATGTTAATAAGACAATTGTTTCAAACAGATCATATTAGGGCCTAGAAGTCTTGAAAATATACAAGGCTTGACTGAAAAATGAATTAATTTTAAGGACAGAAAAACAGTCTCATATGCATGGCAGTACTTTTACGAAAAATGGGGGAAGGTCAACATAAATTAATTTTTATTAATCGGTGTTAAGTTATATCTTAAATTTTTATATGTATGTTAAATTTTATATTTACCACTGTTTAATTTTTGTCGTTATATAGTATTATATTTTTGTTCCAATTTTTAAGAATAATATTTTGAAAAATTTGTTCTGTGCATTCCAATTTGGAATTTTGTTAATTTAAAGACCTGAGGCATACCTTGGTCAAGGTTGAAAGTGTTTGTCAAAAGTTTTTTTTATAAAAAAAAGATTTTTATTACTGGACTTTAAAAGTTGTTTACAGTGAGTTTAATAAAATTAAGATATTTATAATTACTTCAGAATAAACAAATAAATATTTGGATTAGCTGATTTGGTAAGAGCATCAGTCTACTGCTGTGGAATGTGTCTGAGTCTGGATTAGCTTAAATTTCATGGATCAGGTTGGTTTTGATATGTTAGGCCATTGAAATTTATAAAGTGAACCTCTTATTATTTCACTTTCAGAATCTTTTGTTATATAATTATCTGAGTTTTTTTGTAATTTATAAAATAACTTGTAAAAAATTTAGATCTATACAAAACTGAAAGATATGTCACTGCTCTACTTGCATTTCCTAAAATATTTTATTAATTATGTTGCATTAATTTTTTATAAAACTCATCTATACCCTCAAAATTAAGCTTTGTGCCATTTTATAATAGTTAAAAATGTAAAAAGTTTTTAAAATAAAATATGATAACAGATGACACCACCAAAATTTTAAATGTTGCAGGGAAAGTTGAGCAACTCATTGGTTGATTTGTATTAGAAATGATTTTTACGTGCTATTCTGTCATTAAGAAATTGTTTTATTTTTGTATTTCACTAATTCATTGTAAGTTTTTCTTGGTGTAACTTTTTTAGTCTAAAGGCTTGCTTTATTTATTATTTTTTTTTAATTGATTTAATTATTAACCATTTCAGCTTCTTGATATGCTAATTCTTGCACTTATTTTTTTCTATTTTATCATATATTTTTTTATTTTATTTGAAAAATAATTCTCTTATATCAAACTATTTGGTTCATCTAATTATTAATTAAAATCTTAAATTTGTCTCCAATTGTTTTAACTGTATATTTAATATGAAAATTGTTTTTCTAATCTTGGATTTTTGGAAAGAAAACTATTATAAGTAGGAAGATAAAAGTTCAAACTATTTGTTAATGAAGCCAAACATAATTTATTAGAAATGTTAGTGAAGAGTGCAGTTAGCATTAGATGTGCTTTTTACTTTAGTTGTGTGTAATTAATTGAAGCTGGCTGAACAGTAGACTGAAAACATTCCTAATAAAGTATTTTTTGCTTCCTTAATAAGCCATTTGAGTTTTTTTAATTTAAATATGGTGCCAAGTTTGTTTATTCTGAAGTAAGTAGGTACACAAAGCACATACAAATAATTAGTTTGAATAGAATATATGAATTTAAAATGTAATGGAAAGAAAACATTAAACATCACATGGATATATGAAAGAAGTTTTGTTGTTTAGGAAAGTTTTAGTTTACTCAGCTTATTTCTGAGAAATACATTTCTCAGAAATAATTTTGTCAGAAAAAAACTAAAACTGATATGTTCATGACAGCAATGACAATTAATATAAATTAGAATTGTTTTTTATTTTCTATAATTATATCAACATCTCAAGAACCTGATGTATTAATAATCAACCAAGCATCAGCCAAATTATTATGCTACAAATAATAATTAGAAATTAGATGTAAATGTTAGGTGCCATCTTGTAACAAAAGTAGTAACTATAATTTAATTTTAGCATAATATTGCCTGATTAATTTGGCTGATATTTGTTTGATTTTTTTCTATAATTGCTAAGGAGGAGAAAAATTATGATGAAATTAGTCTCAAAAGTGTTTAAAAGTAAAGATTTTATTTATTTTTTATTGGTGTTGTAAAATACTAATTTATTTATTATTATAGGGTTTTAAACAATACAGTATAATTATTAAATTATTGATATTTATTAATAAGTATTAATTTTGGAAATTTGTTTATAATTTCAAAATATATTTACTTAGGGAACAACAGTTGCTGAAGAGGAAGATGATCCTCTCATGCATGTTAAACGTCATGGAAGATCTAGAATACATGATCCTGATGGTAGTTCAGTTTCTGGTGATGGAACAGGTACAATCAAAAAGTTACAAGTTAGTTCTGCTAATTTACAGAGGGTAAGAAACTTTTCAGAATTTTAAATAAAATTGCAGTTAAAATTATATGCTATTCCAATTATGTATGTTTAGTTTAATAATTATATGAAAGAATACAAATAACCTAAGATAAAAATTTTTAATAGAATTAATTTTTTTTAATTTAAAGAATTAAATAAATAATACTACAGTTTTAAAACCTTGATTTAACAGACTAATTCTGGCTAAGGGTGTCAGTTATATAATAAAGTTGGTTTTCCAAATGTGTGTGTAAAAAAAATTGGCAAGTTAGTTAGTTTATCTGTGTTTACTTATGTAGATATGTTTGTGTAATTAAAACTAAGCATGTATGAGAAGTTTAATTTCACAGAAAAGTTTTTTGTACGTATTATTTCTTATGTACTCACTGTAGTTCTGAGACTGCAATAAACAAGTATATGTTCTAAATTGAAATAAACAAACAAACATTGTTTGGAAAATACACTTTGTGAACAGTGACTCTTGGATTTGAAAAAAACCTGTTAATTTAATTTTAAAATTAACAGGATGTTTATTTTTACATAACACACACAGAGCATAAAATTTTTCCCATTAAATCTATTAAATCAAAGTTTTACTGTACTTTCAAATCAATTTATTTACAATAGAATTTCAAAAAAGCATCACTTTTGATAGGTATGATTTATTCTAAACTGAATTAATTAATATGAAAAAATCATAATTTTGTTTACTTTTATGTTAAGAAATAGTTTTAATGTAAATTTTAATGAGTTTTATATTATAATATATATTCCTTAGGCTTGGGGTGCTACAAGAAGAGTGTCAAAAGATGACTGGTTAGAATGGTTAAGACGCTTAAGTATTGAATTACTGAAAGAATCTCCTTCTCCTGCTCTTCGTTCTTGTTGGGCATTGGCACAATCTTACAATCAATTGCCCAGGTAATTTTAAATCGGAAATTAGATGTAGAAATATGTAATTTGCCTAAACTTGTATCTACTTTTGTTATTCTGAAATTATGTAATATTTTCATTTCATTTTATTATTTTATTATGTTACTGTTTTATTAGTTTAATATAATGTTTTAATTTTTAAACAAAAATTTTAAAATGAAACAAAATCTAACTTTAAATCAGTTACAAGTTATTTAAATTTATTATATTGTAAGTTGAAATTTGTTTCTAGTTAACTATTCAGTCTGATTAAGATATATGAAATATCTTGGTAAATGTTTATACAAAATAAATACAATAGACTTTTTGAATTGTTTAGTGGTGTTTTTTGTTTGTTTGATTCAAAGAAAAAAATTCTATTATTTTAAACGTCTAATTTATAATTCATTTAATTTTCAGTATAAACATAAATAAATACAAATTATAATTTATTAGCAAGAATATGCAGTTGTACATGCTATTATTTATTTTAAACTTGAGATGTAATCATCATCATAATTATATTTCTTTGTAATGAATTTATAAAAAAATTTTCTAATATACTAAGTTGATTTTTTTCTGTTTTGTAAATTCCTTACAACTTAAAAATTATTTTGATAGGGTGTAGTAATAAATATTATTACCTATGAATAAACAATTGATTTTTTTTTTTTTTTGGTTTTTAAAATTACACATTTATTTAAACTATAAAAATAAAATACAATATAATTTTTATTCACTACTAATAACCACTCTCCTAGAGATTAAATAAGGAATATGAATTTGTAACTAAGGAATATGAACTTCAGCAAATTATTCAAATTTTTTTTGTTTCTGTGATGTAAATTAAAATGTCTTATTTTAGATTTTTTTTTTTATTAATTTTTAAATTGATTATATATTTATATGTTTATTTTAAAATTTGAATGAAAATTAAATATATACTATGTAATTTACATCTTGCTTAAATTTTTTAAACTAATATTTTTATTTGTAACAATTTTTTGTAACTAATTAGTATTAATTATGAAATGTTTTATTCTCATATTTAAAAAATTCCTTTAATGCTAATAGGATGTTGTAAACATTTGCATTGCTTTATTTTTAAGAAAAAGATAGTTATATTTTAATACATTATTTAACTTCATTTATTTATTTATTTTAATATTTATTCACAGAGATCTTTTCAATGCTGCATTTTTATCCTGTTGGACAGAGTTAAATGAACAACAACAAGAAGAATTAATTCAATGTTTGGAACAAGCTCTTACTACTCAAGATATTCCTGAAATTACCCAAACACTTCTGAATCTTGCAGAATTTATGGAGCATTGTGAAAAGGTAGCATTTTATAATATATTATTGTAGAAACTGTTCTTTGAAAGTAGAATTTTTAATTATTTGAACTTTTTCAGAAAAAGAATTAAAAGAAATTACCATAAATAAATTTTTATATTGAATAACTATTTCAAATATAAAAAGAGGTCTAAAGTAAATTAAAATGTTAAGATATTAATTTATTATAATAAATAATAATTAACTAGAGAAATTTAAAGAAACAACTTATTAAACAATAAATTAAATAAATTGTAGTAAAAATAAATAATTATTTACTTAGTTACATTAAAAAAAGAGATTGCTTTACAAAAATATAATTTAATAATAATAATCAAGTTAAAAATACTTATATATAAATTAATCTTTGTTTCTTATAAGATGTAAATTTATGATGACCTATTATATTAAAACATAAATGATATTTTTTAAGGTAAATCCAGTTACTACCAAGTCTAATTAAAAACGTTGGAAATTCAAGTAATTAATGTTATTTCCAGATTAAATAAATAAATATATAAATATATTCTTACATGCAAATGTGAAGTGGAAAGTTCTGTAAGAAAAAATTATAGGAAAGAGAAATAATACTGAAAGTCATCAAATTGATTACAGCAATGAGTGTAGCTCAAATACTTTAAAAACAGTAAAGAAAATAAACAAAAAGAAAAAATTTTAGTACTAGTGAAAAGAATAATAGTTTTTTTAATATAATAAGGAATGAAAACAGGCATAAAATCAAAGCTCAAGAAGATATACCAAATCAGAGAAGACAAAGAAAAAATTAAACTGAAGAACATTAGAACAAAAAGAAATTACCTCACAAACTACAAGGAATACCAATACAACACCGTAGTATCATGATCTAATCCATCACCAGGTTACTTCTCTTGAAAACTAATGTTTTCAATTTTCTCCTAAGATCTAATTGGGTATAATATTGATTCAAAATGGAACAGTCCAAAAAACAAGATGTAATTCAAATTTGAAAGTACCAATCAGATGTGTATAGATAGTTGACATAATTAAATTATAAATATTTATCAAAATGTGCTTGCAATGCATTTTTCTTTAAAATTAATGCAGCATCCATGTTAATCAGATTTAAAGATTTTAAGTGCTTCGAATTATGTAAGTTCAGTATCAATAGCACATCTTATCATAGAGACCTGATTTAATTTTTCTATAACATTGTTGTCCAATGCATATATGGATAAGAATCTGTCATAGATCAAAAGATCTCCAATTTTATCCATGAAACATGGATAGAACTGAGGATCTTTTGATCTATTGTAGATGTTATAGCAACGATGTTATAACAAAATTAGATCATAAGATATCCATTCAGTTTGATAAGCCTCATATCTCTACCAACTGGTTATTTAAGATAATTATTAAATTAATTTATTAGAGGCAAGAAGTCTACAACTATATACAAGAAATGTTGTTACCGTGCTTGGCAAGTGCATTTTGATAAATATTTATGATTTAATAACATCATTTTTTTTTCTTTCTTTCTTTCTTTCGAAGACACAATGTAGTGACGTAAACTTAAAAAACACTGGGCGAATTTTCCATCCTTTTTTATTCGGTTGGTTAAAAGGATGAAAAATTCGCCCAGTGTTTTTTAAGTTTACGTCACTACATTGTGTCTTCGAAAGAAAGAAAGAAAGAAAATACAAAACACGGTTTCCTCAAGATAGAACTTAATAACATCAACCATCTGTACACATTTGATTGGTACCTTTGAATTTGAATTTTATCTTGTTCTTTGGACTGTTCCATTTCGAACCGATATGATACCCGATGAAGATCTTAGGAGATCAAAAACATTAATTTTCAAGAGAAGTAATCTGGTGCTGGACTAGATCAAAGTTGTGTGGTGTTGTATTAGAACAAAAAGAGCTTGACTTATGTAATAGTGAAATACAGAGATGAAATATATTTTTATTATAATATAGTATATAATGTTGTTATCAGAAATCAAAATATATAATAACACAAAAAATAGCATATTTGTACTTGTAATGTTCTGCAGACATAACATGTGTAATTTAGAATAATTATATCATAGCATAACTACACCTCTGATATAGTAAGAAAGTCGTGTAATATGTTTTTTCTATGATATCCGAAACTATTTTTTAACCTGTATAACATTGGCATGTCAATCATAACTTGTATCATGACATTATAATATATTAAACATATATGCAAACATTCTTCAGAAATGTGGATAATGAGTTCTACAGTAAAGAACTGTGGATATGTATTGAAATCCACAATTACTGGAAATCGATGTTTAAATATGTAAATGCGTTATTTCACATTGATATTGATATATATTGAAGCATATTGAAACAATTTGTACATTTTTCAAAATTACTTACATTTAAGGTAAGTAATTTTGAAATTTAATTTATCTATATGGTACTAATAAATGTAAGGTGTCATCATCATTTCTAGTTTGTGGAACATTGAGGGTATATTGTTATGTGCATCAGTCAAAATATTTAATGTATTTCTGTTCATTAAATTAATTAGTTTTTATTAGTGATATAATATTGTGAAGCTTATTAACAAACACTGATTTTACTTTATTTAATGTAGTCTGAAGAGGACATATGCTTTGTAATTAAGCTGAAACATGTTATGAAAGTTAAATGATTTATCTTTAGGTGTGATGAGAATATAAGAATTTGATATGTTGGATTTTTTTTTACTGTTTTTAGCTAATAAATGCAAACATTTCAATGTGAAACTATAACATATAAGGTTACGTAATTCTAAATTACTAAATGTCTAAAAAGGATTTTGTTGGGTCTCCAATGATATAATTGGTAATGCACTTGCTTGGTTTACAAGAGTTTGAAATTTAAGTTTTGCTGTAAGTCAATCTTTTCTTCAAACTTCTCAAAATTATTAATCTCTAATAAACAGTTTCAAATAATTAAATACAGTCAAACCTGTTTTTGTGCGGTCTTTTTCTGTGAGATTTGTTTTGTGCGATTTTTTTTGGTGCGGTATATGAAAATTTCAATCAAATTGGAACATAATTGACTCCTGTAAAATTTTTAAAAACTCTATTGGTTGTTTTCTATGACATCAGCAGGTTTTTTCATTTTATATTCAGAAAAATTTTTTTCTCATACGTTTATTTCGATTCCCTCTTATTTTAATAGCATAAAAACCATAAATATTATGTTATATTTGAACAGATGTGGTAAGTTAGCTCCCCTCCAGCTTTAGACTGCAGGTGTGAAATTTCATGCCTTGTTAAATGAAATAACACTTCCTGCAGCTATATTTATCAAATAAAATCATTATTTAATGATTATTTTTAACTTTTTAATGTTAGATTTGTATTTAAGTGGAAATAATTAATTAATATAAAAATTAAAATTCTTAGAGGATTTTTTTCCCCATTAGGTGTTGCAGAAAAAGGCCCAAGGAGTTAAAAAAGCAATTCCTAGTTATTTCGTACGGTTTCGAGTTATTTTCTACGTGAGACTTTTTTTATGCGGTCCCTATTCACCACATAAAAAAAATATATTTTTAATTGTGTTGCGAAAACTATTTTTTATAGCCACTCGTGAAGTTTTGCGCGATTTTTTTTAATGCATTTTCTTTTATGCGGTCCCTATCCCCCACACAAAAACAGGTTTGACTGTATTATGTATGATGGCACTTCTTTATATCTATACCAAATATCATTAATTAAAAAATAGCAAACATTTAACTTTTGAACAATTTTATGATTTTGGTGATAATTTGAAATTTGTCATTATTGGTAATTTAACGATTTAATAAATTAGTCAATTGATACATACTACATACAATTAGTTCAAATTTATCTGTGATAAGAAAATGTCAAGATTTTTAGTATACTTCTACATTTGTAATATAGATAGTGATAAAAAATTACATATTATATAAATAATTCAAATATTTTATGATTTAAATATTAATATACTTAATAATAATAATTGTTAATAGGGGCCTCTTCCACTTGATACTACATTATTAGGAGAGAGAGCAATGAAGTGTCGTGCTTATGCAAAAGCATTACATTATAAAGAAGACGAATTTCATGGTGGGCCAACAACAGAAGTTTTAGAAGCTTTAATTAGGTATAATGCTAATCTTGTGTTAAAAATTTAATTCTATGTTTTATATTTATAGGGTTTTATAATATACTATAGAACCTTTCAAATATTGTTTTTCCTTCTTTGATTATTATAACATTGTTTTTCTTATCTTAATAATGATAGACCATAACTGATATTGAGTTTCATTAATGATTTATTTTAGCATAAACAACAAATTACAACAACCAGAAGCTGCAGCAGGAGTATTGGAATATGCCATGAAAAATCATGGAGCAGATCTTGTAAGTAAAAAAGTTTGAAATTACACTTAATTTCAAAAGAATATAATATATTTTAATAGTGATAAGATGAATTTATGGTGCTTTTATATTCATGTCCATTAGTTACCTACATTATGTAAGATGTAAATTCATAAACAGAATTATGTTTTCATTTTAATTGAATGAATTTCTTATTACACTCATTGGCAAAAAGTTATGTACCAAGAAGTTGATGAAATTGAATAAAACTTTATTTGTTTGAAGATGATGCTGATGATGATAATAAATGATTACAATATTGTAGCAAAGGGACAATCTTCTGTGGAACAATAATAATACATTTTTAATAAACTTTTAGTAGTTTGCAGAATCTTTACTTGTCTGGATACATGTAGCAATACAATTAGCATTCAGGCACCATTTGCTATCCTGTAAAAGATTTGCCCACAGATGTTGCAACTGTTGTTCCACATTCTTCATACTTGTAGCTGTTTAAAGCTGGCATCCCATCTGATCTTACAAATGTTCATGGGTGACAAATCTGGAGACTAGGCAGACTAAGTGGGTGGCAATGTGACAAAGACATTTCTGGAAAACCGTACATGTGAACAGCCAAGCATTATCTTGCTGGAATAATGGCTGTTTGCAACTCTGCCACAAAAGGCAAATTGAGGGAACAGGATTTCTTGAGTGTACTGCTGTGCTGTCAATGTCCTTTGTACTACTACTAAAAATGACTATCATACAAGATAGTTTTCCAAATCAGTATTCCAGCAATGGAGCAATGTGCCTCAATAGTATAGGCAAGATTTAAGTGCTCACCAGTGGTCCTCTTCACATTTAACATGGTTGTTTAACATCAAATATCTATTATGTAAGAACATGAATGAAATAACATATGAGGATGAGGTACCACAGACTATTATCATTTACAAATACATTTTTTTTTCCAGATCCTGCCAGAAATTTCTGCTCGTAATAAATTATGTATAAGTTTATAAATTAATCGTAAATTTATATGTTCAATTTTAGTATAAAAGTGAATTGTTCCATATTTATAAAGTAATTTAAAATTTTATTTTATTTTTAGAAAATTAAAGAACGATGGTATGAAAAATTACATGATTGGGAAAATGCTTTACGTGCTTATCAGCAAACCAGAGAACAAAATCCTGATGATGTTGAATTAATCATGGGTCAAATGAGATGTTTAGAAGTTTTGGGAGAATGGTAAATTAATTTTTTTTAGAAAAATTTCAACCTAATAAATTCTTACTTGCAGTGTTTGTGTATAACACTAGAAAATGATTGCTATATCATTATCTGGCTTTATAAGAGACAGAAAAGAAGAAAGAAAGAAATGATTAGCTTTCAGTCATAGTTTATTCTATAGGAGACAAAAAAATTGGTGACTGTAATTATCTTAGTTATATCTTTAGAAAAACTATGTTTTTTTTTTTTTACAAAATAATACAATACTTCAAATAAATTTGTTAACAAATGATTTTAAAGTTTCGAATGTGTTGTTGTAATGTATGTGAACATATTAAAAATATTTAGTAATATTTTTGTGTTAAATAATTATACAGTTTTCTTGATGACTCGGGATATTTTTTCTTCAAATTCAAAGTTTAGACTATTTACAAAAATATACATTTTCGAGTCTATTTTTTAATCCTTTAATACCACCACAGAAGTAACAGTTACAATGGTTTTTTGAAGAAAAACTTCATTAAATAAGAACAATAATTCAGTAAAAAATTCACAAAGTTAAAAACGATCAAATGTCAGCCTTTTATTCGAGGATCTAACATTTTTACATTAAAAACAAACAAGTAAATCCTCTCACCGTACTATAAAGTCCTCAGCCAATATATAACTGGTTCTATATGTGAGATAAGCAGAGGGTCAGGGGTTAAACCTCACTGACCACTTACACTGCACGGGTTGGCAAAACCTGATCTCTTTGTTGTTGGATGGCTAGGAGGGCAAAAAATGAGTGGGGAGGTGCGTCGGTAAGTCGACAGGCGGTTTGGATTGACAGGAGACAGGTTAACAAATAAAACATTTATTGGCTAACTAGAATAACATACAAATTGGTTACAAGTCTATTCTACTATATACTAGGAGATTAAATGAGGTTAACATATGCCTAAATGCATGGCTTGACAAGTTCTACACAGGCATAAGTTCTATAGTGTTAGTGTGGGAAGCTGTCAGTTGTTGACAATGACTTGCAGATTCTTGACAGCTAAGTGTCAACTTTCCCACCTAACTGTTGATAGTTAATGGAGACCTCTGCTCCAATTCTCGGTGAGGAGTTTTGAGTTTTTTCTATCGGTGATTGTTTACAATAATTTTTGAACAAAAAAAATGAAAGTTTTCTTTCATTTACAAAAATTTTCCTGCTAAAATCCGTGGTCTCACATATATATTGGCTGAGGATTGATTTGCTTGCATTCAAGAAAATCAATTACTTCTGGTGTGATGTTTGGCTTAAAATTTACTAAAGTACACTGCAAAAAAAGCAATATATTGCATTCAGGTTTATTAAATGGTTGAAGGATAATGGGTTATTAAGAAATTTAACTGTTTTTTGCTTACCATTAACACTTTGTAAAAATATTTCCAATTTTACCAAACAATAATAATCAAAACTTTTAAAAAAAATATATGATTAACAGAGTGTTCTAACAAGTAAGAAAAATTTAAACATAATTTCCATAGAAAGATACATTCTATCAATAAAAAGTGGTTTGCATAGAACTGGAAATATGTAGACATAGGATATTATATTATTAGATATTTCTGATAAACTTGCTATTTTTATAACTACGTGTGTACCATTTCTTATTATTTATAGATATTGTTTTAGTTAATATTTTTCTTTTTTTATCTATTTATTTAAATAATTTGATCTTTGAATATATAAATGTTAGGCAGTATTGTTTTAAATCGATCAAATATTAGGAAAGGGTTTTTTAAATTACTTATACTGACAAATGAGTACTATGTTATATATTTCCTTATTTCATAAATAATAAATTTTATGAGAGCTTTATTGGTATTTACAAACATGTTCTAAAACATTTTTTAAAATTTATGATTGAAAGCAAGATTTTATGTTTATTTGTTTATTATAAATATTGAAAAGTTAAGTTAATAAGTAAACATTTGATATTAAAATTAAATTGAAATAAGAATGTAGTTCAGTTATACAAATACTTTCAGTTTTTATCCTTATTAAAACTGTCTTTAATTTTAGAATGATGATAAAATAAAATAAGAAATAAAATAAAAGCATATTTAAAAATTACATTAGTTTATAACAAAAAGTAAAATGCTTTTATTTTATTTTATAGGTTGTTTGTTCTGTGTTGTGTATTTTTGTTTTTATACATGAATAGCAAGTATTTGTGGATGTGTGTTTGATAATGAAAGATTAATTGATTGCACTTACAAATAATAACTTTACTATTAAATGTAATTTATGTTTTTGTCAGAAACAAAGAGAGTTTTATTGCATTTAATTTTTATAAACTGAATTTCTAATGAACTTACTTTAGGGCTCACCTCTATCAATTAGCAAGTGAAACATGGCCAAAAGCAATGGAGCTTCATAGACAGAAGTTGGCACCAATGGCTGCTGCTGCCGCCTGGGGATTAGGTAAAAATATATTCTAATGATTTACAAATAATCTTAATTAATAAAAATATATTACTTGATGTGAAGAATGTATGTTACATAAAAATTTTTGACATGCTAATGATAAGAAAAGTCTTATTTCTCAAACATTCTACAAATATCATATGTTGAGAACTGTAGAATGTAATTACTTAATAAATATAAGAAATTGTACTGTTTTAACAATAATTGAATTTAATCTTCAATAAATGAAAAAAAAATGAAATACAATATTCATGTATTAGTGTTTATAAATAGCATAAAACATTGTTAAGTTAAACCTTAAGGGGGAAAAAAATCCCAACTTTGAGATAGGTTTGTGTTATCAAGTTTAATACCTGATTTTCTCAAATTTTTCTGTGACTGTAAATTTCCCATTATTCAGCTATTTCTTAAGAATTCACTAAGTTGTATACAATTTATGAATTTACATTTATATTTGAATGCACTGTTGAGGCACCATCTTGTGTTCCAGTCAGAATACTGGTAACATATGATATCAGTAAAAGGGTGTCTATACAAAGTTGTAATGGTGTGGTGGTGTTGTAAATTATTTTACAATAGATTCCATAAAAAACTCGTTATAAACATAAACAAAGAGAACAGTTTTAACAATAGTGACAGTGCAACAACAGTTAACTTTTGTAGAGTATTAGTATATGTTGAGTTTTCTTATTTTAGTTCTTCAATTTTTCTACAATCTTGATGTGGTAGTTGTATACTTAGTAAAGATCTTTTTTTATTGAGATTGTTTAAATTCTATCTGAATTAGAGTGGTAAACTGTAGTGGAGTATTCCATTTAATGTCATGTGAGCCATACTTACTTGTAAGGCCTTAACAGTTTTGTAGTAAATGGTATGTTGAGAAAGCTGGATTAATAATAATCATTTACACAATCTATAAAAATACTTAAATGAAGAATTTCAAAAAATGTACATGGAGGAGGAAAAAAAATTTCAACAAGTTTTCAAACTGTGACATTTTGCACATTGAAAAGTAGAATCAATGGACCAGACAATTTGGTCATTTCTTCTTATCATCCCTGCCAAGTAAAAACTCACTGACTGACTATATATAAGAATCAGAGTTGCCAATTTTCAGGGTCGATTTCTATGTGCCCCAAACACTCGAAGTAATTCCAAATGTCTCGTTCAAAAGACAATTGTTTTCTTAGGTAGTGTGCAAAATTGCAAGATTTTCTATAAATCAGTTACTGAAATATAGACAATTGAAAAGTGCAAAAATAGCCAAAAAAGCTGTATTTTCTTCTTTTCTTTTTTCATCTGGCACTGCAGATGCTCATAGAGAAAAAACTATCAGATCTAGAAAGCTCAAGTTTTAAAGTTAAGCTTATCTCGTTATCAGTGAGGGTCACCAAACTTCTGGGTTGATAGGTCAAAGTTTATGAGTTTCCTATAGAGCTAATTCAGTTTTACGGTTTAATTTTATGCTTATAAAGATAAAATTGCATGGAAACAAATGAATTTTATTCAAAATGTTACTCAGAATAACAAAAGCTAAAATACATGCCAATTAAAACTTTTTATAAGGATATTTCTGAATGGCATATCAAAGGTGTCACTTGGCAGCACATTGGTAAGTGCTGACTGAAATGAATATTGAACATGTTTGGTTTGCAGTGCATTTGTCAGTGCCGCGTTGACCAGTGGTTGTCAAACGCCAACCAAATTGTACGTCATCATCTTATGTCTCAACATAATAATACAATTATTAAACAAAAACAATTGCTATTTAAACAAAAACATCTGAGATGTAAAAAAATCTCCAAGTAAAAACTTATGACAATTCAGTTGACAGTCAAAATTTTTTTTAGAAGTTTTCTTTTGGTAAAGATAAGCTTGGCACTTCAAAGTGATGCCCACAAAATTTTTACCCGTATTATTATTTTCTGCATTTCACTTCCAAGTGCCAAGCTTTTTGTGAGGACCGAATTGAGCCGGTTCGATTTTAATTTTTCATTATTTCAAATCCCCCTCGGGAGATAACGATCGAGATTTGCGATAACGATCAAGCTTCGAAGGATGTACAGTCTTCCGCCGTCAAACCCGCTTCCCTCCTTCTCCGGATCCCACCTGAGTCATGGAACTCAAGTCACCACCCTTCATCGCGATTGGTGATCGTTACAGAAGGGACCGGGGGTATATAAAGGGGAGAGATATCTAAGAAAGAGGTCGGAGGAAGGAGAACGACCCGTTGACTCGAGTCCTGTACGAAGGCCATTCCAGACGCCGGAGCCTTCGCCTACAAGCCGATCCTGCCGCCCACCGCCAGGAAGGACGCCCGAAGAACCTTCAGCCCGAACCGAAGAACATTCTCGATCATAAGCGATAACCGAGAGGTATGAATCCCCTAACCATTGTGAGCTCTCTCTCTCCCGCGATTAGGGACGGAATGCGTCGTTCCGATGTAATCGATTCTCTATTCTAATAAATCTTATCTGTGTTGTCCTGCTACTATGGATATTGCCTTTTTCTTATCGACGACCCCACACTTCCTCCACTCGACCTGACAATTAATTACCGATCCCGATAAAACGGGATAATACGATAAATTTAGCCTCCTTGACCAGTGGGGTGGGTCTTGCCGACCTAAAGCCGAGAAAAAAATGGGGTACGACTTCGTCTCCCCCCGGCGTTCCCACATTTTCTTTACCATAGGAAATCTTTACCAAAAGAAAAAATTTTGACTATTGTCTAAATTGTTTTAAGTTTTTACATCTCAGATGTTTTTGTTTGTTTGGATTAGTATTTACATTAATTATGATATTTAAATAAGGTAAAAAAATTTTTATGTTGTTTACAGAAACAAAGAATGTTTCAGAAAAACGGACATTCAATATATTTATTGGTGAAGCAATCTCTATAAAATGACATACATTCCATGAAAAAGTGGCATTGGTAATTCATAACCTGCCCTTATAACTTGAATTTGAATAAAGAAATTATATTCTTTGTTTTGGATTATTTTGTTGTCTAATCAATACCTGTTGTTTTCAAGTAAAGATTAACTTGGTACTAAAATAAGAGATCTTGAATTTTAATGGTTGCATTTAATATAAAATTTTTTTTATTTTTAACTACTTGTCATAATAGGATATAAGAACAATATTTTTCTAAGTAGTTGGATTCAAGTCTCTTCCAGTTATAATATTGAATAAGAAATTTGTTTTTTGAATTATGAGAATATGAACATAGAGAAATATTTCTTTTATATTGAGATTTATGAAATAGTACATTTTACTTTAAAAAACTTTATTAAAAATATTCACCAAACCAAAAAATCCAGCAGTAAAACTTTAACAGATACTTAATAAATGTAATTCAGAACCTCTTCTGAATTACATTTTAATCTAAAGATGACAACTTAAGTTTATTGAAAACATTCATTTTTTATTAAGTATCAGTCTGGAGGCTTGGTAGTGTAACTGGCAACACATCTGCATGGTAAGCAGGAGTTGCAGGTTTGAGTTCTGCTCTGGGCCAATTCTTTTCTTCCAGAATATTCTAAATTATTTCATTTAATTATAAATTTAATAAGAGATGGTTCCTAAAGCCTTCCTCTAGTTACAAATTTATTAAGTATTTCTTAAATTAATATTTTACTGCTGGATTTTCTAGTTTGGTAAGTGTTTTTAATATTATATTATCCAGTTCACAGTTGTTATAATGAGAACACTTACTTTTTATAAATATAATAAAAAGTTATAATGTCTGTTTTTTTTTTTTACTTTCTTTTTTTTTATAGGTAGGGCTAGCTCCTATGTTTGTTTTTCAGGTTTCTGACCAAAGTCCCATGCTTAGAGGGGTCCTACACTTTCAAATTTCTAAGAAAATTTAATAAAATGTTTTTTTTTGCAAATATTTTAGGAGTAATAAGTTTTTCTGACATTATTCAAAACCTCCAGCTGGCCCCATTAGTAGGTGTTTATTGAGCAAAACATTAAATCATTGTTTCTTGGCTGCAATTTGAAAAATTTGTAGACCTATAAATTCCCACTGTCGTTCATTGTCTGTCCCTCCTTAATCTCAAGAATGGTGTTAGATAGATGAAAGTCGAGGCCAGATATGGAAAGCTTAGGGGAGCAGAAGGCACCAATTAACTACAGTAGAGCATCGATTATCCGACTTAATTGGGGACTGGGGTTGGTCGGATAACCGAAAAGTATGAAAAAATACATTATTAGTATAGTGTATTAGGCCTAGTTTAAATACTAGCCTCCCTTTCATGGTCGAGCCAGTGCTGCCAGCTAAAACATGCAAAAATTTAACAAAATTAATATTAAAGTAGCCAAGACATAACCAAATATTGTAGCGCCACATCACTAGCGGACATTTGAATTTGCTGACTAGAACGCAGTCGGTTAATCGGGGGTCGGATAATCGATGCTCTACTGTATATACGAAGTTCTGGTCTAAACTGGAAGTTATGTGAATTCAATTAAAAAATTTTTCTCTGAATGGAGTTACGTAGATGCCCAGCATGACTGTGTTGTTATCATGAAAAGTATGATGTATAGGGACAAGACACTACTAATTTGAGATGCAGAACATACATTTTAAATTAAATAAATTAAAAGTATGATTAAAAATTGCAGCCTGGCATTATGATGATCTCACAATAAATAATTGCTCATTTTCTTATTAGGTCATTGGGATAGCATGGAAGAATATACTCAAGTTATTCCTAGAGATAGTACAGATGGAGCATTTTATCAGGGTGTTCTTGCAGTGCATAGATCACAATTTCATTTAGCTCAACAGGTATTTATTTTGAAATATAATTAGCAAAAATTGTTTTATATATTATTTAATACATTCTGAATGTAAAAATATAATTTACTTTCAGAAAAAGATTAATCTTTTGTGTTTATTTTTATGAATAGATTTTTCATAAAAATGTTTTTTGATCAGTTAAATCATTTTAACATATAACATAATTGATCAAATAAATTATATTTTGGTATAAAATGTAGTTTTCATTTTTGGAATGCTTATCTTAATTCTACAATATGCATTGTCAGTGGTGGAACTAATGATACAAAATGGTTAAACTGAATCTGGGTCTGAATGTATCAAGCAAACAGCCTGCAACCTGTTGAAAAATCACCTTCTCAGGTGATTCTTTTTTCAATGGCTAAAGGACCAAAGTGAAATTGTTTTGCCTCTGTGCATTGTCATTTTGTAAATCTGTAGTTTCATAATAGTAGTAGATTGATTACACAAAATTTTAACTAAACATTATGTCTTAATCATTGTTTATTCTTGTTGTATAATGTCTATTAATTAAATTTATCTACATTAAAAAAATATTCTCTGGGAGAGTTCAGATTTTTATTATCATTTATTTTATTATTATAACATAAATTATTTTGAACAAATAACTGTTTAATGAAATTATTTGATTATAGTTTATAGATAAAGCAAGAGATTTATTAGATACAGAACTTACAGCAATGGCTGGTGAAAGTTACAGTAGAGCATATGGTGTAAGTTATTTTAATGTTTTAATTAAATCTGAAATATATAAATTTTATCTGTTTAAAGTTCTGATAAATATCTGTTAAAAATCTATTCAAGTTTGCATGTGTTTTAAAAATTTGTGTTTTTTTTGTTTATGTATCTCTATTATACTCTGTGCTGTATAGCTCAGTTTAGCTTTAATCCAAATCAGCTACAGATACAATAATTAAAGTGTTTAGCTTAGTTTAACATCAATATTCTTTAAGAGAAATAATTTACACAGATGATATACAGCACAGTTTATCATTATTATATATACATAAATTATAATTTTTTTGCTAACTAGGCATAGACTTTGAACCATCATTAAAATAATAAAGAATGAAGAATTACTAATTTGTCTAAATAAGTGCTGGATTAACAATGTTGTACCAATAAATTTCTACAGCATAAATTTCTACAGCTGGTTAGAAAAGTTGCAGTTTTAAGATCTGAAGAGAGAACCAGATATATTGAGACATAAAATGGATTTTCTAAAAGCAAATAGGCAATAGTTTATAGAGAGGTTGGTCTGTTCTTGAACAACATAAATATGTACCAGAGTTTAGAATAAATAAAACTGAAACATTCTTTCTAAACTCTACACACATTAAGTCATAATATGTGCAGAGCTGGATGAGACGTAAATCTTTCCTCGTTAGAGAGAAGCAAGTTACTAAGTGGATGATGGCAAGAAGCATGATAAAGATGACAAAAACAATATATCATTTAAATTTGATCAAGTTTTTGACTATGTATAACTAAGAGTTAGACATTGGAGGAATGACAATCAGTTAATTTTAAATTTTCACATTACCATATGCAGGAAAATTCCTACAATCTCCCAAGAAAGATAAATATATTGAAGGACTACAAGTACATTTAGTGGACATAGGACTCTAGACCCCAGCGTAAACCAATAGAAGGAATATGAACCTCTCAATGGCTTAGGCATTCTGGATACTGATTAAACTACCACCACCTAAATTATTTGGTTTCCAAAAGCCACAAGGAGAATTGGCCTATTACATCAATTGTTGAAAAATGCTTCTCCCCCAACCATAGAAATGGAAAAAGTTCTGTCCAGCTTTATCAAGAAAAATAGGATGTTTCCTGTCTATGTTAACAGTTTTTATGTGATGATTAAGAGCCTGAAAACAATTTCAGTTTCTCAAGTTGTTAGATTATTATTTTAGACCATAAAGCATTTTTCTATCCTTGAGATTGTATAGTTAAATATTGAGCTTTCTTTAGGAAATCTTATAGAATTAATAGGACAAAGTCATTTCTGATTTTACATGACTATACTTATTTTATTTCTTACATGAAGATTATATATTGTATTTCCTCTAAGTACAAGATAATATAGTGGCAATGTCTTATGTGCAGAATCATATGTAAACATTATGATTCTGCAGAACATCTAAATAGGAATATTTTTTAAAATTTTGTTTTGAAGATTAAATATAATAAGATTGGATTGACATTGGAAACAAGTTGACAGTTACAGCATTCATTATTTAGAGATTTTCGTAATGATAACATTTGTTTGACAGCATTTGTTTATAGAAAGCCAATGGTGATTCAGTCCCATTTTCATTTAAAATGTTAAGATTGTTTGATAGCAGCATTTACAGCACTTGATACTAAAGCCATTATATACTCTTTCCATAGTGAAAATTATGCTAAAGAAGTTGATTATGTCAGAAAGATTACTTTATTTTTTGATTGTGCATCCAAATTATTACAAAATACCATAAAAAGTATTTGGCATCAGATATATGGCAAGAAAAAGTTGAATAAAGAATCTCTTAGACCATTAGATGCAAAATATCAGTAAGTAATTAGGATGTTAGCCACTAGCCCTAGGTTGTTAAAGCTGTACTTTAAAAAGGTTGAGATTGTTACAGTAAGACCCTCTATATTATTTGATTTTGTAAGAAATGAAAAAGCAGTTCTAAAGAAAGAACTTGAACCTACAAAATACCAATAGAACCTTACCAAATCCAACACTGACACAGACTCTCCAGTTCTATATATATATAGAACTGGAGAGTTTGTGTCAGTGTTGGATTTGGTGTTGGAAGTTTAACAAGATGTCAGTGTCAGAAAAAAAAAACTCATTAATTTGCTCTATATTTCATAATTAGAAGCAGTTAAACAGTTTTTAAGTGTAGGAAGTTTAAAAGAATTGTATGAATATGAAGTTAATCTAGCAGCCCAATGCTAACAAACTTTGAAATTGAAATTATCAATGAATTTCATTTGTTTGTAATTTAAATTTTAAATTTTAAGTATGAATGCATTATCAACAGCTAAACCATTTCTAAAAGATTTCATTGGATTCCTGCCTATTTGCACTCTACATTTTTCTTTGTTTCAACTGTTACAAAATTAAAAAACAAAATTTTTTTTTAGTTTGGAAAACATCAGAATTTTTGTATTCAAATGTTTTGGTTGTTTTTAAGGGATTTTACAGGAATAGAATTTACAGATTGTTCAAAATATAGCAAAATATTATAGAACAAAAAAGATTATTTCTGATTAGAGAATTTTAATATAAAATACAAAGTTAATAATAAAATCTTTACACTGACTTTTTTTAATTTTTAAATAAAAACTCAGGCTTTTATCTATGAGATGAAAATTAAATTGTTTTATTTAGCATTTATTAATTAGTTATTTTATTAATTAGTTAAATTAATGTAATACTTTAACTAAACAGAATGATTTGATTAATTACATATATTGTATGTGTGTATCAAGGCTTATATAAATTTTTCATTTTTCTTCTAGGCTATGGTTCATGTACAAATGTTAGCTGAACTTGAGGAAGTAATTCAATATAAATTAATTCCAGAAAGAAGAGAAGTGATTAAACAGAAATGGTGGGATAGGTTGCAGGTAAAATTAAATGATAAGCTTATTTTGATTAGTTTAATTGTAAATTCTTAAAATGATAATAATTCAGCTGAATTAAGGAAGATTCCTAGAGAATCCATGAAAATTTTTCTGTACAGAATATTTTGATAAGTGTTTTTCTATTGTTTGGCATATTATTTAATCTTCTTATGTAATAATACAAAGGTTCCTCATACTTCAAATTTAATTCGTTCTATGAGACAATTTGAACAATTGTCTCAAGTCCAAATCAATTTTGTGAATTAATTTATTTCCATGCCAATATTCATTTTAACAAACTTAAACAGTAAATACATGTAATTTAAGGTAAAAATAACACAGTTAAAAGTCTAAATAATAAATTAAAATATGAAAGCAATAAATAAAATACATACTGTATAATAAAATGAAAACTTTTTTATCGCTTTCACACCATTGATTTTGGCATTTTAGACATGGCTGCCTGATTTACCATACATAGGCCACTTTCATGCTTCACGATAAATTCCTTTTTTACCTAATAGTCAATGCTACAACCTTCCCCTTTAGACTTCATTGCTTCCATACTCTTCTTGGTTGCCATCGTTAATAGATAGGAGTTATATATATAATTAAATATACCAAAAATAAAGTGAAAAAAGCACTGAAAACATACAAGAGTAACACAGGAGATACTTTCACAGTGATAGTGAGAGATAACTTGGGCACCCAACAGATGGTGTTTACACAGCGCTGCATTTTTTCACTATACACAAAGTTTGAACCTAGAAGCAATGTTCAAACTCTGGAACATTTGAAGTTACTGTAGAATTGTTCAAAGTATGTGGTACTACTATTTTTCTTTATAAATGAGAATAATTTGGATAATATATTAATAAGTGCTTCTTTTCACAAACTTTTCATTGAGATTGCTCTATTTCAATCAATGCATAAAATGGCATACAAATGTTTCTGTCAAATTACATTAAATTCTTCATATGACGTATGAAAGAAACTATTTGCTTTTTAATAAATAACAAATTTTAGATAAAATATATCATATTTTATAAAATTGACAAAAAAATGTTCACAGCTCTTTTTGAATTTATTATTTTAAAAATTAAATACACCTAATTTTGTTTTTACATGATAGCTTTATTACTGGAAATTACATGTAAAAAACCATGTAAAAAAATACATTGTATATATGGAAAATTAGAAGATCGTTACAGATCTAAGAAATCAATGAAAATAATGAAATAAACCATATGAAAAAATCTTGTTACAATCTTACTTTTTTGTATGTCATCAAATTTTATTTCATATACATTCATATAAATAAAAATGAATTATAGGAACATAAATTTCATTTTAAAAACAAAAAAATGTAAAGAATTTATGAACATAAAAATTGGTCAGAATATGTAATGTAAGTTATACATAAGATTTTATTCGCTGTCACTTTCTGACAATAAATGCATATGTTTGTGCATGATTGAAATGTTACTGCTATCACTAAAAATGCTTCGGTTATCATGTTCTTCATCTACAGGTGAAGTTCTTTCTGTGAACTCCTGAACAACTTTAGCAGTAATGTCCTGTGGTGCTGATGTTACAGTGATGTTATGAACAAATTCAGTTATTAATGGCTGGGTTTATATTGTGCTAGGCTTTTATATAATTCTCTATAAGACATTAACCTCTCGGGTGTTTTTTTTTCTGGCCACATCAGAAAAAAAGTTTGTATAAAAACGGAATTAGGTGTAAATCAATTAACATGATATAAGTTTCCATCTTTTTTTAAATTTAATAATGAAGACAATTTGTATAGATCACACAATATTTTTTACACTATTGTCATATTTGTTTTTTTACTACTACTAATAATGATAGTTATAAGAAGATAAAATTTTAGTAGTATTTTGAAATTGAATCTGTTTTGTAGATATAACAAATACACATTAAATTTTGTAAATTATTTTTAAGTAAATTTATTATAATTGAACGTAAAAAATTATTATTTATATTTATATTTTTGTTTTATTGATCTATTAATATTTAATCTGTATTTAAGGGTTGCCAAAGAGTTGTAGAAGATTGGCAAAAGATATTACAAGTTCATTCATTAGTACTGAATCCACAAGATGATATGAGAACATGGTTAAAATATGCAAGTTTATGTCAAAGAGCTGGTCGTTTAGTAAGTTTATTTTAATCTGTCATTTCTACACTACTAAATAAATAATTTTTGCTAACAACTATAAAATAGCATACAGATTAAATTTTTTAAATTATGTGAAAAACAAAAGATTTTTTCAAGAAACTAATACATTTAGTTGAATAAATTTAGTCATTCTCAAACTTTATATTCAAATAACTAATAGTACAGCTTTTAAATTCAGAGGATTGAAATTTCTGGATTTCAACAGAAGCCTGAACAGAACAGTCTGTGGGACTTAAGGTTATTTTGTCATTATATGAACTTTAATTTTACATATACAGTTTATTAAACAAATTCAATATACCACCTTTTTCAGCTCCTTGTTTTGAAGATAAGGTAACGGAAAAGACAGCAAAATATTGAGATTTTTATAATAACACTCAGAATATTAATTTTGAATGGGTTCTGTTTTGTATATTTTAGACTCATATATTAAGATTGTAAGCTGAGCATGATCAGATCTTAATCAATTACATTTTTTTAATTAATAAATTGCATAATTTTAATTGTCTTCCTTAAGTTAGCAGTTATTTATTCATTTATTTACCTTGTGAAATACTTACATCAATACATTAAGCATGGTTTCTTTCAATGACATTAATCTCAGGTTTATTATTTTCTAGCTATTGATTTGTTTGGATTCTAAAGTTTTTTGCTTGATTATTTTAATATTTTTTTTATGTGAATTCTTTTAGTTTCAGTAGTTTCTAGATGGCTTGGAATTTATATTTTTCACAGAGACCAGTGTAGTAATCTGCTTACACAATTGTGTGTATTTTTGTAATGTTCAGTATGTAATTTTATTTTATCTAATTATTTTGTGGTCAATGATTTCATCCTTTGTATAGTACTTATTATCATTACTAGTCTTTTTTTCTGTTTTTATTCTGAAGGCATTTGTGCATTGTACCTACCGTATATCTCGGCAGATAAGATGATAGTTGAATCATAAAAAAAGGCCCCCAAAATCCGGGGTCATCTTATAGGACAGATACAAAAAAAAATTAGATTGAAATTTATATAAATTAAAACCATTATAAAAAAACGGTCAAACCATAATTATTTACTAGTAGAGAGTAGGGTATGTGCACAAAATAGAATAGCCCATACGTTTTTGTGAATAGTTAAGGTCATTACCCAAATGCCGAATCAGAAATCAGTGCGAATGTTTGTAACAATCGCAAGGCAGTGCAAGAAAATAAAATTTGTTCATTCGAAAAATTACGAATAGGACATAATTCCGTATACGCTATACAGTATTATTATTCAGATGATGATCGCTGATCTAAACTAAATTCATAGGCCATTGATAGTTTGGGGGTCATCTTATAGGACAGATATACGCTAAAACTATAAAACTTCAACGAAAATTTATATCTCATCTTATCTGAAGGTCGTCTTATCTACCAAGATATATGGTAATCCTAGAGAGCAATTGTTTTTTCCGCTTTTTCTTAATATATTATATTTAAGATATTGTCATATCATGTTGCTGTCCATTTAGTTTTGTTTTTTTTTTTAATTGTGTAATAATATGATTCTTCATTTAGCTAATTTAATTTCCATCTGTTGCTTTTTCTGTATCTGTATAAATTCCATTTCTACAAATAATTCATTTTTTTTATTTATTTAATTTCTGTCATTAATTTAGCAGCACAGATTTTGATATAATCATTCAACTCTCATTTTTCTTTTTCAGTTTCTTTATTTGCAGTAGTACACATTAATCAATTTTTTTGGCAGATAGAATCTACTGATGACTATGTCTAATGCTATTTACATTTATATTAGACATAAATGGCATTAATCACAATCATCATTTTTACTTTCCTGGCTGTTATATATAACAGAGGGAAAGTATGACAATCAGTCAAAAAATAACAACTCAAGATTTTTATGATTTTGGACTTAGGACAAAGCTTGAAACGTGAGAAATGCAAAAAAATTTGAGACTAATTTCTTTGTGTGGGGGGCATGATTTTGTTCACCCTGTTTGAAACTTAATAACTCCTGTGGTTTTTGTTTTTGTTGAAAATTTCTGAAATTTTGCAAGGAGGTTTGTTTATTAGGGGGATTAATGCTATTAAATTTTGGTGGTTAAAGGTCAAGGGGGTGGGGAGATGATGGGAATCATGTGTATCTACAGTAGGGTGGATATAATGATGATTTTACTTGTTATTAGCATTTACAATTTTTCTTATAAAACTCATCCCTACTCTCAAAATTAAGATTTTTGCCATTTTATAATAGTTAAAAATATAAAAAGTTTTTTTAATAAAATATCATAACAGATGACACTACCAAAATTTTAAATGTTGCCAAGAAAGTTTAGCAGCTCATTGCTGGTTTATTCTAGTTTGTCTGTCAGTATTATCAAAATCCAACTGACTTCATTCAATTATTTCTTCAGTATATTGAATTACCAGAACTAATTGAATTAGACCCTGATCATATTGCTGTTATTTAAATTTAATTTAAAGTGCTCCTTAATCATTTTTAATAAATATTATTTTAAGAAACTAATATAGTATTAATTAACTACTATTTCAGGCATTATCTCATAGAACATTGGTGATGTTACTTGGAATGGACCCTACAATGCAGTCAGACATGCCTATTCCTACTGCTAGGCCTCATGTTACATTTGCATATATAAAACACATGTGGAAAAGTAATCAAAAAGTATGTTACTTTTTAAATATTTTGCTTGTTAAAAAATGTTTAAATAAAGTTTTAACAGCATGCATGCTTTTGTAATTTCAATACATTTTATTTTTATTAATGTAAAATACATCTTGGTGATTTCTCATAATCATGAATTAGTTTTATTATGTTAATATGTTGAAAAAAATATTACATCAGAGAATGATAATTTGTTTATTTTTAATTAAATGTGTGTATATATTATGATATTATGAATGTAGTCTATATGTACAAAATATACTAAGGCAAAATCTATTTCCAGTTTGTTAAGGTATTTATGTATTAATTACATTTGTGTTTTTTATATCATTTTAAAGCTTATTTAATATGGATTACCCCTATTACAACTTCTTTCTGTTTAATGTCAAGTAAAATAATTAGAAGCAAAAAATATGCCCAATTTTGCTATTTCCATAGTAGTACTCCTCCCTGCTATTTTGGCTATTAAACTTACCCCTATCCAACATAAAAATGCTTCTGAAAATAACTTTTCAAGTTGACATTCTTTTTATTCATATCCAATTATTAACAGAAAGGTTATTGTAAATTAAATTTTGGTCAGGAAGACTGGTGTCATTTGTTTTGAAGAAAGCTGTGCTTCAGTGAAGAATTCTTACAGGTGGACAAGAAAGAAACAAAAAGTTTTGTTTCACTAAATGTTGTCAACTTATTTGCATAAAGAAATTAATATCTAACTGTAAAGATATTTACACAAAAAATATTATAGAATTTCTCAGTATACAAGTCTTATATTAATATTTACATGTAAATAAATTTCTTTCTTTCATTATTTTTCTAAATAAAAAAAATAATGAAAGAAATAACAATTATTTTTATAATAAATATTTTTTTGTTAAGATGTATATGATAATAAATTAGTAATAGTAAACTAGTATATATATTTTACATAGATAATAAATTGTGCACATATACTGTATATCGGCCTGTATATATGTATATACAGGGGTTGCACTGCATAGCATCAAGATTGCCACTTGGCAATATTTTTATTAAAGTGGCAAAAAAAAATATAATACTGATGGATAAAATTTCTAGTTCACTTATTTTAACATTCAGTGTGAAATTGAATCACAAAAACATGCTTCAGGAAAAACAGCTGTATGTCCAGCTTCTGCACAATGGGAATTCCATGCACATGCACCACATACCTAGCAATTTCATGATGTCACACAGCAAGTTCAGATAGGAAAGTAGGAAATGACATTGAGATCCAAAGCCAGTTTTCATGTAATGCCGCCCAGCATTTCTAGATTGGGAATTTTTATTGACTGACAGAAAATTTAGGGAATTTTTTTTCACTTTGATCTTTCTTCAGTAGACTAAAACAAAAATTTTGATATGATAGAACATGTGAAATACTATTTATACATTGTGATCAAATGTGTTATTTAGAATGACAGTATTCATTAAAAAATTATTCAAAAATGATTTCTATTTCTAAGTGACAGCGTAACATGTTACTTTTGCTTTCCAGACTTCAAACTTGTAAGGCTACCAGCATCTGCATTAATTAGTAAGTAAAACTAGTGGTGATAAATAATTTGAGGTGGCAAAAAACTGGCAAAATGATTGGTGATTTTTTAAAAAAAATTTTAGAGTGACCTCTATATATATACATACATACATACATATACAATACTGCTTGTGTGTAAAACTTTATCTGATCAGTATGTAATAAAATTATTTATTTTTTTGTAGGAAAGTGCTTTTCGGCAGCTTCAGTATTTTGTTCAAACAGCACTTCATCCACAAAATTTGCATTTAATTTCTTCAGAAGATAATCAACAAAGAACAGAACTATACAAATTATTAGCAAAGTAATTCATTAATATATATTTTTAATTTAGTAAGTTTATATTAATTGAAATGCATAAAATTTGGGTTTTAAATTATTACTAATATAGTAAAACCCCTACTTTGTGACCAGTAGTGGTTCTGAACAACAGTGGTCTTTGTGAAGGGCAGTCACTTTGGTGGATGATCTTTTAGAGGGGGTTTTACTGTATTTTAAAATTACTAAACATAAATTTTTACTAAAATAAAATAAATAGCATGAAATAAGATTTTAGTTAAGATTATTATTGTTGATTATATTGTAAAAAAAAAATTAAGTTAGCATTAAAACTAAATATTATTTATGAAAGATATTTTTAATAATTGTCCTTTATTCATTTATAAAATTTTTGCCATAAACTAAATTAATTACATGTATTTTTGGTTCATTTTAAATTATTTTTTAAGTCATTTATATTAATAAATGTAGCATGATTAAATTTATATTCTTTTGAAGCTAAGAGTTTTATCATCATAAATGTTCGTATCTGTTTACCATACTTTTTTTAGAAAGAAACTATTTTAAATAGACTGATAGATTTTTTGAATGATAAATGCTATATCTTCAAAAACATTTAAGTCAAAATAATAAATGCATCTGATTCAATTATATTTGTGCTTACAAGGTAGACCTTAATTAAAAACAAAATTGGTTGATTATATTGTAAACAATTTTTCATTATGAAAAATTTAGTTTAAAATTTAAAAATTGTTATTAAATGTATTATGTGCTTTTTTCATTAAAATTTATAATTTTGAAAAATGTTTTAATTGTAACTAATCTTAAAACAGATGCTATTTGAAGTTAGGAGAATGGCAAGAAAGCCTACAAGGCATAAATGAAACATCAATTCCTATGATACTACAATATTATGCTGCTGCTTCAGAAAGAGATAAAAAATGGTATAAGGTAATATTCTTATATTTATCTATTGATTCTTTATTTCTATAAAAATAATTTTTCTTCATTAAAAAGAAAATGAAAGATTTTTGTATGATGATAATTGTTTTTTACAGTGGTCTTAGTTTTTGTTGAAGATTGTCTGAATTTATCTGATTTTATTGTATAATTAATTCCAAAATAATATATAAAAACTAGAATCGCAAAAGCCTTTATTTATTTTTTATGGCATTCTTATTATTTAGAGGAGATTTGAATATTTTATTTAATCCAATGATGTCATTTAGGACAGGGATTTTAGGTCTCATGTCCAAAATGTTTTGTTTTATATTCCTTAAAATTAATACTTATCTGTAAGTTTTAAAATTAATTAAACTCTGCTTTATTGGAGAACTCATTTACAATAGTGCAATTAACAAGAACTCAAGTATTTATAACCCTCCTGGCTCATCTTTAGGGTGGTAACTGTGTACATATGTACAATAAAAATCAGTTTGTAACTTTACCAGTAATATACTAAACATTCAGATTTCAAAGAATATCAAAAAGAGTAGATACTTTTAAATTTTGGTTGGTATGTATTATTTTGTTAATTTTAAATAATTTTGGTAAGATTTTTAACCCAATATTGATGATATTTGATCCAAATTATAAGATAATATTTTTAAAAATTGTTTTTTTTTTTAATTTTTACATTTTTTCTGTTGGGGTTTGTCTGTTTTACTTTTATATATTTATAATTTCCTTCAGAATAAAGTATTCTTGTATTTTAGGCACGTGTCTTTGAATAAATTATAGAAGTCAATAAAAGTTGTTTATTGTCTTGTCTTTAGACACATTTTAATCTTTGGGAGAAACTTTAGCTATGTGTAATGTCTAATCTAAAATGATTTAAAAAAACATTAAATTTTATTTTTTAAGCATTCAAATGTTAATATGTTAATCATTTATTTAACCAAAATAAAATATTATTTGACTAATTTACAATTGGCATACATAAAAATTATTTTCCAGGCTTGTCATGCATGGGCTTATATGAATTATGAGGCTGTTTTATTTTATAAACATCAAAAACCAAAGAAACAAGATGAATTAACAAATTCTAATAATTCAAATATATCTTCTGATGTCTCATCAGTAGCTACACAAGAGTCAGAAACAGTAGATGCTTCAAAACTTGGTTTGGTATGTATTATTTTATTTTAAATAATATTGGTTTAGAAAACTGTCACAGGAATATTTTTTTTGCTTTTTTCTTTTTGATTATTAACGTTTTCCTTTTCTATGAAATTTTGTTTTTGTTTCCTTGTGCACTGTGTTTAATATATTGTTTATCATATTTTGAGACTTTGTATTTTTCTTCTTATTCTAGTGACTTTTCTCTCATGTTTTAGTATAGTTAAGTATAGTTCTCTACAACGAATATTTCAAGAAGATTATCTTAACATGAAAATATGAATTATTTATGTTTATATTGGCTTGGTATATATTTTTGTATTTTTTTTTATTAATATGTTTAAAAAATGCACTTTTCTAGAATGTTTCTGGATCAATTCTAATATACAAACTTCATTATTATTAATCTTTCTTAAAAATTTTTCAGAATAATTTTTTTCTTATCGTAAGTAAATCATTAATATTTAAATTTAATGAAAAGTTTATTGTAAATGTATTAAAAAAATTCTACAAGAGTTGTCATTAGTTCTGCCAGTTTTCATTATGAAAGTGAGCTAACTGAAGTTCCATTTTGTTGATTATGTATTTTTTACATTTTAAGTATGAATTATACAAAAAGTAAAATAACTAAGCTATTACAAGGATGTAGTATTTTTAAATGCCACAAATTTTTTGTTTAACTGTTATTAGTTTAAATATTTTTCAATTACCAAAAAAAGAACTAAATTCAGTGTAATAAAGTGTAACTTAATCTTTATTTTTTTCAAAAAGTAGGAAAATTAAATGAATAAATAAATTAATTATAAGTTAGTTACCTAAATAAAATATAAAAATAATTTTAATAACTTCTTTTTTAAATTTATAATTTATATTTAATAGGATAGAACTATCTAGCACATGTAGAAAATTTATAACAAACATTCATAGTCAATTTATTTAACTCAAAGCTCTGAAAATTTCTTTTGTACCTGGAGACAAAATTTTTTTACTTCTCAGGCTACAAGGGAATTTTGTATATCAAAACCCATCAAACAACTTTCCCATTAACCAATTTTGTCTTGAATGAATTAAACCAATTTTGGCTGATTTCTTGTTCAAAGAGTTGATAAAGAAATGTTTCCAAACTATTAGAGCAGTGGTTCCCAACCGGTGTTCCGTAAGCATCTCCCAAGTGTTCCGCAGATTTAGTCGCAAATCGGAAAGTGTACAATCGTATTCGAGCCGCCGAATATCAAAAAATTAAAATCATAAAATTTTCATAAACTTAAATATATATGTACGACTCGTACTTATGCAGTGTACTACTGTTTCGAATAAGATAAAGGCAACGATAAAAACTGAATGAAATATGTAAAAAACATCAGGCACAAGTTTCCCATTAAAGTTATTTAGATATATTTTTTCCTGTCTTAGAATTGGCGTTAATGTGGGAACGCCGGGGGGAGAGACGAAGTCGTACCCCCTTTTTTTCTCGGCTTTAGGTCGGCAAGACCCACCCCACTGTCAAGGATGGCTAAATTTATCGTAATATCCCGTTTTATCAGGATCGGTAATTAATTGTTAGGTCGAGTGGAGGAAGTGTGGGGTCGTCGATAAGAAAAAGGCAATATCCGTAGTAGCAGGACAACACAGATAACAACAAGTGTAGGGGAATTGTAACTGACCGATTTCGAAGGTAGGGCTCATGATACCGTAGGTTTGTATAGAATGGCCAGTCACGCTTCTTAAATCTGTTTCCTTATCGCTATCGATGTCTACCCTCTCTATCATCGTATTAGCAAAAGATTTGGCTGAGAGAGACACTTTCGCTCCCGTGTCTATTTGAACTGTGGCTGGATTTCCTCCGATAAAACACTCAAAAATGGCTTCGCTTTGCGTAGGGAAGGAAGCCATGGAGGCAAGAGGCGACGGGGTTCGGTTTCTTGCTCTCAAGGGGTTTTCTGCCTGCTGCTTTCATCTTCCCGGTGTTCTCGGCCTAAACCTAGCCGTAGGATAAGGGTTCCTTCGGGAGTGCGATCGATATTGTCGCCCATCAACGCTTCGCACTCGGCCTCTCCATTTGGACTGCGAATTCTCCAGGGATTGGGATCGAAATCGGACCCTATTTTGTTCGTTGTCGGGTTCCCGTCTCGCGGGCGAATAGTTTCGAGGCGGAGGCGGTGTCGCACGCTCACCTTCGTTAATGGCTGCAGGGGAGGGCGAGTTCCGGTTCCTATTTGAGTTAAGGGTAGCTTGAACACTCGACTGATCGAACCGACGTCGGAAAGTAGTCGGCCGATAGTCATTTTGCCGGGTAGGTGGCTTAGCATAGGTGGAGTTCCGGAAACTGCCCCGATCACTTCGTCTCCCCGAGGGGGTCCTATAATTGCATGGAGTTATACCTCGAGTGAGCTCGTCCACTCTACCTTTAAGTTCCTTCCAGCGTCTTTGTTAATTGCGTTAAATCGTCTAACGGGGGATGATCGGTTGATCACAGGTTAATTGTCCGCAGGTTCCCGCGTGAACGCGCGGTGAGTTCTTCAATCGTTTCTCTTCATTAATTGCGGCGTCTAAGGCCTCATCGAAGGTTTTTGGGGCATGACTCATTACCCTTTGTTGTATCCTTGGTGTAATACCGTTTAAAAATTGGACCTTTAGGCGTTCGTCCAATTCCTTTCTCTGTACTCTCTGGATGATAGCGGTTTCCGCCGCATCCGCGCCGGGTTCCGGCGTGATTTCTATCTCCGTCACTAGCGCTTGCAACCGGGCGGCATATGCTTGGACATCTTCATCCCTTCGTTGCACGCAAGAATAGAATCTATTTAATCGAAAAGTGAGAGGCACTCGATCAAAGCGCTGGAGCATAAGTCGCTTGAATTCATCGAAATCGTTGACTTCCTTGATTCGCTGATCCTTTCGTACGAATTCCCGGGCTATCCCCGCTAGTTTTAGCTTCGCTACTGCCAGCATTTGCGCTTTCGACCAGGCGGCAACCTTCATAATATCTGCCAAAGAATCGAAAAAGTCCGTTACACGGGGGCCTTGCGGGTCTCCTGTGAATACGGGCAGCAATGGAATATTCCCGCCTAGACCGCCTAACGTAAGGGAGTTCTGTCCTGGATTCGCTGGATTAGCAGGCCCTGCCGCGGATTGAGGATTGGGTTCCATGATTGGTACTTATAATAAAGGCCCTAACTTGCCTGAAATCGACCTCGTTGTACGGATATGGCCTTTTTGGTTTTCTTACCGATAGTTCGAAAAAGTCAAACCCCACTCCTGAAAAACCAATTTGTGGGAACGCCGGGGGGAGACGAAGTCGTGCCCCCTTTTTTTCTCGGCTTTAGGTCGGCAAGACCCACCCCACTGTCAAGGATGGCTAAATTTATCGTATTATCCCGTTTTATCGGGATCGGTAATTAATTGTCAGGTCGAGTGGAGGAAGTGTGGGGTCGTCGATAAGAAAAAGGCAATATCCATAGTAGCAGGACAACACAGATAAGATTTATTAGAATAGAGAATCGATTACATCGGAACGACGCATTCCGTCCCTAATCGCGGGAGAGAGAGAGCTCACAATGGTTAGGGGATTCATACCTCTCGGTTATCGCTTATGATCGAGAATGTTCTTCGGTTCGGGCTGAAGGTTCTTCGGGCGTCCTTCCTGGCGGTGGGCGGCAGGATCGGCTTGTAGGCGAAGGCTCCGGCGTCTGGAATGGCCTTCGTACAGGACTCGAGTCAACGGGTCGTTCTCCTTCCTCCGACCTCTTTCTTAGATATCTCTCCCCTTTATATACCCCCGGTCCCTTCCATAACGATCACCAATCGCGATGGAGGGTGGTGACTTGAGTTCCATGACTCAGGTGGGATCCGGAGAAGGAGGGAAGCGGGTTTGACGGTGGAAGACTGTACATCCTTCAAAGTTTGATCGTTATCTCGGATCTCAATTGTTATCTCCCAAGGGGATTTGAAAGAATGAAAAATTAAAATCGGACCGGCTCAATTCGGTCCTCACATTAATAATACGAGTAGAGATTTTGAATTATAACTGCTTAATTCTAATAAAATAACTGATGACAAGCTTATGTATTTCATATTAACTTAAGTAAGTGTTCCGCTAAAGAAAATTGCTCACAAAAGTGTTCCGCATCCTAGAAAAGGTTGGGAACCACTGTATTAGAGTGTACATATAATTCTTGATTATTGATAGTGTTGTTATTAAGTATCATATTTTTCATTTTTAAAGGTTTATAATAGCTTAGCTAGCAGAAGACTTTAATAATTTAACATTAGCTCAAATAGTTTATTATGCTTTATTGCATTCTCAAGAAATAAGTGCAGAAATATTTATTACTACTTTTTTTCATAGGAAAAGTTTTTAGATTTTATTCAATAAATTGTTATTTATTTCATATAACCATTTTCTGTTTTAATTATAGAAAATAGAACACATACGAAATTATGCAGTTCCAGCTGTACGTGGATTTTTCCATTCTATTGCTCTTTCTCATGGTAATTCTCTTCAGGATACTTTAAGGTAAATGATTATTAGTAATTATTATTTTTATATTTAAAGTTACATTAATTATCATCACTATAAACATTACCAAGTTAAAAATCAATTAAATAAAAATATTGTGAAAAGATGTCAATTCCAGTCATATATGTTATAAGTTTTTTATTTCAGGCTTTTAACTTTATGGTTTGATCATGGTCAGTATACTGAAGTACACGAAGCTGTTTCTGATGGAGTTAAGACTGTACCTATTGAAACATGGCTTCAGGTATTTAAAATTAATTTAAACCAGAATTAGTAACTGGATTCAAATGAAAATATAATGTTAGTTAGAAGTTATTAGAAAGTAAAAAGAATAATTCAATTAAACTGAAGTAGAAGAGTTAAAATTTTGAAACAAGTTTTATTTTATTACTATAAATTGTTTGCATCTGTTACAAAATCCAATATATATGTTTTATTTTATTGAAAATAAATGTATCTTGACAATAATAATTTAATTTTTTATAATATTTTTAAATTATTAACCTTTTCCATGCGGTTAGCTACCGATCGGTGTGTATCACGTGAATTCTTCGTTTATCGGTGATGCGAAACTTACCGATCGGTAACAATTAAAAAATTCGATTAATTTGCGCTATATTCGAGTTTTCCAGAGATCTTAGCTTTGATTCGCTCTTCTGTATGTCGATTGACTTTGTTTAAGCCAATAAACGTTTTGTTACCACCCCTGGGCCATAAATATTTTGGTAAATACATCCCCTACTATTCTACAGTAAATCTTCGCAGTTAACTACACAGTTGGCTGAAAACAATCAAAGGGAAACTCCTTCTACAGTTTTATTGAGTCTCTTCTGTCTTTGTCGACGTTACTTTAACTAATCACAGACTTATGAAACGAAAAAATTGCCGCGAAAAGCCCCGCCTCCAACCTTCGAAGTAAAATGTAAATAATCACTGTAAATTCGCTTTTTAAATCGATTTTTAATTCTAATTAACTAATTTAATGCACTTAGACATTAAATTAGCTAATTCGGCAATATTTAGGTGAGTAAATATGTTTTTAAAACTATCTAGCGATAAATATTCCCGGGAAACTCCACCTTCCTATAGTAAGTCTATGGAAGGTGTTCGCGCTGTTAATTTGGCTTTAAAATTTTTGTCAAATGAATTCATATATATTTTGAATACATTTAATTATTTTACAAAAGTAAGAGCAAAGCTCTACGACTGACACAGTCGTACAGCTGACTAATCGGTGTCGCTTCACGATAACAATCGACTAATCTCCCAGCTAAGTAATTAGAGACATAGTGTGAATAATGGCAATAACTTCTCCCCCGCGCTAGGTAGAAAGCTGCAGTTTGTTTTGTTTAATAGAGGACAGATGTTTCTATCTAACAAATGTACAAAGTTCAGCGATTCTCTGTGAATTAATTTTTTTTTTTTTTTTGTTCGTAACCTTCAAATTTGTTCGTAAACTTCATATTATTTTAAATATGTATAAAACTAAAAATTATACAATCATAAACTGTAATATGTTTTTAATCAAACACAAAAAACAGATTAAATATAGCGCAATATTGAAGTGAAATATCGCGATTCAAAAAATTACCCAAAAACGCAAAAATGCGCCGCATAACGAATTCCACCTATTTACTTAATGCTAAAGGTTTTCAGCATGGAAAGGGTTAAGCTAGTCTTTTAAATTTTTAATCTGCATTACAGTTATTATCATAATATTTTACAGGTTATTCCACAATTAATAGCTCGCATTGACACAACTCGTCCAACTGTTAGCAACTTAATTCATCAATTATTATTGGATATAGGCAAATGTCATCCTCAAGCATTAATTTATCCTTTAACTGTTTCATCTAAATCTGCTGCTCCAGCTCGTTTAAGTGCAGCAAACAAAATATTAAAGAGCATGTCTGAACATAGTGGTGTGCTTGTTCAACAAGCAATGATGGTAATTTTATTAACAATATTATCTTAGTTTACATTTGAATAAAGTATACTTAAACTATATTATTACTTTATAGAGTATTTATAAAATAATACACAGTGTATTTTATTAATGTTGTTTACACTGTAATTTATTTTTAAAAAATGGTAATTTTATATTAATTTTAGTTCTAATTACATATATTTTCATTATATTTTTGATAATTGAATATATTCTGTATCATTATCAATAAGGACAGAAAAATTGTCATTTTTAACTGCTTATAATACAAATAGTTGTTTAGACAACATTCATATCATCTATTCTATAACAATTAAAATGATTTTTAAATGTTATAGAATAGTTTATTTTACTATGGTTTATAACATCACTTATAAACCATAGTAAAATAAACTCTTTATTCAGTCTTTTGACTATCAGGTGAAAAAGTTTAACTAATGGTCATTGGAATCAAAAGATTTTTTGAATGATGATCTGAAGATGAGGATCAATTTAGGAAATGTTAACCAAAGTTATTGCAAAGGTTAAATGTAATGATTAAAGGCTTACAAAAACTAAATTTAAGGAGTTTACTACAGTTAGTTTTAAGCAAAGAAGTCAGAGAGAGATGTCATTTAATTAATAATATAAAAGCTGTCTTCTGTGTTTGACATGTGAATTCCTTATAACTCCTGCAATTTTTGTCCAATCCAGATGAAATTTTGCATTTTGATGAAAAGTATAGGCTACTTATTTTGCAGAAATATTAGCTATAGAATAAACATTTTATTGATTTTCGATCAGTTATTGCATTTACATTATAGTGACATCAGTTATCACATGACGTTCGTGCTTGATGATGAAATTTCCCTTGCATTTTTAAATATTTTGGCAAATGGCATATCTTAAACTTCATTAAATTTAAAATTTACAAAAAGATAGCCACATTGTGTCACTTCTATAACAAATTTTAAAAAAAAAACTTTTCATAGTGACCACATTCTATTATTCACTCAGAAGTAATGATCTAATGAGCCCATTATTTAGAAAGTGTTATCGCTAATCTAACTAACATACATACAATTCATTTTTGTTTTATCAATGTAGAATTAAAAAGATTTGCTATTTTGTCAAAAAAAAAAAAAAAAAAAAAAAAAGAAGCAGCCTAGGGGAAAGCATAAGAGTAAAATTGATCAAGTAAATTCTAGATCTAAAAGAATCAGAAGAGCTGAGACCCCTGAAGGCCATGAAATCTAACTTGAGCAACATTGAGTAAGAATGGCTTTGTCAAGTGCTGCAAAATCAGCATCACAATGTCAAGCTTGATGTGGGGAAATTTCTAGTTTTTCAAATGTTTTGTGAAAAAGTCATTCAGAAATATGTTTCACAAGTATAATTACTGATTGGCATTAGTTTTAAATAAGGATCTAGTCATTTCAACAAGTATTTAAATATTTGTTCTTTTAATAAATAATATTAAACACAGAAAATAATAATCTAATCAGACGTCATGTATTTTTGAAATAATAGCCTGTCTGTCATCATTTGCATTTCTTTTTAACATTTGAAGTAATTATATTTTAGATTTTCAAGCATTTTATTCTTATCATTATTATTATTTATACTTTATATTTTAAATTTTATTACTTAAAATCTCTTTCTGTAAACACTAATTCTCAATTTCAGCATCTAATAGTAACTTATAATGGAAAATATAGGTTTAATGATAGTTTCTAAATAACAGCAAATTTGATAAAATATTTCTGGTCCAACAGAATAACAATAAATATGTTGTCAAATCCTGAAATAAACAGGAGGATTTAACAATATGAGCTAGATCAATGCTATCAATGCTTTGCAAGCTTATGGAGATTGACATTATTGCATGTTTATAAAATCAGTATCTTAAAAGACAGCATTAATTTATATTATAATGCTGATAAAACTAGGACACTTTGCTACAGGATTGCTAAATGTTAAAGGAATATCACTGCAAATAAGTCATTCAAAAAATTGGTAAATATAGTTATCAATAGTTGTTAATATCAATTTCAAACACATATTCAACTAAAAATTTTCCAACAACCCAGTATTGTTCTTTCTTAGTGAATGTGTTTTTATCTTTTCATCAAGTCTAATAAATGCATTGAACTTTTCACTCAGTTATGTTTCAGTCACTTTATTATTAATCACAACAAAAACTATCCACTGACACCTGACATTTTTTTGTTATTTTTTTGTATTCCTAATTATTTTTATCATTATTATTATTATTATTTTTATTTTTTATACTTTTATGTAAAAAATAACTATAAAATAGCATTGCATTGTTATTTTTAACTTAATTTTTTTAAGTTAACAGTGTGGAAACTTTAAGAACAATAATAATGAATAATCAGACAATTTTTTTAAGAATTAATCCAAATTCTGTTTTTTGGTCTTATAAAAACTAAATAAGTTACCATTTTTTTAAAGAAGAAAAAATGATTAAATGCATTGCCTCAAAATTTATATTCAGAATTTGATGATAAAGAAAATCAATTTATTATATAACAATTTAAATGATAAAAAAGTGATAAAACAAAACTGTTTTATCAGTTTTATTTATGTTATTTTAAATTAAATGTTTAAGATTTAAAGAGATATTTTTAAAAATTGTAAGAAAAAATAATTATATACAACTTGGAAGTTGACATTTTTTCTTATAGTAAATACATTATCATCAGAAAAATTTATAGAGATGTCAGAATAGAAAGTATATACTATCAGATAGAAATATGATAAAATGCTGCAAGTAAATAAATATAAACATGAAAAGAGTATAAAAACAAAATAACTCTTGTAAATAAAATAATTCTATGAGCAAATAAAAATATGTATTGTAAATGTATTAGGTATCTTAACTGCACTTATATAAGCATCTTAACTGTAACTTCCAACTGTTTAATTCTTGGTTTTACTTTAATTTCAAAAGCTACATTATCCTGTAAGTTTGTATATTCAGATTTGTAAATATGGCAGTAAAAATAAGAAAATGAAAAATAAAGTTAATAATCAAACTATATTTAAAAAGCAAAGAAATAAATAAACTTTGGTTCTTTAAATATTTTATTTTTTACCTCTACATAATCAGTTTAGAGGAAGAATTGGATTCTTTGTAGTCTGAATTAAAATACAAAAATATTTTATGTTAGATGTTTTTTTAATTTGTTTTATATAAAATTTTAGTGAAAAGTAATCTTTATTTGTGTTTATGTTATTTGTTCACAATGTAAATTCCAAGTTCATAAATTCAACATGAAATATATTTCATGTTGGCTTTGTAAAATTGAAATTACAATAAAAGTTTTTATCTTTAAAAAGAATATATTTAAATACTGTATTAAATTTATATAATAAAGTACCTATTAAATTTCTAATAAGTCATATTAATGCAAAAATATGTATTAAGTACCATATTTACTTGTGTATAAGATGATCTTGCATATAGGATGAGGTGCGACTTTAAAAATCAAAAGAAAGAAAATTAGATTTATTAATGCAATTTTAATTTTATTTCCTTTAATCACAAAAAAACTATAATCAAATGCACGTATTAAGGCAAACAACCACGTTTGTCTTAATACATGATGAATGGAAAACAAAACCAAAACATTATAATGTGCTTGACCAGAAAAAATTTATTTTTAATGATTCAGAATGTGCTAATATTTATTAAAAATAACAATTTAAGAAATATGAAATAACTAGATTTATAATCATTGCTAAGTGACCAGTATTTCATTAATGATTTTATAAATAATGAGGAACTATTTTCTGCAAACAAATGAGATACAATGTGGTTTCTAATTGATGGACATAGTTTAAAGTAATAAACAAAGGGGGATGCATCTTAGTTTGTTTACAGTAGATGCCAATAGCAAATTACAATAAATACACTGTAGATCGGTATTTGACGAGTCAGGAATAGCAACTAGTCATTTCTTTCCTCAAAGCTATTTCCGGACCATATCTTTGAAAGTGACATTCACCTTGACCTCGATAGCACCCTGCTATAATGGCAGCGTGAACTATACACTGTTCACAGAAATTATTGCAAAATTGCAAAGAATCCTTCACTCGCACATATATGATGACCATGATTTTTAAAACAGTGAAAAATTAATGAAAACCTTGTCTTATACGCAAATAAACACAGTATTTTATTTATTTAATAATTTATATATTTAAGAGTCTTAATAAAATAGATATTAACACAATTTGTATAAAATAGGTTAGTGAAGAACTAATTCGTGTAGCCATTTTATGGCATGAATTATGGCATGAGGGATTAGAAGAAGCATCTCGTCTTTACTTTGGTGAAAGAAATATAAGGGGCATGTTTGCAACATTGGAACCTCTTCATCACATGATGGATCGTGGACCACAAACCTTAAAGGAAATTTCATTTAATCAGGTAACATTTTTTTATCCTAAATTTTTATTCTGTATTTAGGTCATTAATGGAAATGTACTCACAAATAATTAAATATCAAAGTGTTGGTTCTCAATTTCAAAGATGGGAAATTTTAGAAAAGATTCATAAATAAACAGATAATTATATAAAGCACAACAAGTATTTGAATTAATAAATAAAGAATATTAAAATTGAGAAAAATATTCTTAAAGCAGAACAGGCAAGTGACACAAAATATATTTATTCATTTTATATTAATACAGATAACGTTCAATGGACAAAAGAAAGAATTACTCCCCAATAACAAACCCTTATATAATAGCAAAACAGCAACTACAAAAACACATAAAATGCAACAAAACATATATAAAACAAACAAAATAATGACATTAAGAAGTACAAGATAAAAATACAAAATAAGATTATCCAATAAAAATACATAAAAATACAATACAATATAGTTAAAAAAAAAAAAAACACATAAAAGTGAGAGAATTCAAGTATCCCTTGCTTAATGTGGGATTTTTTTTTTTTCAATTAATGCATAAATTAATTGCAGCATTCCCCTTTTATACATGGTAAAGGTTCTAATTAATATGTGCTATAACAGCTGTCTTTACCTAACATAGATATATTTTTCTTGTCAAATAAGGTGTTAGTGAATTTTCTATTTTCTTTTATTAAAATAAAAATATTTATTATTAACTGAAAATTTGTTTTATTGGGTCATGATTGTTCAGTTGTGTACCAAGTTACTATTGTATTTGATTAATGCAGTTTTGATATACACAGTAGCATCGAGGGATTAATTAACAGTGCTAATCAAGAGATACCAGTATAAAATAAGGTATGCAATAAACAAAAAATAAATATATACAATACAACAAAATAATATATATTTACAATACAATAACAACAGATGAATAATCAATGAGAATACTAAAATTCTTAAAGATTTTTTTTAAACAAACAAGGTCCAAACTTAAGTTATATACCTAAATTAATGTAAAAATATAGTTAAGTATATAATATAACTATACACTTAAGTTAAACTGATAGTTACATGTGTTACTTAAAAAATTCCATCTTTGCAAAAATTTATTAATCTAGAAATACTTGAATTTCATTTATCAAATGAAAATTTTAAATGTAAACCAAGAAACCATTTATCGACCTGAAGAAGACGAAAATAATCTTGTCGAAAGCACTTTTAAATATAGTGACGTTTGTAATCTAACGCCTGTATGACAAGAATTCTCTCGTATAAAATTTTAAATTATATGCAATCACAAATTTAATAGACTTTACGAAAAAGTTAAGTAAGTGATTTGAAGTAGAAATTAAAACATGCATAAAATTTTTATAAAAATGAATTTTCTCTTTTCTAATAGGCTTATGGGCGAGATTTAACAGAAGCTCTGGAACATTGTAAACGATATCAACGTACCGGAAATATGCAAGATTTAACACAGGCTTGGGATTTATATTATCATGTATTTCGAAGAATATCAAAACAGCTGCCTCAAGTAAATTTATAGTTTTATTATTAAATATAAAAATTGATAAGCATTTGCCTAAGCTATTGTTTTAAAGTTAGTTACTTTTTCTCAAAAAAATTAAATATAAAAATCAATTCAAGTTTTGTAATAGTTTGATACATTTTTAATAGCTGACTTCATTGGAGTTACAATATGTTTCACCAAAATTGATGATGTGCAGAGATTTAGAATTAGCAGTTCCAGGAAGTTATAATCCTAGTCAGCCAGTAATCAGAATATCAAAAGTTGAAAGTTCTTTACAAGTTATTACAAGTAAACAAAGACCAAGAAAACTTTGTATTAAAGGTAAATAAATATAAATAATACTATAGTAAATATATTGTAAAATATTATATGCTAATTTATAGAGAAACAATCTATATTTATTTTTTATTAAGTAAAGTTAGTCAGATGCTGTAATAGTTTGTACAATTTCCTTTTGATTAATTAGTAGATAGAAGAAAAATTCAAAAAATAAAATCTTTGCCATCTCATATTAAATACTAACTGGATTATGTGTTTTATCAGTATTTCTTTATGTGGAATGTATACAGTACCTTCAAACTACTTTTTTTAAGATGAAAATTTTAAAAATGACAGAGCTTGAATATTATATTTTAGTATATTCTCAGGTCAGATTTTAACTGTTTGGCTGACATCTAAATATTTTATTCAACCAGTTTAATATTTTCATTAGTTTTTATGCCTGTGATTTCTGTTTATTGGACATTTATCATTATAAACAGGTGTCTTTTATAAAATCTCAATCAGTTTTGATGACTAGTTGAAAGTAGGATTACAAACATTCAGTGCAGCAGTCTAAGCTAAATGCACTGTCAGAAACCGATTTGCTTTACAACACTGCAGAAAAGCCATACTCTGAACAATCACAGGAAATTGATTTTAATCTGGAGTGGCAGCTGTTTCAGATTACTGATCATACAGGAGGAGATAATTCTGAGTTAAGGTTTGCTTAGTCAACAGTTTGTGAGGCACTAAAAAATCAAAGCATCAAGCACACAAAGTGTGTGCTGCACATCCTGACTGAACAGAACAAGCATGACCACATTTCCAAGAGTGTATTGCTCTAAATTGGTACAGAACTGACTCTTCATATATTGTCTTTGTGACCTGTGAAGAGAAATGGATTTCTTTGAAAGTTCAATTATTCAACTATTACAATTCAACTACCCAAAGTGCCTATATAATGTTCAGTGAATGACCACCCACCTACCAAGTCTAAGCAAGCTTTGAGTAATGAGAAAGTAATGCTATGTGTATTCTGGGATTGTCGAGGAATCATGTACTGTTGTTACATATTGTCAGACAAAAGAATTGACAGTGACAACTATAGTGAAGAGCTTGATAACCTGGTTACAAGGATTATTGAAACTCATTCATCATTAGCCAATCAGAAGAGAGTTTTGTTTCATCAAGATAACACTAAATCACATACTAGTGAGAAGATGACCCATCACCTGTAGCAGCTGGAGGAACTTGTGATCACTCACCATATTTGGCAAACCTTGCCCATCAGATTTTTTTACTTGCTTTGATGTGTGCAAAATCATCATAATGGTGAAATGCTACTTGAATAAGATGCTGCAAAAAACATGGTAAACTTTCTCTCAAGCAGCCATCTTTTTTTCAGTTGGATATTCAAAAGTTGGTCCTGGGCCATACCTAACAGCCAGGAATACAATCTTGGTTAATTTTTTGTATTATCTTTGAATAAAGTCCTTTTTTTCTGTACCCTAATTTTTGGTAACAATTTTCCAGTTTTCCTTAAAATATAAATATTTTACTTTTATTTTATTATATATAAAATTATGATGATGTTTTTTTATAGGTAGTAATGGCAAAGATTTCATGTTCTTATTAAAAGGACATGAAGATTTAAGACAAGATGAAAGAGTAATGCAGCTATTTGGCTTGGTCAATACACTTCTTATAAATGATCCTGAAACATCTTTACGAAATTTAACGTAAGTTATTACAATTTATCTAAATTTAAAAAATAATTTTGATAAATAACCAAACAGATCACAATTTTGAATCATAATATAGGTTTTGAGTAGTTGTTCACTTGTCAATATAATTTTTAGGGTAGCAGTTTTTCATAAACTTTTGATAACAGGATTCATTTGAATATTTAAATTATTTCTTAAACCATTTGTTATTACTGATTTTAACTTTATTGAAATATTACATTTATTAATTTTTATGTCAGAGTAATAAAATGAAATGCATTGAAACATATTTGATATGTTGACAGTTAGGTTATTTATTTTTAATTTATATTTTAATTTATTTTTATAGTTTTACAGTGTTTATGTAAAAAAATATTATTTGGGACATTTTATGGCTTCCTAACTGCGTTACACATTAATGACTGGTTGTTTGATGATTTCTGATTATTTTTAGATTTTTTTTTATCAATTTGAATTTTGTAACAATAATTAATTAGATTTGTTTCACTGATGATATTTAGTTATGTTTTAAAATTAGATAATCAGACTATTTTTCACTTATAATTGTTACTGTCATTTTAGTATATTATATTAGAATATATCTAATTTTTGCTAATGATATTCTATTCCATTATAAACAAAATAATTAACATTAGAATTTAATTTAAATATAAATTTATAATTTTATTTTTAAAAGTAGAAATAAATCTGACATTAACAAAAACGACTTGGTCTTTTGTGTATCATAATCAATCACCAAACATTGCATTTTAAAAACATTTTCAGTAACTAAACATATAAATCAATTTTAATTACGTTTCGCTACTTGGGGAGCACCTTTAAGAGGAATAGCAGAATATATAGGAAGATTGGAAGACGAGTGAATGCTTGTGTGAAAGTGGTTGGGAACACAGGGTGATTGGTTCATAAGAATAGGTTTCTGAAGAAGGCAAGTATGGCTGTGTACAAGAGTGTGGTCCTCTCAACACAAGTTGTATGGGTGTGCGGAATGAAGCATATGAGCAGATTGATTACTGCTGAAATGAGATATCTGAAGTGCATATGTGATGTGACAAGAAGAATCTGGTGAGTAATGAAGTTGTGTTGGTGCAGTGTGGTGTGAAAGAGAATGTGATTGAGCGAGTGCATCAAGGATGTCTGGGTTGGTTTAGCTGAGTAGAGAGAATGTCGAAAGATGAGATGTATAAGAAGTTGTATGTGGGAAATGTGGAAGGAAGAAGAGGGCATGAAGACTGAGGAAAAGATGGGCTGAGCAAATAGAAGAATGTCTGAAAGAGAGACAGATTCTGAATGAAAGAAGGTGCCAAGAGTGTGTGAAAAGAGTTATGAATGTAGAAGAAGCAAAAGAGGTAGATATGGATTGACAGAAATGGTACAGGATTGTCAGGTATGGGTGTAGCACATGATTTCAGCAGGTCCCAGAGTGAAAGTTTGGGTGAGTGTTCCTGGTGTGCTATGCCCTGCCCATATGATGATCTTCACAGGACCGAAGCTTGTAGGGTGGTGGACGGGAAAGCCACTTTTTCTTGGCCACCCCTTTAGAGAATGCCATGACAGTGTGGGTGGTGGTGGTGCATACTGTTCGTAGGAAAATTCATTATATCATTCAATCAGTAAATCTTGTCAAGATGAACATGTTGAACAAAAACAGTAAAATTCAGTGAACAGCTTTGCTTTTGAATATAATACTACTATTACTAATATTTTATATAAGTATTAAGATATACAACTTTATTATTTAACTTAAATAATTTTCTTGGTGTTTTTATGTCTCTCATATTCTTTCTTTATTCTATCATCAGAAATTACTTATTGTATCATTTAACTCCTTGATTGTAGTGGTTAATTGGCTATTGGACTTGTCTGCTCTCAGACATTGATTTTCATAAATATAAACTAATTAACAACAGGGTAAAAAAAGGACAGACAATAGCATTTGATAACATAAAAACATGTTTTTGAAAGTCACAGTATGATGAAAAATGACCAGAAGATGGCACTTACATAGAATTTCTGCTTAAATATTTTAGAATTTTTTTGAATGTAGAAGTTGCTATTTTAGTTTCCTGTGATGATGATCTTAGCAAGCTCAAAAGTACTTGGGCTTTGATAAATGAGCAATTTTATGTTTGTTTTTCTTCAATAAAATAGTTTTATAAAAGTTTAAAATTTAAAATTTATATTTTAATGAAAAATTACTTCTACGAATTTATCCACATTCTTTCTTTCAGAATCCAAAGATATGCTGTCATTCCATTATCAACAAATAGTGGTCTGATTGGTTGGGTACCACATTGTGATACTTTACATACACTTATTAGAGATTACAGAGAAAGAAAGAAAATATTATTAAATATAGAACACAGAATTATGTTAAGAGTAAGTACACAATTATTTGATTACTTTGCACATTTCTCATTAGAAATAATGATAATATAGATTAATTAATTCGTTTAAAATCAAGCTAAGTAATTATTAACAGATAAATCAGCACTTACAGAATTTATTTACTTTATTATCCTTTTTTCTTCAAAAATTTTTTTGAAGTTTAATAATAATTAGTTTTTTTTTGGTTGCTATGCCTTGACTGGTCTGGCATAGTACACAGCCACTGGTGTCAACTGAGTATAACTCACTAAACCCAACATAATAATAATAAAACCAAATGATTGCTGGGTTAATCCGGCTATTTTACTGCTACTATTAGTAATTAAATGTAGAGTAATTTGGTACTAGTGGTAGGCATTAGGCATCATCTCTTATTAAATTTAATAATTATAATTAAATTAATATTTATTAAATAATTTGGAATATTCTGGAAGAAAAGAATTGAATCAGAGGAGTGGGATTCAAGCTCGTAACCTTTTTACCATGCAGATGCATTTCCAGTTACTCTACCCAGACCTTTGTCTGATCCCTCATTTCCAGACATATTTAATTTAGATATAACTAACCTCATATACTTGTGGCAGTAATTTTATGATCATAACTGTAACATAAAGATGTATATAACATGTATTTATAAAAAGTCAAAGAAATCACTCCAGTTATGTTACAGTTATGATCATAAAATCTAAAATTTTTTAAAAATAAATCATAGTTTATCTGAAAAGAAACAGAATAAATATTGATAAACTAATAAAAAACATCTGTTTTATTGGAACTCATTTATATTGAGTAACAGTCTATTTCTTTGTGTGGTCAATCAAGTTCTGGCTGTTTGAAAGAACTAGACAATCTGTTACTCAATGTGAGTGAACTCCAATAAAGCAGAATTTGTTGTTGTTTTAGGGAATTGGAGTTGTATACACTATTTATTGATAAATTGTAACTGAAAATAAATAATTTGTCAGTAGTTGTGATGATTTATCAGGAATTGACTGAATACCTAAAAATTTTACTTTTATATATATGCAGTATAACCTCCGAATAGTGGACACTGTCAGGACCAAGAAGTTTGTCTGCTATTTAGAGGTGTTTGCTATTTGGAGGTATATGCTGGTGGTCATATTGTATTTTAACCTGGCCATTATAAAATGAAGAATACAATGGATTATGAATTTGCATTAGGAATGTGAAAATACCAAAAAGCATACATAGAATAAATAATTAAAATATACACAGTATATTATTTATCTTTTCAGCTGTAAAAATCACATTTTAATTTAATTTTAAATGGGAAACAGATTGTATAGGATATTGTAATTAAACGGAACATAAAAATTATGATGAAATGTAAACGTTGATTAATTATTAATTCATCAAAAATGACCTGAGTGGAAGTAACAAACAAGAAAAATGGAATTGTTATTGTGAACAGAAGGGTTTAAGTGATGAGAATTTGGATGTCAAGTTACGAAGGTGATTTCATAGGCACTTCAAGGGGTAAGAAATGTATTTGGTATTCTTGCATTTATAACGTCACTTATGATCTAAGTGACTAATAAAAATCGATATAGGGATTTGTCTACTTTGTAATTATTGAGAAGGTGTAATTTTTCGAACATTTTTGCTTTTTCAACAATTGATTTGTTAAAATTTATACTTTAGCTACCACAAAGCTGTTAAGATCATAAATTACATCATAAATTCGAGAAAACTGAATATCTTCCCACACTGTAAAGTGGTTGACAAATCACCTTTGTAACACACTATTCGAACTTTTACCAAATGAACATTGTTGTCTTAACCTCAAAACTCTTTCATTACTGCTGTGCTATGGTTTTTGTTGAATGGATGAATAACTTTGGAAAACTATGGTTTCCTGGTACCATAAGCTTAATTCCAACAATAAGACATAATATTAATATGTATGACAAATAAATGGTGATTGACAACTTAACCAGATTAGTCTTCTCTAACAGCTAATGAATATTGTTTGGCTTTTTACAATCTGCCTTCCTCCCTTATTCCTATTTTCAGCCATCTTTATTCAATGCCTATGAACAAAGTTTTTCCTGTGAAAGAGTATTTGAACTGATTCTTTGTTTTACATTTAAAATATTTTGTATGTAATTAATTATTTCAGAGTATTGAAGGCGAGACTAAGGTAGGTTATGGATGATGGCATTCATTATTTGGAGTGTCCACTATTTAGAGGTGAATATAATAGAATTCCTATTTGAAGGGTCTGGGGATTGTAAAAATGTCTATTTAAGTAGAGGTGTCCGCTATTTGGGTATGTCCATTAATGGAAGTTTCACTGTATATATATTTTGGTATAAAGTATCATTACAGTATTGTAGTTGGTACAGTTTTGATTTGTTTTCTGTTGAAATATTAATTATTAGATTCACAAAATTAGTTTAAATCTTAATAAAATTTAGCAACCTAATCATATTTAAAGTAATAATTTTAATGTATATTTTGTTATGATAAAGCCAAATTTTGATTCAAAGAGCTTTATTTCAATGAACAATTATTTTATTTTTCCATGTTTTGTTCTTTTGGGGAGAAAATGGTAAAATGATTAGGATAAGACTTTCAAAACAGAGTAGTATTACTCAGATCAGAACATATTGCAATGGACATTTCCTTTCATTACAGTCAAAACAGAATATAAACAGATAGAAATCTATTATAATTTGTGTTGTAATAAAACAAAATATCAAATATTTAAATTAACTTGATGCCAAATTTATGATTTAAATTCATCAAATTGTTATGAATTATAAAGTATCATTTTCTTTTCATTATTTTATATTTTATAGCTTATTATATAGTTATATTTTAAGCTATATGTGAGAATCAAAAATTTTCTTCATTATATTTGCTTTAATTTTACCTGTATATAAATAAATTTAAAAAAAATTATTTTTGTGACAGATGGCACCTGATTTCGATCATTTAACATTAATGCAAAAAGTTGAAGTATTTGAGCATGCATTGGAACACACAAATGGTGATGATCTTGCAAAATTATTATGGTTAAAAAGTCCAAGTTCAGAAGTAAGTATTCTGAGTTCTTAAAACATGTTAAAATAATGAATCAAAAATATTTATGCATTTTATAACATGTTTTTATAGGTTTGGTTTGATAGACGCACCAATTATACACGTTCCTTAGCAGTGATGTCTATGGTAGGATACGTTTTAGGCTTAGGAGACAGGTAAACTCTAATTACAATATTTTATTTAATAAATATGACTATTCAGATCAAATTCATCTGAATTACATTAAGATAAATCTCTCATTATGAAACAAAATTTAACAATTTATAATAATTTATGCTACAAATGTTTTCTTCTGCTTTGAATGCACTAATGTAGTTATAACATTCAAAACTAATATTAAATCAAAATAATCCAATAAAATTGTTAAAAAATTTAAAATATTGTGATAAATTGTAGTCATTTTTAGTAAAATGCAAACTGCAAATATTTAAATTAATAATGAATCAATTAGTGACTTTTTTATGATGATATATGCATAACGGCTATTTGTTTATAATTTTTATTATATATAGTATAGGTATTATCTATAATTCATTACAGTTACTGAAGTCACTTGAAATCCAATTAGTATTACAAATGTTTTTGCTAACACATTCTTAATGAAGGCAAGATAAATATTGCTGGATGAATCTTACATTTTACAAAATTATAATTATTACTGTAGAATTTATTCTATTCATACAAAAATTAAATCCAAAAAACAAAAATATAAGAAAAGTAAGACTAATGTATAAATAATAGCATGCAAAAATGATTAACTGTAATGACTGTTTTGGATACTTGTAATGCATAATAAAAACCAAATGATGAATTTTTGATGAAAAAATTTGATTTAACTATATATGATGAAGAAATGATAAATCTAAAGCTTTTGTTTAATAACCTTAAAAACTGTTTGAGGAAAAAATTCATTTGTCAACCTTAATGGATTTATTAACAAAACATGCTTTTAACTTTTTCAGACATCCATCAAATTTAATGTTAGATCGCTTAAGTGGGAAAATATTGCACATTGATTTTGGAGATTGTTTTGAAGTAGCAATGACAAGGGAAAAATTTCCAGAAAAAATACCTTTTCGTTTAACACGTATGCTTATCAATGCAATGGAGGTAATTATGAATTTTGAACATAAAATGCAATACCAACATTTCATTGTTATGTTTTAAATCTAAAAAATAAAATATTTATTTTTAGGTAACTGGAATAGAAGGAACCTACAGGGTAACCTGTGAAAAAGTAATGAAAGTATTGAGGAAAAACAAAGATAGTTTAATGGCCGTCCTTGAAGCATTTGTATATGATCCTTTATTGAATTGGCGTCTAATGGATAGTAAGTACATTTTAGTATTTTACGTTGTAACTTTTTAATAAACTTATTACTATTAAAAATGAACAGCTAATGTTCAGCACTTGATGTTCAGTTTATATTAAATATTCCATTTTTATATTCAACATAATCCGTGCATTCTTTTATTCAGCAGTGCGCTGAGCAGTTGCTGCTGGAAATGACGTTTTTGCTGCTGAAGGTTGAAAACACTTTTGCTGGAGAAAGAGCTATCTCAAAATGGCTGATATAAACAATGATTATCTTTCTGCTATATTTACATGCATTTGTTCAATATTATTAGAAGAAAAGCCATTAAGTTCAATGTTGTTTATAAGAAAATGAAGAAATGATGATTTATTTATGGCATTGGCGATGACTGATTCCCAACAACTAAGAAAGCGTGCAAAAATCATTGGTTACGTTCATGATATCGTACCACAGTATTCGAGTGAAATCTTTAAAAGCCATTTTCGTATGTCACGATTAAAAATCTGCTCATTTAAAATAGCAAAAAACTGATTATTATTTGTTAGTCGAAAAAGATAGTTTCTCATGGAGGCGTCCATCTTGTAAGCACTATTCTTAGCACGGTCGAGAGGTGCTGCTAGTGCACTGAAAGCACACTTTAAGCACGCTGACAGTAGGCTTAATGATTGAACACATGCACTAAAAGTGCTGCAAGCATGCTGAATAAAAAGAATGTGTGGATTGTTAACATTTTGTGTTGTATTAAATAAGACATTATATTAGATAATGTATTATATAATAAATACAACAAAATACTTTAATGATTATATTCATCACTTTTAGATTAGATAACTTGAGAATCAGTAAAAAAAAATATAAACATAAATATATTGAATAAAATTCAACTTTTCTCTGATAAAAACTCAAAATTCTGGCTTATTGGAGCAAAGAAGTTAACAGATAGCTGCTGTTTCTCTAGCACTTTTGGATAATTAAATTTACCTTAAAGAGTGAGAACTGACAGAACTTTGCTACAAAATTATTTGAAAGTGTTTGTCTGTAGCATTAGCCAGTTTTTTTTTGTGGAGTTTTGATGTAATTCATCTGCATCAATAATGAAATGGTGTTGGTGATTGATGACTTTTTAGTCATTGAACTTTCTAATATTAACAGAATATATGCAAAGAATTACTATTATAATATAATAAGAATTACTAATAATATATGATATGAAATAATTTATATATTTAAGTTAGAGAATCAGTTTACTACAAAGTTAGCTATAAGAAGTCTGTAGATCTATCTGTAATAATAATAATAATAATTACAACTGAAAAACAAAGGTGTTATTATCTAGCAAAATGTAAAATCTGTTGACTTATTTCATAAACTTGGAATTATATAAATTTAATTACATAGTTATCCATAGATCATAAGAATAAACCCATATATTTACAATTTGCATATAAGTATATTTTATATTCATTTATAAAATAATTATATTCATATAATTTTTGTTCTAATTACTTTTAAATTTATTTTATATATCTTAAGAAACATAAGATTTAAAAAATTTTTTGTTCACAATTTGCATTTAACATTGAGTTGTTTAATATTTTAGAAAGAAATGTTGAATTTAAGTTTGCTAATAGTGGTTTAATATCAAAAAGTTATTTTGATAATATAATTTTAGATTAATATGTTTTGTTTTTAGTCAAATCACATTGACCTCTCCATATATCAGGTTGTCATATCAGACACACCATGGAGAAAGTTATATGGTGAATATTTTAAATTTTTCAAATTCATTATTAATAGCATTTCAAATTATTTTACATTCTAGCTCAACCAAAAACTAAACCCTCAAAGTCTCACAGTGATTCTACATCATCTAGTCAAGAACAAGCAGGTAGTATTAAAATTATGAAAAAGCATTTATCTCATTTAGTATTTATCTTACATTAAACTGTTTTGATTAACAAATTAAATTTTCAGATATTTTAGACAATGTAGATGTTCCCTCACAAATAGATAAAAAATTTGAGGAGTGTTATAATGATGGAGGTATTTATATTATTTAATTAATTGTAATTAATTTATTAATATCTTACTTATTTTCAAAAAGCCTGAAAACTTTTGAATCATCCTGTATTATGCTTTTACTACATATTTAAATATTACTTCTCTATTTCTATATCATAATCTAAATAATTTATTAAAATTTTCAAGTAATAATTTAAGCATTTTATTTGTCTTATAATTTTAAATTATAGTTATTAAATTTTAAAATTTTAAATATTTTATAGAAATTGTGGGGAGTCAGCCAGAAGCTTTAAACAAGAAAGCCATATCTATCATTACAAGAGTCCGTGATAAATTAACAGGTTAATATTTCTAGAACATTATTTGTAATTTATAAACAAGTAAACATTATTTAATAATTTAAATTACACAATTGGTGATTTTGGTGTATCAGTATGCTATTATTTTCTAACAATTTAGATTAAAGTTTATTTGTAACTGTTTTACTGTATTATGAAAATATATCAAGAACTTTTAAAAATGTAATCAATAAAGTCTTCAAAGAAGTTGAAATAGCTTCTAATAATAATCTTAAATTCAAATTTATATTTAAGCAGTTAAACTTACTTTAACTTGTAAATTTACTATGTATATATGATGTGATTTGTCTTGAAAAGTAATCCTAGCCAAAGATACTACCATAGCATATCTACATCAATATAACTTAATTTACTAGAAGCAATAAAAGTTTGTCATATATGGAAGAAAAATGAAATAAGAGAGAGATAAAAATTTAGGCTTTTTCTTTAATCTTCTCAAAATGTGAGCAAAATGTTATATTCTTTTCAAAATATTAACTATAATTTGAATTTGTGCAAACATATATTGTTTTCTTATTAGGATTCTCATTAAACAGAGTAATTATTTATTTTAATCTTTAATTTAATGATAATTTATTAATCATAATCCAATATACTATATGTACAGTACATCTCTATATATATACTGTTCAAATTTGTTTTAGAAGTTTTGCATTTTAAAAATTGCTCACATTAGAAGTATTTTTATTATCAAAAGTATCTGTGACTATGTTAGAGAAAAGTTAGATATGTTATCCATAATCCATATCTATATATATAATTGAGATGGGTTGATAATAATAATAATAAGCACACAGCACAAACAGTTAGGAGTTGAAAGTTGAAATTTGGTACACAGTTAGGGCACGTCACGAGAACATACATTAAGAAGGGATTTTTGGAAATCCCCCTGCAGGGGAGAGGAAAAGAATTAAGGCTTATCCTAAAGAACTCGGCTTCTACTATACTATTTTAGATGCAATTTTTGTTTTTAACTGCGTTTTAGTAGGGTACCATGTGGGGATGAAAAAAGTGTATTCCTTAACAATAGAAATGTTAAGAGAAAGCGGCGTGCAAGATTACAGGCGCAGATGCAGTTTTTTTGCATTTTTGTGTGAAATCGAACATATTTTTAGATCCATCTAAAAATTCTCTAATTAGTCTGGAAATGGGGATAATTCTTGCATTTTGTGAAAACGGGTAAGATTGGCTATAATGTAATAATCTTAATCTTTGCTATCATTACTTTTTGCCCGAGCAACGCCGGGCTTATCTGCTAGTATATATATAGTTGATTCTCAGATGAATTAATGGCTGTTAAATTTTTTTCCAGGAAGAGATTTTGATTGTAATGTTACCTTAGAAGTTCACGAACAAATAGATCTACTTATTAAACAAGCAACATCACATGAAAATCTATGTCAATGTTACATTGGATGGTAAGTCTCTCTTTTTTTTCAAAAGAAAGTCGACATCATTTATAGAATCCAAATTCAATTATTTCATCATTATTATTTAGATAAATTCTCTTAATTTTTCATTAAAATGCTCTTATTGGAATCATAACACTATTTGCTGACAATTATAATTATCATAATTTCATATGGGTAAGCATGAAATGCCTAAATCAGCAAATACTTAGAAAATTTTTATAATAGAAATAAAATCTGCATAACTTGTGCCATTGAATCCTATGGCATGGTCATTCAAAGAATGACAATTACTGGTATGCAGATTAGAACATATCATCTCAAACATTAAAACATTGTTCTTTTCTATTTCACTTTTATTAGTAATTCATAGTAGATATATGTAAACAACCAAGTTTGAATATTCTATAATAATCAATTCATTAAATGCCATGTTATTTGGGCTATATTTTAGCTATTAACAATTTATATAAAATAATTTGTTCTAAAGGTAAGAGGTTAGACTGTTATCTTATTTTACTAAGAATTACAATTTTTAAATTCAATTTGATTCAAAAAGTAATGTGATTATTAATATTTTTACTTTCTTGGCTGTTGTATATAACAGAGTACGGTGATCAGTCAAAAAATGACCTTCCCCAGATTTTTACATTTTTGGACTTGGGACCTTGAAACATCAAGAAATACAAAAAAGATTGGGGGTTTTTTCTATATGTATGGATGTTAGTGTGTGTGTGTGTGTGGGCACGATTTTGTTTATCCTGTTTGAAGCTTAATAACTTCTGTGCTTTTTGTCAAAAATTCCTGGAATTTTGCAGGGAGGTTTGTTAATTAGGGGATTGATGCTATTCAATTTTGATGATTAAAGGTTGAGGAGGTGGGGGATAATCGGAATTCGTGTGTATCTCCAGTAGGATTGGACTTGTTGATGATTTTACTCATTATTAGCATTTACAATTTTTTATAAAACCCATCCCTACCTCAAAATTAAGATTTTTGCCATTTTATAATAATTAAAAATATAAGATTTTTTAAAATAAAATATCATAACAGATGCCATCACCAAATGTTGCTGGGAAAATTAAGCAACTCATTGCTGGATTTTTTAGATTATAGTAATAATTAAAAAAGCAATACATTAATGTATAATAAACTCAGAATTATTTTTTAAATACAGTAGAGCATTAATTATCCGAACACTGATTAACCAAAACATCGGTTAACTGAAAGCGTCCCAGTCAGACTGTGTCGGGACGTGTGTCATGCTGAATCGAACGTTTTTGATACTTGATTAACCTCTAAAGTATAATTTTCTTTGTTTTTATATTTTTCAATATATTTATTTTGTTTGTACAAAATAAAGAAATAATTTTTAACGATACAATAGCCACGATTATTATTATAAAAATTTTCGTTAGGCTTAACATTGACGAAAATTCAACGCAAAGCGTCACACAACAGAGAAAAATTTCAACGTGGGATATATTAATATACTATTATTGGGATATACTAATATACTATATTAATAATGTATTTTTTCGTACATAATTGGTTATCCGAAAAATTTATTTTCTGAACAACCCCAGTCCCCAATTGATTTGGATAATCGATGCTCTACTGTAGTTCTTAGAATTGACGACATTATATATGGAGAAGGAATTAACCGGAAATTTATTAGTTCTCAAGATACAGGTTCAAGTAGAAATGTCTAACAATAATAACAAGCCTATTGCCCATGTAAAAAGAAATAAGGACAAGCATTAAAATTGAAACCATATTAAAAGCTTGGTTATTTTAGCAAGGGGAGTGCTGGGTATATCTGTTAGTTATGTATAATATGTAATTAATAATGTAAAATGACTCTCAAAAACCTGTAGATATGTGTCCTGTGCTTATTCACAGTGTTATGCCTTTCTGTGCAGTTTCTTTTGCACTGTTGAAGCTCTATAATCACTTGGACAGTGTTGCATACAGATGCTCTCTCTCCATAAACTACAAATAATTTATGAGCATTAGCATTCTATTGTCAGATATTCAACATTTGTGTCTGTTGTTGTATATGGTTATTTCTGCTATTAATAACTACTATGTATTTTGCAACTGTTCTTTATGCAGTCAAGCCATTAGATTCAGTAAGGATGCTACAGGCTACATGACCAAGGCCATCTGGTGATAGAATGATATAATAAGATTTAACTGTGTAATGATAATATAAACTTATTATATCATTCTAATTTATGCAATCTTACACTTGTTGTATGCTGAAATAGCAACTTCATCTAAATCATTTCTGAAAAATCTCTATACTAACTTAATGGGATTCATGTCTAGAGCTTTAAAACATGAACAGTAATCACAGTATGTTTTTTATACTATAAATTATTATCAGACAGATATTGTAAAGAAATTGTACTGATTATTCTAACAAAACTTTTCAGTGGTTTTCATTGAAAATTTTTTTTAGAATATAGTACAAAGCAGACATATACGCCAGTGTAACTTTTAAAAAATCTTTTGAATTATTTAGAATACACAGTGCGGCAATTATATTTCGGGACTGGATCTATAAAAATGAAACAAAACAATTTTATTCAAATCCTTTTATTAAATTATTCAAAATACTCTCCTCCTGCTTCAATACACTTTTTACAGCGATTCAATAGTGATTCAAATGCCTGCTCAAGCTCAATTTTCGGTATTGCCTCTAATATGCGCGTAGACTCTCTTTGGATGGTTTCAATATCATTAAAAATGCGTCCTTTCAACTTCATTTTCATTTTTGGAAATAAAGAGAAGTCACATGGTGCTAAATCGGGGGAATACGGCGAATGATTCAACACACAGACTTGATTTCGTGCCAAAAATTGACGAACAATCAATGATGTGTGACTCGGTGCACTATCGTGTAACAAACACCAGTCATCAGAATTGCGATATTCTGGACGAATTCGACGAATTCTTCTCATTAATCGTTGTAAAACTCCCAAGTAGAAAGCAACAGTAACTGTTTGACCCTGTGGGACGAACTCACGGTGGATGATGCCTTTGCTATCGAAGAAAACAATGAACATCGTCTTGATTTTTGATGGAACTTTTCGTGTTTTCTTGGCTTGAGGTGATGATTTTGACTTCCATTCGGCACTTTGACGTTTTGTTTGTGGGTCATATTGAAAACACCAGGTCTCGTCACCAGTAACAATTGATTTGAGGAAGGTTGAGCTGTTATTTGCTGTTCGTACAATCTCTCTGGAATGTTCTAGTCTCATCAATTTTTGCTCTTGGGTTAGTGTGTGCGGAACAAATTTAGCACAGACTTTTGTTTTGCCCAAATCTTCTTTAAGAATTTGTCGTATTGTCTCTTTGTTAATGTTTAATGCCTGTTCCATCATTCTCAGTGTCGCATTGCGATCGTTGGATACAAATTCTTGCACTTTTTGAATCGAATCTGCTGTTCGAATTGTTATTGGCCTTCCCACACGTTTGTCGTCCTCCAGTGATTGTCTGCCTTCCAAAAATCGCTTGTGCCACTCAAAAGTCTTTGACCGTGATAAACACTCACTTCCATACACTTTTTGCATCATTTTGAACGTTTCTGTGGCACTTGTGCCAAGTTTAGCGTGAAATTTAATAACAGCACGTTGTTCCATTATTGTTTTCCGACATGTAACAAAATAAACTGATAAACAAAATATCAAAAACAATGATAAATGTCAACCGATTTAAATAAAAGTTTTAGGTTATGTTCATATATGTCCAAACTTCATATGACATAAAATTTAAACAGATGTCGCTACTGGTTGCTGAGATATAGCTTCAGTCCCGGAATTTAATTGCCGCACTGTGTAGATGGACAAAATTTTACATATTTTTTTATCATCATCATCTAATGATACACATCAAATATCATCCTGATCAATTAATTCAAACATACAAGGGGTGTTCAAAAAGTATCGGACCTTTATTTTTCTCACCTAAACCAATGACAGGTGGGAGGCCTCCTTCGGTGGAGATGTGGAGGGGACAGTCATGCGTAGTCCTGAATTTTTTCCCACCTGTAAGAAGTGTCAGTCACTGGCAATTGGCCTATGAGTGAGGATGTGTAGCAAGTGCTCGTCGGATTCCAGTAAGTTGGAAAATGACTGAACAACATGAGCAGCAATATTGCATCAAATTTTGCCAAAAGCTTGACGATACCCAAGTGCAAACCATTCGCAAGATTCAACAGGCTTTCAGGTACGATGCCATGAGCAACGCACAGATAAAGGAATGGTACAACCGCTTCAAAGATGGCTGCACATCAGTGGACAGCGAACCACGTTCAGGCAGACCCTGAACGTGGTTTGCTGTCCAGCCGAAATGAGACTGTCATTGAGCAAGTGCAGACTTTGGTCATGGTAGACCGTTGTATCACAGTCAGAGAACTTACGAATGAGACAGGAGTAAGCCTAAACTATTGGGACGACATCAGAAAAGAAGAGCAAGATTATTTTAATTATATCCAAGACCTGGATCAGTAATGATTTGGGAAGCTTGGAAAATCTGAAATTTTGTCTTTCTAAATCAGTGGATGAATGCAACAGCATATCAAAAAGTGCTAGCAAAAAATCAGAAGAGCAAAACGGAAATTATGACATGATGATACTCTCATACATACTGCTATAAGTGATGTTTGAAACAAATGGTGGTTTGAATCGAACATCATCAGTATAATTTGCTGGCCAGCACTCTCTCCTGACCTGAACCCTATCAAAAATCTATGGGGCATCAAAATGGAAGACAATTCTAAATAGTTGGAGAGTTGAAATTAGTCGTCATAAGCAAGTTGCAGAAATCAGTGTTTAGAGGACTACAAAATTTAATTATTTCAATGCCAAAGGGTATATTTGCAATTATTTCTAAATGCAGAAAATCAATAAATATATAAATATTTTTTTCATTTGCAATTCAGTGAATAAATAGAAGGTTGTGTATAATTTTTCACCACCTTGAAATGGCTATTTTTGCATAATTAATGTTTGGATTAATTGATTAGGATGATATTTGGTGTAAGTTATTAGAAGACAACGTTAAACAATTGTGTAAAATTTTGTTAATATACTCTAAATAATTCAAAAGATTTAAAAAAAGAAATTACACTGGCATATAATTTGCACCACATTGTAGATTTTCACTTTTAATACAACCTAGTAGATAAGTTTTGTTTGATTTAAAATCTTATTACAGCATTACAAATCCTTCTAAAACATATTAAAAAAACAGGGAAAAAAAAACTGTCTTTTGATGTTATTTTTAATAAGATTAAAAATTTAATCCTAGTTTTTTTTTCTAGTTTTTGCCTGATGATAGCTCTTTCAGTAAAACAAACTTACTAAAAAAACAAGTGTAATTTTTAAGTTGTCTTTAATAGATTAAAAACATAATACAACATCAAAAGACAGCTGTTCCTTTTTTTTTTTTATATATCAAAAGCTTAATGTATCTCATTCTTTTCTTCTTTTTAACACAATATACCACAAGATATATGTTACAATTTGATGTTTTGAACTTGAATCATCATGAACTTCAGAGATTACAGGTCAAAATATGAAAATAGTATGCAAAAGTACAGCTTTTAGATCTATTAATACTTTTAAAGTTTTAAATTTTTACATCTACTAGAACCAGACAAATAAACCTGGCAAAAATAGACATACTGTGTATCTAATGATGACAAACTGCTAAAAAGATTTAAAGGATAAATAAATTATGTATGCACTTTAAAAATTATGCATATTCTTAATATCATTCACATAAACTAAAATATTTGAGATAAAGTAATTTTCTCTTATAATTAATAAAGCCACTGCTGTATTATTTAATTTAAAAGATGAGGTTTAAGTTTGTACAGATTTTATGTTCTATATTTTCTGTAGTATATCTATGTACAGTGGAACCTCTATATTCATAATATTCGATATTCGTCATGTTTTGATCCCATATTCATAAGTATTTTCTGTATTTGTCATCATTCCCAATACCAGCAGTGACGCTACAATCGCACGCCTGCGCTGATCAGCTAGCCGTGTTAGCTTAATGTTGCCAATTTAGCTAATTTTTTGCTAGATTTAGTGGATTTATGAACAATCTAGTTATGCAAATTACCTAAATTATAATGGTCTAGCTATTTTTATAATGCTATCTAGCTATAAAAAATCAAACAATTTTAATGGAAACAAAATGATTTGAATATTTTTATTAAAATGTCTAGCTATAAATTTGACTTTTGAGTTGGCATCACTATGTCAGCTAGCTGTAGTTAGTCTGCTTTGTGCAGTCATTGTGTGTGTTCTTGGTTTCTCATGTTGATTATTTTCAAAAATTTAAGTTCCAATGGTTCCAACAAAGTGCACTGAAGAAAAACAGCAAAAAAGGAAAGCTGTTAGAACAACAACAGAGATGATAAAAATTATTGCTAAGTCTGAAAATGGACAAAGTAGAGAGGTTGCAGCCAAAGTTTTGGTCTCTAAAACATTAATGTTGAACATTGAGTGCCGCCATCTTGTAAGCCTAGAAGTTTGATAATGGCATTTGGAACGTCGAGCATTATTCCAATGACGTTCCAAACACCACTGTCAAACTTCTAGGCTTACAAGATGGCAGTGCTCAATGTTTGACATTCACGTTTTAGAGATGAAAACTTCAGCCACAATCTCTCTAATGTTTCCAACTTAGCCAAAGAATTTAATATGCTGAGATCGTAATTGGAATTACCTAATGTTTTAATTGATAGTATGTCTTCTTCTAAACAATAATAGCCTTACTCTTCTTCCCCTTCTACCACTATACTGTATTTATTTAGTACAATAGAGATAAAGTTTTACAAACAACAAAAGTTTTATTCTTGTATCTTTGTATCTTTTTTAGGATGGGAACGGATTAATTGAATTTCAGTTATTTATTATGAGAAAAATTGTTTCTATATTCGTCATTTTCCATATTCTTTAGATCCTTAGGAACAAATTAATGATGAATATAGAGGTTCCACTGTAATAAGAAAAATTTCCAATTGTATTATAAAACAGTGCACATTTCTGGTTTTTCTTCTAATAAACATTTCAGCTTGTTTGAACAACAAAGGAATAAGCACTTCTAATGTTACAAATACTTAACTGTACAAAGTATATACAGTGAAAACTAGGTTTAGTAGGCACAACATACATTCCTAGCATAGTAATAGAAAACACTCCACTAACTTGGAAGTACCTTCACCTCCTATTAGTCCAAGTCATAAAGTGTTTACTGTGTATATTTTTTTAGCTTTAAGGCATTAAATAATAGGCTGTATCATTATAATTTTTTATTTTCTAAAAAATAAAATTGATAAATAATGCTACTAACAAAATTATACTTTAGCTGTAGTCATGAATTATACCAAAAAGTCAAATGCTATTTTTCTTTAGTTAATATTGATATAACTTCAATCAGAATGACTTCAGTTTCTTGATTTATATTTAATAAAGCAAGTCTATTTAATCAGTTATGATTTATGGTATTTCAGGAATAAGTTTTTAAATAATGAAGAATATGGTCATTCATATGGTTACGAACAATCATTCACTGATGGTTACAGACAGATTAATAGATATTGTTGATAATTGCTTCATCTTTTAACTTTATTAGCAGGAGCCCGTGCCTCTGATGCATCAGTATTAAGAAATAGATAGGCAACATTACCAATTATGCTATCTACCTTTCTTGCAATAGGTGTGCTCTTGAGTGCCACTATAAGCTGGCTATTTTCTTTTAAACTATCTAAATTAATTAATTATTAATTTCTAATTATTAAATTTAATACAGAATGCAATTAGCATTTCTAGTGCCCAAATTATTTGAATTCTCACAAAAAAACAGCTGAAGAATTGTGAAAATTATAAAGTTATTTCTGAATTCTGTTCTTATCACGTTTTTCAATCATTTAAAAGACTGCTGGCTATTGTAACATATATAGTAACTTTTTAAACAGATACCTATCCTAAGTAGATAGTCTCTACTCTCACAATCTAGGTTCTACAATACATCTATGTGAACACACTCAAATGTAATAAATAAATATGATGAATGATTATTTCAATAAAGTTAAGATTTTATCAATTTATTGAATTCAATAAGTATATAATTTTCTTATTTACTTTAGTTTTCTGTAAAAAGAAGTAAATATAACATCGTAAAGTGCATTATTTGTCAATATCTCAGATAATATTAAAGCATTACTAATAAAAATTCTCTACATTTCTTTATGAATGTTAAAAATTAACCCATCTAATTACCTATATAAAAAGGAGTATTTATTCAGAATAAAAAAAATATTTAAATACTTCTAATTATTTTCTCTTAATTTATTTAAAATAGTAATGTAGTGAGTTGCCTAATTATCATATAATCTTTTTATGTCTATTATATGTATTTTACTCACTTTATTTTGGTTCAGTTGTTTAATGAGGGGAAGAAATCTTACATCATACACATGACATTTCCTATTGTAATTGTGATAGATAAATAAATAATAGTAGTATTTTATATTGTATTTGAACAATAATGTATAATGCATCTAATTTATTATAAAATGAATTTACTTAAAATCTTATTGTTATTGGATATTTAAAATAAATTATTATTATTTTTTATAGGTGCCCTTTTTGGTAATGTGATAGCTGATGATCAAAATCATTCAATACAGGTTTTTTTTCCTTGATTGTAAAATATTTTGGTATAAACATTAAACAATCTTCATTATTATTAGGTATTTTTGTATTATTTAATATTGACTATTGTCTGTAAAAACTGCATTATTATACAAAGAATAGTTTAAATTAGTAATGACATATTCTAGTCATGAATATATAACAAAGTTGAACTTAGTACAAGACATTTTATTACAATTAAGAAGTGTGATTTATTATTTCACAAAATATAAAAATTTAAACAAGGATTGTATTAATTGTTCATATAAAAATATATATATTTTTTCAAAAAATATTGAATAAGTATTAATAATTTAATATTGATTATGAATATTTATTAAATTTGTTTTAAAATTAAGTTCTGTTAATTATTCCACGTCAAAATTTTTAATCAACTTACAAAATTCCAAAATATTCTCAATATTATGTTGTAAATCAGGAATTCTATTTTTTTATACAAATAAATATTAAATGATATTTTATTTTGTGTGTTGTGTTTATTATATTAATAAAATAAAGCAATTTTACTCATTTTTATTTTTAATTAAAGATTTAACAAAATTTTTAAACTTTAATATACTATTTCAAAGCTATAAAAGAATATAATGATTTATTATTTTATCTTAAGCATTATGTATCAATAACATTTTATATTTATTCAAACATGTTAAAATCATATCTTGTAATTTTTCACTAAGATACTTTATATATATATTTGACTTTTATAAATATATAATAATATCTTAAGAATTTTTGAAAAGTGTTTTCTGTGAAAATACAGAAAAAGCTATAAATACGATCACTTCTTCAAATATTCAGGAACAAAACTGAATGGTAATAATTCAGATACTGTGGCCTTTCTGTAATTAAGTTCTTTATCAGTCATATAAACATCCCAAGTTGTTCCAAACTGAAAATATATTAATATATAATTTTAGTGTAGTATATTTCAATTTTATAACAGTATTTGTCCAGGGCCATTCCTGGTGGGAATGTGAAAGGTGCCTTCACACCTGGGTGGCTAAAGACTGTTTATTATATGTAAAGTTTTGTCTAAAAGGGGTGGCAATATTGTTTTTGCACCTGGGTGGCCAATAACCCAGGAATGGCCCCGTAAATGCTCTAATTTGAGCCTACTACTGTTTTAAGCTCTTCAATTATATTACATTGATAAGTTTTTAGTTTTTTATATAATGTAATAAAGAAAGCATTTATATTGTTATGATTTTGATTAGTATATTTTGGAGACAATTATAATTTTTTATTCATTATTATTATTATTATTACAATTTGTGTGAATTACAAAATTTCGACTAGTATTATCTTACTTAAAAAAATTAATTTGAATTTAAAAAATGTGTCTAAATTAAAAATAGAATAATCACTACTTCAATGATATAAGCTCACTGACCTCAATCATGAACTGCCTGCAAGCTCCACATGGTGATGTAAATAAATCTTTTATGTTACTGAAAAACATATTTGGAATTTAAAAATATTTCTTTAATTTCCAATTTTTTATAACTAAAAATATTTTTCTAAATAAATACAAAAATTCTGCAAATTCTCATAAGAACTTTTACAAAAAAGGAAAAAATAATTAACTAACTATAAATATAAGTAAAAGTAAAACTTTCAGAAACTTCAAAATATATTTTCATGATAATATCCTACAAAATGTAATTATCCTTTTGATATATACAAAAATTTAGCATAAGACAACCTTCTAAGATTAGGAAATCTTTATTTACTTAGTGCAGTGGTTTCCAACTTATTTTTATTCCAGAACCCTTTTCACTTTAGTAAAAAATGTTGGAACCCTGACAATTTTCAATGAATATAGATAAAATAGTAAATAGAAACACCAAAAACAATTTATTGAAAAAGAAAAACAGATTAATAATGGAAAGCAAATATCACTTAATTCAAACTGGTTATTAATGTGAAGGATTAAACTTTTCTTTCAGTATTTTAAACAGTGCTAGTGCCTGGCTTTGTATCTTTGTTTGTATCCACCCTTTCAGTCTCCTTGTCACTAGTAACATTTGGACTACTTGTTACATTTTTCTTCAAAATTCTTCTCTCAGCCAATGCTCCAAGATTTTTGATTTGGGATATACACAACACTAAAAGCACTATGAATTTATATGAAAAATATTTAAAACATCATGAAATGATTGCAATGCAAAACTAATAATCTTTGATTGATATGCCTGCTTGTATGCTATACTGTTGCATTACAACACACTACAGATGATGGGACATTAATTAATTATATACTCCACATGCTATTTGGAAGAAATCATGGCACAGTTATTGATGGAGTTCTTAAAAATTTGGAAATAAGTCCAATCTCACGTATTTCTGACGCATCGATATGGTTCCTGTCGTAACGACGTTCGGCTACCCCCAGTCTATATTGATAAAAATATACTGGAGAAAACACAGCACAAATTTGATTATTACATTGATGTATATACACAGAGTCCACAGTAAAGAATTGTAAGGCTGTTAAAAACATTATTATTCATTCTTTCATTTGAACCTGTGTTTAAACTTTTCAAGAAGTAAAATTTTGGACTATCAAGACTAAAGATATTTTATGAGTTATATTATTTTCCTAGTTATAAAAAAAATAACAATAATTTCTTGTTACTACCTTGATATAGCAATTGCTTTAAATTTGCAATATCCTCTGGCAACAGCTGCACAGATGGCATTTCTTTCGGCACAAATAGATAAGCCATAAGAACAGTTTTCGACATTGCATCCTACGAAAGAAAAGTACGTCGGTGAAAATAAATAAGAATTCTTACGAATTTCCGCCGAAATAATTCAAAGATAATTATGAAAATTTTTGTATCAAAGATTATTTTCTGTTTTACAAAGGATTTTGTAAATGAAGGTTCAGAAAATATTTTATTATAATATTTACTTTTACTCATTCAGAGTTTATAATAATTGAGCTGCTTGGTTATCTCTCAAGTTTGTTTTTATAATATATAACAAAAAGATGTGATCTTTATTTCTTGTTTTAATTATATTGTATGGTTCTAGAACAGTCGTGAGTAATCCAAAGCCTGTGGGCCACATGCAACCCGTGAGGTCCTAATATGTTGCTACAGTGGTTTTGGCAACATAATTTTATTTTCCTTGTCACTATGCAACCATAATTCCCTAATGAAGAACATTTAAACTAAACTTTGCAGTAAAATGGTGAAAAATAAACTATTACTAGCATTTATTAGTTTAGTACTTTGTATACTAGAGATTGTACGTTGATACTCAGAAGGCTTAAAGCCTGCAACTCTGTAAGGAAAAATCTTGTGGCCCACCAGAAGCTTACAAAAGTTCGTTTGTGGCCCGTATCCAGAAAAGGTTGCTCATCGTCATTCTAGAATAATGCTTAAATACATCGAGTGCAAATAAAATTATTCAGATTTATAGCTTAGTTACAATTTTATTTACTTCGTATCTTAAAAATTTCTACTTTTGTTTCACCGAGAGCATAGTAATTATTTTATTTTTCTCAATTTTTGTAGTATATAACTTTGTTACTTCAATATTACAATGAAAATCATTAAATTTAATAAGTTACTTTACCTTTGATTATATTTCCGTCGTGACAAAGAATGGCAGCACCAACACACACACCGCTATAGGGAGAATAAGAATAAGCATAAGCCAATTTACTTTCTTTCAGCAGTTGTTGAATGGTTTGATCTGCATTTTCTATAATTAAATAAATAAAATTTTACACAAATGATGATTTCAGTTGTTAAAAAACATCCTGGAATGAAGATGAATTATTTACTGTAACAAGTAAACAACTAGAAGTAAATTTCCATTCCTGTTTTAAAGTATTTGTAAAATAAAGTAATGTGATATGTAATTTTTTATACATAAGCTTGTAGGCCTGCTAGATATAGGAAAAAAGGCTAAAGATAATTGTTGATAGTTACCTAGAGGATGAACTTGAGCTAGATTATCATCAGTCATTACAAGGCTATCCCTTTCAACACTCGAAAATATTGTTCTAGTTGTTCACATATAGAAATTAATTTAGGAAACGGCAATGGCACACTTGGCTCGGTTAAAGTGATCCGACTTGTCATGCAGTTTTGAAACAAAATAGAAATCCGGTCGCGTGAATGTAATAAATATGGAACACTTCAAGGTGAAAGTATTGTGTACAAATTATCTAAATTTGATAAAATTTGAATGTGATTTTAAATAATTTTGCTACAGTTAAACGTGTCAACTTCTCTAGTTTAGAGTAAAATAGGTGCAGACTCACCTTAAAATAATTTTTAATGTCAGCGTGTGATTAGTCGGCTTTAAGACTAGAAAATTATATAACTCAATTAAGTACTGTAATTAATTAATATTTATTGTTAAATGCATTAAGTGCAGCGACTCGAATTAACGTGAATATCGTAAATTTTGAATTTTAAATAGGTTTGTTTATTATTGTGTTCGGCAACTCCCCACTTCATCCCACCCATTTCTGGAACGTGCGAATTTATAAGAAGAAAGGGGTGGAGTTCGTTCCGTACGAAATTGAACTCCTGCCACATCCTTGCTAGAGTTTGCCGTTATCAGACAGGATGCACGCCAAATTTAATTAGGAAAGAGAATTTTGTCAAATTAATTATTTTGCAATAATTAATTTGACAAAATTTGTGATAATTTTACAACTACACGATTATAATTATTATGGACGCGTATAGGTGGCAAGCAGCTAAGTAGGCAAGCGAGTGATAGATCACGTTATATAAGAAACGAAGTACGTCATTGGCTTGCTTGTTTAGCTGCTTGCCACTTACTTGTTAGACAAAGGACCGACATCGTGTAGTCTGCTAATTGACAGAGCACTGCGATAAGTCTTAAGCTGGATTTCAGTTCTTGCGTGCAGCAAAATGATGCCGCACTGCTGTAACACTACGGGCAGGTGCCGACCTTGGGAGCGCCAAATGAACACACAGAATTAAAAGCCCGTGGAATTTTTTTTTTTTTTTTTTTTTTTTGCAATTAACGTTGAGTCGGGCGAGATGCGTCCGATTCAGCGTTAGATTACACTGAGATGAAAATGAAGCGCTGTTTTAAAGACTAAAAAAAATTATAAAAACTAAATATAAAGGATATCTCGACGGTTTGTTTGAATACGACAATGCGACACGTGTCGAAGGGATGCATCTCGGAAGAACCTCCTACAACAGGTGCCCAAAGTGGCACTAAAAAGAAATCATCTGGCACGTAACGTATCGTACGGTTTCGATTTATCATCTCTGCTCTTTAATCAGGTTTTTTACATTTATTCTAATTAAAGCAGGGTTGGCCAAAACGTGGCCGGCGCATTGGACGATTACAAGTGGCGCTTAAGTCAGTTCCGAGCAACATTGCCAGATTTGGCTTCTTTGCGATTAAGAGTTTTTTATAGTCTGTCTTGGCGAGTTCATTTGTTGCACAATTCGTTGCAATCTACTTTTCAGATAAAATGAATGTTCTCCACATAGTAAATTGCAGTGTATGCAGATATTTTGAGTCTTGCGATTTTTATTTCTGGTCATCTCAACGGCGGTTATTTTTTCAGGAACGCAACCTCCGAACTAGATAATTTGGTTGGAGAGCTGCTATTATTCTCACCTTATTATATATTTTATTTATTTATAAATACTAAATTCAAGCGATTGCCAGATTATATCGGGCTATATTACTACTACAGTAGAGCGTCGATAAGTGGAACGTCGGTAAGTGGAATGGCCGGAAAGTGGAACGATTTTCAGTCGGACTGTGTCGTGCTGAATCGAATGTTTTTGATACTAAATTTACTTCTAAAGTATAATTTTCATGTTTTTTATATTCTTTAATATATTTATTTTGTTTGTACAAAATGCAGAAATAATTTTTAACGATACGATAGCCTCGATGATTATTATAAAAATTTTCGTTAGGCTTAAAATCGACGAAAATTCAACACGAAGCGACACGCAACGGAGAAAAATTTGAACATCGGACAGGTTAATGTATTTTTTCGTACAAAGTCGGAAACTGGAACAAATCATTAACTGGAAGGACCCCAGTCCCCAATTGGTTCCACTTATCGACGCTCTACTGTACTATCATTAATTAAATGCTAAGTAATTTGGCACTACAGGCGGGCGTTAGGCGCCATCTCTTGATAAATTTAATAATTATAATTTAAATTAATATTTTAATAATTAATTTAGAAGGTTTTGAAAGAAAAGGATCGGCCCGAAACCGAACTCGAATCTGCAACTACCGTTATTATAGACCGATATAATCCGGCAAACGTTCGGCTTTAATATATAACTATCGGGTTTAAGATGTTTATATTTGTATATAGCCCAATGAATGCTTTGATAATGGTATAATTCGTTTAACATTACCATAACAGAACTTCCTGTTAAATTGTTTAAAAATGCATAGTCAAATTAACCACACAAATTTTCCAAAATAATTTATTTTGATTACAGAATATATAAATAATAGGTCTATACTGGCAGGAGTGTCGAGAGACGTCGGGAAAAATTTATATGGACCCCAAGTAAAACCCCAATTTTCTAGTATAAAGTTATAAGATTGGAGCAATTTATTATCCCGCTTGGGATCATAATTTTTTCAGCACCGATTAATTAGAGCGTAAAAAACAAATTATTGGTTGATGTCCGGGGCCCTTGAGAATCCCGGACCCAGGAAATTTTACCCCATTATTCCTCTTCTTGACACTGTATACTGTGTGTAGCTGAATTCTGTGCCAATATTTTACGGTAAAAAATTAACTTAAAATCTTCTGTAAAGCTTCTTAAAAAATTCCGTTTTCTTTCTGGCCAAAATCCTACCAGAAATCAATTTTAAACCTCTCACCAAAAAGATATACCACTGTAACCATTGTTTATTTTCCACTCCCGTGTTGCTAACACGAACGAACTGGAGTTTTTCATTTTAAATGTTAAAAATTGTTTTTCTGTACACGTGATGCGAGCGAGTTGCTGTTTTTTGTACGCAGTTATACATCCACAGAACGCATAATTGCATACAACAGAATAATTTTGTAAAAAAGCGAAAAGTTACTCGAAGGAAATTTGGGTGTACTATAGATTACTAGCTATGGAATTTCGGGAATTTGAGTATACAGTTAAACCTGTTTTTATGCAGGGGATAGGGACCGCATTAAAAAAAACGCATTAAAAAAAATCTCACGAAACTTCACGAATGGCTGTAAATAATAGTTTTCGCGACACAATTAAAAAATATTTTTTTTATGCGGTCAACAGGGACCGCATAAAAAAAGTCTCACATAGAAAATAACTCAAAACCGTACGAAATCGAATTTATTGACAACAGATGTCAGCACTTGACTGCATCGTCTGGTCTATCGTCTGTTTTACATATTTTTGTCCAGGTGGTGTTTTGTTGACTTAAAAAGTAAATTATTTCATTTTTCGCATATTCATGCAATAATATTACTATAATAAGTGCATTTATGCTATAATAAGTTTATTTAGCTATAATAAGTCAACGTAAGACATGACGAATCGCACGAGACTAGTCGCCAACTATACCGCACAAATTAAAAATTCGCATTAAAAAAATCGCACAAATAAAAATCGCACATAAAAAGAGCGCATAAAAACAGGTTTGACTGTATATTTGAACTCGGGATCGAGACGAGTTCAACGGTACCCTACTTTTGGACCGGAGACAAAAAATAAGAAAGTTATCATACTTTTTTCGGCGATCGCGCGATGATCGGGAGTCGCGTCGCTCTCTGACCCGTTCATCCCACTAGATGGCGGGAATTTTGGTTTTTGTCGAGAGTTGGACAACACCAAGAAAAAAGTTGTTAAGTTCCAAAAAGGCGCGGGAATATAGTGGAATGCTCTTGTAACCGAATTAATGTAAATAGTTGATTTTTGTTTTGTGTGAATAAAATCTAAAGACAGATTTAGTGGACTTTTATCTTGATTGGACATACGACAGGGAACCTGGCGTACGAACAAGACGGTCAGGTGAGAGTTACGAAAGCTAACTAATCATTACACGAGACTAGGATGGGCCTGACGCGACACTCTCTCCGCTAAGCCTATAGCGTGTTTAACGTAGTCCGGCAAGTCGGCCATATATACCTTCAACAGTGGCAGATGTTGATCCACGAGCACACCGATCGTCTGCAGTTCGAGTTAAGTCCTTTTCGCACATCCTCGCTAGTCGATCTCGGGGGCTAGCGCGTAGCGTGGGCCAGTGGCGTAGCGTGGGTGTCAGCCGCCCGGGGCGGAGGAAAATTTTGCCGCCTCCTTAAAGTGCCGCCCCCACTACGCTACGCCACTGGCTACGGCCCCTCGGTCTGGCTATCGCTCGCGGTCGGCTAGTACTACGAGCCGACCGCGCTATGGCGATCGGGAGTCGCGATGCTTGAAAAAAAAGGAACTGGCGTTCGACTGTTCGTGCAATTTCTTGCCTTTCAGCGTGTTTTTTTTAATTTGTTTGCAGACTTTACCGCGAAATGGCAGCACTAACGACTACGGTGCCGTCTGTGTGAAAGGCTGAAAGCATTAAAAAAAGTGTGATAAGTTTCTTATTTTTCGTCTCCTGTCCAATAGTAGTGTATCGTTGAACTCGTCTCGGTCCCCTAAGTTCAGATATATATTCAAAGTGCCGAAATTCCATAGCTAGTAATCTATAGTATCCCCGGAAATTTACATTGAAAACGTTTGCTGTAAAATGAATATACAGTAGAGCGTCGTTATCCGAATCAATTGGGGACTGGGGTTGTTCGGATAACCGATTATGTACGAAAAAATATATTAATTAACCTATCCGATGTTGAAATTTTTCTCCGTTGCGTATCGCTTCGTGTTGAATTTTCGTCGATTTTAAGCATAACGAAAATTTTTATAATAATAATCGAGATTATTGTATCGTTAAAAATTATTTCTTTATTTTGTACAAACAAAATAAATATATTGAAAAATATAAAAACAAAAGAAATTATACTTTAGAAGTTAATCTAGTATCAAAAACGTTCGATTCAGCACGACACAGTCCGACTGGAAAGCTTTCGGTCAACGACGCTTTCGGATAAACGCGCTCTACTGTATAATGCAAAATTTTAAAGTGAGTAAAAGGCTTTCTTTACATTTATTATAGTAGGATCTACTTGGGCAACACTTATTCTAATCAGTTTACAGAAGCATTAAAAATTACAAAATTACAGCGCAGTCTCGATAATCCGACATATATGAGGCCGGAATAAAAATATTGCCGGATTAAATGGCACATAAATGAATTTGACAACACGAAGTCAACTGTTAATGACGCAGAAAAGTTGAACTCCGAGCGCCCTGCCTTCACTGGTAAACATGATGTGAAGTTGGTGGCTTCCCATTACACTTATTCTTTTTTTTTTTTTTTTTTTTTTAACTCTTTCCGCCCAGTGGGCACTAAGAGGGCCTCTTTTTTAGTAGGCCCATTATGGGTTCGGCCAGGCCCACAATGGGGCGACCGGGTGGTGAGGGACGGGGCCCGACATATCCGAACGGACCACCCCCCGAAAAATTCCTGGGGATTATTCGACCCGTTCGGATTCGATCCCGGGTCCCCCAGAGCGGTAGGCTGCCACCTTTACCGCTCGGCCATCCGGCCGTCTCCCATTACACTTAGTGGGAGGTACGGTAATTTTGGTAGGAAATTTCGAGGACTGATTTTTGTATTTATACAGTGGTGTATTATAATATTCTAAACCTTTTTTGTGCAACGTAAGATGACGAGCCTAACAATCTTTAATATGGTCCTCGTACTGTCCAAGCTCGAGCCCGATATCATGCCACATTTAATGGGAAAGTGTTCAAATTTAGTATAAATTGTAATTTGAACTAGTGGAAAGCTTTTCTACGACTCGGTAACAGTGCCGATAATACAAGAGTCGACTAGTGTCGGATTACTGAAAATGTAGAAAGGCTTACTGCTCTGGAGACTAGGGATCGAATCCAAGCGGGTCAAAACCCCAAGAATTTTTTGGAGAATGGTACGTCCGGATATGTCGGGCCGAATCCATAATGGGCTTACCAAGAAAATTTTTTTTTTTTTGGTGCCACGGGGCAGAAAGAGCTTTTAAAAAAGCCAACGGTCGGATTACTGAGAGTGTACTTTTTTTTAAACTTTCCGCCCTGTGGGCTCTAAGAGGGCCTCTTTTAGCAAGCCCATTATGGATTCGGCCAGGCCCACAATGCCTCGACCGGTGCTTTCGGTACCCCATTTAGAAAAATCGTTATAAAAAGTTTTAACTGGCATAGATTTCAGCTTTTGTAATTCTGAAGTAACATTTAGAATACAAATTCATTTGTTTCCATACAATTTTAAATTAAGCTGTAAAACTGAATTAGCTCTGTGGGAAACTCTCGTGAACTTTGACCTATCGACCCGAAACACCTGACTGATAACGAGAAAGGCTTGAGTTTAAAATTTGAGCTTTTTAGACCCGATAGTTTTTCTCTACGAGCGTCTGCAGTGACGGATGAAGAAAAGGAAGAAAATACAGCTTTTTTGGCGATTTTTGCACTTTTCAATTGTTTATATTTCAGCAACCCATTTATGGAAAATCTTGAAATTTTGCACACTACCTAAGAAAACAATTGTCTTTCGGACGAAGCGTTCGGAATTACTTCGGGTGTTTGGGGCGCATAGAAATCGACTCCGGAAAATCGGCAACTGATTTCTGTATGTATAGTTAGTCAGTGACTTTTTTACTTGGCGGGGAGTCACTGCCCTGACTCCTGATATATTTTAAAAATTATTAAAGTGAATAATGCAATTGTTAAGTTTTTATCTTCCGGCGCTGTCAAAACGAAATCTTTTAATAATTAATAACTTGACTAAATTAATAAATTAATTTTTTTTTAATTTGGCAATAATTTATTGAGATTAAAATCAATTCTAGAAATAGAATTTTACGCACGTCGATTTTAATAAAGATGATAAAAATGATTGTATTTGATTATAATAACTGATAAAAATTATATGAATAGATTTACGTATTTTATTTTATTGTGCAGCCATCTTCAAATTACAAATGCACACATTCCTACTGTCGTCCGTTTTTTTTGTCTGTCCTTCCGTCCTCCTTCGTTAGTCTCGAGAACGGAGTTAGATCGATGAAAATCGAAACCGAATGGGTCGGAGGCCCCGAGATACGAAATTCCGGACTGGACCGGAAGTGACGTGATTCTTCAAATTAAAAGATAATTAAAAATTGCAACCCGTCATTGTGACGATGTCACGATAATATACATTCGATTTATTATTATTTTATTCAAAGATATTCAAATAAATGATAAAAATAATCAAATTAATGTACGATAAGTCATAATGTTACGCTTCATTTATTTTTTAAAATTAGACTATTATACACTTTTGTACCATTACATTTTCTGTGAAATAAATGTAATTTTTCCTTATACTATAAAAAAAATATTAATGTATTTTTTTAATTTCCTTACTTTTGATTTTTCTTTGTTAATTTCTGTTTTAAAAGCGTGTAAACATCTTACATTATTGTTGAATTTAAATCTAAACGTTTCTCTAACATTATAAACATAATTTAAGTTATTATAAAATACAAATTTAAAAAAAACAAAGAGTCACCGAACAGTGGCAATTAGTCTTGGGTTCGCACCTCGCCACATGGAGTTCTTTTAACGTGTCTAACACGTGTCTCGCGTTTCCCATATAAAGTCCACCGGGGAGGAATTCCCCGGCGAATTCCTCTAAGTTGCGTTACCGTACACAAACAAACAACTGAAAAATCCCAGCAACGAGTTGCGTGACTTTCCCGGCAAAAAAAGAATTAAAATTGCGTGTGGCGCCATCTGTTTAAAAATTTTATTTTAAAATAACTTTTATGTTATTAATTATTATAGAATGGTCGAAAGCTTAATTTTGAGGGTAGAGACGAGTTTCATAAAAAAATAATTATAAATGCTAATAACGAACAAAATTATTCTCATCATTGAAATCATTAAGTCCGACCGCACACGACACGTGATCCTCTCTATCTCCCCCACCTCTCGACCTTTAACCACTAAAATTTAATAGCATCAAACCTCCAAATACATGAATTTTCCTGCGAAATTTCGGAAATTTTCGACAAAAGACACGGGAGTTATTAAGCTTCAAAACAGCAGAGAAAGTAAAAATCATTTTTTAAAGTTTTACAAATGTGGTAACATCAGAAAGTAATTACTGAGTCATACGTTATTTAGATCATAATGTAATGTAATAAACATTTTTCATGAACATGCGAACAATTTGATCACTGGAGCGTAACAGCTTCGTGGGGCCCATGTGCGCTGTTAACTTCAGGCATTTCGAGGGAATTTTTTGGGGGAAATATTTTCTTATAATTGATTTGGGGCCTTCCGTTAGTGGGGTTCCGGGCAATTTTCCTTTTTGCCCACAGGATAACGCGCCACTGCTTCTGTGTATACACTTGTACCCTTCTCGCGTACCACCAGTGGTACGTATACAACTGCTGGTGCGGTAATTTCTTTACTTTTCTGTATTGTGTTACTCTATAAACTTTATAGACTTTTCTGATTTTTTTATTATGTAGTTTGCATTCTCTCGTAGTTTTTGTATAAAATATTATTTAAAAAAAATACATTCGTCGAAATATATAAAATAGTTTCCATGTAAAAGAATGAAGAGCCAATGAATTAATTCGGTACACGTCTTGTCACGTGTCTTAGCTTTTGTTAGTGTTATTATTTGTCTCAACAAGTCTAGTTGAAGCGGGAAAAGGTCTCAGAAATTTCAGAATTAAATTACATTTAAGTAGTTTATTTGGACAAGGGTTAAAAGCGGTTTTAAAATATTATTTAATTAATTATTTATTTTTAATATTTAAATCTATACATTTACTTTATACAATATTTAAATTATTACAGAATTTTATATTTATGATTTGTTCAGCGATAATCTAAATTAAAGAAGGAAGTGTATTATTAAAATTAAAATGTTTTGGCGCTAAAAATAAATAAATAAATTTCCAGCAGCGATCGTAAGTTAGATGAAGGGTGATCGAGTTGCCACGTGACCTGCGAGTTCATTCGACTTGCTCCTTCCTTTTCCGAAACTGCATTTGTTTTCTTTAGTGTTTTTTTTTAAATTAAAAATAGGGTTTTTGCTCCTTACGGAATCGAATTCCTTCGGATAAAATGCTTATTTAGTTTATTTAATACTAAGAGGGGTGCACGAAACTTTATGTCGTGTCTTAACTAAAATATCCTATAACTGGCCGATGGGAATACTGTATTAAGAATTTAAACTGGACTGTAGAGTAACGTGCTTTCGTCCCTTAAAGAAGCATTATAGGGATAATATAAATAATCGTATCGTGAATAGAGAGATTTACATTACCATAAATAAACCACGGATGTCTGCTTTTATCCTCCCGTCTACCTTAGAATACAGATAACTTTTAATTTGTTCATCTATGAGGTACACACATCGAAAACGGCTTTAAAAGTATTAAAATAATCGTTATGAATGAAAATGCCCACGAGTCGTGGGAAACGGGCACTTCCCCAGGATCGAGTAAAAAATTTCCTTAAATTACATACAATTGTAAGAGTGATTGAGATAGGTAACCTTACACCCTCAACTACAGGACGTTTTGATGCAATACTGTATTCTATTTATGGAAAAAACTCCCAAAAATTTAATTGTCTCGAAGCTTCTGTGGATGCCCATGACTCAAGACCATAAATTAAAAGTTTGTCATAATAGATAGTGTATTTAAAATAAATTATCCATTAAATATCTTCGTTAAAATATTCTTCTTTTTTATTTTTTCGTTTTGTACAAATGTCTGGTTAAAAATTGGCGAAGAAACAGAAAGTGATACGCCGTATTAACCGTATCACAGGCGTGGACGAGACAGGAAAGACATCTGTAACAAGCTACAAAAGATCAGAAAGTTGCCACCGATTGATTACTAAGTCATGGTTAAGAAAGGTCAATATCTTCTAACGGAATAGACGATTGGCCAACGTTATTCAAATATGCTAAATTCACATAAAAGAAAATAAATAGTTTAAGAGTGCATTCACCCTTTAGTGTAATGTTCCTATTGAATTTTTTAAAGATGCTGAATTCGCAAATATTTACATAAACAAATAATTCTAAGTGTTGTCGAGAGTTTGTGATTAAAAATGCGATAAACACAAGAAAATTGAAGGATCGAATTAAATGCAAATCGTATAATAAGTGTCGTTGAAGTGTTTAGACGCGTTTTAAACGTAACCATCGTTCGATCTGTTAATAATTTAAAATTTTAACTAAGAAAAAAGTAATCTTTAAGTAAAAATTTACATATCTTTGGCTTCGAAGCTGGCTCAGACGTCTGTATTTCGGGTTCGAAACCACTTAAAAGGTCCCCACACTTTCAAATTTCTAAGAAAATTTGATTTTTTAAAAAAAATTATTTTTTTGTGAATATTTTTGGGCCCACTGATAAATTTCTCCCGGGCCCCCCAAAACCTCCAGCTGGAGGTTTTGCGGGGCATTTTGCTCGATTCTCCTAGAATAGTCTAAAAATGGAAGGAAGGTTTGAAGCGCGTTGGATAATTCAAATGCTTTAAATTTGAAATACTTAATTGTAATTTATCTGTACAGTCGTGTACGTGTAGAGTAGAGTTTACGTCCGATAGATAAGTAACATGATCTCTCTGGTACATGTACTACTGGACATTCCTTCCTGTTTTTTCCCTCCTCTTTATATTAACAGAAGTGTGTTGTGCAGAATGATATAAATATCCCTGGAAGACCGTTTCGCGGATGTTTATACAATTTCGTACGTCACAATATATTACATTGAATAGCCAAGGCCACTGGCAATTGTAGTGAACGCGTTGTGACAATTTTCGTGTTCCTCGCATCTGAGAAATTGAAGAGGCTACTTGGTGTACTTCTAGAGATCGTCTAACATCCTAAATCGAAATGAAGTGCACCCAAATATTGTACGATTAACCGTATTCGTAATTAATTACCATTAATTAAAATAACTGGCAATTATCTACGATAATTTTGCCAACTAAAACAATATAATTTTGCTTCGGATAGGCCATTGTGGGCCTATAAATAGATACGATTGTCGTAAGATACGGGGAGATTGAATTAATAGGATAATCAGATTATCAAAGAGGAGTGTTGAGACGGTTGGGAATGCTTGAAGGAAGTCTGTCAAGAGAAGAAAGAGGATAAATCAATGAAGAGGAAAGATAAGATACGTAAGGAAACCAATTGAAAAATTACGGGAAAATTTAGAAGGAAAAATACATAAATTGTTTCTTATGCACTCTACTAATTTAAATTTTATTTAGTACTAAATATAATTAACTACGTAAGTCGGTGCTTCTTAAACTATTCGGACTACACCCCCTTTAGTGTGCCCCGTAAAATCGATCAAAAATGATACATCGAATGATAAATTTTAATAATTGTTTATAAGTACTTTATTAATTAATTATAAAGTCTCGTGTCTTAAAACCGGCTTTAGTGTATTTATATAAAGTTCAATCGTAGTTTTTTATGTTCCAAAATGAATTTTTATCCTCCACATCTTCGAGCGTTTCCCTTTAATAAGTCTTCTATTGGCCCCAAGGGGCGATGGCACCCACTTTGGGAATCACTCAATTTAAGTCCTACCATTCATAATAATCTTCTCCTGTCGAGATTTACAAATACAATAATTGCACGTAGCAGTATTTTAACGTCTTTTCCTTAAATATACAGTATAACTTTACGGAAAACACTCCCGAGAAGGTTCTCCAGTTACACTACCGACATTTAAATCTGCCGTTTGTGTAAATACGATAAATTGGTAGTGTTTCCTCTTTAAATATACCATTTATTACAAGTAAGACGAGCTTCACTCATTGTTACATTAGTCATTCTATAAAAGTTAGACATTCGGCAATCCAAATATGTGCATATCAGCCATTGACGGGGCATAATATAAAGAGGAAATGGTCACAGTGATTGAATAATCGAAAGCAACTTGGGGGCAACTGTTTGAATTAAAGTAGACGAAAAAGAAAAAAAAATGTAGAGCGGGTCCAACCAATCAACGCTCGGAAGCGATCATTGCCGGAATGGATGGGGGTGGACGGTGAATGACTCATTTAAAGTGTTTGCGTCGTGCCGTTCACATAAACGTCTGGATTTCTTTGGATTAAGATTCGTGTGAATGCATTAGTTTTTAGGATCGCTCCTCACCGGTAAGTGCCGCTTATCGCTCGTCTTATAAGTAATTTCGTGTAGATTTATCGTCCGTAAATTAGCCAAAACCGTTAATTTGAAGGCCAATTAAACACCCGCCAATTAATAGAGCAATTTACGATTAGTGTGGGGCATCCCACGGGCACCATTGTGCAGCTTCGTTTATGAATCACGTGTAGTCGAACACGTGACTAATTTACTGCCCAAAATTCGAATTAAAAGTTAAATAAAGTACGTTTTAGCATTTATTTATTTAAATTTTTGTAAACTTCGGACGGATTTCTTTTTTACGAAATTAAGTTTCATTCAACTCTCGCTAAATTTGTTGCAGATAAAAATTCTTGCCAAATAACACTTTGTGCTATTTTTATAAACGACAATCGAACGAACAAAAAACATCTGCGCGGAATACCCACTTCCAGTTGAGTTAATTAATTAATATTTTAAGAATTTTTTCTATTTTTTAAGCAATCAATTCTCTGGGTTACGAAATAAAAAGGAAGTGCCATATAAATTTTCTATTCGATAATAGAAAACCTGATTGACAGAGAGAAGAGACACAGAAAAAAATAAATAAATCGTGGGAATGATTTCACAATGCGATGAGCGCATTGTTCGCTTTGTACTTTAGTAGCATTTTTGTGTTGCCACAAAAAAGTATTCTCGGGAGCATTGTTTACGAGTTACCAATCGATTTTACCCCCCTAAATAAAGATAAAGCGAAATTATCTAATGGACCTATCGAATATTAAACGAAGGCAATGAATCAATTTTTGATGCTCTGGAAGACTTCAATTATACAAAAAATCTCGTTGTGTAAAGTGACGAATGGATGTAATATCTTGGAATATTTTTACACGTAGAATATATTTCATTCAAATGGGAGTTATATCTCGGTGATAAGAGGGGTGAGAACAATCTTAAGAATGAGTAAACACTCGTGAATCGGATACATAATGTTTATTTTATGTGTGGTTGCCATATGGCACACCCTAAATGAAAAGAAGTCGTGCCTCCTGACTGAGTAAATAATTTCATATTTAATTTTACTATGTTCAGAATTATCAATGATGATATAAAAAAAAAACACTTTAAAATATTCAAATTAGGAACCAAAATTAATTGTAATAAGGGTCATTATAAATTGTAATTTTTGTGTTTGCATCGATCGAGGATTATAAGTTCAGTTAATTACAAGTAATTATTATCCGTTATTTTAGTTTGTATGTAAAAATATATAAAATTATGCCTCTAAAAGACTAAAAGACGTTTATATAAATTGTATTTTAGAAAATTTCGAATTTAAAGCGTTAAATTTGGCTAGACGAATCCATTAAACAACACGTGGACACAGAAAAAGAAAAAAACGAATTCACGACACTAAGCAGGTGGAAAGATTTTAATGGCAGATGGCAAATATACGGAAAAACTATTATTTTACGAGCTAAGAATTAAAATTTTATAATGATTCTTCTCCATTTCGTAAGCGAAAGCGAAACATCCTGACGAGAAAATCACTTCACTACTCGAAACAATAAGTACTGTGTTGGGTTATTTATTTGTTTACGCGTTAAATACGGTAGCGAGTAGAAAATTTGACAATCGCGTGTACACAGAAAATCATAACTGGACATTTCATTCATAATAGACTCAATTGATGGCACGCCGAAGTTTATACAATTGTGAGGAGGCAGCCATGCATGACCCTACTTGTATAAGAGACCACACACAAAACTCGATAGCTTTCATCAGTTGTGGCGAACTCCACCCTTCGATTTTCATCTTTTCACTCTGATTCTTTCTAATGATCGTGTTTAATTTACTATTAAGTATTATCAACGATTGTTAAATAATTAATTATTGAACTAGGACAATGGAATTTTTGCCATTTCTTTGTTTCCTTTACAACAGCTGGTAAACACGACAATTTTACCTTCTGTCACTCGGCTCGTCGACCGACTTCTCGATTTAGGTTAACAATTTTTAAATATAGTAAACTTTACTGCCTGGCCGTAACGATTTTTAATTAGTTTCTGCGAAAATATAATTGTACTCTTCTAATATAACATAATACGAAACACTTCTCTGTTAATATGAATCATAATTAATAAATACCATGGCTTATTTGGTAATAGTTACGTCTCGTGTTTGATAGTATCCATGACATGATGTCACCAGTATGAAAAAAAATTCGGAAACGGGGGGATTAATTGGCTGAATTTCTAAGTTAATTACCACTTAACAAATAGAAAAAAATATCGGAATTGTTGCATTTTTAGACGATTATATTAATATAAATTATATATAGATAAACTATATCGCGGGTGTCCGCAGAGAGGGGAAAGGAGACACTTCTCCCCCCAGGGATCGAGTAAAAAATTCCAAAAATTATAATCGTAGAAGCGATCGAGACGTGTAACCTTACACTTTCGACCACATGACCCTTTGATGCAATAGTATATTCTTTAATCTACTTGTGTACACCGAAAAAATTAAATAATTAAGAATTTATTGATGTAATTATTCGTCTTCGAGCTTTGCCTCCCCGGAAATCTTCACTATATTCACAATGTATAGATTTATGACGCCCACACTCTATATATATAGATTCACTATACACTATATAATGCATCGGGGTGATTAATATGGATACACCGTATTAATCATTCCTTCGGCATTTTTTAAATGGCGAAAAAATTTTTTCGATCAATTTAAAAATTGATCAGATTGCGATCGATCGTACAACTATTTACCATTATTAAAACAACGTTAATTAATTGTTACTACATATTTAAAAAAAAATGATCTTACAAACGATAAATTAAGAGAATTTCTTAGTAGTTTGAATGCCATTAACTAGAAGTACAATCTTTATATTTTTATCTGTAAATTTATAAAGATGGATGGAGTTATTAACTTTTTATTTTTATTTTTTAAGGCTTCGGTTGCCGTTGCAAAATTACAGATGAGACGATATGGTTTCGCTCTCTTCCGAAAAAAGCTTTTAATCGAATTTCTCCTAAATATTAAATAAAATGACGTGTATTAAATCGTTTTACACGTTACTCAGCCTTGACCCGAGAGATTTTCAATCGTAAAATTGTTCTTAATCGGTGCTCTGATCTGTAAATAAAACGAAACTCGCCCTACCCCAGCTTTAAAATTAAATTATTCAATTATCTTTCGATGATGGAAACTAAAAAAAAAAAGTATTTCGACCTCGAGTATTTCGCAATTTAAATTAAACGGGATTAATTTATACGTATCGTAGTTAATTAAAACAATACGTTTAGTGTTAAGACGTCACACAATAACAATTACATAAAAAGGAAGAATTTGAATTTAGTCGCGCGATTAATTAATATTCTGTGTGACGTATTTTAATTTGTAGAGTGTAGAGCGAGATGTCGAGTGCCGTTGCGACACTGGCATCGATGACAGCTGCCATAGTTTATATCTCGTATAACGACGTTCCCGGAACAAGTATGGATTTCTTAGAAATTCTCAGTACGTTTGTTGTTGTTACTTCCTTTAAAAATTTAAATATTCGATATTTCTCGTTATGCAATTGTTAGAGCTGGAATTAAACTAACAAAAAGATGAATTATCTTGGTGTAAATTAATACACCGCCCCTCGACTACGTTCTGTATAAAACAATAATTACTACAGAACACCGTTTGCATTGTTGAACACAATAATTACGTACGAGTGTTTATAATTTATTCGTTCGTTCCGTAAATATTTGCATGTAATTAATTATTTAATCGTCTGTTTGTAGTCGAGTGTCGTTATTATATTGTAGACATACAAAACTGCATTTATGTAGTAATTTATTATTATTATTATTATTATTATTATTATTATTTAGTGCAAGATTGAAAGAAGTGACAAAGATTAGTCACATAATTTATTTATCTAGAAGTGTAAGGTGAAATGAAAATAATAAATTAACATTGAATGATTTATTGTTACACGTACGGTAAAACCTGCGTAAGCCGGAATCGCACGGTGTTGAATATTTTTTTCAGTCTGGCAGGTTTCCGTCTCGAACAGGTTTCTCACAACATAAAAATATCGCTATTCTGAAGAATTTTTCCCGTTTAGACAGGTGTATCTCGTTTTATTCGGCATCCGTGTTGGACAGGTTTTACTTATCATATGGATCTGTACGTAAATGCATTGTAGTTACGTATATGATGGGGTAAAGTGAGGTCACTTTCGCCATCTCCACCCTAAATCTCCGAAAACACGACCAATATAGGCGTTTTTTTTTTAATAATGAGAGCACAGTAAAACCTCACTTGTGTGGCCAGCTTTAAGGTGTACAATTTCTTTGCCACATAAGTGAGGTGGTCACTTAAGTGGAGTTATAAAAATAAATTGGTATACAAACCTGTAATTAGAGTACTGTCTAACATAGATCTGGGCAAACTAACTCCAAAACTATAGCAACAAAGCTCGACTCTGTTTGAAATGCATTAAACAATAGGTTAAATTTAGGAACACGAGATTTTTCCTGTTTCGTTGGCCACGTAAATGGGAATAAATGTCACTTCGGGAAGCTTATATCTTGGCCACTAAGATGGAGTTTGATTTATATTAAAACTTATGCAGTTTTACGGGGGAATTTCGTGGGTATGGTTTTATCCATATACGGCAACGAGACTGGTGGGTCATCTGCCGAGAAGGAAGTCTTTGGTCCCTATTTAGGTTTACTGACTGGAAGAAAACCCAGAAAACTCCGCATTGGCCAGGCACGAACCCACAACCGGTGTCCATTTGTTTTTTAATACGTGCATTAAAAATCCCTATAATATGAATAAATAAATGAGTGCTTTTACCGATAATAAATAAGTGAGTAGGGCGTACGAGTACGTCTTCTTTGTTGGCATTCGGCGCCAAATTTTATGCTAATAAATACGAAGGTTAACGGTCAAGAACACGAATTCTTCGAATGCAAAGCCACGTTCTAAATAAATATTCCGTTTATCTCTCTCGTTAAAGAATAATTTTGAATACCAAAGCAATTAAGAGCTTAATTAAAATGAACTTGTCAATATAAAAGCTGGATTATTTACATTTTTGTTTGCTCTTCCTTAAAAACAAACACTTTAGTTTAATAGATGAAAAATGATGTAACGTGTTAAAATAATTAAATAGATTAAAAGTCTTTAATAGAGGTTTTTCATGTGTTATACGATTATATTATTGAGTTTTTGCGTTACTGTTTACTGACTTTACTTTCCCAGCTGTTATATAACAGAGGGAAAGTATGGCGATCAGTCAAAAAAATGACCCCCTCCCCAAGATTTTTTACATTTTTGGACTGAAGAGACCTTGAAATGTCGAGAAATGCAAAAAAAAAATTGGGTTTTTTTTCCTGTTTGTTATAGATGTTAGTGTGTGTGGGGGTGCACTATTTTTTCACCCACTCTGAAGATTAATAATTTCTGTGCCATTTGTCGAAAATTTCTGAAATTTTGCTGGGAGATTTGTGTATTAGGGAGAAATTTCGGAGAAAAATTGGACTATTGGTTCGGGAAATATGGTTCCTTCATCCCCTCAATATCTACCGAGCCTGTCTGAAGATTTAAAGTATTTTTAAATTAATTCTTGTAATTTTTCGAGGGTGGTGGCGCGTTGTGGCTTTACGGGACCCAGCAAATTTGAATTCGTTGACTTCGGACATTTTTCTTGGGGGGAATTTTCGGGGAAAGATTCTTACAAAAGATCGGTTTGGAGCCCACCGTTAGTGGGGTCCCAGGCAATTGCCCTTTTTGCTCGTAGTATAACGCGCCACTGTGAAGTTTTGTGTGATTTAATATAATGTGTTAAAACTTTATATTAAGGCACACTTTATGTTATATAAATAACGAGATAACTTTAAATTTTGATAACCTAATTCGAAGAAATAATTAAATAACGAGTGTACGATACATTATTTTACCAATCACATAATTACTTACATAAAATATCGTTTAGATTAAGAATTAATTGGCAATTACGCGTATTTTTTACGAATAGGGAAAAACCGCGCTTTCTTTTTCTGAAATAAACTGTAACTGGGATAATTGATTCGGGTTGATTGTTAGATCGAATCAATCATCATCATCTAATCTACAAAATGTTACAACATGCTTTAAAATAAACACAAGAAAAATATTTATACAGATGGCAAGAAAAAATTTACACAAGGCGAGGGAAATTTACCCAGACCAAGTGTTTTTTTGGTGTAAATTTGCTGCGTAAACGAAAATTTACCTAGTTTTAAAATTTATTTATGACACGGTACTTCTGATGCCGGTTAATATTTGAAAAGGTAATGCCTGATATTTAAAGATATGAAATATACAGGGCACCTAAAGTAGGTATACAGTAGTACTTGTCTGTCTGTATTTTTTCATATACAGTTATAGATTTTTTTAAAAATTCTTTATCCCTGTGGGCACTAGGATTGCTTTTTTTCTAGCAAGCTCATTATGGGTTTGGCCAGGCGGAGCCCGACATATCCGAACGGGTCATCCTGGAAAATTCCTGGCGTTTTTCGATCGGACCGGATTCGGTTTCGGGTCCCCCAGAGCAATGTGGCAACCTATCTGTCTGGGGACCCGGCCATTGTAGAAGTAGGTGTACAGTTGTGTTCAATCTTTGTTTACGTATTTCAATCACGCAGATGATGATGACAACCCATCACTTTGCTCCTATACAATAGCAAAAACGAAATATAAGATAATTTCATAAAATAAAGTATTCATACACCGGCCTTAAATAAGCATATCGATTATAAACCGTGAAGTCGGTGTGCGGTGGAGATGAAGTATGTTTACGAACAGAATTTCGTAATATAAGGCGTGACGTAAAGCGAATTTTTAATATTATTTTAGTGATACGAGAGCATAAGAGATCGTATTGTAATTCGGACGTATTTTGGTTCGTTGTCGGTCAGTTTTTCAGTGAAAACTTCGGGAGATGCTGAATAAACATGACAAAGAGTGTAACACATACGTTGGCATATCATTCGGTGTTTAAACATTCAAACACAGCTTATCATATCCAAGATTTTTCGTCGATTGAAATGGATTTTGTTTTCCACGCACAGGATAATGTTCCCCGGTGAAGTAAAAAATTAACCATTTATAATTAATTATAAACGATTAAATTGTCTACCCGCATTATCTGAAAATCCGAATATTATGCAGCTTTAATGTTTGGTAGCGTACAAAATTACACAAAAATTTTCATTACGTTTATTAAATTTTGTTTCAATATCCTTTGAGCAACTAGGATCGAATTCAAGCAAACAGCCTCAGGAATTTTTAGGGATGATCTGTACAGGATATGTCGGGGCCCCGTCTTTACCACTCGGTGCTCCCATTGTGGGCCTGTCCGATCTCGTGATAGGTATGTAAAAAAGGCCCTCTTACCGTCCACAACGGAAAAAAGAATCGTAGTTTAAAGGATTCTTGAGGGTACTCCAGTATCCAGTACACGTGCATTTAATTATCTGGATAATAGTGTGAAATGTTCTGGATAACCCGAAACATTTCCGATTTTTTGGGAATTTTGACTCCTCTCGCTCGCTTTTATTTATGAAAAATTGTCTTGTAAGTGGGCCGTATTCACTATGTTTGCGAATTATTGTTATTTTTAGCCCTTTATTCATTAGACAGCCGGAAGGCAGGCTACCGCTCTGGAAACCCAGAATCGAATTCGGGGTGTAAAAATCTCAGAAAATTATCGGGGGTAGTCGGTTCGAATACATCGGGGCCCGTCCCTCACCACCCTACTGCACCATTGCGGACCCTGCCGAATCCATATCGGGCTTGCAAAAAGGCCCTCTTAGAGCGAAAAGAGTTAAAAATTCATGAACAAATTAAAATTTCGAGCAAAAATAACAGAAATGTAACTTGTCCCACGTTATTTGATTTGATTTTTAACAGATAGATATAACTAAACAGATCATGTATTTATTATTTAACATTCTATAATCGTTCTTTATATATAATCAAAAGCAAATGTTTTCTTTTTTTCGGCCTATTTTCTCTTCTGTATTATTAAGATCGTGTTTACTATACATAAGTTATCAGTAGAAAAAGTTTGATAGAAGTTTTCTATAAGAAGTCATCAACAGATTAATCATTCGACGAATTGATTACTCTATCGTTTGACCGTGTTGACTTTTAGTAAATTATTTTTCAATGAATTGACCTAATTGTTATGCTCGATAATTTCTTATTCTTTTCTGTAAACATTCTTAAAGTAAATACTTAAACAAACATCTCTAGGCAATACAATTATCGCGCTTCACACGGCGGCACTGGTTGCAATCGGGGCTAATTTGGCCTTTAAAACGAGGAACGTTCCCTGTTTCGAAGGCTAAAGTTTCGATCATCGTATGACGAAGTTGCAGGGACACGTGACAATGTCACAATAAAAAGTAATTGTTACATTTATGTTTATTTTAAAGTAACAAAACTGATTGCTTTGGTATCGGGAGGATGCTGCATCACCTCCTTGGATATGTCCGATTAACGAAGTATTAATTAATATCGAATGAAACAATTTCTTCATTTTGCAAATCGTATAATTGTTAATTAATACAGAAGTTTCAGCTGCGTAGAATATTATTTTTTATATATCATTTTTGCTTTCGACTTCAGATAAATGCATTTTCTGAAAATGTAAACATATCCCAAACAGGGAAATGGGCTTAATTGATGTGTGAGATAAGACATGTAAAAGGATATATTAGATATTTTCTTATCAGAAAAACATTTTAAAAATAATTAGACTCCTTTATCACTTCATCCTGATAAGTGTGTTAATTAACTTAATGAATTCAAAATTAAGAACTTTATCATAAAAATTAGATTGTTGTTTGTTGTATTTTATAAATTTCTTAATTATTATTTTTTATTCTTTCCGCTCTTTGGATTCTAACCGCCTTATTCCGATCAACGATCGAGAGTTAGAATCAAAAGTTAATGAAGAAACATTCTACATACAAACAAACAGCTAAAGGGGATCTGCTGTACCCGAGCCCCGTATAAGATTTCGAGGACCCTGTGTGCCCGACCAACGTGTTTTCCACGTAAAGTTTCCGGATTTTCTTCGCGTGTCTAACACTTAAATAGGGGCCAGTTTCCCAAAAAGTCTTCTCGGAGAGGCATTTCTTTTGACAGAATGCTCTATTCCATCAAACCAAACCAAACAGACATAGCAGAACTTTTTTAATCTATACCTATCGTGGATTCTGCCGGGCCATACTAGAGGTGAAGGACGGGGTCCGACATATTCAGAGAATAGCTGGAGTTGCCCATTCTGATTCGATTCCGGATCCCCCAGAAACTAGTTGGTCGTAGGTTTGCGCCTCGGCAACGAGCTGGCCACGTGTAGTTTTCCGTGTTTTATTCACGTTTGTAACACCTAGGGGACAATTTCCTCGTAGAAAGTCCTCTCGGGAAGCATCTCCCTCGGCAGTGTCGCGTTGCTTTTATTTTAATAGTTTAGGGCCTATTTTAACACGTACACATTTGTAAGATTAATAAATAACAGTTGAATTTAATAACAGTTTTAATTTATTTTGTGGCGATGTTTGTCGCAACAATGCTTTCAACATTAATTGTTTTACAAATAATAAATGAATTTTCATTTATACAATAATTTATTAAAATTTATATTTGTTGTATAGTTTAACAACTCGGAGGAAAAAATTTGTACAAGGTTCTTATGCATCTGAAAAGTCAGGGATTTTCATTAGTGTTTGGAAAAGTCACGGAAAGTTAGGGAATTTGTCAAAAAGTCGGGGAATTTGTCTGCTCGGCTGCCTTGTTGATTTTTTTTCTGACAATATGCTTGACTATAAGTGTAGCTTTCTGCATGCAGCAAGAAGTAATGTGGTGCGATACAACTTATGAAAAGGGGTGCAGAATATTTTCGGGACCAAAAATTACTCCCAAGCATACACAAAATTTCCCCAAAAATTTACAAATAATTTTAATAAATATATACTTTTGTACATGGATTATACAGGTTTTGTTAATGAATAATTGCTTTTTTTCATTTTTCAAAGCCACGTAGATTTATGGTAGTGGATTAATAACAGAATAAAGTACTTAAATTTAATAAAACATTTTATTTTCAGTCTTAATAATTTGGCAATTATAAATAAATATATAACTGTTAATTAGAAAAAAATAACTTATTAAAAAGTTTGAGAAGCAATATCGTACGTGCATAGTAAGTTAAATGCTTTTGGTTTGTTAAAGCGCCATATTGTAAGGGACCTGGGGGTCAGGGAATTTGTACAAAGTTGGTCGGAGGAATTCAAGGAAAGTCGTAAAATTTAAAACAAAAATTTGAGTAGGAATCCTGTTTGTAAAAATAAATGAAACATTAGTCACAATTTTTCTTTGTGTCCACCAGTGGCTGAGTGGACAAAACCACCGAACACTGGTAGTCGGTCGCGGGTTTGTGCCTCATCGACGTGCTGGTCACGTAGAGTTTTCCCGGTTTTCTTTACGTGTGTGACGCGTAAATTTGTGCCAGTTACGAAGTGCCTACAGTAACTTTAGATTACTATTCAAATATCATTAATAATCAACTGCATCAACTTCAGTACCGTTAAATATTTTTCTGCGGACCAGTGTATTTTTTCGTGGAAAAACACTGCTTTATACAACATAACTTTTTGTTCAGTGTTTGATATTATTGTTTTATACAACAAAAAGTTTTTATTATAGCAAAAATAAAAAGCTTTTTTCTACATTTTTGACTTTTTAAAGTTCTTTCCGCTCCGTGGGTACTAAGATGGCTTTATTATTATTATTATTATTAAGCCCATTATGAGTTCGGCCAGGCCCGTAGTGGGGCGTTTGGATGATGAGGGGCGGGATCGATGTATCCAGACCGGATCACCCCTGAAAAATTCCTGAGTTTTTCTACTCGATCCGGATTCGATTCCGGGTTCTTCAGAACGCTGCCAACCAGCGACTGAGCGAATAAAATCATCGAACGCTAGTAGTTGGTCGTGGGTAACGAGCTGACCACGTGGAGTTTTCAGGATTTTCTTCACGTTTGTAACACCTAAATAGGGGTCGTAGAAAGTCCTCCCCGGTGGTATCCCTCGGCACGTGTCGCGTTGCCGTATACGAACAAAAAATACGATTGTATTGCAAATGGTCCGAGGAACCATATCGTTCATCATAAATATTTTTATAAACAACGGTTTGAGGTCCAAACAAATAAATTTTATTTTGCGTCAATAATTATATTTCCCGTTTCCGCCACTGCATACAAACAGCGCTCCTTTATCAATTCTGTTTTAATTTGTGACGGAAAAAAAAGCACTTTTTTCACTTTTTGCTTTACATTATTTTATTAGTATAATTAAATAAATAAAACATTTTAAATAATAAATATTAAGTAAATTACTGTTATATAAGGTTCACTAAATATGTGAAATACTCGAATTCGAGAAAAACGTTATTCGCCTATCTCTATTTATAATATTATGAATAATAATAATATAGTATGAAGAATTGAGTAATTTTTAATTATATTATTTCCATAAAATAAAATTGTGGTATTAATTCACTATTCAAATCGTAACGAATTCGTGTAGAAGCATCTGTCACGTGGTCACATTTTTGTGACAATCGTAACCAAAAATATATTAAATATTTGAATACGTGTATATATTTTTAAGACGAATAAAAGTATGAACGATTTGACTCGGAATAAAAATTATTTTTAGTAATTATTTCATATTATTTTTATGCGCCATGGTGGACCTTATCGTCACTGACGTCACGAAGCGGTGTTTCATAATAATTAAAAGATTTGTTTTCATTTCGATTTCGCGGACATGTGTCGTGCGTTAGTCATTGTGATTTATTTTAGGAAAATAAGCGAATTTTCCGCGTGACAATCATAATTTTACGAGGAAAACAATTGTGACAAATATATATTTCCGCCTTTCGCTCAGTTTATGAGTAACGCTAGTCAAAAGAAGAGACAGTAAGACGATTTCTTGATTATTTATTTATTTATTTATTTCGATATTTGAAATATTTCAATGCTTTCGGTTGAATGAATGACGATGACGGTTTCGCGGCTCATTAATTATGTTAATTTTAAGTGATTTTATCAAATATAAGTTCAATTTTAATAGATTTTTATGTTATAATTTTAAATTCAAAAATCAATAAACTCTAAGATCAGACGAATGAAGTGCCTGATATTACAGTTAATCTACTTAAGCTGTGTCTTACAGTGCCCGATTAAGTACTTAATCTTCAAAAATCAATAAATTTCGGGTGAAATTCGGTGGTGTGTTATATTATGGGCAAAAAGGCAGTTACCTGGGGCCCCCACTAACGGGCCCTACACCAGAAAGTATTTCCCTCCCAAAAATGTATGATGTCGGTACCGTACGGTACGTGGAGCTTGTGAAAGTGTAATGTGCCACTGACGAAATTTAATCGGGTAGATTAACTCTTTAATGTCGGGTACTTAATCGGGTAGATTAACTAAACGAGAAACGGCTAAGGTATTTTGTAAATAGAAAACATTAAAACTTTTCGATCAAAATTCAACTGTTTATTCTCTGTTGGGTTACTTAAATGAAAAATGATAATAATTCATGTGCTCTAACGCAGTGTGGCTCTTAACCAGTATTCTGTAAACCTGCCTCGAGTGTTCCACGAAAAAAGATTTTGGAAGATTTTATTGCAAATTCATTTCGACGTATTAAGATATATTATCGTATTTGTAGACGATTTCGTGTTTGTTTTATTCGTACGTTAAAGTTTATTGGTTTATTGCTTCATTATTTCCTGAGAATAGTAAATGTGGAATTGCTTATAAGTTTTTGAATATATTGATGCCCACGCTCCATATAATAAAAAGTGTATAAATGGTGTTCTGCAGTCTCAGAAAGGTTGAGAATCACTGCTCTAAAGAAAACATGCAGACTTACTTACTGTCTGACTTATTCAGGTAGTAAGTCTGCATGTTTTCTTTAGAGCAAGTGAATTTTTATCATTTTCTGTGTATCTGGAGATAATAAACTGTTGCATTTCGATCGAAAGGTTTTAATGTTTTACTATTTATTAGCTATATTTAAAAATTTACTAAACATTTTTTGCAAATAATTTATGTAAACTGCGTATGTAATGTAATTTAATACTATTACTTATTTTAATAAGATCTGTATAAAAAAAAAAAGGGATTGAAGAGTGTCATCAGAACCCAAAATGCATTTCCAAATACAGCAATAAAGCTGCATTTGGAAATGCAGCTTTGATATAGAATCAATTAAAGTTCCTTGTGTGACTTAACTTACTAAAAAAAAGCCAAAATTTAGGCTTAGTAAATTACATTTATGTAGTAGGTTAGTAATTAATTATGTAGTTTATATACAAGAATAAATACTAAAATAGACAGCATTTTTAATTTTCATGCATATAAAATTTTATAAAACTATTCATTTATAATTGTTGAAGTTTTTTATCAAATACAACAAAACTGGAAGAAATAACTTCAAATCAATACCTTTCTTACTTTTCCAATGAGCAAGAACAAACAAATGTTTTGGTTTACTTCATAAACCTGCTTCATTGTAAGTATTTTTGAATGCAGAAGCAGGTCCAAAAGCATTTGTTCGTATCTTAAATAAACCTCTTGCTGGAAGAGTGTGAAAGATATTGATTTGAAGTTTTTTTTAAAGTATAAGATATATAATTGTCATACAAAATTGTTTTCTGTTTTATGTAATTTTTCTCTAACTTCAATAAAATGCAAAATATGAATGGAATTCAGTTTAGTGTCGTAATAAAAAAAAATAAAATTGATTTTGTAAGCTTATTATCAGTGCTTACAAAATTGATTTGTAAGTATGATATCAGCAAGTTACACAGATTATTAATACATAACTATTATATTACTTCACAGACCAATATTTGCCTACATTTTTTATTTAGTAATCATCATTTAATGTATTTAAAGATAGTGATATTATCTAAGTATGATGCCAAGTATTTTAGTTTTTAATTCATAATATAATATAATATGTATATAAAATTGGTATTTGTAAAATTTTATTTAGTAATGTATAAAGTTTGTGTATTCTGAAAGTTAAATTTAGCACATTATAACCTTAAGATCCAGTTGATAAACTGATTACTAAATTATGAAAGTCATATTATGTGGGTCCTAAACTGATTAATGATATTAAATAATGTAAACTTTTATTAATCAGCATTTATTTTTAATTTAATGAGTACTTTCAGCCTTTTTAAAAGGCTATCTTCACATTTCATGTTCATATTCGTCGTCAGATTCTTTCATGTTAATACATACCAGAAAACATTTTAAATATTAAAAACAGTACTAAAAACTAAACTTTTCTAAATTCCAATAGATTCTATTGGAATTATTTTAAGAAGGCTTGATTTTTTTTATACTGATTCTAATATTAAAAAGAATTTTTGTATACATTAACCTTGAAAAAAGTTGAAAGTGGTCTGTTAAAAAGATTGAAAGTACTTGTTAAATTAAAAATAAGTAATGGTTACTAAAGGTTTAAAAGTTTTTTAAGCTGTATTTGCATGCTTTCAGTCTCAACATGGCTGATAATGCTCAAATCTTAAGCATTACTTTAAACATTAATCATTAATTATTTTAATTGTTATTTGCTCACAGTACAGTTGCTGAAATTGCTGACATTTGCTGACAATTTTTGTAAATTATTTTAAGAGACAAATTTTAGAATACATTAGTGAAATCTTAATTAGTAACTACAAAAGGTTGATTTCTTTCCAAGTGAATAGATTAAAAGTTGGTCTAAACATTAATCATGGTCTAAAATTAGTAAGGGTGGAAATAGCAATTTAATTAAGCAGCTAAGAAATCATGACATGCCAAGGGAATGCCACCAAAAACTGTTCCATGGAACCAAGCTCTAAAAGCAATACCAGCTCTTCAGAGAATCATACAGTATCTGGTGTTACAATATAATCCAGCAGTGCAATGTTGCAATGGCTGAGAAGGTACAAGTTGTACAGTCAACTATTAGCAAGCTCGACAGATAAAAGCTGCGACTCTAGATGGTTCATAAAGCACGAGGACAAGCCTTTACATATCATCACCAGGAGTGTAAGACAAATTGCTAGTATCTATATTAAGGCTACCTGGCTAGTGAGAAATGAATAGCTATGATAGATGAAGGTTGGATGTACTGTACCTATCAGACTGTGGTAGGATTTGAGCAATTGTGTATTGTTCAGTTGACAAAAAAAGGCCAAAGTGTGTTTGTTCAACAATGCAAGGAAGCATTTCCCAAAAGCTGCATGATTGTTGGCAGATATTGTCATGGAGGAAAACTTGAGATATGATAAGTGACTAAGAACATCAAGATAAATGCTCAGGACTTTCAAGGCTTGAGTTGCTTATCTTGTACAGAAACAATTGATTGATCAAGTATTGATCAAGTTTATGTCAACATGAAAGCTTTTAGTCACACTGCAAACTCATCCCTCTCTAAGCTGAGATTGAAGCCAGAACTGGTTTTAGGGTGATTCCTTTCTATGATGTACTTGTGAAGTTGCAATGCCAATCCAATGAACTTCTGTAGCTTTGGGAAGCTGAAAACAGCAATTGGAAAACATCATGCTATAACAATGGAAAGTCTGCCATAGATGAATGAGACAAACTATCTTTTACATCCCTTCAGGAGAAAGTGAGATAATCTACCATGCTATACTCTGAGAGCAGGGTAGCCACAGAACATAATTGTTGGTGTCATGGATTTACATAAACTGAGATGAGAGATTTTTAAAATTCATTAGCATGGAAAGGAATTGATCATCTGTGTAAAGATTTTTACATCACAAACAGTGACAAAATAAATTAAATCTTGTTATCATAAACTTTTACATATTTAGAAGAAAAAAATTGCGTGAAAATTGGTATTATAGTTTCAGCTGAGGTAATTATATTTAATATTTGTTACATTGATTAAAGTGGTTGTATAAAAATGAAATACTTTCATCAAATGTAAATTGTCTGTCAAGTGGTTGCATGATAAGGCATCATTTTTTTTCACTGGCATAACTGTAATTTTGACATCCCTTGCAAAAAATTGTAAGAGATCCTATTAATCTAAATAAAATGAAAATTGTAATCTTTTTAACAGTGTTTTGTATAAAGTCACACAAACACACCTTTTGTACTTTTACAGCAATACGGTAACTTTAATCACAGAACAAACGAAGCAGGCCTGTGAATTGGGCTGCAAACATTTGTTCTGTGATTTAAATTATTGCTGGAAAAGTACAAAAGGTGTATTTGTATGATTTTATTTTCAAGCTTTTTTCAAGATATTTCAGCTTTCAAAAGATATTTGTAGTCTTTTCTATAGTGTATGAAGAAAGTTTTGATGATAACTTATGCAATTTTAAAAATATAGGTACTGGTGTAAATTTTTAAAAAAACATCCAGTTATATGGGGAAACCTAGACCTCAGGGTTCTCCATATCACTAGGTTTTGTAGAGTTTATTTTATTGCTAAGTGAAGTTTGGATTTAAATGTGATCTGGACTGCATAATTTTTATAGATAGTGCAAGCTAGATGAGGGATGGGCTCACATTTCAGCATAGTTTTTAACACCATTTTAGTTCAGATCTTTAGCCTATATATTTGTGATTTAGACTGTAGTGAGAAAATTTGAGACTTGACATATAATCCTTGCCATACATTACAAAAGTGACTAGATCAGAATAACAAAAATAAATCAAATAATATAAATGAAGACAAACAATATAATTAAAATCAAAATAATAACTGAAAACTTTATATACATATTTTAAATTAACAACATTAATATAACGAATAATTTTTCAATTTGATCTTTAGTAATATCTAACTTTAGAACTTCTCATTTTCTTGTTCATTAATAACTATAACCATGTATTAAAATTCATTTTTTTTTATCTATTCAGAAATTAGATTATTATTATTATTATGTATTATGTAAAATATGACATAAGTTTTTTTTATAATTGTATTTTTTCAGTTGACTTTAATATCTACTTAATGTTTGCTGTTATTATTTTGGTTTTTATTAATAATCTAAATATTCTTCATATTATCTTCTAATTTTTGTTATATTGATCTTTGCACACTTCCTATACTACATTTCATTTCTTTTATTACAATGTAAATCAGATAACAGAAATTTTATTATTCTAAATTCCTATTTCTATTATATTTTCCTTTATTTTTTTATTTTTATTTTTTTGCTGCAATTTGAAAAATTATACACCCATAAGTTCCCACTGTCGTCCATCTATCTTTCCTTAATCTCGAGAACAGAGTTAGATAGATGAAAGCCAGATATGGAAATATTAGGGGCAAGAGGCCCCAATTAACTATATATGAACTTCCGGTGCAAATTGGAAGTCACGTTATTTCAATTAAAAAATTTTCTACTGAAAGGAGTTAGATAGATGACCAGCACAACTCTATTGCTAACAGAAAAGTATGATGTACAGGTACAAGACACTACAGTACTAATTTGAGGTGGAGAGCATGTATTTTAAATTAAAAAATTATTAAAAATATTAAAAATTGCAGCCTGACATTGTGACAATGTCACAATAAATAATTACTCATTACAAAAGCTATTTCCCGTGGTTCGACTGGTAATTTTGGCAGATGAGTGAAAACCAAGTCCTTGTTTCTTATTAATCAAGATTGAGGAATCTGTGAGTGATGTGGCATGCCTGGGAAACAACTTTCTGCATTTCTGGTAGAAGGTCAATGGCTAGTGGAAGTTTCCTTAAATGCACAGTTAATGTTTTTGGATTAGAGCTGCCACTGATAAAATTTTTGCTATTATTAGTACTTTATTTTTTTTCCAAAGTTGCCGAACTTTGTTTCTCAGTGATTGATATTTTGACTATTATTATTATTATTATTATGTTGGGTTTAGGGGGTTATACTCGGTTGACACTGGTGGCTGTGTCAACCGAGTCAAGGTATAGCAACCAAAACAAAACAAAAATTAAGTGTGTCAGTGTGTGTGTCTGTATTTAGGAATTTCCTCACAATATGACATGTATTCAATATAGTGGCCTTCTGTAGTGTAATGTATGTATTTCTATTCAATTGTAATGTGCTCAGGCTTTTGTGTAGTGTGTGTGGTATGACACCTGTAGAAAAGAGAACAGGTGCAATAAGCACCCTATCCATCCTCCACAGATGCCTTATTTCCTGGTGAGTTCTATGTACAGTACTTGCTGATTTTTTTCAGTGAATGAGTTTTGTATATTCTGAGTGTTTGGAATGGATGTGTCTATATAATGTATGTGATTTTATTGTATTATTATTATGATACTGTCATCAATATCAAGATTGACAATGATGTCACATTCTCCAGTGTGAAGGTTGTTGTACACTGCTCCTTTTTCATCCATCTCTTGTCTAGTGTAGAATTTCTTGAGTTCAGTTCAATCTTTTATATTCTTGAAACATATCTTTGTTGTTAATTTAATTTTTCTTTGTTCTGTAGATATATATGAATTTCTGTGGAGATAAAACAAATTTTGGGTTTCATAAACATGTATATGTTTTTAAGAAATGTTAGTAAATTAGGTTTATTTTTTTTTTTGTTAACACAAAATCAATAACATATTGTCACTGGTAGGTTTTCCAAATTCTCGACATTTTGGAACCTTCGAGAATTGAGAACGGGAAATCATATTTTCCGAGAATTTCCTAAATATTCTTTTTTGTTTAATTTTCATTGATGATCTGTAATAATGGCTAAGTTTCTTTTGTATGTTATTTTCAGGTCTTGCTTTGAATGTAATTTGGTTACGTTTTCATTGTTTTTATTAAGTAAATGCCAACTGGCACGTTTTTTTTGAAACAGCTTAAATTACTAAGTAATAACTTGTAATATTAACACATTTGTAAACGAACAGGTAAAATTATACAAGATAATGTCATAATTTTATTCGAGAATTACAAAAAACTTTGATTCAAAAGAAGTTTGACAAATTCAAACCCAGATAATGCATAGTCATATTTTTTTGGGTCCCTTGAATCTGAAATAATGAGGTTTTACTGTACAGTACTGTACATCACAATTGTCTGCAAACAAATTGATCAAATGTGGTTGGTAGTATTGGTCATCACTCTGTGGAAACAATTCATCACAAAACAGTTTGTTACACAGAGAAATACTTATTTTCACAACCTAGGATTTGACTACAATGTCATATTAAGGTAAGCTACCTTAGATTTCTTTCGTTAGTTTATTTGAAGATGACTTTGTAGTCAAATCCTGGGTTGTGAAAATAAATATTTTTCTGTGTAAATACAAACTGTTTTCTGTTCTCCATGATCAATTGTGTCAATTTACAAGAGCTAAAAAATAGCTGGTCATGTGTTATCTGATTCTGGTGTCATGTGTGAATTTCTGGTGGCATGTAATATTGTAACACAATGTAAGTTTACATAGTGATAAATAGGAAAAATGTCTAAAAGATACATTGTGAGTATTACATTTATTTCCATTTTCGGGTATTACTGGGTTCTAGGAGCCAATTTTCCCACTTTCCTAAGTTATGCCAACTTTTCTCAGGATTTGGGAACAGGAAAACAAAAAAATTGTTGAGAACAGACAGGAAAAAATTCCACCTGGAAACCTTAGTCACTGAGGAGGCAAAAGGTCTAAGTGCTAATGAGTCAGCTTTATAGGAGGAGGGGAAAAAACTGTATGTTTTTGCTTACTTGTGGTACAAGCTCAGCTGTTTATGTGAATAATAGTCTTCTGAACTTACTCAAACAAATGTATGTTATGCTTTCCCTCATATAAAAATATTTTAAATAATGTTGATAAATTACATATAAGATGTTTTGGCCTGTATAACTGAAAGCTTAGATATATACATCTTCTGTATTTGAAAGTACAGCCATATAAGCATAAGGACTTATATTTTATCTAGTCATGTGTCATCCAGTAGTCATTTTTGTCATGCCACTAACATGATTTGCACAGACTTGGTGCTTACGACCTTTTGCTTCCCCAGTGACAATATGTGTTTTTATTACATGAACTTACACTAGGATGCTTTATTTTTTTATTAAGCACTCCAAAAATCTGTATATATTTTCAAGAAACTTTTTATTTTTTAAGCACTCTTGGAAAATATTCTTTTCATCAGAATTTATATTTTAAAAGCAAACAGAAAATAACAGCAACATATGTTACTGTAATATTAATCTGAAAACAAAACAAAAATAAATTAAGAAAAATAATTAAGTTATTTTCTATAAGACAAATATAATGACTATTTGTTGTTATTTCTAATTTTTAAATTTGTCAAGAATTTTTCAAATTAAAAAATAAAAAGTTTTTTAATTCATTCTCTAAATTGGACATATTTTAAAAATAGCTTTAAAAACTCAAAGTGTTTGCTACATAAAATTTTCTTATCAGATTTTGAAAGTATTTTGTAGAACTTTTTATTTATTTAAACAATAGATCTGATAGAAAAATGTTAGTTTAAGCATACAATTATTCATTAATTAAAGTACTTAAAATAAATATTATACAATAGCATCTGTTTTTAAGTGCTTTTAGTTTTGAGAATTTTAGAAAAAGTTATGCCAATTAAAAATAGTGAGAATTATTTTTCAAATAGGAAGAAGAAAATTTTAAATGAAGCTAAAATAAAACAATGAGAATGAAATATTTACTGAAATTTAAAAACTACTACTAATTAATAAGCTTAAATAAATGTTTATTAATTAGTATCTATAGTATTTTTTAAATCTATTCTCCATTTTTTTTTAATAACGTTGTTATTTTATTTTATTATTTCATATAATTATAACCTATTTTAGTCATAATATTGCATAATAAAAATTTGGAATCCAAATTTACTTATTGTAATGATGAACATTGTTACCAATTGTTTAATGTGTCAGAATTCAAATGACCTGAAACTGAAAGTACATTTGTAAAACTTTGCTTGGGTAAAAGTTATTGTTATTTTCAGGTAAATAGGCATTTTAAAGCTGTTTTTTCTTGCTTTCATTCTCATCGTGGCTGATAATGCACAAACATTTAGTCTTAAGCATTACTTGAAATGTTAATTATTAATTATTTTAATTGTTATTTACCCAAAACATATTTAAAAATTTTTAACATTTATAGCCCAATGTTTCTGGCAGTTGGAGGGATATTTCTTATTTTCAATGACACTATCAGTAGAGACAATAATAGTATTTAGTAAGTGCTTAAAACATTCCTTAACATTTTATGGCAGAAACAAATATGAAATGTAATGTTACCAAAAACAAATCAGTTCAGTTCGACTGTCATCGTCGTGATTTATTTGCACTTACATTTGCAAGTAAGTGCAAGTATAAAAGTCATCCAGTAATGAGTTGCTTAACTTTCTCAGCAACATTTGATGGCATCATCTGTTACAGTATTTTATTATTAAAAACTTTTTATATTTTTAAATATTATAAAATGGCAAAAAGTTGAATTTTGAGGTTAGGAATGGGTTTTATAAAAAATTGTAACTGCTAATGAGCAATTATTTATTGTGACGTCGTCACAATGTTGGGCTGCAATTTTTAATCATATTTTTAATTTATTTAATTTAAAATATATGCTTTCCACTTCAAATTAGTAGTGACTTGCCCCTGTATATCATACTTTTTGTTTAACAATAGTCATGCCGGTCATCTATCTAACATGCTTCAGGGAAAATTTTTTGAATTGAAATAATGTAATTCTGGTTTGCATCAGAAGTTCATATATAGTTAATCAGGGCCTCCTACCTCTAAGGTTTCTATATCTGGTCTCGTCTTTCATCTACCTAACTCCGTTCTCAAGATTAAGGAAAGGTCTATAGATTTTTCAAATTGCAGCCCAATAATGAGTAAAATCATCATTGTCAGATCCTACTGGAGATACACATAATTCCCTTTATTTCCTTACCCCCTGGACCTTTAACCCTTTCAAAACCTTTGTATTTCCAGTAAGTTACGATGTTAACTTGGGAGAACAAACATTTTCGAATCTCCACTGAGATCTGGTTCAGGTTCGTTGGTGTTCCAACCTTGGAATGCCAGGAATTTAAAAACCAATTAAATTTGAGTGTTCGAATTTTAATACACAATATTTCAAATATTTGTGTCATACTGTAATATATAGAGCCACAGTCCTCATACTAATGTTTTAGCTAGAAATTGCTGTCTCAAATTTACTCATGGATTTTAGAATATTGAAATTTTCAATTTTTTTTTGTGCCTTTCATTAGGTTTACTTTAATGAAAACTGATAGTACAATTTTTTTTCCTTGTCCTAGCTTATCAACTGGGTGTCGTCCTCGTTACTTTCAGACTTTAGCCTCTAAGACTGTCACTGTGTGTTTTGTTTTTATAGTTTAATCTTCGTATTTAGTAAAGTTTATTTAAGCATTTTTAGGTAAGTATTATTATGCTTTTTTAACCGTAGATAAGTAAACATTTGTAAAAATGACGAACAAAATACAGAAGTGTCTTGGTACTTGAACTGTTCCCAACTGGAACAATTCATTATTTGAGCATAAATTCTGGAAAAAATCATTTTTCCAGAATTTATGCTCAAATAGCATTGGTACTCGACTGAAGAAATGCAACCTGCCAGAACAAATTATCGATTAATAACATACTTTCGTTTTGTCATCCATAGAAAAAATGAAGACATTGCTAATATTTATGATCAAGATCAACAAAAAGCTCAAAAGATGACGATACTTTGAAAAAAGAAAAAGCCCATGTTTAACTAAAATTAATATTAATGTGTAATACTTTTAATTGTGCTTGTTAGTTAATTATTGATTCGAACAAAATTATTAATTTCTTTAATAAGGATATTTCTCTTAATAATGAAAAAGAATAGTATACCTTTGTTAACTTCTGGAACATAACTCTATGTTTTGCTTTAGTCTTTTTTTTTGTATAGCATGGATTCGCATAACATGGCACTTTTTAGAACGTATCTACTGTGTTATTGGAGGGATACCTGTATATATAAATTATAGTCATTTTAAGATGGTGAGTCATATTCAAGAATACTTTTCCATTGCTCTGTAATTTTGACTATTTGTGGTAAAGATCTGTATAGTTACCAGTAAAGTTTTCACTAATGTATTCTATAAATTGTCTCTTAGGTCTTTTTTCCTATTGGTGGATCATAGACAGTTATAATCTTGAAATAAGGGAGATGTTTATCTAAGATTTTTGTCTGTCCCAATCAGGGCTGTGGAGTACGAGTAGGAGTAAGGAGTCGGAGGTTTTTCAAGGAGTAGGACTAAGGAGTAACAAAATATATTTGTTACTCCTTATTCTTTTAATTATATTGCACATTCAAACATTAAAAAACAATTCATATGCACATTCATACGGCAATGATGAAATATTGTTATTGAGGAGTACAAGTAGGAGTAAGGAGTCAAAAGTTTTCAAGGAGTAGGAGTTACATTTAAAAATCCAACTCTGGAGTAGGAGTAAGAGTAACCTCAAAATCATCACCACTACACATCCCTGGTCCCAATAATCTTAATTGATTCTTTCCTCAGTACCAGATTCCTTTTAGGTGTATGATGTCTCCAGTTGTAATTCAACAGGCTTGCAAAAAAGTTGCATTTTAACTGTCAATCAAATTTTTAATTTTTACTATTGCAAGAAACCAAATTTGTGAGCCATATAAAATAAATCAACATCTATCGGATAGTTATCATTCAAATTTTCAATTCAAAATTTTTTGGGTCTGATGATGAGACAAAGAAGTCTTAAAAAAAGAACATTTTATCCAATAAAGAAGCTTTGTTTCCTAAAATCTTTATAATGTTTATGTTTCTCTAGAATATATTTTGTTTCTTATTGTTATTATATAATAATAAGAAAATAATAGAACTGAAACTAATAGAAATGAAACTAATTGAACATTCAGTTAGTTACATTTGTATTAGTTTCAGTTCTTTCTTCCATTTTCATGCTTTTTCTTTAAATTATTCTTACATCATGTATGTATGTATGTTTGTACAATGTATGTATATACATTTATGTATGTTTGAGCTTATAGTAATGTGAAACTATTAATGATAGCTATAGACATGTATGAATAGTAGCAATGATGTTTTTGTCTGTCTGTTAGAAATAGATGAAGTTTTGTTACAAAACCCTGTCCAAAGCATTCTATGTTTTCAGGCAGGATTTTATATAGGAATAAATGACTGTTGTGTTAGTACGGAGGTCCACTGGAGAGCATTTCAATATCATTTTTTCTATTGAGTAGCACATTGTCCCCGCTGCTGATACGATTGTCTGGGGAGCTCGCTTGTGTGATGTCAGTCACTGCTAGTAATGTTATGAAGGACATTGACAATACAACACTATGCTCACGAAATCCTGTACCCTTATGTGTTGCCTTTTATGGCAAGGTTGCAAACAATCATTTTCCAACAAGATAATGCTCAGTCTCACATCTAGAGTTTTCTTAGGAATATCTGTTACATTACTACACTTGCTTGGTGTGCTCAGTCTTCAAATTTATCACCCATAGAGTATTTGCAGAACCAAATGGGATGTTAGCTTTGGCCATCTATGTAAGGAATCTGGAGTAACAGTAATAATACTAAACTAATTTTCACATTGCTGTTGTTGCTAGAATATCCCTTAATAAAAAAAAAATGCAGTACAATTATCCCAAATAAGTTAGTTAGATTGCAAAGTTTAAAATGTGCTGGCATAGTTATATAATGATTTATCAAATTATTTTCATGCAGAAACATTAGTCATAAGTGAAACCAGTGTAGCTGAAATTGCATTGGCTTGCTAAATAAAGTAGGCCAAGTTCGTTGCAGTTACAGCTATTAATAACTGATAAATTTCTTTATTATGCATTTAGTTTAGAAAAAAAAAATCTAAAAATTAACAATAGAAATAAATAAAAATTTTTCAAAATATATTATAAAAACACCTTTACCAAGTTTAAATATTTTTATTTAAAATTATATTTAATTATATTTTTATCTATTTGCAACTACTTTGGATTCAGATTGATTTTTTTAATTATAGTATTTTGTGTATTATATTGAAATAATTAACTTACAAAATAATAAGTTATGCACACAAATTGTTAACAGTATACAATGACAATAATTGTATGATAATTTACCATATTAAATTAATAGAAATTATTATGCTTATAATCACAGAAATTCGTATTTAATATCATCAGTTTAACTTTGCTGTTGTAGTTGCATAGTATAAGATTATTTTTGGTGTTTTTTTATTTATTTATTTTCAATTTCAGCTTAGTATTTCAGTATTCTAATTATTTAATAAAGTATTATATTTAAAACTCATAGTTTAGTAAATTCCTTCATCCACATAGAGAATTTTATGAAGATGAAAGAATTTAGCAATAAGAAAGAACTATCTGCATGTACTGTACCTGGCATTGCTCAGGCTTTTAAGGAGGTGAAAGATTGGTGAGTTTGAGTTAAGAAAGGGCGATAAAAATAATGGTCCTAGTAACTAAAATATACATTTATTGACCTTAGTATTTACAATAATGAAACTGCAAAACAAAAAAAATTGCTTGAGCTAGAGTTAACAGGGGTGGGATCTTGACATGTTTGTTTTGTAGATTTAATATTGTACATTTCTCACTTTGCCATGTCTGAACTATCCTGCCTTTGTTGAATAGCTCTTCAGCATCATCATCTACAGGATAAGAGCTTTAATTTGATACCAAGAAACATATTTTTAGTCTCAGCCATTTATTCAAACTAAGTTGGAAAAACTGAAATTCTCTTTCAATTAATATAAAGATTTTTTCTTGTAATTAAAGCATTAATTACATTTCTGGTTAGTTAAAAAGTTTTTAATAAAGATTGTTTTGATGTTTTAGAATAAAGTTTTATTTAAAGATATTTAATTATGATTAGTAATTCTAGTTTTGCAAATTTAAATTCATTCATTTCAGTTTATAGTAAAATTTTATATGTATAAATTAGAAAATTATATACTAATATAAGATTATTCGTTATTTTTTAGGAATATTCAAATATTTTATAATAATGGATTCTTCAAATCAACACCCAACTCTTTATGAATTTTTATTAGAAGCTGAATTATCTCACTATTTTAATTCATTCAGAAGCGAATTAAAAATTAATTCTGTGGCTCAGATAAAATATGTTGAAGAAGAAGATTTATTGCATCTAGGAATGAGCAAACCAGAACAAAGAAGACTTAAGAAATTTTTTCACAAATATTATCCACAGACATATCTTAAAAAGATTAAAAAGGTAAGAATAAGTAAAAAATAGCAGTTTAATAAACATAAAAATGAACACAGATTTTAGATTTTCATAGCTAAAAGATAAAGTTTGTGAACTCTTGTTGAAGATATGCTAAGATAAATTAAAGATTTATAGTATTCCAGAATAAATTTATCTCTAAACAAATGTGATTTAGCAGATTGTTCTAAAAAAACTTTGAATTCTGACTTTATATAAATGCTTTCTATGTGTGTGTGTGTATAGACATATATACACATATGCTTCTTTAATTTTTATTTATTTTTATGTTATAATCATAAGTACAGACAATTTAACTGTTCTGGCAACTGGAGAAAATATCAGAAATAAATTTTACACCTTAAAATATACACCTGCAATGATTTTAATAAACAAAAATGTTTTTGTCCTAAGTTAAAATTTATATTTATTCTATTTTATATTTATTCTGTTTTGTATTTTGAATGTTCTTTTCATTCAAATACATTCTACATTAGTAAAAATAATCCTTCGAAAAAAACCTTCAATCGGCGCGAGGTATGATTAATTGTCCAAGCTAATGTTTTCAGATCCCTCCCAAGTCCTTCTTCAAGCTACGTTTCGTTTGTAACAATCCGTTAGAACGAAGACCAGCCATTTTTGGAACAAAATTTCAAATAGCGAACTTCAAAATCCAACCTTGGATTTCGAAGTTTGAAGTTTGTTCCAAAAACGGCTGGTCTTCGTTCTAACGGATTGTTACAAACGAAACGTAGCTTGAAGAAGGACCCAGGAGGGATCCGAGAACATTAGCTTGGACAATTAATCATACCTCGCGCCGATTGAAGGTTTTTTCGAAGGATTATTTATATATTACTCCAGTGTGCATCGATTTTTATTTTACGTTTGAATGTTTAACTGATGAAGATCTATAAACTTAGGTCGAAAACATTTTTGTTCATTAAAATTGTTGCTGGAGTATATTTTAAGGTGTAAAATTTATTTCTGATATTCTCTCCAGTTAAACTGTGTGTACTTATGACTGGTAAGCACAGACAAAGTTATTTTAGTTCAGTATATTTTTTTTAATTTTAGGATGATAAAGGTATTGCTTATATTATAAAAATATGAATAATTTTAAAATGAAAAAATATGTATTGGGATTTATTTTGATGAATTTTTAAAAAATATTTAATGATCTGTAACTTTCATAATATTTACAAGTTAACTTAAGAAGTCACTCTTGTGAGCCATAACCACACACTTTTTTCTTCTAATGCAAATTTATCAATATGATAACACATTTCTATGAACTGTTGTTTATTCCAAATTCTTTTTTAATTTTATTGAATGGTATGTCACATAGAGTTCATTTTCCATTCTTTACCATTTTTTTATTATTTTTATCTAATATACCTTTTATATTAAATTTTTAAAAATTAGGTAGTGATGGTAAGATGGTTGAGATGGTTAAGGTGTCAACCTATCACTCTGGGAGACCTGGGTTCATAGTCCAACTCAGAAGTCTGGAAATTTTTGGAGTGATCTGTCCCAGATACATCAGGCTTTATACCTCACTATCTGGTTATCTTCATTGTAGGTCTGGCTAAACCCATAATGGGGTTTGAAGAAAAGACCATCTTAGTACTCTTAGGGTGGAAAGAGTAAAAAAAAAATTAGGTAGTTAGATATAGTTTCTCCTTGACTTACGACAGGGTTGTTCCAAAAAACACACCATAAGTCGAAAATAAAAACATATAGTTAAAAAAAATAAACTATATGCAAGGTTATACAGTACATAACATTGCACATTGTACACTATTGTTGATTGTGATAGTCTATACTCATGAGTAATCTCTATAACTGCCATGCTTGGATATTACCGTAAGTTTTTCATTGAGACACAATGGGGAATTTTGCAAACATAAAGGATATACTGTAAAACACAGATAAGATGGTGTATATATGTATAATCTATAAATGGAAGTCTTAAGAAAGATCATTAATGATGCATCAGTAGAGCAGCTTGAATTCAAATTCTAATCATTTTCCTGCAGTTTCACTTCACTCACATTGATCATCATATGTGTAAAATATCATGTGTCAAAATATTGTAAGTTGAGGAGCATCTGTATAAAAAAAATTCAACATTCAGTAAAGGTTAAAAAGCTAGACAGGATAAATATGAAACAAAGTTAAATGTAGATTGAAGAGGAGTTTGTAACCAAAGATACATTTTCACATTGATATGTTCTGAATAATGCTTTCTGTAATCTTTTCAAAAAATGTTCAATTTAGAATATGTTCTTTTAAGTCATCTCATCAAAAACATAGTGAGAAGTACAGATTGTTAAAGAAATTTTATTTCATTAATGTTGTTGTATTGCTAAATCTGGAAGCAATGAAAGAATTGAAAAAAACCCTTTCATTTAATAAAATATCTAATATTCTATTAAATGATATGTGTTTAAATGAATTTTAAAACTTTTTTAACAATGTACAGTACATTTGAACTTGTTTAAATGAAAAGCAATTGGACATTGGTACCAATTTTTTAAATATATTGGGTGATCCAAGATGAGACTAAACTAGCTGTAAAAATTTGAAAGAAAAGTAAATACAAAATCAATCAGATCTATTGTTAATATGCATATAGATCCAATCTATATGTAGCTAATCTAAATATAATTACCTAACACCAAAATGTTAATTAATGATAACGGTTTAAATTTCTGCTAAAACAATGTTTTACTCTAAACAGATGTCCCACAAATTAAAATGTATCTATAACTTTTACACTTTTATTTTATTGAAAATTATTGTTGAACTATGCCATCATGCAATTAGTTTTAAATTGTGAAGAAAAGAGTTATTCTGTGAGCCCAAATTATTGGGTGGGCTTGAGCCCTACAATGTGTTAGGTTTTATTGGTGTATGTATGGCAATGTGACTGGGGAATTCGATCCCAGTCGTTATTTCTAATCCTGGGATTTCGGGATTATACTTAGTCGATCCCGGGATTATTTATTCGGAATTATTTAGTAACGTTTGCACCAACAAACGCTACTAAAATCTGCTGGCAAAACAAGATGGCTGACACATTGACAGGTAAAACGCACTGAGCACTAGGCGGGAAAATCTCACCCCGCATTCTTAAGTCTACAGTTACATAACATACCTGACACGTGTGACAGTGCTGTGGACTGTACAGTATATCAATGCTAGATAACATAAACACTAAATTTAGATAATGAACACTTTTCCATTATCTAAATTTATTAAGAATGTCATTAAAAATGTACACTGCAAATTTATCTGCCATTCCCAAACAAATACTTTACCTTTAGTTCTCTCCTGTTCATTTTCTGTTCATTAGTCTATGCTCTAACTGATATAATTAGACCCTTCTACTTAAAAATTGATATCCAGAAATTGTATCTTTCATGGTAGAATTTCTGATAAATTTCCAGTAATCTTCCATCTCTACATAATCACTTTCAGAGTACTGTTTAGAAGCTAACTGTCAATTTTTTGTGTATGTTAGTTCTCTACAGCAAGTAAGTTCAACTCTCAAAACCCAAAAGATTGTTAGATGATGATGTCTGTGTGAAATTTTATTAGTAAAATCAATAATAGTGATGTTAATGATAATTCCTTTATTTACTGTATCTGGTAGGACAATCATTCATACTGTGAGCTACATAGGCTATGTTGCCACACCAGTCTTATTTAAAAAGCTATCTGGAGGGATTTTTTTTAACTCTGCCACTTGAGACGTCAAGTGTACTTTAATTTCAGTTCCACTGAGTCTGCACCCGGAGAATTCTGCACAAGCATTAAAGTAGTAGTTTCTATATTTTTGATTTTTTAGAATTAAAACAAGAGTGGAATAGAAATTTAATGTTTTCTTTTTGAAATTTATACACTTTATATCTTATTTTATTAACTTATGGTAGTCAGAAATACTTAATAAAAATTTCTTACATTAGTAAACAAACATGCTCAGAACCATGTGGCTGCAGTATCAACATTCAACTCAAGTTCAGCATCTTTTTCATGAAAGAACAATGGCAGATTTACTTTCAGTTTTCAATTTTAAATATGAGTACAGTAAGACCCCGTTTAACGCTGATTCGATATAACACAATCTGCTTGAAGCCTAAAAAAAGCGCAAAATTTATGCTGGTTTAAATTATTGCGGCATTTCATTGATTAGTATATAATACGATTATTTACAAACACGAACCAATCACCAGAAAGGGCCAAAAAGGTGTACTTTCTTTAAATCTATGTTTTAGTGAATTTTGGAAAAAATATAACATCATGGATACCGTAGGCAATATTGATTTCGCTTGGCAAGAATTAACTGATAAATGCATGAATGGAGTGTAGAAGAAGTTATGGCTGAAGGTATCCAAGAATTCTCAACGAGAAGAGCCTGTCACTGTATCGTTAGGTTGACTTTGGTCAACCTAATTGATACAACAGGACTAGGAGATGTAGACAAGCAGGATATTGAGGAGTTACATCAGGTTTCTGGCGAGAGCTTTACCAATGACGACCTTCAAGAAGTGGTAGAACAAGGAATTCATGTAGAACTAGAGAATAGAGATTCTGAAAACGAAGAACCCAAAGAATTTCTCTACAGATTTCCTTAGTAAAAGTTTGGTAACCATAACTAAAATCGTTGATCAAATTGTAGCAAATGATCAGGATTTTGAAAGGAGTGCAAAAGCAAAACGAAGCGTTTTGTTTGGATGTGATCTGATACCGACATTTGCTTCAGGAAAGAAAAAGAATGTGACAAATGACACTAGACGACTTTATCACAAAAAACAAGAATTTCAGAAGAGCCAGAACCTTTGTCACAAAAAATGAACTTTACATTTCTGTGTGCATATGTTTATGTGTTATTTAACATGTATTATTATACAAATTAATATAAAAATAACTTAAAATTAAAGTAAAATTTGTTTATTTTTGGTCGTGTGTTCCCCTATCCCTATTTACTCTATGTTAAAATGACCCCGTTTAACGCTGTTTTGCTTAGCGCTTTGTTCTCTAGGAACGCATCCCCCATGTTAAGCAGGATCTTACTGTAATATATAAAAACCACAACAGTACAAGCAAACTGGAACAATATATATAGAATCTCACCTAAATGCAAAATTCCCAGCAATGAATTTTGCATTTAGGTGAGATTTTATATGAGTAACATAATTAAATTAGTAGTAATATAGATGGATTTTCAAAGAAATATTATCAGAAACATAAAAGTGAAAAATTTATTAATGGGACATGTCAACAAATTATTTTAAATACCCTTTTCAAAATTATGTAATGAGAATCCTGAATGGAAGGTTAAGGAATGTGTGAAACAGATTGCAGGATTGACTTGGATTTTACTGTTGAATTATGTTGAAAAAGTGAATGGAACAAAATTTGAAGATAAAAGCTGGGAATTACACAAGTTATCTTTGACCAATAAGTGGAAAAATTGGAAGCCTTGTCTCCACAACTTTGATTTCTTCAACAGATTTGTCATTAGTGGAATGATTTCAGATTTCTCTATTACAGGTGAAATCCTTAGCCTAAAGATGATGATGTCTGTAATAAATTCTGATCCTGATTTCCCAAATTTAGGTCAAACTTCCATAAAGCAAAACCTGCCCAATTCATACCTGGATTTGTCATGGTATATTTCTACATTTTCACTTTACTACTTGTTCTCATTAGTAGATACTGCTAGCAGCAGAATGTACTAGTAAGATGGAAATTTAAGAGGTCATCAGTTCATCTCAGACAAGCTGTATTATAGATGATAAGTGTTGATAAGACTGTCACAAAAGTCTATAATATTATAGTTCATCGCATGCTAACTGGATCACACGAATGTGTGTTTTATCCATAAAAAATCGGACATGAGAAAAGTTTCAGCATTTTGGGTCCCCCGCAGATTGACGGTTGATCAGAAATGCACTTGAAAAGTTTGGTATAATCTCATTTGTGGTGCTGAAAGCCAACAAAGCAGACTTCCCAAATTATCTCATCACCCAAGATGAAACCTGGAAATATTTTTTCTCAAATGAGGATGACAATCCATGGTAACTACTACACAATGTAACAATTGAATAATGCAATCAAAGAAAAATATCAGGGGGAAATGGGAGAAAGAGTCATATTTTTGAAGACAGTGCACCTAGTCATAAGATACAGGCTCTCAAGACAATTGATGGATGTGCCTTTGAAGTATTAGAACATCTACCATATTTACCAGTTTTAGCACTATTTGATATTTGTTTTTCTCAGCAATGAAAAGGTATCGGAAAGGATAACATATTTTTGAACGATGGCAGTCGTGCAGGAGTGGTGTGACACAGGACTAAGTTTTCACAAGGGTTTTTCAAAGTTGGAACACTGATGGGACAAAATGCATCACACTTAATAGAGACTATGTAGAATAGCTCTACAGTTTTAGTTGACTGTGACAAGTGCTTTCTGGTTAAGACGGAAACTTCATCCAACAGTTAAGTTACGAATTAGATTATGAATATGCTTTGATTACTATCAGTATTAATTAAAATTATTTGTACATCTTGGTTTTTTAACTGTTGATATGATAGCTAATGAACATACTAAATGTACTGAAAATGAAAGATTTATGACAGCTTTTCAATAATTCATATAAAAAATATTAAAATGCCATTTATACAAAACATTTTTAAAAATTGTCTAATTTATACTAGTAAAAAAGTACTTACAAAATTTAATTAGTAGTAATTTTTTAACTTAATGGGTATTTAAAATTTTAAAGAGGTTTGCTTGATTTATTATTAGAATTTATTAATGTTAGTACTGTAGCATTAATAAAACATAAATTCTTGAATATTGATTTCACAACTTTTGATAAAGTCAAGTGTTTGAAAGAAAGTCACTTCATAGTGTCAGCATAGAGCAAAATGTATTATATTTAACTTTCTTAGTTAAAGAGGACATGAAATTTTCTATTAAATGTTCTTATTGTTGGTGATTAACAGTTTAGAATAAGTTTAGATACTTGATGTGGTTTAATTTTCAAAATGATTGGTAGATTGTTCTTTTCTCTAATATAACATATATGTTTTGCTTTTAAAATTTACAATATATATCATAATAATAAAAGCTTTTTTATTTGGAATCTCCTGTAAAGTACATCAAAAATGAGTTATTAACTATGAGTCCTGTGAGTTATTAACTAATTTAAAAACTTGCAGGATTTTTTTAAGATTGATACTTTTTTCCTAAGACTTTTAATTTTTAGTATTAGAATTTAGATAGATATTATTGTAAGATATTTAGGTGTAATTAATAATAATAATAATAATTTTTTTAAATAAAAATTTCAGATGATTCTTTCAAAAAATAAAGATGATGCAGATCGTGTATCTGTTTTAGAAAATGATTCCTTGGAAAGACCAAATATAAAAGTTCCAAGTAAACATATAATATCCATGGATAATATATCTTTAAATAAAGAATTGGGTGTTGGAGAATTTGGAGTTGTTCAGCAAGGAATTTGGACCAATGAAGATGGTGAAAGAGTAAGAATTATTATTTTACATTTATTTAATTTAAATATTTATTAAATTTTGATTTTGGCATAAATTATTATCTATATTTTAATATTTAAACTAAACAAATTTTTATTATAATATGTGAATTGTTATACAAATGAAAAAATATCAGTAAACACAATTTTTAATACTAATACTTATTTCATTAATATTAAATACTAAAATGTATTTGATATTAATGAAATTATTTGACTCTTATAAATTTTTTATTCAGTTTTGCATGTACTGTAATTATTTTGTTTTCAGTTTTAACTCTGATGTAATTTCAATATTTTGAAGTGGTTAGTCAATAATAATTAGATGATAATTATATATATGAGTAACTAAATATTTTTTAGTTGAGTAATTAAAAAAAGGTTTCATCAAATGTATCAAATTTTTAAATTTATTTCATCTTCACCTACATTGAGCAGTTTATTTAATAAATATCATACCATTACTATGAAAATAATTTCATATTTACTTATTCTATTTTATCTCTTATTAAATAAAAGAATAAAAAACCACATTTTTCTTAAAAATAATTCCTCTCTTTATATATATATTAGATTTATTTTGGATTGATTTTTGATGTCTGGATGACTAAGCGGTTCTACTGCTCTGGGGACCCGGGATTGAATCCACATGGGTCAAAAAGCTTAGGAATTTTTTTGGTTGGTGGTCCATCTGGATATGTCAGGCCCCATCCCTCACCACCACTCACTCACAGTTGCCCCATTGTGGACCTGGCTGAACCCATAATGGGCTTGCTAAAAGAGGCCTTAGTGCCACAGGGTGGAGAGAGTTAGAAAAAAAAAGAAAAAATATCCAATTCATTTGTTAATTTTCGTCCGATTAACAAATATAGTTTTAAAATATCGTCGCCAGGGGGTAGCTTTCCTCATCTACATTTTACCAGCGCCTATTTCGTTGTAGATAAAAGCCGAACCAACCCCAAGAAGGCATGATGGAGAATAGAAGACGTCCGTACTTTACCAGTTCCTGCTTCTTTACAAATGTTTATATTTTTAATTAGATATATGTTTGTGTTTTTAAAGGACTGTTTGGCGGCCAGTAGCCTAAAAGGAAAGGTCAGTCGCCAAAAGTGTAATGTTTGGAACTTAAAAATGGTGGTCCCATGTTCCGGAAGGACTTTGTCTTCAGAAAATTAATTATCCAATTCATTATTAGATAATCACAATCTAATTAAATAGAAATATAAATTTGTATAACTATTTAATTTATGTCTTTATTAGTAGATGCTACCATATGCCTGTAATATTAGAATGTTTGATTCATTATAGAAATTTATTAGTGAAATTATAATTAAAATTAAGAATAAATTGACTTATCTTATAATTTTTGCTTGTTATGGTATAAACTTAAATACAATTTTTTAAACATTTTAATGGCTGTACTTAGTTTTTTCTTATCCATCTTTACACTTTTATTCTTCTTCTTCTTTGTCTTTGCTTTTTTCTGTGTTTATATGGGATCAGCATTCCCATCTTTAATCTGTCTTCTCCACTTATCTCTGTTCAGGGCATCCTCTCTCCTCCATCTCCTCTCTCCCAAATCCTCTGCCACCCTGTCTCTCCATGTCAGCTTTGGTCTTCTCTACTTTCTTTCCCTATCACTTCCAACCTTCCAGTCCTCTTTCCAACATCCAACAGTCTTCTCTCTCCACATACCCAAACCATCTTAATCTACTTTCCTGCATCTTTTTACTTATAGGACTCACCTTAACTGTTTCTCTTATATAATCATTCCTAATTCTGTTCTTCATCACATCACACATCCATCTCAGCATTTTCATTTCCATTTTGTTTTCTTTTCATGGGCCCTTGTAATTGCCCACATCTCAGCACTGTACATCATTGCAGGTCTTACCGTGGTTATATATACAATCTTCCTTTCATTTGCAGCTTAGTTTCTTATTGCACAGTATCCCACTCATTTTTCTCCAGTTCAACCATCCACTCTAAACTATCTATACTGGTGTACTTTATATATTTTTTTATATATTCTTATATTATCTACAATTTTTGATTTTTTTTGTTACTTTTTATTTTATTAAAGAATCATGTTTTTAGAAATTATTGCATGACATTTAGACAAAATTATATATAAAAGAAAAGATTTTAATATAATTTTGATATTAAACAGCATTTCTTTATATTATTAATTCTCTATACTGAAATTTACAAAATATATTTTTGAATTTATCATTAATATATACTATAATTTAAATTCACAAGATATGTTTTTATTTAGTTTTATATAATGAAAAAATTAAATTATCATTTTTAAAAATATTTTTATATATCAATAAGAGAATGTATTTAAATTTTTTATTTTTTATTTTATCTAGATTCAAGTTGCCATTAAATGTCTTTGCAAAGAAAGAATGCAGAATAATAATATGGAATTCTTAAAAGAAGCAGCTATTATGCACACTATTGATCATGAACATATTGTCAGGCTGTATGGTGTAGCTTTGGATACAAAATCACTTATGCTGGTAAACATTCTATATGCGTTTTAGATTAAAAATAATAATAGTAATCTTAAAATATTATATATACAATGGTACTTTGTATTTCAAATACTTTAGAGTTTGAATGCTAAATTTGACAAAAATTTGCCTCAGAGTTTGAATGATGCTTTGAAGTTTGAACTGTGTGGGCAGTGAAAAAACATGCTCAAAGTGTAAATGCAATCTGTTTTGCTCCGGAGTCATCTCTTGCTTTCATGTTATGCTCATATATTTTCAATGTTTTTTTTCCACTTTATTTTTGGTATGTTTGGTTATATATATTACGTGTTATTTGTCGATTTCTAATAAGTTTTTCTGCAGTTTTTCTTCATAGATAGCTTTTAGGTGTTTCACATGTTTTGTATTCTTTACTTCAAAAATTCCTGAACTTTTTAAACCACATTTGACACATTCAAAGTTTAGGAGCATCTTCCCCTTTCAAATTATAACTTTTTTGCCATTTGTATGACATATTTTTTCCAAAACTCATGTAGCTTAATATATCTGATATCCAAAGACATTTCAACTTAATTTTATTCAAACAAAATGTGAGGTAAAAAGTTTAAAATAAGCTTCTAAACAAACTGTACAATCTCAGATTAGCAATAATATGTTAAATTTCAGAACTGTTATAATTAAATTCACATCTATGTTCAGAAATGACAGCTGTTAAAATACGCAAAAACTTTCTGTTCAACCCAATGTAATTTTTATTTATTAACCATGTCATCAGAGAAGCCTGTGAAAGCAATAAAGTCTAAGAGGACTGCTGTAATATTGACAATCGAGATGAAAAAGGAAGTTATCGCAAAACATGAAAGTGGTAAGCATGTGGCAGATCTAATGGTTATGTTTAAGATACTGAAGTCGATGGTGTATGATCAATAAATGCAGTTTTCATTTTATTGTACAGTATTTATGTGTTTTATTTATTGTATTTATGTTTTAATTTATTATTAGGGTATTTAATTGTGCTATTTTCACCTTAAATTATGCAAATTTTATATTTTAAATTTATCTAAATAGGTATTATTTAGGGTGTGGAATGGATTAATTTACTTTCCATTATTTCTAATGTTAAAAACTGATTCAGACTTTGAATGATTCAGAGTTTAAATGGCCTCCTGGAATGAATTAAATTCGAAGTACAAGGACCACTGTATGTTATAAAATTAATTTTCAACTCAAAACTATTTAAAATTCTATTTTACTAAAATAGAATCTGGATCACAATTAAAAAATAATAATTAAATCTTATAATTGATATAAAAAATTTATTATATATTAAAATAAATTCAGAAAATAGTAAATAATTCAGAAACTTGGTAATTTTAAAATTTCTATTTTAAGATTACCCAAAAGTGTATTTAAAAATTGAAATGTTTTTAACAAAAACTTAGTCCATTCTCGGCATCAAATAAATTATCATCAGAACAGAACACTTACCTTTGAAATTTTACAGAATTTTATATTAAATTATTAAAAATATAAATTATAATATTGAAGAATATTCAAACATATTTTAAGTAAATAAGAACATTTTGTTTGTGTACAATTTAAAGAAATATATAAAAATTTTAAAACAAATTTTTAACTTCATAAAGAATAAATTACTTTAAAATGCAAGCTTGATCCAGAATGCAAGTTACCTGTTTATCAAGTCTATAAAATCCAAGATCAGCTAAGTTTAATGCATAATTATTTAAATAAATGACAAACCTAGAGTTTATATTGTGAAATTATTGAGGAGAGATAAGGACTTAAGTGGAATCTTCATTTAGATCATTGAGCAAAACAATCAAAGAACATTTTTCATTTGAACTAGGCCACAAAAGGATTCTATTCTCACATCTTTCAGCTCAGCAAGTGTTAGACAGTGGTACAGAAGAGAGAAATCCATTTTAGTCATTGAAGATACTCAACCCCCCTCTCATATTTCTAGAACAATTATACATTCACATCATAAAGAAAATGTTTAGTGAATTATGTGGAGAAGAAACTAGCATAACAATTCTAATATTTCAAATTAGAGTATTATTTTGTGCACTTGTATAGATAAAAATATATTAATATATAATTTTTTATAATATACTTAAATATACTAATATTAAAATTATTATTAATTTTAACAAAATATATAAAATCCATCCAATAAACAAAGTGTTAATTATAAATACACTGCACTAACCTTATAATGCTTTGTAGTTATTAGTTACCGAAAACGTTTGTGTTATGTTCCAAAATAACTGCAAAGCATGCATGAACATTTTAAGTAAATTAAAAAAGTAGGAAGTATTAATTGAAAATAAAAAAAACAAGATTTTTACAGAAAAGCAACTTACTAAATAGACATTTTATATTATAGCTAGAGCCTAATTGGGATTAAGTAGGAAATGTTTATCTTGATTTCTACTGAAATAGTTGAAATATTCTTCTATAATCTAATAAATACTGTCTTTTACAAACTTATCAATGTAACTTCTTCAATTATCTTCCTACTAGTTAATGAAATATTTTTTATTTTTCTGCTAATTTTATTCAAATATATGCTTGGAAAAGCTTATAATAAAAATGAAAGTATTTATATAATTAGTAAATTTAGTTTTACTTTTTTTTTCCAACACTAATCTGTTATTAAGTTTATAATAGTTTAACAAGAAATTTTTGTTAAATATTTGTAATTATGGCTGCTTGTAGGTAACAGAATTAGCTCCTTTACGATCATTATTGGAATGTCTTAAGGAACCAGCTCTTAGACCTAGTTTTGGTGTACTGTCATTATGTGAATTTGCTCAACAAATTTGTGATGGAATGCAGTATTTAGAAAATAAACGACTTATTCATAGAGATTTAGCGGCAAGAAATATTTTAGTATTTTCAAAAAATAAGGTAAGTGAGAGATAATTTATTTAAACATCAATATTTTTATAATACACAATATATTCTTTGTTGTTATTATTTTAGAAGATGAACATTTTCACATCTAAGAAATGTATGACTCTATTCAATAATTCAAAATTATAAGCCAAAACCTATATTTATTAAATTTTTATGATTTTCATAAATATATTGACATAAATGATGTCTAATTAATCTTAAGATCATGTACTATTGAAAGCTTTATAAAGTCATGATTATCAATAAAACACAATAGTTCTTATTTTTGAGTATATATATTTAAAATTATCATTTATTTTATATTTATACTTTATTTGCAAGTATATTCGCATAATCAATGTAATATCTTGGCTATGCTAATTCAGCCACTTTGTTCTGATTGGCTATAATATATTATAATGCAGATGTCTGATGAAAGCAGGAAGCCAAAATACATTGAAAATAAAAGTTTGTTTCAAGAAGTCATTAACCCTTGAAACAAGAGAGAGGATTTAGTGTATTTTTTCAATGTTTCTATGTTTATACTTTGAAAAATTAAAATTGAGAAAATATTTTTTTGGATTCATTTAAAAAAGCAAATTTTTGATTAAAAACAATTGTATTATCTTTTGAATAATAATAATAATTCTTGCAGTTACTCAAATAACTTTATTTATTCTTTACAAGTTACATGTGCAAAATTTATTTACACTTTCATTTTGAAAATGTTTGATTTTTTTAGTTTTTATTATAAAGTCTACAAACATATATATATACAATTACTAAAAAATATTCTCTTTAATGATGCCAAACTAATATTAAAAATAAATCAAACTGTCTTTTGCATTAAAGATGTTTAATGTTTACTCGCAAAGTTTTTAATTCCAAACAAGTACTTTTGACATTTCAAAATGTCATCTTCAGGTTGAGTATATATCATTATGAAATACAATTTTTAAAGTAAACAACTTTAATGTCAACAGGCAGTTTGGTTTATTCTTACACAATTACTACATAATGAAAGAATTAATGTTTAATTCTTACCTTAATAATGCTATTTGAAGTTGTGCTAAAAGTTCTAAAATGATTTTTAAACATTCCAATTTTTTTTTATATTAGAACTTTTTTAACCTAATTGTTTTCTAGTAATTATTATGTGTATTAATTTTACTTTAATATACGAATAATAAAAAACATTGAAATTAAATGTTTTATTTGTATTTATTTCAATTTTTAATGTGTTGATAAAACTAATATGCTTTTCATGCATTTGTATTGATATTTAACAATTTTATTATTTTAAAAAAAAAAACAGTAAGGGGTTCCTTATCTGGAATTTAAAAATTTTAAAAATTTTGACAACAGAAACAAAGTTTCATTTCACTATCAAAAGATGGCATTAAAACAACTTCTCGTTTAATCACTGGAAAGGATAATCAACACACTAGAACCTTTTTGTATTCCAGTAAGAACAAATTTTAGTTAGAACTAACGTTTTCAACCATAATCATGGTCTTCCCTTGCTTTTGACCAGATGGCATTAGTAATTATGTCACAGAAAATTAGCATTATATTCAGTTGTAATTGGTGTGCAAAAATCTAGGAGTTTTAATAAACAGATTCTCGATGGCTGAGCTTTAAAATCTTCTAAAAAGCTTAATGACTCACAATCAGTAATGTTAAATCATGCTTTAAGTTGTCATATTGTTTATGTACAGTAGCAACATGAATGATAAAAGAAATAACAGTAGTAATTGTTTATGGATAAGAGAATGAAATGTTGGAAAAGAACTCTAAATACAACTAAAAACAACTAAATACAGGAGGACTGTCTTTTTTTATATATATTTAAATAAGCTAGTTATGATCTATCTAAAATAAAATAAGTGCTTATTGGGTTATGCCAATGGTCCTATTTCTTGAGATGTATTATAGTCTAAAGAAAAACACACAAGAAGAATAAATCAATTTTGATATTAACTATTTTCTAGAAAAATATCACTTTTATGAAAAGTTAAAAAATATATTAGTTAATGAAATTACTTTGAATAGTATATTGTTGACTTAAATATTGGTAAGTTGTGAAGCACTTGAGAATACAGTGTAAGAACTCAGTGACTTTTTTCTCTATCAGTCATAAACATGTAGTGTTAATTATTATTTAAAAAAGCATTTGCAAGAGGATTGTAATTAAATGCTGTTCAGATATATTTACAGCAGTATTTAATATATATTACAGCATAAATTAACAACATAATGTGAATGAAATAACTAAAAAAAAAGTGAGTTTGTCTTGGATAATAATGAAAGCTTTCTTGATGATGATATTGTAGATTTATATTTTTTTATAAAGTAAATAATACATATGTATATATATATTTTATCAGTGTCAATGGTTACAATAAACTATGCCACTGTGAGAGCATGTGTGTGTTGCATATAGGAAGCTTGGATGTTGGGAACGTAAAATCCAGAAATTTTGGAAACTATAAAGTGTAATATTTCAAGTATTCTTGATAAGGATTATTTTCTGTATTATTTGTAACAGAATATATATTAATAGAAATGAATAACTTTGCATTGTAAATATTAATCATATTACTTTTTTGTAATATAGTAAAATATAGTAAAAGTTCCAAGTAGGATTTTATTTAATTGAAGTAAGTTTAATTTTCAGACTGTCGTGAAACACGAAAACGTTCTTCTCAAATTGTAATTAGATAAATGGAATTTGATATATTAAATCATTAACATGTTAAAAGTTAATGAAAGTGAATATATAAATAAAATTGTATAGATTATTTTTATATTAATATTTGCGATTAAAAAATTATATAATAAAGGTTTAGTTTTGTACTAATAAAAAATTTTTCAGGTTAAAATAAGTGATTTTGGCTTATCTAGAGCACTGGGAGTTGGAAAAGATTATTACCAAACTAATTTTAATGTAAATTTGAAACTTCCTATTGCTTGGTAAGTAATATTAAATTTACAACTTTTTTATTTCTTCAGTTTATTTCTTATAGTTTCAGTTTCTTTTATTTCTATAGTATTCATAGTATAATAATGTGTGAGGGCCAAATTTGTATGCAGATGCATTGTTTTCCTTAAAAGCTATCATGTTAAAACCTTGATATAAACACAATTTAGGTCCAGTTATATTACAATTTTTTTTTTGTTAGATTTCTTTAACTTATTGTCAGGTGCAATCAATATTTTAAAATGAACAGGTACGACCTGTCCTGGGACAGACAATCTTTTCTTTCAGATTAAATAATATTTATCATTGTTTTTTTTCATTATTATATATTATAATTATTTATTTGAAAAAATAATATACACAAAAAAAATACAAAGCAATAAGGAAAATACAGTAAAAATACAATATAACATATCACTTAGTTCAGCACTATTAGAGTTGTCTTCATTAGAACCACACATTGCAATTCACTTTAGTGATCAATCTCAAAAATTTTTTTGCATTTAGGTTGCTTTCACTTTTACCTTCTTTAGTAGTTTTGACATTTTGCTCCTCCTCTTCCAAATGATCTTGAAGAATACAAGACATGTCTTATAGTTGTATGAAGCTATGAAAATATAATACTTGCAATTAAAAATGTAAAAGTTGTAACAAGTAGTAAAAACGAACCAATCTATTTTTCTGGTAAAAACACAAACATAACGTAACAGTTATAACTTATAATTTATCAATTATCTATAATACAAAATAAATGTTTGCTTTTATTCAGAAATAAATATATTTTTTAAAATTCTTAATGTTTACTAACAAAAGTAACATAGGAAAAGTAAATATAGCAGGAAAAAAATTAAAGAATTACTTACATCTTTTCCACACATCCACATAACACGAGCAGGTGCAATATGTAATAAGGATGGGTATGTAGTGGGTTATACATATTTCTTCTGAAATAAGTAATGGTTTTTCAAAATGAAAACATTCTTCACTCTAGTATTGTTTAGTGCACATATTCCTTCAAGAATATATATATTCTTCAGGCTGACCACATGCACTTGAAAGCAGCAGTGTATGTGTACATAAGAAGAAAAATACTGTACCGAGGATGGGGTTGCACCTGACAAAAGGTTAAAATTTGCTGAATTAATTGATGTTTTTGAAATTATGCTAAGTTTTTTCTTGTTAAAATGAATCATAAAACACTGTCAATTAATAAATATGTAAAAATATATGTAGTGTTAAGATTATGTAGAATAAACAATCTAGTTAAAATCAGAGTATAGCAAAGAGCAAACTAAAGAGCAAAAAAATAGTTAGCAAAGAGAAAATTGCCAGATCATTAACAAAAGCTATATTTTTTCTAAACAAAACTAATAGTAATTGAGTTGAGCTCTTCATAAGTCAGTGTTTTGTCTGTGATTGAAGTACAAACCAACTATACGACCACTAAACGTAATTTTTTACAAATATGTACAACTCGGCAAGGCTGATGTGATGATGCCAGAATTTTAAAATTTGATCTATAGGCTAGATATTCAAAGTCCAAATTTGCCATGTAAAGTCTATGAGCCATTTGCCAGTTGTAAGCCAGTCATGCACTACATGTCAATTGAGTGTCCCATTGCTGGAAATTTATGTTTATCTTTACAACAATTTTTTATTTTGATTTTCACACCTGGTGTTTAACAAGCATGGCCTGTGGCTATACGTCTTTTAAATGTTTCTTGTTGTTTTTGTTGGTTATGACATTGGACATTCATTTCCTCCCCAGAATATGCATGTTTTAAACTGCTCCATATTTGTGTTTTCGAGCGAAGCCAAAACAAAAAAAAAACCTATGTTGCGGAGCTCAGTTTCGTTTTCCTATAAAATACTTAGTAATTTTGTCTGAAGGTAGGCTGGGCTTCCATGTATAAATCAATATTAATATTTAGAGAAAATATTAGTTCTGAGTAACACTGAAGGTTGTACTGTACTTCACGCATATTAACAGGATACATTACCAGTTTAGCAATCATACTATCTGAATACTTCAAGCCACTCTCCTCTAGTTTAAAAGAAACACTATTTTTTTAAGATAAGTTTAGAAAATATTTAATTTCATCCAAATTATATTTAATTATTACTTTAGATTCAATCAACATTTGTAATCTAAAAGTATTTAAAAGTATTTTTAAATGATAGTTTATCAGCTTTTTAAAGGCACTGTTATTGAAGATAATAGAAATTTTAATAATGTAATTATAGGTGCTCTCCAGAATGCATTAACTATCTTCGATTTACATCAGCAAGTGACGTATGGGCATATGGAGTTACTCTATGGGAAATGTTTAGTTATGGTTTTCAACCATGGGCTGCATTAACAGGACAGCAGGTTTGCAAATTTTTAAAATTTATATGATAGAAAAACTTACTTATACTTTCTTTTCAAAATTGTGCAATGGAATGAAATTAAGAGAAATTTATATAATTAATAAATAATAATAAAGGAATTTACTCTTAATACTTTAATTTCCAGTAATCTCAAAATTTTTCTATTTTATAAAATTATTATTTAAAGTCATTATTTTCTCAAATCAGTTATACATTTATTAAATTTTGTTTATTTTCAATTAAACATTTTAGTATTAAATTTTTTAAAATGAAAATTAGTCTTGAAATATTTCAGTTATTTGTTTTGTGTTTAAATTATGTTTAAAAACATAATAAAGCAAAATTGTATAAACTTTTCTTAACTTTTACAAAAAAATTTCATGAGATTTCATATAAATGACATAAATAAATCAACATTAATGTTAAGTTCTTACATTATTCAGGATTTCATTAATATCATTTTGAGATTGTTCATTAAACATATAATATTTGTGAAATGAACATGTGTGCAGAATGAAAAGTAACTACCAGATAGGATATAAAATATTTTTTTTTAGTTTTATAATAGAAAAATAAACATACATATTTATACAGAATCTTCCAAAAAAGAATTCTATTATTATATTTTAAATAACTGTAATTATGTTAATTATTATCTGAGAATGTTGTAATGTACATTAAAATATTGGAAAACTGTCCAAGTTTCACATTTGCCCATTACAGTTTCTCAATGTGTGCACTTCATGTCACCTGGCATACAGCATCCGACTGATACTCAAATTCTTCCTACACTCGCTACTGCATATCTGTTGTCACGCCTCCCATTGCAGACACAATTGAGCTGCAGATTACACATGTTGCACAATGATGAGTGATTTTGACTTTGCAAACTGTAGAACACAAAATGCCTTCTCTATTGTGGAGTCACTGTTTTTGTTTACGATTCTTCTTAGATACAGTACAGAAAAAGATGTTTTATGCAGATGGGAGACAAAACATGGACAGTTACGCTATCAATTGTTGTACATTGCATACTTCTCAGATAATAACTAACATATTACAATAATTTAAAATGGTAGAATTTATTTTAGAAGATTCTGTATATTTTATATATGATCTTATAAAAAGTAGGATCTTAAATAGACAGTTTATTGTATTACATGTGAACATTATAAGAAAGTAGAGTAGAATCTGTTTATTTATTGAATATTTTATGGGAATTTCTATTGCTATCTGCAAAAATTCTATTTTCAAAATTTTTGTTTAGCTGAAAACTTACGAATATACTGCTTATTTAAAGCAACTAAAAAACATTTATTACAGAAATGTTTTCAGCTTTCTTGAAGTCATCTTTAGCTATTGCAATTAGAGTTGCTGCATACTCTAAAATGGAATACTTGTTTTAAAGAAAATTGTCATGTACTGTACTTGTTTATTTTTAGAATTCCATCAGTTTCCTTATGACACATTCAAATAAAGTTAATATATACATTACCATTATATATATAAATATGCAATACAAGTGCTCTAGATACAAAAGTTTATTTTGTTTAGAAAATTAAAGTAAGCAAAAATTTAAAATGTAAAAACTTACATGTACTGTATGTGTGAAGGTTACAAAAATATGTTTTATATAAAATGTATGTTTTGTCATTTTTACTGGGCAAAAAATTATGATCTGTACTAATGATATTATGTAAGAGTTACTTTTCAGTTACTGTTTTATTTTTTTAGTGTAAACGTGTTCTAACCCCTGAACAAGTTTTCATAGATTATAAAATTGATTCTTCAAAAAATTCTTTGAAGACGATGATAAATATTAAATCAAAAAATTGTGCAGAATGGAAAATAATTTCTCTTGACTAACATATTACATTTTTGCATATTAAATGTTACCTAATGCTGAACATTAAATGATTTCTCATATTGAAAAATAATAATAGGTTTCTTGTCAAATAGTTAAAACATTAATCATTACTTCATCATGTTGTAGTAAATATTTTTATCAGATTTGACAACACAGTTGATGCTATATCAGCATGCAGGATTTTAAATTGACTAATATAATGGTATAAATTTCATCTTTATTACTGTTATTTTATTATAAATAAATTTTGTAATTGCTGACACTGTATGTAAATATGTAGAATTATACAGAAAAATTATGTTAAATTTGTTTTATAAATTTAATAAAAATATATTAATTATATACAGATTTTAGAAGCAATTGATGAACCAAACTTTCAAAGATTGGAACAACCAGATTGTTGTCCTAAGGAATATTATTCACTAATGAGAAAATGCTGGCAACATGATCCAAGCAAAAGACCAAAGTTTTCCGAAATTGCACCAATTCTACCAGAGGTAAGAAACTGTTTTATTTTATAACACAATGCATTTTATTAATTTTAGTTACTGCCTTAAAAATATAAAGTCATTAGTATCAATAGAACTGCAAAAAGCACATTTGTTATTAAATTGTTATTCTTGATCATTCTAATATTTGATTAAATATTGTATCTCAAATTACTTGGTTGGAAAGTGATAAAAATATATGTAGTGGATCCTTGAATCACAACTCTCCCAGCATACAAACAAATCACTTTATTTTATTTTAGATAGTAAATTGTAAAGTTTACAGAATGCTCTGTTCACTCTATGATGAGCTTATAATTGCTGTTATCCAGATCAAGAAGAGATGACCAAGATGAGTGGTAGATATGCCTTCATTAATAGGAATATAAATATATTGGATAATGCATATTTAGGATTTTCAATAACATTTTTATAAAAAAAAATTTCATTGGAATTTTTTAAAATTATGATTAAATATTTTTTTAATTTAATGTTCTGTATTAAATTAATCACAATCAATCTGCCAAATTATTGGACTAATTTGACAGATTATCTGGTTGCAATTAATTAAGAAATTGGGTTATAGAGTTGTTCTTCCATATTAAATTAATATTTATAATGTGAAAATTATATATATAAAGAGAGTTAATTTATTTCTGTGAACATATCAATTTCCATGGTCTGAAAACAAATTGCCAAGACTTTATATTATTGGATTTCCATTGTTTTTTTTTTATATGATATAGGATGATCTCTATAATAGATTAATATTTATTATGGAGATTCTACATAGTTTTTATTAATGATTTATGATGTACTTGTTCAACTTTCAACTGTAAATGTTTACTATTGTAAATTTTGTACTGAACTTTTATTTCTATTTGCTAAATTAGTATAATTTGGCAATGTTTAAATTCAATATTAATTATATACTTGTGACAATAAATGTTATCAACAATTAGTCTATTACTCTTAAATAAGTAAAGCAAAGAACACTAAAATGAAAATATGAAATGGAAAGAGAAAATGATAAATTTATAGAGGTAAAAGTTAATGCATGTTAACATTTATAAAGACATTTATTTTTAAATGTTCATATACACCTATCCCTCTTTTTGTGCAGTGGATACATTTCAAAGAACACCGCATAGAAAAAATTGTGTAAAAAAGTACAGTAGATAGCATTTTCTACAGGATGCATGCATCCTATAGAAAATGCTTGATAGGATCCACAACTTTAAAGGCTGCCACATACTAGGCAATGTTGTTGCTTTTGATGTGATGGCAGAGGCAATTTTTATGATTACATGATGGTTTTGCTTTGACAATCAGGCAAATTCTCTGCTTGTGATATCACTTGTGACATAGTTCTGCAGAACCAATAAGCAGTTTGTCTACCCCTCTATGAACTATTCGGTAATTTGTTTTCTAAAATGGCAACAACTTGCATCAGCAAATGGAAGCAGCTGAAGCTAACTAATGTTGTTAGCTTTGGCTGCTTCCATTCATTGTCTGTTTGTCAGAAATGTAATAAATAAATGAAAAAGAAATTGGGGACCTGATATATTTATAAATTACAATAAAATAAATGAAATAATTTATATTCTTACTTCTATGAAAAATGTATCAAACAGCTCTGTTTTGTAATCCCAGCATAATGAAGACATGGCAAAACATGAAGCATAAACATGCATCTTGTTTGTGGCCTACAGTGCATGCTCCTTTCTTGCAAAATTTGAAATGTGCATGAGTTGTCGATTACAACCCAAAAAATCAAGCTTCTAGGATCCAAGAGGCATGGAACGGACTGTCTACTTTCCATCAAAGGATATGATGTAAAGTGACATTGAGTCAATGACAGGCAATTGATATCCATCAAGCGGGTGATGATCAAATGAATTTGCTTACATCAGTTTACTTCAATGTTGCCTGGTTTGTGGAAGCCTTAATGGAATGAAAAAATAAGCAGATTACGAAAGAAATACAAGCATTTTTATTCTAACATCATTTATCATTAAGATTATTTGTACATAAATATAGTAAGCATAGTAAACAGAAGGTAGCATGGGAAACAGTACATATAGTACTAGACTATGCTTATAAAGAAGATAAATGAACTCTTGATTTTAACAAAAAGTTAAATTTAAATTTTCAAATAAACTGTTTTTTCCATGTATAAAAAATTGATTGTGTAAAAAGAGGATTGGTGTTCTTTTGTTAATTGTGTTATTTCTAAATCATGTAAAAGTAGCCCACATAAAAAGAGAATAGGTGTATTATGAAGTTAAAAGTAAAATTTTTAACACAAAATAATTTATTTATATATGCATTACTTTGTAATCTAGACTAATTAATCATAAACTCCTTACTGCAATAATTAATGTCATATTGAAAAATATCTTAAAAGGAATTTTGTATCTTCAGAGAGTAATTCAGTCATATTTATCACATGATTAATTTATTTCTCTGAAAATGGTAGATTAATTATTTAATTTTTAAAATAATAAACTAATTAGTAATTCACTTTTATTAAACATTAAACGTTTTCATAATAACAATTTACTATTACAGTAGAGCATCAATTATCCGACCCCCGATTAACCGACCGCGTTCTAGTCGGCAAATTCAAATGTCCGCTAGTGACGTGGCGCTACAATATTTGGTTATGTCTTGGCTACTCTAATATTATTTTTGTTAAATTTTTGCATGTTTTAGCTGGCAGCACTGGCTCGACCATGAAAGGGAGGCTAGTATTTAAACCAGGCCTAATACACTATACTAATAATGTATTTTTTCATACTTTTCGGTTATCCGACTTTTCAGTTATCCAACCAACCCCAGTCCCCAATTAAGTCGGATAATCGATGCTCTACTGTATTCATAATTCATAATTATAAGCAGTAAAATTAATAATATACTGGTTACAACTGTTAAGAGTTTGGAATTTTAGATTCAGTTTAGATTATATAATCTTTTTAATGAATTCTTTTTATTTTGGAAACTTTTTTTTTTCTGTATTTAGACTAATATAGAAAATAATTAATACAAATGGCAATGTTTCTTAATAATAATTTCACTTTAAGTAGAACAATGTTGTAGTAGGTTTGTTTATTTACAGTACAAACCAGAGCAAGTTCAAGCAATTAAAGATAGCAGTGATGTATTAAATGGTTCAAAAGCAAAGAAAGATTCTCTTCAATATAAAGTTGGAGAAATAATTACAGTATTAGATAAAAAGTAAGATATTTCTATTATTATTAAAGAAAAGTTATTGATAGAGATTTGGTATATTAGCATCTTATTTGTTATCAGTATATTATCTTCTTGAATAGAGCATTAGTATATTAACTTATAAAGATATGATACTTAAAATATGTGAGAAACTTATTTAGTATAGTTACATATATATAGTATTATTAATTTTGAATTGTTTATTATTATTATTTATTAAATATTAATATATTTATTTGATAAATTTATTTAATAAACACTCATTAGCTATAAGTAACTGTAGATTTTTATTTTTTGAATTATAGTAAAATCATTTTGGGATCTTCATGTATTGATAACATTAAATGGCATAATTAAATACAATTACAATTAATGGAAATACTTATTTTATTGACTCTAACATTAAAAGAACTGGTTAAAACAATTAAAAAATGTATAACTTGAAGATTTATTTATATTATTATTAACTTACATATTTTGGGTCATGTTACTTCTAATAACATCAAACAACAATACATATTTTAATTCTTCAATAAACACTAATCTTATTTTTTATTATTACAAGAAACATAAAACTAGAGCTTGTTAATAATGTAATATTGGATGTATAAAATTACTTTTCAAGAATGAGAACAATAAGATAAAATGATCAAGACAGCAAATTAGCATTTTTTGAATGTTTTCTTCAAACCATTACCAATATTTTCTAGCAGACTCCTTTACATTTATACATGCACCACCTTTCTGCACTTTCTGTTAATTCCAGAGTAGTACCACTCTTTAAAAATTAGTATCAGGATTACCAGTTTTTTTTTTCCTAAGTTAAATCTCTGTTATGCAGGATGTTTTATTTTGCCCTCTGCATGTCATAATTCTGTAATTTCACTACCTAAGCTTTCATCAGATTCTTTGTGTGTTGTCTCAAGTAACCCCTCAACTCTACAAAATTTACTTCTATGGCTTACATTAGATAAACCAATTAATTTTTATTAATTGCATTTGTAGATAATTATAAGGAAGAATAATTTAACTTTTAGCATACTTTTAGCACAACTGTTTTTGTTTTTTTACAAAAGAAAGTATCCCACACTTCATACACCACTTTTTCTTGATTAATGGAAGGAACCAATAGTGAAAAATATTGCATCCTATATTTTCCAGTTTTAGTGTCAGGTAATATCCCTTGTACAGATTATTGGTATCTTACTCACAAATAAATGTTGAACTGGATATAAACCCATCATAATCAAAATAAACTATTCTAGTGTAATATCATAAACTTTTCTCTGCAGTTACAAAGTAACCCCAATTTAAGTATTAAAAATAACTATAGATAATAAATTTACTTAAAATTGGCATGTAGAATAAACAAAGGGCTTCACAATTGAGGCAGAGAAGAGCCTCAAAATAAAGGTTGACTCCACCACATGATGTTGTTCCTGTGGTATGAGAAGGAAGATTGTAAAAACCTTTGTATTTCTTTATATGTAAATTTTAAATGAATTTACAGTATCATCCAGGTTTATTTTTAATAGTTTAAAACATTTAGTTTTGTACATAGAATTTGTTTTTTACTAAATAAGAAATATTCTTTTTTGGACAATAAAGGCTTGTCTTTACTTATAATAAGAAATTTAAATCTTGAGTTTGAAAAAAATATTTATTTTTCTTATATTTTTAATAATGTCTTTTGATCAAAATAGTAATATATATTATTATTTTAAGTTTTCTTAAAAAGAAAAATTATTTCTCATATAAAGGTTAAAAGTTATTTTGAATGGTTTATTTATAACATAAACAACATCAAAACAAATGTTATAAAAATTTTCTTATCTCATAAAAATAATAATAATAATGAACAAAATTATAAATATAAAGCAAAACTTTAAATTGATGATTATTGATATAAAATGTTTTAATTATAATTTTTTTTTTTATTCATTTAGACCAATTTCAGAAAATTCCAGTTCTAATTTCTGGAAAGGAGTGACCAACAATGGTAAAACAGGTCTCTTTAATCCTGCTAATACAGTAACGTATCTTGGACGGAATTTACCAACAAATCATGCCACATTTTCAAGAGCAGAAAGCAAATCTGGATTATATTCAAGTCGAAGGAGGTAAATAAGTATAAAATTATGTAGAAATAAATTTGGATATTGTCTGAAAGAAGAGATCACAATTCTATCATATCATATATTCTTTTTTGTATATTTAGTTGCTTACAAATTTGATTTGTAGGTAATCTATACATTAACTTAATATATTATTATAATATTTATAACATTTATCTAAAAAGATGTGTTATAATACTTAATAATTTAGCTAAACATTATTTAAGTACAAAATGGATGTGGAGTCTTTCTTTAAATAATGCATCATAAATATTTTTTCATCAAGTACCTTTAAATTATTTTAAGTGTACTTTTTCACCAAATGGTATAAATTTATTTATAAAATAGTTAGTTATATTGCAATTTAATATTTTTTTTATTGCAGTAAACCCTTGCTAAGTTGGACTGTGTTAATATAAAGCTATCTACAGATTCTTGCACAGTATACAGGGTTTTCCACATAATACATTCTCATTAAGTTTGTTAAGTTAATATGTTTCCATGTACCCTCTACCATTTGTTAGGTCCACAATCTTCATTTTTTCTTACATTTAGTGTGAATACAGATTAAGATAGACATTATGGTTCCATGACAAACACAACACTATGCCATTACATCTTGCATTGACATCCATTTACTGATATGGTATGTTACTGGCATTCTGACTGGGACAAAGGAGCATATGACAATGCACTTAAAAGTGCCATAAACTGTATTGTATACAATTTTGTAATAATCATTCTGTGAACAGATTTTTGAGAAATGGCTTGATAACAGGAATTTATGACCACAGAAAAATTTGAGAAAATTAAGTATTAAACTCTAACTTGAAGTTGGGATCTTTTACCCCTTAAACTTTGACTTAAAGAGGTTTTACTGTATATAATTTATTATTCCATTTTTCTGTAAAATAATAAAACATTATACAATAAAAGCCTTTTACCTTTCCTGAAGTGATACCTAATATTTCAGTTTTAAATTCTGAATATAAAAATAAATAAAACTATCACATTTTTTTGAATATAATATTTGAATAGTAAATTGCACTATATAAACCTATTGTTTGGTGTTGGTAATATGTACACTGCCCAAATATTTTCAGGCTCCTCCTGAGTCCTGCTTCAGGTGAATCATGTTTTTTTGATAGAACACAATCACAGAAAAATAAAAATTCAAATGTCTGTTTAATTAACAATAAAATATTAAATATTTACTATACCTTTTACATTGAGATAATTACATCCTGATACAAACACGTGACATCTGATGGCCAATTAGGCATTTGTTTTATATTTTAAATTATTATATTGCATCATATGTTCTATTCTGATATGTTTTTGAATAAGTTCTTTTACTTGATGATGATTGCTAAAAGCAACTAAAAATGTTCAGTTCTGTTTTATGAGCTGGATTTTTGATTGTGTGAGTGTTTTGAATATTATCCAGTATTTAGTGCATTTATTATTTAATCAGTTTTGCTTGCTGGAATGAATCTAGTTTATTTTATAGATTCATTTTTTCATTAATCAATTACATATCAGAATATAGTGTGACAGTTAAGAAAAAAAAAATATTTATGATATATTGTTTATAGAACTTTGGAATTTATAAAGAAAACATTGAAGCTAAAGAAATGAAAACAAAACTTTTGAACAAAAATAAAGTAGTATTCTTAAAAAGATATTTTTAAAATATTTTTTCTATTTGCAGTTTGGGTTTAAATAATGAAATCAATAACAGTAGTTTCCAAATGATCAGCTAAATTTTTATTGAGCTAAATTATGGTTACTTAATAATCAGAAACAGAGATAAGAGTTTAAGCTTCCTGCCTCTATACTATAATTCTATGATTACTCAATAATCAGAAACAAAGTAATTTGGCTAGAGGTAGGCAGCTTAACCATCTCCCTGTACTCAAATTGCTTTGTTTCTGATTATTGAGTAACTATAATTTCATCCAATAAAATTCAGCAGATTGTTTGGAAGTTCTAATAAAATTAATTTTTTTTTTTACATTTCTGAAACTATTTTGAAGTAAAAGGTACGAAATTGAGTTTATATTGAATAAAACTTTAAATAAATTAAATTAATTTGAATTACCATATTTACTTGAATATAAGACGATCTCGCATATAGAACGAGGCGTGACTTATAGATCAAAATAAAGAAAATTAGATTTGTTAAAAAACTTCTAATTTTATTTTGTTTAATTACAAATAAAATATCAAATGCACGTAAATGCACACATTGTCCTGCAAATATTACTAGCATTTTAAACATGTAAAATCTTGTAAAATCGATTACATAATTTGATCATGTAAAGCTGGACAATCAGGAACCTTTTTTTTTGCCAATACTTAACAGTTGAATTCACTCTTCGTCGATAACACTTATGAGTTTCTTCAAATTCTGATTTCCAAATAATCATCTGTTTTCACGTGGGAATGAATTTAAACTTATATCGGGCTCTCATGTAATTTTGGAATTCAATTCAAAAAAGCTTTGCTTTTTTTAATGCTATTCATCTCTTTACTCCTGACAATACACAAGAACGATTCAAATGACCCAGATAAAATACTTTTGTTTTTAAACACCAAAAGGTAAAAATCCGGAAAAAATGCAAATATGCAGTTTACAAAAATTATACAAAAGCAAAACGAATCTTTTGCTTGTGTGTATAGGATGACCTAGGTTTTTGAAGCAGTAAAAAATGGAAAAAAACTTCATCTTATATGCGAGTAAATACAGTATATGATTCATTATTTATAAATTTAAATTAATTTCTGTATGGCTTACACATATAATCTACATTAAATATTTTTTGTATTTGAAGATTATGTAGGGATATGATTTCAAGACCTCAAGGTGATTTCAAGCATACTGGCCATGTAGGTTTAGATGGAGCATTTTTTGGGGATATATCATTTTTGGGTGAAAAGTATCATCAACTCCCTAAACAAGTTGTTACACCATGTAAGATTTTTTTTATTTTTTAAATGAATTTAAAATTTGTAATGTATTGTATGAAAATATATGCAATTTTCTTAATACTTAGATATGATAAAGATATGTTTAACACTTTCACTGCAAGTATAAAAACCAATTTTCCTATTAATATGCTTAAAAATTTGCTTTTAATTATAATATGTCTGTTAAATAGTGTCAAAGGAATTTTTGCTATCACATTTTTCTCAAAAAAATAGTCTCTACTACTTGGACTTACCAATAAAAAATTAATATACAAAATACTAAAACAAAACTAATAAATGAAATATATTTTTTTAAGCGTACAATAAACAATTAAGGTAAACTTTCTTGATATTCTTGAGATGATATAAAATATTTGACTTTTTTGAGATTTCAAATTTTTATACCATATTTAGTAAGTAGCTGAGTATGGTTATATCTAAATTAATAAGTTCTGGAAGTGGGGATCAGATGAAGGTTTGGGTAGTGTAACTGGCAATGCGACTGCACAGTAAGTGGGGATTGCAGGTTTGAGTCCCACTTCAGACTGATTTTTTTTCTTCCAGAACTGTCTAAATTAATTATTAAAATGTTAGTTTAATTGTAATTATTAAATTTAACAAGAGATGGTGCCTAATGCCTATCACTAGTGCCAAGTTACCATTTAATTCATAATAGCAGTGGTTATATAGTCCAATATAATTTGGCAATCATTTGGCTTTAATATATAACTATCAGGTTTGGATGTTTATATTTATAATATTCATTTTTAATTAACTTCTATAGCTTAAAATAATTTAAAATATTGTTAGTTTAAATATTTGTTCTATTAAGAATATGCTTTTGAATGTAAATTTGTAGATAAACCCCAAGATGATAAAGAGAAAAGCAATCTCAGTCTAAATAAGATTCCATCAATAGAAAAATTTCCATTATTTAATAGATCTGCTTCAATGAAAATTGTCAGTTGTGAGTATAATAATAATTTTATGTTTGTAATTTTAATTTGATATACATTAAATACTTACCTATTAGAATTAATTAATTAATTTTTGTACTTTATGGCATATAACATGCAACTTTTGACCCAAAAAAATAGGCTCAAAAAATCAACTTGCATCTTAGATGAAGTTTCAATCCCCCCCATAGGCTAATAAATTTCCCAAATGGCCTTCAATAGGCTACAGGTTTTTTAAATATACAATAACCGATCCCATTGCTTGATATTTGTTTAAAAATGTTATTGTTTAATTAAATATGTTATTACTAATTTTAATTGTTTAAAAACAGCATTATTGTAAATATTAAAGTTAGATAATATGAAACAATTATTCATTGATTGACTGTCATATGTATCCAACATAAAGGGTGTATTCTAACTTTACTTTTTTAACTAGAATACAGTAAAAATTTTCGGGCTTAGTGCTAAAGGCACAAGATTAAATACACTAAATACATTTCCCCTCCAAATATTTATTCTCTGCTGAAATGGAGGTGTCTTATATGCTGTAAAATATGGTTAAAATATGGTATATAAATTTGATGAGGAAATTACTATTATTAAATGCCTATTCAAATGGAAATACGATATGAAAAATTCTTATTTTTCTACTTTCCAATTTTGTTATATATTAAAATTTGTTGGTGAAAATGTAGAACTGTTTACAGTGTGCATAGTAGAAAATGTATGAACCATTTCAAATGAAAGAAATGCTAAGCATTCTTGTATACTCTAACTATACATATATATATTATTTTTTAGCCATTAGCAGCAATTAGAATAATGTTATAAAATTTAAATTTTAGGAAAATTGTTGGTGTTTTATATTTCACTACTTTTTGATTTTATTTTTAAAATAATTTGATTATTTCTTTGCCAATTTTAGATAAATGCATATTTTTAATAAACATTTATTTCAAAATTAAGTACCATGTATCAGTTTTCCTTATAATTATCTTAAAAATTAATTGCAATTTATTTTTGTACTTCATGTAATTTGATTTATTTAGAAAATTTAAGCTGACATATTTAGTTTTTTCATGTAATTTTTTTAAAACATGTTATAGAAACATACAGCAATTTTATCAAAAATACTATTTTCTATTTATTTTATGAAAATATGTTAAGTTTTAAAAAATTAAATATGTATTATATACAAAGTTTGTAAAGAGTATTCATTTAAATATATAAAAATTAATGATATTTACATTTATAATTTTTTCTTAATATATACTTATAATAAGTTATTTAAATATATTAGTAGTTGATAGTACAAAATAATGTATTCAATAGATGAAAATATTAAGTTTGGAATAATTTTTGTACACGTATTCTCTGACCTTACAAACAACCCTCCATTAGATTCAATTTTCAAACTGATTGCATTATCAAAAAGTATTCTGAGGCTTCTTTTTCAATGATTTTTGAAAATGAGATTTCTTGGCAAAAGTTTCTTTTGTGTGTTTAACATGTTACCACCATCTGACGTGCCGGCAGTCATACTAATTATGGCTGTACAGAGCCATCTGACCGCCCAACATCGCTATAAACAGTGTAGTTTCACTCAAGTTTAAATTATCCTGGCTTCGTAAGATATTGTTTTACATCCTAGTGATGGCTTCTCACACACATCTATAAAGTTGGTTCCAATCGCCAGCTGTCGTATGGCCTCATGAAGTGATTTGATGGCTGGCGGTTGTAGTGCTTTTTAATAAAAAACTATTTTTTATCTGATAGTGGTTTTTTAATAGTGAATAGTTAAAAAGAGGAAAAAAATATTGAAAACTAGTTTAATTATTCTCTTTTAGTACATATAAAGTAAATAATAGTACAAAACAAAAATCAAAGTATATAAGTGCGAAATAATATATACGACCACCAAACGTCATTCATATATTTTTTTTATCTTAACTCTACTCACTGTTATATAATGACCTTTCTATTTACATTATAATAAAATATTAAATATCAAATTTTCTCATTGTGGCCGGTAAATACGCAAAATATCATATTACAGGCGACAGTTAACGTGTTAAAAGAAATCCAGAAATTTGGGTGTTTTTTAAAATCATTTTTACAGATTGTGATTAGAATTGTATTAATTATAATTATCTAATAGTTATTACATTCAAAATAATTTTTTTGAAGATAAAAGTTTGCATAAACAAATTAGTTAACAGATTTGTTAATGAAAAATTTCATTTTATGATAGATAAATTAGATAGATTTTTTAAATATGCTGTCTAACTTTTAAAATGTAGTATAATATAAAACTTTTTGAAATATTTAAGTATTTTTAATAAAAACTTATTTATTTGTTGTGAATTATTATTATGTAATTAAAATATTGTCAAAAACTTATCAAAATTGTAAAATACATTTTTAATTTAATTAAATTTACATAATTAAATAATGATTTTAAAATTTTAGCAAATACTTGGTCAGCTCCCAGCCACGATTCTGATATTTACAAAGATAAAACTGGAATGGAATTGAACTCTGAAGTTGATCAGAAAACTGAAAATGAAGATAACGAATTCAATTTGGAATTTACGGTAAATTATTTGGTATAGATTTTGACGTTTATTTGATCAGTTTAAAATTAATGATAATTTTTTTCCTCCTTCTTAGACCCTGTTAGTGCTCACAGAGCACTAAGTGGGCCTTTTTTAATTTCTCTCCACTTCTTAGGCTGTCTAAAACAAAGTGACATATTATACTAATATAATATTAATGTAAAACTATTATTGCTTATCATATTATATAAATATAATTGATAGAACTATAATTTTAAAGTTTGCCTCTAACACTCTAAAACAAGGTATGACAATTAAATTTCAGTATAATCATTATAAGCATATAAAAATACAGAAATAATATTGAAACAGCCAGATAGTTGATCAAATACTTATCTTTTCAAATAATTATTTATAATAATAAAGAAAAATTAATAAATAAATAAAATTTTTGTTGCAAGTTGGATAAAAGTAATAATGAATATACTAATTGATTAATCAAATATAAATGAATGTTTTGTAACTTGCATGTTTTTGGATGAGTTATAAAGTTTTGAAAGTTGGCTCTTCAAATGTGATAATTTATTTTATATTATCATTCTGAAATCTTATATTTTATTTTAAGTCAAGTTTCCTTCTTTCATTGATTTAGCTTTCATAGATTATTTTTTTGTCCCCTAAATCAGACTGATGATGATAAGTTGATTAGAAGACATGCCATTATTAAATGCCATATGACAGAGAAATCGATAACAGTGAATTTAAGTAATTTTTTAAAATGTTTACAACAGTTTTACAAGCAGGCATTGACTACCTTAAAAAAAATATTGAAAGTTTGTCATCATTCTGACATTTTCTTTAAATTCAGATTGTGCTGGAATTTAATTTGTCAAAACTTGTATAAAGAATAAAATATTTTAAAATTAAATATACAATGGAAAATAAAATAAAATAAATGTTTCTTTACAGTCTTTTGATCTCGGTCCATCTCTTATGGAAGAAGTTTTTAAGGCATTAGGAAAGTCTTCTGTTACTGAAAAAACCTTAGTCAAAGATGATGATGATGATGATTTAAATGTAACCGACAAATTGAATAAATTATTAGAAAATGATGTAATGAAAGAAATTCCAGATGAGCAAGAATTGGAAGAACCTAGTTTAATATTATCAAATGAAGAAATAACTCCAAAAGAGGAAATATCAGAAACTATTAATATAAATTCTGATGAAATTGAAAATGGCAAATCAACAAATTCTTTAGCAGAAGAATGTCAACAAATAGATCAACAATCATTTTGTGAAACAGAATCAGAAAATTTAGAAAACGGTGAAGATAAGAAAGAAAATTCATTTGAAGAAATTCAAGAAACATCTGTTCCTTTAGATCCACAAACTAATTTTAAAGTTGAAAGTAATAATAGTTCTGACTTACCGAGTGAGAGGACTAATGGTTCAGTTTCTATTTCATTACCTATTGCATCGTCATCTACTTATAATGAAGGAAAAATTTCAACAGACAGTCAAAAAGAGAAACCACCTGTTTTATCTGATTCAGTTGATGAAATAGAATCTAATGATACTAATCCGTTACGAATGCTCAGAAGTGGGATGCCAGTCAGACCAAAAGTTCGTGGAAATAAACATAGTCTACAAGGAAACAATCGAATCCCAAATCATCATAACAGTTGTACAAATTCTCATTCTGTACCTGTTTATCAGGTAGGTGGACGAACGACTTTAGGCGAACCACCACCACCACCACCACCATCACAATCTCAAGCAAAAGAAAAACATCCTATAGAGGATAAAGTGTTTTTTCATTCACAGGAATCTGTTCCCTCAGGTGAAATGTCTCCTGATAGTAATAAAACATCATTTCTCTCATTTAATCCTCTTCCTCTTCCTCCAAGGGATCGTTCAAAACCCTTTCCTCTACTAAAACACCACCAACGTAAACACCCCTTAATTTTACCAGGACAAACAAATCTTTCTATACCATCATCTCCTTTAGTGAAACAAACTTCTTGTCCAGATGTTATGTCATGTAGTGCTGGAGGTTATGGAGAAATACTTCAGAATCGTGCTGCTAGTGATGATGGCATGGCAATCAAATTATCTGATTTTAACACATCAAATTTGTCAAAATCAGATCAGTCTTGTCCCAGATTTACTACATTTGGCCATGGTACTAGTAATAAAAGCAGATTAAAAGTACCACCTCCAAAACCTTCCAGAGTGTATAAGTAAGTGTTTTACCTCCAATAATTTCACTTCATTCTTAATTTATTACTATTTTATTCTAGTAAAATTTTATATTAAAATTTTAACATAAAATGTGAATATCCTAATAAACTATATAAATCTTGTGCTTTTATATAAATTTTAAAAAAATAAGTTTTATTTCTTTGGGCAGTGATATGACGATAGTTTAGTAATTAAATTCAGTTATTTTTCATATGTTAATCCAAGGAAAAATAGATACCATGATGTAGAATTGAGAAATATACAGAAAATCGTATAGCATACAAAGGATAAATAGTTATTTTTACATTTTTCATACTGACATTTTAATCACTATTATAACATGTAATAATTATTAAAATTATAATAATCAACAATTTCACGTAACAAAAGATAAAATTTGATTTAAATTGTAAAAAATATTTAAATATTTTTTCTGTTTTATTGAGAAATTTTTATAAGGTAAGATATGACTTCAAATTTGCATCATTAGGTTTTAGCTAATCTGTTGTATATATTAAGATTCTTTTGAAGATTAAGAAAAAAATTAAAACGGGAAAGTATTTATAACTAGTAAAAATTTCATCATTCTCAATGATCAGACAACTCCAATATAGTGATTGCTTGTGTGTGTATTCTGTTTCTTCTTTATTTTTTTGAAAATTTAATGCTTACAGCAGATTTTGAGAATAATATCAAAATTTTGTAATAATCTCAATTGTGGGGAGAATTATTTAAAAATTTATCATTGGTTAGAGCTTTTTAACAACAAGCACTACAATATATTTTAATATTCAAATGCTATTCTTCCAGTTCCTCTATCTGGTTCACAGAATTTAATGGTATATTAATGTTGATTGACCATTTTTCATTCTTACTTGAACAGTTAATTATCGTCAATCTTTCTAATAGAAGCCGAGGTTATCGTTCAGTTTCTATTCTTTTGTTACGAATAACGTAATGCATCTTTCATAATGCTAAAATTTATTCACTTGTTGCTTTAAATTAATTCTTTGGTATTTTATAGCTCAGCTAGCAATTACAAGTAAGGAGTCTGACAAAAAAATTAAGTTAGAAAGCTACAGTATATTACAGCATTACAGCAATAAAATGTTATCAGAACAAGAAAGATTTTTGGAAGAATATTATAAATATATTTTTTTGGCTTTAATGGTTTCTATGAAATTTTATTATTTAAATTTCTGGAAAATTATTTTCTAGTAGATAGGAATATTTTGTTTGATGTTATATATTAAGTTGCATTTTCTGATTTGTTTTCTTTATTGAAGTCATAATTGACATTTATATATATATAAGTTCTGGTTATATAGAAAATACACACGACCTTAAGTTTCACTAATATACTGTAATTTAATTTTAAAATGTAAAAAACAAAAATTGTATTTTAAATTAAATTATATTGTGGAAACTTAAGATTTTGTGTATTTGTATATCGTATCCTAGTTTTTGTTTTGTCATATAGCTCTGGTTATTTTATATAAAATGAAACTTAAAAATTTCTTAATTATTATCTAAATTTTTATATGGATTAATAACACAGTGAAATTCATAAATATTTCTTCAAAACACAAATAGAAATTGTCAATCTATGTTAATTATGTTATATATGGCAAAAAATTACAGTAGAGAGTCATTTATCCGAACACTTTCCAGTTGGACTGTGTCGTGCTGAATTGAACTTTTTTGATACTAGATTTACTTCTAAAGTATAATTTTTTTGTTTTTATATTTTTCAATATATTTATTTTGTTTGTACAAAATAAAGAAATAATTTTTAATGATACAATAGCCTCTATTATTATTATAAAAATTTTCGTTGGGCTTAAAATCGACGAAAATTCAACACGAAGCGACAAGCAACGGAGAAAAATTCAACACAAAGCGACACACAACGGAGAAAAATTCAACACAAAGCGACACACAACGGAGAAAAATTTCAACATCAGACGGGTTAATATATTTTTTCGTACATAATCGGTTATCCGAAAAATCCGTTATTCGAACAACCCCACTCCCCAATTGATTCGGATAAACTACTCTCTACTGTAATTGAAACTTATAATTGTTTTTATTGGACCGAAATTTTCCCACTAGCATTCAGCTGTCTGTCCTTAATCTCAAGAATGGAGTTAGATATATGAAAGTCGAGACTAGATATGAAAAGCTTAGGTGCAGGAGGCCCTGATTAACTATATATAAACACCTGGTTTGCATTAGAAGTCATGTTATTTCAATTCAAAAACTTTTTCAAGAACAGTTAGATAAATGACCAGCATGACTTTTGTTAATGGGAAAAGTATGATATGCAGGGGGAAGACACTACTAAAATTGAGAACATTGTGACAAAATATTGCAGTGCAGCATTGTGACAATGTCACAATAAATAATTGCTCGTGTTAGATTTAAATATTCATTAGGTGGTGAATGTCTTGTAATATTATCCTATTAAAAGATTACTTCAGTCTATTCTGTAAACATTAGCTTAGAGATACAACAAAAATAATTTACAATGCATTTCTATTTTGTTTTTAGACAAATAGAAAACTCTCTAACTATATTTCTAGAAATAAGTGCAATATACATTTTATTTTTCTAAACATTTTTAGTATTCTTTGCCTTCAATAGAGATTTTAATTAAATTAATAAAATAGTTTTTACCAATAATTGTTTAAAGTAGAAAGATTACAAATTTATCTTTTTAATTACACAAAAAAGTTTTGCATTCTGTTGTTTGTGTGATTGTGTTATTATTATTTATAATAATAATATTTTAGATCTTTTAAATTAGTGATGAGCAACCTTTTCTGGGTGTGGGCCACAAGTGAACTTCTTAGGCTTCCAGTGGGTTGCATGCATTTTTTTCTAATGGAGTTGCAGGCTTTTAAGCTTGCTGGTACCAACATATTTGATAACATCCGGTACATCAGGTACTAAAATAACGTATGCTAATGATATGCAAATTAGTAATATATAGTCTAGTTTATTTTAATCTTTTCACTGGTCAAGTTTAGTTTGAATGTACTTTGTCACAAATATCAACTTTTAAAGTTGCATAAGGGCACGAGACAGAAAACAGGAAAATGAAATTACATTGACAAAACTCTGGGATGGTATATTAGGACTTTGAGAACCATATGCAGTTTGCAGATTGCTCATGACTGTTTTAAATGATTTGTTTTAAAAACTTTCAATAAATTTGACTTAACATTTTCTACGTTAGTGAATTTTGTTCTTTAAATTTATCAGTTTTTCATTACTTTTTATACAAAGTTATATGTTTAAATTTGATATTTCATTATTCTAATATTATTTATAAGTATTCATACAACTCAGTTAAAATTTTCTTCTCATTTGCATTTTTATCATTTTAAAATTTGATTAAATTGTACATGCAAAACAAAATTTAAAAACTATATATTACTGTTATTACAGCATTGCTATTGAATGTTTAAATATATTTAAGAAATAAATATAAGTGTTAAATATTAATACATTTTGAGAGCCAATAGAAAGCTCACATTGTCTTTATACAGTACAATTTTGCTTTCTTTTAATTCGAATGTCATTTCTGAGTTATGAATGAATAACAAATTTCATTGGTAACCAATAAAATTAGTAAGTTGCATGTTTGAGTCCCTCTCCGGGCTGTTTCTTTTCTTCCAGAAATAAAAAATGAATTTATTATAATAATTAAAATGAGATTGCAGCCTAACCACTATCTCTAGTCAAATTATTTTATATCTAATTATTGAATTAGCCTTATTATAGCCTGATAATATAGCAGATTGTTTGGCATTGATAACCAGCTTTTGGTAATGTCTTAATGAAAATTAAAGCCAAGAAAATTATTATTATTAAGAAAGAAAATTTTTATAGAGATCAAATATATTTAATAGCTAAATAAGAGCATTTTAGATAATATAAACCAGATTTATAAAACATAGTACTTAAATCATATATTAGGATGAGTTTATATATTAATTAAAATTGCTAAGTGGGTTATTAATTATTTATTGAAAATAATAGTTTTATAATAATTTTCTATTTATTTTTAATTAAAATGAGAGAGTGAACGTACCTTCTGTTCAGTAATTATTATTTGCTCTAAGTCATTTATAATATACAACATAAATCATTAATAGAACCAGTTAGTTCTACTAAGCAGGAATTATTAACCAAATGACTTACAGATAACCTCTTTGCACACTTTTCCAGCTGTATAACATTTTTTTATTGTTTACCAAATTATGCACTAAGCCCTAAGCAGGCCGTAAATGGGGCCGAAAACATTTGCCTAGTGTATAATTTGATATATGATAATAAGTGTTATACAGCTGGAAAAGTGCTCAAGATTGTAAGTCATCAATAGGACAATATATTTTGAAAAAAGAAAAATAAACAAACATATGAAAATAAATGATGATGATTATAAAAAAATTCTTTGCATTGATATAGAGTATTCACTTATACTATACATATTGATAACTTAAAATGTTTAAAAGTTACTGTAATAAGTGTTTTTCTTTGCAGTAAAGATGATTCACACGAAACTCAAATTGAATCAGAAATAGATAATTTGGATAATATACCAGAGGAAGAAAATTGTTCATCTTTATCAAAAAATAACTTTAATTCTCAGGATATTTTAACAAAACAGAAAAATATAAGTCAAAGGTAATGTTGTTGTTCTAATTTTATGGGCAACATATGCATGAAAATCTAGAAAATGTTTTGCTTCAGTATAAAAATTTTCAATAAGTACTAATAATATAATCATTTTTAATTACAAGTAAATTTTCTAATGGAAATAAATAGAAATTTTCTTAATTTTTATACTTCATGCCTTTTATATAGTGTTAAAATTTTTGATTTGCATGTTCATTTTAATCCTCTGGTATTGTATTGATAAATCAATAATTTCTAATGTTTGCTTTTTATTTACTTTGTTTCTTAGCATAATGTGTTGCATAATTATTTAAAATATTTTTGATTCCAAACTAAAAAGATTTAAGTTGTTTAAGTTACATTTAATATTTACATTAAATTGTATAGAAATATTTTTGAGTTGTTACAATATGTTTCCTTTAGTGGTGATAAATTTTGCTATTGGAAACACAAAATACGTACCTTTCGTGATGAAAGATTTTAACAGAAAACCCAGATTTTTTTCTGTTAAGATCTTTCATTAAGAAAGAAATAATTCCTGAATGATTATACTTTATATTCATCTTTATATAATTGTTAATATTACAGATCTAAAAATGTTTCTAAATTTTTTTTCTATAATTAGTATATTTTATTTATTGATTTTAATTTTCTGCAGTTTAGTAATTAAAATATTTTTTTCAAAATAAACAAATTATAGTCACACTTCAAAAAGCAGATAATGAAGTATGAATTAAAACAGAATGCTAGCTTTTCACATTAAACATATAACATGAAACTTGAGGGATAAAAATTTAAATTTACAGTGTCCAAAAGGTTACTGTGCAGTGAAAAATTTGTAATGACATTAGAGTTATACATTAAAGTTGTATGCAATACCTTATGGTCGACCGATACCAAATGGATAACTTGCAGGTCTTGTACGCAGTACTGTATGCACCGTATAACTTGAATGCCATTACAGATTTCTCACTGCACAGTAACTTATTGGACACTCTGAATTTCTGAATTAGTCATGTAATGTAGTTTTAGTATCCAGTAAACATTTGTTAAAATTAAAGATATGTTCAAATACCAAACCTGCCTCCTCTTCTTTTTTAAGTCTGAACAGCCCAAATCCCATGAAATTATTACACTATAAATTATCTGTCAGTGAATTTTATTTAGTTACATACCCTACAGCCATGTTTTACATTGCAGAATTATCTATGATGAGAAATATAGATCTAAATTGATATTACACAAAGATACTTCAAATTTAAGATAAATTTTTTCAATTGTGCTTAATATATTTGTTGTAGTTATTGCAAATTTTCCTGTCTTCGTACATAAACTGCTAAAAATTTTTTCATAGCTTCCTCTTGTCGTATAGGACCGGATTTACCATTGCCGACCGGGCTACGACATAATTCCTCGAGACTTCGGATGCCTCATAATTCTTAAATCTCATAACTTTCGAATTTCTATACTTTATTTGTTTATTTCATAATTTCTTGTTTTATATACATTGGACATCAGGTGAAATTTGAAAAGAATGTAGAAAACAGTTGTTTTTATATATAATTTTCATTATAATTTGTTCTAATTTAATAAATTATTTCTTTTGTTTCTTGAAAGTTTTAAAATGCCACTATAAATTGTTTCATTGCACATTGCTTTTAATAGTTTCTCATATTAATTCTAATCTTTATTCAATCATTTTACAGTTTTTTGTCACTAAAAATATTATTTTTATATCTGCATTCTAATATAGATACTGAACACACAACTGAACTTTAATATCTAGCGATACGTCATAAAGATATGTTACTAGACAATATTTGCTTTCCAGAAATCTTGAAAAAAACAAAATAAATGCTGTACACTTCAAGGAGTCAAAACGTAGTTTATTCTGATAAACATTTCAAGATATTACACATCTTATCATCAGATCAAATACTTAAGATAAACAATTTCAAACATGTAACATAATAACAAATTCAAATAAATTTTAAACAGAACAAAAATTGTTTAAAAATTCAAAATCCTCCAAAAATAATAAAATATTGTCATTCTAATAACCACACACAAAAAAAATAAAACTTACTAAAAGTAATTAACACAAATTAGATAATATTATGTCTAACTATAATTCACTTTACGTAATTTTCTTTGATGAACGATCTTAATAATTTTGCAGTATTTCCTTTATTTTTATGAATCTTGTATTACTTTTTCACTTCTTGTCATCTTATTATCATTTTGTAAACTGAACTTTATACTGTAAACAGTGAAATACATAATGCCTTGAAAAATATTTAAATTGGGATAAACTGCGCTTTGATTCCTTAAAAACAATGAAAGAAATGCAATAAAGTTCAAGATTTCTGCTTGAAAATGGAGTTGTTTATTAGGAACCTTTAGCTTTTTTAGTCCAATAACAGTCACATCTATGTAACTTATTGGAGTAAAAATACAGATAACATGGATAATACTATTATTTATTTTAATAAGATTGTAAAAGAAAGGAGTGAAGAGGGGTTATCAGAACTTGAAAGGCATTTCCAAATACAGTAATAAAACCTATAGAATCGATTAAAGTTTTCCGTGTGATTTAAGTTACTAAAAAAGCCAAAATTTAGCCACAGTAAATTAACAGAAACTAGTAATGGAAACGATCAATTAAATAATAGTATTTCTATGAATGTTATCAATTATTTCAAAATTATCTTAACTATCTGTAGCTAAAAGGGAATATTCTGATTCATATTTACAAATAGTTCTTATTTCAATATGTTTTAGTTTTTTCTCTTTGCCATAAAATCTCTTCATGCCAATTGCCATGTCTCTATATAAAGGAAGGTCATAGTTCATTGGTGCTCAATGTTACTCGAAAGTTACATATCTAATTTTATTCATAAAAATTACATTTAAAGCAAAATTACCTTAGAAAATTGTTAATAATGTAGAATTATGCTTACAATTGTGTTAAATATTTTTCTATTATCAAAGATAACTTGAAAAAAGCATGAAAATACAATAGTAGAAATAGCTAACTTTAAATAACAGAATGTGAGCAGAGTCTGAAATATATAGATACATAGTGGTGTAAATATAAATTTATCATTGCTGTCAACACATCAAAAAATAGCAGCCATATTTTAACTTTCAAATTGCATTGGTCAAAAAAGGTATAAAATGTATATTACAGTTAAATGATGGTAAAAATTGATTGTGACATCAAAGTTACACGAGGCAGTGGAGGGTTCACAAATTAAATTTTAATGAAAAGTTATCATTTTGCATTTATGGTGGTGGTGATGGTTATTTAATTCAGATTTGATATTTGTTTGTTTGTTTATTATTAAAACATTTTATGATTTAATGTATTACTTTATTAGTGCTTTACTATTTAAAAAATTCATCAATTTTATTAATATTTAATTTCTATTTTTAATAACAATGTATATGAAAGTGTATAATGACTTTAAATAAGTCAGTGTATTATGTTTGTAAATTTTTCATGATAATATCCTCAATTTGTTCTCATTCTGTGGGCACTAAGGACTTTTTTTTAGTAAGCCTGTTATGAGGCCCACAATAGGGTGACCAGGTGGCGAGGAATGAAGCCTGACACATCTGGATGGACCCCCTTGAAAAATTACTGAGGTTTTATGATCCAGTCAGATTCAATTTTGGGTTCTCCGGAATCTTCAGTTCCAGAGAACCCAGAATCACTGCCACCTTAACCACTCGGCCACCTAACTGTCCAATTGGTCATATTGTATTTGAATGAAGTTTAGAATAACAAATTGTAATATTTGATAATTATTGAACTATTTCTTCCAATTTTAAATTTCTGGGTAACAGTTTTCATTTAAGTAAAAAATTACTCTTATCTGTTTGTTCAAAAATATTCGTAACAACAAAATATTTGAAAATAGCTTTATCTGAGAAGAATACGTAAAAATTGCTACACTCTTCAAGGATTGCAAGTCAGATTATCAGCTGAAGGGTTGATTCCGAGAGGCGACCACTCCAAGAGTAGAAGATTTCAGGAGATAATCTTAAAGGAAAAACCACCACATAAGATGATCACGGAACATGTATTCCTTATTACTGTAATAGCACAAATTAACAATTTAATTTTCATTGAACTAGCAACACTAGCCAAACCTGTAAATATTTGCGTTGGATGATTTAACATAATTTCCAATTGCAAAATAAGTTGGAATGAAAGATGCTACACATGTTCAAATAATTTGTAAAAAAAACAACCAAATCATAAATTTAATTATGCACGTGTAGCATGCTTAATTGCAAATCCTAAAGATTTTTGTTTAAAAAAGTAGCAATTTTCTAGAAAAGGAAATAAATAAATATATATATACATTTTCCTTAAAATTAAAATCAGATGGAGGTTTTTAAAAATTAAAATTTTAAACCGAATTGGATGTACAGGCATTTCCCAGATTACAACTCACCAGGCTTATGCCAATCTGATCTTATGATGCTTTTCATAATAAATCTGGTTCCTACAATCAATGATGACCTGAAGTTACAACACAATGTTTGCATAGCAGGCACAGGTACAGGATGCAAGCTGGAACTACTATTTGTGATTATTGTTTAGTGCAGCGTAGGAATACAGAGAAGCGAGCGAGGAAGACCGCATATAGTGCCATTGTTGTACGTTGTTCTCACGTTTCATTACGTTAGCGTATAATGCTTTGTATCTTTTTGCCCTTTATTGTGGCTCCCAAGCATAAGGTTGATTCTACCAATGGCAGTGTGTCAAAGATAAGGAAAGTCATTACGATGGAAGTGAAATTGGACAGAGTGCATTCACAAAAGGGAGAACCGGCTTACGATGAAATCCGACTTACATCAAGCCATAGGAGTGGATCTGTCGTAACGTGGAAACTGCCTGTATTGTGCTTTTCAAGAATAATAACTTAACTAATTCTTGATTTTAATATACATTCTGTAAGATAATTTAAAGTTGAGGAAAAATATGTCAATAACTATAGATGATATTTCAATTTTACATTGCTATTCTAGACTTCATTCTTAGATAAAATTCAATAAATTTCAATTGAGAATCATATATAATGCAACTCTGATTTATGAATGTACTTCATCCCTGAGAAATTTCTCATTAAATCAGGATGAGCTTATCCATTATTTCTTATAATCAAATTTTGTTCATATTTTGGCATAACTCAGTCACTCTACCTACATTTCCAAATAAAATTAAAGTGATACAAAATGCTTGTTTACCTAGCAACCAGTGATTCTAAATAGTTACAGTAGAAATTTGTTAAAGTAAGTTTTGACATCACCAATCAGTGGAGCCACATGGGTGTGGCTATGGAGGGACTTTACAATCACACTGTATTTGCTGAATGAATGATGGATGACTTAAATTTCTAGAGTAACTTGAAAATGACCCATGAATAACTGAAGAGTGATCTTTAATGACTAACACTGCTGGGAGGTAAGCTCCTTTTATATATGCTGCTGCACAGGCATAGTGAGGATTGAATTTTTGTCAAAACTTGCAAATATCAACTGATGCTTTCAAGACTAATTCTAAAAGATATTTGCACCAACTTGTTTGCCAATTGTAGTGTAAACATGTTTTAGGAAGAGGAAAGCACACATGAAAGTATCTGACCTGACACAAACAAGATGCTATAACAAAATAAATAATTTTTCTTGATCTTTTGATATGATGCGACATACAAGGTTACACTCTGAACTTTGCCTTGATTTTCATCTGAGATATTTAGCTTACCATATGTCTAAACAAATTTTGATTCACAAAACATTAACACACTAACACACTAGATTAATATCAGATAATTCAGAATTTATTATTGGCTACTTTTCAGAGATCTAAATTATCAGATATTCCAGATTATCAGGTGCCATATTAATGAATGTCTCCTGTAAATGAAAGTGTTAATTAGGTTATTTACTGATATAAAAGAAACTACAATAAAAGTTAATCTGGCACATGAATATCTAAAATATCTAAAATTTTATATTATATATTGAATGAACATTGCTTTGTTAGAGCTAGCACATAGGTTTTTGTTCAGTAATGTATGTGACTAATGTATTTTCCCCCATTAGTCAATGTGACAACAGTTCCTAAACACAAACTCATACTTGGAGTAATATGTACAACTTTTGTGAATCAAGATCTGTCTGGAAAGTTTGTGAACTTTTTAATTACTTACTAATTGAATCTGAATGAAACTAGCATAACCTCTCTAGTGGGAAGTTTTATGTAATATCTGCCAAAAGCAGTTTGTTCTGTCTTCATTTGTTGTAGCGTTATGTTCACCTTTTGATTTGCGCATTTGATTCCATTTTGCGATTTTTTTTCAGCGAGTGCAAGTGAATGAAGAGCTTTTGGGTTGGGCTAGATCTGATGAAAATTTCATGAAAAACATCATCGCTGGAGATGAGACATGGGTCAATGGATAAGACGTGGAAACAAAACATCAGTCATTAAAGGGGGTGGAAAAATCATCTTCAGGATCCAAAAAGGCCCAACAAGTTTGGTCGAATGTGAAGGTCTTGCTTGCTGTTTTGTTTGATCCTGAAGGTGATGAAATGTCTTTGTGAAGCAATGAGGAAGAAAAGACCAACTGCTTGGAGAGAACATCATCATCATGATGTACCTGCCTACACATCACTGCAGATGATAGAATTTTTGGCCAAGAACTTGACGCCACTTGGTGGGGACCAAGTGGCGTCAAGTTCTTGGTCAACCTTCACATTCACCAGACTAAGTCCAGTATACTTAATCTTGTTTCCCAAATTAAAATCTGCTCTCAAAAGTAGCCGTTTTGAATCTATTGACACCATTAAGGAAAATTTGATAGCAGAGTGTGCATCATTCCAAAAGAAGTGTTTCAGAAAGCATTCTTTTCATGGCAGAAATGCTGGATTTGGTACAGGAAGGGACTACTTTGAGGGTGACAAAACTGACTAGTTTCTAGATAAATACAAACAACTTCTATTTTCAAAGTTCACAAACTTTCCGGACAGACCTTGTATACAGTACATTCTGGAAAATAAATACAAATTATTGATTTTGTGCGATAATGCATTCATTAACCCTTTTACTACAACGTGGTTAGTTGTACTTTACCCTCTAAAACAACAATTCAAACTGCAGTCACTCACAGTAATGCTACATATTTTATTTTAAAAATTCACCAAAAATTAAATTTTTATCATAGAGATAGAAAAAAATCACATATATTTATTACTTTATGTGGTGTGGAGGTTATAGTTTGGCACAATTGTTTGAAGTAAAAATTACTTACAAAAAAATATTAAATTATGACCTAAATTTTTGATGTTATAAATTACTTTACTTTGACAAAAAGTAAAATTCTCCAATTTCGTTATTTGGTTTTGGTACCAAGCTAGCACGAAAGAGAATATTGTTTTTACATAATGATAGATTTATGCATATTTATCTATTTTTTTGTGAACAATATCACCTTATATGAAACAGTCCACATGTACTAGTTTTTTGTCTTTATTTGATAAACTCTCTCGGGTTAGTAGGACATTTCATTTTAGGCAGGTACCGAAACAATAAAACACATTACAAAAAGAAAATTGATTAGTGAACGTGTTTTATTTGTTTGAGAAAATAAGTAAATAAAACAAAACTAGAACAAAAATAAGAAAAATAATAAATAAGTATATATATATATAACTTACAGGCAGTGATTAGCGTTAAAATATCAGCAAATGCAAGTAAAATGATGCAGAGAATTTTTGATTAAAATTAAACATTTTTCAAAATGATAAAGTATTGTCATTTTGTATGTTTCAGGTGAAACTGAACTGATTATACATCGTCATGTTATCATAAAAGGGTTAATGTTTTGCTGATTTGTTTAGTCAATCTTAAAATAATATAATCATGCAATGTATCATCTCCAGAACGATTGAAGTGCGTACCTAAACAAATCAGAAGTATATAACTGTGCACACTAGTGTGAAACGTTGCAGCAATATCAAATTGCATACAAATTATTAAATTTTGTGAAAATACAAAAACATTCTGCCATTTTCAATAATCTGGCACCACTCTAATACCATAGGTGCTGAATTAACAAACTTCTTCTGTAATATGAAATGAGAAAATGAATACAACATAAGATAACAAGTATGCAAGTTATCAGATATTTTTTTTATTACTACAACTTTAGTGCAAGACTGAAATTATCTGCTGGATAGAGTAAGTAAGGCTTAAGTTTTGTCATATGTGAACACTTCAAATGATATATTTTTATTACTGGTAAGGAAATGAAAGTTAATTAAGATAATATAAAATAAAATTGTTTTTGGATTAATGAATGTTTTAGTTATCAGTAGAAAGGTTTATAATATAGTGGTAAAATTTGTTAAACTACACAGCTGCATAAGAATGGATAGCACTGTCCCTAGAAAACAAAGACATGAATGAAAGAAAGTGGAAAGTGATCAGAGCATATGGAAATTTCACAATCATTGCATTCACGATTAGAATATTTTGTTCTTGTAAATGTCAGTCGGTGTTTGTCGTATTGAATTTTTTGTTTCGTAAATTTGAAGAGGGATAAAGCAACTCTATAGTGTTCAATTCTCGTATATCAAGTACTCGTAAATCAGAGTTATGCTGTATAGGTATCACAGAAGAAAAATCAAAATTACTTGAATTGTCTTAAAACAAAATGCATTGATAGCATTTAACATTAATGCATTTTGAAACCTAGAAACAAACAGATATGCATATTAATTATTGTAAGTATACTGTTATGAAGTATATTGATATTGTTAAATCTTAGAAATATGATTCCAAAAGAATTTAATAAAAAATGCCAAATAAATATAACAGACAAATGATAGAAAAACATGACATAAAAGTAGTAATGGTCATTTGAGTAACAATAAAAATAAACATTACTAAAAAAGAGCATAATAATAATTGTGCTCTTTTTACTGATAGAATACATGGACAGAACAACAATAGGTATAAGATGATCTGTAATAAGATTGGAAATCACAAAATGTCTGCATGTTGGTATGCATACAAATTTAAATGATAATTTGGAAATCACATTTGGATTAAAACATTGCCAACACATTTTCCAAATATGGCAAAAAATTATCAAATGAATTTATTTTGATCTCATGATGTATAATGGATATTTACAAAGCTGAACAAGCCACTGAGGTTGATTTAATGAAGTAAGCAATACACCTTAAACATTGGGTAAGGTTGCAGAAATGTTAACATTTTTCACTGTGGTTAATGGGTCACCCTCCGACGGAGACCGATAAAAGTGGAAATGCCGTGTTCGTAATCTGTTACGTAAAAATGCTTTTTATTTTATTTACACAGTTGTAAAATATAGCACAAAATTGATAAAATTATATATGTTTTCCTTAAATATTTCAGAATTCAGCATTCAGATAAAAATTTGGATGCAAAAGAAGTTCATATCATACAAAGAATATTAAAAGATGAAGTAAGTACTAACTCATATAATGTAAAATTAAATGTTGTTACACAAATAACTTATATTTTCAAATTAGTAATGATTTAATAAAAAAAATTTTGATTAACCTCCAAAATTATTACAAACATTTAAAAAAAACTGTGATTTCGTTCTATTCACTGTCTTTTGAAAAGTACTGTTTCAGTTTTCTGTAAGAAGTCTGCTTCTATTCATGAAACTTGAGTAGAAGTAAACTTCTTACATTTCATGTCAGTGAGGCCAGCATAGCTTTATTCTATTAGATACTGGGTGGGCAAACGAAACGTCTACTCGGAATGCAACACGAGAACTAGCTGTGTTTGTTACCGTCCTGCTAAGTGTTGTAAGAAACACTTAAAATTTGAACATTTATTTACTTTGGTCTTGAGGTAACATTTGAAACTCTAAATGAATAAAATGCATAGAACACACTATAAGGCCAAAATTTGATTTTTTTCATAGCTGTATGAACAGAACTCTAAGATAACTTGATATCTTGAGATAAACAAATCCCACAAAATTTTAAGTGCATCTAAATTTGTTAGTCTTACCTCAGATAATTTTTTGTTTACATCAATACTTATTTGTTTCACATAGATCCACGGATAGCTACTTATTTTGTAGAAATGATGACATATACCAAATTATTACCTGTATTTTAAAACTGTTTTTCAGTGTTAAACCAAGAGAAATGGAAAAAAACTGTACCGTCCGTACCTGTACTTCTTTATGTAATTTTACTCGATCACGTGCACGTAACATTTATTTTAAATAACAATAATAAGTTAATACTGCCCTCGAGAGTCAATACTATGTGATAGTTAGTGACATAGATTTGCATTATAAACAGAAGATCAAATGTTTTCAAAACACTTTTCATTTTTTGCAACCAAACAAACAAAACGAAGTTACTACAGTAATATAACAATCAATTCATTGCACAATGGAAACAATCAAGATACTTGATAAATAGATTTAAATACAAAATTAAGTTAATAAGTAACTTTTTAGAGCACAATACTGAAAAGTAAAATAAAATCAACAAAAATAATAGGGAAGATTGTGGAGGTAAAAAAAAATTGCCTTAACACCGACACAATTTTTCGTGGTGCGAGACATTGTCCCAATATGCCGACAACTGGCATGTTTGATTCGACTTTTTCACTAGAGCATCAAAAGTGTTAAGGTTTTCGTAGATTCTTTTTATTAAATCATTATTAATAATATGAATGTTTTTGACTTTTGGTTCAGCAGTTTCCTCTTTAAATTTCATAATTTAATGATTTTAAATTAATGAATAATTTTATAAATGTTAATTATAATTCCAGTCAGTTTAAAATGATTTTTCTCAATTTTATAGTGTTATTTCTATTAAGTTAAATCTTATTATAGTAATGTTGTTATAAGTTTAATGCCAAAAGCAGACTAATGGAAAAGTCAGATTTTTTGTGCTAAAATAGAAGCATTTCTGATATATTGAAAATATTATATTCAACATAATCAAACTAGAATACATGAAACAGAATGATTTGAAAATCCCCTTCTCTCTCACTTGATTAATACAACCAACTTTCTGTATATTGGAGCAAATTCTAGACCAGTGTTTCCCAAACCCTATTCCAGGAGTAAATGAAAGGTCTACAGAGGGGGTATGACAATTTTTGGCTATGTGTCACCGATGCATAGAATTATCATTAAGAAAAAATATCATAGTAACAAATTATTTTAAATGTATACATTTCCCAATAAATTATATATTTTGTGTAAATTCTCTTGCTCAAGTTGTGATAAGTCCTATATTTGGATAGACTGCAAATTTTTTCACAAGAAAGTTTGAAAAATACAGTCCTACTATCATTTGTCTTTCTGTCTGTACTTTGTTAATCTTGAACAGATTTAGATGAAAATCGAGACCAGATGTGAAGAGTTTTGATGCCGGAGGCCCCAATTAACTATGTATGAACTTCTTGTCTGTACTAGAAGTCATGTGGATTTCACTTCAAAATTTTCTTGAGAGTGTAGTTAGATGATTGGCCTGACTCAATCAGGAGAAGTATGATTGGTTTTAAATCATTCTGTTTCACATGCTCTAGTTTGATTATGTTGTTCTTAAAGACATATTTTTAACTTATTTTCAATATTTTCAAACTCTTTTACTTATATTTTAATGACAAATATTTAATTTTTCTATTGGTTAGCCTTAATATGTATATATAATGTACTGTACATCTCTTCCATCTTATTTAATGCCAAATTTTTTAAAGTAGCAGGTAACAGCGGAAGAATGTGTCGTTGCCTTAAACGAGACCAATTGGGATGTACAAAAAGCAATCAAATATCTCCGTCTGCAGTGCATTCTTAGTTCTTATTTAATAACTGTGGAAAACAGCAAGCAGATTCTCGTCCGCTGCAATTGGGACGTTCAACAAGCCGCAAATTATTTATTGGCAACACACAGTACCTCGGAGGATACTACCGAAGTTTAGTTCAAAGCAAAAAATGTACAATCTATTATCTATTTTGTACTTTTTTAAAATGTCTCATCCAATCGTAAAGCCATACGAATAGTTTTTCTATTTACAATATCAAATATTTCATTTGTTATACTTAAAATAATATTTTTCTTTACAAGAAATATATATTTTTTATCACAGATGATGTGAAGTCTTCCTTTATACAAGTACTATGCATTTTTATACTCAAATTTTCCAAAGGAAAGCATTTGAAAAAAAAATGTACATTTTTTTAATGCACAAAATTAAGTTTTGCTGAAGTAGTGTAGCAATCTCATTGTTGTAATGTCTATAAATTACCTAATATTATATAATTGTTAATAATATTGATGTGCAGATGCGTGTTTCTATACCATACATTGTATTAATATCATTTACTAGTCATATTGTATGTTTTTAAAACCTCATTTCATGTATAAATTAAAAATGGAACTTCACGAAACCAAATATAGATCTTTTTGTTGTAAAGATGTCGATCGATTTAAGAATCCATACTCTTTTAATTATTGTTAATTTTCGGAATCATTTAAAGTAAGAAATGTGTGCTAAAATTGCATATATACGTACGTATATGCAATGTATAGCAATCGTAAACAAAAAAATGTATCGAAAAATTAAATGTAATGTTAAGTAATAATACATGAGCTATGAATATCAATTCTTATATTTTAAAAATTAAAAATTTTCTAATTGTAAATATGTTAAATTATGATTTTATATTTCTTTTAAGTAAAAATTGAAATTTAACTCCATTCTTACTATAATTAATACTAATAAAGATTTATTATATAATCGTCAACCGTTACCGAAGAAAATTTGTTTACCGTGCAAACATGTTGACAATTGAGTTTTATGAGTCAATGTTGAAGAGTAATTAGGATAAAGTACAAAGTTTTTCCTTGTTTAGACATTTTTTTACACATAAGGCACAATACGTTTTATACGGGGTGTGCCGTAAGTCTGGATCCACTGGAAAAAACAAACAGAATCTGCTCAAAGTGTCTGCCACTATGTAATATACACTGGCAAAGATGAAATTTGCCGATACACTTGCACAGTAGCTTCTTTAAGATGTCAAATTCTGCAAATTTTTACTGCATTCTTCCGTGGGTCCAGATTTATGAAACACCTTATATAATAAGTAATTATTATATAAAATAATTTGAACTAAAGCAGTGTTTTGTTATAAAAAAAAATTATCTTATGAACTCCAAAATAGATTTCTTTAATTATATATTAACATCTGGCTAACTTCATTAATGTTGTTATGTTGAATTTATATTTAATTGTTTTTGTATATTCATAAAATATAATTTAAATGCATAAATTGTTAATATTTGCTATTCGAATAATATAAAAACTTCTGTTCTCATAACTGGTTTATATCAAGTTTTGTATTTTATAATTGTCTTTTCTTTTCGAATGTTTATTTGAACTACTGTTCATTTTGTAACATTTCTAATATTTTTCTTCGACAAATATAATTATTATTAATTTTATTTCTTTAAAATTTTGCTTTAGATTCGTGTCAAAATCAAAATATTATTATGGTAAAGAGAAATGTGGAAGATCACTGTGGCTTTTCTTAAAGATAAACAAACTGTAGCAATGCAGATAACAGTGTAATTAAATCATAAACAAAAATATATAAAATTGAAATGTTGAATATTGCTATTTATTTTTGACACGCATTTCTACGTAAATAAAAATGAAACACAAAATTCTAAGTTAAACAATTTTACTATTTAAGTTCTGTTTAACATATATTCATAAAACTAATAAATTTCTAATTAATGACTTTTAGTTACAGAATTAATTTCTAGCTAAGCGTAATTGTTCCTAATTAATGCTAATTTTTTCTTCATTTTGTTAACTTGGACTTTAAACTGTCGAATAATTCAGGTCAAATGTATACACGGGAGATCAAACAGTTGGAGAATACCGATTGAAGATTTGACTCCTCGACAAGCAGATTTTGAACTTTAACCACGGTTGCCGGTGTTTAAAAGTCAACTTTGTAAAGAATGTGGAAAAATGTCCTCGTGCCAGTTTGGCCAGGCCTACAATAGGGCGCTCGGACGACGAGAGACTGGCCCGACGTAAAAATCTCTAGCAGAACTATCTATAAGAAGTATTTTATGTAGCCCTCTAGTTTCATAAAAATTTTGTCAATATCTTTCCATATATAATGAAATCATTTTATATATTGTGAGAGTTCCAGCTGAAGTTGTCTAACAACTTCCTTGATTCTTTGCAGAAAGGTCCAACTTGTATGTCTTTTGTTAATAAAAGATTGTCTTCAAGAAAAATGTGAAATTCTTCAGTAATTGTTGATGGTTTTACAGTCTTTCTTTTACATATTTATATAATTGCTAACAAAAACTTGGATTCTTCATGAGTGCATGGGTTATATATAGACTTTTTTCTAAAACAACAAACAAAACTCAAAGAAAAGTTGTGCTGTGAAAATTACAACTATCATCTTTGTACCAATTGAAGTAGATTGCAAGTGATTTGGTGTTAATATTTTTTTATAAAGGTATAAAATTACATTTCGGGCTCTTAGATTATAGCTATTCAAAAAGTAGTGAAAGAAGATTATTATTTCAATAGACACAATACTATTGTTCTAGCATAACAATGTGTTTAATACACATACATGTACAGTAGGTATGCTGTTGCTCTGCCTTGAGCAACAGCATACCTACATACAAATGCTTCCAAACCTTTCAAAAATCCATTGTAGATAATATGCAAATTGTAATTTCCAGTACTGGGACAATTTTTGGTTCTTTGTAGTCATTACTTTCATTTCTTCATTAGGAGAAAATCCATTATTTTCAGAATATGCTTCATTATTACAAAGTACAATCCAGAGCACCGCAATGCTCGTTGTTATCAATAAATACACTTTCTAGATGGCTGGTAATAAATTGATTTTACTTTTTAAATCAATATTTCAAGCAATCCACATCTCTATTTTTTTTCTCATTATTTGTGATCTTGTATTAAATTTAATATGGAGATTTTTTGGCATCTAATCTTTTCTGAAAAATGATCTCAAAGCTTCAGTTGTCAGATGACGAAACTCGATTGAATCCAAGAAAAGATCACATGGATAGCATTAGAAAACAGTATGAAATATATTAATCTAGGTCTTATGTTATTTCATTCATTCTCTGATAGTTCTCATAAGCTGGATTTTTAATTTCTTGCGTGTAGTGTCTAGAGTGCGGTAAAATGACATTATATCCTGCTGTCCAAAGCATTGTGTAAGGGGCATTGCCTGGTAAAGCGGCTTTAAATAATACAGCTGGATAAGCAAAACCAATAATACACTGCTTCATTTTGAATGGCTATGCCATTGGCCTGCTTATTCGGCTGTGTTAGAGCCGCTCTACCAGACAACTCGCACATAGCGTGGATATGACGTCAATTGATGTCGTTTTGCTGCGCGCTAGATGTTACAGGCAAGAACTTAAATCCAGCTTAAGAAGGCGTTTTTTCAGGTCCATCGTGGATTCGGTCATACTCAAAATGGGAGCAGCTAGGTGATCGGGAATGGGCCTTGGCATACCGGGAACAGATAGCCCAAGAAAAACTGGTGAGTATTTTCTCGTCCGGATTCGATCTTGTCACCCAGAGCGGTGAGCTGGTGTTTTAATCTCCTCGGCCATTGGGCTATACGAATAGGACCACTGGTGAATACTCCAATCCCGTCTTTATTATCTTTCGACACATTGTTGGCGTGCTGGTATGGGGAGCCATCTCTTATGACAGTCGGCCATCCCAGGTAGTGGTGCGTGGACATGGACAGCAGAGAGATATGTTCAGGAAATCCAACGCCCTAACGTGCTGTTCATTTTTGTAGCAGGATTGCAAATAGCTATTTTTCAGCAAAATAAAAATCGGCCGCACACAAGTAGAATGGCCCATTACGTTGCCACATTTTTTTTGTTGGCCTATCCGGTTTTCAGATTTTTCACTCGTCGAATATTTGTGGGACCAGATGGGACGACAGATACGAGTATGAAGGATCTGGAATGGCAGTTACGTGTGGAAAAATCTGGATAGCATATGATGCCTCTGCCTCCAAACTCGGGACCCTACGGTGGGCGAGTGAATAAAAGCATCGAACACTGGTAGTTAGTCATGGGTTCTCGCCTCGTCAACTGGCTGGCCACATGGAATTTTCCAGGTTTTCTTCACATTAGTAACACCTAAATAGGGGCCAGTCTTTCCATAAAAGACTTCTCGAAATGCATTCTCCCTCGACGGATCGCCCCGTGTCGCGTTGCAGTATTGGAAGAAAACGAAACCAAACAAACAGGACCATCGAGAGGGAGGATCTAGGAATTTTACTCCGGGCCCAGAGAAAACTCGGGCACATAGTGGTTTTTATCCCTAAAAACTTATTAATTTTACTAACAGAAAATAAAATGTTTAAGACTACTTTTATTAATTAAGAAACATTCTACGTATTTCATTTGTTTAAAAAAAAAATAAATAATATCCAGCAACGAGTTGCTTAACTTTCTCGGCAACATTTGATTGCGCCATCTGTTACCATATTTTATTTAAAAAACATTTTATATTTTTAACTATTATAAAATGGCAAAAAGTTTAATTTTGAGGGTTGGGATGGGTTTTTATAAAAAATTGTAAATGCTAATAACAAGCAAAATCGACATTAAGTCCGATCCCACAGAAGATGCACACGACCTCCTTTATGATGTGGTTAAAGGTCGAGGGGAAGATAAACCCCCTAATAAACAAACCACCCTGCAAAATTTCAGAAAATTTCGACAAAAAGCACAAGACTTATTAAGCTTCAAAGAGGGAGAACAAAATCGTTCTCCCCCACAAACACACTAACATCCATACATACAGAACAAAACTCTTCAATTGTTTTGCATTTCTCAACGTTTCAAGGTCCCCTCAGTCTAAAAATTAAAAATCTTGAGGGGTCGTTTTTTTGACCGATCGCAATACTTTCTCTTTGTTATATATAACAGACCGGAAAAGTTTAAAAAAAGGGTTAAATGGGCCTGTTCTATCCCTGGTCCCATACAACCTCTTGACGGCCTTGGGGTCATGTCCGACTGTATTGCAGCATGTATCCAGCCAGGTAAGAAGAGATTTTATAAGGTACGAAAGGTTTCTTTAAATTGTACTGTTGTTGCACAGGAAATTATTTTTGCTATGATATTGCAATTACTTATTATCATACTCAATACGGTGACAGACTTGGTACTAAAAAAGTTTTATTATATTTCAGCTCCTTAGTGTCGATTACGCGGAGTTCTTATTTTTAAGTTTTGTTTTACTAGTATTTTATAAATTTCAATATTTAGTTATTGTTGTTATACAATTTTAGAGTTAAGAAGGCACATTAGCGCAAAAATAAAATTGCGCGTGGCGCCATCTGTTACGAGATTTTATAGAAAAAACAACTTTTATATTATTAATTATTGTAAAATGGCAATTTTGAAACTCGAGGTTTTCTTTTAATTGTAAATTCCAATAACGAGTAAAATTTTCGTTAAGCGTGACGCCAGTCGAGATACGACACGCGATCCCCTCTATTTCCCCACACCCTCGACGTTTAACCACCAAAATTTAATCCCTTATACACAAGTAACCATGCCAAATTTCGTTTTTTAATGTTTACCTTATCACCAGATATTAAACGAAATAGATGCAAACACAAACAACACACATCTAATGAATTTTCCCCATTTTTTGACTTTTTCGGAGCCAGGGGGTCTCAAACATGGAGATTTGTAAAAAAAACAAGAAGAAAAAAAACCCGAGGACCAAATTTGACACGATTCCAATACTTTCCCGTTTTACACATATAACAGTTGGAAAAGCAAAACACCAATGAATGCAATTGTTGTTGGAAAACACACGAACGCTTTCCAAATTTTAAATTGTTTTTTAAAAAATTAGACATAATAAATGTTCAAGTTTAAAAACAAAAATAATTGTAAATATATATAATAAAACCTGTGTAAGCCGGAAATGCACGGTATTTTTCCGGTTTGGCAGGTTTCCGTTTTAAACAGGTTTTTTTTTGTTTTAAAATAAAAGATCGCTCCGTTAGGAAGAATTTTTTCCGTTTAGGCAGGTTTCTTTTTGGACAGGTTTTACTGTTTTTAAGAAAAATATAATACACTTTGTGTCAAGATGAATAATAATATTTATAATATCCTGAAAAATTTCAAAAAGATTAAGAGTGATACTTATAACGTTCGAAGTATGGAAAATGTGACGAAGAAATTAAATTAATACAAATTTAACTTTTAATATTGTTACGATGACGACGACATGAATAATACAGAAGAATTTTTTTCGATTATCTGGCCGCATCAGTAAGAACTGTGCCAAAAATTTTTGGAGTGCATCAGATTAATCTCTTTAAGAATTCATTTATAACATAAAAGTTGCCAATTTGCAATTAAGAAAGTTGATTTATTAATTGAAATTAAGTTGCAATAGAAAAAAAAATATCCAGCAACGAGTTGCTTAACTTTCCCAGCAACATTTAGTTGCTCTATCTGTTATGATATTTTATTGTTAAAAACTTTTTCCTAAATTAAAAATATAAAAGTAGTGTATTTAAGCCATTTTGTTGTAGAGTATATAACAGAGGGAAAGTATGGCGATCGGTCAGAAAAAGACTCCCAAGATTTTTACGTTTTGGGACTCGGGAACTTTGAAACGTCAAGAAATTCAAAACTATTGGGGTGTTTTTCCTGTATGTATGGATGTTAGTGAGTGTACCTAGAGAGGTACGAACTCGTTCACTACTTTGAAGCTTAATAAACTCCTGTGTCTTTTGTCGAAAATTTCTGAGGTTAGTGTATTAGTGTATTGGGGGTCTTAATGCTATTAAAATTTGATGGTAAAGCAGTGGCGTAGCGAACATAACTGGCGCCCGACACTTTATTGGCCGCCCTCTCCCTCTCCAGAAACACATATAGTTTGTCTTGGAGACCATTTGGGCGCCCCTCTGCGAGTGGCGCCCGGTGCATGATACACCCCCTTCGCTACGCCACTGTAAAGAAGGGAGATGGAAAGATAGAGGAGGTCACGTGTCATCTCTGCAGTGGTCGGACTTAATAAAGATTTTACTTGTTATTAGCATTTACAATTTTTTTAAAAAATAAAACTCATCCCTACCTTTAAGTTAAGCTTTTTGCCATTTTATAATAATTACTTATGTAAAAAGATTTTTTAAAATACAATATCATAACAGATGGCGCCATACGCAGTTTTATATGTGATCTGGAAAGTTAAGCAACTCGGATTCTGGATTTTTTTTCTGTATTATGGTTAAAAAACAAAACTAAAATTAGAATGCACACTTTTATTTATCAGGGAAGAAGTTAGTGGCGCATTATAGTAAAAACCTGTCCAAAACGGAACCCGAATAAAGCGGAAACTTGCCTAAACGGGAAGAATTATTCGAAACGCACGGTATATATATATATATATTACTAAATAAATATTTAATATTTTTCATATAATATGTAGTACAGAATAATTTATTGTATTTATTTAAATTACTGTACGAAATTTAATAGATAAATTTGAGTAAAATTGTAATTTCAAATTTAAAACCATTTAAAGTTACGTCACGCATTTATAACATCGTAATACAGGATATAACCAAATAAGGTAACTGTTAAATTAGTTCAAGCAAAATATGATCCCGCTCATTTTGTTAAACAAAACATCATTATTGATTTACAGGAATGCGTCAAGAAAATCTTTTTTTCAGAAGAGGAAATGGTTTTATTTGTTGCGTATAAAGTTCTCTAGTAAATTAATCTTTAATTATAGAAATACACACGGTAAAACCTGTGTAAACCGGAATCGCAGTATGCTGAATATTAGGCAGGTTTCCGTTTTGAACAGGTTTTTTTTTTACATACAAAAATCGCTCCGTTCCGAATAATTTGGTACGTTTAGACAGGTTTTTGCATTATTCGGGTTCCGTTTTGGGCAGGTTTTAGGCTACTGTATTACATATACAAATGTATTTTTATGAATTCTTTTAAATTAATAGACTATTAAATTTCCCCGCGCGATAGGTGTGACTAAATGGAAATTATTATAGATAAAAATGGCTCCGCGTGACTTATAGAAAATTTTGTTATACAGTATCTACGATTTAAAGGTGGGGTTTCTATTATATTTAACACTGGCTGCTCTTAACCACGCCCAGAAGATCGCCAAATCTGCAGACCGGTTTCTCCGCAACGCAATGTTGTTTGAATACGCTGCGAGCATTTTGGAAAAAAAATAAATAGATTAATTAAATAATAATTAAATGCGCTACGATCGAGTTCGACCGATGAAACATTATCGATATTACACATTAAAATATTTAAATTATTTTAAATGTGTTTATTTAATATAATTATTATATTAACATTCTCAGTATGTGACACGATTTAATTCATTTCTATTCAATGTTAATGATGTATAATTTAGTTTCCACACGTTTTAAAATTTTAATTACATTTAACTCGGCCATTAAGGAATTAAGTGAATATTTAAGTAATTCGAGAACAATTAATCGATAAACAATACGCGAGACGTTCGAATCGTGCACACAAACAATAGGAAAAAAAAGAACACAACCCAGCACGCGCCACCTTAAATGTGGAACGTGAAGTAAAAATACGTCACGCGCGTGGAACAGGAGATAACTGTCCATATATAAACACGTGTTCATTTCGTATTGTTAAGATCAATACGCGGGACGTGCGTACAAAGAATAATAATAATAATAATAACAACTCCAAAAATAGAAATTGAAAAAAGTTTCCATTCCTTTTGTGCGAGCGAATAGTGAACGAAAATATGATTCATCTCTTTCCTCTTTCCTAAGTTGGCCATTTCCGAACATGCGCAAACAACAATATCCGGTTTCTGGAGGTGTTGTGTATCGCATCGTCGTTAGGGATATCGTCCAAAGAGTCGAATTGTGATTCAGATCCGGGAGGGGGAAAGAAAGAGGAAAGGAGTAAAAAAAAAGGAAGAAAAATGTGGAGGACGATATTAAGTTTTTACTAATAATTCAATCGATATTTACAAGATCGAGCATAAATTATTATTATTATTATTATTATTATTTACTTGTGTTTGCGATCGAAAGCCGCTTTCTGCGCCAAGTTAAAAAGGTAAGTTGTAAATTAAAATGAGTTTTGTGCCATGAAAAATGCACGTTTTTATAAAAATAAAAGGATTGGGGAATGTTATTTAGATGCTTGGCCAAAATAGCACCAAGGTTAGATGTCATCGAAATGAAACCGTGCACTCTTCTATGCCAATGTGTTGCATTAAAATCGCATTAAATATCTCGTTTATCATTATTAAAAAAACCAAAAAAATTATAATTAATTTCGCTCGAGAAGTAACTGATTACGTATCAACTCGTGCCAAATTAAATAAGAAACAAAATATCGTTGTTATTTTTCACATTGTTTAAAGTGAAATTGATTCATTTTTTTATTTTCAAAATATTCGTCAATTTCACTCCAATTTTAATTACAATTTATCCTACTCACAGCTGTAATATATATATATGTGTGTGCAATAGATAATTTTGGAATAACATTTATAAAATTTACTGTAGCTTCCTTCAAATAATAATAATAATAATAATTTCTGGATCAATAAAGGTGTTTGGAAATTGATATTCAATAAGCTCTAATATTAAAGTTAGTAAAATGTATTTAAGTTCGGTATAAAGTGTTTTATATTGCGCAAAAATTTAAATGTGTTTTTTTATTTTTGTTAATGTAACTAACATTTGATACTGTTGCTTCTTTCCAGTAATATTAAAACATAATGATGATAATAATTGCTGGATCGAGAAAGGTTCTTTGATATTCTAAAAGGTTATCTTGTAGTAAAATATAAAATATTTTGTAAGTACAAAATACGTTATACGGAAATTTTAATGCTTTTTATTTTCGTTAATGTAATTTTCTTATGCTCGTCGTATACAGTTTTACCGCACGGCTTTTCTGTAACCGTAATTTTATTGTAATTTATTCTTTACAGATTTTATTATAATTATTGTCGTTTGCAAAAACTATAAATGATAATTAAATTTTTAATTTTGATTGTCGTCGTTTACGTTATCGACATTATTAAAAGAAGTAAACTCGAATTAGTTTTTTTCCTTTGTCTGTTTTAATTTTACTCTTATTTTATTTCTGCCCTTAAATATTTTAAAATATTAAAAGATTGCTAAGTGTATTTTTACGCGATTAGTACTCGAGTAATGCAGAAAACGAGTGGATTTTATATAAAATAGAAAACATTATATATAAACATTTTAAAATGTAGTAACACATACGTACTAGTAATTACATTTTTTAAATGTGATTATGCCGTAGATTATTCGTATCACGAGATCTAATATATATTTTTATTATTTTGTATTGCATTAAAAATATATATACGAGCAAATCCTAAAATTTTTGGAATATTAGAAGAAATTTGGAAAATTTCTGTTAATTGGAAGAAAAATTAAGATATTTTTATTACATTATAGACAAAAAAAATTTAGAATAAAACATGATACAGTATATATTACCAAAACTGCATATTATAACTTTATACGGAAAATAGAGAGAAATATAATGTTATTAATGTAGTCTTTTATAATGTTAATGCTTTATCACAAAAAAATCTGAAAAATTATTTCACTTATATCCGTAATATAAATATAAAAAGTAATAGTAATATTGTGAAGAGATTTTTATACAGAACTATGTATAATATAGTTATAAAACTAGAAAATGTCTAAAAACGATGATTTCTTACATCAATAAAATTAAAGATAAATATTAGATAGATAAAGTTTAAGAAGAAAATTATATTACATAATGTACGAAGTACCAGTAACTTAAGTGAGTTGATCAATATGTACTTTAATCAATAAATCCCAATGATCAGAAGTGTAAAAATAAAGACTGATTAATTAATTTAATTGTATTAAAACTAAGAGATCTATTTTTAATACACTTGTATTAATCAGTTATATTCTAAAGCTAAAATGTAATTTTTGATTAAGGTTTAGTGTCGGGAATTTCGTATCGGACGACAAAAGGATAAAATGACATTCTAAATTGAGTAATGCCCTATTGATATAAATATTGTTTGTTTTTTTTTAAAAATATTTTTCCAGTTAGTACAGTTTAACGTTACTGTAAGATTAATAGAATATTTGCATAAAATTAATGTTAGTTGTTAATTTTTTAATTGGGATATTTCTTAAGTTATTATTTTGTTTCAAAATTATCTGCTAATTTTGATTCCCTTTTTGTTGAATTTTAATTTGCTAAACAAATGTTGAATTTATTGTTATTTTTTCCAATTTAAAAATAAAAATTAAGTTTGGCTATCCTATAATTTATATATGATTTTGTTTAAAATACAGGCATTGATTGTATACATTTATTGATATGTATACTTAGTCTGCAATAGACTTTACCGACCATTTTCCGCAAAATCTATAATCTTGAACTATCACCTGTTATTTAACATTTGTATTAGAATGTGTTATATGTATTACGTTTTAAGATTGTTTATTCATGCTTTTTTTTTAATCTGTAACTTATCATTTGAATTTCTGTTTTTTTATATATATAATCATGGATATTGTTTCAGTCATTTAATTTTATAAAAATTAACATGATATACTTATAAAACCTTCATGTATTATATTCAAAGTTTCATTATAGTTGTTATTATCAGGTAAGTAGACAAAAAGTTGTCTTTTGGCATTATTTTCCTCAACATTTGGCTCAAATGTGCAACCATTATGTCTTAACCAATGCTTTAAATGTTAATCATTTTAATCAGTAGTTTAAATCACTGGCATTTTTCATTCAATTATAGACTACCTGCTGTTAAAGACAATAAAGTAAGCAAATAATACTGAATAAATTACTATTTATTAATAATAATAACTAAAATAAATCTTATAAACACAATTAAAAAGTGTATAGTATGTCTTTTTCAATATCAACATCAATAAATTTAGAATTTTCACTAATTTTAGTCTTATTTCCTTCAATGTTGTCTATACTGTTAACAATAACCAAATGATAAGTCCCAAAGTAATTACATAAGCAGATTCTATTACTATTCATTAGTAATTTATAAGGAAAAAAAAAAGCAATGTGAATATAACAATTATTATGATATAGTTTTTAGTTTTTTAATTAATTTGTTCAAATTTGTTCTGTGACTGAGCTTTTCTTTATCAGAAAGTTTTATCAGTAGATGTAAAACTGCATCAGAGCAAAGTTATGCACTGAAAAAGTAAATCATAGTCTGTTTGATACTTATTGTTCAAATCTGGGAATACTTTTAAGAAAGTTATTTTACAAGTTAATAAATACTTTCATATTACATTCATGTTTCTTGTTTCCACAGAATCTTCCATTTATAACTACACAAACATACCTGATAATGCTAATTTGTAATAATAATGTTATCAATTTAAGCAAATAGGCTAATTATTATAATACAACACCAAACAATCACCTAAATATCGGGCTAAATTAGGTGATCGTTTGGCATTGTATTATATACTACTCGGGCTTTGAGAGGATGATATTTATAGGCTATTTATTACTAGAATACAAGAGTATTAATCCATGAAGTAACTTTTCAAGCAGACAATAAGTTATATGTATGATGAGTATCAAGTAAAAATAGTACATTTCTATTTTTGTAGTAAATAGAGAATGAATCACAATAAAATTTGTCTAAAATTGATCATCTACACATTGACCTTATCTTCCCGAATGGAAAATAAATTTTGAAATGGAATAGTTTGCAGTGTAAAATAGTTATAAGCCAGAAACCTGTATAACATGGAAATGAAACATTTTTTGGGTGCCAATTGCATAATTGTTTGATTAAAGGAAGTTTTTTGTGTAACATAGCTAAATTCTAAATCATAATTAATACTGTAACTCAGCGCTGTCCAACTTATCATAACCCGCGGGCCATATTTTCTTCACCAAACATTTCGGAAGCCAAGAAGGTTGATAAATGAAAAGTCAGTTTATGTTAATTAAAAAAATATTTTATTTATACTAAAAAGAAAACTTTAAAATATTCGTAATATATTAATGAGAACATTGTAATTTTTACATAGTAAAATAATTTTAATATTAATAATAATAATTTAGTAACATAAATTTATTCATAGTAAAATGTACTCGCGGGCCTTAAAAATAATTTGGCGGGCCGTATACGGCCCGTGGGCCGCCAGTTGGACAGCCCTGCTGTAAATTATAGTCTTGGATTGTGGTCACTTCTTGGTAATGAATTACAATCTGTGAGTTTTTCTTTATTAAGATTATAGTTTCATTGTCTGGAAAGTAATCGTGATAATGAGATATTATTGTTTTTCCCAAACTCTCTAGAATAGTTAATTCATCTATCAGAAGTAATGAATATTTAAAAAATAATTGCATGCTAAAAATTTAAAAACAATTGTTACTAAAAAAATAAAATTTATTTGATGAATCCCTATTTTTTGTAAATAAAGATTATCAAACAACTACTGGTATTGAAAAACATTTGGGATGAAATGTTGCCACTCTCACCATTCTTTCCAATTAGCCAGATAAAAAAAAAAAAAGAAAATAGGCAACATTAATCCTGTCTGACAAAATTCAGTAGGTACATGAGGAAACATTTAATAACAAACATTAATTTCTAAGAGCAATTATTCTTATAGACAATGTAAGAATAATTTTTAAATAAAAATTGTAAAGTTTTGTGTTAGTTTGGCAATGATGAAGCATTAAAATGCCGACTAACAACTAGCATAGATTAAGTATTACCAGCAACTAGTAGGCATACATTCTTAGGAATAGAGTAATTAAAATACATTCTTTGGGTACATAGATATTTTTCTCTCTGTGTATCACTTACATATTTCAGTATTTTCTACAAATCTTTGAAATTTAAAAGATTTAGGTTGGAGGAGAAACTGTTCTAAACATGAGTTATAACAACTTTTTTAACTTTTTATGGGCTATTTTTTAATATATTAATAAAAACATAACTCTATAAAACAAAAGCTTATGAAAATGAAAATCCTGGTTGGTACCATTGTATTGTGGTTTAATTAGGTTTTACTGTACTTTCTTACTGAAAAAGTTTGCTTGTGTGAATTAGTTAAAAACTGTTTTAACTGATATATTTAATTAATCTTTGTTGTTATATTTTAAATTTGTACCTTCATAATAAGGTTTTAAAAGTTTCATACTCCTAAATTTATTTTAAAAATTATCTAATTAAACTTATAAATATTCTGAATATTAACATTTATGAAATATCAGTACTGTACTGTACTTTCTTGATCATATTAGCGTTGTAATGTTACAACTATTTACTATAAAATATTTGAACTAGGTTTAACAAATTGATTGAAAAAATATATATATCATTATCTATGTGGTTATTATTTTTGAAAATTATTTGTAAAAATCTTATTATTCAGTAGATAATTGTTATTAGTAGTAGTACTATTATAAAATAAAATGGTTTAAGTATTTATTAATAACATTGGTAACCTTTGCTTAATTCCAGTATTACTTTAAAAATGACAAAAGTTTTCGAACAACTTGGTTGTCATGCTTCAGATCGGTTATACGTATAAATGGAACATGTATCTGAAAGCGGGACAGTCAAACATTTTGAAAATGTTCATCATTTTTAAAGTAATACTGGAACGAGCAATTGTTTATTGTGAGATTGTCACAATGCCAGGCTGCAATTTTTAATCATATTTTTAATTTCCTTTAAAATATATGCTCTCCACCTCAAATTAGTGGTGGCTTATTCCTGTACATCACACTTTTTCTTTAACAATAGAGTCATGCCAGTCATCTAATACCTTTCAGTGAAAAATTTTTGAATTGAAATAATGTTACTTTCAGTTTGCATCAGAAGTTCATATATAGTTAATTGGGGTCTCCTGCCCCTAAGATTTCCATATCTGGTCCCAGATTTCGTCCGTCTATTTCCGTTCTCGAGATTAAGGAAAGACGGACGGACGACAGTGGGAATTTATAGGTCTACAATTTTGCTTAATTGGGCTACAATTTTTTTTAAATTGCAGCCTAGCAAAGGTTACCAGTGTGATTAATATTTACATTATTCTAGTTTGAATTTCTTTCTCTTTAGCTGGTTTAAGTATTTCTTTTTATAAAAATAGTTGTATTATAATATTTTTGATTCATAGTTTATCTTTTGGAAAAAGTTAAAAAAACAGGAATTCAAATATAAATTTTATTATTATTATAGTTAAAAGAATCCAAATACATTCTTATTTTAATGATCTATCTCTAAATGATTATAAAGCAAACAAATTTGATATTTAATTAATTGTGATTAATTAATGATTGATTAAATTAATCTGTGATTATTTTAAATCTTTGATTGTTTAGAATTAAACTCAGTATAGGAAAATTTGTATTTTTTATCATTAAGAATCAATACCTGTTTCAAAAATAACGTTAAAAATATGAAATAAAATTATGGAATAAGGAATTATAATTAAATTGAAAAATGTTCCTCGGTGCAGATCTATGACAATATTCGGTTAGGAGTAAATTACTCTCGGCATGGATCTATACCGATGATCAATAATATGCTATATTGTATCTCTGTAGTATTTAGTATTGTTTTCATTGATTCCTAAAAACATAGAAAAATATCTTCAAATCTCTTTAAAATGTTCTGTTAAAAGATATTGTAATTTGGTGATTTATAATGAAATGTCCAAAAATATTAAATTAATTTATCATCATCAAATTTTGCATGATAACACTGTAATACAGTTGTCTTCCTTATTTTATGTTATATGATATGTTTAGACTATTTTGGCATAGATAAAAATTCACTTTTCCAATTTTAGCAATATTTTTAAATAGTTACATTAAAACAAAATCTTTTTAACAAATATTATTAAAATTTTTATTTTGCATCTAACCCAGTTGCCTTTTATATATATGGTATATATAAATTCAATTTAATTTTCTGTACTTTTTAGATTAGTTGCTTCATAATTTCAAAATTAGGAATGTCATTTCTTTTATTTATAGAATTAATTCATAATAATGAATGCTTTTAACATCATTACAAATATTCTTTGCAAAATTGCAATTATCATTTAATTTCTAATTATTGACTGACTTTATTTTAGTGAAAATTAATTTTTTTTAAACATAATAAATTGATCTATATTTTTTAATCATATTTTGATAAAATTTGTTTTAATTCTTGTTACTAATTAAGTAAATGGTTTTCTTAAATCGCGACAAGTTTTAAATATATTTTCCACATATTTTTGTCTTTATTATAAAAATATATGCTGCGGTTTATAATGTGTAAGTCACAACTTTTGTCCCAAAAAAAGCTCAAAAAAATCATCCTACATCTTATATGTAAAGTTGTGATCTGTAGGCTAATGAATTCCACAAATGGCCTTCAGTAGGCTACATGTAATCTCTACCTAGCCCAAGTTCTGAATAAAAGTGTTATTGTTTAATTAAGCATATGGTTTTTTACTACAGTGACCAGCATTTGCATATATTAATATTGAATATTTTAATGGCAAATTTTAATTGTAGATTACTTCTTTTAAACTTCTCTTTTTTCCCTGATAAATAAAAGCATGCATTCTAATTTTACTTTTTTTTTTTAACCAGAATACAGTAAAAAAGTTGAAGTCAAGTACCAATGGTGTGGGATGGCTTAAACATACTAAATTCTTTTTCCTAAAGATTATATACTGAAACGGGAGTGTCTGATGTGCCCTGAAATATAAATTTCAAAGTTTATAGTTTACATTTTAGCAGTTTAGTAAATTTTATCGCAAAATTTCAGTGTAGTTTCACAAGATTATTCATCACAGTTTATTACCTTGTTTATTTTTATCGTTACTAATATTCTGTTTTCATAAATAATAATTTAACATAAAATGCACAGTAAATATTTTCACTTTTTTATTGCATATTAATGAAAATGCAGTTTATGTAAGTTTCTAATAAAAGTATTAAAGGTATTATAATAGAGGTATTAAATAAACTTATTCATTACATTACTACTTATAAGTATATCCTTTAATGATCTATTGAGTATTTGTTAGTAAGGTAATTGGAATTTTTAATAATTAATATGTTAAAATCACAGATTAATAAGTAAATAGGTTTTTGCAATGCTACAGTGTCATTTGGAGAAATTGGTTGGGATTATTTGGCTGGAGTTGGAACAAGTTAAAATATTTCCTATCTAAAATAAAACACAAAAATTCTACTGGAAATCGAAAATAACGACAAGAGGAAAGACAACTCTAGTGACTTAACCGGGGTGTATTCGATACCGATAAAGGACCATCGTTTTAACTTCGACCTTGTGTATGTAGGCACCACGTTACGTAACCTGAAGCAAAGAATAAAAGAACATAAACAGTCGGTAAACAGAAGCATTGAAAGCACAGTCTTGGCTGCATTTGCTAGACAAGATATAACGGTACACTGGGATAAGGCCGCCATCATAAGAGCCACTAGATCCAGGTAGGCAGTCAAAACATGAAGAAAATAGAGATACATAGGGTGCAGTTATCTACACTTTGCATCAACCATAGAGATGCGGATGGCCTATCTTCCGCCTTGAAGTCCCTTGTTGAATAACGTAATGCAGGATCTTATGCGTCGGCACAAGAAAAAGAAAAAAAAACCTAGTATGGTTTTATCAAGTTCCTTTGTTTGTTGCCTCTGACTTTTTATTAGTTTCTTTTATTATGTATGTAGCATAGTCCCATCTATGCGCAGTCGCAAGTTTTGTAAATTCGAACTTGGTTCGGTTTTGTTATTCGATTAACTCACGAAGGCTGATCGACGCAGCCGAAAACGTTATTAAGCTATTAAACTTTATACTGGATGTGTTATGCTTTATGCTTTATTTTGCAGTAATGATTTAAAAGTTTTGGCAAAGCATGGCATTAATAAAGTTACATTACATTACAATTATTCTTCCAGTTATCACATTTAGACTTTTTCTTGTTTTCCAAAATCAAATATATGCCAAAGGAAAAGCAACTTGAAGATAGAGAATTTAAACATTATATAACAAAGGAATCAGTAACATTAAATTTAAATGAAATTAAAAATATTTTTTTAGTAATTCTATGAGGAAGTACAAAAGGAGTATAGTTTCTTAAGGAAGTTATTTGAACAATGTTAAAGGCTTTCTTTATTGCAATAGTTGATTTTCTATATAATTCCAGAATTTAATTGCAAACAGATTGCTAGGTAATTAAACAAAAAGTTTACTTGTAAGTAGACCAAAAAGTTTGTCGATACTTTGAGCTAGTATTGTACTGCCTTACTGACTTCTACATTCAACTGATTTCTAAGTGTAGTGTTAGCTCATTATTGTATTTAAAAACACAAAATCATATTAATATTTAAAGCAAAATATTTTAATAATTGAATAAATAGAGTAAGTTTCTCTGTTTTACAAATTAATAAAAGTTCGATTTTAAGTATGAAAATGAAAATTTTGATGGATTCGATCCAATCTATCTGAAATTTTTTGTGAAATTACTTTCAGAGTAACTTGGTTAACTTGATTTAATAATCATCAAAATTTAATTGTTATGCCATTAATGGATAAAATTTTAAAATTTAAAATTTGAAAAGTTTGTCTTTTCTTAAAAGAAAATTATTATATTCCAGGCTCTGAAAACTTGCTTCGTCTGTAAATTTTTGCTTGCTTTAAAAGATATTCAATATATAAAGGTAAGATAATTTTATTCTGAAAAAAATTTTTTTTAGTTGTAAGAATCTGAAAGCACCAAGATAATAAAGATGTAAACATGAAAAAACAGTTTTTTAGGGTAAATAATTACAAAAGCATTAAAAAATCATAAAATTAGAATATCATATATTATAATTTCATTTATCCCAAAGATGTTATAAATGGGAATGCTTAGGTGTGTCTGGTGAGGCAACAACTGCCCTGCTTAATTTCATCTTTTTGGCCCATGTATATATAAACCCATATTTACTCTGAGGTTAATAGAAATGTTCCATTTTTTCAATAAACACTTGCACAAAACCTGTCAAAAAATATCTGAAGAAATTAAATTGGATATTACGAAAGCAAAAACTGTGTAAAGAAGCAGTACCCGTTACGCTGTTAATTTTCTGGGACAAATAGGAATACATAATAGGATTGTTATTGTTATATTAGCTAACTAATAATCAGTTATAGGTTTTGATCAATAGTTGGTATTTTATATTTTTAGTTAAAAATAATATATAATGTAATGTATATTGTAACGTATAAGTTTTAATTACAGCTTAAGGAAAAGAAAAACAGTATACTTAAATAAGAAATATTCTGTTTCAGTTTATTTAATTAGAAAATATTATAGACCTGTTTAAAATTTTATATACTCAGAATTCTGCTGACTGGAGTGATAGTACTAAAACTGTTTAAAGAACCTTTTAAAATAACTCATCAGTAAATCCTCATCCATGTACAGTACAGACTGTTTCTGATCCTCCCTCTGGATCTTCATTAGGTCCATGGATTTTAGAATCAAAACTAAAAAAAACATTCCTTTTTTCAGAAAAAGTTTTTCTAAAAAAAGATTTACTGGAGTTATTTTAGAAGGCTCTCTAAAGATTTTTAGTTCAATTTTATCAATACATATGTTTTATATTGAAAAGCAGTTATATATCACATTTAGTTGTTATAAAAATCCAGTATCATTAACTACCAAATGAAGTATATGAATTAAAGTATTTGAATTTTTTAAATGTAGATATGAAGAAAGAAAAAACTGGATAAGAATTTAATAAATTAATAAATAATAACATCTTAAAGTTCCATCAATTACTTTACTATTAAACACTAATACTATGTTTATTTAATATTAAAGTTGTAATATGAAGAGCTATGCTAACAAGATGAATAAGAATAGGCAATATTGTACTAATGTTTCTTTATTTAAATTTTTATTTTAATATTTCTCTTAAAACTGTATGTTTAAATTTCCTCTTTTATTGTGTTTTATGAATTTGTGTTTCTAAATGTATCATTCTAAAAACAAATAACATTCCAATCAAATCTTTCTTACATAAACTGGCACATGTGTAGTGTATGTTTCCTAACTGTTGATATGTGTAGTATTCCATTTTACAATTTGTTTTTTTTTTTTTTTTTTTTTTTTTTTTTTGTTGGATCTGAAGATCATTTAATATGGCCAAAAACATTAATATTAAAGTAATTGCTGGAACTTCAAGGTGTAATTACTGTATTAGCCCGAATATAACGCGATATTTTTTGACCATTTATTTTCCGTTAAAAAATCGACTCGCGCTAAATTTGGGGTTTAAGTAATGGAATGTAATATAAACAAAGACATTTTCCTACAGAGGTTAAAACGTGACTGAATGTCTGACCAATTCCTAGCTCGACCGACCACTTCAAAACAACCATGTGATCTAGTTAGTTGGCCAGCGCTTTTGTTTGCATAGCATTACTATAGTAAGGCTATGTCTTCGCTTGTTAACGTCTCACGCAACTGTTTTGTTTCATTTTTTTTTTTTTTTTTGCTCTAGTGACTAGCGACGGTTACTTTACTTTTTTCTTTATTGCCCATAAAAAATGAGTGCGAGTAATAAAGGTAGTGTTGAGAAAAAAGGCTCATCAAATAGTCAAATAAATAAAGGTACCAGGAGAACCTACGATATGAATTTTAAAATTATGGTTGCAAACGAGGCAGAAAGAACGAACAACTTGAGAGCTTCGAGGAAATACGGAGTTCCAGAAGTAAACATCCGCCTATGGAGAAAAGATTTAAGGAAATATAAGAATGCAAATTCTTCAAGAAAATCTTTCAGTGGACCTAAAAAAGGAAGGTTTAATGAAGTTGAGCAGCGAGTGTTAAAATTCGTAATATAAAAGCGAAATGAAGGGTGCCCAATATCTCGTGAAGTCATAAGATTTAAAGCGTTAGAAGAGGCTGCTAATTTAAACATTCCTAGAAAGGACTTTAAGGCAAGTATGGGTTGGTGTAGAAGAATGATGAAAAGGAACAGTTTATCACTACGACGGCAGACAACTCTCGCGCAAAAACTTCCTGACGACTTTAATGAAAAATTGTTGGCTTATCAGCACCATGTTATATCATTACGCAAAAAGCACAACAGTCTTGGAAATATGGGAAATGCAGACCAAACACCAATCTATTTTGACATGCTTTCCAACCTTACGGTAAATAAGAAAGGTGAAAAAATGGTCTTATTGAAGTCAGCTGGTTATGAAAAGTCCAGAATTACTGTTATGCTTGCTGTTACTGCTGATGGACAAAAGCTTTGACCTTATGTTATATTGAAATGTAAAACAATGCCCAAAGAAAAGCTGTGTCCAGGAATTGTTTTTCTGGTCCAAGAAAAAGGTTGGATGACAGAGGAGTTGGTATTAGACTGGTTGAACGTGATATGGGGGAAACGGCCAGGTTCTCTGAGAAACTCCCGCTCCATGCTAGTCCTTGATGCAATTCAAGGCCACTTTACGACAAGTGTTAAGGAAACAATTGAGGCATTGAATTCCAATCTTGTAATAATACCGGGTGGTATGACTTCTCAGTTGCAAGTCTTGGATGTGGTGGTTAATAAACCATTTAAAGAGAATTTTCGAAAAGAATACAACAATTGGCTATTATTGGGCAATCATCCATTGACACCTTCAGGAAAAATAAAAAAACCCTCAGTCTCTTTTTTAGGAAAATGGATTGCGACTGCCTGGCAGAAGATCGAACCTGAATCGATAGTTAAAGGTTTCAAGAAATGCTGCATTTCCAATGATTTAAATGGGACAGAAGATGACATTCTGTGGGAGACTGAAAGCGTGAATGAAAATACTGATGATACCGATGTGACATCAATGAGTTCTCATTCTGAAAACAGTTCAGATTCTGAATAAACATTTCTGTTTTTTGTTGTTACTTACGTAATATTAATTTTGTTTTACATTACTTAATTTTATTGACATGAATGTAACCTGTGTTATTAGCTATAATTACCTAAATAAATGCTTATCTGATTGAATTTTACTTTCTTTGAATTCTTTTATGAGTATTATTTTTTTTCTAAATATCTTTATGAAAATTTCGGAGTTGCGTTAAATTCGGGGTTGCGTTATATTCGGGCTAATACGGTATTTTGTTTGTTATGAGAAAGATAAAATTGTTAGTTTCATAGTATTATAGTAGATCAAACTTTATGTGAAAGAAAAATATTTGTTTTTTATATGTATAGTTAATTAGTATGCAACTGTGTGTGCGTGTGTGTACACATAATGCTTAAACGCAAGCAAAAAATAGCTAAAAGTACAAATATCTTCATTAATTGAATGATCTTCAAGCCATCAAAGAAATAAAATGAACTAAATTAATGTCATTATTATAACAACACAAATGGATAGATATGTAGGAAACACCAAACTAGAATGCCAAAAAATTTTAAATATTCTATGTTCTATTTAAAGTTAATCATTTTCATGCTTTTGGGAATGTATCTTTTGTATCAAATACTGTGTTTCTGAATCATTTTCTATAAATTAAGAGTTTTTAATAGTATTAAATAGTAATGATAATCTTTCCATGTGGATTTTTTAAAGTACTATTAATATTAAACACTGCCTAAGATATTCTGCATAATGACAGATGATATGTGAAGGTCTCATAAGATTATAGTAGAACTGAAAAATTCAAATTCATAGCTGCCTATACCTTTATTTATGTTTAGAAATGTAAATACTCATCATTGTGTTACTTATATCCTATATAAATAGTAAACTATACTATATAGGTTTGTTCAAGTATAACTATATGTTCTCTTAACAATGTATTTTTCAGAATGTATTCTTGTCGTTAAGTAGTACATACTTTTATCATAATTTCATGCAACTAAACTTAGTGGCACTTTATTTGTTGCTTATTTTTTTCTACATCTAATAGGACAGTCATTCCCATCAAGAGTTACACCTGGTCACGTCATCCTGGACTCTTCTCGACCCCAGGTGACTGTTCAAACATAAGTTATTGATAAAATTTTCTATTTAATTTTTTTGAGGTTATTTTAGTGTTTACTATTATTACTATTTTATAACGTTGAAATGAAGTGAAACAAGAAATTATTTATTGTGAAATCATCACAATGCCAAGCTGCAATTTTTAATCATATTTTTAATTTATTTTAATTTAAAATATATGCTATTTACTCAAATTAGTATTGTCCTGCCCCTGTACATCATACTTTTCCTATCAACAATAGAGTTGTATCAGTCATCTACCTTTCAGGGAAATTTTTTTAACTGAAATAACATGACTTCTGATGCAAACCAGAAGTTTTTGTATAGTTATTTGGGGGGACTTTTTCATCTAATCTTTCCATATCTTGTCTCGGCTTTCATCTATCTTTGTTTTTGAGATTAAGTAAGGACAGACAATGGACAACAGTCGGAATTTATAGGTCTACAATTTTTTCAAATTGTAGCCAATGATAAACATTTTTTTGTTGTTTTTTAATTAATGCAGTTTAGATACTTGTTTTAAATATTCTTATATTTTACATTTTACTTCTTCTATAATTATGTCTTTAATAAACTACAGTTTAAATAAAAGAAAAGGAAGAATGAAAAAATGGAATATTTAAGATAATATCATTCAAACTGCATGCTTACAAGTGTTTGAAGATGCAAGGTACTTGGTAATACTAGTTATGTGAAGGTTTTACTTTTGTTTTTTGTTTAAATTTTTTGCCATATCTGTAACAGTGTGGATATATGCTGCCACAGGTTATCTGCATGAGATTATGATACTTTTGTGTAAAAGAAATCCATATAGTGCATCCATATAGAATAACTTTAGACAAGTTTACATGAAGTTTTTACTTTCATATTTTTGTCTAGTTCTGCAATGAATATAAAACATTACCATGGCATGCATTGTGTTTTCTTGCATTCTTACTTTAACTGTTCTAGTTGTTGTTTCCACAATCAGACCATTTATATTTATTCCTTTATTCATTCAATATAACAAATAAAGGAATTGGTATATCCTGCTGCTACTTTGTGAATTTTAATTATTGTTGTAAAGCTTCTGGAAAAAGTTGTGAATGGTAAACCCAAAGTTTGTTGCTAGGTTTAGTTATTAAGTTCAAAGATGGCTGAATTACTAAAATGTTTGCATTTTTAGTTATTGCTTCAATTTAAGTATTTGTCAATATATTTCTCCAATTTTCTGAAGCATATTGTGTACAAATAGTATCTATTTGAATTAGATTAATACAGGCTTTCCTGACAAACTTTATTATAATAGGTTAACTAAATATTGTAAGTTTATTTTTAGTTATATTGAAAAAATTTAAATAGTTATTTATTTTTTCTCTAATGTATACAAATTTACTAGATGGCCACTTGATAAATGAGCTGTTGAAAGGTGGTGTCTGTCAGTTTTTCCAAAAGACTACATTGCTGCTAAGTTTCAGTTCCTGACAGCATTATTTACATATATGTTGTAAAGAAATAGGAGTATTTGTTACAGGTAAATGCATTTAACAATAAATCTGCAGTAATTTTTAAATTGGTACTCAACTTCGGATCTAAATTTCTCAATATAGACGAGAAATGACTGACACCACTTTTACTTTCAATGACTCAAATTACTAAAAATTTATGCATTAATATTTTGGTCAAGAAATTGATCTTTACAGACATTGCAAATTTTAAAAAACAGATAAAAAGAAACCATAGTTTCAATGTTTGCCAAATTCAGAAGAAGAAGAAAAAATCTGTCCACCTATGTATATTTGCCCTTTGATGGTCATGTACGCAGTTGCATAAGGCATTATATTATGTGAATTTTTAATGTTACATGGACCTATATTTTTCTGTAGATGAATAACTTTATGTGAAAATAATGTAATGTAAGTATTGTATTACACAGGGCATTGCAATTACTGTAATTTGTTCTATGACCCGCAATTATTTTGTTGTGTCATTGTCACAATGTTGAGCTGCAACTTTTAATCATATTTTTAATTTATTTAACTTAAAATTCATGTTCTCCACCTCAAATTAGTAGTGGCTTGCTCCTGTACATCATACTTTCCCTTTAACAATAGTCATGCCAGTCATCTGTAACACCTTTCAGGGGAAAATTTTTGAATTGAAATAATGTGATTCTGGTTTGCATCAGAAGTTCATATATAGTTAATCAGGGCCTCCTGCCCCTAAGGTTTCCATATCTGGTCTCATCTTTCATCTATCTAATTCTGTTCTAGAGATTAAGGAAAGATGGATGGATGGACAACAGTAGGAATTTATAGGTCTACAATTTTTTCAAATTGCAGCCCAAAACTGTGTGTGTGTATATTTGTGTTTGTAACAGAAGAATGAAGCAGAAAAAGTTTTCAGGTTTCATTTTCAAAGAAGGAACACAGATAAATAAACTTAGAGTAAATTAAAGATATTTGTTAAATAATGAAAAGAAATAGTATTTCAGTGATGTACTGAAAATACGTATGTCAGAAATCTGGATTTGTTCAGGGAGAAATCAGTATTAACCTTGTATTTGGAATTTATGGAACTTAAAAATGCTAATTTACTTGTATATTTGAAAATCTGGATGGGTGTCTGGCTCTGATTAGTCCAGATTTTATATGCTTTACTGTATTATTAAAAGAATTTTTTATTGGCGTTTCCATTCTATTCATATGAACAGATTATAAGCATCAATATAAATTATTGTTTTTATTAATTAAACATTATTATCTTATTAAAAAACAAAATAGTCTGATCAGTTTAATGATTATGTTGTTAATATACATGTAAATTCATTTTTAAAGCAGATTTAAATATTTCACATTGCCCAAATGTATTAGCTAAAAGATTTTATGCATTTTTTTTGTTGAATATAATTATATCAACAAATTATAATTTTTATGAGATATATTTCTTGTACTAGTTGAATATTGATAGAAAATTTCAACAATATAAAAAGTGAAACTTGCTTTATTTGATTTTCAGCTTCAAGGAATATTCAGAAAATTTTTTTTTTCTTTTTTTGTCTATAATTATATTACATGTTATATAAAAACATGGCCAAGGTTCAGTTTGTGAGCCAGGTATGAATCTCAAATACTAGTAGTATGACTCATATAAAACTTTGATTATTCAAAGATTTTAAGTGAAAAAGTCTAGAAAATGTTAGTTACTGCTGCAAGACTGATGATAAAATGTTGCTAAAATATTAGAATTATTAAATTATTGTTTCATCAGTGGTGAAAGGAGATCGTTATTAGCTCACCATATCAACATTCATGCAGTAATAAGACTGATCTTTTTGATGACTGACAAGTAGTAGTAGTAGTAGTAGTAGTAGTAGTACCATAATGAAATTATTAGCATTACAGTGTTGTATTGTGTTACTATTTAGTTGATTTACATCTTTTTCTTCCCATTAAATTCTACTATTCTTATATCTTACCAATATTGACTCCTAAGTGCTCCTTGGTTTTATTATCTTAAAGTTTAACTTCTCAAACATAATAATTAAGATTAGATTCTACATAAAGTCAGCTCTACTAATTATTGTTTGATATGACTAAAAAATTGTACAGTATCAGAATATAAAATCTTGTTTATCCCAATATCCTATGTGGCAACTTTCTTACATTTTGAATACTAGAAGTTTATTCCTTATTATTCTTATTACTAGCTAAATAATCTCCACAATATTTAAATTTTAAAACAACATTCGACTTCCTTTAAAAGTCAAAAATAATTAAATAAAAAATTTTATTGTCTAAGAATTATAAACAAATTTACTGAGAAATTGATTGAAGAATTAAGTGTATAAAATAAATTTTTGTAAAAATTTAAATGTTTTTAAAAATATATAAGTTTTTGTATAACATTAATATGTAAGTTTTTATTTTTCAGAGCACTTATTTCTCTTGATGGCTCCCACAACTACAATCGAAACAGTTACGGTGGTTCGACCGTTGAAGGTATGTAAAACAAATATATCAATATGAAATTTATATGAAGTAATTTATACTTGTAGTAAATTTGTTTTGTATAATTTCTTATACTTTTATTTTTTTAATATGTAGTTAAAGCTAAATGGCTTATTACAGATTAATATCTATTTAAACTTTGTTGTAACATGAAATACTGGGTTTTTACTTGTTGTCAGGAAATAACTTGATTAGGTATTAATACTGTAATATAATTTAAAAATTTATTATTAATACAAAACCATAATAAATTATTTCATGAGAAGACTAAGATTTAGAAATCTGTAGAAGTATGCCTATCTGGACAGAGAATTTTTTGTGGACAATCTGTTCCAGATATGTCAGGACCTGTCCCCCATAACCCAGCTGCCCATTGTGGACTGGTTGAACCTTTGATGGACTGATAAAAATGCCCTTTTAGTGTCTGTTGGGTAAAAATAAAAAGACAAAAATGAAAAAGAAATAGCAGTATGTCTGAATACAGAAAAATTTTTTTTTTTCATAATAATTCCTATAACTTTATCTCTCAACCACACATTATTTGTTATCATTAGATTCTCATAATGGCAAAAAATGTTAACAAGAAGTAGAAATTGAGAGTTGCTTTTAATGACATTTGAATGTCCATTTATTTCGTTTAGTGAACGTCCATTTATTTCATTAAATTTTATACAGTTTATGCATTTTATTATATTTATTTCAAAATTTCTTGTATGTTTTGTTTCTACTTATGACACTTTATGAACGACAGATACTGTCGTTCATAAAGTGGTGAAAGGTTTTAACAGAGGTTGAGTTACATTGGATGTCTGAAGAGGGGGAAGAGGTTACAGAAACTTGGACAAACTGGGACAAGAGGGGGGAGTAAAAATTTCAAGAAAAATGCAGACAATTTATGGGCATCCCATAAGTTCTTAGACTGCAGAAAATGGACTTACACTACTTTCATAATCAATGTCATTTACTGATGAATTTTTATTGATCAAAACATATTGTTGTTTTAAAATACTAAGCGTGAATTTGTTTATAAATAAAAAGTTCACACTAAGTTATACGTAAATTATGTAATTTCTCAATTTTGTAAAGTGGTGCAAGTCCAAAAATGGACTTACACCACTTTCAAAATAAACTGTTCATATCATAAAGGAATATAATGCTCAATTAAATTATGCTAACAAAACATAACTGACATGTCAAGTTTTGATAAACTGAAAATAAAATTCATTCAGGTAAGTTTTAAAAAATTATATATAATATAGAAAGTTGAAAAAGAATAAACATTTAATAAGTAAAAAAAAAACAAATACAAGTATGATACCATACTATAATTTCTTAAATTAATTTATAAAAAATTAGGACTTCCAGTAAAAGAAATTAGTATGGACTTAAAAACAATTCAAGTAATGTTTAATATAAAAACTTTTTATTATGGAAGTTCATAATCAGAATTGCCTATTATAATTAAATATTATTTCTAAAAAACATAATTACACTGTGGAAAAATGTAAAGAAAATTTTAGATATTTCTTACTTGGAAAAAAAAAATTCATATTGTTATTTTCTGAATTGATTAGCAAACCAGATGAATTGGATGAAATGTTTAAAAAGGTGGAGAATGTAAGAAAATTGGTAGGTTTTCTGAAAACTAGCATTAATGAAAAAATTATAAAATATCATTGATAAACAGAATTTATTACAAGAAGAATTAAATTTATGCTAAAGTAATTTAAATTTATATTAAATTTATACAGGAAAAAATCTTTAAAATTACCAAAGAGAGATCTTCCGAATTGGATAAATTAACAGACAAATTATTAAGTGTAAATAAAGAAAAGTATATATTGAAATTATAAATGTATTAGATTTTTTTATGAAGTACAGATACAATGACAAATGATCGAGTTAATGATTATTATGAACTTTTTTACTATACTTAAAATATATATAATATTTTATTATTATTATTAGTAAAAATTTGAGTTAATCTCAGAAAAATAAATTGAGAGAGATATTTAGAAAAGATGAAACACTATTAATGATTAATAAATATGAAACCCTAAATCAGAAATGGTTGTAACAAAAAACTCAAATAAATAATAATAATAATAATAATGTAATAAATGGAAGACAATAAAAATCATGAAAACATAATTGATGAAAAATTATGATATATTATCAATTATACTTCATTAAAACCAAAATAATTATTGTATACTTCTAATTCTAAAGCTTTAAAATTAGAAGCAGGGCTAATACTAAGAATGTAAGTGACTTAGGAAAGATGACACCAAAGCATCCCTCAGTTGGAAGAAATAAATACAAAATGATGATAAATGTCATTTGTGTTTAATCAAATTGTGTTAATGTGTTTATTATAGCCTTTAATTTACTACAATGAGAAAACAAATTAGAAAAGCATTGAAATTAAGACAAACATTTTTAAAGGAATGATTAAAGGAAAAAATTGCAAGACAAAAACATGAAGAAAACAAAGAAGATAGACAATGGAAAGAGTTACATTCTTAGCTTTTCTTGATCTAGATTATCAAAATGTTTTTTAATAATCTGTAGCAGGAGAATCTAAGAATGTAAATCTATTTTAGGGGAAGAAAGTTTATTGTTTCATTCAAGTCAAGTGAAAAAGTGCATTTTTGATTTGATATCTTGGGCAACTGTCCACGTTGCCTGCCCAAATGTCAGCACAGATTAGAAGCAAAAGTTTTAGACAAAGTATTTGGATTTAGATACAATAAAAATAATTCAGCAACGAGTTGATCAACTTTGCCAGTAACATTTAAAATTCTGTGGGGCACCATCTGTTATGATATTTGATTATTAAAAACTTTTTATATTGTTAATTATTATAAAATAGCAAAAAACATTTTTGGTAATAGGGATGAGTTTTATAAAAAAACTGTAAATGCTAATAATGAGTAAAATTGTCATTAAGTCCAACCCTACTCGAAATCACACACAGCCTCCTTTATCTCCCCACCCTCTTGACCTTTAACCATCAAAATTTAATAGCATCAATCCCCTAATAAACAAACCTCCCTGCAAAATTTCAGAAATCTTCAACGTAAAGCAGAGGAGTTAAGTTTCAAACAGGGCAAACAAAATTGTGCCTCCCACACGCACACTAACACCCATACATACAGAAAAAACTCCCAAATTTTTTTACATTTCTCAATGTTTCAAGGTTCCCAAATTAAAAAATGTAAACATTTTGGGGATCATTTTTTGAACAGTTGCCATCCTTTCCCTCTGTTTATATATAACAGAGCCAGAAAAGTAAAAAATGAAGAAAAGATTCATTTATGTAGAGCTACTTTCACAAGAAATTTAAACTTTAAGAAAAGAATATTTTAGAGTTGGGAGTATCCAATGAGATGATGATCAGAATATGAAATATAGAAAAGGATTTAAAGGAATATTTGTAATTTATTGTCAGTAAAATGAAATCATTCAAAAAAGGTACAATTAATTTTAATTTAAATATGGTAAAACTCTGATTATCTGAGCCCCGATTAACTGAGGTTTTGCATTATCCGAGCAAAACTTGTAAGTGAATGCACTACTTTTCTTATAATTTATAAAAGCTTTGTTATGAAACTATTGAGCATTTAAATACAGTAGTACTTTTAACCCCAGTTGTACTTAGCAAGTGACTGATACTAAAGCAACTTTTATTTTTTTAAACTCTTCAAAACAAAAAATTCTAAAGAACTTTCTATAAAAAGTTTAAAACGATAATATGCATTACAAAATGATTTGCTTCTATTACTTTTTATCATTTAATTTCTAGATGAAACATATTCATAGTAAATGTAAATATAATAATACAGTACACATTTTTATTCTTTAAACTGTTTTATGTATTAGCTATATAATAAATGATGTAAAAAATGCCCTTATATGTGATTAAATTCACTAAACTATAAAAAGAAACTTAAAAGTGATACCATATAAACCTTTTATATTCATAATTTTTAATCTGAAATTGGTGTGGCTATCCATTTTACTCAAGTTTTCAGTTATCCAAGGTAACATCAATCGTGCTTCAGCACCAGCAATATATGTTATAGCAGATCCGACAGAGGTCATAGTGGATTGGAAAAGAGTTAAAATAATACAAAAGATGCAGTAACATCAATCCACATTACCTTGGATCTACAGGGTTCTAATGAAGTGGAAAAGGCACGTGTTTACATTTGTTGTTCCTAATTATTCCTTTGTTTATATAAATTATTACAATTTAAAACTAAAATTATATGTATCTATACACACACACACACACACACACACACAAAGTTGAACCTATTTATCTCAAATCTCACAGGAATGGGGAAAAAATTGAGATTGACAGGTTTCGAAATATAGAGATTTCTACATAGTAAACAGTATTGGAAGTATGGTGTTTTATTAATACAGAAGCAAGTACAGTACATGCCAGTATTAGATTAAAATAAAATATTTTTGACATACCTTAACAGAAATAGTTTGTCAATAGTTTCAGATGCTTGACTTTCTTAAACCAATAAGATGCAAGCCAACTTGTAGCCAATCAAAGACAAGTGGCGTCAACTGCAACTACGTACTGTGTTACGAGATGTTTCTCAACTGCAGTTTATGCTACCAAATTGTAATCACTGAGCTTTGAAATTGTAATTGACACTTCATTCCATAATTTGAGATAGAGGTTTTAGGAGAAAATTATTTGAGAAAAACATGTTTGAGATAGACATGTTCAATTATGTGTATATATAATTTTATAGAAAACTACAGTTATGTCAATAAAATATACTTATTATTACATGAAACAGTAGAAACAAAAGCAAATTTCCAAATCAACTATTACATTTATTTCTAAATAATTTTAATGATAATGTATCTAAATATAAAGAGATACATCATACTTTTAAAATTATTTATAAAAATTTTAAGACTAATTAATAAACCAAAATTGGATTTACAGTTTATATTAATGTGAATTAGTAAGAACAATATTGGTGAAAAATTAGTAATATATTTAAATATTTTGATAAAATTAATGGTGTAAAAATATAGAAAATGGAAATTTTATTCCAAGAGAATTAAATTATCTTTCAATAAAACTTTTTGACTTGAGTGAACTTCCTATTTTGTTTTGAATTTATGTTGTCGCTAATGGATTTATTATTCACTTACTTGTTAGAAAACTGATAAAAATCGATTTAAATGAAGGCAAGCTATGTAAGATATTAGAATTTAGATTTAATGTTTATAACTAGAAAGAATAAACTAATAGTATATAGCAAACATTTCAAGAATTGTTTAACATAATATTTATATAACGTGTATATATTTTTTTTACGGTGTAATCAATGATACGATGATTCTATTTTCAAAATATCTGTTGTCCACTTTGAAACTTTTTTGGTAAATCAAAGAAAATTTTTATTTCGTCGTAACTCTACTGAATTTAAAAATATTACGTATTCTAGTTCTCGAGACCAGTAAGAGTTTATTTTCATAATCATTTTCATTACCTTATGCAACATTACAAGTAATTAAAGAAATTACTTTGGACAATTTGAAACTGGAGATGGGACAAAGAGTGTTTCGACAGAAAATTTTTCAGACAACAGACATTTTGAGAAAGAAAAATAGTAGAAAAGACATATAAGGATGAGGGACGAGATATTTTACTGATCACCATCTTGTTGTAGATAAGTCATTTTCATACAACTTTATATCTGGAAGAGAATTTTTCACAGTATACAATGCTTTGAAACAAAATTTAAACAGAAATAAAAGGAGAAGCCATTGACGAATCTGCAAAGTCAATATAGCAATGCTAAAAATTTTTGAAAATATGCTCATAATATAGAATTTAATTTTTGATAGCCTGTATACAGACAGGGCCTGCTGGAGATTTTGCATGGTTACAGGAAAAAGTTATTAATGGGATCCCAAAATATTTGTAAAAGAGAATTTTTTAATCAGATTTTCTTAGAAATTTCAAAGTGTAGGATCCCTGTGAGTGTGGGGCCTCATTCTGAGATTCGAAAAACATCCAAGTCAGTCCTGTATATAGAGTGACAAGAGCAATTTTATTAATACATCAATATAATATCACCAATTTATTTGCTCTATAAGTAAACTAAATTTTAAAAATTCAAGTTCAATCAGTTTTAAGTATAAATAAACAAATATATATATATATATATATCTGTAATATATTTTAATACTTTTTCACACATGATTAAATTAAAGAAATAAATTGTATATTTTCAAATTTGACCTATTAAATTTTATATCTGATATACATTCTTTTAATCTTATTTCAAAGTTTCTTTCTGATTCACCTTTGTTTTATTTGGATATATGTTCACAAAATAGAATATAATAATTTTAATCATACTTGATCTATATTTTACTGTTTTGTCCTTAGGTGACTTTTTATAGCATCAACATAAACAATAAAAATTGGATGCAAAGATGGTCTATCCACATTAAAAACTAATTTTAACATTTAAGAAAATATACATAAACTGTAGTTGAAGGCAAATACTTTTGATAAGTTTATCTTCTTCAAATAATTGAACAGAATAATACATTTTTTTTATTGTTCTGTTAAATACGAGGTGTGTCAGGAAAGTAAGTACCGTTTCGTTCTACCACCACTGCAGTGGTAGTATCGTAGTTCAGTGCCTGCGCATACATGTCTCTGGTTGATTGTCAGTCCAGTGACGCCATTACAGCCAGATTGTGTTGTTTTTCCACATGATAGTGAGCATTCAAAATGATTAAGACGATTGCCTAGCCCGCTGACTGTGAAGTGCGTTCTGTAATATGGTTTTTGAACGCAAAGAATGTTAAGCCAGTTGAAATTCATCGTCAACTTGTAGAGATTTATGGTGAGAAAGTGGGTTCGACAATTCAATGATGGACGCACCAATGTTCGTGATGAAGCATGGAGTGGCCGGCCTTCTGTTGTCAATGATGGTTTGGTTGCAAAAGTGAATGAGAAAATTCGTGAAAACAGACGGTTCACAATAAGATTGCTTTGTGATGAGTTTCCACAAATTTCAAAAACTGTTTTGCACGAGATTGTCACAAATCACTTAAATTACCACAAATTGTGTTCCCATTGGGTTCTCAAAATGCTTACGGATGTCCACAAAACGAAGCGACTTGGAAGTGCTTTGACATTTCTTACCTGATACAGTGAAGAGGGTAATGATTTCCTAAACAAAATTGTTACTGGTGACGAAACTTGGGTTTGTCATGTCACTTCAGAATCAAAACAACAGTCGGCACAAACACAAATTCAAAACAACATTGTCAGCACGAAAAATCATGTGCACTGTGTTCTGGGACAGACAGGGCATTCTGCTTGTCGAGTTCCTTCCCAGAGGTAAAACCATCAGTGCGGAACGATACTGTGAAACATTGCGAAAACTTAGCCATGCAATTCAAAACAAAAGGCGTGGAAGTTTCGGTAAAGGCATTGTGTTGCTTCGTGACAACACACGTCCCCATACTGCTGGTGTCACTCAAAACCTTACTCAACAATTCGGTTGGGAGCAGTTCGATCACCCACCGTACAGCCCCGACCTTGCACCTGCAGACTACCATTTGTTCTTGAACTTGAAGTGTGATTTTAGAGGGAGACACTTTGCCAGCAATGACGACGCAAAAATCGATGTTCAGCAGTGGCCGTCTTCACTGGCGGCATCTTTCTTTGAAGAGGGTATAGACGAGTTGGTTTCCCGATATGACAAATGTCTGAACAATGGTGGTAACTATGTAGAAAAATAGTTTCCAACATGTTCTTTCATGTAAAAATAAATTTTGTTTTGAAAAAAGATTTTTTATGCGAGTTTTTCCAAAACTGTACTTACTTTCCAGACACACCTCGTATTATAGATATTCTTTATCTGGCGCAATTATTATTGAAATATCTAAACTGCATTGAAGTTGTCTTTTGGATCCAATCATATAAAATATGTTAAATGGTTTGATCACTTGAAATTTTTCAGGAATTGAAATCTTCAAAAAAAATTGAATGTTGTAGGTGCAAAACCTTTTAAAGTTTCAAGATTTTATGAAAATAAGAGATTTTTATTTGTACACGATGAAAATAAATAATTTTTATCAGTTTTATATCACAATACAAATTCAAATTAACTGTATTCTAGTATAATTTCTTATTTCATTTTATATCCAGTTTATTTTCCATATCTTATCATAACCTGTAGTATAACCTGAAAATCTGTAAAATTTTAACTGTTGCAAGTGTTTGATTGTATCTGACAAAAGAGAATGCTTTAACAGTTTTATTATGGTAGTAAATCTGGATATCATTTTACAACTTTTATCGATCTGATAATCCCAGCTTAACGTATCAAATATTAACCTTAGGTAAATGATATTATCAACAAAATGAACCTGTACTTTATTAACCTGTATAATATGCTTTGTTACAAGGAAATTACGCACCCGAAAGCCGGTGTGCAATAGTAATCAAATTCTGCACGTAGAATGATAGTAAAAAAAAATAAAAAATTTATTACAATTTTTACAGCACGAGGATACATCATTAAAGAACGGTTTTGTCACAAATGTTATAAATCAGTTGGCAGACTGTTTGGCAGACTAAGTTTGGCAATTAATGTAATCTAATGTAATGTAAACTAATTGCCAGAGATGGCTTTAAAACTTGCAAATATGCAACATTTGTTATGAAACTGTTCTTAATGATGTATCCTTGTGCTATGATTTTGTAATGATGTTTTTATTATTTCACTACTATTCCGTGCGCCTCGTAAATCCAAATAATAAACAAACGGGCTTAGATTTAGAATGTAGTCGTAAGCCTCTTGCCTCTCATCTTCAGAATCTACAAATATTACACAAAATTTGTAAGAAAAACTTCAAAAAACTAAAGAATAATTGCAAATAAATCTTGTATGTTATGTAATCTTGTAGTATGTATATAATAATTGTACATTTTTAGGATTGGAAAGTCCCAAAAATGCCAAATAAATATGTTTGCTGATTTATGAACCTAAACATGTTTATTATTTTAAATAATAACAATCATTTGCATAAACAAAATAACAATAATTTATTAAATGCTAAATATTTTATACATAATTTTATTAGAAGACCAATATTGCATTAATTGCAATTTGTACACTCGAAAAGGATTAAAAAGGCACCGACTTATTGCATACGGATAAATACTACGTAGACTTTTATACTTTTATGTCACACTACGTTTGATAGAGAAGTCACATATAATTTCATACGAGTTATATAATGAATTTGTTTGGTCAAAATAGGTAATAGTATATTTCAAAAAGTAAATATATTTGTTTTTAGAATGAAAAAACGATAAGGAACATAAGCGAAAGTTTGCATCGACGACAAAACAAAAATTTAATAAATATTTTTCTTGAAAAATTGCTATTTTCATTTATAGATTTGTTTAAAAATGAAAATTCTTGGGTTTTTTTAAAATTCTTTTTAAATATATAAATTTGGTTTTTTTTATATTATTTAAATCAAAATCTTTGTTTACTTGTGTAATTTTTACTGTTTCCTTAGATTGTCTAAATGTTTTTATAATTAAAACCTATTGTAAGTACAGATATATGCTTATAATACACACACACACACACACACACACAAACACACACACACAGACAGAGAGAGAGGGAAAGAGATTCATTTATTGTGTATGTACTCACACCCACATACATACATTGATTTGTTTATTATATATATAATTATAAATATAATATAAAGATTTGTTAGCTTAGTTTGACGATTGTTAAATTTGTTTGAAAGTTATAATAAATTATAAACATTAATTTTAAAATATTGATGGCTTAGAAATATTTGAAATTTTGATCTGTAAATTTACAATTATTATTTTTAATATTTTTAAATTAATAAAATTTAAAACTTTATAGAAATATTTACATTATTGAAATACTTTTGTATTTGTTGCACTAAATTTTCATAATTTGCAAATTTTTTTTTTCCTTTTTTTTTCAGAAAAAAGTATTTTAGGAAATTAAAGTTTAATAATCAAATATGAAGCATTATAAATTTATTTAAAATTTTTAATAATATGTTTTCGAATGTTAACTCTATAAAATTTTTAATTGAGCAATTCAGAATTATTAATTTAAAGTAGTTTAAGAAACTTTAATATGTTTTTAATGTTATAGTGCAACATACAATTAATAATTCTTGCTGAAATAAAATTTTCAATATTATTAAATAGTTATAATGGATAGAATATATTTATTTTTAAAAATACAGAATAATTTTAACTCCGAGAATGCTACTTAAAAGCATTTTTTTTTTTTTTTTTGTCAGTTCTATTATTGTTTTATACTGGAGAATTAAGGTATTAAAGGTGTTATTTTAAGGTTTATATGCATCCATTTTTCATTGGTAGAGAAAGACATTTTCTTTTTTTGTTGAACTTTTTATTGATCAGTTAAATAAGTATATATTTTTAATATTGAAAATTTTATTTAAAAAAATACAGCGTAAAGAAATAAATCTTTTGTTTTTAAAGAATTTTATTACTTAATTGCCTGTTGCTGTAATTAGACTCTAGCATAAAATCGTTTGCCAAATTTGTTTCTTAGTAGCTTTTCATTCAGCTTTTAACTCTAATTATTGTACTGTATTTTGATATTGTTTATAATTTGAGACTACCGCCGTTTCTCCTGATGGTATGTACATCTTATTATGCATATTATTACCATACCGTTGATGTAGCTTATGAGGTAGCAATAGTTAATTCGCGCATCATTAAAAACTCTAATAATCACAGACACGAATAGGTACAGGGTGATTTTTAATTCACGCAAAACTTTAAACTCTAATAACTTTTCAACCGAATAAGATAGAACTTTTTAAATTTTATTTCTATGTAGTACAATGTTTACATTTTTGATGTCGACCATTGATTAATGTTAACAAGTCATTTTCGAAATGGTAGCGCTCACTTTAGAACAACGTGTGTTTATTGTAAGAATTATCATCAAAATTCTAATTTTCCAATTGGCGTGCAATCGGCGCTAGCGGCGTTATTGTAGTACCATTCTTCGATAAGAACGTCACTTCTTCTGCGTGTAAAAAGTAAAAAATTCGTATTTTAGGTAAAGGCTTCTGTATTATTGAAAGTATCTGCATCAAATTTGGTACGAATATTCTACAAAAATTATGTACGGGTTCCACCCCAACCCCTTTTCACTTAAGCCCGAACAATTTTTTGTGTTTTGCAGTTTCATTATTGTAAACACTCGGGTCAATAAATGTATATTTTGGATACCAAGATCGTCGTTTTCACCACTCCCTCCCAAAAGCCCGGGAAATAAAATAAATTTATTAATCATTTTTTAAAACTATTATTTTAAAAATTAGTGCATGCAATCTGTGACGTAAGGCGTATGTACCGGTACGTTCTACGTATTTTTGCGCGTGTTTGGACGTACGGTGTAGAAGTATACATAAATTACGATATGTAATTTCTAAATTTAATTTAATTTGTGACGTAATTTTTAATATAACTCATAAATCGGTCGGTATACGTATATATGTTTATATATTTATATTTAAATTATAGGTTAAGTAATTTAGATGCGAGAAACATTCCTTCCGGCTGTTTTAATGACTGGAAAGTCCGGAGAAATTAATACGGTATAAATTTTCCAAATTACTTAAATATTAGGCGATAACCAAACACGAAAATATAAAATGGAAAAAGTAGGACGTAATAAGAAAATTGAACGGAAAGAACGAGCGTGTTAAAGAAAAACAAAATGCCATTTTCTTCAGCATTCGGTCGTCGTTTAGTTACGTTTTATATATTTTTTTAATGCCGAATTATTGATTTTAATAAAAAATAATAATATTTATTTTATCGAATCGGTAGAATAACTTGCAGAAATAAGCTATTTGCCTTGATCTGGTCGTTTCAGAGCTTAGTGCTGTTGTAAAGTTTACACTTTTCCGTTAAAATATCCGAAAGAATACATTTTTGGACCGTTTCCAATATTTTCTGTTGTTCTCCTTTGCGAAAGGAAAGAAGAATAAAAAAGAAAAAAAACAAGGGAGCATTTTTATAACATTATTGATTTATTATTATATCGAGGCATAACTTACACTTGTAAATAGTTAGACTTTTAAAAACGCGAAACAAGGCCATTAAAAACGCCATAGCATTTGCAGAAAATGAAATTTATGCCACTGCCGAAAGTAAATTATCGGCGGCGGAAGTAAAAGTTTAAGAAATGTTCGACTTAAGCCATCGCATCGGCGGTTATAATAGAAGTATTGGTCGACTCGGCTGCCATTATTACTATGGTTGGCGACGGACACATCGACCAGCGACCAGACGGCGATGCACGAGGTCAGGGAGCTGCAGACGTACGAAGATGAGGAGGAGGAATCTGCCGGATGTTGTTGTCTTTCTAGTATTTGTCCGGAGCCATATCTAGTGCAGGTACGATTACGTCGACGGGCGGCATCTTAAATTTTAACGTTAAGACAGCGGCGAAAATTTTAATTAGATAAAGATTTCGGCGGGGACCGTTTACTCGACGTCCCACGTGATAAATCGAGTTAAAAAAAAAATTATTTACGCCTCTTAAAATTAGGCGGATAATTGAATTATCCTCCTAAGTTTCTCCAAAGATAAAGATGACGAAGGAAGCGATTGCTGATAGCGCGTACAAAAATTAATCGCTTTTAACTAGAATTCGTCAGTATTTGCGAAGAGGTGATAATTACTGAACGGTTCGTAAAAAATAGAACCAAGTTATTAAGTATAATCGAACGTGTCGCCATCCAGACGTCTTCTGTCAAATATGATCGTCCATCTTGAGATGATCTGGCATTGCGATAAGAATTTTTTTCTATTTTTTTTCCCTTCTCCTCCCCGTTTTATCGATTATTATAATTAGTTACGAATTCTCAGTTGTGACTTATCCCGTTTAAATCAGATTTCAATAAGGATGATGCGAAAGTGATGATGGAGACGGCGAGGAAACAATTTACATTTTTTTTAACTTCGGCACGATATTAATTTATTTACTGTATTATGCGCGATGTGTGTTTTTTAATTTCGTAACAAACTTGGCTATTAATCTTTACGCTGCAAATATCGATTAATTGAGATTGCTGGCATTCCTCTATTAATATTGAAGACTTCATTGCCTTCCGTGGGATATTTATCAAACTCTTACTTTTATTGCAAAGCATTTTGTCTTCCTACATAATGTAAAGTTTAGGCTGTTTGCCAGATTACGTTTTAGAGTAGTCTTTAGGCTTTTATGAGCAAATTTTATTAAATTAATTAATATTCCTTGTTGTTTTTGAATTTCTGTTTCTTTTTTTTAATTGTTTATCAATCATACATATACTTAAACTCAAAGTTTTTCGGCCATTCTTTTGTGCATTTAAATTAACATTTATAAAATCTAAATTACCAACTTTTTTTTTTATAACGTAAACGAAGTAATGTGTTTTTTAACGATTTTATTTAACTTGCCTTCTATCCTTCTCGAGTCTTGCAACTCAAATTTCGTCCACTTTTAATTAAGATACGAGGCCGAAACTTTGAGACACGTCTGTCCGGTGAAAATGCATTTAATGATGCTCTTTAGGACATTAAAACCATCGCTCTCCACCTTGAAACCAGATAAATATAACCAAATGGAGAATTTAATCGTGATGTGTGTATGTAAATGATGTACAGTACTGTACGTGGGGGTGAGGTCACCCCACAATCGTCCACCCCCGATTTCGAGAAACGTGACCAATGAAAGCATTTTTTTTTTTTTTTAAATAAAAAAAATGCTTTCATTGCTAAAAGTGTGTTGAGCTAATTGTTTATTTCTAATTAACGTTTTTATTTTATAAAATCCCAGTTTCGATTTCTATAGATTTCAGTTTATAACACACGAAATTAGAATTTGCATTTTGCGTTGGTGTGTAATTTCACGCTCCAGTGATGGGCAGAGAAAGAGAACATTTCCAAACTCTTATGATATGTAAAGTTTGTGGAAGAAAAATTTCTTCTTCTTCAATTTGCGAAAAATCTAAAATGTAATGTAAATGTAAATGGTTTAAAATATTTTCTTAGCGAAAAATATATATTTTGTGTATGAAAATTTTGAATTTTGTAAACGTTTTATTGGTATTAAAACTATAAAATTCATTCTCCCAGCAGTTTCATTTTAAATTCTAATAATTCTAAGATAAATGCTTATATAAACATAATAAAATCTTCGCTTTCAGTTATTGATTATTTATTTATAAATAGTACTGCATAAATTTCATAATTCAGGTTAAAAAAACAAATTTTTTTTTTTTTTTTTCTGTAGCTTCTACAAGAATTATATATTAACCTAATTTGTAATATTCAGAAGATTTTTACATATTCAGATTAAAATTTATTATTCATGAAATTGACTCGCAGGTGATGGAATGAAGATGCAGATTTCATCAGCATTTTTACCGAATGGATCGGGGAATTAGACTGCCCCGGGGGCGTTGCGGTGCCCTTTTTTTTAAATAAAACATTCGACCAATTTAACCTTTTTATTTTCTTAGAGTATATAATTATGTGATCGTCAAATTTGAGTATTCTATTCGTAAGAAATGACTTAAATATTTACCAAGATTAATGATGATCTATATTGTGTGTAACGTATACTTTGTATACAATAAGAATAACAAGATTGATATGTTTTAAAGCATTGTGAAAAGATTAATATGACTTTTTATATGTTTAAAATATTAAGGTTAGCATATATGTATCATATAAAATTGATGAATTGATCAGAAAAATGATGGATATAACTTCATATATTTTAGAATGTCAAAGTTCAGAAATGTACTTTTTCTTTTATTTTAGATGATTATAGCAGTGATTTATCATCACTTTCGTTTAAGAAACTTTATTTTAAAAATTAGTTTTTCCTCTCCACTTGAATTTTGGCACTGTTTATTGCCATGTTATCTACAATATTTTATCCTTCCTTGGAGGAGAGAATTTTTTTTTCTATAAAAACATAATTTATGATATGATATAGTTTTATGTATAAAAAAAAAAGATATTTATTTGAATGTTAATTATTAAATTATCAGTTTATAATATTTAATGTATATTTGATTTACATTAACTGTATTAATAATAATTTTTTTCACGTCACTTTGTACAATATTTAAAATTTTCCACAAATAATTATATGATTATAGCTATGCTAATTGAAAAAGATAGTAAGAAATTTATCCTTTTCTATTTCTTGATGAATAAATATCATTATATTTCAGGTGATAGCCTTCATTTGTGGTTTAATTGTGATTCTTTTGATGATTTTGTGCCTGGCTTCTTCGAACTGGTTGACGGCAGAAAAATTTCGTCAAGGATTATGGGAACAGTGTATTGATGACGATTCACCTTTACCATTACCATTCAATATTGAAAAGAAGCCTGGATGTTATCCAGCAAGAGAGGCCTGTAAGTTATTTTGCTTTTAATAAGTTTCAGTTATATATATATTTTTTTTGTTTGTATATGGAAATGTGACATGGATAATCTGCTGAGGGGATGCCTCCCAGGAGGACTTTCTATGGGAAACTAGACCCTATTTTAGTGTTACGAATGTGAAGAAAACCTGGAAAACTCCATTTGACCAACCTTTTCATTTCTTTTTAATTTAACTAATTGTAGTTTTAAATAAGAAGTTTGTTTAATGAATTAAATAACATTAATTTGTTATTAGTGTGGTAATAATTTTATTATAATAAAAGTTCTGATATAAAATTCTTTATAATTTCACTTTTTTGCATTGTAATTTGTAATTTTATATAGTGACCAGATGACCGAGTGGTTAAGGTTTCGACCTACCACTCTTGGGGACCTGGGATTGAATCTATGGATGGTAACCAGTAACAGATTTTGTCAGATAAAATTATCTGGGTCCTATAGTATCTTGATTTTTATTGTTTTGGATATTATTCTGGATATGTTTATGACAATCAAAATTATAAGCTATTACATAAAATACATCTAATTTCTTCACAATTTTAATTGATAACATAAAGTTAAGTTTGAATGCATTACACAAATATAATAATCTTGACTTTTAGTTCGTTATTGTCTCTCTTAATTCTTTATTCAAGTTTTACTTTTAATATTTGGAATTGTATTTTAGAAGTCACTCATTTTAATCATTATACTGGTTATTGAAACTTAAATTTATGATTTATTTTAGTCTCAAATTATAAGCAGATAGTCTGCAGTTAATTACATTACGATCTTATTTAATCGAGTAATAAGCAGTATTAATATAAATTAATATTATCGTCACGAAACATTGAGTAATATATTTATTTATTTAAAAAATAATTGAAATGCAAACTGAATTTATTATTTAAATTTTGAAAATTAAAATAATATAATTTTGTAAATTAAAAATATTGTCTTTTTTAGCCTATATTCAAGCAGCAGCTGCTTTGTGTGTCATAACGCTTATCTTTGATCTTGGAGCAACTGTGATGACTGGCTGCGGACTCTGCAGCAAAGATCCAACTAGGAAATACAAACTTTATCGTTATGCATTATATGTCATGGTCGGTGCATGTGAGTATTTTAAGTAATTTTATAATATAATAAATAATAATTGTGTGCATATAAAAATATTTTACTTGTAATGTATTATTTTTCATTGAATAATTTTACAGTATATAAATATTAGAAAAATTGTATTAAAGCACTAAATAAATTTATTTATATGAATGTACCAAAAGTAAAAGGAATAATCTCGATATAAATAAGTAAACTGCATTTAACAGTCACATAATGTATTCTATTTAATGTACATTGCCTTGATGTTTTGCCAAGTTTGTAAGCTGACTTAGTGTCAGTATTGTAGTCTGAGATTTTTTTTTTTTTTTACTTTTCTTTTATCCAATTCAAATAAAAATAGATACAAAATGAGTAATTATTTTTTTTGTAAATTGAAGTTTTGTGGTTTTAGTATTTTATAGAAAACAAGTTTAGTTGAAATCATGTTCAGTAATTGTGTTAAATGCGTGTATAAAATTTAAATTTTAAAAATTTAAGAAGTAACATGTAAAACATTCCAAAAATTTTAATTTTTTGATACTAATTCCCTTCCAAATATATTATGAATATGTTAAAAGTTGTTTTAGCATATTCATAATATAAAAAAATTTTCAATATTCAATATAAATTTACAGAAGAATTTTCTATACAGTAAAACTTCTCTAACTTAAACATCTGTAACTCGAATATTTCTTTAACTTGAAGAAAACGAAGCATTTGGTAGGTCTCGGTGGAATAGCATAGGAACTTAATGTCTCTAACTTGAATTTCTTAACTCGAATTTTCTCTAACTTAAAAATTTTTTCTTGTTCCTCACACTGCTTTATGTTACTTTCAACTTCCCCAACTCAAATTTTAATATTTATTCTATCCAAAGTGATCCTAATTATTGGTTTTTTTTATGAAATTTTCAGAAAGTTAGTTGTATCTATTCTCCAAAACCAATTTTTAGACATTATTTCAGTCCAAAGTGAGAGGTCCCCTTGTTTTATCTTAAAAAGATGTACCTGCAAAACTGCTTGATTCAATTAATTACATTGAACATTTTGCTGAAAGTAGTAGTTACACAAGCTGTTAAAAAAAAAAAATCTATTGAAGATTCTTTATGTAATGCAAGAGAGATAAAAGTACAAATCTGTTCAGAATCGGCATTTTTACTCTATTGTTCTCTAACTCATCTGTAACTCAAAGTTTTCCAGCTCCTTGGAGTTTTGAATTAGAGAAGTTTTACTGTATTTTGTTTGTTGCATATATTAATACTTTTAAATTAAAACTTTATATATATTTGAAATATAAATAAGTAATTAATATTTAAAGTTATTCATGTATTCTGAAAAAATAAAGCACTTGTAATTATTGCATTGTAATATAATTAACACATTTTCTGACATATAAGATGAACTTTTCTGAAAAATACTGTCTGAAAATAGGATGTTGCTTATATGCCTACAAATACAAACATGTTTTTATTTATGAAATGAAAAGTTGTTGCAATGTTGTTGTTAAAGCCAAATGATTACCAGATTAAATCTTGCTATATTAATGCTGCTATTAATAATTAAAATGTTAAATGATTTTGCCTAGAAGTAGGCATTAGGTGCCATCTCTTATTAAATTATAATTAAATTAATTATAGATGATACCTAACTCCTATCTCTAGGCCAAATTACTTAGCATTTTAATTATTAATAGTAGCAGTAATATAGCCAGATCTAATTTGGCTTTAACATAACTACCAGGTTTGTAGATGTTTATATTTGTAATGTTGTTGCTTGTACTTGAATGTTCTTTATTTTTGTATCTAAATACATTTTACACACTACATTTGGTGTGTAAAAATGTATTTAGATTGTATTAAAATTAAAATGAAAAATTGTATGAAAATTACAATACTTAATTTTTTAATAAAGTAGACTAGAAATGTACTGAAATATTTTTCCAAAAATGCCTTTGGAAAATAGGACATGTCTCATACATCAGAAAATATAGTGTTTACTGTATAGATGTTCAGAAACTGTGAATAATGCTACTAACTAAAATGGATTTATTTATAAATTCAAGCAAGAAAGAACAAAAAGTGTAAATAGTAAACAATGAAATTTTCAAAGTTTTTATTATTTATACTTTTGTTCTTATTTCTTTCTTTTTTGAATTTATAAATAAATCCATTTTAGTTAGATATTCAGAAACTGTGAATAATTCTACTATGTAAAATGTTTCTCAGGTCAAAGAACTATGCTAAATTAGATAATTATTAAATACATTACTTTATAAATTGAAACTTAAATTAAAGTAAAATATATAATAAAACTTTATTATATTTATATATTTGTGTGTATTACTTAATTTAAAAGATACTATTAAATGTAAATATATTAAATTTATTGACATCATGAATTTCTTAAGATTTATTGAAGAATATTTGCATTCATTCTTATAATTATAGACATATAGGCTACCATCTATTAATAATGTTAATTATTAAATAATTTGCAATGATAATTTAATTTAGAAACATCTGTTATAGAAAAAGTATGGTTTAGGCAGAGATGGGCAACCCACGGCCCGCAGTAATATTTTTTGCAGCCTGCTTCACATAAAATATGAATAAATATATCAATTTTCCAGCTTAAGGAAGTATGCAGCAAAAATTCAAACGTAATTTTTAAAACTTATGTATGTGAATAGTTTTTCCGCAATAAATTTAGTAAAATTAAAACAAAAAACCGGCTAACAGACACATTGAATCTAATTTAAAACTAGCAGTGAATAATATTTAATCAAATATTTCCTATATATTATGTTTACATCTGTGCCAGAAGCTAAATTAATTATATTTATGCTAATTTATAATTATATATTAATAAATAATTGTGGTTTACCAACATTTTTTTTTCTGTTTTTTTGTTTATGTGGCCCACGTCAGTTCAAAAGTTTTGAAATGTGGCCCTTACATAGAAAAAGGTCGCCCATCTCTGGTTTATAGTGAGATTTGACGTTGCAATTCTTGGTGTTAAAAGATTATATATATATAAATGATTAATCTAACAAATTATATGAAGGATTTACTTAATTTTTGGCTTTGTTAAAGTAATTTTCTGAAACAGTTTATATTCATATAAAATTATATGAAAGAAATAAAACTTAGAATATGTGTTGCAAATTGGGATTTTTTAAAGAACTTTAAATTTAATAAGTTTATTATAGAATTTTTATTGTTAAAAATTTGAACATCATTTGGATCAGCTTTAATGTTTATTGACATTATATTTTAATCTAAAGATTGTCAGCTAGTAAAACAACATTATCTTAACAAATAACAGCATCGGAAAGTCTGTGCAAATTTAAATATTTCGTATACAGTAAACTCCCGATTATCCAGGCTAATGGTGGGGAGAGGTGGCACGGATAATCCGAACTATAATTATTTATTTCTAAAATACAACATATACACTTCTAAGGCAGACAATTATTTTAACATGTTTAATGCTCATTATTAAGAAAATCTGTGATTTTGGTTTGTTTGCAGGAATCTTTTAACGATTTTTTAGTATCAGTTCGAATTTTTCTAAGAGCTATTATGTCGTTATACTCGAATTCCCATTGGTCGACGTATTCCAACAAAGTGTCAACAGAATTCGGGGCCGTGTTGTGACTAATGCGATTGATAATTTCTTCTTCTCTACTTTCAGAATCATTCTCTTGCTCTTTTGGTTGAATGAGATTGGAAATAATATCCGCATCACTCATTATTTGAAAACCTCCATCACACGAATCACGTTCTAACCACTCCTCAATATTTTCTCTATCAACATTTTCAAAGCCATGTAAATTTGCACTTAGCTCACTTATTTCAGATACTGTTTCACTTATCTCGGGCTTGATAGAATCCAAAAAATCACCTTCTACATTTGGTAGAATTTTCCTCCACGATCGAACGAGTGTTATTAGCTTTATTTTGTTCCAAGATTGAGTTACACCATGTATCGCATCCAGTATTGTCATTTTTTTCCAAAATTTAATCAAATCATTACCTTCATTACATTTTTTAAAAATTAAATTCATGCACGGATAATCTGCACACGGCTAATCGGGAGTTTACTGTATATCATAAATTTAATATCTAAAGTAAAAAAGTGGTTCTTGGGTAGGGTGAAAAACATTTATTTATAAATATTTTTCTGTCATTAAAATATTCAATGAAATCTTCACAAAATTTATTTTTTTTTTTTTTGTTGAAAAAAAATTAAAAATAAATTTCTTCTTTACAAAAGAAATTAAAAAATGGATTATCTACCATATTTTACGGACTATAAGACGCACTTTTTTCTTCGAAAAATTGCCTCCAAAATTCAGGTGCATCTTATAGTCCGTAGCGTCTTATAGGTATTTTTTTTTTTTAAATTGTTTAAAAATTAAGGTGCGTCTTATAGTCCATAGCGTCTTATAGTCCGTAAAATACGGTATTTAGAAAATTCTTTCTCAATTCATATTATTTTAGACCTTTCATTAGAAAATCTTCATTTCTGTTAATTTTTTTTCTACAGATCAGTTGATCTTTTAATGTTTTTCTTTATTCTTTATAAAAGGTATTACTACTATCAATTATTGTGTCATTAATAGGTTAAACTGTAGTATAATAGATTTTATTAGTTTTATCTTAAATCTATGTTGTTATATAAAAACAATAATATATGTGTTAGTCAAGAAAACAATAAATGTGTATATAATTTTATTTTCTATTTTCAGTATTATCAATATTAATTGCACTTGTCATATATCCTGCTTGCTTTGCTGCTGAGATTGAAGACAGCAACAGACAAGTTTGGGAATTTGGATGGGCCTATGGTGTTGGATGGGGAGCAGCAATCTTTTTGTTTGGTGCCATTCTTTTGTTACTCTGTGACAAAGAAACAGAAGAAATTTATTACAAGGAACGGACCGTCACTCACGACGACGGCAGTGCGTAACAAATCGACTGCACTGTATATATATCACATATCGTCCATCCAAAATCATTGTCCAGTGTGTTAAAAGTCACCTCTTTGTATGATCACTCCTGATAGATTCAACAATTTGAGCTGTGAAATAGTGACAGCACCAAAATCAGTTATTAGAAAATATACTTGTGTAATATTGACAATCCCATCTCCAGACATTTTATATTAACTAAAATTCCTTTAAATTAATATTCTCTCACTACATACATTTGCATTAACAAAAGAACTATAATATATAAATATTGCATAAAATAAAACTTTCTTTTTATTAAAAACCATTCAACATATTAACCATTAAACATGTGATCAAACATCACAGCCAATTATTCAGGGGTGCTATTGAAACTTCATTTAAATATATTAATGCTGCATACAATTTAAAAGCAGCGGTATATAATCTAAATATTTGCTAACGACAGGGTCCTTCCCCTATTTTCTACCTCAAAAGTTTTATCTCATTCATATTTAGATTTTTTGATAGGGTTGTTGTTATAAAGAAAAATAAAATCACAAATAAATATTGTTTATAAAATCTATTATTATTATTCTATATTGGCCTTTTGAATTTCGCTTTGTGTTGTTTGAAAGAACACTGGCACAGGTTAATGAAAACTATATTGCTAATTAACTTATCAAAGACAGTAAATTTGTTTTGTAACGCATTTTTTAAAATCTATCATTGCTAATTATTTGTAAATTGCCAAATAGATAACTACAAAGCCGTATACCAGAACGTGGTGATAGGAAGGATTTTGATAATTTTATTTGTTTAAGTGTACTTAGTGTTATTTATTTGAATTATTTAAAATATAGGAAAATCAAATTTAAAATCTAAAATATTATCATCATCATGTATTTTATAAATAGAAATTTATTTGAATATATTTGTGATTGTGTGAAGTTTTAATTTATTGGATTGTTTTTGCAAATTGTCAAATTTTTGTTTTAAATATTATCTTTTTAAAAAAAATACAAAACAAAAATTTGTAATGCCAATTATTTTTAAGCAGGCATAAAATTAAGGATGCACATCAAACTGTGATGAAATATAATTTTTAGTTGTTAAAATTTTTAGTAATATACTGAGATGTGCTGAATATTCAGCATTGAAGGGCACAGTGTATAGTATTTGCAATAGATGTCATGTTCCTGAATTGCTGTCTTATGAATCAATACAGAAATTGTATGTATGTGCCAATCTAAGTTGTTAGGAAATAAAACTACATACTCAAGTTGTATATAGTAATATTGTGTTTAAAATTATTTTTGTGAAAATGTTATTTTTAACATTCTATAGTTTTTTGTTCTACAATCTGAAATTTATATTGTTGTTCTCAGTTGTTTTTCCTGAAAATTAACTATTTTCCTGTCAACTTAGTCACCCTCCAGTACAAAGCTCAATTACGATAATCGTAACGTTTTATAGGAAAACACTGCCTTTCACTGCTCTTCGTTTATAAGCAGCTTAAGCATTGCTATGTTAATTCAGTCTTTTTATTATATATTTACAAAATATAAGCACTTGTCAGCACCTAATGGAAGTTATTAAAATTTTGGTGAATACGACTTGTCTTTGTTCTATTTTTTTTAAATTTTAATTATATTGAACATTATTTTATGCAATAAAATTCACTTTATCCTATTACAAGTATTCATGTATTAAAGAATAATTTAATAATTTAGATTTTATAATTAAAAACTATCATAAAATGCTAAAATATTTTTAAATATAGTTTCTTTTTTCATTTGAAAATATTTTATAAAACATTTACTTTGGGATGAGTACACTCAAGAAGATCTCACGACTGTTCCAGATTGGCAGTACTGGTATATAAAAGTTTTAGATATGTAAAGAAGAATTTTCTCGCATTAAAATAAAATTAGCTAATTAAATCTTTGTGCATTCATTAAATAAAATAAGAAGAAACTTCTACAATAGAAATGTTCAGACTTTGTTTTAAAATCCTATTGACGCCAACCGAAATTAGAAGCGAAACACGAGTTTGAGAAAATTTTCTTTAGGCCCTTATTTAAAACGTGGAAAATTTATAATTAAACAAAATTAGCTTGTGATTACTTTCCAAATTAATTCAATTTGTTTACAATATTTAAATATTTACTGCATCTGAGCTTTTAAACTGAAATTTTTAACTTTTATTTCTTTAAATACATTTTGAAAATAAAAACATTTTTTTTTTCATTCACTTTTCCTCTTCAGATTTCAAATTTACAAAATTTTTAATGAAATTTTAATCATTTATTATGAATTAGAAAAATTTATATACCTTTATAATAAAAGTTTACTTTTTTATTGCTACGATTTTCCTCCAGTTATTCAGTTATTTAAACAAAAACATTAAGCTTTTAATATGTGAATGACATTCTAACCTCGAACGGCAACGATAAAATGGTTTTGTCGACAATTTTCACAAATTTTATTGGACGAAGCAGTGAAATCATCTTATAAAACATAGCAAAAAATAGTTTACCAGATCTTTGCTTTTATGCTAATTTTCAAACCCTTACTTTTATTATATTTCATAAATTATAATACGCTTAATCATTATTATTATTACTTATTAATTGCTAATATATCTTTAAATAAGAAATACTGTACTCCTAGATATAATATAAATCTAGAAATACATCTGTGTTGATAATGAAATATTTGTATACATCATTCTCTTCATTCAAACAATAGAACTTAAATATCTTACTTCAATGTTTATTTAGATATTAGCATTATCTAGAATATTTTCCTCTTTTTCATGTTATCAGAGATTTGAGTCTGTACGATCACTATCTAAGAATATGCTAAATACTTGTATTTTACAAACTTTACATTCTGCAAATTGATTTAGCGTTAAACATAGCTCGAAACAGTTTTTTAAAAATGATAAATTTTTTATAAGTTGTACTTTAAAATATATAAAATTCTTAGCAATAAAACATTTTTATTGTGAAATTGTTATTTGTTTATTTTATTAAATCAAAATTGATTAATTCTGATATATATTATTACAGAGCAAATATTGTTTTTTTTTTATTATTCTGATATATGTTTTAAATTAATGCTTTGTTAGCTTAGATTGCAATTGAAAATGAATGAAAGGTATTAAACTCTTAATTAAAATGGCTGAATTAAAAATTAAAGATTTTGAAGAAACTATTTCTACTTATTATTATTAGGTAAACTGTAACTTTTGTCTGCCTATAAGATGTTTTAAAATTAAATTATTTATTTAATATTGGAGAAAATGTCAAATTTCTTTCCCTCTAAAACTTGTTTAAATGTTAAGTTAGTTTTAGAGGGAAAAAAATTTAATTAGGGCAATAAATATTTCAATTTTAATACTTCGATATTCCAACTTCTTTAATTAACTGATTTATATGTCAACATAAAAAATTCTTTAATTATATCTTTCACAAGAGAGATTTTTTTTGCCGATCAAACGCCGAAGCAGGGGTTAGGCAAGTTTCCATAATATTTTGTGAATAAAACTAAATTTTCAGTTTTATCTCAATCGGCCACGTTTAATAACGTGTAGATTAGATTAATTTGTTCGGTCTGCAAAGGCTGGTTTTACATGGAACACCCTGTACTATAGTTTACTGTTTCAAAAATAAATTGCAGATGACAAGTCAATTGTTAGGTCTTATTATCATAAAATAATTTAAAGTAGATGAGGTTTTGACTTTCCAAACTATTCTCTTTTTATTCCTATGTCTTTTCTTTTTTATATTATTATGAATTATGGAACTTTTTTGTTATGTTATCTTCATTTGTCTCTCTCCATATATTCCAGCTCAATAAAGTTTTCATAATGTGTGAACACATTTATTAACTTCAGATACTTTAAAATATATGTAAACATTTATCTACTTGTAAAACCATGCAACATGTTTACTTATGTAGCATTTTATAGACTCTTAGTCTCTTTTCTTAAGACAATTATCCTTAATGGACTGGAGTTGCTGGAAGTATATAATGTGCTGATAAGATTTCTCACATAAAATTATTATGAATAACTTGTTATAACATTTCTTAAATTTATTAAAATGCATAAATGGGTGCAAGTACGATAAATATAATAAGATTTAGAAATATACATAATGGTCGCATAATATCTGACCATCCTGCTGAATTTACTTGTGTAGAGCATAGTGGAAGCTCTACTATTGACTTTACTATTTGTTCCGAATTTCTGCTGGATTTATGTGCAGACTTTAAGGTGTTAAAGCAAAAAAAGAAAAGATTTTTTGCAAACTTGGAAACTACTATAATAAATGATGACCAAAAATGTTTACCTTTTCCTTTAACAATTAAAAAATTCCGGATTAACATCCATTCCAGCAACAAACTCTGCAAAAATAAATTTTGAAACACGGTCAAATTTCTATGCACGATTTCCAAAATCCTTTGTATTCAATTTTCTTCGACTATAAAACCACTTCATAACGAATATCTAGATTCGAAATTCACAGCAGAAGAATTAAATGACTCAATAAGATGCACGGTAATTCATCACCGGGAGGTGATCATATCCCGATTAAATTTCTTAGACCTTGCTGAATTTGGTAGTAATTTAAGTTACTTGATTTAACAAAATGTATAACACACTTTTATATCCTGGTTCATGGAATTCTGTTTGGCTCTATATGATATTCAAAAGGGGTGATAAACTCCTTAATAATTACCGACCAATAGCTCTTTTACCCACTTTAAGAAAATCCTTTACGGGAATTTTATCAAAAAAAAAAAAAAAAAAGTTGTTTATGGTTCCAAGATGGCGGCTCGTCTGATTCCAGCAAGGAAACAGTGGAGACGCACGTTCTAACCTAACTTAACCTATTCTAATAATTTTGTTGGCAATAATTATGGTAATTTATTAGAATAGGTTAGGCTAGGTTAGAACGTGCGTCCCCACTGTTTCCCTTCTATTTTCTGGAATCGGAGACGAACCGCCATCTTGGAACCATAGGTAACATTAACCAAAAAATTTAACGATGGACTAGTGAAATGGATTTAGAATCCAAATTTCAATATGCATATGTAAAAAACAGCAACAAAAATATTGCAAATTTCGACCCTCTATCAGTCATTCAACTTCACTTGTCTGAAAAACATACGAAACTATTTACAGCTTTTATAGATATTGAAAAAGCTGTTGATACGATCTATGTACCACTTTGGTCCAAAGTTTGAGAGAGAAAGGAGCAGATAAAAGGTTTTCCTACACTGCGCTTAAATTGTTTTTGGACTATAACACTAACATTATTCAAAGAAACAACGTATCTCCTTTTTGTAAGGCTAGCCGCTGAGTGTGTTTGTAGGATCGTTGCGCGGTCACGACTATCGTATGGGAATGAAAAAACTCTGAGACAGGTTTTTCATCATTTAACCCGTTTATTATATTACAAAAGTTTCGTCGCAACACAGCTCAGGAAGCGAGAGAAAACTTCCAACAAGCGTCCGACGTTCAGTAGGAAGTTCTTCCTTCTGTTCCTCGATGACGGACGTCGAGACAGACGGCTTCGAGCGATGTCCTCCGGCGAAAGGGTGGATCTGGGCGAACGAAAGAGCGACGGTAAGTCCCAGGAGTCGACAGATCTGTTGCTGCTGATCTGCAGGATCGCAAAAATTCCTGAAGTGGAGCACCAAGAACGTCACGTCCGTCTGAATCGCGCGTATTTATCAGTTTTACCCCTAAAGTCGTCTTTTGATTGGTCTCCCGTCGTCACCCGGTGACAATTCGAAACCTGTCGGAGAGCGCGGGAGAGGTCAACTTCGTCACTGAATACGACTCCTCTCAAACCACGTTTCCCCCGACTTTGGTCTTTTCCATACAATTCATCTTTTGTTTTAATAATTAATTAAAAAAAAAAAAACTACTTTTATTGTTCAACCGAGACCTTTAATTTCTCGATTGATTGTCCACATTCGGACCCCCAAACCGACTTCCGAGCGGGACCTAGCAATTTAAATAATCCCGTGGAATTCTACAGGGCGGTCCGCTTTCTCTATACCTGTTTAATGTTTATCTGACTGGAATTGACCAACTCTTCACAAACTCCACTGATGGCATCGAAATTGCAGGCAGACCTTTTCGTTATAATCCTACAAACATTCGGTGTAAGTACTGTACCTCTTGTTTGAGAATAATATTTTATGATTGGAAATACAGATATTCATTACTTATAGATTCTGCAATATCACAAAGGTAAAAATAAAAGAATTTTAAGCTCAGCAAAATTAGGTGTTGGCGAAATTGAAGTGAATTATTTGCCGAGAAAGAGCTGGATAGATATGATCAAATAGGATTAATGTCGGACGCAAATGCGGATAAAATGTTTTGACTACAGTGAGAAAAGCTATTACAAAGACAACACGTAACTCTCGTATGTTGTCAGGCGTGCCCAACAACATACGAGAGTTTGTGGCAGCCATTTTGGTCGACTCGTATTTACTGGCACAAGCGAATTACGTTTAAAGAAAAGTTCATTATTCGTAGGAAATAAATATATAAATTTTTAAAATAAAAATTGTTATTGGTGCGATTCAAACGACTTTTCAATATTACATATACTAAGACTGTGAGAAGTTTACTCAAATACGAAAGTAACATGGAATATCTCACATAATACAGCAAAGTCCGACGATGACGGACCGGATATGTCGTCCCCTGTCCCTCACCACCCGGTCGCCCCATTGTGGACCTGGCCGAACCCATAATGGACTTGTTAAAAGAGTTCCTCTTAGTGTCCACGAGACGGAAAGAGTTAAGAAAACAAATAACTTTCGAATGAGATATTCAGAATTACTTTAAGTGTTTGAGGGTGGAATATTTGACTACCGAAAATCGGCAACTGATTCCTGTATATGTAATCAGTCAATGACTTTTTCATTTGGCCCGGATCACTATCGTGACACTCAATTTTCGATTTTGTTACAGTTACACGACACGTGGCGTTCTGCCGAGGGGATGCCTTCAGGAAGGACTTTTCTATAAGAAACTGGCCTTTATTTAGATACTACAAACGTGAAGAAAACTCGAAAAATTCCACGTGGTCAACCCGTTGGTGAGACGAGAACCGCCGACCAATTATTAGTGTTTATCGGTTTTATGGTGGGCACGAAGAAAATTTGTATTTAAGGTAACAGCCTACCGCTCTGGAGTACCCGAAATCGTATGCAGACGGTTTTTTTTTTTTTTTTTATAACTCTTTCCACCCAGTAGGCACTAAGAGGGCCTCTTATAGCAAGCCCATTATGGGTTCGGCCAGGTCCACAATGGGGCGGCCGGGTGGTGAGGGACGGGGACCGACATATCTGGACGGACCCCCGAAAAATTCCTGGGGATTTTTCGGCCCGTCCGGATTCGATCCCGGGTCTCCCACGGCGGCAGGCTGCTAACCTTGACCGCTCGGCCATCCGGCCGCTTATGCAGACGGGTAAAAATAAAAACTTCATGAATTTTTCGGGAAGTGGGGCCCGTTCCTCACTACTCGACCGCCCCATTGTGGGCCAGGCCGAACCCGAAAAGGTCATGTTAGAACCTAGAGGACGAAAACAATTTAAAAAAACCACCCGAAAATATATAATTTCGTTTAATTAATGTTATAAAATTCTATTATTATCTATTTTAATTAATTAATTAATTTTAAGTGCTTTAGATAATAAATATATAAGGATAAAAATTTTCATAGATGGCGACTGTAAATTTTTTTTGGCTAGTATTATATCACCATTCGGTAATTCGGCAGAGAAGGTGTGTCTAACTGTCAGTATAATCTATACAACTTCGTTCCTCTATCGATATGATTATTTTTGGTGTTGTTAAGTAAATTCGATTTAAAATTAACCACTTTCTTCCGCAGATAAGGATTTTAATAACAATTAACCATGAAAGTTATAATTGAACTCGAAGAATGCCTTCAGGATTCCCCAAAATTCAGGTAACGTGAATTCCTCCAAATCAATTTATATTTTCCTATGAAAACAATAAATAATGGTAAGTCATTTATACGTTGATGCTATTGCGCTTAGAATTTATTATATATTTTTTAATGCTTTTACATGTCCATATGTTTGAATGTATTGGTGTTTGCAGCATCAACTGAGCAATAGGTTTTATATTAAATTACATTTAATATATTAATCCTTGATTAATGAATGTTTAATGCCTAATTACTGTATTGTATTCAGTTAATAGTCAAGCATAAGCTGATTTATTATTGTTTGTGTTTATTATTTAATAGTTAAAATGCTATTAAATAATAAAATTTCAATGTGTTGCATTTTTGTACAGGAGAAGAATAATTTAAAGTAACATCCTCGTTATTATACGTTATTGATTAATTTAACTATTGAGGAAGAAAGTGGATTAAGTGTGTAACCTGTTTTTTCGAGGATGTCGTAATAAATTATACGTCGAGAAAACTTGTCGTAATGTTTTTATACAATTTTAAAGTGCAAAAGTTTTTAAGAATTTATTTTTGGTATTAGGAAATAAGAGAGAAAATTTCTTTTCTATACGAAATATTGAATCGTTAAGTATTCGTATTATTACGTTATGAATATAAACTGCAATGCAACTGTTTTTATGCAACGTAAAACAGTTGCCTAAGTCAAAAATTTTCAAAATTTATGTTTTATGAAAATATATTTTATGTATTTAATTGAATGAATTTACTCTGTGTGTTAAATAACTGGATAAACTGTTGCATAAAAAAACCAATCGCTATAAAGCCAGCAAAATTCCTATCGCTGTTGGCTGCATCCAATCAATGTTGTAGGCCAGGGGTGGCAAACCTATGGCACGCATGCCCAAAGTGGCACGTAAGGAGAAATCATCTGGCATGTAATGTATCATACGATTTCTATCTTTTTCAATCATCCTTTCGGTTTATCACCTGATCATCCTTTTTTCAATCAGCTTTTTTACAGTTATTCTAATTAAAGCATATTTGTTTAATTTCTTTAAATTTTGTTATTCGAAGTCTGAACCTTTGGCACGCATTAACATTTTTAAAGCTAAGTATGCTTACAATATGGCACACAAACACAAAAATGTTTGCCATCCCTGTTGTAGGCTATTTGAATGTGGTTAAGTTGATAGTTTGATAGTACATTCTATTTTAGAAGATTAAATTACCTGAAGATGACTAATGAATATAGTTGAAAATGTAAAGCATTAATATTTGGTTGTGTTAATTAGTTGCTGGTTTTTTGCTGATTGGTGAATGAATTCAGCTTATATTATAAACTTTATGTATGCAGTAAAAGTTATTTTGTATGATTTTTTAAGGTATATTTTTTTTCCATTGAAATTCTTATACAGCAAATCTTCATTTAATGCAGTTTTGCTTAACATTGTTTCGTTTGCCATTTGTTTATAACATCACCGAGAAAAGATCCAAATACATTTGTAGTAATTTGCAATTATTATTGCTGAATTTTGTCTATAAACAGTAAAATTGATTCTGCCAGGTGAAAAATAAGTGCTGGATGTTGCAAACACTATCCAATTAGAATATTATTATCCTAATTATATCTTGTTTATATGATTTACTCTACAGTAGAATTGGTTTCATTATATGTTGTTTCACATAATGTTGCAATTTCCAAGAACCTGTCAGTGACATTAAGTGAGGACTTGTATTTTTAATTATGGGGAAAACCAAATTGTTTTTATTTTAAGTAAATCTGAGTTGCAAACATTTCTTAGTCTAGTATTTTATAAATAACATTTTTTAATAGAAGTATAGATTAATTCTAATTGTTTATATTTTTAAATGCATTCTCTATCAATCTTATCTAAAAAGACAAAATTGACTATAATTACATTAAAAGTTTTTAATATTAAATATACAAATTGTAAAAAACAATGATAAATTTTGTTTATATTTTTCTTTGAATACTAAGTATTTAAAAAAATTAAGGCTATTGATCTGAAGAATCCAGGATCAAATTCAGGTAAAGGATTGAGGAGTTTTTCATGGATATGTCAGGCTTTGTCCCTCACCATCTGGCTGCTCCCATTATTGGCATAGAAAAACACTTATTGCCCACAGAGTGGAAATAAAAATCAGTTCTTTTTCATATTGAATGAAAAACTATTAAAAAAATATACAAGAAATATAAATAACAGAATGATTAAACATAAAGTAAATTTTTTTGTTGGGCTACAATTTGAAAAAAATTGTAGACCTATAAATTCCCACTGTTGTTTGTCCGATGTCTGTCTGTCTTTCCTTAATCTTCAGAATAGAGTTATATGAAAGAAAGACTGAATATGAAAAGATAAGGGGCAGAAGGCCCCAATTAACTATATATGAACTTCTGATGCAAACTGGAAGTCGTGTTGTTTCAATTAAAAATTTTCCCCCAAAAGGAGTTAGATGACCAGCACGACTCTATTGTCAAAGGAAAGGTATGATGTACAGGAGCAAGCCTTTACTAATTTGAGGTGGAGAGCATATATTTTAAATGAAATAAATTAAAAATATGATTAAAAATTGCAGCCCAGCATTGTGACAATGTAACAATAAATAATTGCTTGTTTATTTTTATCTTATTTATGTATTATGTTATTTTATTTTTATTTCCATTGAGTTTAAATTTTATGTATGTTCTATATTATTTAGAATTTTTTTTGTGTTCTTTTTCATTTGAATTTTTGTGTTGTTCCACTTGATGAAGATTTATGTGAATAAGTTGAAGTGTTTTCAGTCCATTAAAATTTATTGCTGGAGTTATTCAAGGTGTACTTATTTAATTCAGTTACTTATCTAGTTTCTGAAATTTTTATATATAGACTAGCCTATTGCAAATGGACAGTATTTGGAGGACTGTTTAATATAAATATACAATTAAATCAAAACTGATAATGGCACGTTATCTGCGATGTTTCCATATTTTCTGTTTGCATATAAATCCCTGTGTAATTATTAATATTTTCAGGATTATATGATTAGTGCATCGTTTCTACTAGGAAAATTTATTTAACTGGTCATATGTTTCAAGTCATGTTAATGTAGATGTGATTGCAAATATAAAATTACACATTGTAATCAAATTACAGTAACTCTCAAATTCCTTGACTCTTTTAACGTAACATATAGTTTTAATGATTTCACTCTTATTTCATAATTTGTGTAAATTTGAAAAAATGCCTAAACTGATGAATATGAAAATTTTTCTTGAAATAAATTTTTTAAATTGCAAAATTCTTGGCACCATATGGTAAAAATAGACATTCACATTGCTTTTAATAAAACATTCAGCTACCTGAAGAAATTATTTGATGAATGTGAATATCATCAAAATGCTGGTCTGGTATATGACGATATTGGTTTATGATTAAGTTAAAAAAAATTTTTTGAAACATGTTTTTTTCTTTGTTTCAGAACATAGACAATGTCCAAGCTGTAATGGCCATTTTCTTGGAATGTTCAGTGTATGGTAGGTTACAGCATCATAGATAACAAATGCATGAACAGAAACACAAATCATTTTTACTTTCCCAGCTTTGCTATGTATAACAGAGGGAAAGTGTGGCAATCAGTCAAAAAATGACCCCCAAGATTTTTAAATTTTTGGACGTGGGACCTCGAAACTTCAAGTAATGCAAGAAAATTTGGGAATTTTTTCTATATGTATGGATGGTTTGTGTGTGGGGGGAAATGGTTTTATTCACCCTCTTTGAAGCTTAATAACTCCTGTGCTTTTTGTTGAAAATTTCTGAAATTTTGCAAGGAAGTTTGTTTATTAGGGAGATTGATGCTATTAAATTTTGGTGGTTAAAGGTTAATGGGGTGGGGAGATAAAGGGGGTTGTGTGTCATATCTTGAGTAGGGTCAGATTTAATGAATATTTTGCTTGTTATTAGCATTTACAATTTTTTATAAAACCCATCCCACCCCTCAAAATTAAGTTTTTTGCCATTTTATAATAATTAAAAAAATAAAAAGTTTTTAAAATAAAATATTGTAACAGATAGTACCACCAAATGTTGTCAGGAAAGTTAAGCAACTTGTTTCTGGATTTTTGTACTTTGTTCAAAGGTTTTGTGTTTGTTCTAAATTCTGGAATTTTTTTAATGCATTCATTGACAATAATAAATCAAGCTGTACTTTTTATGCTTTTTTTTTCCTCAAAACTTTATAAGGAAAACTGATTAAGATGAAGGTGATTATTAATATTTTTCATATTTGGAGGACAAGGAATAATTTTTTGAAATTATTATTCTATCTGGAGATAATTTTTCTAACTTTTTCTTAGGTTCTGGGTTCTCAACCAAAATAAAAGCCTTTGTTGGTTTATAATAACTGTTTAGTCAAAATTTGCATGCAATGTACAGTACTCAAATAAATCAAATGCACAGTTTTTTATGAATATTCTGCATATCAGTATTTTTATTTTATTTTTAGTGAAATCAAATGTTTAAATTAACAAATCTCAAATGAGGGATTGAACTTAAGGATGAAGCTCTTCCTTCCAAAAGCAAAAATAATGCACAAATTAATATAAAGCAAATAATAGAAACAATTAAGCAAAACATGAAAGCAAAGCTCCCTTACAAAGTGAGAGTAGATAACCAATTTTATAAATATCAATATTTTATTAATTTTTAAAACAATCTGAAACTATTTTATATTTTATGGTACTCTGTCTATAAACATTTCCAAAGTTCCAATCTAAATAAATATTTTTTTTTCAGATTCAAATTTTTATTTTTGGGTGAAACAAATTGATTTAATCTCTTAATGTAGTGGTTTCCAATCTTTCTATACTTCTGTCCCCTCTTTTTCAGAAAAAATTGTTGTGCCCCTTAATTTTTGTAACAATCTAATTTCATAAATATTGTCACTGTAATTTATTTAATGGTGTATAAAACAATATACCTTATTAAATAAAGTATATTGTTTGTCGAGGCTTGACTCTTGTTGAGACATTTTGGCGTGAGTGTAGATGGGTTTTTAGCATTCATACCCAAGTCGTTTGGATGAGGGTTGTGAATTATGCATAACTGTTATCTGATTCATTTTTTTTTTATTCATTACAAACTAAAAAAAAAATGATAATTTGGTGAAAACTGCACACCCCCTTGCAATAACCTTGTGTTACACAGATTGGAAAACAGTCTTAATGTGTAGATCTGAGATAACTAGGGGATGATATCTGCAGAAATTCTCAAATCCCAAGATAACTTGGGCTAACAAAATTGGCAGAAACTGCAGGTTCCAAGATAACTCAGGAAGCTCCAGATTTAGTGTTACATAATGTACTGTATATGCTCAAATAAACACTGATCATAAAAGAATAATCTCAATAAAATCATAATTGTTTACAAGAACAGTTATTTTTCGTATTTCCATCTAACTTGAATAAATTTTAAAATTTGTCATAACAGATTTATTGTGCATATTAATATAAATGAATTCAGCAATCTGTTTCAATCATTGTGTACTGATGCAAAATAAGATAAAATTATACCTGTGCATTTGAAGCAAAAATAAATATAAATATGTGGTCAATTTGTTCATGTTTTATGATCATAATTAATTGTACAAGTAAGAAGATGGTATTCTGAGAGCATTCTCACAAAAACAATTGTTGTGTTCAGAAGTTAACTTTTCAAATACACCACTTTCCAAAATAATTTTGTGATTAGCAATTGGTAAGCAACATTATTGCTTACCAATTGCTAATCAACAAAAAATCAAGTACCAACAAGATGCTATGGATTATGATGCAAACAATGAGACAGTAAAGAGAAGAGAATAAAAAAGTCTTGTTACTTTTTCTTCTCTTTTGTGAACTGTGTATTGTGGCATTATGTGCTGCACTATGCTGAGATTTATCACTCAAAAGAAACATTTTAATTTTTTAAGTTTCTTTTGTGTGATAAATCCTAACATTATTTATTGTGCTTATATTTTGTGTGTATAACTTGATGATAAAATAAATTTTGTTTTTGATTAGCACCTTTCTTGTTTGGCATCATGTGTAAGTATTCTACACAGTTAAGTTCCAATAATGATTTCTCTGGATAAAATATAACTTTTCTTTTGATGATTTCTGTCAAGCAATGTGTGCATTATGACATCTTTCTTTCAAGAAAGACTTGCATTAAGTGGTTAATGCCCTGTGATCTTTTAATCTGGTAGAAAATTCAAAAGTAAATCTTGATGTAGAAAGTGTTCATAAATATCTATTAATTCTTTAAATTGTGTTCTCTTCTTATCAAATCATATAGCATTTAAGTTAGCATGACAATTGTTTATGTCCATCTTGAATATCTGTCATTTGCACAATAAAAAACAAAATGTGACTTTGCACAAATATGGTTGCTCATCTGCATACACATTGACATCACAGGATTTGAGATAACATGACAACATAAGATTGGATAGTCTAACCATTCATTGGTATAAACCAATAAATGGTCAGACTATCCAATAAGATGCTGAATTTCAATTTCATTTGTCCAATTATATCTTCAGAGAGTCTTATTTATTTTGTTACTTAATTTATGATTAATTTTTACTTTCCTGGCTTCATTATATATAACAGAGGAAAAGTATGGTAACTGCCAAAAAATGACTTATCCAAAGATTTTTTTATTTGAACTCTGGACTTTGAAATGTTAGAAATGCAAAAAAATATGGCGCATTTTTCTGTATGTATGGATGTGTGTGTGTGTGGAGGCATGATTTTGTTTATCCTCTTTCAAGCTTAATAACTTCTGTGCCTTTTGTCGAAAATTCTTGAAAGTTAGCAGGGAGGTTCGTGTATTAGAGGAGATTGATGCTGTTAAATTTTGGTAGTTAAAGGTCGAGGGGGTGAGGAGATAGAGAAGGTCATGTGTGGTATCTTGAGTAGGGTCCGACTTAATGACAATTTTACTTGTTATTAGCATTTACAATTTTTTTTTGTTATAAAACTCGTCTCTATCCTCAAAATTAAGTTTTTCGCCATTTTATAATAATTAAAAATAGAAAAACTTTTTAGTAATAAAATACAGTCAACTCTGCATAAGTCAACACCTGGATAACTCGTCACTCGTCAGTTACGTAGTTAATTTTTTGTGGTCCTGGCCGACTTACATAGGCATTAATGTTATTAACCTTAAAAAACCTCGGTTTACTCGCCATCGTTTAACTCGTCACCACTGGATAAATCAACATACTTTTTCTGTTTCACACTTTTTAGAATTCTGATAAGTCGACTTCCTCCCTGAAAAATGAGTTCACACCACACAGCTTATTGTACAGTGTGAACTCATTTTTTCAGCAGGGGAGTCGACTTATCAGACGTCTAAAAAGTTGTGAAACAGGAAAAGTATGTTGATTTATCCAGTGGTGATGAGTTAAACGATGTCGAGTAAACTGAGTTTTTTAACATTCTCTTCTCTTCTATCTCATATGGAGATTATAGCGCTGATGAGGCTCTTTCTCCAATCTAGTGTTATTTTGTTTTTAGTTAAATCATCCTGTTCGTTTTATGTGTGTTTCCAGACCCAGCACTAGGATAGTTTCCGCAGTGACAGTAAGGGGGTAGTTTTCGGCACCCCCAAAGCAGTCCTTAGTGCCTTGTGAAGAGAACCTCTATGCAATTAATCGTTGTGATAGGTGCCCTTGCTAGTAAGGGAGCCCTGAACTCTGCCATTGGGCTTAGTACTGCTTTAATCAGCTTTAGGATGCTCGCCCTGTGAGCTCCGTTTCGTCGGGAAGTGAAATAGTGAAGGTACGAGCTAGCTCACGTAAGTTTGGACCTTAAGTACTCGGCATGGGCTGACCACGTGAAAGACTGGTGAAAGTAGATCCCTAGGATCTGTAGTGTGTCTCGTTGGGGGATAGTCCTCGAGCTCAAAGTTAGGGTAATCACCGGCCATCTCTTTTTGGCAGAGAAGTCAATGACTGCACTTTTCTTTGCTGAGAAGGTCAGGCTCCAACAGCTCGCCCAGTGGTCTAGGGCGTCCAGTGCGCTTTGTGCGTACTTAGTCACGCTAACCTGAGAAGTACTTGTCACAATGATGTAGATATCGTCAGCATATACTAAAGTCGTGACTGAGGGCGGGAGGGCTTCCCACAGGTCCACCATGTAACACGTGAAAAGTAGAAGCGCAAGGACACTCCCTTGCAGGACACCCTGGTTGAACTCGTAGAGGGTGGAGAACACCCCTCTCCAGCAGACTCGAAATACGCACCTCAAGAGAAACGAGGAGAGCCAACGACAGGTGTGGTTTCTGATCCCCAAGGTCAGCAGTTTCGCCAGAAGTCTTCTTGGCAGACCGAGTCATACGCTTTTTCGAGATCCAATGCCACTACATATGTCCATTTATGTTGGTCTCTAACCACTGCGACGTGGTGATGTAGAACCACCAGGGCTTCCTCCATGCCCCTGTAAGGGAGGAACCCGAAGTGGTGGCGGTGGAAAGGGTTCTCCTGGACCAGCTGAAGTTGGATGCAATGTTGGACCATCCTCTCGAATGCTTTCACTACCTGTGAAGTGAGTGATATCAGCTTATATGAGCTTGCTGACGTGGGCGGACGTCCAGGCTTTGCTATCAGGACTATTATCGTTGTTTTCCATTCTGGGGGGCAGTCCCCTGTTGTCTAGATGTCATTGAATCTATCGAGAAGAGCCCTTAGGCCCTCTGGCGGAAGGCCCCTCAAGGCTTGCACCGCTATTTGGTCCAGGCCCGGTGTTGTAAGTCACAACCAGCGGATCGCCTGTATCAGTTCCGGCATCGTGAAAGGCTGCTCGTTGCATCTATTCTGTGATCGTTGGGGCTCCAGGAGGGGCGCAAAACATCCCTGCACACGGGGGCAATGGAAAAATCTTGCCAATTCATCCGCCTGTTGACTTGGTGTGATGAGGACTGTTGGAGTTAGCAGGATGTGATTATCCTCTGCATTTTCCGACTGGGAGTGCAAGCGCTAGAAGATCCTGCAGATTGTTGCTGTTGTGAGCAGTCTGGCGCAAATGCTGTTCCACCAATCACGCCGGGACTGCCGACCCTGCACGAACTTCTTGTATGTAGTCTACCATGTGAGCGACGCATACTTCCGGGCCAGATTAAAAGCCCTTCTCTTCTTCACCTGTATGCGCCTACAAAGAGGGGTCCACCACGACGGGAGCCCCTGAGGTGGAGTGAGGTAGCTCTCCCGTCACTTCCGTAATTGTCTGTGCAACACTTCCCAGCAAATCATTGTATGTGCGGGGTGGAGGGTCAAGGTGCTCCTCTAGGCAGTTGGTGTACCGGGTCCAATCTGTTCTTCACCGGATACGGGTGGTTGTGTGCCGCAAAGATGTGCCTGGCATAGTTACGATCGTCTCTACTGGGGCGTGGTCGCTGCCCAAATTGTCTCTGCACGTACCCCACGTCGTCAATCCCAGAAGATCAGTCGAGCATAAGGTTATATCGATTGCAGTTTCCCCACCATGGTAGAAGTGCGTTGGTTCCCCGGTATTAAGGCAATCATAGTCCGCTGTCGTGAGCCATGTGAAGAGAGTTCTGCCTGTGCTGTTTGGCCCCATGCACTCCCTGTCCCAATGGGGATGGTGTGCATTCCAATCACCCCCGTATCAGTCGTGGCCTGTGGTCGCATTGGGTGGCCTTCTCTAAATCCTCCTCAGTGAGCTGGCCGTGTGGTGCATAGATATTGACAATCAAGAAGGGCCGTCCTGTGGCGAAGACTAGTGACTCTTGATATTCCAGATCGCCTGCCGTGATTCCGTGACTCAAATGCCGGGCGGCCACTGCTGGGAAATCGCTGTGAGGAGTCCTCCTTGGCCAGAGGGTCGATCCAATCGAAAGATTGTAAACCCCCGGTAGCCTAAATGTTGTGTTCGGCCTCAGCCACGTCTCCTGTAGCATTATGATGTCGGCCACTTTATACCAGTCCACTGTTAGGATCATCTCTCTCTTGGCCCGTACTCCCCTCACATTCCAGTGGATTATGCGTAAAGCCTGTTGGCCCTGTAGCTGCCTAGACATGATGACGGTGGCAGAGGTTGTGCGTCCGTGGGTCTTGACCCTTTCCGCTGGTGTTAAAGTTGGGAGTTCCTCCTGGGGCTGTCTGTTCGATAAGCTCGGGCCGCTCGGGTCCTCATCCCTTGTTGAGAGATCGTCTGTATCGGAATAACTCATTGCCGTGCGCTGCCGTCAAGTATGCCCTCTCGTCTTTTTTACTTGTGGTAATGCCACCTGTGTCTCTGCTTTCCTGGATAGGCGTTTCCCAGCTATCAGCGTCGCCGCTATCTGTGGCTGCTCCTGGGTTCGGTCCTGTCGGTTCGGTCTGCGGTGTGGGGGTCCAGTTTTCCGGACTAATCGCCTGTCGTATTGCACGCAGTTCCTCCCTTAGGGCTGCTACCGCTGTTTCAAGAGTTGTTAGACATGTCAGTATTTCTGTCTGCTGCCTCCTCTCTGTGTCGTTCCAACCCTCTGGCTCCCACTCTCCCCGCTGGGAGGTCCTGGGTCGCACTTGTGCTGGATGATGGTTTTGTAATAGCCACCGCTTGCACATATGTTTTGCCGTCCTCCCGTTGCGACTTCTTGGCTTTCGTGTAGGAGCGTCTCTTCTGGGCGCTTAGTTTGAGGATGTTAGCTTTCGCGCCGATACAGCAGGGCATTGTGGGGAGGTTACACTGTGGATGTTTCCTCTGCAGCGGATACAGTCGTCGGCGATCTTGGTGCATAGGGTCGGGTCGTGGTCCTCACCGTAACGATGACATCGTCGCCATCCTCAGCAAGTCTTCTCTGAGTGCCCGAAAGCGAAGCACCAGGTGCACTGTCTTGGCCGTGGTACGTAGCGCTCACAGCGAGAAACGTTGGTAGTATAGTTTTACAGAATTGATGGGAGTAGCCCGTGCTACCGAAAAATACACGGTAAAGGCTCGGGTGGCGAACGTCGTCGTGGACTGCGTGAATCGCCGAACCTCAATAATTGGGTGGCCGGCCTCGATTAGAGCCTCTAGCACTTCCTGAATTGATATTGGAGGGGTCTACCCCTTGCAGTAGGTACTCAGTTTGGGCACTGTCCGGGGCGAGACGACCCCTGACTGGGGTTCCTGCTAACTTGGTTAGTTGGAGAGCTCTTTCAATAGTCTGAGGGTTCCGAGACTAGTATCAGAAAGCCGCCCCTTGCATACCGAATGTCTGTTAAGGTCGCTGGTTGGGGAAAGTGCGGTTTAAGTGCTTGGTATAATTCTGCCGGACGGAGGCGGTGTAGTGGACCGCTCCCCTCCAAAAAGACAGTATACACGTGGTCCGATGGAAAATCCGGGCTCATCAGCCGGAATTTATCCAGTTCTGCAAGTTGGGAATATATCCGAAAACGTTTCACGTCGCGGCGGGCCACCGTCTCCGACGGTGCTGGCGCCTCCCCTGGATGCAAGTTTAGTTTGACTGCTCCAGCGTGGAGCTACCTCCAGGGTGGAGGTAACTCCACCCTGGAGTAGTACAGTACTTAAAATAAATCCTACCTACTCCGAAACTCGGTTAAGCAAGATGTATTAAGTGAAATAATAAAGAACTGCTAAACTAAACGTCATCCACACACTCGTTGAGTAAAGTGCACTTGCAAGAAAAGTCACCTGTACTCATCGAACTCCAACCTAAAATCCGATTCTGTTTTTTTTAACATTTATAACATTAATGCCTATGTAAGTTGGCCAGGACCACAGAAAGCTGACTAATTAACCTACGGTGTCGAGTTATCCGGGTGTCAACTTATGCAGAGTCGACTGTATTATAACAGATGGTGCCACACAGTTTTAAATGTTGCCAAGGAAGTTAAACAACTTGTTACTGGATTTTTTTCTTTGTTGATAGTTCTTTAATTAATATTTTAAATCTTGTATGAATGATACTTTAATTTATATAATTTAAAATATGTTCTTCACCTCAAATTAGTAGTGTCTTGCCTTTTGCACATCATACTTTTCCTTATAACAACAGTGTCATCCCAGTCATCTATGTAACTCCATTCAGGAAAAAATTTTGAATTGAATTCATGTGATTTGCAGTCTAGACTAGAAGTCACGTGAATACAACTCAAAATTTTGCCCTGAATGAAGTTACGACAATTCTTACAATTCAATACTTACAATTCAAAACTATATGTGAACTTCTGGTCTAGACCAGAAGTTTATATATAGTTTTGAATTGTAAGTACAGTAAGACTCTGCTTAATGTGATGATACTTCTCTAGACAACAAAGCACTCAACGAAACAGCATTAAACGAGATCATTTTAACATAGAGTAAATAGGGAAAGGGGAACACATGACCAAAAATAAACAAATTTTACTTTAATTTTAAGTTATTTTTATATTGATTTGCATAATAATATATGTTAAATAATACATAAACATATGCATATAGAAATGTAATGTTCATTTTTTGTGATGAAGGTTCTGGTTCTTCTGAAATTCTTGTTTTTTTCAATAAAGCTCTGTAGTTCCATTTGTCACTTTTTTCCTTTCCTTAAGCAAATGTCAGTAGCAAGAGATCATATTCAAAATGCCTCATCTTGCTTTTGCACTCCTTTCAAAATCTGGATCATTCACTACAATTTCATCAACGATTTCAGTTATCATTACTAAACTTTTCCTAAGGAAATCTGTAGAGAAATTCTTTGGATTCTTCGTTTTCAGAATCTCTATTCTCCAGTTCTACGTGAATTTTTTGTTCTGCCTGTTTGTGAAGATCATTGCTGGTAAGGTTTTCACCAGAAACCTGCAGTAACTCCTCAATATCCTGCTCGTCTACATATTCTAGTCCCGCTGTATCAATTAGGTTGACAATTTGGTCAACCTAATGATATTGCGATAAGCTCTTCTCATTGAGAATTCTTGGATACCTTCAGCCATAACTTTTTTCACACTTTGTTTATGCATTGATCAGTTAATTCCTTCCAAGCAAAGTTGATATTGCCTATGGCATCCATGATGTTATATTTTTTCCAAAATTGCGTCAAAAAATATAGATTTAAGGAAAGTACAGTGATATGATGAATTGCCCCACCTTTTGCTGATTGGTTCGTGTTTGGGAATAATCAATGAAATGCCGCAATAATTTGAATCAGCATAAATTTTGAGCTTTTTTTAGGCTTCGAGCAGACCGTATTGTATCGAATCAGCGTTAATCAAGACAGCGTTAACTGGGGTCTTACTGTATATATAGTTAACAGGGCCTCCAGCCTCTAATATTTCCATATCTGGTCTTGACTTTCATCTATCTAACACTGTTCTTGAGATTAAGGATGGATGACAGAGGGATTTATGTCTATAATTTTTCCAAATTGCAGCCCAATAAAGTAATTTGATTGTATAAATTACTTTATTTTCAAAATGATGACATCAACATATATTCAATAGTTTCAGTTTCTGTTTTATGACAGGAAATAAAATTTTAATATAAATATTTATTATTTTTATATTTATTTATTATTATTATTATTATTAATAAATATAAATATTTATATTATTTATTTAATATAAATATTTAATCAATCAATCAATGATATAATTTTATTGTGTTTATATGTAATTTAAATGAATGCACAAATGTTTTTTGAATAGTTGTACGGTAGGTTACAGCTTTTTAGTTACAAATAACCAAGAGAGCAAATACCAAGAATTGTGTGTATAAATTTAATAATCATGTAATCATTACAAAAACTACTAGTAAATACTAATTGAAAATCGTTTTTAATTAATTTATAATTTAAATATAATTTTATTTAATTTATTAATTAAATGGTTTATTTCTGCTTGTAAATATTAATTTTTCTAGTAAAGAAATAAATTTTTTATAAGAAAAATTCATAATATTTAAAGAGCTTTGAAATACATTGCATAAAACATTGCTATTAATTGATTCAGTCAGTCACATCAGATTGGACAATATTGGATTGTTTTGATATAAAACCCTGAGAATAGTAGATCTATGATAGTTTTTTGACTTATCAATTTTTGGAAAATATAGTAAAAAACTAGTTAGAGACAGAGCCTTTATGAAATCCAGAAAATTGCATTATTTTAGCATCACTGTTAAATTTTTCTAGTAAACACACTGTTTAAGGTGGGATCTGAGAGATGGGAACAGAAAGCTGTGTGTGCTACAATTTTATTATTAATTCATATTAGTATAATCTCTATGAAAATACTGGTATAAATTAATATAAATAAAATAAAACTTCTCCAAAAACTGGGCTATACTATATTGTACAAAAATTCACTACCTTTATATTCACCCAGCCAATTTTTCCGAAAAAACGAATGTTTCTGGTCTACTTCTAAAACCTGCTTCGGGTGAAAAAATTTTTAAACAGATGGAACTTCTAACATTTTGATGTTCTAATATGTCAAATGCAGAAGAGCTCACATGTACAGTACATTCAAATTTAAAATTTTACAGAATCTACCAATAGGATGCATCCAAGTGTAAAAGTTCTAAAACTGTTTTTCATAATGATGTATCAAAGAGGGCCTGCTATGCCTGTAAAATGTGCTTCTCCTCCTCAAAGTTTATACATTGACCCTGCTTCTCTGATATAAAAATCCCAAGCGTCTCTAGTACTTTGAGTTGGTCCGTGTTTGCCATTTTTCTAATTAAGGTAGCACATTGTAAATCGGGTTTAATTTCCTCCTCCCCTACATATATTGAGAGGACAGTAGACTGCCTCCATCTATTTATATCGGCTCTGTGTTCTGTTAAGCACTTTCTAAGTGATCTCTGGATTGGACCTGTATGTTTAATATAAATAACTTCAACTAGATATAAAAACCAATAAACCAGCAAAAGTAAAAGAAATAAAACAAAAACAAATGTTTTCTTTCATTTTAAACAGTCATCCTCAGGTTCAAAGAATGCAGATATAAATGAATGCATTTAAAAAAAAAAAAAATAGAACAGAAATTTAAAAGTTGTATATATTACAAAATACTCACATGTCTAATGCAGCATTTAACATCATGCTTCCAACTGGATAAAAAATGTAAAAAATTAGTTTTTTTAAATGGTTACTTAATGTATAGTTAACGTAATAGTTTAAAAAAAGTTAAGTAACCATTTAAAAAAAGAGAATTTTACAAAAACTGAAATACATAACCTAATTCAAGATGTATGGGAGGTCAGAATGCCTTCCACTTAGTTGCAAGAGTCCATTTCCTTATAATTGACCACCATACCTTTTTTAAAGGCCTTGAATATCTTTAATTGTTCCAGATGTTTCAGGTGCTTGAGTCGTTACAATGGTATAATAAACGGGCGTTATCAAATTTAACCTGAACATTGTTATCATTGGCAAATGTGGCTAGTGTGGTTGTGGAAAGACCCTTCTGAATAGTATATTGATAAAAAGAAAAAGTGCTCACAGTATTCATGTTGCCTGGCTATACTTGAAATACAATCAAGTTCTACTTTTCTATCCGTTGCTGTCAAACAATGGGTGTTAGCTTTCTTATAAGGGCCTTAAAAGCGGAGATCTTATTATTGAAAGGATTGTGATTTTGCGTGAATGAAGAGTGGCATATATGAATTTTTACAGAACACCTTTGTTATCAACTGCTCGTGTTGTAATTCATATTAGTTAGAACCTGTGAAAAATGGAAACTTAAACAAGTATTGAATTGAAAAACCTGACACACACAGATTAGGAATGAAATGAAATCCATCAATAATTTATTTTACTTATGTGATGAAGTTAAATATTATTATAATTGTCATTAATGAATTTTAAAATTATTTTTTAACATATGCTGTTCAGCCTAAATCATATCTTATACTAATGTATAAACTACAGTTAATATGACCAACAAGAGTCTAATATTGAACAATGAAGTAAAATACAAGAAGTTAATATTAAAAAAATTTAATAAATTTTAATATGTAACTTTAAGAATATATTGTACATTAAATCTTTGCAACAAATTTAAACATCTTTTGGTTCCTATTTGAGTCAACAAAGAATATTAGCCATTTTTCAAGTTGAGATGGGATCTTGTGAATAAAGTGAATGTCGTGATGAGACATTTCCTATTAGCTATACAGTAGAGCGTCATTTATCTGAAACGTTGGTTAACCGAAAGCTTTCCAGTCGGACTGTGTCGTGCTGAATCGAACGTTTTTGATACTAGATTAACTTCTAAAGTATAATTTTTTTGTTTTTATATTTTTCAATATATTTATTTTGTTTGTACAAAATAAAGAAATAATTTTTAACGATACAATAGCCTCGATTATTATTATAAAAATATTCGTTAGGCTTAAAATTGACGAAAATTCAACACAAAGCAACACTCAAATGGAGAAAAATTCAACACAAAGCAACGTGCAACAGAGAAAAATTTCAACATCGGATAGGTTAATATATTTTTTGTACATAATCAGTTATCCGAACAACCCCAGTCCCCAATTGATTCGGATAAATGACGCCCTACTGTACTTTGATGGAAAATTTTTCAGCGTGTGAAAAGAAGAAACTTGCTCTACCTCATTTAGTATTCGAGTTTAGCAGAAACTTTGTAAACTATTGTTATATTATCTGTTTCTGTTCTCTCGCTGTATTTTGGGTAGTCCTGGTCTAACTGTAAGATCGTTTTGATTTTAAAATAGTGGTAAGATTGTTCAGTTTTCCCACCAACGTATTGACATATTTTAAAAAACATATTACACAAAATATTGAATACTTCACTGTTAATTATTACTAAGATAAATGCAAAGAGAATTTGAAAGTATTGCACTTGAATATGAGCAAGTAAATCAATGAAGATGGCATCTAAAAGTATGTTTTCAGTGAGAAAACACAAATTTCACTTAGAATGTGGGTGCATGGCATAAATTTTTTTCAGTTGAGAATATATAAATGAAAGTGCCAGTATATTTTATTTTCTGAAGCCTTTTATGTTGAAGTCATTTGAAAGACTGTAGCAAATACTGTCTAGATTGAAACAGTAAAAAAAAAAAAGTGTGAATTGAAATTTTGAAGCAATGATCATTTCCTTGTTGAAGCCAACCTAAGACTGAAAACATGTTTAAGCTGGAAACTTTATAATGTACACATTTAACTGTGTTTAAATTTTCATTTTAGTTAATAAAATCTAAAAGTGGAACAATGAAAATGCTTTTATTTAGTACCATGCGTATCATAACAATAATAATTAATAAATATATCAAATAAATTTATAAGCATATAAAGAAGAAAAATTTTAAGAATATAAAGCAGTAGAATTGGATGTATATTGATGTAAATTAGTATCCTAAAACTATATATATATATATTTTTTTAAATAAAGTTTGTAAAAAGTTGAAAATATTTAATAATAATTCAATTTTTATAGATCTGCACTTCAACAAAATGAAGATGATATAGATCAGCTTGAACAAAAATTAGAAAAGGTAAGATATTTTAGAATTTGTATGATATATTTAAGAAATCTTTCATAAATATAAAAACATTTTTTATTATTAAAGAATTTTTGCCTGGACATTTGATAAGGCTATTCAACAATTATTAAATAATTAGTTTAGATTTGTAAAATAAACTGTTTTAAAATTTACATATACAGTATTATGATTAAAATTCCATTACTATAAATTAAATTCTTTTCCATGTTCCAAACTGAATATGGAAATGAAAGAAACATTAATGTATTAATAACAGATTTATAAACATTATTATGGAGTATTATTTATTAAATTAGGGTAAAATATGTATTAAAATATTTTGTGATACTGAGTAATTGCATATTTGATAAAAATAAAATAGTGTAGTTAAAATAATTATTCTTACATGGAATTATCAATTTTATTCAATAATATATGTTTCAAAAATATATATTAATTTTTCATAATTCACATAAATGTTGAATGTTAATTAAAAGAGAATACTATTACAAATGTTATAAATAATTTCATAGTTGCCTTTAAAATACCTAAGTAATTCAAAACAATGTAAATTAAGTTAACTAGCATTGTCTGGGTGTTAAAGAATCTGTCCAGTGTCAATTGCTTTTCTCTCTCCAGGATTTTTCAGAAGTAATTAATAGCATTGTAATTGTAGAGATCCCCAAGCCTATTAACCTCAACCTGGTTTGGATGCCATTGTAAGACTGTTGTTCTGATATCCTCCCACTTCAAAAGTTGTTTAATAGCAGATACCAGCATTAATCCTCTTTTTCAGAAGAAAACATGTCTCGCCGAGTTTCTTGGTGTTCTTCTGTCGTCAGATCAGTTTCGGGTTCCATGATGAGCTCTTCAATGTTCTTTATTTCTCAGATGTGATTTTTGTTACTCCTTAAACTGCTTGAGTCTTCATGATTACACAGTATCTTTCTTAGATAAGATTGAACTGCACCCTACTGTAGACCTGTTCGAGCCATACTGCCCAGCAACATCAGACATCTTCTGCCCACTCCCTACCTTTGTTATTATTCTCTCACCTTCAAAAATAAAATCCGACGCAAAACTTAATGAGTGCCTGCCCGACAGTCTTGCGAATACTATAAAAGAATTGTTTCTGTTAGAAAAATAAAAGGCTGGAATTACAAGGGAGAGTTTCAAAGTTCAGATGAATACTATCCAATCAGTATATACTGGGTTGTTGTCGTCTCCCGCGCTCCAAAAAGTTTCAAATTGTTGCCCGAAGACAAGAGAAGACCAATCGATATTCATTATTTTACGTCACTTCTTGTGTTTATTCTGTGAGGTGTTCGCTATCCTATTTGTTCATTAACCAATCACCCAATGTATTAGTTATAAAATCAAAAAATAAATGCTAATTAAAGTAACATAACATTAAAATGTTATGTTACTTATGTATTGATAAATTTTTTACATAGAAAATTTTTATTAGAATTTATACAGTGTAATTTCTTATGAATATTTCTGAAAAATTAATTTTTTCATTAATTATGCTTTCAAAATATTTCCAAATTAGTAAGGTTTAAAAATAATTTGGAATAAAAAGTTTCTAATCAGTAGAGTTATCTTGGTTATTTCAGATATCAGTATGAATCATTGATATTAATATTTAGTGATATAATGCATTTATCAAAATAAATTAAAACAAATCAAATTTGAAATAATTGATGCAATAAAATAAATTTTGAAAGAAGTTTTTTTTTTTGAAATGTTACCAAAATTGCATCAATCACTTACCAATCTAAATAAATGTACCAAATTGTCTAAAGCCAAACAATCAGCTAAACATGACTGGGGGATGCCTTAAGTGCCCATGTCCTTATCTCTTTGGCACTTGGCCAAGAAATTAAGGCCATTTGCATTTTCTTTTGGAAATTTGTAAATTAAAAATTAATTTATTATAATTATTAAAATTAATATGAAGTGGCAACATATCCATCTACCTCTAATAAAATTAATTGGTAACTAATTATTAATGTAGCCTGAAAATACTTCAATTATTTGATAAACGATGGCTTTAATCAATTAAATTGTGTTTTGAGTTGATATTTTTTCTTATTATAGAAACATATATTAGGTAAACTGGAAAGTAATGTCGTTTCTGCACATGTCAATACTTGTTTATCATTTATCAGCTCATTGTGTACTTCAAAGCCATGCGAAAGACATTTTAAAGTTAAAGTGACTTGTTTACTTGTAAATAATTAAATCTTAAATTTTATTTTGCAATTTTGGGTGAAATGGCCAGCCAAATACCAGAAGAGGTACATATCCGGCATTGTATGCTTTTTGAGTTTCACAAGGGTAGTAACACAACAGTTGCTACCAAAAACATTTGCGATGTTTATCTAAGTGCATTAGATGTTCGTAAATGTCAAAGGTGGTTTTCTAAGTTCAGATTCGGTAATCTTGATCTTTCTGACTCGTATCGATCAGGAAGACCAACAACTTTAGACAATGATGTGCTAAGGGCGAAAGTGGAAGCAAATCTGTATCAGACAATCAAGGAACTGTCAAACACTCTTAACCAACCTTGCTCGACCATCCAAGAACATTTGCAGCAGATTGGTAAAGTATGCAGAGCGGGCATTTGGGTCCTGCATAATCTGTCTGAAGAAAACAAAGCTAACCAATCCACCACATGCAACTTATTGCTTCAACGGCACAATACAGAAGCGTTTTTTGATTGCTTGATCACTGGAGATGAAAAATGGGTCCTCTATGATAATCCAAAATGCGAAAGGCAGTGGCTCTCTCCGAATGAATCGCCACAAAGTACTTCTAAGCCAGGTTTACATCCTAAAAAGGCGCTTTGTGTGTTTGGTGGCATATTCGCAGAATCGTTCATTTTGAAGTGCCGAAACCTGGAAAAACTGTGAATGCAGACCTTTACTGGACAGTTGGATCAAGTAAATCAATGTTTAATTGAAAAGTGTCCAGTGATTATCAACAGAAAAGGCGTTATTCTGCAACACGATAATGCAAGACCACACTGTGCAAGACGAACCCTGGAAAAAATTTAATGAATTGGGATGGGAGGTACCCTCACCCACCATACTCGTCTGACATTGCACCATTGGATTTCCATTTATTCTGATCGCTACAACACTTTCTGTGACAAAAAATTTGAAAATTTGGATGATATCTGAAATGCCATCTCCAGATGTTTTGCTCAAAAACCAATTGATTTTTATCGATCTGGCATTGAAAATTTGCTCACTAGATGGCAAAAGGTTGTTGATAATGAGGGTCATCATTGATTAAAAATAAAAACAAGTTAATTTATTTGTTTGATTTTAATGTAAAAAAAACGACATTACTTTCCGGTTGCCCTAATATTATTCAGTAAATCCTGTCTACATGAAATATGCCTAAATGGAAAAAACTTTAGAATGGATCAGGTTTTCTACATTAAATTTTGCTATAAGTTGGAAACCATGTCTAACATGGAAGTGGAAGAAATTTTTGGGTACAAAAAATATAATTTTTCACTTTATTCAAGTTGAATTAAGATTTTACTTGTGGATAAACAAGTAAAATTTCCTCTAAGTATAAGTCACCACAGAGTTTGACAAACTGTGTTCCGAGATGAATTTGATCATTTTCATAGAAATGAAGGTTACATGATGAGAGACATAGACACAAAATCTCTGTTACTACAGTAGAGCGTCGTTTATCCGAATCAATTGGGGGCTGGGGTTGTTTGGATAACTTATTTTTCGGATAACCGATTATGTACGAAAAAATATATTAACCTATCTCATGTTGAAATTTTTCTTCGTTGCGTGTCACTTTGCGTTGAATTTTTGTCGATTTTAAGCCTAATGAAAATTTTTTAAATATTAATCATGGCTGTTGTATCATTAAAAATTATTTCTTTATTTTGTACAAACAAAATAAATATATTGGAAAATATAAAAACAAAAAAATTATATTTTGGAAGTTAATCTAGTATCAAAAATGTTTGATTCAGCAACACACAGTCCGACTGGAACGCTTTCAGTTAACCGATGTTTCGGTTGATCGGCTTTCGGATAAACGACACTCTACTGTATTAGCCTTTGTTGAAATAAAACAAGATAATTGAATACTTCTAAGAATTTGGGCACCTTCAAGATTCAAATGAGTTTCTGAGAACAGATTTCAAGAATAAGCAACAAATGTAACTTATTGAAAATAATGAGAATAAGGTAACACAGTGCTGCCAGTTTTCCTTGTATGAACTATGGAGTAGTTAGTAACTAATTAGTACCAGATATAAATATGAATTATTTTATAATTTTATGTGTTTTTAATATTACCATAAAAAAAATGTGTTCGTTATTAATATATTTATAATGTGTAAAAAATAATCTGTGCAGAAAATTAAAATATCATTTTTCTTTTGTTTGTCTTGAATGCAGTATGGCAATGCTACTTATATATTTATAATATATTTTGTCAGGATATCCTACATTTGTTAAATCTTGTATTCTGGATTTATTAAATGAATATCCTGTATATATCCTGTTCAGAAGAGGAAGGAAATCTAGCTCTGCATACTAAATTTATGATAAATAGAAAATTTGTAAAATTGTTTAGATTTTTGGATTAAAAAAAACAAAAGAAAATGTTGAGTTTAGTTAAATCTGTCAACATCTAAAACTCCATATTGGTATCTTGTCAAACCATTAATATATTTTTTTGATATTTAAAAACAAAAATTGAAACAAATATTGGAACTACTTATTTCAATAAGTAGTTCTAATACACCGTTTGTCAGAAAAGTTCCAGGATAAAGCTCATAAAAAAATAGAAAATTTGCAATTACCAAGTAATGATCCTAGCTCCTGTCAGAGTAATCCCCTCAGCTATCTATACACAATTGCTAATGTTTCTAGAAGTCTTGGAATCAAGCAGAGAAAGCACCAAGTGCGATGCTTGTTAGCTCATTTGTCACAGTCTGTTGGATGTCTGCAATATCTTGACAAAATGTCCCTTTCAGTTGCAACCTTTTGTCAAAAATGTGTGATTTTTTTTTCTTGTTTTCGTGAGTGAAAAGGCGGACAGATGAAAGGGATGTTTTCTCAAGATATTGCAGACATTCAACAGACTGTGACAAATGAGCTAACAAGCATCGCACTTGGTGTTTTCTCTGCTTGCTTCCAAGACATCCAGAAACATTGGCACTTGTGTATAGATTGCCGAGGGGACTACTATGACAGGAGCTAGGATTATTACTTGGTAATTGCAATTTACTGTTAATATTGCTCGTAAAAGAGCTTTGTCTTGGAACATTTCTGACAAAGGGTGTGTTTATTTTATTTGATTAATTCTTACATTCAGAAAATTTAATTTTTGATCCTTTGAATATGTCTAGTGTCTAATAAGTTGGAGATAAAGGTTTATCATCAAAAATTGTATTCCAGAACAGGGAAAGTGAATAAATGGTGATTACTTTTTCAACAGACTGTGTCTTCAATTTTAAAATTTAGATATTGCCATCTCACAGGCAATATGGATTGATTTAAAATGGCATCTCTTATCACATTGTCCATTATAGAATAGAGGAATACAGCTGTGGCATGATTATGTAGAATAAAAAGATGAAAACTATTTCAAAAGATTGCAGAAAACATTGTCAATTTTGAATTTTCATTATCATGTATATCAACTTTGGAGTTTTTTGTGCTTGTTGTATTCCAGGATATGAACATTTTTGCTTATGGTTATCTTAACACTTTTTGTGTCAGTTGGGAACTTTTGTCACATTCATTCTACAGCTCTGATTTAGTGACTACTACCTATTTGAACCAGAGTTTCTCAGTGGGAAGAAGTTTTAACTAAAGAATTGAAATCCAGGATTTGACTCCAAAAAGAAAAAAAAAAAAACAGAAATTTTTGTGATTTTACATAGAAATATAGGTCTATACTTAATGCATTTTATTTAAACTGAATACACAAAATGAAATATATCTGAAAAATTAAAAAGGCAATACTTTTCAGAACACTTTTGTAGAAATTGTGATTAAAAATTATCAGTATATTTAAAGTATTGTACATACAATTATTGATTTTCTGTTTATCTAATTAAGATAAGCATCTTATTTAGTAGAATTAAATATAAGATTATACAGAAATTGATTTTAATTCTAAAATTTAGTCTTTTATTTTGTGATTAGTTTGGAATTAGTTTCTCACAAACTTATATTTGTTTTTATGTACTTGAGATTTTTGGATAATTTATGATTTGTATCATTTTTTTAAGTACTTCAGGTTGAAAAAAAATATGTAAAATCCATTTAAGCTTTATAACAATCTTTTAACAAAAATTTTAGTATTATTATTATTTCTTTTATTTTTATAACAAAGAAATTAAATGATGGCAAAGGAAGCAAATCTTTTTTGTTGAATTAGTTGATGTTTAGTGCTAGAATCACTGAAGGAATTCAAAATTTATTTGAGATTAAATGCTTTTTTGGTATATTCCATTATCAGATTTTACAAACTTGAAAAAAAAGTTGAAGAGGCATTCAAAAGCTTTGTACAGAAATGCATTAATGGTTTTCATAGTACTTTTCATTTTTTGTTCCAAATGTATAAGATCTAATGATGCAATGTGTATTTCCAAAAAGTATTTAATCTCAAATCTTGGTACTCTTTCAGTGATTCTAGCATTATATTATCTTTATTTCCTATGGAGTCGGTGAACTGGAGAAACTGTTAGGATGATATTTGAACTATCTTATGAAAAGATCTGAAAAACAGAGTTGTTTTTTCACATTTAATGCTAGAATTATCTGTAGATTAAGTATTGAGATTTTTAGAACTGATATGCATCTTTAATTTTTTTTTTCAATTTAGTATAAATATCAGATGCTATTTCATTTGTATCTTCAAAAAACATGAAGTGCATAATTTAAAACCATTCTAGCATGAGATAAACTTTAAATAAATCTTATTTTAAACATTTACCATAGGGTTTACACTTGTAATATATAATGAAATTCTCTAACTGTTGCTATATTTCAAATATATAATGTTTGTTTGAACAAGAATATTCATAGGTTAGATTGCCGATTATAAGTGATTATATCAGGAAATGTAGTCTAAACTAGATCAAACATTACAAGTGATATTGAATAGTTTGAGGACAAAGTTTTAGAACACAACAGACTACAGAAGCTTTTTTATCAACATTCATAAGTACAGTTATTGTTTGCTTCTATGTTAAACTAATTTTTCTGCTATACACAAAGGTTACAATGGCAATGCATCATCTGCATGATAAGCAAAAATTACAGATTCAAATCTCATTTTAATCAATTTGGTTTTCCTTTCCAGAACATTCTAAATTATTTAATTGTTTTCAATTTCTAATTATTATATTACTATCTTGTTTTACATATAACTTTCTATCTTTAAGTCAAATAGTAGAATTTTGTATATAATCATTTAGCTTGAAAATGTGGAGTTAGTATTTGGCAATTAATAATTGGGCTTGGTTATTATTTATATTTATATAGCTAACAATGTTTAGCTTTCAATTGAAACACTTATCTGCATTTTTGTTTATATATCTTACTTAATTTGGAATATTTAGCATACTTCCTCATCATAATTGAACATCAAAATCAATAGTCATTTCTTGAAAATTTACAAAGGCTGATAACTTGTATTTATTCTTTTTATTGTAATATATTTTTATGTTTAATGCAGTTTGCTATTATTCCAAACACACTGTACATTTGATGAGTGTGATTTTAATATTACACTTAGAGTTATTAATTGGTATTTTATACATTTATGGGAAAATATTTGTTTAAAAATTCCTTGTCACTTTTTCAGCTGATTTTTGATATTTTCAGTTCAATTTTCAAAGTTACTGAATGTCCAAATTTTTATTTATGTAATAATAAAATATGATTTACAATATTTATGAGTTGTCGAGCTTTCATTAATTTTAAATTATATATTTTTTTTTTACAGTTAATTAAACTATGTAATAATATGGTAGAAACTGGAAAATCTTTTATAGCATCAAAAAAGTAAGTATAATATAAAATAAAAGTTTAAAATAAGAAATGAAAAATTTTTAATAAATGAAATTTTCATATTATTTTTCATGCTATCGAAACAATTCAAATTTAATTAATACAAACTAATTTAAATTGAATTTAAGATAAAATATTGTTTAAAATTAAGTTTTTGAACTGTAATTTATTTATAAGATTTTTTTATAAATAATATGCTTAAATAAACTGGCCAAAAGAACAACATTATTTATATATATATATGTATTCAGTGCAATCACATTTTATGCAAACTTGAAATTGTATGATACAAAAAAGCTATAAAAGCTTACTTTATGTGCAAAATTTGAAATAATGCAAATTCTTAAAACCTATAAAAAATTTGATATGAATCATGTATGTATTTGAAAACTGGTCAGCTGAGTATATTTGTACTCTTAATAAATATCTCAAAAACTGGAGTGTGATTACTATTACTAACTTTAAAACACCAGAAATCCAGTAAAAAGATATTTATTAGTGAAATGTGCTGTGAAAAACCTGATTATTACCATTAAACATGGTTGAAAATGTTCATTTCACTATTAAATATTGCCTTTTTACTGGATTTCTGGTGTTTATGCTATTATTATATGGAAGCATTACTTAGCTGGTAAACAGAAATACCAATAATTATGGAAGCATGATGATTTATAGCTAATAATTTTTTTATACTAAACTCCAATTAACATCTACACAGTTCATTTCATTGAAAATAAAAACGAAGTAAATAAATTGTAAATACACTAAGACGAAGGGGCACTTGTGCTGATTGGGGGGTACGGCTATTTCAGAAGTTTTCTTCCAGAAAATTAATAATTTCTAGACTAATTTGACTCAATCCAGAATGTATTAATATGAGTTTTTTCTAGAAAATTGCCCCAGTTCTTTGAGTCTCAACAACCTATCTGCAATGATTATATGGAAATCATTTAACTTTCTTTTGAAACAAATTTAAAAATAAAACTCAAAATTTATAATGGTTATAATTTTAAACTTTTTTTAAAGTAGTGCTAATCTTTATCTTCGGTTGCTATGTTACCTCAAAATATTTTTGATCTTCTTAAAGTCATCATTAGTGGAAGTTTTTCAATATGCACAACTAAACATACACAACTGATATGCTAGGATAGATACCCAAATTTCTATCGATTCATTGCCAGTGATATTTTGAAGGTTTGAACTTTCAAAGAATATCACTGGCAATGGAATGATGGAGTTATTCAAACTCATAAAAATGAATACTTTTGATGGATGCAAACAAATAAAAACTAATAAATCCAGAGTTCAAAGATCAAAATTGTAAAAATCATTTTCACTGAATACTTCTGTTTAAATGTTCTGCTCTCGAATTGTTTTGAAAGATTTTGACGTTGATGTATTCCAGTGAACAGAATGAAGAACTCGTGACCAATGATACAGAACAAAATGAAACACAAGACTAAATAAAATATACTGTGAATGCAAGTATAATTCAAAGAGGGTTATCCAGACATTGGAAATGGTACCAAAACCTTCAAAGGAAGGTTGAGGGTGTTATTGTATGATTAAGAAATTGATAAAAATAAGTTTGCTGCACTAGCCATTGTGGTAACTTAGCTAATTACTTAATGGACTTTTAAAAATCTTACTGTTAAAGATGCATTAAGTAATTCAGCACAGTTTGTCATAATATGAAATGGTTTATCAAATTTAAATAGTTAACTGTAAATTTTTCAGTTTTTTTTTTTGTATTTAGAAAATTTAGAAATACTAAATAGATAATTTTTGAAAATATATTATTTACAGTTCTTTTATTAATGGAATTTGGGAAATGGTGGTTTATTTCAAAGAAGATTTGCCTATTGTTGTAAGTACATAAATATTTAATGAATTTAAAGTCATAATACATAATAGTTACAATAATTGGGTATAATACATAGAATTATGATTATTATAACTATTTTATTTATCTTAAATTGTGAAAGTTGAATATTTATAAATATTATATATGCTATATAAATAATATAAAATATCAGTATCGCAGAGCTAAAACAAACAAACATCTTTGCATACCACCTTAAATTATATGTTTATAAATTACTTTAAAAATTATCATTTATATAATGAAATTTATTAATTTTAAATAAATCAAACTAAATACTTTCCTAGATTATGACTTAAGATTTCTATATTTTTTTTATTTCAATAAATTACCGTATATTTCTGCAGATAAGATGATAGTTGAATCATAAAAAAAGGCTCCCAAAATCGGGGTCATCTTATAGGACAGATACAGAAAAATTAGATTGAAATTTATATAGATTAAAACCATTATAAAAAAATGGACAAACCATAATTATTTACTAGTAGAGAGTAGGGCATGTCTGCAAAATAGAATAGCCAATATGACGTTTTTGTGAATAGTCAAGGTTATTGCCCGAATTAGTGCGAACGTTTGCAACAATAGCAAGGCAGAAAATAAAATTTGTTCATTCGAAAAATTACGAATAGGACATAATTCCATATACGCTATACAGCATTATTATCCAGATGATGATCGCTGATCTAAACTAAATTCATAGGCCACTGATAGTTTGGGGGTCGTCTTATAGGACAGATATACGCTACAACTATAAAACTTTGACAAAAATTTATGCCTCGTCTTATCCGAAGATCGTCTTATCTGCGGAAGTATATGGTATATCAAGGAATAAGTGATAAAGAATAATGTCATATATTACTTTGACCAAGTTAGTCTGTCTGATGTATGACATTTATTTTTCCATAGAAATATCTATCTTATTTCTAAAATCTTACATTGAATATATTTTATTGGTGATGTTAATAAAGTGGTTTTGATTTTGATTTGAAATAGTTATTTACTAGAGTTTTTAGAGCATTAAATATTATTCTGTATTTATTGTTACTCCTTAAGATAAATATACAAATGTTTGGCAGGGTGCAGAAATAGGAATGTTCAAAACTTTTTGTTAGAAATTATTGGGCTGCAATTTTTGAAAATTGCAGACCTATAAGTCCCCACTGGCATCTGTCTGTCTAACTGTCCTTTTTTAATATCGAGAATGGAGATAGATGAAAGTTAAGACCAGATATGAAAAGTTTAAGGGCAGGAGGCCCCAATTAGCTACACACAAACTTTCAGTTTAGATTGAAAGTCATGTTATTTCAATTCAAAAATTATTTTCTGAACAGAGTTAGATAGATGACCAGCATGACTCTACATTAACAAGAAAAGTATGATGTACAGGGGCAAGACACTACCAAAATGGAGAGTGTTGTGACTAAAAATTGCAGCCTGGCATTGTGATGATGTCACAACAAATAATTGCTCATTTTATATGAAATATATTCAAGAAAAGAATAGAGGATCAACAAATTGTGGCTTTGTTGATAGCACTTAAGTTATAAAAAAAGTTAAAGTATAATAATTTATTTATAAGAATTTGTTTTCTGGCTAACCAGTTTGTTTTTAATATTTATTTCTGTTTATTGCATATTTAGCTTAGAGATGTATAGATATGCTCAAATTATAATCGTTATGATAAGTTGCACAGTTAACATAGTTAACACAAAGTGAATTGTCATCAGAATATTCCAGAATTGAATTATTCTTGAAACAGACTCAGTTAGTCTTCCTTAATGTCTTTTAATGAAATATTCTGCACTATGAAAAATACTGAAATAGCTACACTGTCATAAAGTTTTGCTTAAAATAAATATAAATGGTATAATTAGAGTCAAATTTCTGCCAGAAGTATTTAAAGCTTTTGACATTTAGAAAATTATCCATAAATTTAAAAATGTTCTTCTTTAAGATTTCTGTCTACTTCTTATAAATGAATTGAATTTTGTAATATCCAAAGAAGTAGTTTCTATTTTCTGCTATCCTTTTTATAGATTAGCTTTGTTTATAACATTATTGGAAGTGTTATCATCCATTACAGATTATACAGATTATATATTTTATTCCATGTAATCTTTGGACAAGAATTTCCTTAATATTAAAAAAAATTATCACGTTTATTTTTATTAATAAGAATAATAAAATGTCCTGACTAATGATATTAATGTAAACAAGTTAAACATTTTGTTTAATTGGTAATTTTATATTTATTGATATTGCCTATTTTAGTTAATAATAGTGAAAAATGCAGGATAAAAATTGCACTTTTTGAATTTTTCATTGAAATTTTCTATTTTTTAATACATTCCTAAAACTACAAGAATGTAATGAGCAAATAAATACATCATTTCCTTAATAAAACAAAGAATTATTCTAAATGAAAATTGATAATTCTGGAAATATGACTAGATTTTCTAAATTTTGGCAATTTTGTTATCTTGGTAGTAAAAGCATAAGACATATGTAGAATAAAAAATTTGTAGAATGTATAGATGATCCTTAAAAATGACTTCATAAAAATTAGATAAATATTAAAAAGTAAAATAGAACTGCACTATAATGAAACACTTGATGTGCTGCCATTATCATTGTTTGGAATAGGAATCATTTTCATCCAAAATAACTATAAACTTGAAAGTAATTGAGAAAGTATTTAATAAATTTACATCACATAAAGTATCAAAATGTATGCAAATAACAATGAACTTTTAAATTAAACCGTGCTGTAAGAATCATACTTGAAATTTTCAATTAAATCTTCAAAGTGAGAGAGAAATGATGGCGGCACTTCGGGTTTGCTGGAGTGTGACGTTAGAATTATCTTTACCGAACGTCTACATGATTTTGGAACAAAATATTTATAATTCTTATTATAAGCATATATTTTATTGCAAAAAATTTGATTGAAATTGATATGATAACCATATTTTTCTTTCGTGGAATGATTTTTTTTCATTTTATTCCATTCTTTTTCATAATTTATATATGATTTTATTTTAATATCAATTTATTGTTATACCACAATTATATTGTCATTATTTTGATATTAATTTTTAGAGTGCTCTTAGCAAGCTCAACCAAGCAATGACTGAACTAACAAAGTATCATTCAGTAAGTAGTAATTATTAAAAATTTTTTTAAAAAATTATCATAAACTCAATATCATTTGCAGATTCTTATTGATCAAGCACAGAGATCAGTTGGAAAAAATTTACAAAATTTTGTTAAGAAGTAAGTATAGTAAATATTAATTATGCTAATTAAATATAAGTAAAGTAATTATTGGTTATCTAAATTGATTTAGAGATTTTATAGAATAAATATATTGAGTTTACAAAACTTTTACTCATTTAATTGATGTATTACTGATAGATACAATTTATAAAATTGCTGAGTTATTAATTTGTCAATACTTGTTCTTGATTTAAACTAGACATGTAGAAATTAAAAAGAACTATTAAGTAAGATATATAATATGAAATATTCTATAACTTAAATGTTATTGAAATATGAACTTTGAGTTTTTATACAGTTCTTTCTGTGTATATTAGAAAAATTTTAATTTTTGAAAAATCTAAAATCCAATTTCAAGCCATGCTTGCTACTACAATCATTTTGATTTTTATTTTAAAATTATCATCACACTTTAAAAGATGCCAAAGACTGACAAAACTGCTAATGTTGTGCCAATAAGATAACAAAACTGATCTCATTTTCATAAGACTATGTCACAACTCCTTAGGACCCATTCAGATGCTATTAGATTGGTTTGTGGAATTCATTTGTATCTGATGATTTCTGATGATGGAGGGAGGGAAGGTGAATCTTTGATAATATGTATTGCACTGTTGTTTATTTTTTTTCTTAGTCATTACAGAATTGTCTGAAAATAATTTTTTTGTTTTTGCAAATGGTCAGCTTCTGGTCTGATGACATAATTTAGGGAGAAAGGATACCTTGATTTCTGATGTTTGGTGATGGCGGGAATGAGGATCATAAAAGGCAAAAATAATTTACCTTTTCTTCCTCGTCAGAAAGGCATATGTATATAAACAGGTATCCCTCATACAACATGGTTTGAAAATTGGGGATATTCCTCATAAAACATGACTTCTGGTTTCACTCTAATATGGTTTGGAAAAATCCTCTGTACAAAATTTCACAATTTTTAAGTGTAAACTTCATTATTTGATGATTTTTTTTTTTTTTTTTGAGTAAGCACACGTTGTCTCAAATTTGCCCATGGATTTTAGAATATTGAAAGTTTTCAATTTGTTTTGTGCTTTTTTGTCAGGTTTACTTTAATGAAAACTGATAGTACAATTTTTTTTCTTCCCTGTTGTACCTTTCCTATCAACCAGGTGTCATTTTCGGACTTTAGCCCTTAAGACTGTCACTGTGTTTTGTTTTTATAGGTTAATCTTCGTATTTAGTAAAAGTTTATTTAAACATTTTTAGGTGTTATTAAACTTTTTTTAAACTGTAGGTAAGTAATCAATTTGTAAAAATGATGAATGATATATAGTGGTATCTTGGTGCTCAAACTGCTCCCAACTCTAACAATTTGGTATTCAAGCTCAAATTCTGGAAAAAATTGCTCGGTACTTGACTGAACAAATGTGACCTTCCACAACAAATTAGTATAGTTTTGAATGATATAGTTTTATTTTGTCATCCGTAAGAAATTATGATAAAAATAAAAATATGAAAATGTTGCTGATACTGCTGATCAAGATCAACAAAAAAGCACAATACTTTGTAAAAAGAAAATGCCCTCGTTTAACTAAAATTAATATTAACACTTAATACAGTACTTTTAACTGACAATACAGTAGACTTATTGATTGGAAATAAATTATCGATTGCTTTAATAAACATATTTCTCTTAGTAATGAAAAACAATAGTATACTTTTGTAGTTAATGTTACCCTAGGTCACAAAATGGCGGCGGCTGGATTTTTTCCCTACGAGAGACTGCAACGGGGAAAAAATTTTTCCCTCGATTCAAGATGGCCACGTGACCGGCCGCCATCTTGAATAGCTCGACAGTATACGCGGATTTTAACCGAAATGTAACAAATTAAAAAAAGCGAAAAAGTAATTTTTTACTCACTTTCCGATGAACGTTGGCTACTTCTTCCTTTGTTTCTTTCCTGTCCGATCCAAGTTTTTCCCGGTTTCGCTAACCTCCAGATTTTCTTTCGGTGCATTTCTTTTCTTCCCTGTTCTTTTTCCTTCGGCCGCTGCTTTATTGGTCGATTGGCGTTTTCCTTCTTTTGATGTGGAAGCACTTTCCTGCTTTTTGGCATCTTTCCCTTCTTCTTGTTTCTTGTTTCCTTTCTGCTTCGTAATCGCCGCGGGCGCCGAAGGAACGGTTTCGGGCTCGCGCCAAATCGGCACTTTTCCACTGCCAGGATATATGTTGCGTAAGTGTTGAGCAAAAATTTGAAATCTCTCGCCTGGTTTCCTGGAGGGCCAATTCAAGAATTTCTTATACATAAACAAGTACATGTACGAGTCAGATAGATCACTAGTATAGTGTTTTGGCAGGTGTTTCTTGTTTTTTAAATAGCCCCAGAGGCGTTCGATATTCTGAGTATGATCTCCTGTTTTGGGATCGACGAAATTTTTCGAATGATTTACTGTTCTATGTTCGACTGCTACCCCTTTGATGTCGTCAATATGCATATATCCTTTCCATTCGTCCGTTATTATAGTGCTGCCTGAATTTACGTATTTATACACGATCCAATTCAAAGTATTTTCTGATCTGTCGTTAACCTGACATACGAAGCAATTCTTGTCTTCCCGGCAGATTCCGCCAACCACCTATTTCGTGCTCTTTAATATACGCCCTCTCTCGTACTTTCTCTTACATATGACAGTCTCGTCAATCTCCACTGTTTTATTTGGCCCTCCGATTTTAAATGATGACATATTACTCATAGCAATAAGCATTACCAACCTTATGTGATTGGACCAATCGACACCCGCCTTTCTAGATATGCCTGCCGCAATCGCAGAGGTCGTCGCAGTACATTCCAGACAAAGATAGTTCCATATAAACGACAGAATGCTTCCCCAGGAAATGCGACCAAATTTACTTTTAAATGTACCTTCGAAGGCTGAAGTCATTGTACGGCACTTCGTGCATCGCAGGAAACAGCTTTCTCTATTACTCCGGTAGTATAATTTGCATAGGGAATCACAATAAATGCAAATGGCCTCGGTCAGCTGTATTCCTAATTTCGCAGCAAATTTAAATGCGCTATCGATAAGAGGAGGTACACCTAACTCCAAAAATTCGCCTTCCATCAACTTGTAAAATCACGGCAAGTGCATTTCGACCAAATTTGTCGTTGGAAAGCAAATGATTTACTGTTCTATGTTCGACTGCTACCCCTTTGATGTCGTCAATATGCATATATCTTTCCATTCGTCCGTTTTATAGTGCTGCCTGAATTTACGTATTTATACACGATCCAATTGACTAAATCACTCATTTCCAAACAATTTGTAATAAACTAAAAGAGGGGAGGTTGGGATATAGGTAAAAAAAAACAAAGCCTTTCCTTAATTTCTAATTACAGGTTTTTCTAACGCTTAGCGAAATATTGCAATAAAAGAAATAGGAATACTTACAAATACAGGAAGTAATAATAACAAATATTAACCGCTAATAGTTAATGCGAAACCGATAAATCGTTATGAAAAGAAATACGACTGTTCAACCGAACTGTAACACAGCAGCAGGCGTTTCCAACTGGTAGGCAATTTGCATAAAATTGAATCGAAATGAACAGAATTCACGTCACAGATCAAGCATTTGCATATTCGTTCATAAAACCACTACGAATTACCCGCCGATATTACTGTCGCACGACGTCACGAAAAAGCTCCCTCTACCGTCCCAAATTTACACACACGAAAGTCGCCGTTTCAAGGTGACAGGACACTCGCCAACGTTGAACTCAGGTATGAAACCGTACAGGGAAAAATTCTCCAAGGCGTCGATGTCACGACTCTAGGGAAAAAATTTTTTCCCACCGCGGTCGCCAGGATGGGGAAAAAATCCAGCCGCCGCCATTTTGTGACCTAGGGTAACATTAACCACTTTTGTTAACTTCTGAAACATAACCCTATGTTTTGCTTTAGTTCTTTGTTTTATATAGCATGGATTAACATGGCATTTTCTTGGAATATATGTACTATGTTATACAAGGGGATACACATATATATAATTCAAATTAAAGGTGAGAGATTCTGGATTAAGCCTGATGTAAAGGTAACATCTGGAAATGTCATAAAAAGTAAAATATAAAAGAAAAAGTGATGTAACCATATTAAATTTGTATCTGGTGCTTTCAACATATTGTACATGGAGGTTTTATTGAGATATATTTTTTAAATAGGCATCAATGGGTCAAAAAGGCAAGTGAAGCAAGGTTATTTTGTAAAAACCCAAAATGCATTTTGCATGAAATTTTTGAATGTCAAAGGTTTCAAAAAAAGGTTTAAATAAAAAGGAAGCTTGTACAAGTTTAACATCTGGTTTAGTAAAATTGCATTGCAGTTATTGGACAATTTAAAACAGTGTGATTCTAACAAGGTTTTGTATTAATATTTCAAATTTGTTGAATTTTTAACTGTTGTAAAAATTGAAATGATCAACATAGTTTCTCGGAAATAAATTGTTTGAGGAATTCTAATGATGAATCTATAAAATCTATGAAATTTTTGATCTTGTCTTTACCTTCCCAAGTAATTGAAATATTATCCATAGCATTCTACATGTATTAATCATTCTGTAATATATAACTGTATGGAATTAATTTACAATGAATATTAATGAAATTTAAAATTGCTTTCTCATGTAGTTGAATTTGTAACTTAGAAACTTTGTCAAATTTAAAAAATAAAAATTATTATTCTGTAATAAACATTTCTTGTTATATTTAGTCTAAAAAACTAATATTGTTTAATTTATATTAAAATTTTATGATAAACATAATTTTAATATTTATGTATGCACTTTTAATAAATTTTTAGTGATATAAGACAAGCAAAGGAATCAAAACGTTACTTTGAAAAAATTGGAGACGACTTAGATAATGCTTTAATTAGAAATTCTCAAGCTCCTCGAAGTAAAACGCACGAATGTGAAGATACAAGTAGCATACTAGCAGCTGTTAGATCTTGCTTTCAACATACAGCTCTAGATTATGTATCTCAAGTGAGTTTTTATTTTTAAATAATTTTTAAATGTTTGTTATACTTAAAATTGAGATCATTTCATTATTTTTTTATTAATTGTAATATTTTACTGTTTATGATGATAGTCACCAGAATGCTATTTTGCATTAGTATGTTAATATAATTAATTTTCTAATCTAAAATGTATTTATTTTTTCTATTTAGTTAAGCTGTTTGCAATCAAAAAAGAGATTTGAAATCCTTGACACAGTAAGAAAATGATTTATTTGAAAAATTTTTGTAATTTTATATTTAAAATTAAAAGAATAATGATATTAGTTAAGAAATTTTTAGTTTGTGTACAGATTAATGAAATATTTCAGAACTTATAGTGAGTAACATTATTTTTCAGTTACCTGTAAAATTTGAAGGATTAAAAGATAAGATCTAGTTAAGAGGGTCAAAAAGTACAGAGAATACTTTTGACAATTTTGAAGAAACTTTTGAGATTTCTGAAGTTAATTTCTAATTTACTCTGTTGTAGATACAGAAATATAACAATTAGAAATTATATATATGCTGCTTTAAGAAAATAAGTTAAATTCTTGTACACAAAACTTTAAAAAAAAATTAAGTAACCATTTTTTGTATCTGTGATAATTAATGATGATCAGATAATGGAGTATTTACAATTATCACATGTAGACTATGTAATATATTTACATAATATACCTGTAATTATCATATATACACTGTCCTACCGTCAATAGCTGTGACAATGCGCAAAGTGCCCCCCTATGCTTCAGTACCATGGGACTGAAAGGTCAACATTGCGTCGGCGATGACTACGATGACAAATTTGTCAGGAATGACACCACTGTGTCTTTTTGGACAGACACAGGGACCTTGATGGCTGCTAATTTCATTTTTTTCACAAGTGATCGTGTTTCTAGGTGGTTGGATTTGGGATAGAGATGTTCCAAGAGACAGCATATCCAGAGAGAAAAAGTGCACTCAACTACCACAATTCTAAATAATTACCCGTTTTATTGTATAGACTTATTTACACATAATATATACCTCAGAATTAACCATAGAATATAGCATCCATAACTATCATTATTATCATTCTCAATGACATTATATCGAATCCCTAACTAAGAGAGAGAGTTTACAATTGAACCCAAGACAAGGTTGATAAATACCTTTCGAATTTTATAGAGGTGCGGTCTTTCCTCTGGACTTCAAGGACTTGGGTGATGGATGATGGAAAAGTTGGTGAAGCTTTTGTAGAGGAGTGGAAGTGGGGATAATGTCTCTGGACGAGGCATAGTTTTCTGATCCATAGAAGTCCTCAAAAGGTGATTCATGCGATATCCAAATTAATTGCACAGCACTGTCTGAGGAGATCAAGTTGAATTCTTAATCTCAACAAGATAGCAGACCTTGACTCTCTGACTCGAGACGATCGATGAACAAACCCTGCTGTCATCGATTCTGTTCTTTTAATTGGGGATCCCCCTTTTACTATTCTTGTCCTTTTTTGGAACTTTTGAAGTCTGTGTCCAATAGAGAATTTTTTTTGTTAGGTTCCTAGTGAAATATGTTTGAAGATGTGTCATCTCTGGATAAGGAAGCAAGTTCATGAGGAAAAAAAATATAATCACATCCTCCAACAATAAAGTTTTTGCTGGGAAGAATTTTAACAGATTTACTTTAAAATTTTTTTTCCTAAAAAATTTTCGTCAGGTTGTGCTCTCACAATAGCAGAACACTGTCAGATCGTGTGGAAACAGATGTCAGGTAAGTATAGGGACCAATAAAGACATCATATTGATTCTTTCCTTTGATACTGAGTACTTTTTGTACTCGATACTTTTGGTCTGATCCTGATACTGGTATTATTACATTTTTTACAGACAGGTATGGTCTGACTGAAACCAGATTTTGAACCAAATCAGAAACTGGAATAGAATTATACACTACTAATGACCAAAAATCAATAGTGTATTATGTCAGATTTCATTTCCAGAATCTATATATGCTTACAGTTCTGATTAGTATTTAGAAATAAATATTTAGTTAAACATTATGCAGTATTTTTGTTTGTTAATCAACCCAACTATCAGTGATGTTTTACTTATTACTGTAAAATTTGAACACAATAAAGAACTTTCAATGTAAAGAGACCATTTTACCTCTTCACCAGGTGATTTCTTATTTATCCCTATCCCGTGTATAGTAGTACCCACACTTAACACTCAACAAAAGACAATGGCTGTGCACTAAGTGTTTAGCTGTCAGAAGTCCCAGGAAGAGAGAGAGAAAAAGGGAAGGAGGAGGGTGAGGACGTAGAAAGAAGGGAAGGAGGAGAAAGGAAGGATCCCTCTTGAGCAGTGTACATAAGGTTACTACTCCCTCTGTGTTTAATGTTGATGTGCAGATTTTAGGCTGCAAGGCTGTGGGTCTAAAAAAAAAACCTGAGTTGTAGCATACGCCAATAAGTAGTGCAGCTATATATAAGCTACGGAGTAAAGATTAAGACTTAAAACTAAAGCAAATGCTTAAATCTAATATTAAAATTAATACAGAACTTAAGCTAGCAAGCCCTATAAAAAGTGGAAAAACTTAACTGAAACAGCCAGGAGAAACAGTAAAAAACTGATAATTTTAAGTTAATTAGGTTAGATTTAACTTATAACTATCTTAAATCTAACTTATTACTAAACAAGAATGCTGAAGGCATACAACAATAAAGAACTACAAAAAATATAACTGGAAATAAACTAAGAAAGAAAGGAAACCTGTGTGTTGTATGCCATGAGGGAGAGAGACTGCGAGAGCCTTGCTGTGGGATATGAAAGAAAGTAAGTGATAATACTGCACATTGTACATGTCTGGATGAGTTGCTGTGGTGTGCATGGTCAGTTGTATTCTCCCAAAATTTCTGCTTTTATTATGCTATTCCTAATGTTAGTAGTACTCACAGAGCCATTTTAGTAGGATCGTAGATCTGTGGCTTCCTTTGTATATATAAGACATCATACGAGTGTAAATGGAAGTACTGACTGATGCACTGACTTCTGAACCAGATAGCCAAGGTTCAATTCCCTGGAATAAGCAACAAAATATTAATTGCTATTCTGGAACCAAATCAGCCTTCATTATAATGATTACAGTACCTTCTCAGCAGTTAAAACAATTGGAAGGCAATGCCATAGACTGAACGGTGACATTCAGCAAGATTTTCAGTTTTAATATCCAATGCTGATACTGGCCAGTATCGACACTTTAAGACTGATACCGATACTTTAAAACTACTCATGATACCAGTATTGATACTTTTGTGGTATTGGGACATCCCTGGGTAAGCATCATGCTATAAATACATTTGTTGGGCTTTGAGCAGGTCATAATAAAGGAGAGCATGTAAAATGCTGATTTTAATAATAATAACAATCTTTCAATGTTGAAAACTAGCAATACTAGGATGCTACATTTATAAGTGTTCTCTATAAGATATAGACACTTAGTATTCTGAAGTCAACAATAACTGACATCTCGTATGCTGAAGAGGCTGGGGCTGAATCCACCAAGAAATACTCCCAAATTGACAGAAAGAAACAAAGTTTTGTGCAGTGCTCTCACACAAACCCCGTGTAAGAGTTTTGGGACAACTCAGCACAAAGGATGTCTGTGGGCTAGCCATTCAACTGTTCCCAAGTCACTGATCACTATGACAGATGCTAGATGCTGATTGACATGGTTTACAGAATGCAAATCCTGGGCTATAGATCAGTAGAATTCTTTTCTGTGGATAGATGAATGAAGGTTTGCGATCTACTAGTTGGATGGCTGTACTTAGGTGTAGCAAGTGCCAGGGGACCAGTTCTTCCAGACTGGAAAGAAGTTTGGTGGAGATAGTATGCTATGGCTTGGTTCTACTATTTGTTATTAATGAATGCTGTACAGTAACTGGATTTTCTGGACACTACACTTATACACTACAAACATTTTGGCAGTACTTTGAGGAAGGCCACTATGTTTTCTAGCAAAATAATGCACCCAGCCATATTGCTCATGTTCTAATTGAAATGGTTTGCAAACATGGGTGGTGAAAAGTTGGATTGGCCAGCCCAAAGTCCTAATCTCAATCCTACTCAGTACCATTGGGATGGACTGGAGCATCAGTTGCACGCACATGAGGACTGTCTAAGGAACAATGCTAAACTGCTGGCTATGTTAAAGGTTGAATGGAGGAACATTTCACCAGATAAAAAAAAATTGTGGAGATTAAGTCATAAAGAGTAAGGGCTGCCATAAAAGTCAAAGGTTTCAGTGAAAGATATTGGAAACCAATACCTGGAGTTCAAAACTTTGGTGTCCAGATATTAATGGTATTAGGAAAGACCAATATCTCTATCTTATATACTGATATGGCAGTGTGGCATAGCATGTTATGTGGAACATATTCTGAATTAAACATTTCTCATTTGCATTATAAATATTTATAAAATAAGGATATAAAACTTTTAAAAAATATTTTTGAAGTTGTTTTATTTATTAATTTCTGAAATTTAGTTGTAATTAACTAGATATGAATTATTGCTCATATGTTGAATGGTTTGTATATTAAAAACATTAAGAAAGATCTAAGAGAAATGTGTAAATAAAATGGAAAATAATAACATTTTACACACGTTACGAAATTTATATAGGAAACTGAACTAGAAAATTTTAAAATTAATATACTTATAATCATATATAATTATATTATGATCATTGTTATCTATAAATCAAGATTTCAAACACAATTATTTTGATTTTCAGTTTCTCTCATTAATGCATGCATATAGTACTTACTTTCATCAAGGTTGGGATCTGTTTCAAGATGTTGATCCTTTTCTTAAACATCTTGCAGGAACAGTAAGTTAAAAAATTTTAAATTTTAAAAAGAATCTTGATATATTAAAATAGTATTAATGAAAATAAGTATAGAAATTTTACATACTAATAATATAGCCAGGACTGTCTAAAGTCACCTCTAAAAGTTGTTCCAACTCATAAGTCACTGAAAATTGCCAGTCTTGATATAGACCCTATACAAACCAATGTTAAAATCACATATGTGTGAAGACTAAAGTCACACTTCTCTTTTAGTCTCACTTATACAATACAATGTTATATAAAGTTACAATTGAGATGTTGCAGCAATCAATAATAAATGCAAAAGTTTAAGGGTTGAATTAGGGTTTATTGTTCAGACAGAAAAATTAAATAACATTAAAACAAGTATTTAAAATTAAAAGTGAAACAATGGTAATAGGAAAGACCAATATCTCTACCTTATAAATGCATTAAGCATTATCCTTTCCAGCAGTTTGAATTCTTTTTTTTCAAAAAGAGTTTTTCTTGGTTGTTCTGCTTAGGTTTACACAGAAGATGATTGTTTACTTCATAAAATTACTCAATTCTGTTCTCTAAAAAGCCAGACCAATTTCAAACTGCAGTCCAATAATTGAATTTGTTCTTTAAAACAAACTCTTATAACAACTTTTTTCAGTGAACAGCTTCTATTTCATTTATTTTTTTAAAATTAAATTTAATTTTATATAATTTAATAATAATTAAAATTACATTTAACAAGCAATAAACTATAGTTTGTAAAGGAAAATGAAATTTTTAAAAATTTAAAGTTACTTTAGAGAAAAGTCATGTCAAAAGTTTTACCCTCAGAGTTGACTTTAGACGGATCTAATTGCAATAATTTAACCATATTAATTTTATTAAGCATATTTCATGAACTTAATACATTTAATAAAAGTTAAACTTAAAATACTGATAATCTGCTTTTGATAAATTACATAAATTTATGATTATCAGAAGAAAATTAATATTTTATTGAGATGTTTTACTGATATCTCAGTGAAAAATATGAATAGTAGAGATGCTGAACATTAACATTTTACATTTGTTTCTTTTGTATAAATTGTGACTCTGTTAAAATTTTAATTGTTTAATGAAACTTTAAATAGACATTTAGTCTGAAATTTAAATAGTTAATAATTTTTTATTAATTGATATTTGATAAATTTAAATTTTGTTATTTTATCTCAAATGTAACTACACTTTTATTATAGTTAGCAGATTTAAATGACGAAACAACCAAAATGGAAAAGCAGTTAGATGGTCGACATACTTTAGTTACTTCTAAAGTGAGTAATATGGTAATTCATTTGAGTAAATTTTGCAAAAATATGAATTTTTTTAAAATAAATAAATATACAAGGTCTGTTCAAAAATACGTGGACTGTTTGAATTGCGCGGCTCCAGTTAATTCCAGGGGAATCTGATTGGTGTCGCTAGGTTTGTACAGATCTTCTGGTGATAAAGCCATTTCCCGATTACAGATATCTTTATTTGTTGATTAGCTTCGTGGTTTTTAGTGAAGTGCGATTTTTTCGTTTGTCGGATTTCAGAATGAATGACATGAAGGAGCAACAACTTGTTGTGAAATTTGTGTTAAACTTGGGAACGAAAGTCTAATCGTCCCAGTGACATTGAAACGAAGGTCCAATCGTCCCAGTGGGTGGGTGAAACATCCCTCAGACTCAAAAAAGCTTGCCAAGTTCGATCCAATGTCAAGGTGATGCTGACAGTTTTCCTTGATGCTAAGGGTGTTGTTCATCACGAGTACCTCCCCAAGGCTCCACAGTGAACCAGACTTACTACATTGATGTTCTGAAACGTCTGAGGGACGCCATCTGTCACAAAAGGCCAGAAATGTAGAGGAGTGATGACTGATTTCTTCATGATGACAATGCTCCAGCCCATTCAGCCCTCAGAACTTGTGAGTTTTTGGCCAAACACTCAATCACTGTTCTTCCCCCCATCCCCACTCACCTGATCTTGCTCCTTGTGACTTTTTCTTGTTCCCAAACTCAAAAGACCCTTGAAAGGAAGAAGATTTGAGAGGATTCCCGAGATTAAGGCAAATGTGACGAAGGCGCTAAAGGACATTACAAAATAAGCGTACCAGGACTGTTTCAACAAGTGGAAACATTGTTGGGATAAGTGTGTGTTGGGAAGGAGAGTACTTTGAAGGGAACCCAGACATGTAACTTCTACATAAAGTACATTTTGTTTTATGACGTCAGTCTGCGTATTTTTTGAACAGACCTCGTATATATAACTAATATATTGCTTTATACTACATAATATAAAAAAATTTCTGACATTTAGGCCTTAGTCCTTACCACTATTTAAGTGAAAGATTGTAGAAAGTATTACAAATTTTGCAAGAAATAGTCACACTTTTCAAAATTGTCCTTAAATATCAATAAATTGCAAAATTATTACAGATTTAAAGAAATTTTGAAAAACTACTATTAATAGAAACCTTTATAGTAGAGATTAGCACACTTTGTAAGAATAGGACCTTTACACGGTGATTCAAAAATCACAGAAATTTTAAAAAATTAATAACTCACAAACTATTTACAGTAAGAGGATGAAAACACTGAAATCATTTGTAAATTTGTTAAAATAAGAATAAAAAAATAAAAATGTTCTTAGTGTAAGCTCTAGTAACAACTTCACAAATTATGTAATCTCATCAAGCACCATCTAAGGCAAGAAATGTAACTATTTTGGTACTGAAATTTTTATTACGCATAAAAAAATCCCGTTTCTTTCTAAGCATTTCTGTGAAAACCACATCATCTTACTGTAAATAGTTTGTGAGTTATTAACTTTTTTAAATTTCTGTGACTTTTGAATCACCCTGTGTTTCATTATTTGTGACATGAATTTCAAGATTAGCATTTATTAGAAAATATTCAAGAAATATTTCAGAAATTAATAAATTTAGTTAAAAATACAGTATCCCAATTATCTGAAGCAATTTTTTTTTCTCAAAAAATAATCTGGAATGTATAGTGTTGTTCATGCCACACAGATACAATACACAGAGACCAAAATTTCCATGTAACTAGAAATAGCTGTCATCTGTCAATTGTAGCACTGCAAAACTTGGTCATATATGTACCATTACATTAGATTTTGAGTAAATTAATTTAATATCAAAGACATTGATTAATTTGCATTACAGTATTTACAGTTCATAACACTTTAAATGCACAGTATTTGATGTACACAAAAACAAATAAGTTTCTGGATTATCAGAAATTTTGTTTATCTGAAAGATACTTGGTCCCATCAAGTTTGGATAAACAAGTTTTCATGTATAGTAAAATGAAATAGCTATAAGACTACTGCATTAAAATAACTAACAGTGAATTTATTGTGTGTTTGGCTATAACATTTATAAACATTATATTTTTTATTTTGTATGTATGATTTATTTTAAAAAATTATAGAATAAAATTTTTATCATTTATAATTTCATCTATGATGTGGATACATAATCTTATGAACTTATATTACATTTTAATTAATTTATTTAAATAAATCAATAATTTTAGGATATTGTACCAGTTTTGATAAGAGATGAAAATTTATCAAATGGCATTAAATTAGAGGGATATTTGTTTAAGCGTACTTCAAATGCTTTTAAAACATGGAACAGGTAATGTTTCAGTTTTATTTTTTCTTAATAAATAAATTTAAATATTTTATTAAAACTAATTTAAATTTATTATACATTTCTAGAAGGTGGTTTGCAATTCGAAACAATCAGTTAGTTTATAGAAAACGAAGTAATGATGATATACCAACTATAATGGAGGAGGATCTCAGGCTTTGTTCTGTTAAAATAGCAACCGATATTGATCGTCGATTTTGCTTTGAAGTATTATCACCAACAAAGTATGATTTTAAAATATAGTGACAAAAATATTGAAGTTTCTTGAAACTTTATGAAAACAGAGTCAAACTTCCATAGTACTAACTTTTTCCAATAAATAATTTCTTTTTTTTTGAAATATCAAAAATATCCCTATTGAATGAAGTTTAATTTCTGGAAGAAAGGGTGGTGATATGGATCGCCTCAGCATTTGAAAAACAATTTATTGCACTCTAGTAATGACAGCTGGAGCTTGTTTATTAGGTAACCTGAGGGGTCTTAGAAGAGCTGAGTTGCTAGTTTGTAATGATGGTGAGGAAGAAGTGTCTTTTGTCTACTTTCAAATGCTTGAAAGGTATATAAAACATTGTTTTTAATTGGTCATGATTAACATATAATTTCTAGACCAGATGCTTTACCTATATGTTTTCATCTAACATCTTCATGTACTTAAATGTATTTAGATCTATTTGTTTTGTTTCAGACTTCAGTGTTTTTCAAACTGGTGATGTTTGTAATATGGAATCCTATAGTGCTGGTCATATCGACCTGGATTCCTCCATATTATGTAAAATTGCTTACCAGTTAGAGGCAAAAAATAGCACAAAGATTCTTCATCTCTAGAAAGACAAGCTTGCAGAGAAAATAGATTGTGCATGTCACTTTTGCGGATAACTGAAAGAAAAACCAAAATAAATGTATTCTCGATATTTTAGAATTATTTTATAGTCTACAAAAAAACAAAGGATTGTATAGGTGTAAGTTTAGTGTAATAATTTTTTATTATGTAAAATACTTATTCAACATTTTATAAGTTTGTTTTAATTTTTTGTACTTCAAAAAAATAATGGGGTACATATTACTCGGATCCTTGTAACTAATGATTTGGTTGTACTTTTTCAATTATTTTTATAAAAGTTTTCTTGTAAGTAAAAAATTGTGAATTCAAAGTAGGGAGGGATAATCAATAGAATAAGCTGAGCATATCAGAAATTGAAAAAATTGAGCTTACAATTCATGACAAATCACTTAAAAGCAAAGTTGGGTTCCATATTACCATCTTTTCCTCTATATATTTTTAAACCAGATGAATAAAAATCTTATTTTTCATGTTAATAAATATTAAAATGCTGACTTATTTTTACAACTCTTGCCTGCCCAATTATTAGTACAGTTCAATTATGTTCTGTACTGCTTTCCTAAAACTACATTTACACTAAGAAAGTTAAACTCATTTATAAATAATAATACAATAAATGTAATGTTAAATAAATGTAACTACTCTGCTGTTCACAATGATGACTTGCTATAAATTCAATGCACTTAATGTCATTTTGTTATAATGTTGAAGAAAGAGAGAAATACATTTGTAATAATTTACAAAAATCATTGTTGAATTTTTGTTATAAACAGTAAAATTGATTCTATGAGATGAGAAATAAGTACTGGAGATTGCAGTCACAATCCAGTAAGAATATTAACAGAATTTTTTTCTTTTTTGAAATTTGATTAATATAATTTGCATTCATTATACTTCCAGTTTTTTCAAATTTGAATCTATATTTACATTAACACACACACCATCGTTTAATGTCAAATAAATGTGACCTGTTTGCATTTGTCTTCTATGCATAGTAGGCCATCAGTTTATGAGACTAATTGGTGGAAGAGGTGTCCATTATTTCTGAAAGTCCATTAAATTGAGTGTAATTTAAAAACATACAAAGTAAAGTGTGTGTAAACCAGAATATCACAGTACTAGTATCAAGAACTAGCATCTCACTCTGTCTCACTCTGCTGTTGTGAATTCTAATTGCATTACGATAATAAGTTATAGACTGTTATTTTGTGATCTGGCTTTTAAAGAAATTTTAATACTTTAATTAATCATTTACTTCAATATCTAAATATCAACATGTTAATCAACTTGTTTTTGAAGACTTGGTACTAGTTAGTCACTAATTACTCCATACAAGGGAAATAGGCAGTGGTACTATGGTACTGTATTTTCATGAATTACATTTATTCTTAGAACTTGACTCTCAGAAATTTATTAATTCTCGAGAGTTCTTGATTCTTAAAAGTATTTAATTCTATCCTTTGTTAATTCAAACAAAGACTGATAGTAACAATGATCTTGTGTCCATGTCTGCTTATCATGTGACCTGTTTCTCTGATCAGGTTTAAATTGTTTTCATAATACATTCATGCACTGTAATAACTGTTATATCTGGAGGTAATTTAACTTGTCTACAAGCGGAATCTTAATTATCTGTTTTATCCAAGTTTTAATTTACCATCTTTGTACCCAAAAATCTCTTCTGTTTCCTTGTTTGGACAGGTTTCTAGTTTATGGTAAAATTTAATATATAAAATTGTTCCATTTGGAAGAATTTTTTCTATTCAGGTTTTACTGTATTAACAACAATCTTACAATGTATTATACATTTATAACATTTTAATAAATCCTGTGCTTTAATGTGCTTATTGAGTAATTTATACATGTCACTAAAGCATCTGTTAAAAATATAAATTTACAACAGGAATTAAACTTTAAGTAGATGTCAAAAACTATCATGTGTGTCCGCTATTAATTTTGACTTATTGACCCAATCTTTTAATGTGTTTTGTTTATAAATAAAATAAAAAGTTCTAAACGTTTTCCTTTGGAACAAATTTTTTGCCTGTTAACTTGAGGACACACTGTAATGAATCTTCCTGGAGACACTCCATTATATGGAAGTTTGACTGATTGACTTTTTAAAATTGATTTATTAAGATAATTAGAAAAAGTTTTTAATTTTCTCACTTAACCCTATATATCCAAATTGACTGAATTCATTGTGTTATTCCATATTCTAAATTTGTTTGATGTAATTAATTGGTATTCTCACTCATTCTGAGTTATTTTAAAGGAAAATATTAATATTTTAATATTAGATGTAGAGTTAGTTGTAATGTTGTTGTCATTATGTATCATTTTGTAAAGTCGGATATAATTTATTCTACAAGAATTAATACTTTTCGTAAATATTATTTTCACTTAATAATTTGAAAATATTTTATATATTTGCGAGAGGATTAAAAATTGTTAAAATTAGATTGCATGTTCATTCTCATATATTTAGAAAATTAATAATTTATGGAAAAATACAACAATGATGATTTATTTAATATTTTTATTGGTTTACAAGTTCTATATTTATGTCTAATCTATCAATTATATGGTCAACTAAATATAAAGGGTTAAGATTGAAATTTTAATTAAATAATTATCTTACTACATTTTTAATATGTTCAGTTTACTAATCTAAATTAATTGTTAAAATCAAGAAGTCACATGCTTCAAGCTGATTCCGAAGAAACTTTTCAGCAATGGGTTTCTGCATTACAAGAAGGAATTGACTGTGCAATAAATCATGTACCTCACGAAGATAATGATAATAAATGGGTATGTATACATCTACATACGCATAAAATAACATAAGCATAAAAGAATTTTAAATGTTTAACTTTGTTATTTAATAATTTTATTAATAGCAAGATGAAAAACAAGAAACGCAAAGTAATTCTGATAGTTCATTAAGTATCAATGAGTCCAAACTTACAGCACCTGTGAAACCTCCAAGAGCTCATAGGTTTGTCATATTTTTGTTTACTATATAATTTAAATTTAAACAGAGATGTTACTGTAAGCTGTTTTGATTATATACTATATGATACAATATGAATTGTTTTTCTATTGTGCTTTTTGCTTTTTAAGCTTGTTTAGATTAGGGGAGACAATTCGAGGATAGTGACACATTTTCCTAAAATAATATCAGCATGTTTGATAAGATTAAGACTAGAGAAATGAACTGGTTAATTTGTTGTGATCAATGATGACGATTTCTTCAGTCAGTCTGGTCGGTGAGGATGGACATAATTATTCTAAGTTGGAATTTCTCTATACCATACACAGTCTGAAATGCATACCTAAAATTTTATCTCCAGCTTTAAGTATTTATGGAATTATTAAGTAGATCATAAGCTCTGTTCCATTTTCTAAAGAATGCCTGTCCAAATCATAGCATTACTATTCCTAAAGCTTTAACCAGTTTGTAAACCATTTAACGAAGGCTACTTAAATGAGATTCTTCTTTGAGACTTATCTGTCCATACATAATATGTATGTGAATTGCACCTATCAAATTAAACTAATATAAAAATTACATCTATTTATAGCATTTACTTAGTTTTTAATATGAAAAGTTTGTTCTTTAATTATTATAGATTTCTATAAATGAAATCTATAAAAGGTTAGATCAGTTTTCATAGTAGACACTCACTTTGATTTCCCAGCAATCAATTTAGTTTTTAAGAGTTAAGTGAGATTTTGTAAATTGAACTTTGATTTCCTTAAGTTTGGTGACACGAACTGAGATTTTGTTCTTTAAAATAAATTTTGAATCGCATAATACTATATTGAGATGGTCAACAAAAAATTACATCATTCTACAAATCATAATAATTTCATATTATTGAAAAAGTAGAATATGTAAAAGCAGAGAATTATGTGGTTAGAAGTAAAACTGTGAAAGTTGAGATTTATCATACATCAAAACTGTCTTCAAATGATTATAAAATAAAAGGTTTTTCCTGTTCTGTTAAGCTTGGTTATGATTTTATCAATGCAATGTCCTCAAAAGAACAAGTTGTTATAATTAGATGGTTAATTATATAAATCACCAGTATTATATATAAAGGAATTTTTGATATTTCAGTCAAATTCTTTCAATTCCTGGAAATGAACTGTGTTGTGACTGCAAATCTCCTGATCCTCGCTGGGCCAGTATTAATTTAGGAATTACATTATGTATTGAATGCTCAGGAATTCACAGGTATGAATAAAATGAAAATAAAAATTATATTTTTTATGTAAAGAGTAATATAATAATTCTATAAAAGAAACTTTGTTATTTTCTAAATCAATATATTTGTTGATTTGTCATTGTAGAAGTTTAGGTGTCCACGTTTCAAAAGTGCGTTCACTAACTTTAGATACTTGGGAACCAGAAATTCTTAAAGTGATGGCAGAACTTGGTAATACAATAGTGAATCGCATTTATGAAGCTAATGTTGATAGTTCTGTAGAGCGTGCAACTCCTGAAAGCTCCAGGTTAGTTAGTTTTATTTTTTTTTTTTTTTTGTAAAAATAGTTTAGTAATCATAATTATCTGTTTATATGAACAATAATATTTTACATTACAAAATGTGTATGGGAAGAGTTTTTCTAGAAAATGTATCAATATAATTGCTAATAAGAATGAAAGTAAATCTTTGCTTAAGCTATGTCAATCTTAATTTATTCTAATTTGTTTATTATTGATGATTAACCTTTTTTTTTTTTTAATTATCAATCTTGTCTGATAGAAGTTTGTGAATATGAATAATTTCTTTTGTAAATCAAATCAATAGGAAAAATTAGTGATATGAAATAAATTAATTAAATAATAGCTTTTTTCTGACAAAATAACTTATAGAAATTAATTTTATTCAAATAAACAGTTTTAAAACAATCTAATAAAGTAACATTTAACATTCCTACTTGTTTTACTGTATTTAACTCAATTGTTTATTCTCCAGTTTTTGTGAAATTCAAAAGTCATGTTTGAGATTTTCCAAAAAGTTAATTTTTAATTTGAAACCAAAATGTATAAAAATTTAATAAACTTGCATTTTAAAAAAGTTTAAATGAAAAAATGTACAAATTCAATTTTTTTTCTTGTGGCCTACTGCTGAAATTTTGGATTTTTAATCTCTGTTTTCAAACTTTCGTCGGAATTGTCTTCACAGTCACTTTTACACAGAAGTGAAAGATCATATTAAATTTAATTTTTTAAATTAAATGATAAATGTTTTGTAATTATTGCAAAACTTAATTTTTTTGTATATTATGAAATTAATTTTTACTTCAATGTATATTAAAATGAATATTGATGTTACATCCAAACAATGATTACAGGAAATAATTTCTATTAAACACACACAGCAAAAATGTAGTTACAATAAAAGCTTACATATGAACATCAACAAATATGGTGAAAGTTAAGATACACAAACATGTACTAGCTGACTTCCAGTTATATAAAGTGATATCTGTAGAATTTATTTTCATATTTCAATATAATAATTAGAGAAAGAAATTCAAGTTATTTCTGTCTTTACTGAGATGATGTTTTTGTTAATATAGCAATAAAAATATTTTAAATGCTTATACCTTTGTAAACTAATAGTTTCAAATTGTCTTTTTAATAGACTGTCAGGCATTTGAAAATTCACAGTTATATAGAAACAAACGTGTAAACAAGATATATCTCATTGATAGTTATTTCAATATACCTATTTTATCATTGTTCAGTAAACATTCCACAATAGAAGAATATATCAACTACATCTTATCTGTCATAGCACTCTTCAAGAATAGTACTACAGTTGAGATTAGAGGCAATGTGACTTGATTTCATATTTATTGATGTGTACCAACAGTTTATAATTGATCAAATTTATTGAATCATATAATTTGTGAATATAAGAGTAAGATATATAACTGTAAAAATTTTAATATTTTTACTAAATCAACTTCTTTCTTTCTGGTTGGCATAATGTTCATATTCTGTTTGTGTCTTTTTGAAATAATTTGCAAAAGATGAACATCGTTTTCGTACTGTTTATTTTCATTTCAAATGAATTTTATTATATTTTAATGAAATCTTAATAATTAATTCATCATCATTATCTACATTTTTTATATTTTTATTCTTATTATATAACTATCATTAGTTTTAAATAATTGTGGCTAATTTTTAGTTCATCATATTTCAAATATTCAACTACATTAAAAACCAATAAATAGAGAACTAAAGAATAGTGTTTGGTGGACCTACCTAAATATTGTCAAGAATATAAGTTATGCACATATGTTATAATTAGTGGCATTGAATTTTCTAACAAAGAGTAATTGCAAGCCAACAGTATTAAAAACTGTTATTTGCAATTATTATTCAGGTGCTAATACATAAGTTAACAATTTCTTATTTAAGAATTAGTAAAGCTTGTGTTGTATTAAGGTTTTAAATTGTGAAATATGATATAATGGAAATATTTGGAATAAATAGTTAATAAGTAATTACAATTTTCTCTGAAGAAATATTCGAGAAGCTTGGATCAAAGCCAAGTATGTAAAAAAACAGTTTGTGAAACCGCTGCCAGGTGTCGATTCTTCCATTGTCGACACCAACGTACAAGGATCCGATACAAATAAGATTATTCGTAATATACCTCAGAGATGGAGCGTCCGCAAAGTGCATAGACGCCGTCGAACGGTTTCTGCTTTAAAGAAGAAAGAAAATCAAGGCAAGCAATTGAAAATCTAATTGTTGTTATAATTTGTGTGCATATAATTATTATTCTCTTCCTTTACAGAAAAATCTTTATCTGATACTCCTAAAGAAAATTCTTCAGAAATATCAAATAAAGAACCTGAATCTATAATCACAATAAATAATAAAAATAAGGAATACAACAATCAAAACAGTGATGCTGATGATAAAACATTGGAAAACATATTAATTTTTGGGGAAACTGAGGATGTAATTCATTCAAGTACGAAATTATCATATATATTTTTTCTAAGGTTTTAGTCATATAAAATTAATTTTTTAAATATTCATTCAGATTTAGATTTTGATAGTGCCGACGAATCTCCTACACTTGATGAAGTAGAAGACACATTAGAAGATATTTCTAAGTTACATCCAGACCTTCTTTTATATAGGTTGATATTTCAGCTTTTTCTAATATAACAAAAATTTTGTATAATTTATTTACTAAAACAAGTTACATGTTTGTGATTATTTAGAGCTGCGGCAGCACATAATCTTCCTGTCATGTGTGAAGCATTCGCTCACGGTGCTAATCCAAATTGGAAAAATAAAGAAGATAATGGAAAATATCCTCTTCATCAAGCAATTCAAAGTGTAAGAATTATAAATAATTTATAATTTTAATTATTATGGTGAAATATCAGCGATAAAACATAATTAATAATAATTTCATATTATTGTTAATCATTAAAATCCTGATAGATTCTAGTGTTTTCAACTGATAAGAAAGTCACAAAATTTGATGTTTGATAGAATTTCAGAAAATTCGGTCGTCATTTTATTTTTAAAATGCAGAAGTTGAATAATATACTTAACTAAAAATTGCAAGACATGGAGGAAATGATTTTGCAAAAAAAAAACTTTAGTTCCAAATTTGTCAGTAGGAAGAAATATGATTTGCAATGTGAATTGCATTAAAAGATGCAGACAAATGAATGTTTAACAAAGATAAATTGGAAGGATCAATACACAAAAATTAAACTTATAACAATGACATAACCATAACTGTAATTAATATGTCATATCACAGCTTATTGGGGGTTGATACTGTCATTGTGAAAAATCACAATGAGGAGTCTCAACCAACCCCATAATGTTTCAAGAACATGGTCAGGGAGCTTTTGTTAGATGTTGATTGATGTTTCCAGATTCTTTAATCAGTTATTATTTTTCTCCATATTATATTGCAATGAATAAAATTTTATTTCTATTTACATAGTAAGTTGATTTAAGTAAGCAATTGTTTTGATGGATCTAGATGGATCAGTACATGGCAAAAGCTAATGCTATATGTTGTCCACATAATCCATTTTTGTTCACAATATAATGCTATATTTGAACTAAATACAGGTAATGAAAAATTACAACAGTAAAGCTGAATTAAGAAAATTACTGACATATATTTTTCAGAAGTGTTCAAAATGAGCTCTCTGTGCAATGATGCATTGTCAAGTCTGTCTTACCAAAGAGTGTCTTACCTGCACAAAATTTCCTAATGTATTCCAAATTTGGTGGTATGTGTTTTATACTTTCTGGCAAAGATCTGCAACATTGTGTACTGGAGTAGAATACACGAAAGTTGAGGGGATTGATATACAGAGATCATGTGGGCAGAGATGTAGGTCCTGCAAGGTCAATCCATCTTCCAGGATAATTTGTAAATTTTTTAGATGCATTTACACACTTCAGCCACATGAGTTGCATCATGTGCAAGATGGTTTACTTGTCCCTTTAGTCATCAGATTATACATCTACAAGGATGACAGGTCATGTTCTTAGTAGTAGCTAATTCTGCCCAGTCAGGCATTTGGGTAGAACAAAGAGGCCAATTAAGCAATCATGCTTAAATCCTTGGTCAAAAAATTCAGAAAAAACTGCTATCAGTGCTCAGACTAGATAAGAATTTACTTCCTGTCGTACAGGTTAGTTATGGAAGCTGATGTTACCATCTCTTGTGAAGCCAACTTCATCTGTGAAGAGCAAGGATAACAAAAAGAGAGGGTCTGGTGTCACATTATTTTAACAACCAGATACAAAGCCTTCCCATGGTGAGAAGTCAACCTCTCTTAGTGCCTATAATTACTGTAAACTGTATGGATACAAACAAGAGCTTCTTAAAACACTCTATACGGTCGCACGATCGATGCCTTTCATCCACGACGACTTCTAGTAGTCATCTGTATTTTCCTCTACACGAGCCGACACACTTCAAAGTCCTGTTGTTTTCGGAGACTTGGGTTGTTTTTAAGCTTCCAGTCAATTTCCCTTAATCTCTTATGTGGCCATTCATGTGCTTTTTCATTTGGTGGGGGAATCATTCTGAATAACATTGTTTTACTTCCCTGTTTCACATTGCCAAACCATATACCAAATGCATGTCTGAGGATTATTCTTTCAAAGGGATGTCATTGTCAAGAACATAACTATTATGACTGCCAACCATGCATACACAAGTTATGTACAAACAACCCATACAACATGCTTAGCCATGATAATGTGATCAGTACAGTAATGCACAAAATCATAACTGCTTTGTGAGCAGTAAGTCGATCTTGGAAAAAGTTTACACAAGTATATGAAATGCATTTTAGATCATATACTTATGTAAACTTTTTCTTTTCAGTGAATAGAGTAGTGGGCTGTGTATATGCATAGTGGTATTGTAACATCTTTTGGAATCTTGAATGTGTTCAAAAAGTGCAGATTAATCTTAAAGGATTATAAATGCTGGTTTAAGGATATTGAATATTTATCATTGACATACATTTGAAGAAATTTCTGCCAATTAACCTTTTCTTTGTCATCAATCCCACGTTGTTTTATAGAGTAGATAGAAAAATGTGAGAAAATTTATTTAAATTACGTATTAATTTATTTATAGTTGTGTTGTAATCTGCCGGGGTTTGATCATAATATTTGATAATAGCTTTTACGACGACAAATTTTAACAAAATTGGTTTTTGTTTTACAGGGTTCGATAATGGCTTGCGAGTATCTGTTGTTAAACAGTGCAAAATGCAATAATCAAGACGACAACGGACAAACCATATTGCACTTGGCCACTACGTTTGGACATACGGGGTAAATAGTCAATTTTAAAATATTTTTTATTAGCTTTTATAATTAGATATTGTTTTGATTATTTAGGTTTGAAGATAAAACCAGATTACATAAATTTGTTACGCAAAAACTAAAAAAGTTATATTGAACGAAATTCTTGGTATTTTGTATAATTACTTTTTTCGAAAATCGGTATGAAATTTTAATGAATCACTAACTAAAAAAAGTTTTTGGAGCAAGTTCATTTGATGTAAAATCTATTTTTAAAAAATATGAAAGTTTAAGATTTCTTTGTTAATAAATTTCTCTGAGCTCAGACCCTGGGCTGGATCAATAAATACCAAAAGATAAAAGTAATTTATGATAACAGCAAAGAAAATCCAGTGAATATGTACTTTTCCATATATCATGTGCTCTTTTTGTTAGACAATTGTCTCTACATTTATTCTCATCGTACATAAGTAGCAAGGAATTACATCTAAATATATAAAATTACTTGTCCTGACTGAGTGACTGATTGATTCGTTATCTTCTAGAGCACGGCGTGTGTTTTCGTGATGTAGGTTTTTTCGAAAAGTCCCCCGCAGAAGGAGAGCATTAAGACTTAAAATAACCTGAAGAATGGCTTCTACTGTATTAAATGCAAGTTTTTGTTTTCAACTGCATTTAGTCTTCATTGAGTACTTAGGTGTATTAAATTTTTATATATTACGATTTTTTAACCAAATGTTCAAACAGTTTTAAATTCGAATTTGTTATTTTGTATTGGTTCGATTATAGAATGATCGTAAACATTCCAGAAAATTGATCAAATTGAAAACAGTTTGTTTGATTCTCAATGGTAGGTGTTATATAACAATTACCATTTATTGGGTTGTTTGGAAAGTAATTTTTTTTTTTCATAGAAAAATAAATGCAATATTCTTATAATAAATAAATATTTCATTGAATTATATATTGACCATTTTGGTCAAATACCTATTGTCATTGTTTCTGGTAGTAGCATGATTTCACATTCATAAAAGTTTTGATCGTTGTTTACAAAAAACTGATCCAAGTGATTTTTGACAGTCATTTCAAGTAAATGTCTTAGATTATTACTTGTTCCGGTCTATACAAATTTTTTTTAACTGAATGTGCCCGATCTGGCAAATACGGTTGGTGTGATAACACATCCCATCTAAGCTATAACAGTTTCTGACCAGTTACCAAACTTGTTTTACCATAATGCCAAATTTCACACATTACACTTTGTTTGTCGATATTACTCAGTTTGTTTACTTGATGGCAGTACACTTTGGAATCAATTGTTAAATTGTCTGGTAAAAGCTCAAAAAAAAATTTCCTTTAAAATCCAACCACAGAGAGCATCTCTCGTTAATAACGTGTGGAACCCATATATCGAGCTTCGAAACAAAACCGATTCGTTTTAAGTAATAATAAACGGTTCAATTTAACAGATTTGATCTCTTAGTGATTTCACCTGTTGTTATATGGCAGATTGCTTCGATCGGTACTTTTATTTTATTTTTGTTGGCTTCGAATGGCCATCCGGAATGTGGTGTATCTTTGATATTAAAATTGCCAGAACGCAGTTTTGTAAACCAGTTTTCTCACTGTCTTTCTCTCAACACATCTTCTCCAAACATGTACCACAATTTTTTTCTTGTTTGAACAGCATTTTGATTTTTTGGTAATAAAGCAAAATATGCTGAAAATGATGCTTTTGATTTTCCATATTTGATGGGTCACCGGAAAAGAATTGTACAGAATCAAAAGCCTTAAAATGTCAGCTGTCGAAATATATAATGAAAATGTGGGTTTAAAATAAAATTGGCTGGTAAAAATACATCTAATTCCTCTAGTAATAAAAAAACGAAATTACTTTCCGAACAACCCAATATATTCAGCATTTCAACAACCGTAGTGTTTGCTTGCAAAATGTGCACGGGCAAAGTAACAGCTAGTCACCAATATGATTGTGTATAAAGCATTAATCTTTTAGTCAATGGAAATTTGTTATAAGCAATATTTATTTTCTTTTTAATACTATTCATGTACAGAAAAATTAAAAAAATTTACATAAAATCCTGGTTATTTCAAAGTAAGAAAACATTGTTTTCTAACTCCGACAGTTCGTAACAGTACTTTTGTCCGTGGCTGGGGATATACAGTTTACATGTTAAGGAATTTGGCTACTTTGCAGTCGGACAGAATTTTATACTTTGAAGTTCCAACGTGCGTACACTAACTCATTTGTTTAGATCAGCGCTGTCCAACTTATCATAGCCCGCAGGCCATGTTTTCTTCACCAAACATTTCGGGAGCCAAGAAGGTTGATAAATGAAAAGTCAGTTTGTTAATTAAAACAATATTTTATTTATACTAAAAAGAAAACTTTAAAATATTCGTAATATATTAATGAGAACATTGTGGCCGAAATTGTTTAGCAACAATATCTTTTATGTCCACATCAATACTTGTTGTGGCAAGTCTAATTATATCTTCAAGAGTGGAATCTTTCAAACTGTTTCTATATTTTGACTTTATATATTTCATATTGGAGTATGCACGCTCGCAGATATATGTACTTCCGAACATTGATACAATTTGAAGTCCAAAATCTCTCAATTTTGGATATCTCTCTTTATCTAAAAATTTGAATATTTCTATTCCAGTTACTCCACGAGATGTAAAAAATGGGTCAGCCTGTAGGTCGCATAATTCTATTTGATATTTAAGATCAACGGAGTTGATATCAATATTAATTGGATCACAAAATAAATCAATAGACGGTTTAAGATCATCAAACTGAGAAAATCTTTCATTGAAATCTGTAATTAGCATATCCAATTTTGGTAGAAATATTTTAAAATTCGCTTCTATATTACATTCTTTCATTTCTTCATAGATCTCTTTGCAAGATTCAAAATGAAATAAATTATTTTGCTCCAAATTAAACCTTAACATTTTTAATTTGTTTCTAAATCCCAGTAACATATTTATAAAGGCAACACACATTTTGATCTTGTCCTTGCAAGGATTTATTCAAAATATTTAAATAATTTGTAATGTCCATTAGGAAAGCAAGCGAATAAATAAAATTTTTATCAACTAAATTTGCTGTCAAATTTTCATCGACGGCAATTTCTGTGAGAAAAAGATTCTTTACACTTCGAAAAGAAGTTAATCTCCTCGAGCACTTTTCAGCACTTAACCAACGAACGTTACTATGTAAAAGCTGATCTCCATACTCGGTTTCAAATTCGTCCAAAAATGTTTTAAATTTTCGGTGTGTAAGTGAACGATTTCCGCCGCGAATTAAATTAGTAATTTTGCAAACCTTGTCCATTACGTCTTTTAGTTGTAGGGATAAACCACAATGCCTCCTGATGGACAATACAGCGTAACATACGACGTGTTATTCCTTCTTTTTGCAAAAGTCCCCCGAGCCCAATATTTTTGCTCGTCGTAGCTCTAGCACTGTCGGTTACAATAGCAGTGCACTTGTCAAATCTGCCATACTGTTCTACTGCACATTTTAATTGTTTGCAAATATCTTCACCTTTTGTTGTTCCGTGTAATGATTGTAATTTTAAAAGTTCTTCTGAATAATTAGTTTATAAGAACTGTAAATGAAAGCATTTGACTTGATCCAATGCTACCGAAAAATAGCAGCAACTATTGATTAGGTTTTCTAATTTATTAGTGACATGCATGCTAATCTTGTTTACACGGCTTACAGTCTGGTGAGAAAGTGATATTGTTTGAAATTTTCTTACCGTTTCGTTGTCATTAAATGCTTGAGCCATTTTTATGGCACATTTTTAAATTAATTCTCCATCCAAAAATGGCTTCTTTGCCTTTACTATTTCTAAACAAACTTCAAACGACGCAGCTACAGATGCTTCTTGAAATTTTGGTTCTTGATTAAAATAATTCGTTTGATGATCCAGCTGCTTTTTCATTTTTTTCACTAGTGGTATTTTCATGTCTCGCATGTACGAATGATACTTTTTTTCATGCATGGAAAGATAATGGCGCTTCAAGTTATATTCTTTACACACAGCTATGATTTGTAAACATTCCAAACCCTGTGGTTTACCATCCTCAGACGTTAACCTGCTGAATACAGCAGCAATCTGTTTAAGTGAAGTTACGCAAACTAAATAGTACCTACTTTAAATTCAAATTAGTAAAATAATAATTTAGTATGTGAAAATTTAAATCTAACATAAATTTATTCATAGTAAAATGTACTCGCGGGCTGTAAAAATAATTTGGCGGGCCGTATACGGCCCGCAGGCCGCCAGTTGGACAGCCCTGGTTTAGATCAAAGTGCCTCCATGCTATAAGAGAACAGTGACCAGATTGAAGTTGTTCTTGGACTACTTATTTTTATTAAACCATGTGTAAGGCATATATTTGATTAATATCTTATCTTATGCAATTCTGAAAACCACCTATATTTTAAGATTGGGCTACAACTGGCAGATTGAGATTTTTAGGCTCTAAGCTACTACTGTTTCGGCCACATTTTGAGGAATTTATTTACTTTTCGGAAAACGTATCTGGCGACCTAAGAGGTTCTCACCGGACACGTGCCTTCTACCTATAGTTTATTCATATACAGGATGCTATTTTTGTTAATAATATGTAGCCATATTGAGTTTCCTTAATAATTACATATTTCTGTACAAAATGCCATGTAATCTCGATAATACGGGAAATCCTCACGATTCCGAATTATTAACGGGCTAGAGATGTCCTCCAAAGTGTCTCAAATCGGATAGCCGAGGGCTTGGTGGAAAAATGGCATAATCCGCGTTGAAGTTTTTTTTTCTCGTCGTACGGGTGAATCAGAGGATTTGCATCTTGTTTTATTAACCTGGGCACATAACCAAACCACGAAAGTTTCTCTAAGACTGCTCGACAATGCAAAAAAATGAGTGGAAAAACGGCACGTCCTTTGTTACTAAGCCCCTCAATTCTTTTGCATAAATTGCTTGAGGAATGGGCCTTGCAACAGCAGAACTTAACTAATCTGTACCATCTCTTCTCCAGAAAAATGTTTTGAAGAATTGTAACAAAACCTTTATACACAACTTTGATCATCTGATTAATAGCCACATTTTTTTAAATTTGTTATATTCATTATTCAAAACAAATAATTGCCATGTCAAGTGGAGTTCACTCTCTGAAGTACATACAGTAATCTCGACATTTTTTTTTAGACCGAACCCCAAAGCGTGTACCTTCAACAACTGATTACACACTATGCTCTGTGGACTATAAGTAGTACAATTTAAAAAATAATGCAAAACAACCTGCAAGGCACATTGTACAGTACAGGATAGTCAATTATTAAAAACTATAAATTGTGAAAATTCACGACGTGCCTCGACTGATTTTTGTGGAATTGTTTGCTATAAACCTTTAACTTTGTACTAAAACAAAAATACCAGTTTACACATGTAGGCTGTCACATTTGTTCAAATTCATTTGTCTGAAAGTCGCAAAGTTTTGCTTGAGGTGAGTTTATGCTAATTTTGAAAGAGCAAATCTATAGGAAAAACTTTTCCATAGTGGCAGTTTTTATGTTGTTGGGCCATTTTTTACCGTCTTTAATGTTTAACTTGTTACCAGTTTAACCAAAATTTTATGCTTACTTGCCTGCTGTTAAGACAAACACCAGATGAAAATGTTCTGTACCTATCAGAAATAAGAACGTGACCGATAATTAGTACCTCAATAGCATTTATCAGCCACGTGTCGAGCTGATGAAAGTTTTAGTTTGGGATAAATCTTTATGCAGTAGGAAAATCAAACTCACTTTACCTAAAACCAGTTTTGTGCCATGCAGCAAGCAAGACCATGTTTTTAACATGTGGTCCTGCTGCATGTAAGTTAATACCAGTATTTCTTTTCTTGAGCTAATAGTCTTCTATTTATTTTTGATAAGGTTTCATTCACAATTTCTTTTAAAATACATTACACAAATCTCAAATTGATTTTTTTTATGACTATTGCAGTCAAGTTTGTTTGCTGTTGAAGAGAGGTGCAGATCAAAGCATGTTGGATGCAACTGGTAAAAATGCTCTTGCATTAGCTATGCAGGATGCTAATGCAGATATTGTCACTTTGTACGTATTTATCTAATCGAGACGATAATTCAATTTGACCTTTGTCTCAGACGTTTCTTTTTTTTAGATTACGACTAGCTAAGTTAAATGAAGAAATAAGAAGAGACGAATTTGGAAATCCAGGTAAATTTTATTTATTTGCGACTACTGTCCGTTCGAAATTTATTCTCTCTCTCTCGTTATAGGAGACGAAACGTTCAACGAAGTGGTAAAAGATTTCTCGCACATGGCTTCGCATAATCCCGAGAAGCTCCGTCGTCCTCCCACTACCGCAGAGTAGTTTCGTAATCTGTTCGTAGCCCCGTTTTTAACGAGATTGCTCATTATTATGCCAAATATAATTTATTTGCGTCGGTTAATTTACCGAACGATACTCGTGCCGTAGACTACAGAGATTAGAAAAAGAACACATAATTTAATTTTACGATCAAATTTATAAATCATATTACCGCAAACGACCTCTATGTATATTTGGCCAAATTTATTGATGTTTTGTGCCATCAGTATTCAATTCGACATTCCACGTTCTAAAATATTTTGCCATGTGTGTTTAATCCAGTACTTATTTGTTTACACTTGTAAAAATTCAGTATTACTGTTTTTTTTTAGAGATCGACTTTTGATGCCCGTATTATGATTTTGTGATAATATGTATATAAATTTTACTTTGTACAGCATCTAGCTAGACGTCTTTTCCTTCCGTAGACGAAATTTGTCGCTACAGGCGTGCTTTGACGTTTTTATGTCGTCCGACACAGTCTCACGAAAAATAGAGATAGTGTTAAATATGTATAAACCAAAACAATAGAGCTTTAATAAAAAGTTGTCCTTGTTAAAATTCAATAATAAATCATTCAGTATTTAAAATTAATAATTTACTTTCTCCTTCAAATGATTTTTTACAATCTTAAAATTATAAATACTACTAAAAAAGGTTCATAAAATTAGACGTATTTACAGTAGATTAAAAAAAATCATTTTCAAAATATCACAACTTCAGAATCTTGGACAGAAGAGTCTTCCAATAAGAGAGAAAACTACGGATACTGTCAAGTTCAATATAAAAGAAAGTAATAGTGGAATCTTGTTTCGATTGTCGGAAATAATCGGGACGACGGCATTAGCGTCCGGCCTAAAAACATCGATTTTCGGAAATAAAGTCGAAACGTCGCACGCAAATTTCGCCGAGGAGAATGCGATTCTCTCGATAACACCGAATTATATACAATTTGGCCTCGTTTAAAGTAACGAATGGGAATTTGACGACAATACAATTTGAAACTTTATAGAAATCCTAAGCAAATTATTATAAACTGCTATATTCTATCGAATTTTGAAATACATTTAGATGTAGAATACCGGATACGCACGTCGTGCTATTTCGGAAAAACTCGTAAACTTCCGTCGATTGCGGGATTAGGCTATTACGAACGCGAGCGTTCTTTCAAATACTTTGTCGTCTGCATAACGTTTTCCTAAAATTAACACTTGAAATTTATAACTATATTTAATTGTGAAAAATCCATGTCTTTAGGCAATCTATCGAATGATAAACTGGGAAAGCTGAGAGTATTTAAAAATATGTCCTCCTTTAAAATATAATTGAGAAGAATAAAACTAATTAGAGACATTTTAAGCCGAAGAATGTTTAAAATTCCTTATCCAGTAAATTCACCCATAACAAGATTTCACTATTTTATGTACAATTTTTGCAAATAATAGTAGTATATGTAAATATATATGCAAATTTAAAGATGTATAAAAACCATACAGAGTACAAAAAAACTATACAAAACTTGTTTGAACTTGTGCAAACAATTGTTTTTCTTTCATCATTTTGGTCACTTCTACGGGATCTAGGTCTTTCGTTTCCGGCAGATTAAAGTGAAAGTATCCCGACAGAAGAAATCCGACGAATGCAAATACGAGGAATATGTACTCTCCGATGACGCTCTGTCGGAGAATCGTTCGACAAGTATTACGTTAAACAAACTGTACGTAAAATAGAAACGTAGAGCGATAAATGACGAGCGAGCGAAATTATTACCTTTACGATGGGAAAAGTCACGGCTATGACGAAATTGGCCGACCAGTTCACCGCGCATCCGACACTCATGCCCGCCGCTCTCGGACCCTGTTGGAACAGTTCGCTTCCTATCATAAACGGAATTGGCCCTGTTTTGTTTTACAAAATATAATTAAGATTTTTTTAAAGAGCATCAATGACATTTTTATTAAATTTTAAAGCTACTTTAAAATGAAAAATGATAATTAATGCAAGAACTAATAAATCAAACATTTATCTTTTAGAAATGACACCGACATCAAAAACTATACATGAAATTTAGAAAATTAATTTATATCAGATGCTTATCAGGATATTGCTTCTTCACAATTTTGCACCAAGATCGATATTAAAATTTTTGTTCACTAAAGAAATTTGATAAATTCAATTCCATTTTTCAAGTAACACAGAATAAAAAAGTTACTGTTAAATATCACAACATTATCTCGAACACATTTTAAATGTCGGAAAGGAATTTGAATTAAACATTTGTAGAAAACAAAACATTAAAGTGCTGTAGGGACACACCACTAAGTCAAAAAACTTATTAGCACAATGTTCCACGTGTCACGAGTATTATCGGTACACATTCCGACTACATATTTGCGGTCCAAAATAATACTTTTTTCCTCTTTCCACCCCGCGAGCACAAAGGGTTTCGGTATCCGTCGTGGGTTCGGCAGACCCGCAATAAAAAACCCGGGCAGTAGGCGTTAAGACGTTGCCATTTCGGACGGGTAAAAACGGGCGACGAGGCACGTCTTAGACTGCGGGGAATGCGGTTGCATAAACCCGACAGTTAATTCGTCTACATTTCGGCCAATAAAAGTTATGCATTTCCCGATAAACCGATCGCACTGCACTAAAAAAGTTAATAATAAAAGTCAATGCTTACCTATTCCCAAACCGAAGAAACATACAAATAGAACTAATGCTATTATTGTGATATAAGACATCCAAAAAGTAACTTCCTATAAATAAAAATAATTTTAGTTAAATATAAGTCACAGCAGATATGTTTTAATATGTATATGAATTATGACAATTATTTCCAATACATAACAAATATGAGGTGTCACTTGAAACATTAATATATCCTATAAAGTTCACATTGCTAAAGAAAAAGGATGAAACCTAGCCCACAACTATCCACAAACTGAAGGAAAGTATTTGCAGAAACATTGAAGCTATTCACAACAATATTATAAGTATAACATGATTACGCATATGCACGAGAACAATTTTCGGCATACTCTACATTAGAAACAAAAATACAGAAACAGTTTCTGAAGAGTGTCCTTCGCCTAAATTCATTTGTATCGTTTCCAGCGAGTGGGCCAATTTTACATGGAACAGCCTGTATGTAAATTTTAATGAAATAATTTGTTAAATGTTTCGAGGGAATATATCGTCGATTCAATAAAATTTTAACTGAGTATTTAGTTAAAACAGTTAGTTTTAACACTATGTTTTCTGAATTTTTTTCCTGATGCAGTGTACACTTCTTAATATGAATATAAACAGCATTAGCTATTTAATTTATATTCGGCCGACGTCGGACAAGATCGGACTTGCAAATTTAAAGTTTTGGTTTCTGCTCCGAACATATTTCATTTGGATTTTAATCTTCCAAACTGAACACATTATCTTTTTCACTCTGCAAAATACAACTAAGACCAGCAGAATACATGCAATAATATTCAGTTTTATGTAAAAAGACAAGCTAGTGTAATATATCCCGAGGAGTTGTGGATTTAATACGGTCGACTCCGCATAAGTCGACACCCCGAGGGGAAGCGGAAATGTGTCGAGTTATCCGACGCGACGACTAAAGCGAAGTCGGAAAAAAAAAACCACAAAACTACAATTAGGAAAATACAGTAGTGCGTTAAACAGTAGTATAGGCTTACAGTACATTGTGTCCTCCATTTACAATTACTCTGTAGATGAAAAACTGAAAAATTTGTTTAGTGTTGTTTGTTTTGAGCACTTGACTGTCTCGACTTTCTTTTTCGACGATCACGAACGCCTCGAAAACATCGTCTTCGCAATTGTCAATCGTCGGCAAGTAACGTCTAAGGATTCTTAATGCCTCTAGCGTGAGAAAATGCAAAATTGGATTCTGGTGTGACGTTAATGTAGATTGTATATTTTCTTTTTGTTTATCTGTTATTTTATACATATTAATAAAAATGCCTTAACATTTTATGTATTTTTATGTATGTATATTTTTTAATTTCTGAAGACAAATTCGCCCAAATAGGGATCACCTTTTATTACTTTTGTGTTCTAGACGATACATCTCCGGCGACCGACCTTCCTTTCTAGGCTACTAGCCGCCAAAAAAGTTAAAAAAGTCATTTTAGAAACACTGTTTTTAATTGGAAATTTTTGTGTGTGTTTCTAAAATGACTAACTTTTTGGCGGCTAGTAGCCTAGAAAGGAAGGTCGGTCGCCGGAAATGTATCGTCTAGAACACAAAAGTAATAAATGGTGATCCCTATTTGGGCAAATTTGTCTTCAGAAATTAAAAAATAAAAAAAAACCATTGGACGAAGAAATTACGAATTATGTATATATATATTAATAATAATATATTAATAAATAAATAGACTCTTCCTCCTGAAAAAAAAAGAGTTCGCACCACGCGTACGGAGTGAATTCATTTTTCCGGGAGGGGGTGTCGACTTATCCAGTGGTGAGTTAAACGGTGTCGAGTAAACCGGAGTTTTTTTTAACATTAATGCCTACGTAAGTCGGCCGGACCACAGAAAGCAGACTACTTAACCGACGGTGTCGAGTTATCCGGGTGTCGACTTATGCGGATTCGACTGCAGATGCCAAGTATAACAGCAGGCACAAGATAAGGAAAGATCACAGTTTTGTGATAAACAGTGGCTGCATACTGGATGCAATAATAAGAGTGATTAAGAAATTGGCTTTATTTCACTGTCTATATCGACGAGTACTACTGTGAGTATTTCATTGAAATGAGTGATTACATACAATCAGTTGGAAGAACTATTACGGATTTGACGTAATACTATATCACTATGTCAAATTTTTTTGCCCTATCCACCCTGTGGAGAATAAGAGGGCCATTTTTGGATTTGGCCAGACCCACAAAGGGGTGGCAAGAAATGGTCCCAAATGTATCTAGGATAAACCATTCCTGAAAAATTCGAGTTTTTTTGACCCATCTACATTCGTTTCAGAGTCTCCCAGAGAAATAGGCCTAGATCTTACTCCTCTGCCATCTGGTTGGCTGCTTGAGGAAATTTGTTAAGAGTTAAATTTAGAATAATCTAGGAAGAACACAGTTTCATTAAGAAGTAATATTTACAGAATTTTCTGACTGAATTATCTCAATAGATTGAGTGATGAAACAAGTGAATTATAAATTCCTAAAATTTGTCGAAGCTAAATATGGGATATTGATAGTTTTACAGAAACTGATATAAATCAGATAAACTCCAAATCCGAAGTATCGGTCTTTTTGAAATTTGGAAAAAATGTCTAAAGAATATCACGAACGATACACCCAGACTAACTTGTTTTGTTATTGAAATAATATAGAGCCCATTAATACCTAGTTTTCTGTTTTTTCAAGTAGAGAAAAATGTGAAAACAAGTACAGATAAACTTAAAAAATTTGTATGTTTTGTGCCGGTGCACTTTTCCCAAAGACAGACTTTATCGCACTGGATTAAACGCAGAACGGAACGATCGAGACAATTTTTTCGTTTCGAGGTTCTGTGTTTAATCCGGTGTGATAAGTGTGTCTTTTAGAAAAGTGCACTAGCACGAAACACGCAAAATAAGACATCGGACAAAAGTGATCGGAATAACACGACCCTAGAAAAGTACCGTACTTTATGGCATATAAGATGCGATCTTCCATAGGATGACGAATTCTCCAAATGGCTTTCGGTGGACTAGAGGTAACCTCTACCTAGCTCAAGTCTTTAATTAAACAATAACATTTTTATTCAACACTATTAGTTTTTGTGAAATTGCCATTTTATATTTTCCTTATATTTTCCAATAATGTACCAACTTTTGTTTCACGCGAGTTATGGCTTATAAAACATTGGAAATGAATTGTAATGAAACTAATGAACATTTTATTGATAACTTACCTGTAAAATCATGGAGAGTGATAGTATTAACAAAGAAATTGTCGACATTATCAAGCTAAGCAAGATTAGAAATCGTCTTCGACATTTACGAATAAGAGGAATCTGAAAAACAGATTTTATGTTAATAAAAGATGTTTTATTACTTGTCTACATATAAAGAACTTTAGAAATTTCTAGACACATTAAAACTTTTCTATTTTATAAATGAAAACTTCTGAATTAAATCATTTAAAAAAATTATTTAACAATAAGCTAGTCTGGAAACCTCTTTACGGTACGGGTATCCCTCGTATAACACGGTAGTTACGCTCCGAAAAAGTGCAGCGTTATGCAAATCCACGATATACGAAACAAAGGACTAATGCAAAATATAGGATTACATTTCAGAAATTAACAAAAGTAATCTCTTTGTAACAAAAAAGAATATTAAAGCAATTTATAATTTATTACTAAACATATTTTCAATCAATAATTAAGTAACAATCACATTTAAAAGTACTGTATTACATATTAATATTAGTCAAATAAGTGAGTTTTCCTTTTACAAGGTATCATCTGAGATTTTTGTTGATCTTGATCAGAAATATCAGCAATATCTTCATTTTCTTTATTGTAACCGTAAAAATTTTTTTATATATGACAAAAAAAAAATCTAGTAGTGAGTTGCTTAACTTTCCCAGCAACATTTGGTGGTGCCATCTGTTATATTTTAATCAAAAACTTTTTTTTATTTTAACTATTATAAAAAATGGCAAAAAACTTAATTTTGAGGGTAGGGATGGGTTTATAAAAAAAAACTTGTAAATGCTAATAATGAGTAAAATAGTCATTAAGTCCGACTCTAATGGCGATATGACACATGACCCCCCTTTATTTCCCCATCCCAACATTTAATCATCAAAATTTAATAGCATCAATCCCTCTAATAAACAAACCACCCTGCAAAATTTCAGAAATTTTTGACAAGTACAGGAATTATTAAGCTTCAAACAGGGTGAACAAAATCCTGCCTCCCCCACATACCCATACATATAGAAAAACCCCCAATTTTTTTTGCATTTCTTGACATTTCAAGATCACGAGTTCAAAGACAAAAATCTTATAACAATCAGTCAAAAAATGATCCCCTAAGAGGAAAAGTATGGCAGAGCCGGTAAAGTAATAAAAATATGTTATTAATTGAAAATTTGTTCTAGCCAGTCACGTTTGTTCAATCGAGTAAAGTGATTTTTTCCCAGAATGCGTGTTCAAATATTAAATTGTTTGAGTTGGGAACAGTTCAAGTATCACGATACCACCGTATTTCGTTCGTTATTTTTAAGAGTTATTACTTACCTATAGTTAAAGTTTAATAACACTTACCTAAAAACATTTAAATAAACTTTACTAAATACAAAGATTAAGCTATAAAAACAAAACACAGTGACAGTCTTAAAGGTGAAAGTCTGAAAGCAATGACGACGACACCCAGTTGATAGGAAAGCTAGGACAGGGAAGGAAAAAACTGCACTATCAGTTTTTGTTAAAGTAAACCTGACGAAAGGCACAAAACAAATTGAAAATTTTAATATTCTAAAATCCACGGGCAAATTTGAGATGACATGCATGCTTACTTGAATAAAAAATATCAAATAAAGAAGTTTATACTTAAAAATTGTGGTACGTTGTACAGAGGATTTTCCAAATTCTCGAACCGTGTCGTAAGAGGATATCCCCAATTTTTAAACCACGTTGTAGAATTGCTAAGTTGTACGAGGGATACCTGTATTATTGCAGAAATTATGATATTTTAAGAAGGTACAATTACTTTAATAATGGAAAACATTTTTTGTATTTAAAATATACATTACATTTTTATCAAATGGTCTATTTTTCTAATGATTTGAATAACATATATTGACTGTCAAGTAGACCAAACACATTCAGACAGGGACAGAGATTTGGTCTTCTGCTTGGCTGGACCAGTTTTACCTAAGTGGTCAGAGATCATCACATGTAATTAGTGAGGTGTCATCCTGCAAGGCAAGACCTGAAGTAGAGTTGCTGACTTGACTCTGGAATGTCTTACTGTCATATCCACAGAATCTCTTAAAAGAAGAGTCAGAAGACTCCTGTGGGATAGGGAGACATGTTATTCATCTACTTATCACTTGGGTTGATATGTTCTTATAGTCTCATGTGTACACTTTGTAAATAGCATGTAAATAAAGGACAGAACTTGGAGGACTGGTGCCATAAGCTGTCCTTTCCAATGGAGAGTACCCATACTCAATGAAGATGAGGAGCTCAAAATTCATTCTTAAATTCACTGATTAACATTAACAAGCTAAAGAATTCTACAAAGTATATTCTACAGTTATTGAGTTTATAAAATAGATATTTTTATTTTCTTACATTAAAATTTATAATCATCATACAAGTGACAAATTATCCTAATTCTAATGATTAATTTCAGCTGGCATATTTAGATATTTAATGGTTATTAATATTCAATTTAAAAAGAATTATTTAATAACTATAAAAGCTATCATTGGAATGCCAAGATTCTATTAAAATATTTCTATCAATAAGTAGAGAATTAAGTTTTGGCTGTATCTTACAGATGCTCTGTATATGTCCATCTCTAGTGATGCAACAAACATGAATTCTGTATTCAAGTTCCTGCCACACATGTCCTGCAACACAAGTTCCTGCCACAGCAACATCTCACTGTCAACATTGACTGCATAGATGATCCTTTCTTGCAACTATGCTGAATCACATGGTATAGGGAGCATGTAATGTACTGTACACATGATATATGATGTAATTCTTTAGGAAAAAAAAATCACATGGGGTTAGGCCAGGTGACCATAGGAGGAGGAGGAGAATCATGAGAAGCACATCCAATCCAACAACCAGGAAGTTCAGCATTGTGATGGAGGCAGAGTGCCATCTTGTTGGAAAATGAAATCTTTGTTATTGTCCTCTAATTGTGGCATTAGTCATGGTTGCAGCAGCATGTCTAGACATACAGTGCCAGTAACAGTTTGCTCCAGAAAGAAAAATGGACCACAGATGGTGAAATCTGAAGTGTACTTGTTGATGGCTATTAGAAATGTAAACATGGAGAAATTCTCTACTTATTGATATAAGCCATTCTGCTTTGTCTGCTTTGTTTATTATGCTATTGAGTGCCAAAACCTCAGAGGGACTTATGAATAAAAATATATTTTTTCTTACAATTGCTTCATGTCTAGTTGTTTATCTCCAAGTTTTATTAACAGCTATTACCATCTGCCTGTAATACTAGACTTATTACACCAGTCATAATAGAATTATTGCCTGTTCAGGAAATCATCTTTTATTAACTCATTTTTACATGGGGAATGCATACACAGGTAATAATTCCATTATGACTGGTGTAAAAAATTATTCTTCAGAAAAATGCTTGTGCACTGATTATTTCTTACATGCCAGTTATAAAAGATATTTAAGAAATATATAACATTAGTAAGTTTACATTTTCAAAATTTTTAAAGCCTTACAAAATTAAAACTATACTTACTGCAATGCAAGCCATTATGAAATTTGTCATTCCTGCACCGATACTGCTGTACTGACTTTGTTTAACTGTCATTCCTATTTTTTCAAATGTGTTTGTTGAATAATAGAATACCTGAAAAATTAATGAATTTAAAATAAAAAAAATTAAATGTAAATTAAAAAGAGCTAATTACGAAAATGCTCTTTATTTTCGTCGAAGCATTTTAATTCTACAGATTACTTTTTATACCAATTATTTGTAAGTTACAAGTACAATTTAAATATTGTACATAAACAAAAGAATCTAAAATACATTTTTTTAAAATCTTGATTAAAATGAGATAGTTACAGAGTTAAACTATAAACTACATAATTTTTAACCAGGAGACACTTACCGCACTTATTCCTATAAACTGTTGGCCTGCATGCATTGCACACATTAATAAGACGGCCGAGCGAAGAGTCTGATCTTTTAAAATATTTTTCATGGTCCACTTGTGATTAGATTCTTTTGCTTTTTGTTCTTTTTTCAATAACGAAATATCTTCTTTTAACAGTTCAATTGGTAAACCTCTTAACTTTACTAAAGCTAAAAATTTTTACCATAATTAGTAAAATTTCAGTTTTTTCTCTGATAGTCTTCTGATATAATCTATATTATCATCATTGTTTACCTTCTAAAGCTTTCTCGTGGTCATTTTGGTTGATATATAAGTAGGCAGGACATTCTGGACAGAATGGTAACAACAACAGACCAATTGTTACGGAAACACTATATAATGAAAGTAGGACGGGCCACATAGCTTCCGTACCTAATATAAAAATATATTATTGTATTAAATTACTGCAGAATTATAAAGAGTAATTCTCCCCAAGCCAGTTTTAGCTGGTCAATCAAACAGTTAAATATTTCTTCTGACTAGTTAAAATTTAAAGATAATCACACTATAGAACTAGTATGCAATTGAGCATTATAATACATGTTATTTTGTTGTATTAACTGAGGTAAGTAAATTTGCAGTAGGAGTTAGCTATCGTTGTAGATTGACTAAAATTTTTCCTGGGAAAACACTAAAAGAGCATTACTTTCAATTCATTTACAAATAATTTATTAAAATCACTTCTTAAACTTTAAATTAAAATAACATATTTAAATTTAATCTAATTGTGTAAGAAGTTGATTCTGACCAATTTCATTTTGTATTGAGATTATTTTTAGTTCATTTTCTTATTTATTTAGCATTTTATTTTGTTAAGGATAAACTACCGCATCCCACCCAAACAAAATTCTATAAACAAAAAAAAAAAAAGAACAAAATTCACCTCACTACGACAACTGCCAGAGGCAAATCGAATCAACCCGGAAATGACATCTTGGGGGGAAACTTCCAAAGGGAAGTTAAAAGAATGATCTCCCACCCCAAATTGTTACCAAAAATTTTAAAAGAATTATGTGAGGGTGATATGATGTGACATGGAAAAATTACTAGAGTCACATAAATGTTAAATATATGTATATAAATAGTGTAAGTGGGCATCAGAGCAGAGATCCATGCACACAGTAGCAGAGATCCAGATTGCCATCTTATGGCAGTAGTGACCCTCTCATGCATATGCTTGTGAAACTTTGAAGTACTGACCATCTCCAACACATTTCACTCAATACCTAAACAAATGGATCTTACAGAACAATTTAAAACTAGAAAAGTTCAAGAGAAACACCCTGTATGGTACATTCAGGATATTACTAAACAGAAAATTGATAACAAAAATAAAGATGTTGTATAAATTGGCACTGTAGAATACCCTGAATCTCAAAAATTGACACTGAAAACAGATCAATTAACTAATATTCAGTTTAGAAGGCACATTAGAGTCCTAGAAACTCAATAACCTGACATTCTGCAAAAGTTGTATGTAAAAACAATATACCTATAATTAATTTTTTACCTCTAATTTAACACTAGGATCAAATAAGTTATCATTCTTCACTGGCAGCACTTGATAATAGCATCAATTCTACATGTTAACAAAGAATATAACCCTTTTTCCAAGGTGCCACTGCAAAACAACACCACGTGTCACTAACCTGAAAGTAGCCACCGAATAGCCAATATTTTTAAAATTAAAATACAAATAGTCACTGTTGGTATGTAGTTAATACATATATTAATTTGCACATATAATGCCTTATGAAAATTCTGCTATTTAGAATAGCTGTACAAAAACTGACAAGTTTTGTGGCATCTTTGCTACACTGCAAAACATTTTCAGTAACTTGTCACCAGAGATGAATTACCAAAAATGTTCACATTAAGTTAAGCTTGTGGGACTACTGTAGTCTATCAAACGTTGTTAAATACCAGAATAGTCTTCCATAAAGAAGTATGATAAAGAAAACAATGCAGTGCCTATTAACTAAAGAATAGCTACCTAAAATTTCTTCTTGACCAAGAATTTGACTTATTAATATTCCCAATGTAAGTCCAAGTTGATGAAGAACTCCAAGAGGTCCTCTAAGATGGAGAGGTGCCACTTCCATTAAGTACATTGGTCCAACACTGGAGCCCAAGCCTGTATTAAAATCAAATCATCAAATTAAGAAATTGAACTTTTTTTTTACTCTTTCGAAATTACTATTTCTAAAATTCTTATTCAATAATATATATTATAACCATAAACTAATATAATATTTATAATTGTTATGCATATAGTTAAATATAATAAATATATATATTACTTAAATATTTTAAGTTTAATAACAACATTGTTAAAAACTTTTTAAATTATTCTGCACACTAAGAGATTAAAATGAAATAGTATTCAAGAACTGTATTAGAAATAATAAAAAGTATAATAAACTCCTGATAACAGTGTAGAGAATCTTCGTGAGAACTGAAAAATATTTGAAAGATTTTTAAATCTGTGGATATAAGTTTTTGCGTTAACTCCGAGATTAATTTCTGCAACTTCTGTTACCATCGTAAATAATATACTCTTCTTTGTCATTTAAAAACAAAAACGATTGCATTAATTCAACTTAATAAAGCAGATAACTTTCTTAAAAGATTAATTATTATTTGTATTGCTGTAATAAATATAACAAGAAAGCAGAGAATGATTTTGCCTTTACATAAAGGAAATAACATTTCATTAAAGAATTTAATTGTAACACAAGTTTTTTCATTCCAGAAATCTGAAATTGTCATAAAATTATTATTATTAACAACTAATCATTCAAATAATGCATTAACAAATTGTTTTTCCATCAATAACAGTCATTTAAATATTTGTTTTTATTGAAAATGAAAATCCGTTTACGATAAACTTTAAATAACCGAAATTTTTCCATTATAACTAAATTATTCATTTCCGTAATGCTAATTCATTAATATAGTTTTTAACAAATGCTTCAACACCTTATTGCTATTTTCCTGCTAAGAGTGATTTCCGATATCTTTTTAATTTAATTCAAATATTTATTCCATTTTTTAAATTAAAATATAATGAAAATTATTAAATCATTTGTTTTTAGTTAACTTTATGATTTTTATGTAGTAAAATATTGACTTTAGATGAATATTCTCCAAAATTCTAAAAACTTTTTAAAATATTCCTTTCAAGAAAAAAATTTTAAATTAACAGATTGAAAATAATATATATAATAGCACTGCCCGATCTTAACCGAATTCCATTTTCGTCGTCAAAAGTATTTGTCACAAACTTAATTAAAAGGCTATTATATTAGTTTTAAAGCAATGAATTCAATTCAGTCTGTAGTGAATCAAATATAAACATATTATTTGGAATTCTTACACACATTTGATATATACTGATCTTTAAAATAATTTTATGGATTTATGACATATTTATACACAAGCATAATACATATAATTATTTTAAAAGCTCAATATATTTTTATGAATATAGATTATATAAATGTTAAATGATTTTTCAATTTTTCATTCAACCCATGTTCAGTTACATATATTTTTCTTTTAGAAAGTTAAAAACATATACACTTTTCATTTCTATTTACAAAAATATATTACTGAAAAATATTTCTACAAACATTACGTATAACTTATATTACTGACATACCAACATAAGAATAAAATAAGTTACAAGAATTCAATAATTGCTCAAACAGAACTTCAAATTGTTATCCAAAACCAAACTTCAGATCAACCAAATTGACAGGAGATAATATAAATCGCCATGATAAATGACGATCGATCTCTCGTCTTTTCCGACGTGCAACCGGATCTACACGGGCTCTAAAGGAATTACGCGTTTGAATCGTTCGAGAGCCCGTAAAATATCGATGCCTTTTTTAAATTGATATATTAATACCATCACTCAATAACAAAAGTACAACACAAATTATTAAGAGAATACTTAATAATTAAATGAAATATTTAGCAAGTTAGAGAAATTCAACTTGAATTTATTACATTAACCACTTATAGGAGTGAGACAAAGCTATGTTTTACCATATCCAACATTTAATGTGTTGATAATATCTTTTATCATCATCAATGTAAATGATATCAGATCATGGAAAGAAAAACAATTCCAAAAAAAGGCATACAATTTAATAACTACTATCAAAATGCTGTTTCTAGACAAATAGTTATGTAAACAGTAAATATAAACTCTAGTAAACTATTCAGATTAAACAATAAGAGCATGAAAACTTCATGTAGTAAAAGAAAACCATGATATTTTAAGGGAAAAATACAAGCAGTAATTGATAATACAATTTATAGAGCAAACATAACAATTATATGATTATAGAATGAACATCTTTAGATCTAAAAGTAATAATGAACAATAGAAAAATATACAATACAAATGTGAAACAATTACATAAAACTAGAAAGCATATATAATTAAATTATATATATTATATTATATATATAATTATATAATATTATTATAACATTATAATTATATAACATATATTATATAATTATGTTTATATGTTATATATAATATGTATATATGTTATATAATTATAATATAATATTATATAACATATTATATAATTATAACAACAACATATATTATAATTATATAACATATAAACATATTATAACATTATAATTATATACTATATTTAATTATAATATACAATTAAAATTATATACCTGTGTACAAAATAAATATCTATAGATACAAGAGCTGTGCAAGACTCCATAAGAATAAATATAATGAAAAATTTTTTTAAATGGAGCACAAAATATATACATAAATTACAATCGGAGAACTTTTGGAATCCGTCGTCGGGATACATTTAGATCATTACTTTGGAAAGACACTTAACATTGTTACCTTGATAACACAAGAAAAATTTCATTGACATTTTTAACAATAGATATATAATAAAATAATTTTATAAAAAATTACTTTGATTTAAAGATTATTCTTTAATATTAATGTTACAAGTTAACAGAATAATTTTGTTAAAATGACTCATTTTTAACATTAATGTATGACGTAAAATTGTGCTCCTTAGAAGATATTAAATAATTGTACCTACAAATTGAGGAATTTGATGCATTCGTAGTATATTCTTGTGCCATCTTAAACATTTATCTTAAGATCAATACATAGAAAATGTGATGAAACTAAAAAGATGTCCTTATCTTAAATTTATTACTTCCTTGATTATGGCATCTCATTATTATTTCATACAATTCTGATTAATGTTAAATTGATTTTGATCCTAAATATTATTTCCAATAAATATTAAATAGCTTATAATAATAAGCTTTAAATAGTATTATATAATTTGCAGCTATATTTTGTTATAGAAGTGAATATCTATCTATGCGCTATTTAAAAATTTAATATTGTATTTTCAATTATACACAGAGTTTGTATTCATTATAATTTGGTTACTTTTATCTGTGTGTATGATTTATATGTATACATTTATCCATGTCATTAATGAGATCTCCCAGTTTTGGGATTATTTGCTTCATATTTCAGCTTTACTTCAGATTAGGTTGACCCGAACAATTATTATTTGATCGACTAAGTTTCAAACATATGGCTCTATATTAACAAAACAAAAATAATCTTTATTGTTTATTCAGGAAACAAAGATTGCATAAGAAAAAAAAAGAGATGTTTATTCTGGATTAGATCATCATCAACTTAGATTGAATTTGAAGATTAGCTCTTGTTGACGATTTAAAATTTAAATGTTCAAAGATAAAAATGATGCCTGTGTAAACGCAGTAAACGCTAATCTGAAATATATCGCATATACATGAATTTTATCCTATTTCTTTCCGTAATTTAGGCTTGGGAAAACTAATTATCCAGGCCATCTGCCTATCTGTCAAAGTGCAACTGAATCTTGATGGTTAGAACATGAATGGAACATTGCTCCACAAATAGCATCAACATCTAATCACAACAGGTCTATCCCACCTTACTTTAACATCTTTCATAAAACAGTGCTCACCTAGAGGGCCTTAATTTGAATATTTAGTGCAGAAGTTGTAATTCTCTCTAACTTTTGAAATTATTGACCTAGACATTGAGCCAACATATGGAATGTTTATTACAAAATTGGTGTAATTCTATTTTTCTTTATATCGAGGTATTTAAGGATCTGAATTTCAACTGATTCAAAAATATTGATAAAGTTTACTAAGTTTGCCCACATCCCTACAAATTTAAATATTTGTATAATGAATACTTACGTGTAACTTATGAGAATTGACTAGACTAAATATTTTTGAGGTCATAAATGAACTTATACCATTTTCATAATTATTAAACTGTTCAAATCATTAAATATTAATTATTTAAATTTCACTTGAGTTAAGCTAGGTTTATAAATAAGAACAGGAAACAAAAAATACTATTCTTTAATCTCAACATTCATTTACTTATTGTTAAATTATATTATGCTTATAAGTTTAACATTATATTCTGTTTTTTATTTCAGATTGATATATGGAAGTGTTTCAATATATTCATGTTATGTATCATTGAGTGTACATGATACAGACATGAGGCAGTAACTGCATCATATTTAATGATTCTGGCATTTTAATGCAGGTTTTTTCAGAAGTAATGCACCAAAAGAAGTTCTACACACAGTACTCATGTGTATAGTATATGGGGTGATATCAGAAAAATATGTAATTTACGGTGTAGACTGTCGTAACATGTAATCGTCAAGGTATACTGTACAAATTACTTTGTGTCATATTGTAATAAAATGGTTAAATACTATAATTTTCTAAGTTACACATTCATTCAATAATAACTAATTATACAGTATACCTTGATTACATGTTATGGAAATCTACACTGTAAATTACATGTTCCCAACGGTACCCCTATACGGTACATACATGCTATGCACGGAAGTATCCTCTGGTGCATTATTTTTGAACAACTCTATATAAAAAGGTGTCGGTATGATGTTTCCAAACCTTGGCAGTTTCCCTTGTCTGGTTTTTGATAAATCTAGATTTTTAATTCTCCCCTCCATTAATGTGTTTTATAGAAAATTTATATATATAATCAACTAATACATTTTTATATTAAATTGAAAGTCAAATTGCACAAAATTTTAATTCCACAATTCCTTAGCTTATCCTATGTTTAATTAGACTACAGGAAATGAGCTTTCACTACTTTCATAATAAATAATTACATAATTTCTTTTACCAACAAATCTCCAATTGATCAAAGCAAAGAATTATTTTTAAATATAAACTGCAAATTGTGTATAAATAAAAAGTTCACATAAATTATATCTAAAGTATTGTTTTCTCAAATTTTTTCAAAAATGGAATTACACCACTTTCATAATAAAAAAATGTTTCTGGACTGTTTACCATCTCTTGTTAGCATAACTATATACACTCTGGTTTTCTTTATACTTTTTACTTGTTCTTTATCTGATGATAGACATAAGTAGAAAGTCTATCATGATCTGTATGCTATTCATCTTAGTAACACTAATTTTGCCATTTGCTGTGTCTTCCATATAAACTACAAAACTAAAAGTTAAATCCATTGGTCTTATTTTATTTACTATTTTGTTTTTCAAACAAACTTCTAACTAGTCTATTTGCTACTTTTCTTGGGAAACCATGTGAATGCCAGATGGACCATTGAATTAATTTCTTATCTTCTGTGTGCTGGAAAGGATGAGTGCAAGATCACCCTCATTGTGTGGGCCCAAAAGACAGCTAATTTGATATATATATATATATATATATACATACACACACACAAATTTACACTTTCAGGTTCTCTGAAAACTTTAGTGCTGATATCTGACCTTTGATATAAATATGATTGATGATGTCTAGAATTATCAATTTTAGAACCTTCAAACTTTATCTAAGCTGATGTTCTAATCCAGAACAAACTCATTTTCTTATGTAATCTTGGTTTTCTGTATAAGCAACAGTAAACGATTTTTTGTTTTTATTTGATATAATGCTAATCAATAACTTGATACAAGACTAAATCAAATAATATGCAAAGCACTTTGTTGAAAGCTTTCATATAATTTTAACTACTGCATTACTGTACATGCAATAATGATATGATGATTATATATATATGATAATTGTACTACCACTTTGTATATTTGAAATATTACTAATTAATGCCAAGATGAACCATCATCAGGGGATAATGCTTCACCTTAAAATAATGGAGACTTACATTTTCCTTTGATCCCAACAGCTAAGCCAATTGTAGCTTCACTACTAAAATTACCTCCCAAACAGGTCCTTCTGATATCATGAAAGCTAATTTTATGTTGAATGAATATATAGCATGGAGTTAAATTTTTATTCATTTAAGAGATTATAGTATAAATTTTGACAGTAAATTAAAAATCACATTATTTCAAACTTGAAAAAAAATAGGTTTGCAGAAATCATAATTACACTGTCGTCATCAAATCGTCGAGTAAGGTTTCACAAAGGCTAAGCTTAGAAATGTTCGGCATTTTGTTAGTTTTATATATTACATTTATTACTTTAAAAATTTTCTTAAAAACTTTAATGCAATAGAATCCACTTATTGCAATCAAACATTATCATTAGTCATTTAACATTAACAAATTAGCACATAACTTATAAAATTTTACTTATTGTAATCAGTCTGGTTAGTTATTTTCCTGAAGATAGAATAAAGATAATTTTATTTGCTTTCTTTTTGTACAATAAGTCAACATATGGCTGATAATATGCAATCATTATCAGTAATTATCAGTCTTAACCGGTGCTTTTAATATTAACTATTTTAATCATTATTTGCTCATGGTATAATAGTTTAAAGTTATAGTATTTCTTATTTAAATTAGATGCCGAATAGGTAATTAATTAATGATACATAAACTGTAGATTTGTTAATTATTTTTTAAATTTTAATACCCTTTTTGTGGTCAGAATCAATAACATCAGTTTCTACTAGTCATATTAAGCAGGATTTACAGTATATATATCTTGCTTAATGTTATCAGTTGTTAATTGTTTTCAGTTTAAATCACTTCCAAGGTAATTACAATAAGCAGATTCTATTAAATTTGGTAATACATATATAAAAAAGGGCATTACTTATCAATTTTTAATATTTTTCTTTAACATATACTTTTGGATTTGGAAAATGACTAAAATAATAATGTTTGTAATAATCTGTGGTGTACTTATGAGGGTGATGTGATGTTTGATCTCTCTCTAGAGGCTTTAAATAAAATTTAAACTAAAAAAAAATGCTCTTAAACAAAAAAAAATTCTAAAACTATATTTTATTAATGAATAATTCAATATCAACCATTCCATTTCTTATTATAGCAAAATATAGCAAAAAGTTACCAATCACTTGCTTATACTACGACTGGATTGTTCTAGAACACGGGTTCCTAACCTATGGGTCGCAACGAGTTTTCTGTGGGGTCGCCAACTTATACAGTCAACTAAAAAAAATATTTACTATAATGCAATTTTTATTTTTAATGGTGTCTTGAAGTTTGAATAATTTCATATATATATTTTTTAAATTAAAATAAGTGTAATCTAGGTACGCTATTCTGCCGTAGTTGGTTGAAACGTGTTGAGAGTTTGAGGTAATTGTGAAATGCCTCTATTGTTTGAGGCAATTCACAATAATCTCGGGGCATTTTTATCCAAGTTGCAAAACTGGCGAAGAAAAATAAATCTTGGAAACGTTGCCATGTTTGAGAGAAACTGCAGTGTGGTAGATGAATCTGAAGGTGAAATAAATGAAAATTTGAAAGAGATGGTTACTGGGCATCTCGAATCCTTTGAAAACGAATTCCAGCGTTACTTCCCTGAGCTGAATGAAGAAGAAACTACATTGACACGAAATCCATTCTCTGCTTCCCTTGATGTAGCCAGCATTCCCGACGAATTCTTGGATTTGCGGAATGATTCCTTGGCACGTAACTTGTTTAATGAAAAATCGCTCACGCAATTCTGGTGTGGTATGTATCATTCATACCCAAATGTGACGATGCTTGCCTTTCGAGTTTTAGTTCCATTTGTGTCTACATATCTCTGCGAGAGTGGATTTTCAACTCTTCTTCGTTTAAAAACGAAAGAAAAAATAAATTAAATGTTGAGAATGACGAGGTTGGCGTTAACAAAAATTCACCCGCAAATTTTGAGGCTGGTTAATAACATGCAATTTCAACCATCGCATTAAATTAATTATTAAACATAATTTAAAATAAAATTATACTAAAAAACTATTTTCGTAGTTTTTTAAATTACCTTATTAAAAATGCCTTTTTCAATTGTATCAGGGTCGCGGGTCACTTGGCTTTTATAAAAAGGGGTCGCCACCCGAAAAAGGTTGGGAACCGTTGTTCTAGAAGAAAGATCACAGTTCCAATATTGAGTTTGATCTCAAAGTTTCCTTCTAGATGTAGACATATTGGAAACCTTCTAGAATATTTGTCTGGCAGATATATATGAGATTTGCTAGCAACAAGGGTTACGGAAAACTTAATTTTTCTTCATTACTTTTTAGATCATCTTCCCAGATCACCCCTTAGTTAATCTTAATTATCAATAGTTATACCACTGGTAATAATTCAGTGGAGAGTACAAAATAGGAAAGAATAAAATGAACCCCCTCTACTTTGATATTATAAAAACTAAGAATTTTGAAATTCTTCATTTTTAATTTTAAAATTTACAAATTCTTCCATTTTATTTATACAAATCAAATTAGATATCAATACATTTTAAATTCTTCTAATTCAAGCTATCGATATATCACAAAAAATAATTATTATCAATAAAAGTTTAACTACTCTTAATCATAAAACAAATCAGAACAACTCAAACATAGAATCAAAGATTTCACGAAATATAGAATTTGACGACCTTTAACAATATAAAAAAACCCTAATACGAATCGTCGAAACTTCATTCATCATTGAAAAGAAACTACTTTAAACTAAAAAGTTAAATTTCAATCTATCATTTAAATCTAATAATAAACTTATTATTATTAGTCAATAAGATGGCTAATACCATTATTAAAATCCCATCAACCCTACATTCTATATGGTGGGTATTGTAACTAAAAATGCAATAATTAAAATAAAATTTAATTTATTTCTAACTTAAGATATTTTTTAAAAAATATACAGAAAAAGTAAAGTATTGATGTAAGAAAAATTTAAATTAATATTCTAAAGTTTAAATCATCGTCATTCTAAACTTGAATACTGTACGTTAATGTTAATGCTTTCAGTTAAGAAAATGAACATTATTCGAAATTAAATTTTGTGGTTCATAGAAATTTTATAAATCTAGAATTTGATAATTAAAGTTTACAAAAATAATAGTTGAATTAAAAATTACTCTTTTTCAAAATCATACTTTTAGATTTCAGGAGGAACCAAATTAAAAAAAAAAAACTATCAAAACAACTGAATTTTAATCATTAATTAATAAATAAAAACTTAAAAAATGTAAACTTTATATAAAACAAAAATTAAATCTACATTTCAAATGGTATACAAATAGAAATTGAGTAAATCCTTTTATAAGTATTATCCTACTAATAAAATAACTATATACAGTACATTAAAATTTGATACCTTAGAAATTTAAAATTCTTTTATTTTGTGTTATATGTTATGGCCTTTATGATTAAAATATAATTTACTTCTGAATCATCCACAAATTATTTAGAAGCACGAAGACAAATTCGGGTAAACACAGTCGATACATAGAGTCGACCGAAGACCGTTGCCGTTTTCCCACGAAGAGAGGAGAAAATTAAAACTCACGTTTTCTATCGGCATCGAATAGTCATCGCACACGACCATCGTATGCTATATATTCATTAACAGTCGTCATTCTAATGGCTCGAAATGGGTCGGCTTTCTATAACACTTACGTTGTCCTTCTCTTCAATTTATTTTTATAATCAGAAGGAACCTATGGCCAGATCAAAACACCTTTACCTCAATATCAGCTGAGCAATGCCAAGGTGAACCTAATTCTGCTGGTAGGGAAAATAACAAAATTTGCTTTATTAATAAAATGACTTTACGTGTTATCGGTCTGGTTACATACATTTCATTTTACTTTCACTTACCACATTCCCACTTATAGATGGTGATAATACAATTAATATATTCTAACTTAAACATACTTTTAACTATTTATCAAGACCAAAGCTGTAGTTTATAATTTTTTGAAGTTAAATAATTATATAGTTTTAAAATATTTTCATAAAAATAATTATTTAACCTTGGAATACTAAATATCGTACGAAATTAAACTGCAGCTTTGACAAAGTTGAAAATGCAAAATAATACGTCCACTAGTTCAATACAAGATATTAGGTAATCCTACCACTATAAAAGCCCACAGTTAGTCGTCCCAAGAAAAGCAACTCTATTGAGTTTGCTACTTCAGAAAATGCAAAAAATGCAGCTGACATAAGGCCTAGAGAGTTATTAAGTAGTAGAGTTTGTCGCCTGAAAAATAAATTCCAGTTTAATTGCTGAAATCAGAAACATTAAAAATTATAAAAACATATCAATGAAAGGTTAGCTAATGACCAATTTCTCAAATGTTTTTGGATTAATTATTTCTCACAAATCAATTTACTAAAAAAAAATTCATCCAAAAATTTAATAAAGGGAGCTTTATACTGTTCTTATAACTTATTCATAAATATATTGAGAATGTTAAATATTGTTCTTAGAATTAATAAATTTAAAATATGAAAATGTAATATATATTTGTAAAATCAGGTAAGTAAATAAATTTGATTATAAATACAAATACATTAAATATAAATAAAATTTACCAATTTTAATATAATAAATTATCATTTTTTTATTATTAGTAAACGAGCTATTATAAAATTTTTAATTAAATTTTTTAAATTGAAAATAACCATTCATATATAACATTATTCAAAACAGTAAACATTACATGCAGAAATATTCTTAAAATATAAATATTTATATATAAAAATCTTAAACAATTTATATATATATAATAAATATCAAATGAATGAGCAAAATAAGATATTTAAATTATTTCCATTTCATTTATGAACGACATTCATAAATATATATAGCCTATATAAAGAATGATTTTTTTAAAATAATTCACTTATTACCAATTCAAATTATTAAAAAAATTGTTTAAAATTACACATTTAAATAATTTAATGATTTAATTTTCTGATAATAAACAGTATCTATGGCAATAAAAAAATATCTAAATCAAAAGATGATCCATTTGTTAAATTTTATATCATTAAGTATGTACTATTACATTAAAACAAATTAAAAATTTCTAATTATCTTGCATTTCCTACATAATTATTTATTAAACATAATTATATCAATTATATAAATAGCTATTTTAGTGACGCAAAACTTAAAATTTAAATACCAACCAAACTATAAAGTTAGGAACAAAAAAATATATATAAAATCTAAAACGTAAAATTAATCGAATTATAAATTTACTTTAATACACGCGAATTTAACAAAACGGCAAGAGTTAAGTTAATCGTTCGATTATAAAAGCGAGTCGAAATGACAAAGTTAACAAAAATCACGAAATCATAAAATAGTTTCTATTTTTGATCATATTAAATATAATAAAAAAACAGCAATATATAAAGTGGATGGATATATGTATGTATTATAAGTATAAAAATGATTAAATTATATAACATTTCTGCAAACTTGCTGTTTGAATTTGTAAAATTAAACGTAATTTCTAAGTCTTAAATCTGCTAATATAGCAATAGTGTTGGAAAAATTTGTTCCTCGATTTGAAAGTTATAGACCAAACACAGATCCGAGCACGAACGCGTGTTGTTTGATGTATAATAGGGATTGCTCTCGACAAAGAGAACACTAGTTACATTGGTTTACGATATTACTTCTAAATAAGTATTATTGTCATCTCGACGAGTTTTATTTTTTGCATTGTCAATAAAAAAACTTAACGTGTCATAGTAGTGAATATTTAAATTTTGTTTTATCAAAATAAAAATTTATAAACATATATGAAGAAAATAAAGTGCACTTATTTTAAGATTCCAAAACAATTTTTTTTTTATTAGAAATGCTTTCGTTCTTACATCAGAACAGCTTCAGCTAACTTACGAATACCAATATAGTCAGTTATTCCACTATGTCAAATGCACTTAGTTTCAAAAAATATAATGTAATTATAACGTATTTTAAATAAGAATATAAAAAACGAGTTTTATTATTGTGTATTAATGAATACATTCTGCATACTGTTTAATTTTTCTAACTAAAAGATTTACTTCAGGTTAAAGTAATATGAAAATTTTTTATTTTTATATATTAGAATGTAATATGCTCGAAATTTGTATTATTCAATTTATTTAGTCTCATTAAATATTCCTATTACTTCTTAATTATATAAAAGCTTAAGCTTTTATATAATAAGAAGTAATTTTAAGCATCGGTTATCGAAGTGTTCTGTTTCAATTATTAACCCGAAGATGCTTTATCGAGCAAGCTGAAAAAATTTTTTTAATTAAAAAGTACTGGTAGGAAGTTTTTCCAGTTTTGTTTTTTTATATTTTATGTTCTACTAAATAATTAAAAAAGAATATGTAATATAATTGAAGCAAACTATTTTTGATAAAGTTTCATTATCTTTTAAAGTAATTTACTAATTAAAGTAAGTATCATTCTTATCCATAATAATTTGAATGTTTTCAATTCAGATTTTCAAAAACTTATAGATCATTAAATTTCTATCAAATAATTCATCAACCATGCAACTGCCATATTTTAAAATGTATAATGACGTGCGCGTGTCAAATAATGCTTTATATGCTAATTGGTCTAACATTTACAGCTGTAAAAATTCAATTTTTTTTATTCTCTGCAACATGGCTGCATGTACGGTACACGAATAGGCATCACTGGATGAAAGTAAGATCATTTACATGAAGTGGAGCGGAGCATTTTAATCACTGGCAACAATTTTACGTGACAGATGTTGACAGATTTATACTTCTTTCCAGGCTGCTAAAATGTTTGTCACGCACTTAATATTAAAGGACTTCCAATCGTCTGTCACAGATTTATCAGATGTTGCACTGCCTCTACAATATTTCTTAAGGTCATGAATAAGTAATATGCCTTAAAGACTGCAATGACATTTCGGTTCAGTAGCTAAAAAAACAATAGTGTTGGATGGGAAATAAATACACCTTAACATCCAAGTTATCAGTATACAAATCTTTAAGGTTTGTTGGATGCCCAGGCATTATAAAAGACTAAAACAACTTTATTAGGAAAGTTATTTGTTACATAAAATGTTGCTACCCTGAACAAAAACAGAGCACCAATAAGTACCTCCTCTTTTGCTTACCACACAACTTCTAGCATAAAATGTATTCAAAGACAAATGCTTTCTGCTTACCTTTTATGCTGAAAGTTGTGTGATAAGCAAAAAAAGTGGTTCTTATAAAAAAGTTCCAGTTTCTGTACTGTTTATAATTAAAGCAGAGTAAGAAGCTGTTTCATTACAAAAAATCTTTAAAAAACATTCCTCAAAGACAATACATACAAGTGTGTCATCATTCCAATCCAGTCAATTCCTCAAAAGTGCATTTGAAAGGACTTTTGGTTAATTCCTCAAAAGGATAATGATTAATTAATCCTGGCCATATTTTTATATCAAGCTGTTTCATTTATATTAAAAACCAAGTCAGGGATGCAAACACCATAAATTGTTTTCTAGAATTCAGCTGCTTCACCAGCAATTTCTGAATTTCTGTTCAAATTTTGAAGTGAATAAAGCAATCACAACTTACCACAAATAAGCACGCTACCTCTTCATTCATTTCATTGAACAAGGATCTTCCCTTGTCCATGATTATTGCTTAAGTTACAGAAATGATCTTTTGATTCATATCAATTCACAACACTAATAATTCTTCCACATTTTCTATTATTTTACTCCTTGTATATGTTGTTTTTCATTTGCATTAACAATTACTGATATATATGCTTTTTTATCTTATCTGAATTGGTTAACGTTGAAGTTGTAGAAGGTGCCAACCATGAACATCAATGCTTTACTCAAAATAAGTAATTTTCTGCCTTTTTTTGGCTGAAGTAGTATTAACTCCATGTTTAGATTGTATTTAAACACTAAATAAAAAAAATGCCAACATATTAGCAAAACTTTCATTTTTCTAACAATTTTTCACAACATTATTCACAAGGGATTAAAATGTAACAAACTGTTTTATAAATATAAAACAAAATCATAGTTGCCAGAACATTAAAAATAGTTCCTAGTTTTTCCTCTCCCACCTAAACATTGTCAAATTTGTTAAAAATTGCAATATGGTGCAGCAGACATTGTGTTTATGATTTTGTCTTTGGTCATTTGTCATCTTTTTGATTTTTTGTTAATGCTGTTGAAATGTTTGTTAATGTGAATCTTTGTAAAAATAGAAAATGTAAAATGAAGCCACACTGTTTAAATTTAAAAATACAACACACACTACAACGTTTATATCTTACATAGTTCTGTACTGTACATTAAAAAAAAATCAAATGAAATTTTAAAAGTATAATATTCAAAAACCCATAATGTGTTCCAAGCATCTGATGATGATGATAATGATTAAGAATCATCAAAAATTCTAGGGTTAAATATATTTTAATCTGAAATTTTTAAAGTTGTTTTCTTGTTTCTTATTTAGCATTTATAACATCTTAAAAACAGTTTTTGTTAAATAGTACTATATCTGTGATAACAATTTATGACTGGATACTAATGACAAATATATTAAAGCTTTTCTGTTTCAGATTTTATATAAATTTATATTTTAACACACACAAATACTGGGTGTCTAGGACAAAAAAACTACCAATAAGAAAGTTTTGTAAGTAATTTCATACTTTTAAGTATGGAATTACTTACAAAACTATTTGCTATTTGTGGTAAATTTGCAGCCTTTTTATTTGTGGCCTTGCAGCCTAAAAACTGCACACCAATATCAAACGTGGAGGGTACTGTAGCCATACGTATGCCATTTAGAGGGATCCTACCTTTCTGTACTATCTATCTCCTATTCCTCCTCCTCTTTTCCACAAGCTAAACACCTCATGTATGGCCAAAGTCTTTCTGTGTATGTATTTGTGGTAAAATGCAAAGGAAGCCAACAAATTTTTTTGGATATCAATAAATTTTAAACCAATATGGACACGTCTCTTGTAGAACAATAGATTCCAGAATTCGTTGTTTTCAAGCATCTGTACGATTATGTAACCTTTAATAAAGAACGACACGGATGAGTATACCATGGTCTTTGGTATATCTAGTTCCCTACTGACACGAGACAGACAATCTAACTTCACTGAAACAAACTGTGTCAACTTCTGTGCGTGTTTTCTTACAGGTGAGGCAATTTCAATCAGTGTTTTATGCTACATTGCCATTATTTGGCTTTCTGTTGGTTCTTGATATTTTTATTGAAATTCCCTTTGCAAGTAATTTGAAACTTAAGTGTTGGTCAGTCAGTCAATATCATTTATTATGTCAGTACAAAATCAGTACATGCCCTGGTTCCGCACTGCACTGCCGGAGGTGAAAACAAGATACAGTAAAATTACAAGTTGTGTCGGTCAGCAAGCCAACAACAATACTTCACTTCCTGCTGCACAACGAATGCCATCTTGACCGCCATGCAAAAGGACAGCAGTGCCATCTGCTGCTGAATTGTCACCACAAAAACTTGAAAAGGTTCTCTTTGCTTCACTGTGAACAAATGTTTTGCCATTGAATTATGCATAGATTTACAAGCTTCTCTTATTGGTAGTTTTCGCCCCATCCTATAAACAATTATTTTGATTATGCCGAGTTCTTGAAAATCTTGGAACGATAGCATCTCCGGAGTATTGGTAAAAAGTTTTAAAAAAATCAAATTTTAATTTCTATGAACTTTCAAGTGTTTAATTTAAAAGTAGCAGAAGGTTTCATTTTAATATAAAATATTAACTGTATAATTTTTCCTTTTGAATAATTGATATAAATGAATGATTTTAATTGCATGTTTAATTTCATTATATATTTAAGTTTAGAAAAATTTTGACTGCATTACTTATGTAATACTAATACCATATTTATAATTTCAGAATTGTAAAAAAAAAATCCTCTAATTATACTGAATCTTCCAAATTGTTATAATAATTTATATTTCTACTTAAAAAAAATAGAAATCTAAATATATACAGTCAATAATAGCTCTAATTTTATTAAATAAAATACTTTCCATAATAATAAAGCTAATATTTTAAATTTGCAAATGCTTTATTTTATTATTGTAATCTTTAAAAATGATTAAAATAGAAATCATAATAGTGTTTTTATCTATGTACCATATTATAAATGAGCATGGAAACTAGGAATTCCATTATAAACTTTATAAAAATCTAAGAATTAAAAAATTAAAAATGTACACTGTATATTTAAAGATTAAAATATTGTTTCATTAATGACTAAAAATTAATAATTACTCAAAACTGCAATTCATAATAAAAAGATACTATCTTAGACTATAAAATAACTTCATGATATAACAATTTGAGTTAGATGTAAATTTATAACTTAAAAAAGTCATTTTCACAAGTAAATCTCATTTAATTATACAATAAAAACAAATAATTGTTTAATAATTTAATTACTGTATTTCACTGTCATTATTTTATATTATTATTAATAATCATTTTTAAGATTAAATCATTTTTATGGGTAAAAATAAAAATTTCTTTTAATTAATATTTTTTTTATATTTAAAAACAATGTCAAATTATAAAATATTTATATTTGATTAAAAAAAATTACACAAATATTAAATTTATAATGATATAAAAATTTAATATACGATTATTTATAAATATAATTAGCTACACACGTATACTTCACAAATATTAATGTTTAAAATATTTTTTATTAAATTCGATTAATTAAATTCAATATTTTAATTTATTATAACTTAACTATAACTAAATTTTATACATTTAAAATTAATTCCAAATTGTGTTGTATGATTCTATGAAATGTTTATCTAATTAAAAATTCTAATGCTATCTACACATTTCTTTTTTAATTATATAAATCAAAAGTGGTAAAAGTTCTGAAACATTACTATAAAAAGCTCAGAAATATCTAAAATCATGTATATATTTATTTGCATTATAAAGCAAAATTTCATTCAAATTGTTAATCTTGACAGATTAAAAATCTAAATTTAACTTAATTCAAATGTAGATTTTAATATGCTAAAGACTAATTTAATTATCTTATTAAAATATTACTAGTCTAAAGTTTCTCCATAAATGAAATGGTTAATTAAACTTTAATAACAAATTAGAAAACAATGTATATATACATATTATCTTATTATAATGTACAATAGAGTAAGAAAAAAGATAAAATTTTTTCCAACAAATAGCAAATTTAAAACTTTATTCTGTAATATTTTTACTCAAAAATCTATATTGAGGTAAAATAATTTTTGTATAAAAATAAATATTCAAATTTTTCAATAACTATAGACAACTATAGTAGATCCCCCTATAACACGGTAGATACATTCCGTGTTATATGAATCCGTGTTGTACGAGTCAATTACATGAGCCAATCACAGCCTGGCATGTGTACAGTTTAGGAACTACGGCTGTTTGAAAGGTTTTCTTCCATAAAAATTAATCGATTCTAGACTAATTTGACTCAAACATTTCCAAAACACGTATAATTTTTTGGGAATAATCCATATAAACTATGCTATAAACAAAAAATTGTTGGATTACTTACCGAGAGTGCACTGTTCGAAGATGCCATTGCCTAAGCTTGTTTTTGTTGCAGAGCGGCTCGTCGAATGGCGGGTGCACGTTTCCTGATAAGTTATTCGTTCGGCGAATTCTTCGCTGAACTTTGGAGACATCGTTAATAGAAATATAATTTTTATGGCCGTTGAATAATACCGTAAATGTTTTTTCACAAGAACTTATAAAAATTTATTAATACTTTCCCGCCTAAACTCTCCGTATATACGCCTGGCGCTGGACTGTGGCAAGTAGTTTGGCTGCTCGTCCACTATTGGTCCAGAATCGACCAATCCTGTCTCGACACGAGTCGGCAATGACGTTTTAGTGTTATAAGAGTCTTTTAGCGTGTTATACGAACAAGATTGCAATTTTTTCGCTGTGTTATACAAATCCGTGTTATAGGGGGGGTCTACTGTATAATCTTTGGTGATTGAGGCATTAGCCAGCCTACTATTCTGGGGACCCAGGATCAAATCCAAGCAAGCAACTCGCTAAAAATTTTTCATGGGTGATCTGTCCTAAATGTGTTTTACTCTGTCCCTCATAGCCTGACTACCTCTACTGTGGACTGGCTGAGCCCACGATAGGTATGTAAAGTGCCTCTTAGAGCACACAGGGAAGAAAGTAGGAACTAATCTTTATAAATCACACAAAATATAAGTTAAAATTTACAAAAATGTTAAAATACAACTGAATTTATTAAAATATTTGCATTTTCATTACAAAAATATAAGCCCAGAAATGAACCCGAAGGTGTTACATGTATTTTTAAAATTTTTGTTTTGAATACAAATTTTTATCATTATATATACTGTCTTATAAAGTTAGAAATGTACCAGTATTTCCATTATCATTGTCATTTGTACTATCTATTAATAATTATTGAAAAATTTTAAACTTTAATATTCTAATTTTTATACAAACATTATCTCTTTAAACAAGTATTTAACCAAACTAATAATACTAAACAACTATTTATTAATTTAATACTAATTAATAAATAGTTTTTATAAGCATTTGGTTAAACATGTTTAAAAATTAAAGGAATTTTATATAAATTGTTTTTTTTACCTTCCAATTTTATCAGCAAGAAAACTAGCACACAATGATCCTAATGCAGCACTTGCTAAGTAAACTGATACTATAAACGACCACAATAAATCTAATTCATTCCTGGACACAAAATGTCCTCGCTGCGAAAGAGATCGATTGCAAAACTGTTCTAGGACCTGTTAAAAAATAATTAAAACAATAATTACTTTATAATTTAACAACAACAGTTAAAACAATTTTCATTTTAAATATTTTTTCACCATTTATTTTATAGATTTATTATTTAATACATAAATAGAGTTAAGGAATAAACATGTTAAAAAAATTATTTTTACTTAGAAAAAAAAAGTATTGTCTTTCATAACTAAATTGTCTTTTCCATATAGAAAGAACTGCTATTGATTTCATAATTATATATTTCCTTTAAACCTCTGCATCAATTTATTTAATGTATAAATTTTCAATTCATCTTAAAGTTAATATCTCTATATATTTTTTACCATGCAGAAAAATATACATGCTATTAATAAATAAATTCAGTCATCAATCTATACATTAATTTCATTTAATTTTCCTTTTTACAATTTAATGATATGTTTTTAAAATAGATCAAGTTAATTTAAAAAAAAATCAATGATTTAATAGTTGATTATTAAAACTTACAGTTTGAGGTGTATTGATAACTCCAAGATTATAACCTGCTGGAACACTGATTCCTAATACACCCATTATGGCTACAGTCAACAATCTTTTAGTAAGGCCAGGTGTTTTCTAAAAGTGTAAAGTAATTTTTATTAATACTAATTTTATATTAAAAAATTCTAATATTTTAGTTTATATATTAAAGTTTTATTCTATAATGTTAAAATTTTTTTTAATAAAAATATTTTTAAAAATTATAAATATGGATTTATAAGCAGGTAATTTTAATTGAATATTTCTTCAATACTTTAATTTTACAAAAAAATTAACTGAATATATATAATTAACAAATTACATCATCAATTCATCATTAAGATAATTCTTCCGAGACTGCATATAACTTAATAGAAACACTAAGGCTGCAATTTAAAGGTTTTCGAGTAAGTGTTTCATCATTAAGATAACTTTTTTAAAAATGAAGAAGTTTTTTTATTCTTAAACAATTATTATACATGCTATTTAAATCTCACTAATGATTGAAGAATACGTGAATAAAGGAGAAGTCTATAAATAAAATTCTTATTGACTTATGCCAATTGCATAAGAACTGGATATAAAGAAATAAAAGCTTTTGCTATGAACTAAATCTTACGAAATAATTCTTTATTTAGAAAAATCTGTATTTAAATATTGATAGTATAATATGAGAGGATAACAGGAAACAATGTCTAGTATTCATTATGAATTATTTTATTTATACAATTATATGTAACAAATGTCTCGTTTTTTTTCTATTTATATTATTCTACAAATTAAAAGTCAGATCTTTATAGGTTAAATATATTTTTTTTAAATTTTCAAATCTGGTTCAATTTTAGATGCTTCAAATATGGTTTTATATAAAATCTAGCTTAGTTATTTTATAAAGTAATTGTTAATAAATAAATCACACCATACTTTTGTTAACATTACAAAGATTCTTTAATTATAAAAATGCTTTTGACTTCTTTTGAGCCATTTTCAGTTTATCACATTTCAAACTATATAGAATATTTTTTTTACCTATGTTGTATGAAATAGAACATTTGAACATATAAATGCTAAATATGAAAGTATAATTGTATTTTATTTAATTACTAGCAGATAAGCCCGGCATTGCTCGGGCAAAAAGTAACGTTAGCGAAGATTATTACATTATGGCCAATCTTACCAGTTTTTACAGAATGCAAGAATTAGGTTCCACCTGTTTCCAGACTAATTAGAGAATTTATAGATGGAACTAAAAATATGTTCCATTTCCCGCAAAAACTGCATCCGTGCCTGTAAATCTTGCACGTCACTTTCTCTTAACACTCCCATTATTAAGGAATACGTGTTCCGGGATGTTCCCGAACATTCCAGAACATCCCAGAACATTCTGGAATGTTGTGGAATACTCTCGAATATTCTGAACTGTTCTAGAAACTTCTAGAAGGAGAACTTCCAGCCTTTATATCTTCAACAGCACGCCCTTCAGGTAAAAACGGGAACCTTCTTTATGGATGGGAATAGAGGGCTACCACACCATATAACTCCCTTGATCATACCAGGACTCATTTTTGAGTTTTAGCAGCACGCACCTTATACACTTACTTTTATTATATATATTGATTGATGATTATAAACATACCTGTTTTATAACAGAGAAAAATTAAATAGCAATATATTTACATATTACAGTAATTAAAACTTATAGAAAAATACACTTTGGGAGTAGAGTTATATTTTCCATTTTTTTCCTCACATTGAAATAGAAAAATAGTGAATGTTGAACATATTACTGAACTAAATATTCAAAACAGGTATTGAATAATACAGTAAATACTCTTCAATAATATTAAATACTGTGTTTATTTTCATGAAGTATAAAAAAAAACATAACAGCTTACATTTTAATTTGAATTTATATGTAAGCTTCTCTGTTTGACACATTCGAACATTGAAGAGTTGAGTATTCCATCTATTTGAAGTTTGACCTGAAGCAGTTCTTAGTAGTAGACTGAAACATTTGTGTTTTTCTGAACTTACATCACTGCTGGGTTAATATCAAGGTACAGAGTTTTTACAATATTTTACAACTCATATATCAAATTTTACTACAGTAGAGCATCGATTATCTGACCCCCGATTAACCGACTTATCGGTTAACCGACCTCGTTCTAGTCGGCAAATTCAAATGTCTGCTAGTGATGTGGCGTTACAATATTTGGTTGTGTCTTAACAAAAATAATAATAAAGTAGCCAAATTTTTGCATGTTTTAGCTGGCAGCACTGGCTCAACCATGAAAGGGAGGCTAGTATGTAAACAGGCCTAATACACTATACTAATAATGTATTTTTTCATACTCTATGGTTATCCGACTTTTCAGTTATCCGACCGACCCCAGTCCCCAATTAAGTCGGATAATCGATGCTCTACTGTACTTTCTAATTAGGAAGTGCCTCCCAGAAGGACTTTTTATGGGAAATTGACCCATATTTATGTCTTAGATAAATGAATAAAACCCAAAAAACTCCACATGACCAGTCTGTTGGTAAGATGTAAACCTGTGACCAACTACCAATTCTTAGTGTTTAATCTGCTCAGCCACTAATGGACCCATATCTGGAAATATACTATTGAGGTGCTATACAGGTTTTATTATGCTTCAGTGATATACATTGTGTGGTTGTAAACCTTGCAGATGGAAGGAATGAAATTTAGCCTTGTATAAGGTCTACCAGACACTCACCTGTGAACCATCCACATTTGCTATGACTGCTTGGTTACTGGGGAACATCTGTCCACCAACAACTAAGCAATTGCAACAAATGTAGATGGTTGCAGATGTCTCACAATGTAGGCCAAGATCTAGATCTCAAACTGATAACTGTATGGCCCTGCCCATTAATAAAGTTTTCAACATTGCATGGGTCAAGCAAATTGCACACTAAATCTTGGATACAGATAATGTTCACTACAAAGCACACTAGAGTATCAAATACTTGTCTAGCACCTCAACAGTGTATTTCCAAAAACACTTGTTTATGAGATCAAAGTTATTCATCATATCCGTCTATAAACATTGGTGAAGTTTGGCATTGTCATGAATCATTCTGTATTTTGGTTTCCAAGTATCATTTGATTTTGGCCAATCATTTCAGAAAATGCATCCTTGCATACAGTGACATGTACGTACATATAATGCATACTCTAATTCAGTGTTTCTCAAACTTTTTGGACCGCGACCCCCCTTCTGCACTTAAAAATTTCAAAGGACCCCCGAAGAATAAGTATGTGTCAAAAAACATCCCAGAGGGAGGGGGTTAGGCTCGTATTTAAATATTATTTATATGTGCAATTTATTTAAGTAAAAATTATTTTATATATTTTTTATTTCTATTATTTCTAAACATGAATCCATAGTAAATTTATAAAATATTTGAAAAAAATTGATCTGGCATCAATTTTTCAGCGACCCCCCAAATATTTTTCACGACCCCCAACTTTGAGAATCACTGCTCTAATTTGTCAAATTCAAGAGGCATGTGAATGTACTCACTAAACTTTCCTGGTAGAAACAGACTACTCTTCTAGAATTTTCTAAAACAATTCACAAATTCAGACACCAGTGTGAGGATGTTCAAAACAAACAAGAGTCACATTGCATTTTTTTTGTTACCTTTTTTACTGAAGAAATGAGTAGTCAGGCCTTTAATCCTAGCATCCCTTCTTGCTCCAAAGTCTACAGAAATGGTTATAAATTCAGCCTTATTCATATATTCTTTGATGTGTTCTTTAAATGTCTGTCAATATATCTTGAGTGATTTTTTGCAAGTTGGGATCATCTGACTTCTTTATATTTGGAGTCAAGGCTATGCATCAGATCAATATGTGATGGATCTATCACATTTGAAGAATTGGAAGTTATGACTTCACAAGCATGTGGTCTGCCCGTAGTTGCTTCTGATGGCTCTGAGAATATGGTGATGAATCAGAAAATCCTTCAACAATTGTTGACTGGTTCAAATGTTACAGACTAGATTGCTTTACATTTGCTGGCTTCATCTGGAGATGCAAATGAATAATAAGCAGCTGCTTTTTTGTTATACTCTTCGTATTCTTGGGGATGTTTGTATCTAAGATGTCACTATAAATTTATTTGTCAGCAATTTGCCACAAGTTTTTTTGTTGCCATTTCTTGACTTTTTAAAAAGGAACAATACATTTTGTCTTTCCCAAAGTAACATCATAATAGGTTCCATAGTGCTTTACAATTTTTAAAAACCAAAAGTCTTCAATTGGGCTCGGTCACCTTGAGGTAAGTACAGAAATTGTAATAGGGAGGTGGCTAAATTTATCACAACTATGAAGAAAAAATAATTTATTAAGACTTTAATAAACTTTTCTAAAGTCCAAATCTTACATTTCAAATACTAAATTAAAACTGTTTTCAGTAGTTTTCATTAATTAAAACAATACTAGAGAAAACTGGTAAACCTATTTTCATCATAAGCTACAACATGTTGAAAGGAGGTATAAACACTGTAAACCAAATGTATAGAAAAACTACACAGTATCAAGAATCACTCAAAGATGGCCTTGTGCTATTTCCTATGCTCTGATGAACATTGCAGATATAGTCAGATATTCTTTTCAACTCAAAACAACTAATCCAGAAAGGGTACCAAAGAAAATTTTTCTTAAAATTTAGCTTTTGATCTAGTAAAGACCCAAATTCAAGAAAGAGTAGAAATTAAAAATCTATCTGTTGATATAAGAGAATTAGTAAAATGGTAACTGATGAAGAATCAAAACAACCACTAAGTAAAAAGAAAAAAAAAAGGATAAAGAAGCACTATTTATTGAGGGCCAAAAATGTTAATACAACAATTAAATGTTCTTTGTGTATTAATTATATATGCAAAAAACATTAGTTAAAACCATAGTAACCTGTTTAAAATGTGAACAAAAATGATGAAAGTCCATAACATTATATGTAATAAAGAAACATTTCAGTTTATTGTGAACTTTTTTAATTGTAGTTTTTAATATTTATTTTAAAATTATTTACAACTGTTTAATATATATAACTTAGTTTACCATAAATAGTAAATTAAGATATTATCTATTGTTTTTACCATTATACCACTAATCTACTGAATCATTACATCAATTATAAAGATTGATGTTGCAAATAATCCATTTCTTGTTTCAGGAAGTTTTACTTACAGCCAAGTTTCATGACTTCCAATAATTAAAGCATTAAACAAATGCTCTAATGATTTCTATGAATTCTTGTTCTGCATTTATTAATTAAATTTATATAGGTTCTGTTTAATTTAAATATGTTTCAAATTCTACATCATTGATCTCTTTGTTCCAAACTTTAAATTGCTACCTAATACATTTTAAAATGTTTGCATAAATTATTTTGGAATTTTGGGGGTTAATGTTACCTTAGGTGCCAAAGATGGCAGCTCACCTCCGATTCCAGCAAGGAAACAGTGGGATGCTCGTTCTAGTCTAACCTAACCTATCCTAATAGATTACCATAATTATTAGGATAGGTTAGGATAGGTTAAAACGTGCATTCCACTGTTTCCTGCTGGAATCGGAGGCGAGCCGCCATCTTGGTACCTAAGGTAACATTAACAACTTTGGGTTACATGCCAGTTATTAAGAGTTGATTTTCCTCTATGAAACTTATCTATTTCATAAAGAAACACATTTTATTAACTGAACTTTTTATTATATTGTTTAAAAGGAATATTCCAAAACTTCTACATATTTATAAATGATAAAATTATAACTATATAATGAACAGTTAAGGAAAGAAAAGCTATTAGTCAAAAATTAGTTTGCCTAAGACTAGTGTTTTGTAAGATTTTTTTACTTAAATGAAAAAATATTATGACATGATTATACTGATGTCATATTATTAATTTTTACAGTTAAATTAAACAGTACAATTAATCTTTACAAGTACAATTAAACAGTTAACGTGGAATAATATATGCACTATTATCTTAAATTGCTTTAATTTATTATGATTTGAATTTGTAAAAAGTAGATAATGCAATGTTTAAAAATTTCATGTCATTTATCAAGACACTATTCACTAGGATTTATTTATTTATAAAGTCTTATCATTATTGATAAGACTTTAGTGAAAGTTAATTTTAAATCATATTTCCAACAAAGATAATATCTAAAATATATTTTATAATCATTTTTGATTAAAAAAATTGGAGAGGAATTTTATTTCTTGTATTTTTACAGGATTCATTATTCATATCAATATTAATTGTTAAGTTATGATTTTTTTAATATAATAAAAATCCTGACTTAATATATTAAAAATCAGATTTATGTAATATACATGCAGAATACACAGAAATAACAAATATGAAATGATTTTGAATTTATTTTAATTTTCATTGGAAAAATAAATTTTAGTTTATTTCTATTTGCATTTTATAAAATTAAAACATTATTTCTCATTTGATTTATCTTGCAGCTAATATATATTATGTAATATTAAATAACACGTTAACTATAAACAGTTTAACAATTTATATTTTATCTAGATTGATTTTACCATAATATGCCAACGCCATTCCTCGGATAATATCGCATTCGGCGGGGACACAGAACAACGTATACATTTACATTAAAAATTTTAATCGGACAGTATACAATACTTCTGTAAATAGTTTAATTTACAGAATACATTTTTTGTTAATCTTTGTGTTTTCAGACGACAGTATTAAAGAGCACGTTCTAAGCAAAAACAATTTGGGGGTCGACGCATATATATACGTATATAATTAACACAACTCCATTTATAATTAGTACAAGACACCTTTTCTACAACAATAAGTATTATAATTGTAATACCGTTACAATTGCTATAATAATAAATGTTTATTATAATAAAGGTCGGCCTTTTTACGGGGGAGAGACTTCTTTTATAATTGCTACCGGCATTATAAATAAATGATAAAAAAAATTAAAGTTTATTAGAAATATTGGATATATTTTCATTTAATGTATGCAAGATATTTATACATATAACAAAATGCTAAACAACATATTAAAATTTAAATATTCTCATGATAAAAATGCAAAAAATATTTTAAAAATTTAATTAATTATTCGTATATGACGATTATTACAAGCTTATCCCTTAGCCAATATATACATAAAATATTTGAAATATTTTACAATATTAATGAGTTTTATGAAATAAAATTGCAAACTAAACGAAAAGGAGGAGGAAAAAAAAAAAAAAAAATCACGAATAATTAAAGTTTCCTTATGCTAAATAATAATCTATTTTAAGTAAATATTAGGTTACCCTTTCGCTAGAAAATTCAATAAAATTGCTTTCTTCATCTTCTTCCAATCCCTTCTTCGTATCGAAGGCCGTCATCCCGATATTTGTCATAACGAGATCGATATTATTTCGCCGTAACAACAACTATTTCTTTTTTTCGACCGCTTTAAATACGGCAATGTACGTTATAAACGGCCTCGATCTCTATTTATAAAATAGAGAGGCCCGAGAACAGGAGCGTATCGGCGAGGAAAGAGAATAAAATCAGCTGTTAAACGATTACATTCGTCACCAAATCAGAACAGAAACCAAACAATAACCTCACACTACGTTTCACACGCGTCATAGGACCTCTGCAGGAAATTCAAACAACCAATCACTGCAAAATGACGTAGTTGAATTTTCGGGAAGGAAACCGGTGATTGGTTGACGAGACACTACAACTAATTATTGTTAATTTTTTAAAAAAATGAACGCCACACTTTAATTTATATTGTGGTTTCATTTGATAATTATAAACGTAACAATGTAATATTTATAATAAAGTTAAATTTTTCTACGAGGACATTAAAATATTTTTTTAAATGGAAAAATTTTGAAATAAATTTTCAGATTAAAGAAATCAAATCAAATCAAAAAATATTTTAAGAATTTTTCAATGTATTTTATTGTAAATATTTTTTGAGTTATTTTAAGATAATATTAGAAAGAGCGTAGGGCTGTTTGCTTTTGTTACTTTAATATTTTATCGCAAGTGCTCCATTTGTTTTTTGAAAAGTTACCAAAATAGAAACGTTCCAAATAATTTTAGCGAAAAAATTCTTGTCATAAATACTTTAAAAATTTAAAAGAAAAATAACATTTATTCATCGCGATGTTTATTGTGACAAAACAATAAACAATGTTTAGTATTTGTGAATACAAAAATGAATTAGTCACGGTGGCTAATCGATAACCGAAGTCGATTTAAATCAAAAATAATAAGTGTTTTTCGATAGACGTATTGTCAAAATGTAGAAAAAGTATTGTGTAGGCTATTTATATTTATTTTTATACCACATTCACTATTTTGCTACGTGTATTTACTATATTCAGATAAAATAATTAAATAATTGTAAAAAATGAATATTTATGTTAGGCTATATTGTATTTTTAATTATTTACATTTATTTAATACGAATATTATAATTAACATAAAAACACATAATGAATGTTATATTAATTATAGTTATCCTTATTGTATTTTCACGTTCGATTTCTGAATCATTTTCGCAACTCGAACCACGAAACCTTGAAGATAAATAATAATAATAATAATCGACTAAAATATACACAGTACTTCCGTTGGTGAATATATTATAGTTATATATAACCGGTTTTAAATTTAATTCTAAAACGAGTTTATAAATAAAACTATAATTCTTATTTTAAAATTACAATCTCATTCCAAAAGTAATTTATTTAGAATATTTGGTTGAAATGACACAAAGATTAGAAGAAATTTATATATTTTTAACGTAAACCTATGAAAATTTTTTTCTGCGGGACGTAAATTGATGATCTGTCAGATGATTATTATTTGTTTTTTCGATGCCGAGTGTTTTCCGCATCGTCTCCGATAGAAGGATGTTGAATTGTTTATAAAATCACAGGCCGTGCGATTACATTTGAAGTAAAAAATTGAATTGTTTTTATTTTTAGAGATGACCGAGAGAATATTATTTATTTATTTATTCAAAAAAGGTGGAGCCAAAAATGAAATCTCGCACGGGGCACCCGAGAAGTTATTATGGCGTTGATAATTGCAGAATTTATATTTTTCTTCGTAGGACATTAATAACGTTTTTTTAACAGTTTGCTTCTTCGGTATAAATTACGACATACCTCAAGTTTTCCGAGAAGCGCTATTAAGGGGAATTACTAATTTTTCCTTTAATAATGTGTTTATTATAATAGAAATACAATTTCATTACCTTATTATATACGCAATCGAAAAATTGCATTACGAAACTTTATAAAGATAATAAACTTTTATTTAATGTAATTAATCTCCCCTGATTTTAATGGAATTGATTGGTCTGTTTGCAAGCTGTGAATTTGGTATTGTGAACAGCCACTCTTACAACGATTTCCTCGTATCAGACGTTTCTGGCCTTTCGGTATTTCATTTAATGGATTAAAAGGATAAAAATTATTGAGAATTAGATCGAGACTTACGATCCGAATGTTTAAAATCTAGAATTTTTCACACGCTTTTCTATCAACTTTTGTGGAACTCGATGGGCACAAACTTTCTGGATGATTAAAGGAAGTTTAATCGTGACGATCATTAATATTTAAAACATTTGCAATTTCATCAGTTTTGACGCAGCAATTCTCTATTTATCTTTTCGACTGGCTGAATGTTGAAATCAGTCTGTAAAGTGAAGTTACCAAACATCTTCCATTCAACTCTATTATCCTCCTGTCCTCCTTTTATCAACAATGTCCTCTTTTTAACTACAATTCTTAATTGTTTGTTTTTGTTTAATTTTACTTTATTATCTCTGAAATATTACCGACAGACGAGGTTCCAATTTTCTTTATTTTAATTTCTTAATCTAAAGTAACAGTTTCGTCTTTATCACTGACTAGAGTAAAAAAAAGGAGAAAGAAACTACTATTAATCAGAATGGTACTGTACAAGCAATTAAAATTTAGGAACTCAATTAGAGTGACGTTGGTAATAACTCTAACATTAAAAAGTGAGTTTAAAAGCCTATTTATTGTCTCTTTAATGTTTCATAATTTACAATTAGTCAACAAATATTTTTATAAATACAAACTACTTTCTTATATATCAATATGTCCTCTATTGTTTAATGTCGGTGCAATGTCCTCCTTTTTTGGTACAAGGATCCATTTTGGACAGGTTTTACCGTATTACGTTAAGTATTTCTTTCCCTAGATCAGAAATAAATAATCGAGTTTTGAGTGTATGCGGAATAACGGGAGGTTTTCTAATTTAGCTTTAGATGTAAATCACTACTTTGAAGCAATCTGCCGTTTTTATTTTTAAAACATCTTTACAATTTAAGTTATTCGTATATATTTTTGTTATTATAAACTGTATTTTAAATTTTAAAACAGATAAATATTGTGAATAAAGTTTAATTTTAGCAATATTTAAACAATAACAATTCATCTTCTTAGCAACATAAATGAGTTAATTATTTAAACTGTGAATATGATAATTCAAATATTTTTAAATATTTTTGTCGTAATAAAAATACAACTTCGATATAAGTAAATTAGGAAAAAAATTGAAATAAATAAGGAAGAAAACTGCGGGTCAGAATGACTAATCGATTTAAAGTTCATTTTCATTACTTCATTCATAATTCACTATCTTAAAATATAACACAGGAAAATGCTATTAGTTTATTCGTTATGTTCAGAATTTAAACGTAATTAATTTTCATTTTTTTTTTAATGCTTTTATCATGCTTTATATCATGCCTTTAAATCTTGCAACTTAAATTTCATCCATTTTTAGTTAAAATAGTTATGTCCTTAACGTTTCAGCCTTACGTCTGATGACGATGCATTTTAATGATGTTTTAGGGGATGGTTCATCCCCTAAAACATCATTAAAATGGGGGGATAATGGAGATGGGTTCCATCTCCATTATCCCCCCATTCTAAAACTCGATAAACATAATCTAGTGTAAAATTTAATCGTGTGTGTATGGGATTCATCACAGAATCCTAAGAGACAAAATACTACCAAGTCAAAATACAGTAGTCTCTATAGTCCATCACTCACTACTCCGACACGTCCAGTAATCCGACACTTTGCTGCAAATCGGAGCAAATGAAATTTTCTTATTACCACTTGATGTATGCGACTGAGACTGATTTACACTTTACAGTACACGTATACTGCCAGTCGCTAGTTGTTTGTTGCACGTGCGGTCGTCTAAACAGTCCCAATCGTGATTAATACAATAAACTAACCTGTGAACCAAATGCGTGTTTCTACCGTACAGTGCGTACAGTAAGGTCATTTGATTAAGCCTCATATTTATGGAGACCCCAAAAAACATACGTTTCAAAATTTTCATTCCAAAATTACATTTTTTTTTTCTGCGTTAAAAATACATTAATTTTCGTTTCTTGTTGGTTAAATTTTATTAATTAAAAATATGACATTTATTAATGGTTTTATTTCTTTTTAACATACCGGAACACACTACGCATCTGAAAGCCTTGGGCTAAAAGTAATTTGTGGTTCCATTCAGGGGCGGACTGGCCATGTGGAAAATGTGGAAAATTCCACACGGGCCGCATACAATTTGGGCCGTTTTTCTAAATATGTACATAATATACCGTTTTGTTCGGTTTTATTTAAAAAAAAATCATTTATTTTTTTTCGTTAACTAAGATAAATTTCAATTTTTAGGTGTAATATAGATATATGTGTAGGCCCTTATCGTTTTACCCGGCCCTACCAGAGGCCGAAGTTAAATTAGTCCAGCCGACCCGAGACCAACACTACATTGGCCGACTCGGCCCAAACAAAACATCCTAGGAGAAAAATAATCAAAACAGACAAAGTTGGTCATTTGTTTACGTTGCTAGAAACTATTCACCACCCCTATGAATCTTTGAAAGCACGAGTTACTGGTTTTTCACCCAGCCACCAAAACGTTGATTGTAATCATAACAGATTTAATGGCCAATTATATAATTTCCTTTATTTTAGATAAGTAAAAATGTTATTCAATAATAAATTCTCTATATTCCAAACGATTTAATTAAAAATAATCTATTTTTTAGGTTCGGCTAACTAATTTTTAGTTTGCCATTCACCCACAATAGCGTTGATTGTAGATGAGCAACCTGCGGCTTCGAACATATTACAAAACAATATAACGCTATATAAAATAAAAATTTTAAATACTGACATCTAGTCGTTTGTAATCGCACTAAATACCAAGAGCCCGCTTCGTACATATATTCGACGCATCTAGAGTTGGTCCTCGGGTTGGTTAGTTTTTGCGTCTTTAAGGGATGAAAGAATTGTGTACAAATGCACATATACTTTCGTAGACTGTTCATACGCGCTCGACCCCTTTTCAAAACTAAGTGAAGTCCAAGGGAGTATACGTATGTACTGTACAGTACATTCGTAAACGATTCTATCATCCTTCAACTAAAGACGCAAAAATAAACCAACCCGAGGGCCAACCCTAATTGAAAAGACTATTTGGTATTTTAACCCGACTTCGCTGGACACTTCGTATAGAGCTGTAAAGTGTTACTACAGTTTAATCCAGAAGCAACTCAATATTATTTCAGAATTGCAACATTTTAAATCGTCGTGGAATATTTTAAAGGAAAATGTCAGTGAAACTTTTATAAAATTAAACGAAAATGAACATTCTACTGATGATCAACTAGAAAACGATAAAGATTCGATTTCATCCTCTTACTGCAAAGCTTGCAAAAATTGTCCTATTTGTTGTTATAATATATTATTCGGATATAACGTGTTAATATTATTGCTCAACAAAGCAAACTTCTAAATAAAAAATTAATGTTTTAGACTTGTGCTTATTGCAATTTTTGTCAATGTTGTATTTTTAATATATTTAAATATAAATAGAAAAAAGTCTTTTGTTTTTATTTATGGGCTGGGCCGGTAATGATTTTTTCCACACAGAAATTTTAAGGCCAGTCCGCCCCTGGTTCCATCCGAATATCTACTGTTAATTAAAACATTTGACATTATATTATGTTTGATATAGAATCTATAAACAGAACAAAAATGAAAAATATTACAATAATTTTTTTAAAAAAATACTAATTTTAACCTTAAATATAGTACATTTTAATTAATTTTTTGACATCGAGCCTCGAAAGCTGCTTGGAGCGTGGTTACAACCCCCATTTACCTCTATTGCAGTCCACCACTGATTGGACCCTGCAACAAGAGTCCTGGGCCTTTCTGGATTTCTGAAAGGCCGTGTCGGTAACTTTTATGGTGCAGCCGATAGGAATAATCTTAAAACAAAATTAGTAATGGAGTATTTAAATCACAAATTATTCTTTCAAATGGTCCTCCGTATTCAATATATAAGTATATTCAGGACTTATCAGCAATGAATCAACAATAATTACACGATTTAATGCAATCATTGTCTTAACTGTGTCTACAAATCACAAACCGAAACATTCGTTTATTCGCCATAAATTCGTGTCAAAGCGGTACTACAAAACACTTACCATTTTATTCATTGTATCCACGTTTACCGAACGAAATCTAAATAGAATAAAACAGTGATAATCTGAAGCAGCTCAAAGATACGAATTGACCATTTGCAAAAAGTTGCAAATTAAAATATGCTAGAATTCGTCATCACAACCTTAACAAACAAAAATATAATGCAAATCATCGAGACACCCTATTAATCACGTATATAATCAAAATGATATAATGTTGATATATGTAAGGTCTGTTAAGAAATTGTAACACCGTAAAGATATTTTTTTTTTAAATTTCACGCACAGATAAAATTTAATAAAAATGTATTATTATATTCATGTTTGCCGCGGGTAATGAGGAATAATTGAAACTTGGTTAATCGGGGTTCCACTGCTCTAGAACAGTCGAACAGAAGAAAGTAAGTAGAGCACTCTGCTCGCTCCTTTCTGTTCGACTAGTCAGAGTAGAGCAGTTGTTTGGGTCACTCGCCTACTGTGATTCGTTGGTTGCTCTCGGAGTGATGACCCATTGTTAAAACCCTGCTACTAATTTTGTTACGGAAATCGTGTTAAATCATCTAAGGTCGGTTATTTATAGGTTCAATTCGTGTTTACAATTTAATAAAGACTAAAAAACTAAATTGTCGATTCGCACTGTTTCGTTTGCTTTCCTTATTACGAAAAATAAGGAATGTACTGTACGATCCTCCGTAATATTATGTGGTGATTTTGCTTTTAAGATTAACTCCTAAAATCTTCCGTAATTATTTATTTATGGAGTGGTCATATCCCGGAATCAACCCTTCTCTTTTTAAACTCTTTTTACCCTATGGGTACTAAAAAGGATTTTTTTTTAGCAAGGTCGTTATGAGTTCGGCCAGGCTTACAATGGGGAGACGTGGTGGTGACGGAGAGACCCTCGTATCTAGACTGACCATTCCCCGAAAAACTGTCGATGCTTTATATCAGTTCGGATTCGATTCCGGGTCCCAAAGAGGTAGGTTGCCACCTTTACCGCTCGACCATCCGGCCGCTAGAATCAGTTCTTTAGAAGTTGGTAATCGAGTGGTGAGGGATGAGACCGGACATATCTGGGATAGGCTGTTCACGAAAAATATCTGGGGTTGTTCGCAGGGATTCGACAACGGATCACCCAAAATGTTATTTAAAGTTTTTGAAAATTACAACTTGTGATTCAAATTTAAAAAAAAAAATGATTAAACCGCTAATTCATTCATTCACATTCACAAATTTATATTTACACTAGTAACGGAACATAATACTTTTTTCTTTTTTTGCTCTTTCTGCCCTGTGGGTACTAAGAGGGCCTCTTTTAGCGAGCTCGTTACGGATTCGGCCAAGCCCACAATAAGGCGGCCGGGTGATGAGGGATGGGGCCGACATATCCGGTCGGATCACAACCCCGGATCCAAATCATGACCCTCCCAGGTCATCCAGAGCGGTAGGTTGCCACCTTGACCGCTCATAATACTAGAAAATGGGGGCTGTAGCCCGCAGTGTAGCGTGCCGGAACCTGCAACGTAAAAGAATATTACAGTTACAATTACAATTAGTATTTTTTTAAATGATTAAATGAATATGATTTCATTTTTATTTACAATTTAGTTTATAGATTTCTATAATAGATCTCATATTTATTATATGATTTCAAATTTTTAAGAATAGACCTTATCTGATAGGATGGCAAATTACTTTTATTTCCAGGTTTCCAAAAAAAACCTGCTACTGTTTACTACAAATACCACGAACGCACGAACTTAATCGCAAAACTCGAATTCAAATTAAATTAAATTTAATTTAAAAATCGAATTTCAAATTACAATAATAATTCGAATTTTTGGGTGCTTCTAAGTAAGAAGCTGTTAAGTAAGCAAACCAATGGCATAATCCGTTTTATATGAAACGGGTTGGTTTCGTTAATAGCTTAATATATTTGAATTTTGATAATATCAATTCTTTCAATATATCTATTTACGTATTAATGTATAATATAATACGAGTAGAAATAATATGACGAAAATCAGAGGTGACATTGCGAGTTTAACCAAGGTCGCTAAGTAATCCAAAAGCAATCACGCAATCATGAAATCATTTGCCAATTTCTTTTAAAATTGAAATTATAAAATACTCTTTCATCCGGAAAATTTAATAACATTATTAATGGATTATTACATAATGTATTACATTTACTTTGTTATAATATTGTAACAATTTTTAAAGAAACAGGATATTTTGTACTAAATCTTATTTTTTTGAATAATTCGACTTTTATAGGTGTGAGAGATATACGTATTTATAGAAATTACCTGTGAAAGTACTTTTCTTTCTTCTATGCAAGACTTTGTATATTAAAATGTGTATTTTGCTTTAGAAACAATAATAATTCCAAAATCAGTAAACCATTGTGGCCCCGTCCTGGCCGAACATACGATGAGTGCCCACAAGGCGTAGAGTAGAAAACCGCCTATTTTCAGACGCTTCTATTTTTTCTTGTATTAGATTGAGGTATTGTACGGCTACTTTATAGACGCAATAACTGTAGGAATCGAATTTGTGATAATTTTTCTATTAAAAAAATAATAATAATAAATAAAATCACGATTTTTACTAATTTGCATTACCACTTTCTCTGTACATGGGTTTAAAAATTTTAATAGTGGCGTTTTTAAATGACTTAACACTCAATTTTATCATAAATAATACACAGTAAATTTCATGTTTCGGAAATGTTTAAGCCTAGGGAGGTTCTAAATGAGATATAGTATTTATAATCAAGTCATCCGTATTCAGAACTGCAGAGTTGTGTAAGGATGATAACAAGTCAATCATTTTTTTTTTTTTTTTTATAAAACTCATCCCTACTCTCAAAATTAAGCTTTTTGCCATTTTATATTAGTTAAAAATATAAAAAATTTTAAAATAAAATATGATAACAGATGGCATGGCACCACCAAAATTTTAAATGTTTCCGGGAAAGTTCAGCAACCCATTGATGGTTCATTTATATGGTCTGTATTTGGTATACGTTTCTGTGCGGAAATTTATTGCCAGTCTGATTCTGTTCTGATTATAGGAAATTGTAAAAAACTTTGTCATGACACTATATTCATACTTAACACCTAAATAGGTGCCGGTTTCACTTAGAAGATCCCCGGTTGGTACACCCTGGCAGATCGCACTCGAGTTACATTATCTTATTAGACTAAACCAAAACTGTTTCTAGTTCAAAGAGAAGAAATAATTTCATACACTAATTCTTTAGTAACGATATCTCGTTGCAATAGTTAATTATTGTCGACTATCGTGATATATCTTTTGTTTGCGTGATGAGATGGTCATATTTTGTTTTAAGCATTGATAATCGTGAACCGCTTAGATTTTTGTAGCCGAGTAGTAAATAACAGAATCCCGAGAATCGCTCGGCTTTGATAAAAATTTAAAAATGTTTATTAATTACAGTTAACACCGATAGTTTCCAAAGAAACAATTGTACACGCTTACTAACTAAGAAAATACAAAGACACTTGGGACCCACCCGTAACAATATAACCAATTGGTCCCCACCTATCGACAAAACAAAGGGCTTATTCTAACTTATGTCTAGCTTAACTATAGTTAACTAAATTTACAAAGTAAAGGGCCCTAGAGCAAGATAAAGTTGATAAGAATTATACAGGAATTGTCAGAATGAAAAAGTTCAAAGGGGTGACTGGCAATAATAAGAATAAAAACCTCGGATCCGTTCCTTAATAATTGTCTTTGTTACGTGCTCGTCGTGCTTTCCTCTCTCCCCGAAAAATCTTCCTTCCTTTCGTTCCAATCTCCCTCTCTCCTCTGCCAGTAAGCCCTCGACCGATCGGGTGTCACCCCCTTTTGTTTTATTACAGTTCAGACCACATGGGTCAACTAACTACAGTGTGGTTAAGCAAACAGAAGCCGGAAGTACAGTTTTTACCGCAGGAAGATAGTATAAGAAAAGTAAAGAAAAGAAAAATAAATAACAAGGCTTAATAAAGCCACATTTTACTCGTGTATCATTTAATTAAGAAATGCCAAACTGGATAGAATTGTAAGGTTTAGATAATTTACCTTTGATACGTCAATTAGAAAATAATTGAATGATATGAGATCTATTATCACAGGAATTATGCTATTTTAGTTTTATGCTGGAATTAAATATATTGCAATTATATTTTTAAAATATATATAAAATTTTTCATTAAATAACAATACCCCTATTTTTAAACATTAATTTTGTTACAGTTTTCGGTGTCATTACTGTGTACGTGCAAATTATATAGGCTACTTAATAAACACAAGGATGTTCCGACATATTTGAGTCATTTGTATGAAAATCTGAAATGTTAGACTGCTTACGTGCTCAGTGGTTCAACAAACATAATCGTAACAAAAAAACGTGTCTTTGAACTATTTGTATAAATTATATATACTATTTGTTTTTTCTGTTTTTCTATTCTACCCCATCAAAAGAGTTAATGCCGTACTTCCTTTTAAATGACTAATTTGGCTTACAGCAATCTGTAAATAAACTAACTGCTGGCAATAAATCCATGATTTGTTTTCTTGCATCAATGTGTAAAAAAATCCACTTAAATAATGTTGCATCATAATTAAAACATTAAAAATAAAAATTTTACCGATCGAAATGTTAATGCTTTAAAATCAGGCTTCTTTACGTAAAATTCGTAATATATTATTTTATTATTATTATTTAACATTGTTAATATGTGTATATATGTAGATAATTATAATAATAATATATTTTTATTAGTAGTAATAGTAGATTACAGTGTCAGCAAATACCACTTAAAACGAAATTTCGCGTAAATTTGTGCTCCAATCGAAGTACAATACTCCCAGATGAATGTCTATATACTTATATATCCATTTACAATTAACAAAAAAAAAGTTAAATTGTATTTAAAGTGTTTCGCTTGTGTTTTATAAAGATGTATATTTTGAGTATCAATGTGTGCATTATCCCTTTGCATCCGAAGGAATAATCCGAGGCGATTAAGGCGTCGGTCTATCTCTCTAGGTACCATACCTTGGATCAAATTCGTGCGGTTTTCTTGGACAGTCCGTCCCGGATTTATCGAATCCCACACCTCATCTGTCTGTCGCATCCATTGTATGCTTGTCTGAAACCACGATGAGCACGGGGAAAGGTTCACGGGGCGAAAAGAGCTCCCCAAAATCCTTGCGCATCCAAGGATTAACCTATCCGTTCGCGATCTGGTGAAATGCTACTTTAATATAAATAATAAACAAATATATAAATAGACTGACAGATGGCCAAGATAATAAAGGCGTTAGTTTGCCGCTCCAGGAGGACCAATGGCGAGTGGATAAAATCACTGAACACTGGTCGTGGGTTCGCGCTTCGCCAGCGGGTTGGCACCTGGGGTTTTCTGGATTTCTTCATATTTATAACACCTAAATAGAGGCCAGTTTACTTAGAAAATTCTCCTGGGAGGCATCCTCCCGAGAGACTCCTCTCTCAGCAGATCGCCCACATGTCGCGTTGCCATAAACAAATAAATCTCTAGGAAGACCAGGAGCGCTCGTACATTGGGGCACTTGGATCACGTGCCACTCTTTTCGTCTCGGATGCCCTTTTCCTAATCTCGAAGGGGGTCCCAAACATCAGAAAATTCGTGACGTCTAACCTATTCTGCAAATATAAAAGAAACTAACGAACGATATTTGTCCATTGACCCATGCAACTTCGTCGAATGTTGACCAAAACCCCATTTCTTTGTGGGAGCGCTGATCCGACGATAAATCAGAGTTTGAAGCTCTTTGCGTAATGTACGCTGCCTTTTTTTTTTTTTTTTAGCTTGTTTCCCGTTTTCATTTTCTGCTTAGAAGGACCTGGATTTGAATATTGGCCAGTCTCTCGGGAATTTTTATGGAGGTTTTCATTTCATTTTGATTCTTTCCATCTAAGGACACTAAGAGGGTTTTTTAAAAAGTCCATACTAATTACGGGCTCGGCCAAGTCTACATTGAGAATGGCAGGATGGTGAAGAACGAAGCCCAGCATAGCTGGGATAGATCGCTCATGAAAAGCTCCTGGGTGTTTCGACCGCCCGGATTCGATCCTGAGTCCCCTGGGGTGGTAGACTGACACTTATATCGCCTTGGCAGGCACCCCATTATGGGTCTAGCCGAGTTCATGATGGCTTTCTTATTATCTATTAGACTATAAACTGTTTTAAACAAATTCTAACTTTAAAGAAAGTTAATCGAGGGAAAGCTAAAGTCTAAAGTACCAGAAGCAAGCTGTATTACAACAGTGGTTAAAGAAGGTGGGTTAATAATTCAAAGACTCATTCAAAATAGAAAATTCACTTTACTGCATTTCCTACAAGTATTTGATGAGCATAGAGACCCTAATGACCCTGCATATCTTGAAGACACTGCTGACTTCTGATGTAATCTGAGCTTCCTGGAACTGCAAGTACTTTTGGTTTTGCGCTTTATATTACATTAAACAATGAAAATCTTGTTTGGAAGCATTAATGGGTTAATGAGTTAACCATTTCCTGCAGTTTGGTTCTAATTGCGATAATACTGCAATATGTCTATGAAATAAGACATCTATGGAATCATATGCTTAAGAGTCAATTTCTTTAATCCGGCATTTTCTGTAGTTTGGCAATGGCCATATCCCAAGATTGCCGGATTAAGTAGGTTCAACCTGTATTTATAAACAAAATATAAATTTAAAAAGAAACAAAATGAACCTAATTTTTATAATTTTGTTACAGTTTAATAATAGAATTTGTAAGACCGTGAAGACAGCGGATTTGGGAGTTTAATCCATCCTTCCTATTTGACAATTCAAACAGAAAAATGTTACTACGTTAATAAATACTATATCGTATTTAAAATGGTTATTATGTAATCTTTCAGTTTCTCTTTAGTTTACTGTATTGTGTTACTCTATATACCTGTAATTGTAAAAATTAAACATGTTATGAAAAAATAATTTTTTAACCTCATTCTCTAAAAAATCCTGTACACAAACCTGAGAATCTGGTTGACTCGATGCCAAAAATAACAATTTAATTTAAAATAAGAAAACCTGTTGATGTGCTTTAAACTTTAAAGCACACATGTTCAACATGTATTTTAAAATAACTAATTAGAACGATAAAGGAGATTACCATTAAAACGAATTAAAGAGGATAACCCCTAAGGAGTTGGCCTCTTTCGTGGCCCATTAGGGGGTTTTACCGACCCCTAAGGGATCGATAAAACTTTGCAAATATAAAAAATTTTAAATATTTTTTGCTTTCAACTAAATTTAAGAATGTTTAATTAAATCCTCTTTAAAATTACGTAAAAAGCTGTTGCATGTACGAAAAAGATTGGGAACTCCTGGTTTACATTGTGTAGATTTGATGTAGGTTGTATATTTAACACCAAAATTCTAGCGTCTTGCTTACTGCACTGCGGAAATTTGCTGTATTATAATTACGTCAGTATCGATAAACGAATAAAAATAATTTTTACAAATCGATAAATGGGTGTGGTGAGAGACTGAATTGGACGATATCCAAAATTCAAAATTAATGGGCATTTTTAAACTGAATTTTTCTGGTATACTTTTCGATAATATAGAAAATTATGAAATGATCCAGTTTAAAGTTATGTAAGACGAGTTGCCTATCGTGTCTTCACATACTAATGAAAACATTTGCAAATGTGCTGAGTAGTACCTAATTGCTGTATTGTAATCTATAACAATACAGCAATTAGAAAAAAAGGGTTAATGTTACCTTAGGTGCCAAGATGGCGGCTCGTCTCCGATTCCAGCAAGGAAAGAGTGGGACGCACGTTCTAACCTAACCTAACCTATTCTAATAAATTACCGTAATTATTACCAACAAAATTATTAGAATAGGTTAGGTTAGGTTAGAACGTGCGTCCCACTCTTTCCTTGCTGGAATCGGAGACGAGCCGCCATCTTGGCACCTACGGTAACATTAACCGAAAAATGTGATCAACATTAATTTGATACGGTCGGTGTTAAGTAAATTTTCATTTATTCAAACATTTTACACATTTTACGTAACGTTTTGCATAAGGGAAAATAGATTAAAATTATGTAAGTACTGCTAATTTAGCGATCAAAACTTAATTACTTTCATATATAATTCACACAAATATAAAAAATTAATATGAACGTTACTAAAATAAATTTAATAAATTATTTTTGAATCAGCAGATATCATACATTTTTTATTGAAATTAAATATTTAAATGGTCGAAGATATTTCGGATAAAATATATTTAAAACAAAATTAAAGACGTTATAATCTATTCTGGAGTCGAGAAAATGGTAACTTGCAGCAGGCCACGGGCCGACATTATTTCGCTGCGACACGATGAATATTATTTTATTTATATATTTTTATTATTTAACGAATAAATTATATTTTTAAGAGCATCGTAAAAATTTCAATAAATTGTTCTCAGTAATTATATCATTTGAACTTTTTTCCATTTTTAATAAACATGCATACGATTTTTCCAAAAAAAATTTGAAATTAATTGGAATTTGTTAATGATAAACTTAATTAATTTAAATTAAATTGTTTCTGAAATTAATTTAAATTTCGAATGCTGTATTAATTTGAAAATATTGATATATTAAAACAATTATTTTAAAATTCTATATTTAGGGTGGCAACGTGCTTTCGTTATGTTTACAATAGACACGTGGTCGAGTTTACTATTTTCTATTAAAGTTCTGTTTCTTATCACGTTTTGTTTAAGGTTATTTACGGAAATTTCCTATGGAACATTAAAAATTATGTTTTATTTTTTATTTAGTATAAGTTTAAAATTATGTTTTATTGTTTATTAAAACAAATGTTTTACAACTTGGTTAATGTAATCCTTGGTGCCAAGATGGCGGCTCGTCTCTGATCCCTGCAAGGAAACAGTGAGACGCACGTTCTAACTTAACCTAACCTAACTTATTTTAATAATTTGGTTGCTAATAATTACGGTAATTTATTAGAATAGGTTAGGTTAGGTTAAAACGTGCGTCCCACTGTTTCCTTGCTGGAATCAGAGACGAGCCGCCATATTGGCACCAAGGGTTACATTAACCTATGTGGGTATTGTAATTAAAACATGCAAGTAATAAATGTATATAATGTAATAGTACATATAATATACAATATTACAAATGTATATAAAACAAATGAAACATTTTATAAAACAATTGTTAGAAAATTGTTTTATAAAATGTTTTTTTTTATTGTTTTATTAGCTGATTTATTTTATTTCACAAATTTAACATAGGAAAATGACCTTATTTATTCTCAGATGTAACTTCAGAACTGAAAAATATTAAATTTTACTATCTCTCAGCTGTTTTCTGCTTTGTTAATGTAGGCAAAGTGCCAAACAGCTGATATTTCGGAAGGGAGGGAGGAAACTTTAAATTGTAAATAGAATGTTTTGTTTCCGAAATAGCTTTTACTCACCTGTTTTACGTCATTTGCCCGAACGACATTATTATTTGTAAAGTTCAAAAAAGAAAATAATTTTCTTGTTTTTCTTTCCATTTATTTTTGAATGTTAAGAAATCATTATGAAATCTTTGCAAATTTCCTGGAGATTTGATATTTTCAAGAATATAATATCATTGTTAATTATTATTAAAAATATAAATTATTTATTACATTCTTATTAATTTTAAAAATATTCTAATTATATCTGCTGTAAATTAATTATTCATTTAAAATATAAACAGATATACTATTGAGCCAGTATGAGTGAAATCGGTGAATCGAGTATATTTTTGATAATAATGCAGCTTTCCGATAGTGGTGAGTTGTGATATGAATTTGTTAAACTGCAATTAAAATTTCATTCTAAAAGTAAATAGTGTTCAATTTGCTTTGGGTTTAAAACATATATTTTTTTAAATTGCAAAAATATGTATTTTACAATATGTAATTATATTAATGATATATTATATAATAATATTTGCCATGTTGTAATTGCAAATATTGAAATGCCAAAGAACTTTAAAGATATTGAAATATCAAAATGTTAGAAAAAATAATTTATATCTTATGGCTAAGATTTTTATTTCTTTTGTACAGATAATTGTAAAGAAAAATTCTTAATCATATGCAATAATCATCTTAGAATAAAAGACAACAACAAATTTACAGAAAGTTTTGAAAATTTCTAATTAAAATAATTAGAAATGTTTTCAAAATTTTGCCCTTAATATATTTTTAAATTATCATATTTTACAGTTTATAAGATACAACTTTAGTCCATGTGTCTTATGTGTGAAGTTGCAATCTCCCATAATCTAATAAATTTCCTGAATTACATGTATTGGTATTCGTAGTCACTAGGTGTTTAAACTGTATGATGTATTTTTACTATAAGCAGCTTTTGCATATCAAGCAGAGCCAAATTTGCATTTTTGGGGGTCCTAGGTCGAGCATGGCTTTGGGGCCTCTGAAATTAATTTTATTTGACTTATTCGCATAAGGAATTTTTATAAATTCTCGCCGTACCTTTGTTTTAAAGTAAATAAGTGTTAATAATTGAAAATCTTAGCAACCTCGTGAAATCTTCAAAATTTGGACCCTTTTCTCCAAAATGTAAACAAATAAACAAGTTTGAAAAACATTCAAAAATTTCAAATTAATGTTTGAAAATGGACATCTTAACGGATTTTCAAATTTGCTGCGTCTTCTTTTAGATCTTTTAGAAATGGCTCTTATTTTTCTTATTATTAAAAGTTTATAAAAGTTGAGAATAGATTAATAGTTTTGGGGCCTCTAGTATTGTTGGTCCCTAGGATGAGGCCTAGCACTCTGACTTCTAGGTAAATCTTGTGTCTCCCAAGATTTCCTTTAAAGGAAAAAACAGGTGACAATATATGCCTGAGTCTAAATGCACCAGTATAGAGTAGTGGCATAAGAGTTCTTCATCACCAAAAAGGTTAGAAGGAAAGTTTTCTGGAACAATAAAGTTGTAATTTGTGAACACTTTTTGAAAGAGTGAACTGTTAACTCGACTACTACAGTAGCGTTCATTAGACCATTGTCAAAGACACCTTGCAGAAAAAGTGCAAGATTACAGAGGCTCATTTTGCTCCAGGATAATGTGAGAGTATATATGGTTCTCTTAGTGGAAGTAATCAGGAAATTCTGGATCACCCAACCTACAGTCCAGATCTGTCACTATGCAATTATTGTTTGTTTTACCTTTGGAAAGAAGCCTTAGAAGACAAGAGAATCACCCATGTCAAGGAGTTTTTATTGTGTAGTGGTTTCAACACTTCTCAAAATGCTTCTATTCTATAGGCATAGAATAATTGCCAAAATCATGGAAAATGTGTCAGTGTATAGAAGGAAGTACGTAGAGAAAGAAACATAAATTGGGATTGTATACGACACAGTTCTATTGTAATCACTGAAATTCCAGACAGAAGTTGAACACCCTTGTATTAATTATATCATCTAATATGAGTATGGCAAACAAACTCCAAATCAGTTGGTACAGCACATCAAACTTTTTTATGACATTAGTTGACTAAACTTTTTGCATAAACTTTTCTTTAATGACAAATTATTAAACATTTAAATGTAAATAAAACAGCTGGTTATAGTAATGAAAATAAATCTTTAAAACACTCAGCAGATTTATGTAAAAAACTAATGTTTTTAATTCTTTTGCCGGTATGTCCTTATTAAATTCTTCATTATATCATTGTCTACATTGGACTATGTATATTAATAGGACTTATTATACTGCTGTTGTTTCCATTTTGGCAAATAGAAGAGATCTTTATTTTTTCAGGTGAAAAAATGATAGCCCCATCTCCAACATTCTTCCCACCTCAAATATATAGAATTTATTATTCGTGATGTGTATGTGAAAATATACTGTAGTGTTGAGGTCACCCCACCCCCAATCTCAAAAACATGACCAATAAAAGTATTTTAATTTTTAAAAATGTATTAAAATTATTTAAAATTGGTGTATCAATAATTAATTAATTGTATTTGAGTTAATATACAATTTTAAAAACAATTGAATTGAATTGATGTACAATATTGAGTTATAATAGAGAAGATTTAAGAAAACTTAACAAGTGAAGTAGACGTATGTTGTTTATTGTTAACTTATATAAATGTTTTTAATTAATTTTATTTTATAAATTTCATGTCCTACATGTTTTAAGATATATTTGGCATTATTTATGTTTATTTAGTTTTAAGTTATTTAAAATCTTATTTAAGCAATATTTGCAGCTTATCCAACAGGTGGATTTACACACAGTATGGGTTGTGAAGCATTGCTTCAACGTTCATATATAGCAAATAAAAGTAAGCTTTTTCAGAGAAATTTTTTTAAAAGTCAATGTGGAATGTAATAAATTTAACAAATTTTCAAATGAAATTTTATAAAACAGATAATTATAAAGTGTAGTCATAATACATTATAAATAATTAATTAAAATTATAATGATGTGTTTAAATATTTTAAGCTTATGTAAAGATTTATTAAAGATATATAATAAATTCTTTGTAAATTTTTTATTTTTATCCTAAAAGAATATAAAAGATAGTTTAAAAACATAAAAAATTCCAGCAATGAGTTGCTGGGTTTTTTATGTTTAAGAAACACTTAGACACATTAGCAAAGTTTAAATTGTTGTGTGGCACCATCTGTTACAAGATGTTATTAAAAAAATAACTTCTATATTATTAATTATAATAAAAAGGAAAAAGACTTAATTTTGAAGATAGAGATGAGTTTCTTAAAAAATTGTAAAGGCCAATAATGAATAAAATTTTCATTAAGTCTGTCTCAATTTGAGATATGACGCACAACCCCCCTATCTTCCCACCCTGTTGATCTTTAACCACCAAATTTAATAGCATCAATAGACAAACTTCCCTGCAACATTTCAGAAATTTTTGACTAAAGGCACAGGAGTTATTAAGCTTCAGAGTTGGTGAACAAAATTGTGCCCCACACAAACATTTGTACATACAAAAAAAACCCACAATTTTTTTTTTTTTTTTTTGCATTTTTCAATGTTTCAATGTCTTGAGTCTAAAAATGTAAAAATCTTGGAATCGTTTGTTCGACTGATCACCTGGCTTTTATATACAGGGTGTATCAGAATGACATTTTAAAAATTTGGGGGATTGTAGAGGATGAAATTATGAACGTTTTGATATAAGGAACCCATAGCTGGAAATGTGATATAGTTTCTACAGCACTTTGCACTTTGCAGTCGGTATGCTGAATGAAACAGCAGAATGCAGTGTTTATGACAAGTTTTATTGGCAAAACAGTAGAGTACAATCAAAGTGGCTGCACTACTTTAGAGTAAATGTTCAATGTGACAACCACCAACTTCGTTACGTCATGTGCAATGACGAACCATGTTTTCTCCGACTCTCTGTAAGATGCCATGCTCCCCTCTGATGGTATTAAATGCTGTAAAGATATGCTCCGTAAACTCATGAACTGTTCCTACAGGTGTTGTGTACGCAAGAAACTTTACATAACTCCAGAGGAAGAAGTTGTAGCCGAGTAATAAATAACAGAATTCCAAGAATCGCTCGGCTTTAATAAAAATTAAAAAGTTTATTAATTACAGTTAACACCGATAGTTTCCAAAGAAACAATTGTACACGCTTACTAACTAGGAAAATACAAAGACACTTGGGACCACCCATAACAATATCACCAATTGGTCCCCACGTACTGACAAAACAAAGGACTTATTCTAACTTATGTCTAGCTTAACTATATTTACAAAGTAAAGGGCCCTAGAGCAAGATAAGGTTGATAAGAATTATACAGGAATTGTCAGAATGAAAAAGTTCAAAGGGGTAACTGGCAATAATAAGAATAAAAACCTCGGATCCGTTCCTTAATAATTGTCTTTGTTACGTGCTCGTTGTGCTTTCCTCTCTCCCCGAAATATCCTCCTTCCTTTCGTTCCATTCTCCTTCTCTCCTCTGCCAGTAAGCCCTCGACCGATCGAGTGTCACTCCCTTTTGTTTTATTACAGTTCAGACCTCATGGGTTAACTAACTATAGTGTGGTTAAGTAAACAGAAGCAGGAAGTACAGTTTTTACTGCAGGAAGATAGTATAAGGATAGTAAAGAAAAGAAAAATAAATAACAAGGCTTAATAAAGCCACAAAGTCAAGAACAATAACATGACGTCAATGGACGGAAGGGTAGCTACCAAAGTGAAGGGCGGTCAAGCACTTCCTACTGCTGTAGAAACTTTATATCACATTTCCGGCTATGGGTTCCTTATATTAAAACATTCAAAATTTTAAAACATCATCCTGATACACCCTGTATAACAGCCAGGAAAGTAAAAAGTGCCTTATATCATAACTTGTGGGGAAGTACTCGATCTTTAGAGTATTCCCCGTGCAGGAACAAAACAAAAAGAAACTTCAAAGAAATAAATCACACGCTCTATGACTCCAATGCAAGGAACTTAAAGTTTATTTTAGTCCTTCCAATCTCTACTCTGTCTCTTCGCTATAACAAACACTAAAACAAAAGAAACAACACACACAAAAAAAAACAATCTCGCGACTCTATCGTCTACACGTCCTCTCTCCATTCTTTCTTCCGAAAAAAGGTCCTCTTCTTCCGTTGAGCATGCGCGATCTCCCTCTCTCTCTCTTTTTTTCTTCCGAAAACGCGGCCCATCCTTTCTTTACTCTGCAGCCCACCCAAGGATCACGCAATAGAACACGTGATCTTTGGACCACATATCTCCCCTCTTCCCATTAACTTTTACAACAGGAAGCTTTTACGCTATGAGGGCCTGTCCCTCCTTTACACCGTGAACCACCCAAGAGGTTGGTTACAAACCGGTTAGGCAACAGAACATGTGGTCTTCAGACCACAAACTCCTTTTAGATTTGTGAATTGAATTAAACTGATTTTAATAAAGAATTGCTCTGTAAGTTAACAACAAAATTCCCAAGTTGGAAAGAAACAGAAAAAATAGTATAAATTGATTTAAATTATATATTCAAAAACTTTAATTACATATAATTAATGTAATGTTATCTTTTGGATTAACTATGACTAAATTAAAGATAAAATTTCATTTTTTAGTTGATATCAAGAAAGCAATTGTTAGTATTTTAGAAAATTCTGGTAAGCATTTAACTTATATATGTATAAAATATATGTAATTTTAATTAATGTTAATCAAATGTTTTTGAAATAACTGGATTAAAGAAAATAAAATATATTAACTTAGTTCATTCTTAAAAACAATATTATTGATTATCACTTATTTTATTAGTTTTCTTTAAAAATTATAGAAGCTGCTAGTTATAAAAGAATATGTTATGGCTGATTATACATTAATGCAATGAGTAAATGCAAATATTAACATTTTAATAATTACAAAACTGCCAAAAAAGAAATGGCGAAATTTTCATACTTGCTATATATTACACACACTAATCAATTTGTTCATTTTATAATTAAAATATCATCTCACCATTTTCAAATTGCTATGTCAAAGTACTGGTTTGGTGATGCTTGTTTGGAGAGATGGAAGGGTTCATAATACAATTCAACTAGGCTCTAGGCTAGGTTATTAGGCTCTTAAAGCATTAGCTTTAAGAGCCTAAGAAATTGGAAATTGGAATTTTATTTAATTTTTAATATAACTAGAATAAAGTAATTAATACATTTCATATCGAACTTGCTTTTAAATTCATTTTTAATATAATATTAAATACATAATAAATTATAAATATTAATAATAAAACATCTAAAATATTTTCATGTTTTATAAATTTTATCTTATTCTAAAGTTGTTTGAATTTATTTTGAAACCTTTGTAATTTATTTATGAATTTTATTATTAAAGGATCATTTAATATTCCATATGTACAAGATTCATATGATAATTGTGAAGATTTAGATCATCTTTGCCAATTAGATGACTTGTATCATGTATCTTTGAATAATCAAGTAGCTAGCAGAGTTAGTCGACAACAGGTATGATAAATTATTCTTAGTTTACTTATTATAACTTTGTTCATTAAATGATTTAATCAGGATGGATTAAAACAGTCATTCAAAATGCAAATATTTTTTCTAAAGTTTTCTACTACAGGAAAAGTACTAATTAACGAATTTCAGGGGACCAAATTCCCAATAGTTTGTTAATTAGGATGTTCTTCATTTAGGATTGTCAGAAATTTTTTTAAATTTCAAGGTAGAACAAAAATAAACAGAATATTGCAGAACATACATAAAAGTTAAATAAACATATTCAAAACTTAAAAAATGAGAACAAAAGAAAATACTTTAAACTTAATAAAACGTGCTACAATATATACGAAATTATATAAAGGAAAACTGTGGAGCTTTAGATGTATGATCTGAATGTTGTATACAGTGTTATGAACTCTTTGCAAAAACTCGGTAATATTTGCTTGCCTTTCTTGCTTTTCGAGTAATTTAAATGCCGCCGATTCCATTTCGGGAAATATTTTTGTGTCTTTATCTGCTGCTTCTGATGCTTGAATGAGCATCTTAATGTATTAAAGGTGGCATTTACCTCAGACCTTTTCAACAGCTTTACTGGCAGAGCCTCTTCATTTTCCTCTTCAAGTTGAGATGATGCAGCTCCATGCTCAGCCTTTTCACTGTTACCTGATGATACAACACAACTGTCATCATTTGGAACAAAATCATTAAATGTCATTTTTTCCAAATGTAACATGTTGGTTACTTCTGTCAAATCTGAAATTCCATTAGTTTGTAACTGTACTTTTACTTTTGTCCCAGCCAGGGATATAGAAATTTACATGTTAAGGAATTTGGTTAGTTTGAAATATGGCTACTTCATAATTCAAAGTGAAAATTCTGTCCAAACTGTGATATGCATACATTAATGCATTTGTTTATATCAAAGTGCTTCCATGCTATAAGAGAACATTAGACCAAGAACAACTAATCTGGTCAATATGAGTTTGCTTTTATAGTAACACATTTCAGGTGTCACCTTACCCATGCATGGACTATCCTTTTTTCCCCCTCTTACTTCTTAAAATATGGCTGGGTTTTGGGATTGCAAGATTGGGCTACGAGTAGCAGATTGAGATATTTGTAGGGCTCTAGGCTACTAATTTCGGTGACTTACTACTTTTTGGGCCACTTTAAAAATAATTTGGGCTACATTTCAAGAAGCCATTCAAACCCTAAATTGTTTGAAGTCTGAATCAATTTTCCCAATTAGAATAATGGAATGTGAATTAATCCATTCCCAGACTCTAAACACAATACCCATTTCAATAAACTTAAACAACAAATACACATAATTTAAGGTAAAAATAACATAACTCAATGCCATAAATGATAAATTAAAACATGAAAACATTAAATGAAATACATAAATACTGTATAATAAACTGAAAATTAATTTATTGGTTACATACTGTCAACTTCTGCATCTTAAATATGGCCACCAGATTTGCTACACATTTACTGCTTTCATGCTTTTCAATAAACTCTTTTTTTGTCTTAATCACAATACTATAACTTTCCTCTTAGGCTTTGTTGCTTCCACGCTTTTCTCGGATGCCATGGTTAATAGGCAGAAGTTATATATGTATGTATATATAATCAAACAAACCAAAAATAAAGCCAAAAAAAGCAAAGAAAACAAATACATGTAACATGAGATGCTTTCACAGTGAGAGCAAGATCACTTGGGTGCACAACAGACTGTGTTTATGCATAAATAGATGTGAACCCATATAAAGTACAGTACTCGAAAGTTCTTTCTGCATTAAAGATTGTTTCTACAATAACAATAGTAGCGAGGTCGGCTGAAGTTTTCATCTCTAAAGCGTGAATGTCAAACGTCAAGCGCCGCTATCTCGTAAGCAGCACTCTACATTCGACATTCACGTTTTAGAGATGAAAACTTCGGCCGCAACCTCACTAGTATCAGTGTTTTTAGTTTTTTTTTCATTCTCTTTGATTTTAATTTCATCCTTTTTAATTCCTTTTTTATCTTCTGTCTTATTTTTTCATCTTTTTTCATCCCCATCACCATAACAGTCCAAAGTTTGTTTTGTGATAGTTACGAGCAGTACGAAGACAAAGAGACGAAATGAGAGGAACAAAACACAATGAGTTTTATTTCCTTGCTCGTAAACAAACAGGATACAGTGGATACCAACAAGTACCTTTCCCACCGACAATATCCGAGAGCAAATACCGAAACTATTACAATAAAATTTCCCGACAATATTACCTTAAAATATAAACCTTAATTATAATATACAATAAAATTTCCCGACAATATTATCTTAAAATATAAACCTTAATTATAATATACAGTAAGATTTCCCGACAAGATCGCTTAAGTTATGAACTAAAACTAGTATATAAGATAAAGAAATAAAAGAAAGAGGATGTCAAGAATATACAGGAAAGCGGGTACCCACGACTAGATGGTGATGACGAAACTACCGGCCGAAGTATTACGGTGAGAACGGGGATCGGCGAACACTTTCACTCCTTTTTATTTTCTCCAAAATACTGCCGTTCAAATCGATCTTCTCTCTATCTTCTCTTGATACTAGGTATACTCGGGAGACTCCACTATCCTTCCTTCCTACTCGAGTTCTCGCCTCAGAATGACACACGTGTTCCCCTTTCTTCCCTCAGGGCTGCACTCCCTCTTTTGTTTTCAGGGGTGAGTCATCGAACTCACTAAGGAAGGGTAAGAACAATAGATACGTTCCAGGAAGAATGGACAAAGAGGTTAGAAAGAGAGGAATAAAGGAAATAAAGAAAGTATAAAATATAAAAACGATACAATTACATAAAAAATATACACCTTAAGCATGGCGTGTAGCCACAGTTTCTTTTTTTTATTTTTATCCATAATCTTGATCTATTTTTAATCTAACTTTTCAATACAAGTTATTCAAAATGGCTTTTGCCATTTTTGAATAATTTGTTTTAAAAGGTTGGATTAAAAATAGATCAAGATTATGGATAAAAATAGGAAAAGTATCAGTGCGAATGATGATATAGAATATTAAGAATTGACTCAATAAATTCTATTTATCTAGATGTATAAATATGCTAATGGATGAAATAAAATATTAATTGACTTATCACGTGCCACTGATGCTCAATGTCACCAAGCTATTCCTTGCAAATAAAGTTATTGTTTGATCATCATCATTTTAAAAAATATGATTATAACTGTTATACCGTATTTTGCGGACTATAAGACGCACCTTAATTTTTAAACAATTTTTTTAAAAAAATACCTATAAGACGCTACGGACTATAAGACACACCTGAATTTTGGAGGCAATTTTTCAAAGAAAAAAGTGCGTCTTATAGTCCGTAAAATACGGTACTAATTTAATTTTTAAGACAATAACTTGATTAAATTTTTTCTTTTTATTGATTTCAGGGAAAATCTATGCTGTTTACTTCTGAAGAGACTTTCAAATGTACAAATTTTTCAAAATTTCAGTTATTGATTGACAATGGAAACATAAATGGACACCATGTAAGATTAGTGAAGAATTAGTAATTCAATTAAAATTTTAAAAAATTTATAAAAATCATAATGTTCAAAATTTGGATTATTGGTTTTATACAAATAATAAGTGTTTTCTAATAGTAATTGTATGTCTCCTTAAAATAATAACCACCCCTGAATAGTAGTTGCATGTACTATTCAAGAATTTAAGGGAAACAATGTAAACTTAATATCATAAACTATGGTTAACAGATACTTTATGTCTATTAAAGTTTGTTTAAACAAGTTATAATAGAAAATGAAACATGTAAAATGTACAATATAGAGAAGGTGTATTTTTAAAATATTTTATTATTACTGCTATGTAGAAAGTAACACTTATTATAAAGTAAGCTAACTGTTGCCCTACAAATATACACATCTATTAACCTAATTTTTTAATGCCAAACAATTGCCAGATTATAATTATAATTATAATCTAGTTTATAATTAGGTGCTACCTATTGATAAATTTAATTAATTTATATAATTAAATTTATCAAGAGGTGGCACCTAACACCTACCTCTAGGCCAAATGATTTGATATTTAATTATTAATAGTAGCATTATTATAGCCAGATGTAATCCTGCAATCGTTTGGCACCAGTTGTCATTTCAGGTATAAATATAAATATTTAAATACTTTATTAATAATGAACATCAGATAGATATGTGGAAAGAAAATAGTAACTGCAGAGAAAATAGTAGTCATGACTATTATTCAAATAAAGCCAGTACATTTAAAACACAAACCTTAATTCACAGGTGATATTATATAAATATGTCGTATAAATTTTATAAAAAATAGTTCTGTTTATTGCCAAATCATAACCGTCAGATTCTTGGGCTATAACTAAACTAATGATTACATACAAAATTCTATAATTTGGCTTAAAGATAATCAGTTAGGCTGTCATCTTGGCTATGGATTAATTATAGAAATTAAAATTAATTAAACTAAATAATTTAGGATATTCTAGACGAAAAGACATCTAGAATGGGACTTTAACTGGAAAATTCTGCAATGCATCTACAGTTGTAATCAGTTGTGGGTTTGAATTTGCTTTGTTGTTCTTTCTGCTGCAAAATTTAATATTGAATAGTCAATTACTTCACTTTCATTTGTTTTCATAATAGTTATATAATATGTGTATATTTAAAAAAAAAAAAAGAAATGTCAAGATTTTAATAAGCTTTGCATTCTGTCTAAAATGAAATGTTTCTGTATAAAGTAGCATTTTGTACAGAAACACTTTTTTACAGAAAGATAAGATTATATTAAACTAATCTCTTCTTATACATTTCTTACAGAGGGTGCATACTAAAGACCATATACACTTATGTAACTAATGAATGAAGATAACTATAGTTGTGAATGTGAATGTATAGTTATAGTAAAGTGACTATGTGCTACAAGATGAGACTGCTTGCACTGCCCCTAGTGGTAAAATTTGGAAATTAACACTTTGCGAGTAACACTGCTGTATTTTAGAAAGGTTATACAAATTAACAAAGCATTAAGCGGAAGTATCAGAACAGGCAGAGATCATTTGGAACACTTTCTAACATTTAGAATATCTATTTCAAAAGTTCATATTCCTCGATTATAGAATTTTTATAATTGAGGCGCATGAATTTTTAATATAATTTGAAAAATATATAAACTTATTTCTCTGTTTGTTTCAAGTAAATAAACTTTATATAACATGCAGTTAGTTTTTAGGCATATATTACTAGGATATTTTTATTCATGATCCTGTTAAAAGATGATATGAATTTTTTCCAATGTTTTTGAAACATCGTATGTAAATATGTAAGGGAAAGAATTATTATTTTTGTGTATTTACAGGCCATTGTGTTTGGATTTATATGCGCAGTTCTAAAGATATCGAAATCTCATACGTTACAAATGTATTTATTCACCGTTTTACGGACAGTAATAACGAGTCTCGTTCGATTGGGATGCATTGGACCTATTGAGGTGAATTACAAAAGATAAAGCTTCATAAAAGTTCAAAATTTATAAGTATAAAAACAAAATAAATTTCTCTCTTATAATGTGTCTATTAATGTTTAAATATTAGTCTTAATACACTAATACTTATTATTGTTACACTTTCTGTGTTACTACACAATTAAACCTTTAGGGCTTATCACACTGACTTGTAAGTCGACAAGAGGCGTTTATGTAAACGGACGTATATGATTGATTAATAAATACATTAAATTTTATGTAAACAATTGCCAATATAAAATGCATTAATAATAAGGAATAAATGTTATTGATAGAGGTTAAAATTAGTGGATGGTACATTAATATAAATAAGATAACTTTATAATGTAAAAATATATTTAAATTAAATTAGACCTAATAAATTGTTTTATATGGTATAGAGTAAAGGAAAATGTAGAAGAGATTTTGGAATTGTAATTACAACAAGCTGAAGAATGGTTTTTTAAATGCTGTGGGTTTTTACTTTCAACTGTCTTTGTTATATATCTGTTCTAATTTTAATAGATGTTATACACCTAATATTTAAATTACCAAATTGTTTAACCGAAGAGGGACCATTATAAAGCCCGAAATGCATTTTAGATTAACTTTTATGTACACTATACCAATGTAAATGGGTGTATATGAGTAATTAATAAACTCCTCTTGTCAACTTAGTTGGTGTGATAATCCCTAAAAGTTTAATTGTGTAGTAACACAAAAATTGTAATAGTTATAATAGGAACAAGAAGCTATAGTAATATAACACTAATACTTAATTATAATTAAAACAAATCAATATTTTAAGACCAAGATTTCTTGAATTACAAAATTCATGTTTTTCTAATTTTTATTCTCTGCTATAAATTGATTACATTGCCGTCTGTCTCGACTCAAGTCAAGTATATACACTATTGCTATAAAAGGAAAGTTTAAATGATAAAATAATAGCAATTTGTTTATAGTACCTTTTTTAATGGATAAAACTGACTGGATTGAAATTTTAATGATTAATTATTCAGATATAGTCATTATAGTCGAATTAAAATGTATGCATACAATTTTAATTCTTCACACAAATGTAAATTGTCATCTGAAGCAGACTACAAGCCATACTTTATTTGAATTATGTTTATTATTGCATCAAAAAACTAAATCAAATATCAGCATGAATTATCTTTGTTTTGTCTAGAAAGTAAATATTTTTGATTTTAAAAAATTCTGTGCAAACATCAAGAAATTTAGAAACTGGTCGAAATAATTATTATATTTTTTAAATAGTGTAAACACGAATTTCATTATTTTAGTTATAAATTATTAAAAATTTAATGTATTAATATTAGCAAAATATATCAGTTTCTACACACAAAAATATTTTTATATTATTGAAATTCAGTATAATGTTTTATAAATAGAAGTTTTATTAGAAATCCATTAAACTAAATCAAAACTTATCTAAAGTGATAAAATAGTATATACCTAATTAAAGGCTTTATTTACATTTGAATTTATATTTAATTAAAAATTATCTAAAGTCTAACTTTCAAAATTTAGAAAATAGATACTAATAAATAAACAAAAGTATGTGAAGATATAAAATTAATTTGACAAAAATACATAATTATATTTTAATTTTAAATAAACATTCAGATTTTAATACTATTAAGTTGTTAAAAATGTTTTAAATGTAATTTTCAGGCTCAAACACTTCAGTATCATATGCAGAAAATGATTCCTGATATTATTCAAAGGTAAATTTTATTAAGAGTAAAATATGGTGTTGTTTTCAAGTACGGTCGTAAAATTTTTACGTTAACGTTGAAGTGAAGTTTTACTTTTATAAAATTCAGTATATTTAAAGTGAAAATAATTTAAAATATTTCTATATTATTATTGCCATTATTTAAAAATGAAATGATAATTTATTTTCATTAGAAATATAGATAAAAATGTTGAAGATGCTTCAATTATTTTTCCATTGATTGATGTCTTTCAGAATTCTCACGACACACTCTTTAGGAAAATGTTCTATTCGTGAGTTCATATAATTTGTTTCTGTATTATACTTATACAGTATATAAAATTACATTATAGTATGTAATGGAAATATATATAAATGAAATGTTTTTATAAAGAATTTATTCAAAAATATTTTCATTTTAATGTATAAAAAACACTATATATATATAAAATACAAATTTTCAAGATATTTTAAGAATAAGAAAATTACCAGTCAATATTAAATAGAGTATATTGATATTGACAATGTATTGATAATTTATAGACATTTATTAATTTACTGTCAAGGAAAAAAAACTTTTGTTAACATTTATATAATGCAATGTAGTGCAAACTAATTGTAGAGTCTCAATAGTTTGAGGCACTACCACCCTGGAGCCAAAGTATGGTACATGTACTCAACCAGAATGTATACATATTTGGATAATTCAAATCAAGTGTGTGATGAGATATATTGAAATTTTAGGCACACTAAATCTTTTAGTGTGTCTAAAATTCAATGCTCTATCAGCTTTCGATTTATTGCATTGTAAAATGTGGTTGCCACTTACTTCTTATTGTACAAGACATCATGTATTTTAAGTGCAATATATTATTATTAGCCAATTTTGAGGGTAGGGATGAGTTTTATAAAAAAAGTATAATGTTAATGAATAAAATTGTCATAAGTCTGACTCTACTGGAGATAAAGATCAAGGGGGTTGTCTGTAACCACCAAAATTTAATAGCATCAATGCCTCTCGTATACAAGTCACCGTGCCAAATTTCATTACTTAATTTTTACCCCATCCTGAGATATTAAGCAAAATAGACACCAACACACATATATCCATGGAAATTTTTTGCCATTTTTTGGATAAGGTGGTCTCAAAATGTGGAGATTTGCAAAAAACTCAGAGGGTCAAATTTGACGTTATTCCGATACTCTCTTTTGTTATGCACACAACAGCCGAGAAAGTAAAAGGATATTATTTAACATCTTTACTTATTACTGTTTTCCAATGTACACGGTATATATTCTGTATACTTTGAGTTTTTGATAGTTTGGTTGTCTCATTCCCAATCAACTTGAATTATTGATGCTCTGCTATATTACTATTTACTTGTAACAAATGTCAACCTACAAAAATGTAAAAAATTAAGTAATTGAACTGACTATTATTCATGTAACTGATAATTTATGTGGAATTTCATATTTATAAACTATAGATATATACTCATTATATTGACATTGTCAGATAAAAAATAAAAAAATATAAATTTAAAAAAAAATGTTTTAATATTTGAAAATTTTAACCAATTAAAAAGTTAAACTGTATGAAATAATATAGTTATTTTAAATTCTGTTTTAACAATTCATAATTTTGTAAAATTTATAGCCATTCCTGATGTTACTACTTTCAATAAAAACCTAATTTATTAATTTATGGAATTTTCTTTGGTATCTAATACAGTAGAATTCACTTAGTGTTCATGGATATTGTTATCTGTCATTTAACATTAACATGTATGTTAAAATGCACTCATAGAAACCATTTGGTGTGATCAGAATTTTAGTTATGGTTATCATTTTCAGATAATTAATATTATTTATAATATCTTTATGTACTTTTTGTTTAACATGTTTGTTTAATGTCAGTGATGATAAAACCAGAATTTCCAATAAGTGTAATCTCATTTTAGAAAAACTTTACTGGAGTAAGAATACATTTGACTGCCAAAGTATCTTCAAAGAGACAAATACAAAACATAAACAGTTGTTAAAGGAAATTCAGTCTTTTAATCTAATCTTCTGTAACTTGTTTAATATTATTGGTATAGGAGAGTCTCCATGATTACGATAAGTGGATTCTACAGCATTCTAATCTAAACTGTGTAGTAGTAATTATAAGCATTTTAATCTTTCGGTGTGTGTTAATTTATCATAGATTTTAAAACATAAAAACTAAATGAAAGGTCATTTCAAATTCAAAGTTTATTATATCTCTCTCAATATACATTATAACAATTATGCCATAATTTGTGATAGTTTTAATTATATTAAATCCTTTTAAAATTTATTAAATTATCGGAACTATTCGAAACAATATCGGTCGTCGTCTTCGGATTGCCTTTTTACCCTTTCGGCCTCGATACGTGGCCGATAAGTGACATCAATTATGTTTTCATATTAAAAGCTGTTTAAATCATTGGTTAATTATTTACTTACAGTATAATGGTTTAAATTATTGACCAATATATTCTGCAACAAATATAATTTCTGGAAATTATATTTGTTGCAGATGATGTACAGAAATTAATATAGATTTATTTGGATTGTAGATCAGACCAAACAAACTTGGGAAATTCGGATTTTTTAACTTTTATTCAGTTTAAGTATTCGTAAGTCATGTCAATTCTGGATTACATCACAAAATTCAGTCTTTTTTTTTAATATTGAATTCTAGAAGAACTAATATATAATTGTTTTATATCAATAAAATACATATTTATACTGTAAAAGTACAAAAATGATATTTTGTAATGTAAAATGAATTTTTTAAGATAAAAAAAACAAAATTGAGCTTTAAATAAATAACATTTCACTTTTTTTGATGAGTTCATTTTAAAATCCACTTTCGAATGACAAATTATTAACAATAATTAAAATTTATCATTGTTTCATGTAATATATTTACTTTTGGCTGTAAAATAATGATTGGAGTGTTATTACATTCCAATTGAATTATGACAAATTCTAAATTAAGAATTTTTGAGTATCGGGTTCTTGATAAAGTAAAAATTTCTTAATGCAAATTTCAGTTGATTCAACAGAAATAAATGAAATAAGAACCTGAAATTCAGTAATTCTTATCTTATTGCAAAAGATTTGGCATCTGCTTTGGTACGTCATATGCCAATTATATTCCGTTTTCTGTTTACGTACGTTACGGCATTTAATAATACCTAAATTAAAATTATTCGGATTTAATAACATTTTATTTAAAAACATAAAAATAGCAAACTTATTTTTGTATTTAAGAAATATTAGAATTTTAACAACCTGAATAATTTTAACTTTTTCTCTTGTATGTTTAAAAATAAACAAATATAAATGCTAATTTATAGATATGCTTATGCATGACATATATATATATATATATATATATATATATATACGTATGTATGTACTGTACATACATATGTACTGTACAATCAAATCATTACTAATCCCAGTGGCCAGTGTTTCTTTACTTTTGCGGACAAAGAATTTTAATTTTAAAGTATATTTAACATAGCTATTATTTTTATTCATTAAACTTATTTATAATCCTTAAAAGTATTGTATTAAAATACATATAGCTTACTGATTACAAAATATAATTAATAATAATAATAACAACAGTAAATCACTGTTTTTGTTTAGAAATTTTTGAAAATTCAAGTTCATTCTACAGTAAAGAATTATTTATCAATTTTTTACTGTATTTCCTATTTAAAATCAGAATAACAATTCTTTTATACACAATAAAAACAATAAAATTATTATCGGTTTGATATTCTGATACAATAAAAGTTTATATTATAACAAAATATTAAATCAAAAGTCTTCATCTATTTAAAATTTTTCTTTGAAAAATATTTATTCAAAATAATAATAATAAATAAACTTTTATTTTATATAAATAATAAATTCTTCTAAAAGATTTTAATTAAATTTTAATACTCAATTAAGAAATTAAAAAACTGTTTTCAGTTGACAGTATTAAAAATGATATAACCTTTGCTTTAAAAATATAAATTCAAATATTTTTAAATGCAAAAATGATGATAATATATTATTTAAATTTATTATTATTATTATAGCAATTCAAATGATTTTTATAACAAAATTGTTATAATAAATTATAAGCAATGCAAAGTTGGAATGCATTTGAATTATGGAAGATCTAGTAAATTGTGTTTTTCGTAATAACTTTGAGTTATATCGTAGCATAAATCTGCTGCATCTGCGAGTTTTCCCATTTCTTCTGCAACGTTTTCTGCTTCGTTACCGCAGGCCTTGTCGATAAGATTTTGACACGTAGAAAGCGAATACATAGCTAAATGAGCAGCATTTCTTATCAACCAAGGATGAAATTTAGACAATGTTTGTTTGTAGCATTCTTGAGCAATTGGCGCCATTTTGTCGTGGGGTTGTGCGCACGAAAGTTTTTTCATTAAAGCACTAATAAATTTCAATGCTCTGTGAAGCCTCAATAACGTGCGTGATCCGGAGACTATATTATCTTTATTTAACAAGTCCAGTTCTTTTTCGTAAGTTATCATCGACTGAATGGTGACGTAGTTATTACCGACTTCGGATTTTAACAAATTTTCTAAGATTGTTATCTTGCTAACAATATCGGATGCCACAAATCCAAATACGGATCCAAGAGCAAGAAAGAATCTGCAAAAACATGAATAAATTAATAATTATTTTAATTATAATAAATATTTTTATAATGCAATAAGTTTATATATATTATAAAATAGTAATTTTTAAATTTATATTGAATATATATGAATATATATATATATATATTCAATATAAATTTAAAAATTACTATATTTTATACCATAAATAAAGATATTGCATAAGTTTTGGTGATTTATTTAGTAAAACTTTTCAGCTTTCACTTGTTTGCACTCAGCTTTCTCATTTGTCAAATTAATTTTTTTTACGAGAACCACCTTTCTTTCAAATTGGCAAATTGTAATACATATATTATCACTTGTGAATGAAAGACATTTAAAGTATTATGAACAATTTCTTTGTAGATACATTAGCATAAAATGTTTCTAAAGATTAAAGATTGTAGTATATGCTTAAGTCCTATATGAGATTTATCACTGTTTCTGCCAACGTCAAAGCCTTTCTTTATATATATGAAAAGTTGTTACAATAGTGCATATATCTGGAGCTCTGTTCAGAAATAAATATGCATACGATCGAAGAAGGTTTTATGTTTAACTTTTTTGAAGGAATTCTCTTCTTGGGAAGAAACATTTTTCCTATATTCTATTTGTGTTTGTGTGTTTAGCATATATTCTTCATATATGCTTCTACACACACAAAAACACACAATTGATAAAATTTCAAGAAGAAAGAACAAGTCTGACCACATTTTTATTCAATAACGACTCGTTAGTGGCCGAATCTAACGAACGTTTAAATGTTTGAACTGCTTAACGGATATATTTGTTTATGCACGAATTTCTTTCTTTAAATTCACAACTCGTGCAACAATAAATACATTAACTAAATATAAAAACCCCTTACCACCGGGGTATTTAAATTTTCTTTACAAACATTTTTTGGCTCTACGAGCCCTCGTCGGGTAAATAAATACATTGCGTAGGATCCGTTTACTTACGATTATTTTCAAAAACATAATTCTCTTTAGTTGTGCATCAAATCTTAAATAAGTTTATTATTAAAGATTGTATTTGTTATTCTGTTGAAATGTTATCAAATGTAAAATAAAAATATCTATTTTATTCTCATTTTACTTAAACACATTATAAAAGTAGAAATATATATTTCTATTTAAATAATGAATTTATGGACAGTTCACGTAAACTGTCTTAATTCATATAGATTCGACAGAATTCTATCAAATTTATCATCAAAATTAAATTTTTTAAAAACCTTATTCTTGTACGCACTACGATATAAGGAATACTTCTCTTAACAATGAGTTAGAATGTATTAATCTTCTGTTAATATAACAGAATTTTTCTTTTAAAAACAGATTATATATATATGATCTATAAAAAAAACTACCTTAAGTCAGTTTTCATTTTTTAAGTGCATCTTATTCTACAGTCTAAGAAGAGTCTATAAGAAGGCATTTATAATTTAAAATGTTGTCAAATGTTAGGTTTCGACACCAACCGCTTCTAGTAAAAATCGACAATTTCGACCGTATTTTCGTCCTCGACGGCAAAATTTACTTTTCCGACTCGAGATACCTTTTCGTAGATTGCTACATATTTCTGTATTAAAGACAAATAAAATATATATATTTCTTATACAAACTCTTAAATATTTCTCAAATATTGGTGTACGTGTGTACATATATATATATATATATATAGAACAGGAAGTATATATATATATAGAACAGGAAGGCGAAATAGGAACTAAAATTATTTATCTAATCTTTAATCTTTGACTGTACATAACCTTAATTTTGGCAAGTTTAATATTTAAGAAAACGTTTAAAAATGGAATTTCGTTAAGAAATTTAAAATTTATTTTCCATTTAAAATCAATTATAATAAAATATTTTATTATTAATTATAATGTATAAATCAATCACATTAAAAAGAAACTCTCTAGTAAGAATAATGTTTACAAATTTAACAATAATTTTGTAATGTAAATAAAACTTGGAAATATTGTAGAAAATTTGAGGAAATATATTTTTCAAGTTAATTATCTGCACATTGTTAAATATTTTTGTTTTTGTGCAATTTTGATTTTAAATAATCAAATAAATAAATCATTCATAAACTATATTAAGAACAAAAACATTTCCTGGCATATTCTAACAGAAAATGCAACCATTACATATGAAAAAATAATAATAATAAGTAAACGATAGAGTTTAGAGCGGCGGCGGAGGAACCGGGGTAGAGTTTTCGACGAAATTATCGTGTTCCAAAATGATAATTCTATTCGGTTTGTCTATTATTTATTATTTTCACGAAACTTTTTTCATTTGTGGCGTAAAACGATTCGACAAATAGTGTTTAATTTAAATTTGTATAGATTTTCTTCTTTTCAAAACAAGGGGGGTAATATCCACTTACACAAATATATTTTGGGTTAATGGCTAAAAAAGTTCCCCACCCCCTGGTTTAGAGGAAAACAAATACTTTTAATGCTCTTGAAAGTTTTGTAATTATATTATTATTAATAAATTCATTCCTTAAAATTTGTCTTCTTATAAAATAAACTATTTTATTTCAAACTTCGTTTTCATGTTGAATTTGTTTTTAAAAATCTAAGCAGATATTAATTACATTTATTTAATTTTAAACATTTTTAGTTTTTTTCCCACTAGTAAATACAAATTTTCAGATTTTCTTTCCAATTTTATTGTAAAAAAAATATTAGATTTATTTCGAGTTAAAAGGCAACAATACGTAGCTCATATCATAGTGTTTAATCACGATTATAAACATCTGTTCGATTTCTAATCGCTGTGTCTACGATGACGCAACAATACTAACTTAAGTGCGATTTAATTTTATAAGGAAACTGCTTTTCTGTTTAATAAACAACAGGAATGGTTTCGATTTCATTTTTCCTTTTGTTTTATTCCTTTGGTTTTTAAAGCGCATCGAATAATTAAAACATTTACGCACGTGTGTATTGTATTTAATTTTCTTGCTTTGTTTTGTACAGTTAAAAATTAGCGCTAGTATTATCAATCAGTACAATGGAAGTAGAGCGATTAAATTCCATAATCGCGCCCATAAATCGGTATTCATGTATAATGCAAACATAATTACCTGTACAACTCCCGATAAGCAGTCAGGTAACACTCCATTTTTAAAGCATCGGAATTCTCGGCGCATTCCTGGAATGATTCGTAAACTAATTTAACGTTAAAAGTCCAATTTCGATCGACACTATCTTCTTTCTCGTCCGACATTCTCGTGTAGTCTCGTGAGGGAACACGAGAAGGGAAACGTTCGTGTGATATATAGGAAGCAGTGGGCGTACCCCAGTGTCTCCAATCGACCAATCGACACGCTGGATTTTAACACTTGTAATTGTTACCGCTTCGATTAATTTACGACTTTTTCGCGCTCTTCCGTAAATTATTCTCTTTTTAATTACGTTCCTCTCCAACGAAAAGTAAGGGAATTTATTAAAATCGTAGATCGATAGGGAAATGTTTAAAGGAGTGATGTCCGGTGTTGCTCTTGTTTTTGCGGGGGTCGGGAGAGGGTGATAAAAACGAGTCTCGCGAGTGACTTAAACGTACGTTTATTGAGCCGAGTAATCGCGGTAACGAAACTAGAACACAAAAATTGCTTGGGCCTTACAGGTGATTGGGGGTAGAGACACCGCAATATTTTTTCTAGAGAATACTCGTGCCAATTTTGGTGCGGATACGTTGAACGGTATAGGAGCCTTTACCTAATATACATACAAATTTTGACTTTTATATCACATAAAGATACAAGTAAAAGTTGCAGAACGTGAAAGCGGAATCGGTAGAATTTTCATTATAAATAGAAGCTAGGTCAAAGTCGCAAGGGCGTGGTAGGCGCATTATCCATTTTTGGAATTTATAGGGAAGAAGAAATTTTCTTTCTCGACAAACTTCTATTATAGAAATTTCGCCATCGTTTGTTTAAATTTGAAAAGGATATCAATATATATTATGGCAAATTAATGTATTAACGTTGTAGTAATACGTTATCGAATTAGATTGGTGGTGTTTAACTTGTACTATTTATAACAATGCAACGTTTTAATAAATTTTTAATTTGTGCAAAAGTAATAAGGTTTTAATATTTAATTCGAATAGACAAAGATTTATTTCGAAAAAAGAGTAATTCTTATTTTAGAAAGATAAATCAAAGAAGAAAATAATACCATAGTTTCTAAATTATCATCGTCAGTTGTCATTGGTGTAATTTTATTTCGTATAGATTGCTCCCTACAATTAGGATCTTTATTTGATTAAAAAAAAGTGAAAATTGAATAATTGTGAAACGTGTAAAATATATACTAACTGAAATAAGCAGCATTAATTACATTTTAAACACCAGCCGCTTGTTAGCTCGCATACTATTTCTCTTTACTCTTCCCGCCCTATTGGTACTAACAGAGTCCTTTTAATTAAGCCCATTATGGGTTCGTCCAGACCCACAATGGAGCGGACGGTGATGAAGGCACGACATATCCGGGACTGACCGTCTACCCCCGAAAAATTCCTGGGGTTTACCGATCCTGGCAGCAGTAAGTTGATATCTTAACCTCTCGGCCAAGTTTACAGAATGATCACAAAATTATATACAGTTTATGGTATTTTGAGTGCGTTGTCGAGGTGTTCTTTGTGTCCCAATTAGAATGCCGATAACGTACTGTATCGGTGAAAGGACGTCGACTGAGGTTGTAATGGCGTGGAGCCATAGTGTTTGGTTATCTTCACCGTCTCTATTCACACAGAATATCTGAAAATGAAGATCTCGGACCTATAAAATGTACCGTATTATATAGAAAACACCATATACTGTATCCAGGACCTATAAACGACTTCGAGTTAACGCAGTTCGACTTAGCGAGATTTTACTGTATTATTATAAGTAGGTTATAACCTACCTATAACCTATGATTTAACTCTGCATATTATGTATGAGAAGAAATCTAGTTTTTAGTCTAATTTACAATAAAAAGCATGTAACTGAAATATCCACCTATTAATTGTTGAGATTGTGCACCGATTAAAAGAATAATTTCAGTGGATAAATGTGAGGTCCAGAAATAGTTTTCATTTAATAAGCAAGGGTATAATTTAATAAATTAACAAACAACGAAAAACTAGTTAAGTAAGTGTCGAGCCGGCGACACCAGACTTGACATCGTCGCTGATAAAGGAAAGAGAAAAAGGAGATGAATCAAAGAACAAAAGAAAATGAAAAAGGAAATTGTTTAAAACGCAATAAGGAAAAGGAAGCTGCTTTATTTCTTTAGCTTCTGGTGTCTTATCCTAAAACCCTCCAGTTATAGGGGAAAACAGAACGGTTTTAAGCTAAAACTTCTTCCGATGATCAGAATCGAAATGGATTCCAGTGCCATTGCTGTAGAAGATAATGGAAAACAGTGTTGATGATTATTTGCCCTACGTTCTTCGAGATATGGCACCCGACGTGATGAATCGCATTATGGAATTAACTCGTTCGACTTTACGAACGACGGTTTAAGTTTACCTACGTAGTCCCAATGGCGGCGCTTCCGACTGTTCGTACTCTTCGCCGATTGTTTAACGTCACTAGTTATTGATTCACGGTAGTTCTTGGACAAAAGAAAAAAAAAGGAAACGTCTACTAAAAATGTAGAGAGATGTAATCACTTTACTAAAAGGATGCTATTAGATTTTAGTGGTTGAAGGCCAAAGAACGAAAAGATACAGTCGTGTGTTATGTATTTCGAGTTGGGTTGGACTTAATGAACACTTCACTTGTTAGTACTTACAATTTCTTTTTTTACTTTTATTTTTATAAAACTCATCTCTATTCTCAAATTGAAGCTTTTCTTATCATTTTATAATAAAAATAATACAAAAAGATTCTGTAAATAAAATCTAGTAACATATGACGCTATACACAATATTAAATTTGCCTGGAAAGTGACACGACTGGTTGCTGGATTTTTCAACTCAGATACTGATTTTTCCTTGTTAAAAGACTGTAAATACTATTTTAACTCGATATGGAACATTATTTACAGTACTCATAGCCCAGATAATTCCCCCAAGGCCCAACGAGCTTAACGGGTAACTGTTTATTCCAGTCAGGTCGGTTGGAGCCTTTTTGTTAATATGTTACCGTAATATGGGGAAAAGAATAAAATGTATTTAACCCATTCTCCTAGTTAATACAGTGCTTTCCCATCGAATGATACTCATTTGTCAGAACTGTTTTAATAACCAGTACACACAAGACTTTGTTCTTGGAATTCAAATACGGATTGTTAGGGAAAATTTAAGAAATTATACTTCAGCTAAGTTACAAAGCTAAACATTTTTACTTACCAGAGCCATATTTACGGGTGGATAATGAGTTAGAGGTGATTAGATGATAATGAATTACAGGTTGACAAATAGAATAAATATAGAATGGCAGGAACTCAAACAGTATTATTAGATATTGATAGAGATGGTATTGAGTCTTAAAGGCATGACACTTTGTACAGACAGTGTGTGTGTATATATATAGTCAAGTCTGCATAAGTCGACACCATCGGTTAAGTAATCACTTTTCTGTGGTCCCGGCCGACTTACATAGGCATTAATGTTAAAAATCTCCGGTTTACTCGACACCGTTTAACTCGCCACCACTGGATAAGTCGACATACTTTTGCTGTCCCACACTCCGATGAGTCGTCACCCCCTCCTGAAAAAATGAATTCACTCCGCACGTGTGGTGAGAACTCGTTTTTTTTTCAGGAGAAAATGTATATTTTCTTTTTGTTAATTTGTTATTATTTTATACATAAAAATACATAAATGTTAACGAATTTTTATTAATATGTATGTATATATATATATATATATTACTAGCTGACCCGGCCACACGTTGTTGTGGTGGCTCAAAATGTATCTATTATAAATGTATAACACTTTTCCCGCGGGGGGAATTTCAAAAAATCCCTTCTTAGTGTACATTCTCTTGACGTACCCTATTAAAACGCAATCAAAAACGCATCTAAAATAGCCGAGTTCTTCACAGTAAGCCTTAATCCCGTCACTTTTCCCGCTGGGGAATATCGAAAAATCCTTTTTTAGTGTATATTCTGTTGACGTAACCTATTAAAACGCAATTAAAAACGCAAAAAACCGCATGTAAAATAGTATAATAGAAGCCGAGTTCTTCACGGTAAGCCTTAATCCCGTCCATCTCCCCCCACTGGGGGAATTTCGACATGTATATTATATAAAAACACGTGCGTATTCGAATGCAACGTTGTGTCAAAATTTCAAAGGAATCGGTAGGAACAAACGAACGTTATATTTTATGTATATAGATAGATAGAAAATGATCTGCTTCAGTCCATTCTCACAGAAAAGCATAATGCCTCACAGAAAAGCAAACGTACGTCGTCGGAAGTTAGCGCCATCTGTTGGACATAAAAGCCTTAATCCATATATAAATATATTTTTGAAAGGGGGGAAATGGTGTAGGGGTATGAAAAATAGATAGTAGCCGATTCTCAGACCTACTGAGTATGCATATAAAATTTGGTAAAAATCGGTAAAGCCGTTTCGGAGGAGTACGGTAACAAAAATTGTGACACGAGAATTTTATATATAAGATTATTATTATTATTGGGTATACTATAGATTACTCCCTATGGAATTTCGTGTGTTTGGGTATATATCTGAACTCAGGGGACCGAGACGAGTTCAACGATACTCTACTTTTGGACCGGAGACGAAACATAAAAAAGTTATCATACTTTTTTCCGGCGATCGCGCGATGATAGGGAGTCGCGTCGCTCTCCTCTAAGTCGGCCTCGCTATCGCGATCGGGAGTCCCATCGCTTGCCGTTAAAATTGCCTTTAGTAGACGTTTCCCCTTTTCTTTACTTTGTTCAATAACTACCGTGAATGAATAACTAGTGACGTTTAGCACATAGCGGCCTGCCGGCGGCTCCCCTCCGGGAAGTCAGTCGAGAGCACGAACGTTCGCTGCCATAAGTAACATTAACCGAAATGGCGATCGCGCGATGATCGGAAGTCGCGTCCCTCTCTCCGCTCTCGTATCGCGTGTTTAACCCTACTGGAGATAACCGTAGTCCGACGTCACGGTTTGCAGACTTTACCGCAAGATGGCAGTACTAGCAACTACGGTGCCGTCTTCGTGAGAGCATTAAAAAAGTATGGTAAGTGAAAAAGTATGATAACTTTTTATTTTTCGTCTCCGGTCTAAAAATAGGGGACCGTTGAACTCGTCTCGGTCCCCTGAGTTCCAATATATAATTAAAGTCCTGAAATTCCATAGGGGGTAATCTATAGTACACCCCAGAAACTGACTACTTAACCGATGGTGTCGACTTATGCGGACTCGACTGTATAACTATTCAACTATGCTCAAAAACATTTGCCAACTACTTCCAAGAATACACTGTCTTTTCGCAACTAGATGGCGCCACCAACTGTCCAACGGTTAATAACAGGAATGCCTGGCGTAGAACCTCAAGCCTCATTAGCTCAATACCAACCAAAGTATGTAATTTCTGGAGGAAATTTGAAATATTTATAGGAAGAAGCTATATATTTTTAAACAATTCATAGGAGAAAGATATTTCCGGTGGGATATTGTAAATAGCTTGAAAATTTGAGAATTGCGTTTATAAATAAATGGTTTCTGGTGTTGAAGTCTCTCTCGGGGAAATGCGGGCCCGGGCGGCACATCTGAGAGCGCGGGCCCGGGCAGCATTGTCTCGGGGCAATGCGGGCCCGGGCAGCAATCTCAGAAAGATGCGGGCCACGGGCGGCACACCTTAGGGCGTTGCGGGTCCAGGCCAGCGTGTCTCAGTGCAGAGTCCTCCGATCCTTGCACTAGGATCCAAGTGCAATGATCGAATTCTGCCCCAAACTGGGGCTCATGGAGTGTCTTATTTTTGGTACACGGGGTTTGTATATTTGACGAGTTGTCCCCTTCCTTAGAAATCCAAATTTAGGAAACCTTTTCAGATCGGTATTTTCCAAATACCTGCACTTAGCATTTCTTAGTGTCTAATAGTGTGTATTATTTACTCGTTACTAATATTGTTATATGTTTCCTACTTCTTATCGCTTCTTAATATTGTGAAGCTGCCGGGGGAAAGAAATTTACAAAAATAACAATTATATGAGATTTATTGTTATCGTATGGACTGCCGAGCGGTAACAGTCAACATGAGGGAGCGGTTGAGTCAGAGATCGATGCCTCGTTTACAAACAACACAACCCGTTTATTAGAAAATTAACTTACAATAAAAGTAGTATTGTCACCAAGGGTTGAAGTGCTTGTATGTTTCGGCGCTCAGTCTTCGAAAGAAAAAGAGGAAAGTCCAACCACGAAAATGGTTTCCATTTGCTGACCGGATGTTGCATTCTAAGACCAAGTTCCCGAACAGGAAACGATGTCCGGTGAATGCAGATCGGAATTTTTGAAGTTTCTCTCAACAAAGGTCTATAAATTTCGGAGGATACAGCGGCAAAGATGGAACCTTGCGGGAAACACCTCAGCCAGGGACATAGCATCGCGGGCAAGGAACCGAGTGTCCTTGTGGCCTAAGCTTAAATATCTTGTGGTCTCGCAAATCGTTACTTTATTGGTTATTAATTCCCTTTCTTGATCACCGATAGGTCTTTGTTATCAGGTGAAATTGGGCCAGATCGGTTCCCGAGAAAGACGATTGTCTATGAACACAATTCGACAGCGTCTTTCGTTCGGTGTTGAGCGAACCTTGAACTGTACCGTAACTAACATTCCTTTTTTTGTTCGTCTTGTCTTCTAAAGAATTTAATTCCCAAATTTTTCTCTTTTTTACCGCGTGATTTTAATATTAAAATAATTTTATTTTTCCTTTTCCTTTATAATTGAGTTCCCTTAATTTTAATTAATCGCGAAGAACAAGATTCGTTTTTGTTTGGAATTTTGGTTAAAAGAATGTTTTTCATCCCAGCCCAGGGCCTCACATATACGTCAGAGCACATATACGAGGCTGGTATGTTCAGGCTCTACAGATTCGTCCTCACATATTGCGCTGCAGATTCTTCATACTTGTAGCTGACCGAAGTCGTAATTTTATCTGGTCTCGGTAGGCGGCAAGTCTGGAAACGCGGGCAACCTGGGTTCTATTCCTAGTTAAAAGTCGTGAATGTAACGTGACTTTGAGTTTCCTGGGAAATCCTACTGTGTGCGGCCGAGAAATATCTTTTTAGAAAATAGCCGTTTGCAGCCCTGCGACAAAAGGTAACACACGAGGTATCATCAATGTCCCTTGCGCCCTTAGGCACTGTCATACAGGATAGTTCCACAGACCAGCACGCCAGCAGTAGGGCAATGTGCCACTCAGTGCTGTAACGAGGCAGGTGCGACAGCATAGTGTCCAAGACTGAAATATGGTATAAAAGTGATTAGTCTTATGATTTCTGTGGTCATTCATGCTTGCAAAAATGAAAAGGACACAAAACCAGAGCGTAGCTTTTAGATTTTCGAAGAAGTTGCAAGATGTAAGTGGAATAGAACAAGAAAATGGTATTTGAGACTATTTTCGAAAAGAAATGACAAATTTAATGCTCAATACAACGAACTTATATCACCAGTATGGAGGACCAACACAGACATTACTCTAATTATTTCTAAGCACGCGGTTTAAATTATATGGCAAAATACGTTTCAAAATGCGAAAAACTTCTCAATCATACGTCGATCTACTCAGAGAAATAGCTAACAGCTCTAACTCGGAATCAAGTCCAACAACATTAATTAATAAAATAACTTCTACTTTCATCTGTAGCAGAAAAAGATTATTCTTCCGATGAAGTAGCACGTTTGTTAAGGGATTTTCGTTATTTCCAGCAAGTACAACTTTTGTATATTTAAGTCTGAAGGATGAATGAATAAATATAAACCAACAAGGTCATAACGTCTCAATTATTGAGATACAGAAGAGACAGAAGAAATCTCTTTACTTGAATTTTCAAGGACATACAGATACAAAAAAGAGAAATACATTAAAGGAGCAAAAGGAACTGTCGTAAAGATAATTCCTCGGATAACTGCAGGTGTTAGCTTTCAACAGGACGAGGTTTACTACAAAATTCAAGCTACACTACGTCTGCCTCGGAGAGAAAATATAAACCATTGCAAACCCGAATACACGAGTTAGAAAAAACTATTTTTCATGTCAGGTTGAGAAAGAGATCGATGTACCAATTTTTCCCGACGATAATGTTAAAGAGGGCGTCGAATGCGATACGAACTTGTATAACAAGAAGACGTGGCGAAATGGAAGCTTTGAGATTGGCACCGGTCAATTTAGACTTCCGAGATGGATCAGGAAAGCGCGCTTTCCACCAAGCGTTTGATTGGAATACAGTCGAAGAACGTCGCGCGAACGAAATATTGAAATTCGCGAATAATTGTAAGGAAATTATCGCAGCTCGAGCAGTCACCAGAAAATTCCGGCAACACTACGAGATTAAATCGAGAGCAAGAAACGATATATAATCTCTGCAAAGATCAGCTTCCGAATAGATCTGAAATTAAGCCAGTACTTATTAAGGAGAAAGCCCGCACTAGAAAAAGCACATTAATCGACGTCATAGTTAAATCGGTAAGCAAAACCCTAGCGAACGATAGCATCCGAGTGCCTGCTTCGACAAGTGCTGCAGCCATCAACGTGAATGGTAAAACAATTCGGTTTTCCAAGAATTCCGATTCGTTCTTTTAAAGAACTGGTTGGAGAATGGCTTCGAAACTTTCGGGTTGCATTAAGTAGTACTCAACACCCGATTTTCCACGGATATTCTATCATCGGGACAACCCTAATATCGAAAATTTACAACAGACGCTGCGAAGCAAAGGGGACGTCGATGAGCCGTTCGGAGGCGTGTTTGCCGGCTTCGGCGATATCCGGCAGTCACCTCCCGCGAAAGACATACCGCTATTTGTAAACCGTAAAGAAGAATTTTCTTCTCCGGGACAAACTGCTTTTATCAATAGTACACTACAAAAAACGTTTCAATTAACTACATTAATAAAAGAAGACACTGTTCGGAAATATATTAGATAGTGTTGCGATCGGGAAACCGAAGCGGCACGAATGGGAGGCATTAATAACAAGAAGGAAGACAATTTTACGTCCATCGGATAAAGAAACGTCGAAAGATTCCGTTAGATTATTTCCTAGGAATGAAATGGTTACTTCGAATAATAAATCGTTCCTGGCTAATAGATCGGTCATACGCGCTCAGATTTAGATACGTAGTATTCATCTAGTTACTACAATAACAAAGTGTGTTTCTTCGTGGCTTCATTTATTGCTTTTTTTCTCGACAGATGGCGGTACTACATAACAGAACGCGATACTTCCTGTTTGTGATTATTTTTTAGTTATGTTATTATTATTAATACATTCCACGTTTTCCGTTATTCGGCGTAGCGCTTGCTATCTGCTAGCGGTTATGTGAAATGTTTAACTTCCTGCTGGCGTGTTAGAAGGAACACAACACCTGGCATCCCGCTAATAAAAATGGATCGCGTTTTCGCAGCATCTATTATAAATGTTTTGAGTATTTATTCGGAATCTGTTATAAATTCCAATTTTAGCTTTTCAAAAATGACAACGACGAGCAACAAGACTCGTCTTTAATAGCTGTAATCGATTCCAACGAGGAATATCGGGAAGATAGGTCCAAAATATCTGGCTATGTTCCTGACATAAACTAGTAGTGTTTTGTCGCCGTGCATCATACTTTTCCTATTAGCGACAGTCGTGGCGGTGATCTATCTAACTGCATTCGGGGGAAACATTTTGAATTGAAATCACGTGACTTACAATTTGCGTCGGAACTTCCTATATACTTAATTGGAGCCTCCCGTCCCCGATCTATCCATATCTATCTCAGCTTTTATCCCTGTAACTCCGTTTTAGAGATCGAGGAAGGACGCACAGCAGACGTATAACGGTGGAAATTTACAGGTCTACAATTTTTTTCAAATTGCAGCCCGATAATTTTACTAAAATATTACTATAAAAATTTACAAAAGAATGAAATTTTATGTTTCGAATATAATACAAGTCATTTAGTTTGCTGGTTGTTCACTTTATTTTCCGTAGTTTTAATTCTTATCGCTCCTTCCTTGTTGCATGCAGATATAAACTGACACTACTGGCGCATCCGATAGTGTATACTTTGTAAACGTTACTTAACTTAAAATAGATTAAATATTTATTATTATTTTAACCGTAAAGATGTTTAAGACAATTTCGCATCTTTTTCTTCGTTATTAGTCAATGATTCGTCACTAGAAAACCGTTGTGCCGAATACCATTGGTCGGAACTAACGAACGAAATATACGATGAACTTTTAGAAACTGGTTGAACGTCTTCGCTTTCCAATTCCGAAACGTATTGTGAGTTTTCTTCTTGTAATTGTTCTACTGTCGAATCGTTGTGTTCGGTAATTAATTTTGAATTTTCGTATTCGTCGTTTTCATTTGTCTAAAATGGCGTTAATTCGTGTATTTAAAAAACAATATTTTAAATGGAATTAAAAGTATTTTAATATCAAATTCTTGCATTCTGTAGTTAATTTTTATAAAAAGTACAGAATTTATTTATTTTTTTTTGCGAAAACATTAATATAAAAATAAAAATAATATTGAAAATCGCCATTTCTATTACATTCGTTGACGATACACTTATACACAACTGAACTTATCGGTATTATGAATGACTTATTAATAGGAGTTATTAACGCCTCATCCATTCCGCAATGTATGCTCATATGTTCGTAGAATCAGAAGGTTTACAGGCTTCATTTGAGCAGCCCGTGTTATTTGTCGAAAATTAATATTTTTCGACACAATGTAAACTTACCTTAGTAACTTCATTTTTAACGGTATTATTTTTACGGCCAGTGTTTTTGACATTTTCTATTGATACAAATTTTCTTATTTCTTCTGTTATATCATTTGAAAAACCATATTCTTTCTTTTGTTTGTCATTTTCACAACTAAACAGTTGATGTTCCTCTTTTGCCTCGTTCTCTTTCATTTGTTGACTTATTTCTTAACACGGATATGTATTATCTTTATGACATTCATAAATATGAAAATTCGAATGATTAAATTATTTAATATGACCTTTATATGAATTTGAAGAAAATTTTTTACCAGTTTTCTGCTCGAGTAGTGTTTCGACTCTGTTTTCTTTTTCTTTTTTGTTCTTGTAGTGTCCATGTTCGCGATTAAAGGAACAAACTAATTCCTGGGTTCCGAATATAGCCTTTTCTTTAACTGTGTTTTCGTGTAAAAGCTTGGCATTTCTGCAAAGAATTTCTTCTTTCCGTTCGAAAGAGCCCGTTAGTGTCATCGATTCAATTTGTACGATTAATTTTGGTTTATCAATTTTATTAAATACGTTTCCTTCGCAACATTCATCCTCCTTTGTCATTCCGTGTGTACGTGTGTTGAAGAATTCGGGTAAAGGCGAGTGGCTTTCGGACGCGTGTTCTGTTGAATTCGTTTTAATATAATTCGGCATTCTGCGAAAAATTTCATTAAGTTGGAATAAGAATTTCTTTAATGTTTTAATGAAATAATTATACTAGAACATTGTAAAAATATAGAATTGAAATTAAACAAACCTTTTCTCTTTGGTAAATATCTTCTGAAAGAGTGCAATTAAAATTTTCTTGGCACGTCTTTTACTGTTGTTTTTATTATTGCTACCCTGAGGTTTTCCTTCAGCAGTTTCTTTATATATATCCGTAATTATGAACTGCCGTAATCAATTCTTATACGTCCGGAATGGCAAAGTTCGTCTTAACTCTTTGTCTAAAAACAATAGATTAAATGTTATTGTTTGCTTTGTAATAAGAATAACAATTTCATTAAAAGTTCAAAGATTGTTACGAGATGAACAGTACATTTTGAATAGAATAAATTGCTGAAAATTAGTATATAACCATATATATAACTTGATATAACTTGAATAATTGTAAATAATTGTCAAGTCTTTTTCAATGAAGCGTTAAAATTTAAAAAGGGTTATCATTTTATAAATCCTCAACATTTTTAAATAAAGCCTTCAAAAGGACTATAAAAGTGGCGAAAGAGCTATTAAGCATACGCAAACACCAGATTTTCTGGTAACTTGGTGTCGCTAAAATCTCTCTCGTTGTAAATCTAGGATAAAAATGCTAAATTTTGGATTGCATAAGTCCAAAACGATCCAAGGAATTTATTCAAAATTTAAGTCTTTCGTAGTCCATATCGTGGACACTAAATACTTTAAATTTGATTCAAATCGGTTCATTGGTCTTGGAGATATTAACGGTCAAATTGCTCGAAGGTGCTTCGAGTGAAAATGACTTAATTAATTAATGTTAATTTTAAAAATATAAACTTTTAGAATAAACCTAATAAGATTTTAAATCAACTGTTGAACTGAAAAATAAAAGTTTTCTTTGAGTTTTTAAACATATACTGCCTAGTATACAAGGTAAAATGGATGGATAGCATAAAGAATTAAAGGTCAAGCTAAAGCTTGACCTTTAATTCGAAACCACAAAAAATACAACACAATGAGCTAAAGAACATGTTGTTTAGACATCTGAGTACTAAAATTTACCAGGTGGAGTATCCACAGGGCAATGGCGAATGCAGAAATATTTAAAGAGGTACAGGAAAGAAACAACACACTTTATAAAATTTTTACTATTTGATTTACTCGGCTTTGCTCGCGACAAACCTGCAGAAGAGGTACGGCTGTATTTTGCACACCTCCTAAATTCGCTGTTGTCCGCAGAAGATCATGATACGAGATGAATGATGATTGCTGATATTGGGGACGAATTTAAGTATTGATCATCATACTAAAAAGAAACTAAAGCTGACAAGGGCTCTGTACTAATGTACAACTTTCATTAAAGTTTAACTCCACTCGAGATATGACACAAGACTCCCTTGATCTGTAAGTACCAAAATTTAATAGCATAAATGCCTCAAATATAGAAATAAACCTGCCCAGTATCAAACGTTTTGGTTCATCCAGACCTCGGATATAATGCAAAATATACGCCAATGCGCCCTCGCGCGCATACACACACACACACGCACACACACGCACACACACACACACACATTTCAGGTATCAGTTTTTGATTTTTTGGGGTTCGAAGATGTCAAAACATCACGATTCCGAAAAGCCCAAAAGGCCAAATGTGACACGATTACAATATTATAACAACCGAGAATGTGACAAGAAAGTAAAAATTTAAGATGTTAATAATTACAGTACTTTCCTATGTTATGTTCCATGTTAATTTTTTACAAAACACATCTGCACCCTTAATATTAAGCTTTTTGTCATTTTATACTAATTACTAATATAAAAAGTTTTTGTAATAAAATCTCACAACAGATGGCGCCAGATTCAAGTATATTTATTATGATTAATAACATAAAAGTTATTTTTCAAATAAAATCTGTTAACAGCCAGGAAAGTTATGCAACTCGCTGCTGGATTTTTTGTACATAAATGCGTATATGTATTTGTGAAATACATTCTGTAACAGAAGAAACTTCAGACGTTTCAATTAACTAGACAATGCGAATTATTATTGTTTTCTTTCTAGAATTTGTAACTTCTTGACATTAGCTCCATTTGCTTCTAAAGGTGTAAGCCGAGAAACAAAATAAAAATTTTAACTCTAAGGCTTTAATTACCCATAAAAATAAATCTTAAAACAAACTTAACTTTGATTTATCTTCGTATAAATTTACTCGATGTGAAAAATTTCGAATGGAGATAATTAAAATTAGACGTTTGACAGCATAACAATAAAACAATTAAAATCTTGTAGATGTATACCTAAAAACTTTCAAAGGTTTTTAAATTAAAAAAATTATTTTAATATATTAAAGAAAATTTTAGAAACGCTTTTATTGGTCATTTTTTTCGAGAGATGATATAGGGGATTGGACCACCCCAACGTATACATCACTACAATACACACGATAAATTCTGCATTTGATTACGTTTATCGGGTTCGGGGTAAGGAAGGCGATGGGTGTGACCGCCCCTAAAACATTAAATGCATTAAGGCGTACACTCAATGTTTTAGCCTTCTATCTTAATTAGAAGTGGGTGAAATTAGTTTTGGGGACGAAACAAGTATTTAATAATAATACCTAAAGTATTAAAACTTATTGGGTTTTATACACTTATCCTATAATAATGACATTAATATCATTTTGAATGAAACTATGTCCAGGGGGCATTTAAATTTATGAGAATTCTTTTTCTGTTTATTACGAATACAAAGAGACGATCAATTATTGTTATCGTTGGTCAACCTTTGCAATAACTTAAAAACAATTTTATTCTTCAAAGAATTAAATAAACAAAGAAAACATTCACGTTGTGTCGAATTACAGTATTTATTTCTTTATATATTTATTAAATTTTATATCCAGACAGTGCACTTGGTAGTTGGATTAAGGGGAGATCCAACTGGACAGTTGAAATCCTTGGCAAAATCCTTGGAATTTGAAACAGTAGCTAAAATCCTATTTAACAATGAGATAATTATAAACCTATCGAAATGAATAGGAAAAATAAAAGATTTTTTTGTTTTTACCTATTTCTAGCTGGAGGGTGAACATCGTAAAGCACTCTACTCCGAAGGTTGTTCTTGGAATAAGAGCTGCACCAACCCTATTATTTATTATTAAATATTTAATCCTTTGTAAAGTCTGGAAATGCATTAAAAGTAAATATTTAATACTGGTTTAAATCTTACAGTTGCGTAAGATATCCAAAATAACTGATTGGGAGTATAATCCAAGCCCGGAAGCTTCGGTTCCGAAATGCGATGATCCGAAACCCATGTTCTATATGCCTAATAATTAAAATTGAAATAAGATGGGCGATAAATTAATAATAGATTTATTTATTGATATTTTAACCTTTAATTTCAGAAAGTTACAATAGATCTCAACAGGTGGCGACATTCGATCGGCTTCTAATTAGCACTTGAATGATTCAGTTTAATTATAAGTTTTAATGTCTTGAAAGAATTTTAAATGAGTAAATACATTTTACATTTTATCGTATTAAATGTTAATTTTAACTTTCCAATACTTTTTAAATTATTGCTTTAAGAGTAAAATGCTCTAGAATGGGGAAAATAGTATCTTTATAACGATTTTTTTCACTCTTTCTGCTCTAAGTATTCACACGGGGCCCTCTTAATGTCCTTACTGGACACTATAAGGGCCCTGGAATAAAGAGCCTCTTAGTGCACTAAGATGACTTTTATTCCGTACCCATCATGTGCCCAGAAAGGGCACTAAGAGGGCCCTATCTGGAATAAAAAGCCAATGACGAGTATGGAATAAAGAGCCTCTCGGTGCCCTTTCTGGATACTAAGAGGCTCTTTATTCCACATCCATCGTGGATTCGGCCAGGCCCGCAATGGGCCCGACACACCCGGGACAGACCACCCATCTTTAACGGATCGTAACTAGACCCAAAATTAATTAAAAACTGCTTAAAATATAAGTTTTTATTAAAATATTTTAAAACATTTCCTTATTTTTTCCTTTACTTTCTAAAAAGAAAACATACCAAATAAGATTCTCTAACTCCACAATTGTCCGCAATATTTTCTCCTAACGTCTGGGTACCATTTAACTATACAACAATTAATTATAATATTAATTATACTTATTATTATTTACAAAATTAGAAAGTGAAATTTTCTATTTACCTTCCGATGCAATTCAGTAATATAAAATCGATTGTATTGTTTGACCAGGCATTCGGACGTCTTCATGAACTTTTGATATGTGTCGTCAGCCCACCATAATTTCCAATTTCCGTTTTTATCATACCAGGCTCCTAAAATTATTATTGTTTCTCATTTCTTTCTACAAGTAATATCGTGCTGATTATTACGTTTCTAACTTAATTATTAACGTACATTTAAATAGGAAAATTCTTAGCCTAGTACGAGGAAGAAAACACGTAAATTCTCCTTACAAATGTAAGGATTGGTCCACTTTCTTAAAGGAAATTATTTGTAAAAACCGACATTTATAAATAAAATTATAAATCGCTTTTAAATCTTTCAAGATAATATTTAATATTGTTCTTTACATAGGTTTTACTGTATTTGATAGAACATTTTAAAGTGGGTCTAAGTTACCTTTATTGTCGAAAGCGTGAGTCATTTCGTGTCCTACTATACTTCCCAAGCGGCCGTAATTTATGTAACTTGAAAGAAAAATACACAAGCTTGCATTATCTACATACAAGCTTAGATATGTTTTAATTCATTTCCTGTGAACTCACTGTGGATAGTGTTCGTTAAACATAACGTCTTGAAGGATTCCAACAGGGATATCTGTTGGGAAATTTCGTTAATTAAACAGAGAAATTCAAATCTTAAAATAGAATACATACTCATGGTATTTAAAAATGGAGAATAATACGCATTAGCCATTAGAATTCTTGTATGTCCCCTTAAACTAAACGTTAAAAGTAATTATAATTATAAAGGTATTACCTTATAAAAGGTAATTATAAAAGTATATTTAATATAAAATACGATGTAAAAATCTACCAACATGGCTTTGTTAATTGGTTTGTTCAAACCTTCCATCAGCTTTTGATACTGATATTTTCTAGCACTTTGTACGTTTTCGTAATGAGAATTCCCAATTATTATCTGAAATTACAATATTATTTATATTTTAAAGAAAATAATAACTTTAAAATTTTCATTTTTACCTTTTCGTAATGTTTATTTAACTGCGAGTCATTAAAAATATCATCCGAGCAGCCAATTACGATTGACATTGCGTGAGCCTGAATTAATATAAAATACAAATAAATTAATAATTATTGAGTGTTAACATTTAATAAAGTGCTTTAAAATTTTGAATACGAGGTGCATTCGCTAGTATACTACGTCAATTTGGCGCAATTTGGCCCGCACTCCCTCGAAATGTTCTGTGGTCCAAAGGTGCCACGTGGTTCCCGGTTGAAAACAACTGGAATAAGGCAGCGCATCACGCGGACAGGAAGAAATGCATCGCCGGAAGACTTTCTACTGGAAATTGGCCCTTATTTAGGTGTTAGACACGTGGAATTCGCCACGTGTTTAACGCTTAAATAGATGCTGGGCACGTGTCGTTTTGCAGATTTTCACGAAGAAACGGCGGCAGAGGCGCGAATCCGCCATCAATTACCAGTGTTCGGCGGTTTTATCCACTCACCCACCGATAAACGGTGAGTATTTAGTAGATAGTATTTATAAAAAATGCATTGTATAAATAGTAGAGTTTTTAGGAAAAAATATAAATATCTTCTCATTCATTTGACTTTGATGATTTGTGGTTTAATACGAGCAATCGTCTGGCAATTGGTGTTAATTCGACAATAATCTCAGTTAAACGTTTTTCTGTAATTTAATAAATACTGGTTTCTCTCGCTATCCGAAAGTAGAGCATTCCTATGAGATCTTTCGTAAAGCGAAGAAACAATTACCATTAATTTACATGGGAACATTCTCATACCAAAAAAATAACCTACCAAATCGTATCAAATAGCACAGGTTACCTGGAGACAAGGGGTGTCAAATATGTCATCAGATTACTTCCCTTTTAGACCAGTTAGTGTGTGTGTGTGTGTGTGTGAAGAGAATACCGACTGTAGATATTAGAATAAATGATTTATTTTGTGACAGCTTTTCATTTATTTGAAACAGAAATTAGACCTGTTTACTGTAGGAACGTTTGCCAGTGAATTTATGACATTTGTCTGTATATTTCTATATAAATTGATAACGTCGACAGATGAAAATTTACTCGGCAACAATCACTCGACATCAGGTTATGAAAGTTTTCCACGTTGATATTCTTATAAATTCGGAATGATGGTGCCATTTGTTGTTCCTATCTAGTAAAGAGATCAATCATAAACGATTGAATTAACTTCTGCGATAAGGAGATTTATTATTCTCTATAAATGGGAAAAGCAGTTAAAAATACTCATCGTATTCTAATCAAGAAAAGGAGTTTAGCTTTATCAGCTTTTAATTTCCTGGCCGTTATAGAATATAACACAGAGAAAGTATAGCGGCGATCGGTCAAATTTTGACTCGCATTTCTCGACGTTTTGACACTTCGGGAGCCCAAAAATGTAAAAAATTCCATAATAAGCTTCTTGTCTATCTCGGTATATACTCGCCAGCACTATGTTGGCCTCTTTATTTCTATATATACTATTAGATTTCGGTAATTAAAGGTCGAGGGAATGGGGAGATGGAGAAATATTTCGAGTGGGGTTGGACTTAATGAAGATTTTACTCGTTATTTGCATTTATATTTTCTTTAAAAACTCACCCTTACCCCCGAAATATGCCTTTTCTTTTTTTTATAATGATTAAAAATACAAAAATTATTATAATTAACCTCTTGGGATGCCGTTGTCGTATATGACACAATTTTCCTTTCAAAGAAGAAGCAACTCTTCTTTTTTGCTTGCTAAACAATTATATTAGTTGTTCCTTTCATCATTAGAGTTTAGTGAAGCTTATTAGACCACATGCACATGTTCGGGACACTTCTAAGATTATATAAGAGTATTTTTAAAAAACTATATTAATGAGCTAGTATTTGAATGTGTCGTTGGTTCTTAGTATTACAATAATTACATTACAGTCTATGAACTGTTTTCGTATTGGCAAGTTATTTACTTTTATAGTTATTTTGTCATTTAGTCAGCAATATGTATTCTATTATTTATTTTCATTTTTTATTAAATTCATTTCTGTGATTTGGTTTTGTATAGTTATTTATCTGGTCGGCAGGATTTTTTGTTAAGAATTTATAAATTATTAATATCATAAATCATTGACATTTATTATAATTTTTTCAGTGTCAATAGATGTAATAAGGAAGGAACACGATAGGACACTCGATATCGATAGAAATTTGTGTGGACTGGAAGGCTGGTCCAGTGACGAAGACAGTGACCAAACATTTATCAACCAAACTGTCCCGAAGAATGTAAGTCATTAGATGATACATCTGACGATGATGAAAATGATGTGTAAATAGAGGAAGATTTCTTGACATCGGTGCAGTAACAGACTCCACCATTGCGCCATACAAATAGACTTAAGCCCTTGCTACCGGCTCCTGCGTTTCAGGAAGAACCCCGAAAGGGTAACGAGTGCCAGTCTGAAGAATATTTCTCGAATTATATTCCTGAGAATCACTTTGATGTCAGTGCTTGATGATGACGTGCACAAATCAAATATCACTGATTCACCTGGAAAAACTTTTGAACTGTACTGCTGATGAAATGAAAACAATTTTGGATAGCCTTCAGAAGAGATAGCAGAGCAATGAAAAAGAGGAAGAAAAACACACTTCAATATTTGAAATTTAAAGTAAAAGTGTCAAAATGGCGATTACATTCAGATAGTACAGAAAATAAAAAAATGAACAGTGAAGATGACGAAGAAAAGGAAAATAATAAAAAAATACTCCACAATACTCCAACTTTACATCCCAGAAAAATACAATGCAAAAGTGGAGCAATACACATGCCAGAAATCATTACAAATGGCAAAAATCACTGCTGCCGAATGCACTGATATAAAACTGTATGAGCTGTAGTGTACTGTATCGAATGCAAAATCCATCTGTGCCTTGTGACAAATAAAAATTGCTTCAAACCATGTCATATATAAATATAAAATGTCAATTATTGTACAAAAACAGTCAAATAAACCATTTTTACACGAACAGAACAGTTTGCATTTTGTACAGGTAGAGATCCATTGTGTCATATATGACACACGCCATTTTTTAATGACCGAAAACAAAAAATTGAAAAAAATGATAATTTACTAACAAGTGACACCCAAAGGTCAATACTGTAACAAAACTTCAATTAAAAAAAAGTTTTTTTAGTAGTGGATCTCGAGAGGGTATTCATCATTAAGACAGATGAAGTATTGTGTTCCTTCTTCATTTAAGTATGGTTACGAGTTAATGAGCTTAGGAATTGAATACGTCATTTATATACGAGAAAATTGTCGATATAATCGCTATATTGAAATCACGCAATAAGAAATAATGAGCTAACACTTAATAATATATTAAGCAGTTTTTTGGACGTTTGTGCCGATGCTCCTATCGTGTATTATGAATTTCTACACGTCAATCTATTGTGTAGTATTTATTAAAGTACCCGAGAAACTGTGTGCACTAGTAAAATAATTTATAAGAAACATTATATAGAGTACATCACTTTGTCCATTTAGCTGTCATCGATACAGAGAGTAAGTTTGTTTATTATCATATATCATATATCATATAATTCCTGAATGGAAACAAGAAAAATATACTGTATCGAGTGTTTTATTTGAGACTATGGAGGATACACTTGTATTAATTTATTAAGTAAAGAATATTAAATATTACATAATTTAATACATAAATTCTGGCGATAAACAACTGAAAAGAAATTTAAATAATTCACTTATTCCGAAGAGAATCAACGGAAAATCGTGGATACGTGGTAATATAATTATACCCGAATGTGGAGAACGAGCCTAGCGAACTGCCGGATTATCGAGATTGTACCGTATAGGCCTATTTAATTCGAAAATGATACGAGAAAATCCAATACTTATGGCGATATGTTTTATATCCGATGTTTTTTAATACTTTGAAAGAAGATAACGATAACCCTAAACATAAAATTAGACATCGACGTGTCGTCGGTTTTAACTAGTTTCTGCAGATCATTGCGACCTACTTACTTTCTATTAAGGTCAAACTTTCGTACAATCCCAACAATCGGCATTCGAATATTTCTATCCTTTTGAATACTCCATACTTTAAATATATTGCATTCTGCTTATTAATTCATTTACCAAAACACACTACTATAGTATTTTGACACTAAGCAACGATAAAGTTGTTTCATTTGTAGAGAGTTTATCGAGAACACGTAAATTTGGCAAATTTGGCCAGTGTCACACTGCATACGAAAAGCTTCGTGGTCATTAATGGTTGGGCGTTGAACAGTGTTTATTACCTTCGGAATGGGGACTACACTAAGCGATATCTCTTACATTACTAAGGTCTCTGTATAGCACGGGTGTCTGTCGTACAAATAAAGTGTTTGCTGCTGACAGTACCAAGAGTGCCACGCGGGTTAGTTCTTCTTCGGGTCTTATGCCAGATTTGATTGCATTTAGACTGCTATCTCTCTAGACATCGTTAAATAGGGGATGCTTTAATTACGATCGTCCGGTAGAAGCGAGGATTAATTATTCATAAAATATGAATAATTACTTTTTATACCTAAAATTTTGTCTTTTAAGTAAATAATAATTAACTCTACCGATTAAAAAATATAACACAAATTACAGTTCTCTTAATTTTAAATTTTAAAATACCTTTTCTAACGCTCTACTACGAGTTGTGCCGTCCATCCATTTTACTTGCTTAAGAATACATACTAGCCTTTCTTGAATTCTTCTTACCATTTCTTTCACCTGATATAATAAATAATAAAAAATTTAAAATGTAAAAGACGGTAAATTGACTATAAAATGATAATAAATAAAACTTATCTATAGGCTATATATATATACTGTAAGGACCTCCATCTCCCAACCGCCCCTAAAGTTCACCTCTAACTTTTTGTGTTTTGCAGTCAATTGTAAATACTCGGGTCAATAAATGTACGTAACATTTTACTTAATAAGACCATTGTTTTTATCGACCCGACCAATCTCCACCCCTCGAAAAACCCGAATGCCGGGCAGTAAGTTGTTTATATCTTTTATGGATACTTACAGCTTCCTTTGTTTCTTTTCGGAAATATTTCTTTGCATAAATGGACGATGCACTGTAGCTGAATATCGTTGTCGTCGAATGAATACAGAGAGACCAAACTGGAGGATGGATTTCCTTATTGACGAGTGCGCTGCGAAAATCAAAATACGACCATCGAAAGAGCTTTGGTAAATTGACGGCATTAGCAACGACCACACGATAAAACATATAATTGGCAAGATCTCTCCTCCTATTGTATATCAAACGTTAATAATCAGTTTGGAAATTAACTAAACGATAAATTTTCTTACCTTTCTTTGTCTAATCTTTTCATAAATATGCCGAATTGTCTCAAAAACTTGGGTTCTTTCACAACAACTTGATCGTTTAGTGTTAATATTACGTCCGGTAAGAAGGCATTGATAAGTCTCAACCAATCTATCTGAACACAGTATATATATATATATATATATAATTTAATTATTATAGAAATTAGATTAAAAACTATAAAAATAGCTAACTTGTGGCATAAATTCCATTAACTGTCTAATCCTCACTAAGTTGTAGCTTTCTTGCGGAGTCCTCTTGTTCGGAATGGGAAGTGCAAACTGCACCAAAATGTTCATAATGCTTATTCTGTTTTAAGTTTAAACAATAATTAGACTGTTTACCTGTGCGATTTGACGTTCTACATCTAAGGCACTAGCCATTTCAATTGCTAGATCGTCGACGTCGGCACGAGGATTCAATAAAGCGACCATTTCCACAATCATTTTCATATAAGCGCCAACGTATTTTTCGTGAAAAAATAATTGTTTCTTCATCCCAAATACGGGTTGATCGATCTATAATTTAAAAAATACATTTATTTGTTAAATTTCATAAATTAACAACTGTTGCAATCGTAATATCACGGCCGAGCCTTACAAAAATTCTTCTTATTGAAGTGTTTTTATAATCTGCTCCTATAGAGATTTTCAGGAGGATGTTTTTGTTGTATCCCATTTCGAACATCTTCTCTAAAGTTCGTATCCAATCAAAAGAACCCTCTCTCCAGTTTACATTTTCTAAAACCGGCCAATCACCCAATTGTTTAATATCATTTATAAACAAAAGTTTATCTAACTTTTCTCTCTTATCTAGAAAGATAAATTAAATATTAAAAGTTTTAAATTCTAAGAAATTAATTAATTAAAAACTCATTTAAATGTCGATAACCTAAATTTAAACAAGTCCTGTAAAACATTTTGGCCTTTTTCCAATGATTCGGTTCGGTGGAATTATCGGGAGATTCTAAAAGATCTGTTTAAAAATTGTTCATTTAAAAACTTTTACGCTGTATTTACGAGTGTATTTTTAGCAAATTCAATGGAAAAATCTTACTTTTTAGTCGAAGATGCATATTTTTATTCATTTCTGTTAGTCTTGTAGTGACAGATGTTACGTTGGGATTGGATTTTTCCCATCGACCGCATGCAAAAGAATAGAAATCTTTACAAGGATCGACACTGCGGTCCATGTAGGTCAATAGATCAGCGGCTAGAAAAATCAATAATCAATAATAACGACTTATTTTCAATACGTAGCCTTTATAAACTGTAAACTAGGTCAGGAAAGGGAAAATGACTTTCACAAACAGATCAATCAATTTTAAAGTAAGTCAAATTTTTCGCTACGGCTTACAAAATCAATAGAAGATCCCCCGAGAGAAAAGTCTAGGTTTACCGATTAATTTACTCCTAACGTCATATTTATATTACTTTATTATTAATACTTTAGCGAAACTTACCCGCAAAAACACATTCCGGACTATTGCAAATCTTCGAATCTTCTCTGGCAAAGTTGGCATCTTTATTATTTAATTGTATACATTCATAAATACCCGATTACATCAAAGACTTCGGAGGGGGTTAAAAAAAGGAAACTCTTACCTGAATTACTTAGAAAATATAGTAGAAAAGAGTACAGAAAATGGCTGAAGTTTTAAGAATGTTTATTTATTTACTTAAATTGAAAATCTGGAATATTTTTGCTTTAAAAAAACTCACCGAAAATGTCCGTTCATGTTCGATATTAATTACGAGTCGAGATCATTTATTGTTGCTTTACTTATTCCAGCGATTTACGAATCGATAATTCATCAATCGCGGATAATCTCGATTGACGATTCGATTTTCATTCTTGACATTCTATCGAAAACAGTCAAGAACAGCTGTTGGCAGTTTATGTCATTATCGTCGTTCGTATCGAGGTTTATATTCATTGGAAATTTTTGAAGAAAATACCTTACAAATCATTTAAATTTACGGAAAGGAGTGGGCTATTTGCATATTTAAAATATATAAATATATTTCGGTAAACTGGGTCTATTAAAACCGAAGGTATCGATTTTTCCTTCATTAAAATCAATAGCCGGAAAATTGTTAAGTAGAAAATAATAGCAACTAAAGACGTAAAATAGTTCCAATATATTTATTTATATTAAGATTTCTAACTTATATACACAATATTAATGATTTTTCATTAACAAAATGAACAATTTCTTTACTTAAATTTTACTTCGCGAATAAAATATTAGGTTATAATTTTTTTATATGTATGTATATATATGTATATATATAAATTAAACAATTGGAAATTCGTTTTCTTTTATAAGAAATAATACAACTATTATTATTATTATTTAAAACGATAAAACATAAATAATTCTAATTAGTCTTTGGTTGGGTCTTTCTTGTTTAAAAATGTTTTCTTATTCCATTGTTAAGGTATTGGAGTGCAAATAGACTTATCACAGAAGAATGCTGATTTATGCCTTTTTTCGAGATCGACAGGAACTGGCAAAATTGATGCACGATCTAGACGTTCCTTACGTCGTCACTAACCAAAAGTCAGCTGACCTAAACAAATACGTGGACTCGCATCGTTGGATGGCGATCCTTCCGCGCAAAATATCAAAAAGAAGATTTAAATTCGTGCCACGGATCACCAAACCGAACATTTCTTTTCTGGGTTCATCTGCGACGATCGAGGACAGGAGAAGTCTTTCGAAAATTCAGGCATGTTTGATAATGTTCCAATTACCCTAGAATATTAGAAAGTATAATTAATTTTCGTATACATTAATGTTAAAAGTAGGTCTAATTTAAGATAAAAATTTGTTTAATTCTCTCTTCGAGAGCAACGACGAGAACTTTTCGCCCCTATTTAGGTGTTACTAACGCGAAGAAAATCCGGAAAACTCCACGTGATCAGCCTATTGAGAGGTTCGAACCCACGCGGTCGCCGGTGGGCTTCTAAATAATTTAAACTAAGAATTCGTGAATTATTATTTATTATATTTTCGTATTAAACATTTTCCTTAAATCGAATCGATTAAAGTTTAACTGTATAACATAAATAAATAAGAATTTTTAATGTGGTAACCTGCATAGATCACGTAAGTAAATAACTTATCTTTTACTCGATTTATTTATAAAATTTCCAAAATATGTAGAAGAAATGAGGATATATTACGCTGGTACGAAGCTGCGACGTTTATATTTTGATGGAGGTAGATAACACAGCACGTGTGTGTACTGTACACTACAACCAATTCAATATAGCCTAGAGTCGACGAAAAAAAACACCTAATGGAGAAAAACGATCCCGATGTGACTGGAGAGCTTTACTATTGACACCTTTTAAATTTCGAATTTATCTCAAAACTAGGAAATAAAATTCATTAAGTTCTAAGTTTAAAATAAATAATAAGAAATTGCCACGCTCGGTATCGTGTTCGCCACACGTCTACATCCAGACAGATGCGATGAATACTAACCGCAGTATGAATTATAAAGTGGTGTGTCGGCCATAAGAACTAGTTTTTTATGTAGAAGAAAGTATATTTTATACATTCTAATTCATTTTTTATTTCTATTTAAATGATTAATATATAAGCAGATATTTTTATGTCTATATTATTATCTATTTATTCTGTAAAATACAAAACCTGAATTTCGGTGGACTGTGATAACCAGACAAAATTCGAAGTTTTAAATCTTCCGGGCGATATTTTCCACACCAAACCTTTTTCCGGGGAGAAAAAATACGTTAATTTAATTTGTTTAATTAATAGATAAGATCGGGGCCGTCGAGAGAGGAGAAAGTTAGGGATTTTTCCCCGACTGGTGGTGTTTTCTACCGCTATAAAATTAATATTATTTCTTATTAATAAAGAAGTATTCCGGGTGTTTAAAAAATGGCTCTACCCCCGTTACAAGCTCTCGACGTCCCCGGATAAGATTATTATTTAAAATTCTATTTAAATAATTTATCTCTATTAAAATGTATATTAAATGTAGTTTTCTATTAAATTTATTATTTAAAAAAAATCCTAAAATACACCTTCTTAAATACTTTAACATTCCTTTTCGGAAATTAATTTAAATATACTGTATTTTTATGTAAGCTACAGGATTTATTTTTGAATTTTGTATAATATTAAACATTATTATTATTATTTTATTTTAAAATGAAAAAAATGAATGAAAAGTTTTTACTAACAGAAGCCGAGCTTATCCAAAATAATTGATCAGACGTGTAAGGCAATCCTGGAAGTATCACATCGTAACCATTTTGTTTCTTCCACGCTTGATAAGCCTTCGGAACCAATTAAATTTACTCTTTTAAATAAATTTTTATTGGGAAAATAAATTTACTTTACGTTAACATTAACTATTGTATACCCAATACGCTAATTTTAATCCTCCGTTATCGGCTATGTTTTCTCCTTGAGTGTTAATCCCATTGATCTACGTAAAGAATAACAATTATTTACTACATAATTTCTAATAAATAACGATAATAATAGAGTATAAATTCATATACATTAAGTCCTATTTCGGAAAAACTGTAATTTCCGTATTGTTCTATAATACATTGAGCTCTTTGGCGGAATCTCTCGTCAGTTTCCGGTTTCCACCAGTTGACATTGTTCCCGTCTTTATCGAACTGTCTACCTGTAATTAATTATTTAAAAATAGTCAATATTAACCGTATAATACCCAACTCAATTATTTCCCTATCCCAATTTTTACCTGTGTCGTCGAACCCGTGAGTGATTTCGTGCCCAATCACAAATCCAATCCCTCCAAAATTTAAAGAACTAGAATATACACACACGCGTATAAAAAAAATCACAATAATAATTAAATTAAAATGCTTTTAAAAGAATTCGACATTAAATCTCATAATTTACTTGGGTCTTTCGCGGCCGAAAAATATCCCCTGTAGAATTCCTGCGGGAAATTCTGGAAAAGAAATGCTGTTAAATACGAAAAATCTACCGAATTACGATCGATTTTCATCAATTTATTTACCGATGCTGTTCTCTAGAGAGCTGTAAAATGCGTTAACAACGGCAGCCGCTGCGTGTTTCTTCCAACTGAAAAAAAACAGTTAATTTATATTTTTAAATATAGATTTTAAAGTGTTAAAGGAGAAAATAATATTTAAAAAAATATATATAGACTCACTCTCCTTTTATATTCGGTTCCCTTAATTTACTAACACCGAAATCGACCGTCCATTTTCGCAAGTTCAACACGTTAGTAAAATAGCTATCTGCAGATAAATTTAACTGCAAACGGAATTTTTAAATGATTATTTTATGTTATAAAGGATGCAAATTATATATTACTTTTTTTTAATAATATTAAAATCTAACTGACGTCTTTGTAGAACGACGATAGATCGGTATCGTTTAATATCTCATCTGGATATCCGATGTATGCCTTAATGACTTCTGCCTGCAAAGTACGGTATTTTTATATTATCCGAATTTAATTAGGATATGAGAAAAACTCGTTAAAATATATATCGATCCGTTATTTATTATTTTAAATATCTTATTTACCTTTTTTTTGGCTGATATTTTTGTAGTGTCGTCCATCCAATCGATCTTCTCTAACGTCTTTAAAAATTCTTTATGGATGTAATTAACCATTTCTAATGCCTAAATGCGTTAATTTTTATATTTAAAAGGTTTTTTTAAAAAAAATTAAATTAATTCGGCTAATTAAAACTGAATTTATCATTATAGAATTTAACTGTTAAGAAAAAAAACCAAAATGTATTTGAAAGTTATATAATTCCATTATATGATACACATTATTCAAATTAGATTTCTCATTAATTCTTTCTAATCTTTAAAGGAAAAAAGGGATGCGAAAGATGTCTTTTACTTTAAAAAAAATGTCACTTATGATCGAAAGGTCATCTATTATTAAACTGTAATTTACTTCGATGGCATTGATTAAACGAGATTTATGTTTACCGCTTATTACAATACCCCGTTAAAACAGTTACGTAACGTAAGAAAGTCACAAATTAATCGCACTGTATAATTATTTAAAAATATAATTAAATGAACTTAAATGGTGAAAAAATGACTAGTATCGGCTGTGTAATTATTTAAGTTTCCTGTATAAATTTTTGTTTGTACTCACTGTGGCTTTGCTGTCTTCTCGGAAGTGGTGCTTAACGTATAGAGATGCAATGGCCAAACCTAACGAGCCCATGACAGAGCCCAAACATTGCTCCCATCTCGGAGCGTGTTGAATTTTACCCGTTATAACCGAAGAGTAGTGTTGAGATATTTCTCCCCATGGCCGATTTAGCATTGGCAACGATTGGAATATAATTCTCCAAAGCATATAATTGGCTAATATTCTAAAATGTCGAGAATTATTAGAATTTCTGAAGGATTTTACAAGAGGAAGAAGAAGAAAAGCACCTACCTTTGATCCACTTTGCTGAAATATTCGGATGCTTTTCGTATATAATCTGGAACGATTACGATGATTGGTTCCGATCTGCTAACGTTAGTTAATAGCAAATTGTTGAAGAACTTCAACCAGTCAATCTTTAAAATTCAAATATAATTTATGAGAAAAGAAAATCTATGGAAAAATATAAATTCGTTACAATTGAATCCGACCGGCTTCGGAACAAGGAACTTCAATTCCTGTAGGAAATTCCTCGTCGTTTTATAAAATATCCTCGTGGAACCAAGCAAATCTACTACTTTCCTAATCGCATTTAAGCTATTTATATACAAAATCTACTTCGATCTGTATCTTTATTTTTCGCCTCTTATATTTTACAATCAATGGATTTAATGAGACATTCGATAAATATTGACCACTTAATTTTAAAATAATACGTTATTATATCAAACTCTCCTCCGTAAAGGAGCGTATTAACTTTTGTCTAGACGTTATTGTTACTTGTTACGTCCTTCGCGTCAAAATATAACGTAACAAAGGACAAAAATTCATTGCAACTATGCATGTCATATTTAAACGGTACGGTCTATCGAATATTTAAACACTCGCTTCCTTGTTAAGCTACCAGTAAATAGCCAGAAAACGAATCGGACTGACAAACAGACGTTCGAAATGTATTGTTGTTCTACAATACAGAAAAAAAAGCTCTCAAGGACATTCTGATCGACATAATGAGGCAGATAGAAACGAGGAAATAGGGGCGTTAACAAGTTCATTTTTTTCCTATAAATGCCAATTTGATACAGTTGGATAGTTGAAAGGATCTATTCAGAAATTCTCGTGTATTTCATCGAAATTTATATTAATTAATACACATTTTAATGCAAAAGATTGCAGTCTTATCCTTACCTCGCAGAGTTATCTCAGTTAATCTCTGTAAATTGAACCTCTCAAATTACATCCAAGTCGAGAATCTTTACTTACAATAAAACTTCCTCGCCGAATTAAATTTATATTTACAGAAGTATCGTGTTATTAATACAGTAGGGGCATTGTGGAAACGTGTAGGAGTTCATCGAACAATAAAATAAAACGATCAATGACCTTAATCACGAGATAATACTAAGATCTGCAATTATCTTCCCTTTGAAACTTCACATTAAAAAGAAAAAAAAATCTAAATGCTCGTTGAAGTAGTTAACAAGATTAAGAAAACGTCATTATTTACAGCCCATTCTTATAAATAAATTATTAAAACTTAAAGTTTTCTTCTGTAAAGTGGACTTTTCCACGTTGTAAACGGGGAAAAAGTACCTTTGGAATAAGGAAAATAATATTTTAGTTCACTGTATTAAATAATAGATAAACCGTTTTATTTATTTATTTTTTTTTCTGTAGAAATTAAGGGAAATAAAAACAGTTAAACAAGCATTTTTCGAAATAACGCTATTAAAAATTTGATATATGAAAAAATATAAATCACACTTAAATTGTGTTTTAAGTATAACGAATAGGGAACTTTAAAATTGTTTTTTGGATATAAATTGATCTCTGAATGTAAAGAAAAAGTGCTTTTAAATCTCATTACGCAACTGTGCATCGCCATTTATTTTTATTATCTCCCTTAACAACTGTTATTATATAAAATAAATAACAAGAAATAACAAATTTATAACGAAATTTCACTTTAAATAGATGTTTTATGTAGAATTTAAAGAAGAAAATCCACGTAGAAATTTCGAAATTACTCGAAATCATTGCGGAACTCCTATTTATGAATACAATGGGATGATTGATAACCCTTTTTTTAAATATATATATATATATAAAGATCAATATCACGCAAACGGTTAGTAGCAAATGTTCTTTTATTGTTGATGTGAATCGTGATCGATCAATCCTTTACAAGTGATGATCAACAGCTAGTTTTTAACAGAGCAACAGTTAGATAAGCCTACTAACAACGTTATTTACTTACTTGAGGGGCTAATTGGTACAATTCTCCAATAGTCATTTTATTGTATAACTGGCTGATGTTCCTTCTTTCTTCTCTGGGTAGAGACATCTAAATACGTTTCAGTATTATTCGTTGAATGAAAAAATGATTAATTATCCATAAAAATTCTTACATTAGCCAATGATATTTCGAAATCCAGAACTTCTAACATCTCCTTCTCCGCGTAAGTTCGATTGACACCGAGTAAGACCACGCTCTCCACCATCATTCTGTAATACGCTTTAACGGCCGTATCGTTGATGCCTTTTAATAAATAACTTCTGTCTGGCATCCCCAGAACCGGCTGATCGACCTAGAAGCGAAAGAATGTGTATAAAAAGTATAGAATTAAACTTTTCCAATTCTAAATGGCGACTAACGTCGATCATGTGTTGAGTACTGTTGCGAAGATCGGGAGAAACTGTCATATCGACTAGAATATCGTATCTGTAACCGTTCTGCCTCATTCTGCTCAGTGAGTCCAACCAGTCGAAATCAGAATCGGTCCAATTTTCCCTTTCCAAAACTGGCCATTTCCCTAACTTTTCCAGAATGTCGTGTAGAGGTTGAATGCCCAACTCGTCAATTCTCGCTGGTGGAAACGAAATATTTAATGGACTTTTCGCCGATTTAATGGACTTAAAACCAACATTTTTAAATATACTTACAAGTATTCATGCAGGATATATACATATTCTTAGCGAGGATGATAAAATCACGATCATTATCTTCTATCGGTCGCTCTATCAGACCTTGCGTTATAAAATATCGTTGTAATTATAATCCTTAAAGATATTTAAATATATTAAACCAAGACATACGTTTTAATTTAAGATCCATCTCGTCTTGAAGAAGAGAAAAAGCAGAGAGCGATGCTTTATCATCGGGAATCTCGTGACTGTGAATCCAACCTCCGCACGCAAATTGATAAAAATCTTGGCAAGGATCCACTTTTACATCCAAATTATTTAAAATGATAGCGGCTAAATATAAATTTTATTCATTTTTTTATCTCGAAAAGTTCTAATTAAATATATTTTATATTATATATAAAGAGAATTACCTGCCTTAATACAGCCAGGACCTAAACAAATCTTATTTGATATAGCAACGTCTCTGTTTAACGTCCAGGGGAGATATTCGTTTAAAAAACCTAAAAAAATGACATTTTTTCCCCAAAGATTAAATTTTATTCTCAAGAAAAGAATGTTTATAACGAGAGAAAACTTATTAATTATCTTTACAGCCGGAGACTCCTAACTCGAATTCAATCATGCTCATCACCGTCTCGACTGTTAAAACTTTATTGTATCAATCTTCCAGAGGAGAAAAAAAATGTTTATAAATTAAAAAAAACTTTATTTTAAATAAATTATACTCTGTCTTTCTCATAAATCACTGTTCCAGTTTTTATTTTAATGTATATATAAACGTGGATATCCATAAATCTTTTTTAAAATTATCCTGAAATCATTATTGAATCTACTGTTCTTCCGTGTTTTATTTTTCGTACATTACAAGAATCTAAATTTATATATATCACTTTTCTATCCTACTTTACTAAGTAAACAATGAAGATAGTTTTTAGTCGTTAAACTTGCTTTTTTATAATAAAATATTGAATAAGAATTTAACCTTTTATTTTAATTTCAAACTGTATATTAATTTACCACATTTGCCGGCGTATAATACTCGGCGCGTGTTCCAAAGACATTAAAAGATAATAATTATTATTATATACGGGAGTACAGAAGTAATACACAATTGTAAATCCGATAAACACAGATGTTCGGTGCAGAGTTCATTATTATTAGTATTATTTTTGTAATGTTTTTTTCCGTAATAAAAACTGTGTATACTGTACTGTACCTACTTTCGCACCTCCCCTGTATATTTTCTGGAGTATAATACGCATCCCATTTTGTATTATTCGGGGAGGAACGTGTGTCTTATACGTAATTTTATTATTGTTTTTCTAAAAATATCTTAGGAAAATGGGGTGCATCAACTTATACGCCGACAATTACAGTGTTTTAATAATCCGGTAATTAAGTAAAATAGCTGAGATTATTAATGAAGCGAGTGAAATATTAATTAATAATATTATTTTTTATTGGGTGCAGTAATCTTTCAGTCACTAAGACGTGTATAATTCGTTACAATTTTCCTCTAATCTTCACTCGAGGAAAATCTGAAAAGCAACAAATTTTCCTCGGCTGAAAATTCTACATAATTTGTATTTTTAGAAATAAAAAAAATGCAAAATCTTTTATAAATTGCTTTTTCACAAAATTTAAAAATTATTATATAATTTTTGCAAAGATTTATCTTCATAAATCTTTGCAAAAATACATTTTTTTTAATGCATTTTAAACCCTTAGAGAGATTGCGAGTTAAGTTACGGTGCTTATAAATCACGTCGCTAAAGCCAATAAAAACAGTAATTAATTTTAAAATATAAATATTAAAATAATAATTAATAAATTGTTTTTATTTTAGTTATTTAGAGAAGAAATTTTACGCTTCAGTTAATTTATATTCGGTAACTTTCCTGGTGTTGTTATTAATATTAAAAAAAAAAGCGTAATACCGTGTGAATGAAGCTTAGTGAATCATAAATTTTTATTACCGTAAATCACACGAATCAATATAAACGAATTTTATAGTATTTTAAATAAAAATACCCCATAAAATCGATAAAACGTTAGTTACGGGCCGAGATAATCATCCAGGTAGATTGACCGTATTGTTTATAAAATCGACGATAAATTTACTTACAGATCGATTATATTATAATAGAAGACTTATATTTAAAATTTTATTCTATTCTTTGAGGGGTAAAAACGAGAGTAATTCGGGTCTGTTCCGAATAAACAGTTAAGAGATAGAAGAAAGTAAAACTTACTGTCTTCGTTGTGGAAGTGATATCCAATGAGAACGACGGAGACAGCCATAACAGCGCACAGAAATAAAGAAAGTACAGTCAAAGAACAAAGTATTCGCTCCAATCGACTTCGTCTTTGCCACCATTTCGTATGCCTGATAATGAAATTGAACATTTACTTTTCGATCTTGAAAATTCTACAAAGCCTTCTCCTTAATTAAATCAAGTCTTTAATAATCAAACAATGACCCGGTGTGTAAACACTTTCTACTTAATAAAAGAGTAACAATACGCTGACTTTTATCTATTTTCTTATGAGCTCTTTTCTATAGTCTTTGTTTGTACAGAATGAATTTTGTTTAGATACGCCATTTTTAATTTACTCCTTAAACACAAAGAATTAATTAGTTGATTAATTGGATTTTAATTGGTTTAATTTAAATCTATTTAAAGGAGAAATATTTAACGAAAATGAAGATGATTCAGTTATATATATATATATATATATTTTTTTTTAAACTAAAATTCTGTCGATTTTCCTATATTTTTTTATCAATACGAATCAGTCGGGATGCTTCCTGAATTTTATTTATTTCTCCGAAAGGAGACCTCATAGTGAAAACATCGATATTTAGTCATGCTTGACAAGATTTCGATGACAAATAGTTGAACACACTTCCAGTTATGCGTCCCATTTAACTTTTTTATAAGAAAATTCACTCTCTCTCTCTCTCTCCCCCTCACTCGCCCATTATCCTTACTTGGATAGTGAAAGTGTATTTTTAGAAGGTTGCCCCCCTTCAATTTTGTTTTCACCTTCTCTCCTTTGTTTTAACGGAGCAATTTACAGGGATGCCAACATCGGATGACCCGTGTGTATACGATAGTTGATATAAATAGGTCGTTTCGGTCATAACCCTTTTGCGGATATAAGCCGTACCTTTAATAAAACTGTGAGCATTAGTCAATCGCTAGCTGCGATTCCCTAGTTCAATGGCAGTTAATAGAATCGCTGTTAGCACTTTTTATCGGCACGCAATCACTCGAAATAACGCACGAATTTCACAACTTTCACGCGTAAAGGATTTAGAAAAACATGCCCGATTTACAATTAAAAAATGAAAACTTCGTAATGTTCTTTCGCTACTCGAACACCTTAAGACAAGTTAATACTACTTTACTCTTAATTATAATGCACTCTCCTATCTTTAAATTGCAATTAAATTAATAGATCTTATAAATGAGCTAGGGAGGACCGTCAAAGCCCCCACCCGAAGAAATCACCTAAATTCTAAGCGATAGCACTAAAGCCCCAATTTAGTGGGCTCGTATCAATTTTAAGTCGAGTAAGAAAAAAAAAAAATTAAAACTAATTAGCAGAGAAGGGATCGAAAGGGGGTCCAAATCGTCAACTAGACACTAATTTAGCAACCCAAACTACCTCTGGCAGGGGATCTGCTCGACATCGATGTCCCAGATACGTGTACAAGCGTTAAATCCATTCATAAACTTTCTTTACAACCGAACCGATCCTGGTAGAGTTAACTCACTCATCCGTCAAAAAACACAGAAATCACCCAACAACGCGCGCGCTATACACGAAAAATCGGAGAAAAATCGCCAGAGTGCAACGAACTCGGTAAGTAAAAATTAAAATCTTATTATTATTATTTTTTACAAACAAAAGTAAATTTTCTTACGTTATTCTCTCGGCTTCTCTGGAACTGGTAAGAGTGAGTTGACTCTGAGTCACTGCAACAGGCATCGCAAGTAGATAGATAACGCCGTTTGCCGTTTCTAGCGGAGTATCTCGACGTCGAGTATGGAGAATGTCACATGACCGACACTTCTCCCAATAAGAAGAAGTCAAGGTGTCACAGATGACCGACAAGCTGTGTCTAAGCGAGAAATCAACTGTGTTTTTTGACGTTTCGAAACTGGAAAATTAAAAAAAAAAATGCCAATAAAATAATAATGAAATATCGTTACGTTCTATAATTAATATAAATAGTAACGTCATATATATATAAAAAAAATTATTTTAATTTGAAGCGTATCCATATTTAATATAATTAAATTGTTTGCTTTACTAATTTTTAATTTGTGATTTTTAACGGGGGGTTTGCGTGTTTTCGTTTGTTACTCGGGAGAGGGTGGTGATATGTCGTAACGACTTCACCACTTCACCTATGCACGATATAAATAAATAAAATAACGTAAATTTCTGTTTTTAAATATTTCACAAAATGGCAATTTTTTCTTTTTTTTTTTCAACAATAGAATTCTTAATTTTCTCGTTCCATTTGTAGTAATTACAATACGGCTTCCATCTATCGAGGTGCCTCTCGACGAGATTACAAAACAAACTCTTAAGAAACGGAGACGTAAATTGATGACGACGACACCATTCGTAAACTATAATAAGAGAAAAATATCCTTATTAACTATATATAAATGTGGACTAATCACTCAAATCTTCCGTAACTTGGCGCGTGTTTCATAATAGAAAGGTGCGCATTATACACGGTTACCTGCCGAGTGATCTTGACCAGACTTTTTTTTTTTTACGGATTAAAAAGGAAGCTCTTTAAATTTACGTATTAAAACGTTAAATACTTACACAAAACGGAGGAAATTTCGTTTGTAAAACCGAACAGTTAAACTGAGAGAAGTAAAACTTCCACCTTGTTTTTATAAAACGGTGTTTAATGATGCGTTGTAAATGCAATCTTTCGTTTGATAATGTTAAATATTTAAACGTTTTTAATGTCTATAAACACGTTTACGTTATTCATTTGTATTATATTTAATTTAAGTTAATTTTTTCTAATTTCAACAATAGCGTACGAATGTATACTGTATAATACTCCTATACAACTCTTTAAATACAATATATATTGATATTATGGATTACTTTTCCAGCTAAAGGGGGATAATTCTGCATATTTGAATACGATACACTAAAATGTTATATATTTTACAATTTTATTTATTTTTTTAAAGTTATTAAATATTCAAGTAGGCCCTATATATTTTTTAATATATTCAAAGTCTCTAATTATTTTATTTTTTACTCGATTTTTTCCGTTGTTCCTTGATATTTTATTTAGTTCCACTAATCCAAGAATTTATTTATTTTATTTATTTATTTAGTTTTTCCCGAAGAGCTCATTAAATTTCAAAATAAAAACACCTTTCTGGTAATGAAAATGATCTTAATAGAATCACATTACACAAATTATTGTCGCGGAGATGTCTCCGGAACACTCTAATTAATTCTAAAAGAAAGGAAATAAAATCCAGTTCCTTTAAGTATTAAAATAAATTTATTTATAAAGAAAAATTTAGCATTAAAATCTATATTTAATTCCATTTAAAACGACAAGAAAAACCCGATTAAAAAATCGAGAAACTTAACGAGCAAATGATGCGGAAACCAATTAATCCGCACGATTTTATTATTATGATTAAATATTAAATTAATTTAGATTAACTTACACAATTTAAACGATTCGAACTTAAATGAAATTAGATTTCTACTTAATTGTGAATGACAAAATTAATGGTTGCGTTTCTAAATAAACACAAAACAGTTGGGTGACAGAGCGTGTCTTTATTCTTCGGCGCAACATCCGACGATGTAAACACCGGCAAAAATGAATTACACTTTCAAATTTTAATTCCTCCGACTGTAATTTGTATATTTAGTGCATTACTTTGTATAATAAGAACACGACTAATGCCGTTATACGGTAGTAACATACCGTTTGATACGTCGAGTAGGTCACACCGACGTTTACGGGTCAACTGTTTGAAGCTTTTTAACCGGGTTTACCTAGAGAAAAACTTTATTAAAATCATAAAATCTCTCGATATTATAAATTAAAACGTCGTAGAATTACGCAGAAGAAGAAGAAAAAAAAAAAATCTCCCGCCGAGCGGTATACGTCAAGATCCGTCCTTGATTGCCTATCAAAATATTTTTAGTAGTCGGAGGACGTTCGAGTGGCCTGTAGAGGAGGGCTTTTTTTCCACAAGAGTGATTTAGATGTAGGAAGTGAGGAGAAATCGCAGTACCTGGTAGAGAAAATAAAAAAAAGCAGGTCTTGGGAATCGTGACACACGTAATGCTCATCGCTGCATGCTTGGTTTGTCCACTCGAAACACGGGTCAGTTAAGAGACGGTTGGAAAGTGGTACAATTAGGAAAATGATGTCTGTAATGTTGGGAAATAAAAAGTGATTCGATAAATACATTTATTATTAATTTACCCGTACCGCTACTATCCCCGTTAAATATTCACCAATGTTACAGGTACAGGGCTGGGTTTAAAGGTTAAACTAATGTTAACTAATTCTTTGAACTTAATCTTAAAGAAAGGTCAATGCTCATTTAAATAGGAGCCTTCTTTATAACTCTTACCAAAAAACATAACCGATTCGACCGTGTTCGTGTACGATAGACCTACGTGTAAATCTGATTATGTAGGTTATGTTTTCTATTTTTAGTGATTACAATGTCTCAATACTATGTATACAATGTATTTTTAAAATACGAAGAACGTATTGTGATCCGCATTAGAATACAAAGGATAAGTGTATATGTGTATATCGCGACTGACCATAAAGAACGAGTTTTAAAATTTAGATAAATACCTTCTGCATTAGGGAGTCGAGTTTTATATTATAATTCTTCTTTTCTAACTTTGATAAATTATAAGAATTTTGTTAAAATTAACGATTCTGCTTGAAAGAACTATCAATCTGAATTTTTATATAGGCTACAGCCTGTAAGGTTTCTCTCTCGTGTTTGCAAGAAGCGACCACCCTTATACAATACATAATTCAGAAATACAGAAACGAATTCAAGTAGAAATACACGTAAAAATATTCGTGATAATTCTATACGAATGTTACAAAATTATACAGGAAATTGCACGAGGATAGGCCTAATTTTATATTATTTGCAACGTTTAAATTAACTGAATGATAATTAATAAATAAATAAATAACTTACAGTAAAGAATTCTTTTAATATAAGTTATGACGTTTGTATTCGATTGCATTTAAAAGGATTCCTAACGATTTATAAATAATGCAAAGGTTCTTATGTTGCTTCTGAAAAATTTCTAATTAGAATATCAGGATATTATACATTTTATAACGATAACAGGAAATATAAATAAATATGTTTATTTAGTTAGTTAATATTGTTCCTTTAGTTCACTTTTAAAGTAAGTGAAGGCACGTTACGTTAGGCAAATTGTTGAATTGCTCATCTCTTCAATTAATTAATAACGCGATTGCAATGTATAAAATGCGGAGCAATTATTAGTAAAAGTAACGCTTTCTTTTTTCTAACAATAACCTTTAAAATATTTCCTAAGAATTTTCCCCTCGGAAAAGCTACCCACCAATGGCCGACTGGATAAAACCACTGAACTTATTAACGGGATGCTCGCGCGAAGTTTATCGGCTTGTCTTCGCCTGTCTAACACCCAAATAGGAACCTGTTTCCCTTAATGGCACGCGAAGTTTCCTTGCTTTTCTTCGCGTGTTTAACACCTAAATATGGAGCCAGTTTTCCATAAAAGCACCCGAATAGGAGCCAGTTTCTCGTAAAAAAAAAAACACTTAAATAGGAGCTAGTTTTCCATAAAAGCACACAAAAATGAATACGTTTCTCATAAAAACATCAAAATAAGACCAGTTTCTCGTGAAAAAACACCCAAAATATGAGCTAGTTTGCCATAAAAAGTCCAACTTCTCCAATAGATCATCCATGTGTTGCCTCGTCCCATTGATCCTACAGTCCCCAGCAAAGACATTTAAAATTTTTTATTGATATTGAATAGAAATACATATGAATCGGCAACTTTTCTAACGCTCATTCATTATTGCGAAGCTTTTCAGGCGAGCGGATTTCTGTTTTCTACTTGCGAAAAAACGTTTTATAAATTTCTTTTTCTTTTCCTGCACGCAAATCAATGCGTATAACTCAACTAATTATCTAAATCTAGATGCAGAGAATCATTAAAAATGTGCTTCGTACACACGAATAATTTATTTGTTGGGAAATTCGTACAATGACTGGTTTTACGTAAAATTGTATGCCGTGATGTCATTTCCATGCAAAACTGGGTTGATAAAATTTCCGACTGTAACGTTGCATCAAATTATATAATAATTATATCAAATCCTATTGTACAATGTTTCTCGTTATTTTTATTTGTAATCTTTAAAAGAACTCCTTAATTAATATAATAATATACGTAAGTTATCGGTAGAGCGTTATAATATTGAGCAAAAAGGCAATTGGAGGGCACCACTAACAGGGGGTCGAACCAATCTTTTATAAGAAAATATTCCCCAAAATCCCCAAGAAGATAGGAAGCCGAAACTTTGAGGACATACCCAAATTCGATGACAATGTATTTTACGGGGTGGTTCACCCTCTCCATCCTCTCCACTTCAAAACCCTATAAATATAACCAAATGTAATCGAGGTGTGTATTTGTGTGTAAATGCACTGTAATGATGTAAGGGTGGGTGAGGTACCCCACTATCCCCCACCTCCAATCTGGAAAAAAATAATCAATAATAATTCAGGTAGAGACTATAGCAATTTGGCACTTGCATTTCCTAAAAGTTTCAATTCTTTGATCCTGCTGATCTATTATAAATAGCGTGGTCAAAAACAGGGCTTTCTAAATGGAGACAATCACTGTTTTTATTACGACTTGTTACCATTCTTTACAACTCTTGCCGAGGTGATGCGGAGTCTTGCATCGTGTGCAACACTGTATTCGAGTGCTCGACAATACCGAACGTTGATGAGTATTGTGGTGTATACGCCCACCACAATACTCATCGACACTGGCGTTCGGTGTAGTGAGAACACGGTACACTCCGTGCTCGCACTAGTCTCAACCTGACCGTCTCACAGACTTTATTAAAGTCTGTAATTTGCAATGTGTCCTCTTTTCCCATCTGGCAGGCGATTTTATAGCCACACTGTATATAATATGTTATAAATATATTCAATTAATGTTCTAGAAAAATATTTAAAAATTTAAAATAGCTTTTAGTTTACAGTTAAATTATAATTTCGATATTATCCTGCATAATTCACAACTTTTCAAACTACTAATTAGTAAATCCGGAGCACAAAATGTAAGGAAAACCAGCGAAAATGTTGAAAATTTATTAATAAAGAGTAAAAATAATAATAATAATTTTTAACTTTACTAACAAAATGCTTTATCATAGTTATTACAACATGACCGCATTTTTAAATCACAATCTCTATTCATTTTTAATTAATGTTTCTAACTATTATATGGGGTTTTCCTAATATTAAAACATACGTAATTAATTCTTTATTTTGTAATAATTTCCTAAATTCTCGATTAAACATTATTTCAGAAATTGAATATCAATATTTATCTGTGTGATAATTTCCTGGGGCCCTCACCAATAGGCCCCACGCAATCTATCATAGGAAAATATCTTCTTATTGACTGTTGTGGTCAGATTTTTAGTTTATGTAATTCTTTATCCGTCTTATTAGTATATGTTCGATCGATACAGTTCACGATTATAATAGTTTTGTGGTTCTATATACTCTCGTCAATGGCCGAGTGGATAAAACCACCGAATCGGATCGAGTCGCGGATTCATACCGGACCCGAGGTTGAACTTGTGCAGTTATCCGGGCTATTTTTGCGTGTGTAGCACAATAGGAGTTAGTATTGCATAGAAAATCCTTCCTTTCTATGCGATATTTACCCTACCTTACCTTATCCAATACACTCCTACCTTATATCCAATATATTTATCTCGTGTTTATCCCATTCAATACACTCCTGTCTTATCCCATTCAATATAGTCTGCTACACCATTCGATCAATAATAATTCAGGTAGAGACTACAGGAAGACAGTTAATTTGGCACTTGGATTTCCTGAAAGTTTCAATATTTTGATCCTACCGATCTATTATAAATACAGTGTGGTCAAAAACAGGCTTTATATTCAATATCCTTAATCTGCCTTATCTCGACGATCCAATTCAATAAATTCTCGAATCTAATATAACCGAAATATAATCAAAATGTCAGGGATCCGATAAAAAATGAAGTACGAGACGAATCCAAGCATCGTAACTTTAAATAATACTCACACTCTATATATATTTAATACAAGTCATTTATTTTAATCTCTAATCGCTAATCTCTAGTGTGATTTTAAACTTGCTGATGAGTTTAGAAAGGTTGTAGAATACGCCAAATAATATTCAAAAATCCTTGATATTATTAAAATATAAACAATTAGTACTCAAGTATTAGTAGATGTATTTATATATATATTTTTTCAATCTAACATTAGATAGTGATTCCTATAGTTTGCAATAAAAAGTCATGGAAAATCTTCTTGAATCTTCACCAACAACGTACACGTATATGTGTTTACCTCTGTGTAGGCCTATATAAAAGTCAAAATATCTATGTTTGGTTCATTTGTATACGGCAACACAACACGTGGGCGATCTGCTGAGGAGATGCCTCCCGGATGGACTTTCCATGGGAAATTGACTCCTATTTAGGTGTTAGAAACACGAGAGTGTATAGAACTCACGATCGGTATTCAGTGGTTTTATCCACTGAATACCGCTAGGTAAAGGCTTCTAAACCGTTCAACGTATCCGCACCAAATTTGACGTGAATATTTTTCGACATCCTAGAAAAAAATACTGTGGGGGTCCCCATCCCCACTCTCCCCTTAGCTTAAGCCAGAGTAATCTTTTGCGTTTTGCAGTTTTATTATTGTAAATGTACATTTTAAGTTACTCAGATCATTGTATCACCCTCCCAACCCAACCTCATCAATCCCATTTCCTCAAATGCCCGAGAAAATCGAGCAGCTGGTATACTTATAAAGGCAAATTCTCCAATAAGATTCATTACTTCTTTTTTTTTCTTAATAATAATCTTAATTGATAATCTCTCGTGTCATTGTATAATTTAATTAAGTTAGTTCGTGATAAATCTTTGATCGTTAGTATCTATTTCGATAGACGAAGCGATTGATCGATAGCCGAGATACTGAAAATCGTTTAACGACAGATTAATTTGCAATTAAAATTTGCCTGTGTTAATCGAATTTAATTATTGTTCAATATTAACAGTGTAATATAATAAAATATGTATATGTAAATCATTTATTATTACTATATTTCTTCTGCTTCTAAGGGGTGGAAGATGACTCCACCCTACTTCAATTCAAAAATTTTCCCCCCCGAAAGGTGTCAGATGACCGGCACGACTCTATTGTTAAAGAAAAGTATGATGTACAGGGGCAAGCCACTACTAATTTGAGGTGGAGAGCATATATTTTAAATGAAATAAATAAAAAAATTGCCCTTAGTAGCGATTTTCCGTCTTAAAAAATCCCGTTCGAAATGAAAACCTGCCAAACCGGATACCGTGAGAGTCCGGTTTACACAGGTTTTAATATATCTGTTTTCTATTGAGAAATCTTGAATATTTACATAGAAGATTTCAAACTGTGCAAAATAATATACAATAAATGTCTATAAAAAAACACGCTCATATGAATTATTATTGTCTTAATAATATTTCTATTTATATCAAAATATAAATAATATTCATAAAATTACGTTATTTAGATCAAAATATAATTATTTTTATACATTAAATGATAATTTGATACGAGTAAATAGTAACTTTATAGGGCCTAGATAAACTCTGATTAAAATCTGAAATTAAATCTCATAGGCCTATACTTAAAAGCTTAAAAGCGTGTAAATTATAATCTTTAATTAATTAAAAACGTTAATTAAAAGTCATTATTGATATGAAATAAGTTTTTAATAAACAAAGAATTAAAAAAAGTGTCGAGGTCATGCTTATATTAATAAAGCCGTACAAGAAAAATTGGTACATAGAAAGCTGCTGAGAGTGAGGACGTGCCGAGAGGCTATAATTAAACTTCCTAATCAGAAATACCTGCAGAAAATTACAAAGAAGAAAAATAAACACATAAAATAAAAAATATATGTGTATGAAAATAAGCTTCCCTGAAACACGGTACCAAAAAATTTAATCTTCAAAGTCATTATTAGAGAAAATATAATCTGGCAATGACGAGAAATGTGCCACAATATATTTACATCCTTTATACAGGTTTTATGTAAATAATTTAAAAGAAAACAAAGAAGCTGCTACGTGGGGTGGGCCTTAATCGATACCTTTAACATAAAACTATTAACAAAATAATAAAATTCATTTTATTTATAAAACTTACACTTAAAAAATATTTGATGGCGGCAGAAAATGTTCCCGTATCATAAGTATGCATTTTTTATATTAACAAGAGTAATGGGGGCCTAGAGCAAAACAGGACCCTACAACATAATATAAAGAAGAAAACGAAGAATATTGTATAGGGCCCCTACTTCCTCGGGACTCGGGGTAATTCGCTCAATTTCTCCCCCCTCTAGGTGTCCGTGAACGTTAGGTATGTATATAAGAAAATGAATACTGTGTATACTGAATTTTCAAAATATAAAAAAGGTTTGCATAAATTGGGGCACGACATTTTTACTTAGTAACTTATAGCAAGAACAACATAACCTTTTCAACAATGCGAAGATCCATAAATCAGAGCCCTGTAGTGGAGAAATGCTCACTGATTTTCAGGAATTAAGAACAAAACTTCATCCCCAAATTCATAAATAATATAGTGCCGTACAAACGTTACCTAAACGATGTGTTCATAGGATGCAATCTAAACATGGTGGGCCACAACGGCTTCTCTGCCTTACACTCCTTTATACTGTTGCTGGATTCATTCTATATATTTGTACAACGGGTTCATCCATATTGAACTGTATTTGTACTGTTGTCACCGACCTCCCCGTTATGGGTCTGGCCGAACTCGTCCTTAAAAACGGCCCTCTAGCGCGCTTTTAATTAAGAAATTCACGTTTTATGGGTGGATAGACCGGTGCCAACATAAACACGAAAGAGCTTAATCCTATTAAAGAATTTTATTTCCACTTACAAATTTGTAGTGTTTTTCTTATCCTTGTTTACTACTGTACTGTACATTGTAACTACTGGCAATCTATTTACTGCGAACAATTTAAATTTATGTGTCTTGCCACACGAATTTAATAATTTTTGTTTAGTATATAAAAGTAAAATGCTATCATCAACATTTTTCTACGGTGAATAATTCTTCCAACGGCATTTAAAGGTTAGAATACGAGAAAACTTTATAGAATATCCTGCTTTAAAAATATCATTCTTATGTTATCAATTAAAGAGATTTTATACTTTTAATTACAAATATTTCAATTGAATTAAGCCTTTTAATTTTTATACAATATTCAAACGTGATTTTCATTTAAAAATACTTATTCGTGTAATTAAAATTTTCTCTTATTTTCAACAAGAATTATATTAATTAAAATTAAATTAAATTGGCGAAATTTTACTTGTTTTTCATATAATTTTCATTGTTTTTTTAACAGAACAAATGAAATAACTATAGTGGCGCCATCTGTCGTTAAGAAAACAAATAAAAATTAATTTATCGTAATGTATTAATTTTAAATTTTTAGGAACCAATACATAGAGAAATAATACATAACCTTAACATATATAAAATACAATAACAGCAATAAAATATTCTCATTAAAAATAATAATAAAAACTATAATTTTAGAATTAAATGAAATTTTATATATTATAGTTTTCCTTTTAAAAAATTTAGTAATAGTTTTATTGTCTAAAAATTCTTCTCGAAGGAAATGATTACTTCTACGAATTTTATCATCTCCATAAACCTTATTTTGACTTTCATTTTTTTCGTATTGCAAAACACTTTAATATTCTTTTATAAAATGGAAATTTATATTTTTCTGAATTTTTTTATTATAAAAAAAACTGTGAGAAAATACAAAATATTTATTTTTAAATATCCGAAAATGTGTTAATAGCCCTTTTATTAAAATTTACAAAAGATTTTGTTACGTATCATAATAAAAAAACAAAAAGAATTAATTCGGTCGAACCTCTTGTAACGGCCACCTGTAAACAGCGGCCATTTTATTAAGCAAAAATGCATACGAAATCCATCATTGGTGCGTTATAGCTTCGTGGGGCCCGGTCGAATTTGAATTAGGGGACTCCGAGTAGGCCTACGGTGTTGACTTCTTCGACGGACTTTTTTGGGAAAATATTTTCTTATAAAGGGGTCCCGAAATTGCCATTTTTTGCCTATATAAAATGCGCAAACATCGGCCGTTTTTATTGACCGTCGTACGAAGGTTTGACGGTCTGACTGTACGTATTTTGCATATATGTTGCTTATTAATACACGTTTTATATATTGAACTTATTTATTTCATTTTTATGTAAAATACTTTTACAATTTTATCTCAGAATAGTACTTTCGAAGGATAAACTTAAATATTATAATTAAGTCTTCAACCTTCTTCAATTTGGTTCCTTAGAATTTTGATCGTTGATATGTTGTAATAACACATAGGACTCGAAAATACAAAACATAAAATGAGGTCATAATAGGCGGGGAACACGTGACAGATTGTAACAGGGCGTTCTGAAGATTCTCAAATAATTTTTGGTTAATGTTACCTATGGTTCCAAGATGGCGGCTCGTCTCTGATTCCAGCAAATAGAAGAAGGGAAACAGTGGGAACGCACGTTCTAACCTAACCTAACCTATTCTAATAAATTACCGTAATTATTACCAACAAAATTATTAGAATAGGTTAGGTTAGGTTAGAACGTGCGTCCCACCGTTTCCTTGCTGGAATCAGACGAGCCACCATCTTGGAACCATAGGTAACATTAACCTAATTTTTTTTTTTATGTTAAGTATTTTGATCAATTACAACACAGCAAGTTCTTGCTTTTTAAAATAGTTACATAGGTAGAAGCTCTTTACTAAATATACTCTGTTGAAAGCGCTCTAACAGAACTTTTAATAAAAAAGGAATAACGGCAACAATTTAAATTTAACAGATACAGATTACAGATAAAGATATCACTGAAATATATACCGGTATGTAACATAAACACGCTAACTTTCGTCTAGGAAATTAGCCTTGCCTTGGAGGGAAGTACGAATAATGCGGATCTGTTTTACAGAAATGCTTGATTTTAATAACGGTGGGAAGCATATCAAGCGCGAAATTCCCATGTGGTGTCTAAAACTTGGTAACAAAACGTAACGGGTAAGGATAGTTAGTAAAAGAAGACTTAAAACCGGTGATATTATATTTGAATGGCGTTTAAAAACTTTCCTAACAAATTATCGAAACTGATAAATTGCTTTAGGTTTTGTCCTTGATTGGAACGACAAGCAATTCTTAATTTCATATCACGAGAAAGCTCAATATTTATCAGAGAGTATCCAGAAATTTTATTACATCATTCTTGTAATAACATCACAGATAAATTAAATGACTTGTGGAGTAACTTTTTTTGACCACCACGTCGATTCAATTCTCTTCTGCCTCGATGATTAATTCACAATTTCATATATCAGCAAATTACTTGGGGGGGTCTAACAATACTTTAAAGTGGAATAGTATTAAGTAACATTCTTGTTTTCGGTTCATTAATATTTTAAAATGTTTCGGAAATTTTATTAATTTCAGTTTTTCATTTAAAATTTTTCTTCTTTGTAGACCTAAAGAAGCGTGCATTGTTGTCACCATTGTTTTATATAAGATATATATATATATTTAAATTGTATAATATTATATTAAATAATGGCTAATATCCACACAGTGACGAAACTGTTAGCGCTTGCATCACCATGGCCCGAGTTCCAATTATGCCAAAAATAGATTTTTGTCATCTATTCCCTGGTCAGTGCAGAAACGGAAAGAAGGTTAATAGACTAAATTGATTTTCTTCTTGCAGAAACCACCTCACAATGAACTATACGTCTGGCCTCAATTTTACTCATTACGGCCGAGTCTGATCTATAATAGGATCGGCCAGCGAGTGTCGGAGAGGGGAATGACCTTTGACCTGAATTATTTAAAATCACGGAGTTTGCATTCGGTATAAATCTTAATTCCTTACTACAAATAAAAGAAAATATCAATGATTATTTTCATACATAATTTTTAATTTAAGAAGTATTTTTTTTTTAAATATTACTTCTTAATTTAAAATCTATACATTTAGAATTACGTTTAAAGTTCAGGTTCTATGATTCGCAACTATTAAATTTATTAATTAAAAAAAAATCCGGGAACTGAGTTGCTTAACTTTCCCGGCGACATTTAAAACTGAGTGTGTAGCGCCGTCTGTTATGATATTTTATTATTAATTTTTTTATATTTTTAATTATTATAAAATAGCAAAAAGTTTAATTTTGAGGGTAGGGAAGAATTTTATAGAAATTGTAAATGCTAATAACGAGTAAAATCGTCATTAAGTTCTATCCTATTCGAGATACACACGACCTCCTTTATCTCCTCATCCCCTCGACCTTTAACCACCAAAATTTAATAGCATCAATCCCCTTAATAAACAAACCTCCCTGAAAAATTTCAGAATTTTTCGACAAAAAGCACAGGAGTTATTAAAGCTTGAAACAGAGTGAACAAAATCGTCCTCCTCACACATAATAACATCCACGCATACAGAAAAAACTCCAAATTTTTTTTGCATTTCTGGACGTTTCCAGGGTCCAAAAATGTAAAAATTTTGGGGGGGGGTCATTTTTTGACCAATCGCTATACTTACCTCTTATATATAACAGAGCCTGATGTATGTTACTTGTGTTTTAGAAGTGGTCCTTCACTAATCATCCTCCCCACTCCGAAACCCGATAAACATTACGTATATATGTATACATATTATATACATATATACAGCACATAAATATACTGCGGGTCCCCTCGCCATCTCCAATCCCAATTTGAAAAACACGAATAATAAAAGCTTTTAAAAAAAAAATTATTATAATTGTTATTTCTGTATTAATAATATTACATAATGAGATTATTTAATTAATTATATTTTTATACATTTTTATAATGAGTAAGTAAATTTATAGAATCAATTATTTTTGGCTGAATAATAAGAATCTAAAATATGTTTAGCTACTTCTTCAATTCCAATATTATGTCTGGCTTGTGTAAACAAAGTAGGACCATCCTCTCTCATGGCTGCTGCATCAGAAATCATCACCTACATTAAAATAAGTTTTTTTATAACAAATATTATTCTACTGAACAGAATTCAAACTGAATTTACGTTTAAATCGGCTCCTACTGCTTCTGCCAAATCGGTTTTATTAATGACCAATAAGTCGCTTTCGGTAATTCCCGGACCGCCTTTACGAGGAATTTTATCACCACCTTCGATTAATTAATACAATTATTAAAAATTGTAGGTTTATTGCAGTCATTTTTTTCTGAAAATTAAATGTAGAATAGCGTATACCCGACACGTCGATGACATAAATAATGTAATCGGCTAATTCTCGACTAAAATTTGCAGCTAAATTATCTCCTCCAGATTCTAAGAGAATAAACTGAGGCATAAATATCTTCGTTAGATCTTTAATAGTTTCCAAGTTGACCGAATAATCCTAAAAATTTTAACATTTATTCAAATTAATCATAAGTTTTTAAGATAATAAATCAAATAATATATTTTATTTATATTTTACTTCTCTGATTGCTGCGTGTGGACATCCTCCCGTTTCTACCGAGCGAAGTTTTTCTTCTGGTAGAGCCTTATTCTTCATTAAAAATTCCCAATCTTCCCTATAAAAATAATCATTAAATATTTTTATATAAATATATATTCATTATATAGGCCTATATACAATAAAACCTGTGTAAAGCGGAATCGCGCGGTAGCGAATATTGTTTCCGTTTTGAACAGGTTTTACTGTATTTAAGATGAATATATACTATAAAATTTAAAGTTTACCTTGTAAATATATCGTTTGTCACAACACAGATATTGTAATCTTCTCTGAAATATTTGCAAAGAGCGAGAACTAAAGCAGTTTTTCCAGAACCTACGGGTCCTCCAATTCCCACGGTAAATGCGCGCTGAGTTAGACAAATTTAGAATAATTTTAATATAATTTAAAGATCACCGTGATCCGCACCGCGAGTGAATCCGTCCCCACCGTCCCCACCGTCCCCCGCCACCCTTAAAGTGCATCTAGATACACGTCGTGATTAAATTCTACATTTGTTTATACAGTATTTATCGGGTTTCGGGGAATGTGGTGGGGTCGTGCCCCTAATAAATAAAAGCGTTTAAAAAGTATATTGAAAAGATAATTCTTAATATAAATCATATTTTTACCAAATTCCAATCGCTCCTAATTTTAGGTTTCTCTCTTTGTATGTAGCTGCCGGGATTTTCCATGTGATCGTGTGTATGTCCGTGATCTCCGTGTGTATGCAAAACACCTTTTTGATCATGTCCGTGAGATTCTTTTTGTGGCGAAACTATAAAAATTAAAATAATCAAATTTTTATCTTAAATATGTATGTATAATACACATTAATTTAGGGGGTATTTATAGTTATTATATAAACACACAGCTCTTATACTATAAATATTTAGTATACAGGGATGCAAAGACGACATCGGAGCCATTGATAGTTTGTACGACGCCTGAGAGTAGAGAAGTCTTAATGTAAATCTACACATACTTTGAAAATATAAGCTGAAGTAGGCAATTATCGATAGTAAATTAACTTTTCTCTAAAATTTAATATATGAATCTAGCATTTACCTTCAAAAAATTTGCACTTTTCTGGATTCATGGCTTAAATCTGTATTTGTATAACACTGAGCGAGAACATACGAAACTGTTTACATTCAAAGTCAACGATGTAAAACTTAATACATTATCTGGCGTTAAGTTCAAAGTGCATTTTTCCAATAAATAACGAAGAATCTTTTCATCTATAAACTGTTATTAGAAAATGATTTATTTCTTTTAATATTGATCGATTATAAACATACAACTCCTATACTAGAAATGTTTTCCAAAGATGACATCAGACCCGTCGAAAGTTTGTACGAAGCCCCTTTAGCCACCATTTGTCAACAAAAGAATACATAAAATGTTACTTTATTAATAAAAGGCAGTCTTAAAATCACTCGTATAAATATGTACTGTTATTCTATTCTATATTCTAATTTGAATTGAAAACTTGTAACTATATATAACTTTTTTCTATAAGAATAAAAATATATAAAACATATCTAATAATTAAAATATTATATAACAAATTATTTTTACTAGACAAGCATTTATATAATTTAAATTATACTTTATATTATTTGTATCGATTACAATGGTATGACATCATTCAAAAAATCCAGCAACGAGTTGCTTAACTTTCCCGGTAACATTTAAAACTGCGTGTGGCGCCATCTGTTAGGATATTTTATTTAAAATATAATATTTTATATTTTTAGTCGATGTAAAATAACAAAACGCTTAATTTTGATGTCAGGGATGGGTTTTATAGAAAAAAATTGTAAATGTTATAACGAGTATAGTCGCCGACTCTACTCGAGATACGATACACAACTCCCTTTATCTCCCCACTCCCTCGACTTTAACACCATCAGAATTTAATAGCATCTCCAAACCCCTAATAGACAACCTCCTTGCAAAATTTCAGAAAGTTTCGACGAAAAAGCATAAGAGTTATTAAGCTTGAAACAGGTTGAATCAAAATTGTGCCACGTACTCACAAACAACATACTATCCATACAACGAGAGAGATTTTAGCGACACCAAGCTACCAGAAAATCTAGATGTTTGCATATGCTTAATAGCTCTTTCGCCACTTTTATAGTCTTTTTGAAGGCTTTATTTAAAAATATTGAGGATTTATAAAATGATAACCCTTTTTAAATTTTAACGCTTCATTGAAAAAGACTTAACAATTATTTACAATTATTCAAGTTATATCAAATTATATATATGGTTATATACTAATTTTCAGCAATTTATTCTATTCAAAATGCATTATTCATCTCGTAACAATCGTTGGACTTTTAATGAAATTGTTATTCTTATTACAAAGCAAACAATAACATTTAATCTATTGTTTTTAGACAAAGAGTTAAGACGAACTTTGCCATTCCGGACGTATAAGAATTGATTACGGCAGTTCATAATTACGGATATATATAAAGAAACTGCTAAAGGAAAACCTCAGGGTAGCAATAATAAAAACAACAGTAAAAAACGTGCCAAGAAAATTTTAATTGCACTCTTTCAGAAGATATTTACCAAAGAGAAAAGGTTTGTTTAATTTCAATTCTATATTTTTACAATGTTCTAGTATAATTATTTCATTAAAACATTAAAGAAATTCTTATTCCAACTTAATGAAATTTTTCGCAGAATGCCGAATTATATTAAAACGAATTCAACAGAACACGCGTCCGAAAGCCACTCGCCTTTACCCGAATTCTTCAACACACGTACACACGGAATGACAAAGGAGGATGAATGTTGAGAAGGGAACGTATTTAATAAAATTGATAAACCAAAATTAATCGTACAAATTGAATCGATGACACTAACGGGCTCTTTCGAACGGAAAGAAGAAATTCTTTGCAGAAATGCCAAGCTTTTACACGAAAACACAGTTAAAGAAAAGGCTATATTCGGAACCCAGGAATTAGTTTGTTCCTTTAATCGCGAACATGGACACTACAAGAACAAAAAAGAAAAAGAAAACAGAGTCGAAACACTACTCGAGCAGAAAACTGGTAAAAAATTTTCTTCAAATTCATATAAAGGTCATATTAAATAATTCAATCATTCGAATTTTCATATTTATGAATGTCATAAAGATAATACATATCCGTGTAAAGAAATAAGTCAACAAATGAAAGAGAACGAGGCAAAAGAGGAACATCAACTGTTTAGTTGTGAAAATGACAAACAAAAGAAAGAATATGGTTTTTCAAATGATATAACAGAAGAAATAAGAAAATTTGTATCAATAGAAAATGTCAAAAACACTGGCCGTAAAAATAATACCGTTAAAAATGAAGTTACTAAGGTAAGTTTACATTGTGTCGAAAAATATTAATTTTCGACAAATAACACGGGCTGCTCAAATGAAGCCTGTAAACCTTCTGATTCTACGAACATATGAGCATACATTGCGGAATGGATGAGGCGTTAATAACTCCTATTAATAAGTCATTCATAATACCGATAAGTTCAGTTGTGTATAAGTGTATCGTCAACGAATGTAATAGAAATGGCGATTTTCAATATTATTTTTATTTTTATATTAATGTTTTCGCAACAAAAAATAAATAAATTCTGTACTTTTTATAAAAATTAACTACAGAATGCAAGAATTTGATATTAAAATACTTTTAATTCCATTTAAAATATTGTTTTTTAAATACACGAATTAACGTCATTTTAGACAAATGAAAACGACGAATACGAAAATTCAAAATTAATTACCGAACACAACGATTCGACAGTAGAACAATTACAAGAAGAAAATTCACAATACGTTTCGGAATTGGAAAGCGAAGACGTTCAACCAGTTTCTAAAAGTTCATCGTATATTTCGTTCGTTAGTTCCGACCAATGGTATTCGGCACAACGGTTTTCTAGTGACGAATCATTGACTAATAACGAAGAAAAAGATGCGAAATTGTCTTAAACAACTTTATGGTTAAAATAATAATAAATATTTAATCTATTTTAAGTTAAGTAACGTTTACAAAGTATACACTATCGGATGCGCCAGTAGTGTCAGTTTATATCTGCATGCAACAAGGAAGGAGCGATAAGAATTAAAACTACGGAAAATAAAGTGAACAACCAGCAAACTAAATGACTTGTATTATACAGTATTTGAAACGTAAAATTTCATTCTTTTGTAAATTTTTATAGTAATATTTTAGTAAAATTATCGGGCTGCAATTAGAAAAAATTGTAGAACCTATAAATTTCCACCGTTATACGTCTGCTGTCTGTCCTTCCTCGATCTCTAAAACGGAGTTACAGGGATAAAAGCTGAGATAGATATGGATAGATCGGGGACGGGAGGCCCCAATTAAGTATATAGGAAGTTCCGACGCAAATTGTAAGTCACGTGATTTCAATTCAAAATGTTTCCCCCGAATGCAGTTAGATAGATCACCGCCACGACTGTCGCTAATAGGAAAAGTATGATGCACGGCGACAAAACACTACTAGTTTATGTCAGGAACATAGCCAGATATTTTGGACCTATCTTCCCGATATTCCTCGTTGGAATCGATTACAGCTATTAAAGACGAGTCTTGTTGCTCGTCGTTGTCATTTTTGAAAAGCTAAAATTGGAATTTATAACAGATTCCGAATAAATACTCAAAACATTTATAATAGATGCTGCGAAAACGCGATCCATTTTTATTAGCGGGATGCCAGGTGTTGTGTTCCTTCTAACACGCCAGCAGGAAGTTAAACATTTCACATAACCGCTAGCAGATAGCAAGCGCTACGCCGAATAACGGAAAACGTGGAATGTATTAATAATAATAACATAACTAAAAAATAATCACAAACAGGAAGTATCGCGTTCTGTTATGTAGTACCGCCATCTGTCGAGAAAAAAAGCAATAAATGAAGCCACGAAGAAACACACTTTGTTATTGTAGTAACTAGATGAATACTACGTATCTAAATCTGAGCGCGTATGACCGATCTATTAGCCAGGAACGATTTATTATTCGAAGTAACCATTTCATTCCTAGGAAATAATCTAACGGAATCTTTCGATGTTTCTTTATCCGATGGACGTAAAATTGTCTTCCTTCTTGTTATTAATGCCTCCCATTCGTGCCGCTTCGGTTTCCCGATCGCAACACTATCTAATATATTTCCGAACAGTGTCTTCTTTTATAAATGTAGTTAATTGAAACGTTTTTTGTAATGTACTATTGATAAAAGCAGTTTGTCCCGGAGAAGAAAATTCTTCTTTACGGTTTACAAATAGCGGTATGTCTTTCGCGGGAGGTGACTGCCGGATATCGCCGAAGCCGGCAAACACGCCTCCGAACGGCTCATCGACGTCCCCTTTGCTTCGCAGCGTCTGTTGTAAATTTTCGATATTAGGGTTGTCCCGATGATAGAATATCCGTGGAAAATCGGGTGTTGAGTACTACTTAATGCAACCCGAAAGTTTCGAAGCCATTCTCCAACCAGTTCTTTAAAAGAACGAATCGGAATTCTTGGAAAACCGAATTTTTTTACCATTCACGTTGATGGCTGCAGCACTTGTCGAAGCAGGCACTCGGATGCTATCGTTCGCTAGGGTTTTGCTTACCGATTTTACTATGACGTCGATTAATGTGCTTTTTCTAGTGCGGGCTTTCTCCTTAATAAGTACTGGCTTAATTTCAGATCTATTCGGAAGCTGATCTTTGCAGAGATTATATATCGTTTCTTGCTCTCGATTTAATCTCGTAGTGTTGCCGGAATTTTCTGGTGACTGCTCGAGCTGCGATAATTTCCTTACAATTATTCGCGAATTTCAATATTTCGTTCGCGCGACGTTCTTCGACTGTATTCCAATCAAACGCTTGGTGGAAAGCGCGCTTTCCTGATCCATCTCGGAAGTCTAAATTGACCGGTGCCAATCTCAAAGCTTCCATTTCGCCACCTCTTCTTGTTATACAAGTTCGTATCGCATTCGACGCCCTCTTTAACATTATCGTCGGGAAAAATTGGTACATCGATCTCTTTCTCAACCTGACATGAAAAATAATTTTTTCTAACTCGTGTATTCGGGTTTGCAGTCGTTTATATTTTCTCTCCGAGGCAGACGTAGTGTAGCTTGAATTTTGTAGTAAACCTCGTCCTGTTGAAAGCTAACACCTGCAGTTATCCGAGGAATTATCCTTACGACAGTTCTTTTTGCTCCTTTAATGTATTTCTCTTTTTTGTATCTGTATGTCCTTGAAAATTCAAGTAAAGAGATTTCTTCTGTCTCTTCTGTATCTCAATAATTGAGACGTTATGACCTTGTTGGTTTATATTTATTCATTCATCCTTCAGACTTAAATATACAAAAGTTGTACTTGCTGGAAATAACGAAAATCCTTTAACAAACGTGCTACTTCATCGGAAGAATAATCTTTTTCTGCTACAGATGACAGTAGAAGTTATCTTATTAATTAATGTTGTTGGACTTGATTCCGAGTTAGAGCTGTTAGCTATTTCTCTGAGTAGATCGACGTATGATTGAGAAGTTTTTCGCATTTTGAAACGTATTTTGCCATATAATTTAAACCGCGTGCTTAGAAATAATTAGAGTAATGTCTGTGTTGGTCCTCCATACTGGTGATATAAGTTCGTTGTATTGAGCATTAAATTTGTCATTTCTTTTCGAAAATAGTCTCAAATACCATTTTCTTGTTCTATTCCACTTACATCTTGCAACTTCTTCGAAAATCTAAAAGCTACGCTCTGGTTTTGTGTCCTTTTCATTTTTGCAAGCATGAATGACCTCAGGAATCATAAGACTAATCACTTTTATACCATATTTCAGTCTTGGACACTATGCTGTCGCACCTGCCTCGTTACAGCACTGAGTGGCACATTGCCCTACTGCTGGCGTGCTGGTCTGTGGAACTATCCTGTATGACAGTGCCTAAGGGCGCAAGGGACATTGATGATACCTCGTGTGTTACCTTTTGTCGCAGGGCTGCAAACGGCTATTTTCTAAAAAGATATTTCTCGGCCGCACACAGTAGGATTTCCCAGGAAACTCAAAGTCACGTTACATTCACGACTTTTAACTAGGAATAGAACCCAGGTTGCCCGCGTTTCCAGACTTGCCGCCTACCGAGACCAGATAAAATTACGACTTCGGTCAGCTACAAGTATGAAGAATCTGCAGCGCAATATGTGAGGACGAATCTGTAGAGCCTGAACATACCAGCCTCGTATATGTGCTCTGACGTATATGTGAGGCCCTGGGCTGGGATGAAAAACATTCTTTTAACCAAAATTCCAAACAAAAACGAATCTTGTTCTTCGCGATTAATTAAAATTAAGGGAACTAAATTATAAAGGAAAAGGAAAAATAAAATTATTTTAATATTAAAATCACGCGGTAAAAAAGAGAAAAATTTGGGAATTAAATTCTTTAGAAGACAAGACGAACAAAAAAAGGAATGTTAGTTACGGTACAGTTCAAGGTTCGCTCAACACCGAACGAAAGACGGTGTCGATTTGTATTAATAAACCATCGTCTTTCTCGGAAACCGATCTGGTCCAATTAAATCTGGTAACAAAGACTAATCGGGGACCGAGAAAGGAAATTAATAACCAATAAAGTAACGATTTGAGATACCACAAGATATTTAAACCCAGGCCACAAGGACCCTCGGTTTCTTGCCCGCGAGGCTGTGTCCCTGGCTGGGGTGTTTCCCTCAAGGTTCCATCTTCGTGTATCCTCCGAAAGTTATAGAGCTTCGTTGAGAGAAACTTCGGAAATTCCGATCTGCATTCATCGGACATCGTTTCCTGTTCGAGAATTTGGTCTTAGAATGCAACATCCGGTCAGCAAATGGAAACCATTTTCGTGGCCGGACTTTCCTCTTCTTCTTTCGAAGACTGCGCGCCGAAACATACAAGCACTTCAGCCCTTGGTAACAATAGTACTTTTATTGTAAGTTAATTTTCTAATAAACGTGTTGTGTTGTTTGTAAACGCATCGATCTCTGACTCAACCGCTTCCACATGTTGTTGACTGTTACCGCTCGGCAGTCCATACGATAACAATATATCTCATATAATCGTTTTTGTAAATTTCTTTTCCCCCAGCAGCCTCACAATATTAAGAAGCGACAAGGAGTAGGAACCATAGAACAATATTAATAACGAGTAAATAATCCAGACTACTAGGCATTAACAAATGCTAAGTATTCGGAAAGGAATTACAAAATTTGCCGAGGTCGTAGACTCCGGTACAAGGCGAATTGTACCGGAGTCTACGACCTTCTTAATTGTGTATTCTAACAATACTGATCATAATTTGTAATATTTCAAGGTCTTGTATAAAATACTATGGTTTTTGTTGGTGTTAGTAACATGTTATATGCGCAGCCTATTGAGCATGCAGAATGCTGTCTTTACTGCACAGTTTTTCGTGATCGTTCGTGGATTATTGCATTATTTGGTGTAATTTTTGCATTTATGAGTGTACTACATACAGTGATATAATAAATTTAAATTGTAGTGACTGTTTCTATTTTATGTTAATGGATTACTATTTTATTTTTTTATTTTATAGAACATTTTTAAATAAGATAACTACTAACTAGTCGTACCCACAATGTCTGAAACTTGTTCCCCGCAGAGAAAGATGAGTAAATGGTGGTATACTCAAAATTTTAGAAATGAATGGTTAGGAGATCCGGAATTAAAGGATTGGTTAAAAGAAGACAGTAGTAAGAAAGTTGCGTCTTACTGTATTTATTGTGAAATTAAATTAAAGAATGCCAATAAATCGATGTTACTAACGCATAAAAATACAGATAAACATAAAAAAAAGTGCAAATATTGCTAAGACAAGTTCAACGTTAGACACGCTCTTCACAAAAAGTAAACCTACAGAGAAAGAAGAAATAGCAAAGGCAGAGGGAACAATTGCTGCACTCATTTCTGAGCATAATATTCCATTTGCGCAATGTGATCACCTTATAAAAGCATGTAAGAAAGCATTTCATTATATCAAAATTGCAACATAAGATCAGATGAAGGTGACTAAAGTGTCTTATCTTATACAAGATGGCACAGAATCACGAAAAATATACATTTCTAACATTTGCAGAAACAACACGTTTTCAATGATAATAGATGAAAGTACAGATATATCTGTATCACAAATTCGAGCTGTTGTTGTTAGATATTCTGATATTCAAATCTTGATGTTGTAGATGTGTTACTTGATACCGTTTGTGTCTAAAATGTTACTTCAGGAGGGCTGTAAATCAAGCTGAAAAAATCATTCCAATATGTAATATCATTGGCTTTGAAAGTGATAGGCTAATTGTGCCACTATGATGGGTACTAACAATGGGTTCCAGTCATTACTAAAAACGGATGTACCATCAGTATTTATAATGGGATGTGTTTGCCATTCTTTTGCATTATGTGCTAGTCATTCAGTTAAGGTACTACCATCATATCTAGAAATATTTATAAAAGATATCCTCGTTATTTTTCTCACAGTAGTAAAAGATTAAACGAGTTCAAGATGATTCAAGATAGATATTGTAGATACTGCCAAGCATAAAATCCCCAAATTAGCACAAATACTTTGGTTATCCCGTCTCAATGTAATAAAAATTATTATTGAGCAGTGGGATGCGTTAGTTCTTTATTTTCAGTCTCAATCAAAAAATTGACAAAATAGACAGTGGGAGTCATTTTAGTTTTAACAAATGCCTAAATTTAAATTTTGTTTTTATCCAATTTTGTAATAATTTTGAAATATTTCTTCTAGTTGAACGATGAAATTAAATCTCTCTCCATTGCAGAAAAATAGAGTATTTTCTTTAAAACATTTGATTCTTGTCAACCTTTCATACCGCAATCCATATGGATACAATCATTCGAGTTTAAGCAATTGTCACATGTTCTAGTTTATTTTTAATACTTTTACTTTCCTTATTCTATTATGTAAAGTATTGCGATCGGTCAAAACATGACTCCCCTAAGACTTTTACATTTTTGGACTCGGGACCTTGAAACGTCGAGAAATGAAAAAATATATGTGGGAGGCACTATTTTGTTCATCCTCTTTGAAGCTTAATAACTCCTTTGTCTTTTATCGACAATTTCTGAAATTTTGCAGGAAAAATCTTCCTGAGTGTGTTGAGAATATTGTGATGTGTATTGAGTGATGTGTATTGAGAATATTGATGCTATTAAATCTTGGTAGTTAAAGATGATGGGGTGGGGAGATAAAGGGGGTTGTGTATCATATCTGAAGTAGAGTCGGACTTAATGACGACTTTACTCGTTACAATTTTTTATAAAACCCATCCATCCCTACTTTTAAAATTAAGCTTTTTGCCATTTTATAATAATTAAAAATATAAAAAGTTTTTGATGATAAAATATTGTAACAGATGGCGCTACACACGCAGTTTTAAATGTTGCTGGGAAAGTTAAGCAACTCGTTGCTGGATTTTTTTTAAACAGTAGTTAAGTTTAAGTAATTTATACCCATATAACGAAATACGCTTCGTGCATTTGGAGTATCTGAATCCCGTAAGAATACTGCATAACATCTGTATAAAGTGTGATTAGTCTGTTTTTATGGGTATCGTAACCTCAGTAGTAAAGTATAATCAGAATAAAGACAAAAAAAGCTAAATAACTTACCTGAAGTATAATTTCTTGTATTTCCTGTAACAATCCACATTTAAATTCTAAGAACAGAGTCTTGTGTGTACTGGCTTTTAATAACTCCTCTCTAATCTGTTCTGTTTCTAATCTTTAATGGCTCAATATTACTTTCTATCTCATTAATAAACACAATATCAATTGTGAATATCATATACCATAGCTTCTTTTCTTTGCTTCCTGCAATAATTTACGTAATATTAACCAAAAAAAAAAAATACAGTAGTATGCAGAAATCAAATCGTGGAACCAAATCAATCATGAATATGACAGTGAATAGAATTGTGTAATAAACTATTAGCGACATTATTAATTCTCTTAACTTTAGTTAATTTTATACTTTTATTATTGCTACCTCTATTGGCTTATTTTCGTCCCTTATAATAATAAATTCAACGGAAACACGCAGCTTTTCGTCATCTCGAGACGAATGACAAACCAGAACCTACCACGGGAAGGTGTGGCTACATTATAGACATTACAATTTTCTTCCAGGGAATTTTCCATTATAAAAGATTGATTTGGGGCCCCCTGATGGTGAGGGTCCCAGGCAATTGCCCGCGGAATAAAGCGCCACTTTTAACTATAAAAGTGAATTTTAATTTAATAATTGTTTGAAAAACAAAGAAAATCGCATTAATTTTCTATACAAAAAACTTGATAAACATAAATCATTTCCCTGATTCTAAGTAATCCTCAATTTTTAAATTGTGTACTAAAAAAAATACTTTATCTTTATTGAGTTCTTAAAATAGACCTAGGATATTGAATCGATTATAATATTGTACACTGTATTATTCTGTTTAATCCCATACTACAATATAAATTCTTATATAATTTAAAACCTCGGTAGACTTATCTATACGAGAAAGTAAATTTGTAATATTTTCCTTAATTACATTACAATAAATCATCGTAAAATCGTAAGCAATTAATTTAATTCTATGAATTTTGTATTAGATTATACAGCAGGAATATATTTCTATATTATTAATATGATAGAAATTATAAATATAAGAATATTAAAACCCCTTAAAATTTTAAATACCATTTACTATAAATTTTAACGATTATATATTTAATTTATAAAGAATATTCTGTTTATCCTTTCCGTACGAGAAATTAGCTCCTTCGTGCTTAATTCTAACTTGTTAAAAAGAATATAATGGCGAATAATATATAAATATTTATATTAATTCTTATCGGCATTTTATTAACGTGTATATTGGCATTTTGTCTGGGAAACAAGATTTTTCAATTATAAGTGAACTGTGTGCTACTTTTATTACTTTAAAATTTAAATTTGATCATTTCAAAAGAGTTTTTGTGTTAATATTTTATAAAAATTACAAATCTATTTACAGTAAAATCGAATATTTTTCCCGCTTAGGCAGGTTTCCTTTTTATTAAGGTTCAATTTTAGATAGATTTTTTTACTGTAATTAAACTACATTACTTCCAATTTGCATTTTCAAATGTATAAGCACTATATATATACTTGAAAGTACAGTATTAACAATTTAAAACTTTCTAAAATAAATTTGTTTAGCTTTGAATGAAAGTAGAATTTTAACTTAGAAAAATAATTCATGAAAATTAGTTACAATTTAATTAATGTAATTACTTAGTGAATTTTTTAATTAGTATATATTAAATTTACTTTATTTCATTTCCTAAATATATAATATATATATATATATATATATATATATATAACTTATTAAATTTTGCAGTAAAACCTGCCCCAAACGGAAACCTGCCAAATCGGAAAAAATATATTCGGTACCGTACCATTCCGGTTTACACAGGTTTTACTGTCGTAAAACACGAAAGGATAAGACTTTTTTTCTTTTAAAACTTCGTGTTAAATCTCCGGAATGTCCGCGTGGAATTTCTAGGTAATGGGAGTAAAAAAAACGTCATTGTGACGTAACGGTAAAGCATTATCTAAATTTCTAAAACTGCGCATGTTAAGAATACCAAATTTACTTTATTCAAAAACTCGCTTCGATTAAAACCACACTCTTGTTACCTAGGAGACAGGTTAATCACGCCAAAACAAATATAAAATATTACTTCAATTTAATATTTAATAGCATTTCTGTAATAGGTGGGTCGGGTCTACAGTATTTTTTTTTAATATCAAGTATATATAATTAATTCATATAAGATCTAATCCATGTATTCTATAATTAAAATTTTTCCTTTCATTATTAGTAATGATAAAACATAAAAAAAAAAGATTTAAATTAAAAAAGATTTTTAACTGTTACAATTTAAATATTTATAGAATCATTTCAGATAATAACTTAATTTCTTGAAAGAATAATGGGATTACAATTAATAGTAATATTTTATAATTTATTGTTAAACAATGATGCTTTATTAACGATTTAAAAAATATACATTTTTTCAGTGTTTTTATTGTGTTTAACTTTTAAAAGATTGAAAATTTTCATGGCTTTCGAAGTATTAGGCAAATCTGATTTTAATTTCCATTTGGAGAATGCCGGAAAGAAACTAGCGGTTGCTTACTTTTACGCATCTTGGTGTAAATACTGTCAACAAATGAATCCGGTGGTAAACAAAATGGCCGAAGAGAATTCGAATAAAGTTACGTTCCTGAAAGTAAATCAAGAATTTAATAAAGAAGTTTTTAAAGAAAACAAAGTTAGAGGAATACCAACTTTTATTTTCTTCAAAAATAAAATGAAGATTGATGAATTTTCCGGACCAGATAAAATCAAACTCATTCATTTGATTGAAAAATATATGTAAAAAAAGATTAAAAGTCTGGCTAACAAAATTTTTTACACTAAATATTTCAATATTAACATTAATTAAAGTGTGTATATAGTCTATATATATGTATATACGTATACATACGTAATATATTTTTATTAATAATTGATTATTTTTTATTTAGTTTGAATGAAAGATTTGATCGGCAAGAAAAGATAGGGAAGATTAATTAATTTAAAAAATTTTAAAACCTCGAAAAATCGTTTAAAATAATAATAAAAAAAACTTTTATTTAAATCGAATTCTAATTTGTCTAAGTATAAAATTAATTATACGTACAAATCTACGGGCATTTAACACGTACAGATACAGCGAAACCTGTGTAAAACGGATCGAATATTATTCCCGTTTAGACAGGTTTTATATATATATATTTTTTTTTAATGGCAATAAATCAAAAATAAATAATTTTTTTTTAAATTTCCGTATCACACAAAAAAATGATTCGATTTTTCCGATACTTTATAAATTTTCCCGCCGGATAAAAGAATTAAAATATTTTTAAAAAAATTAAAAAAAACGGAAAAATAAATTAGTTTAATTTCGATGTAAAAAATTATTATCCGGGCAATTCTAAAGATAAAACAGAGAGAGAGAGAGAGAGAAGGGAATTTTTCTTCACACTTCTCGCCATATTTGACTACAAATGACGTCATAGGTCTCGCGCGAGTTGTTACGATACTTCGTCTGGTGAGAGTTGAGTCGAGAGAGAGCGAGTGGACGTTGTTACGTATATTTATTATTATTTTTTTTTAGATGTTGATGTTTCGGTGAAATTCGACGGATTCCAAAATGAATATTTTCGGAATTTCTCTATTTGTAATTTTTATTGTAGTATCATCGACAAAAAGTCAAGGTGAGTTGTGTCAATAATGAAAAACGCAGTTAAGCCTAATGTTATCTCCACCATTTTGACTTTTTAACTATCGAAATGAAAGATCGATTGACGAATGAGACGAATTCCTTTTAATTAATTAATTCTTTTATATTTAATAACTTTCGTCGTTATTCTAATGATATTATTAAATATATACTCGGTCCGAGTCGATGATATTTCTCTGGGATGTAAACTTTATACTTCGTTAATTGTCCTTTTAAAATGGAATTTTACGTATTTAAGATTGTACGAATCCCTGTTTATTTACGATTTGCATAGACTGTGAAAGTTACGGAAGCGGTTGTATAAATTGTAGGGTAGACGTTACCTTTAGGCCATTCGTTTATTTATTTGTACCAGAGTTAAGTACCTAAATGTAACCTCTGCCTTCGTTGGTGTCGCTGAGTCTTGTTCTGTTTGAAATTGCCAAAGTTAAGCGTAAGATTGCTTTCGGTAAGCGGTCGAAATGCGTCGGGTTAACTCGAAAATGCCTCCTGGGCCGGTTTGCTTCTCGTCGGTTCGCGAGGATGGCCGGGCGGTTAAGGCGGAGGCCCGCCGCTCCGGGGACGGGTTTTTAGACCCGTCCCCGTGGCGGCGGTCCGTCCCGTGCGGGTCCGGCCGAACCCGTGACGAGATTTCTAAGAAGACCCTTTCGGTGTCAACGGGGTGGAAAGAGTTAAAAGAAGAAAAGATCCTTCTTTTGTAGACGTGGTAAAATAATTTAATACTTTACTTGTCCGGTCGGTACTTGCAATATATTCCATTTTTTAGGTAATTGTGATTATATTAAATGTATGGTGTAATTTATATATACGTAACGCCTGGAATGGTTGTGACCTTGCGTGTAATTTCGTAACGTAATCTTATTTTGCCAAAAAGGAAGGGACCGACGAGGGGGGCGAATGAGCCCGGAATGCATTTCCGTTCCCCGAGTTAACGGTCTGTTTTGATCAATTATTTGAAATTTTCAATGTGATAAGTTCTCCGAAGCAATTTTATGCTTAATTTAAACGACACTGCTTAAACTCTGTCGTAATTTAGATATTAAGTAAGGTAGATATTAAATAAATAAACAGGTATGCATATATAATTTGGTTTCATTTTTTTCTGATTTGTAATTTAAATTTTTCGCTTGCCGCAGCATAAATTATGGAATAGCTTCTTGTTAAGTTAAAAATTGTAAAACGTTTTGAGATGATTTAAATATAAATGCCACTTATTTGAGTTAATAAATATAATAATAGCTTTTATAATAATTGAATACGTAATTATTTACAAAGTAAATAACAGGTTAAATGTACCTAAAATTATATATACCAAAGGTTACGCATATTGAATTATTATATTAATTACAAGTAAAGTAATTAAGATAATTTTATGGATTTTTTTCTTATCTTTTAAATTTGGAAATTCTGACTTTTCGGCTATTTGTTTGGTTTCTTTAAATTTTAAAATATGATAATTATTTTATAAATATATTTAAGTACGGTTTATTACTTGGTACTTACGTGTATACCGTATGTAAATTGCGTGAATATAATTATTCGAATATATAATAAATAAAATAAAATTTTGCCTTTAACTTTTCCTCAAAGACATTAATTTCATACTTTTTAGATTTGTTTGACCTTCATGTTTATTTTTAGAATTAAAAAGTCACCAAACATACACCTGTATGTATTTTTATTTGGTTGTCCGAAGATTTATGCTTTTTGTTTTTTTTTTTTTTTATTTAATTACTGTACAAAACTGATTGTTTAGTTTTAATAAATTTTTAATTTAGGAATGAGGAAAATATATTTTATTATAGCTGACCCATTATTACTCGTGTGATTGGAAAATATCCATGATTAAAGTTCAGAAGGCTTAGAATTAAGCTATCAACAAAATTTTGTAGCTTATTAAATCAGTTAAATTTTTTCTGTCTGAAATGTTCTGTAGAGAAGAAAAAAACAAATAGATGGAGTAAGATTGAAACAATACAATAGATGACTTAAGGAAATTCAACTGAAAATTTTAAGTTTTCCTCTAATTTTCATTATAACATGTATAGGTGTATATTTATTTTGAAAGACTGCCTTTTCTATTCACCAGTGCTGGATACTTTTGATCAATTTGCAGATTCCAAATTGTGTAATTGTCATCTATTACTTTTAGTGAGTCAAATCAGTTTAAAATAAAGCCTTTGTGATCCTGTCAAACAATGGTATTTAGTTTTTTTGCTATAATCTGGCCTTTGACATTGCCAAAGATGCCTCTCTGTTGTGTCCATGAATGTTTTTGTTGAACATTATCATAGAAAGTCCATTTTACATATCCATTATCAAACATTCTGAACAAGTTTCATTCTTTCCAATTGTTCAGGTAGATCAAGTACTGTACATGTCATTATATTGTCAATAAAGATGTTTCAGATAGAAGAGTAAATTTGATATCCACATCAATTATTCACAAATAGTATATTTGGTGGAAGGCTATTATGCTTGTATAATAACCTAATACTCTTATATCAGAAAACAATTAACTAAAAGTTTTGTTTTTGACATATTTACTTATTATACTCTTTTGAACTGTTAAATGCTGGTCATTTTTAATTAAAATTCTTTTTAGTCGTCATTAACTTTTATTGAATGTCCTACTTGTGGTTCATTGTTTGTATTAAAATTGACTTGATGAAATCTTTCAAATTACGACAGTTTCTTTATGACACAATTTCTTTTCTGTAAATTTTACAAAAAATGTTTTTTTGTTGTTGTTGCTGCAGTGATCAGATTATTTTTCTTTCTACAATTTGAATATAACATTGTAGGTCTCAAATGCACTGAATGACTATTACAGATATTACAATGTAACAAAGTAAGCTTGAAATTTATAAATCTAATATTTGCTATTTTAAAATTTACAAATTTTATTTGAATAATAAGACTAATACTAATATTTACACTGAACATATTTACATTGAACACACTAATAATAATATGACAAAAAAAATTTTTATTAATTTTTCTTCTTGTTCAAAGTCTATTATTATTAATATTTGCTAAAAATATTACATTAATCATTCACTATTTGTATTATGTATAGTTATGAAATGTTTGAACTAGACATTAATTAAAATTACTTTTTAAATATTGCTTAATTTTCTATACTAAAATTGAAAACTATGAAGAAAAAGTAATTTTTAACTACAGTAAACAAGTTGAAATTCCTATCTAATATTAACTTTAGAACTATCATTTAGTATCACCAAATCATATCTATATAACTTTTAAGATTAAAATTTCAAAATATATGTGATTAATGTAAAATTGTTTATGCACTAAGCCATTTTATTGTTTTCTCTTTCACTGTTCTCTTGAAGTTTGAATTAGCCTTTACAGTCTATTTGTATATAGCCATGCCAGAGATTTTGTTATAGTGTGAACAAAATGCAAACATTAAATTTTTATTTGAATAAAAATATTTTTAAAATTTATGAACTGAGAGGCTTGGTGGAAAAACTTGTATCTCATAAAACTACAAAAAACAAGTTAAGAAATTTTGGTTTTGTGCATCATTGATTCGTCTTCTAAGAAGTTTTCATGGTTCAGTTGCATGCCCCAAGGGTTGCGCACTCACATTACGTTACATATTAAAGCATTGGTGAATTGCAACACAAATCCTGTTTTTTTTCTCTGACTTCCTAATGTGGAGAGATTTTTGCCATGCTTCTCAACTGATAGTGTGCAATTCATGAGCAGAGATAAAAATAAGCAGGTTTTATGACACAAAAAGTTAATCTTTAATAATTAGCCAATAATACAAAATTCTAAATAAATATTTTTTACTGAATAGTCATCCTCTAGTTTGGAACAAAAATTCTAAATAAAAGTTAATTTTCTGGAACATATAATTAATTTAAATTTTGTACATTTTCCTTTTATTTAAAACCAAAAGGACATTTACAAAATTCATGTTAATGAATTGTTATACATTTTTAAAAAAATACGACTCCCTCATAAGTTGACATCTGTATACATTTTTAAATGTATTTTATTGGTTAATATGAATTTTGTAAATAGACTCTTAAACCTTGTAAGTTTTTATTTTATTTCAAATTAATTATAAATTTATAAACAGTACTATTGTTGAGAATTTTTGTTTGAAACCTGAGGATGGCTGTTTAAAGAAATGAAAACACTAACTTTTGAACTTTGCTATTTGTGTTAGATAGTTGACTTTTGTCAACTATTAATATCTAACAAGCCAACTATTTATATATATATAAATTTTATATTTTATCCAATACTATGTACACTTCATGAAATAGTTTTCATTTCAAAAACTGAAATTGAATTGATGTCAGTTAAATTACTTGCTAATTATGAGAAAAAGAGTCTTTGATGATGATAAAAATTAACTCAAAAACACACTTTGGTGACAAATCCTTTTTGATAATTGTCAAGTTTAATGTTAAAAGTAATAATATAAATAAAATAAACACAAAATATATAGAGATAAATACAAAACTTGCATAAATTTCAAATTGAGTTTGAATTATTGTTTTATTTCTGTAACTCTAAAGGTGGTAATGTGACAGTTATCAAAATTATTTGCAATTAAAGTGTTTTTTGAATTAATGTTGTTCTTAACACTAAAGATAGATTGTTTGTTCCATAATCAGATACTATTATGTATAAGTTTTGGACAAATTATTACATTTAAAAAAGTAATTCAAATTAGGCTTTATTTTTTGAAAAAAGAGCTCGTTTCTACTAAGCAATAATAATCAGCTTCTTTGTACAGTAAGAAGTTTTTAATAAAGAAAATCGAACTGAATTGCCGTCTTTATTCCTTCTGCAGAATAGTGTTTTTCAGAATTAAGTAAACATCAAAAGAAAGATTTGAGAATATGGAGAATATTAAATATATAACAAAAAAATGAATTTCTGTAAATTTGCATCTTATTTAATTTAATATTTAGCAGAAACTTTTTAATCCAGCAAAATTATAATAAATGCACAGTACATTTTTGCTCATCTTGAATGACTATCCTCAAGTTCTAAGATAAGATTATATTTGAAATACAAAACTCATTTTCTTTAATTTTTGTTTCAAATTCAGAAGCAAAAATTAAAGAAATGATTTTTGTGTCATTAGAAACATTGTAAAAGATTGGTATCATAATTTTATCATATACAAAATTTATATAAGATTTCATCATAAACACATTAATGGAGCATGATCCAATTATTAATGTGCATGAACATGGCCATATGATCAAAATATATGTAAAAGATAATAAAGTGATTTTTGAGATTTTTTTTTCCATTTTTAGGGTTTCATGTGAGAACACTTATAGCAACTGTCATCATAGTAATATAATAGTACTGAGTCCCTTAATGTGCGATAACATAAATATAACTATAATATAAATATATACAACCTTTAAAAATTGCAAAAATAAAAATGCATTCACATTGTAAATATTGCATGAGTTGCAAAAATAAAATTTTTTGCAAGGTGTACAGGTCTTATACTTGTATAAAGAAAAGATGTCAGTGAATTGTTGCATTATGACTGCATATGCAGAAAATCAATACATTTGAATTCATTACATAATTGCAATTAGTGCAAAAATAAAATGAATGAAAAAAGATTTATGCATTTCAAGATATATTAATACTAATAGTTAAACTCCAAAATGATATGCTAGTGTTATATTAGAATCTGTATTAAATTTAATCTATATTTGAAATGTATATGATTATAATAGTTACTTTTTTGTAACTGATATCCAGTTTGATAAGGAAATGAACATGGCCATATGATCAAAACACTTACAAAATCTTTAATATTGTCTGTACAACAGAGATGTATTTTAATATATATATCTGTTGCATATATCTAAATACAAAACTAACCATATATCCAGACTTAGTGTGTTTTGAGAAATGCACAAAGTAATTCTGTCAGTTTTGAAGATTAAAAGTTTAATTAATTTTAATCTCTGATATTGAATTAAAGAATTTTTACTTAGATATTTGATTGTTTCTATTTAAAATATTTATATAACTAATATTTATGCTAGCCAACAGCAAAAGTAATCAAAACATATCATTTTACACAACGCTTATATTGTTTGAGCTAATATTTTTAATGACAGCTTTGCAGCTTTCCAATGTAGAGTGTACAATTTTCTTTAAGTATTCTATACCAATCTTGGTGTCACAGACTTGGTGTAGAGTTCTTATAGTTGCTATTTATTTCTAAGCCTCTTCTCTGCAATTCTCATGTCCATAATGCTAGCAGTTCTTATTAGGGTTGAGATTAGGGCTATTACCTGATCAGCTTAGACATCAGATCCGTGCTTTTTTTTTTTTTTTTTTTATGAATTTTTACCTAAACAATTTGTGTCAGTTTAAATGACAATAATGCCGACAAACTGACACATACTTCATTTATCATCTTGGCATGGTTACATGGGCTGAGTTGTCTTGGAAGATGCAGGATTTCATGCCATGAAATTGTTTTTTGATTGTTGGAATTAGCTTTGCAGATAAGATGTTTTTATAGCACACTTTATTTATAGATATATTTGTAAAGTATAGTTTTCTGACACCTTTACTAGATATACATTCTAACACTATTCAACTCACTGTAAACTTTGTCATCTCTATCAAGTAAGCACTGTTACAGTCCTGCTTTTTCTACAAATATCAAATATTGGGTTTTCTGTTAATCTCTGCAAGTTAAGTTTGGATTCATCCAAAAACAAAACACAATCTTGCATATCATTCCAATCTACATGCTGTTTAACCCAGATAAGCCACTGTCTATACAGTAATGGCTTCTTCTAACATGATTGGTATACTTTTAAAATTGCAGTCTCTATGACATTAGTAGTGTAATTTAGTAACAAATACACTTAAACACCAAAAAAACCAAGAAATAATGAATGTATTTAAACAACATAAACATTTTCTTCCGTTTTTAGAAGGTCATCTTTCCATCTGCATTTCTTCTAACCTGAAGATAACTATTGCATAGTGTTAAAACTATTTGAACCATTTCAGTTTTTTTTATGAAAGCACACTATATTTGCATGGGATGATACAATCATCAAAAACTACTGCAGTAGACTTTGTTAGCCAGTGAAAGCATTCTTGTGTTTATGATGATCATGAATGATAGTCTTTATAGTTTCTTGCAGTTATTCAGCAAAATGATATTTTAAGTTTAAAAATAAACACTTTTTATATAATTATGAGTAATGTAGTTTCAAAACAACCCCTCAAAACTGAATAAATTTGATTAAAAAAAAAAAAAGCCACAGAAACCCTAATAACCAGCAGAACAAGGGAGATGTAGCTAATGTTTTTGCTCTTGTTGAACAGGCATCATCAGGCTAAATGACTGCACAGCTGTTGAAACAATGGGGGATTGCCATACATGTTTTTGATGCAATTTCATGCATATGAACAAAACTTGGCTTCACAAATCATTGGTGATGTTAAATTTTAATATACTTGAAATGTTTCCAACAGTTTAATGAATGATGTAAAAATGTTTAGCTTTATAAAATCATTTAAACAATATTAAAAACTATTTAAATTTACAAGTTGTAAAATACATTCATCTTTCTAATGTACAAGTTAATTGTACATTAGTAAGATGGATGAAACTGTTTCACATATTATTTTATCAGGGAAAGTTTTAGTAATGCTTATAATTGTTTTGTGTGTCCACAATAGCAGTTGGATTTAACTTGTGTCAATTTGGTACATAAACAGATTATAAAATAAATTTCAAATTATAATACTTAAATGTTATGTAAAAAAAAGAATGTGTTTCATAAATATTTAGAAACAAATCTTAAACATTAGGAAGTAATTCCACTTTTAGCATTCATGTCAATATTGTGTCACTCAAATACCACAATATTGATACAAATACTACAGGTTAATTAAGGATATCTGCTATTGAATATGTGGAAAGAAATTTAATTTAAAAAGTGACCAGTATTACATTTTCAAATTCTAAATTTTGTTGCAATGGGATGAGGTTCCATAACATTTCTGATTAAAATAAAAAATTAACTGACCATTTCTATTATATTTGTTTTTTATTTTTCCAAAAAGAAGGATCCAAAAATATATTCTTACACAGGACACATGAAAAGATAGTTAAGGCACTGCCCACAATACTAGTTGGATGGGCAGTTATTGCAAGAATAATGTACACATGTGTAATGATTAGAATATGAATGATTATTACAAGAAGTGCAGTATATTAAGTTATTATTTGAAAATAAATGAAAAATGGTGTTTTATTCATTTTAAAGATAAATATATATTAATTTGCCAAGTTATTTTGTCTTTTAAGATGTTTTGTTTCACATTGTTTTTAGTACTTTAACAAATAATTGCTTAAGATTTTTATATAAAATTATCAAAATGAGAATTTATAATACAGCTTTTGAAAAATTAAATATTGGTCCCAAACATGCAGATCAAATAGAGATGATTGTTTATGACAACCTTTTAAAAACACTTATAATATGGCAGTACAAACAATAAAGTGAAAGCTTTATTTGGCCATAGCTACAAGATACTGTTAATTATTATTTATTAACAGACTACTTTAAGATGCTAATTATTTAAATTTAATCAAGTATTGATGAATTATTAGAGGAAAAAAAATTATTTCTAATAATAACTATTAGAATCCTGTGCGCCATTTTGTTAATGTACTGTTAACAAAATGGCTTGTAATTTGAAGCTATTACTGAATTTTTCCAAGCTATAATAATCTGAAAACATTTTGTAATGTTTAGTTATGTTTGGCTTAAAAATTCATACCAAATTAGTTTATATTTTTGAAACTAATTTAAATTTTTTATATAAATAAAAATTGAAATGACAATGAAAATATAGATACTCCTTTTGTAAATTATAGAATATTTTAATGTTTAAGTTTTATATTGGACCACATGCTTTGGAAGTTGAAGTCTGTCTGTTTAACAAAGATGAATAAATTAAATTTGTTGTTGTATATAGGAGTTAATCATATATTTATTGGAGCTTGAAAATATGGTTGCTGATTATAGGTATATGATATAAAGTTCAAAGTATATTAGTAAATAGGAAATGGTCATTAAAATAAACATTTTAAATGACAAATTTTCATTTTTTTAGAGTAATTGAATTAATTTTATATATATAAAATCAGTCATAAAAAATTCTAATTTAGTGAATTTTTTTAATGAAGTAAAAGATTTTATAAAATAATTTCAAAAAGTTTTCTAAGATATATTATTTAATATCTTTTAGCGCCTCGTCTTGAAAATGTGAAACCAGATTTGGGATATCATGCTATCATAAAAGAAAATGAGAGAACAGTTGAAATCAGTCCAAGGATAAAAGTTGTAGATGGTAAATTTTCAAAACTACTTTTATAAATATAAATTTTGTTAATTTACTCTAGCTTTCTTTTTATTATAAGTATTACTAAATGCAAATGTTTATTTTGTAAATTTAATACAGACATTCCTTTTTAATATCAGAATCCGTTCCTGAAAATCGGATGTTCAGTGAAAATATCTAACTTGGAACTAATTTTCCATTATTTTAAACAGAAAAAATTGTGGTTACAATGCTATTCCAAAACCTTTAATTAATTTCTTAAAATGCAATTATAAAACATAGGAAGATGTCAAACCAAATGAAGTGCCAAATTATCATGCTATTATATAGATATAGATATTGAAATTTCATAAAATAGTATGATAATTTGGTACTTCATTTCGTTTAACTGATAAATTGAGTTTAGAGATGTTGATATGTAAAATGTCAATGATGATGTTTAAGTGTAAGATGTGAATGTTTAAAAATTACTTTCTGATTACCAAAAAAACTAGCATGGTTGTTAAATTTGCATGGTATAATTAATAATTTGCATGGTATTTCATTAACATTGTTTTTGACACTACACTTTTCAAAACATTCATATGTAATCTTTTGGCATTCTATCATTTGAAATATAACTCTAGATCCAGGGATCCTCAAACTTTGACTGTTGGCCCTTTCAAGGATTTTTTGATCTTTTATTCTTTTTTCTCTAATACAGTTAATAATAATAAATAAATTGAGCCAGTATTAATTTGTATGCTGTTTTCATAGAAAAGATATACTTACAACATCCAGAACTGTTATATAGTCTACATAATCCATTAGACTAATAAACTGTTTTCAGTCGACTCCCAATTGATCCCTGAAAGTGTCTTATCAATCCTGGGGATCAATATTTACCACTTTGGAGACGCCTGCTATAAACTTTCACTACACATTTTGCTAAAATGTTGCATTTAGGTTTTCAGATGTAATTTTTCCATCATATGTATTGTTTGAAAAACATATTGAGAGATTTGTTTTATGAAGTTTGAGTATTAAAAATTAAGAGAGATTCTGCAAGATATGCCTGGATTCTTATATAATATGATGAACATATAAAGGAATTTAATATTGAAAGTTACATTTCAGTTGCTGTCCACTGAAATGGTAAATTGCACATTTCAAATGAATTTAGAGATTAAAATCTAACTATATGTGATACTTTAAAATTTTATTGAATTTCCTTTCAATGAGGTGGATAAATTATAATTATGATTTTATATCTGAAAATTACATTATATAAAATCCATATTTATGAATGATTGCCTATAAATGGTTTTTTCTTAAGTGAATGTCAAATTGTTTACATACAGTAATGAAATATGATGATTCAATTTTTTTTTAAATTATTGAAGTGATAAAACAGATGAATTTTGAAAGAGTAATCAATACAAATGTTGTAACAAAGAAGTTACATTCAAGAGGGCTATATTAATCTATGATAGGTTTTGTAATACATTAAATATAAAGTTAGATAAAATTATCATCATAATAACAACACCTTTCTCACTTTTTCTAGCAAGTTTTAATAAAATGAATTAACATTTTCAGCTATTTTGAATAGCCTTCCTCAGGTTTAACACAATTTTGAATGTCAATTAGAACAAAAATCTAATTTTTGTTTAGATTTTTGTTCTAATTGACATTCAAAATTGTGTTAAACCTGAGGAAGGCTATTCAAAATAGCTGAAAATGTTAATTCATTTTATTAAAACTTGCTAGAAAAAGTGAGAAAGGTGTTTTTATTATTATTATCTAGAAGTTCTAGCTTATAGCACATAGTATTTAATGTATCTTCTTAATTATATTTAGTTACTTGAAATTCTCTTGTAATGAATTAAGTTCCAAATAAATTTACATTCATACAAATGTTAATTCATTAAATATCAATGTAAAATTGTGATTATAATCAATAACTAATGATGATGATGAATTGTTCTGTTAAGAGAGATCTTGCAGAATCTCTCTTAACAGCATATATCTGGATGTTGTAAGCATATCTTTTTGAGGACCCCTGATCTAGAGTTATATTTCAAATGATAGAATGCCAAAAAAATTACATATGAATGTTTGTTTTGAAAAGAGAGATCTTGCCGAATCTCTTTTAGCAGAACATTCTCCAGACATTTTCAATAGACTAATTAACTTAAAAATTAAGAGTTCAATTTAAATAGTACAGGAGTTATTTCAGATATCAATTTTGTAGAAAATGTATTTAATTTTATATTAAATTATACTGTTGTATATTTAAATCTCTTACATCCTGGATATTTCTAGATTATATTCTGAATTCTAGAGATTTTTATGCAATTTGAGGTTGACTATTAAAAGTTATTTCCAAGCTACAATTTCATGTTACTGAATTTGCTTTTAAATTAACTTGTGTTTATTATAAACCAGAAATTTCATAATTATATATGGTTATCCATCTATTGTTTATTTTATTACATTTCATAAATGAAAATTTCTATAAATTTATAAATTTATATTTACCAAATTTAAAAATTAAGATTTAATCATGAGTATTGAAAATGTTTGAATTAACTACTAATGATTAATTTTTATTTTTATAAATATCAATCAATCATTCATAAATATTTTCACATAATAAAATGGATTTCAAGGTTTCTGTTTACTTTTATTTATTATTTATAATCATGATAATTTGATATTCATTAAAGTGTGAAAAAAATGAGTGTCATATGATTCATCTCATTATGTTACAACACAATTTTAAAAAAATAATTAAAACAATAAACATTGTATGCAATATAATGAAAATAAGTTGTGAATAGAACTTTCAGTTGTTAACTAGAAATAAATTTATACAGTTCAAAATTATTCTTAATTTATAAGAAATAAATTTAATTATGATTTAATTTGAAGTTAAATATTTAATTGTCAAAACTGTATTGAATGAAAAATTTTTACTAGAAATTGCACATTTTTAATCCTCAGACTTCATTTTTTATTATTTTGCAGTTTTCAGTAAAAAAAAAAAAAATTGAAAATGCATTTGCTCTTATCCTTGAGTTTTCATTTTTTACAAGCCATATTTTTCTATTACATGTAAACATAACGTTTTCATTTAAGTCTGAGACTAATAGCAGACTAAAGTCATCCTATCACAAATATATTAAATATGTGAATATAAAATACTTTTTACATTATATTATTTGCTTCCTATTCAAATCAAAAACATCTGTCTAAATAATAAAATGCCATCTGTATATTGGAATAATAATTTTCTTTTTTTCCCCTCCCTTTATGTATGTGGCCTTTATATTCATTTCAAGTTTTAAGTTATTAAATTTATAGTGTTGCTAATATTAATTTGGAATATGCTTTTAGAGCATATTACTATATTTTTTTCTTGGATGCATAAAAAAAATTGTTTTGAAAATTATCATACTAGCTATAAAAAATACTTTTATTTAAAAAATTCTAAGTATAGTAGTTTATATATGGAATTTGCTTGGATGAAAACAGTTCTGTTTAGTCAATCAAGAATCTAAATTAGCAGATCATTTTTTGGGCTATACTTTAAACTAGTTGAGCAACGTAATTTGACCTAAAGGTGGACAGTTTGTCATTTTGCATTAGGATTAATAAATAAAATTATTTGTTAACATTAAAGACTAATTCATTTTATTTACCACATTTCAAAAACAAATATTGGAACAGTTCTCTTATTGGATTGAAGATTAAATTTGTTTTTTTTTTTTAAATATAACTTTTTCTTCAAAGAATAATATTTTTGGTCTTATAATTTGAAAATAATTTTATATATAAATGCATAATTGGTTTTTTTTATTTGATTTTAGTGAAGAAAAATCTCAAGTTAATTTTTTGTTTTGTATTTGTATGTATTTGTTTAGTTTTAGTAGTCACTACTGAATGATGACACTTAAATAGAAGTGTTATTAAGTTAAATCAAATTTAACTTTTACATACAAATGTCATATATGGTTATAAAAAGTTTTGATTCATTATTTATTAAGGTTAGAGTTGTATGAATACTATTTTTAAAATTTACAAATACTAGAAAGTATTTGAAATTCAAGTTCTCAAATATTGTGTTAATGAAAAAAATACATTCAAATACTATGAATACCTCCAATATTGCATCATATGTAAAGTCAGTTGTTGATTCAGAACTTCCCAAAGGGGCTAATTCAAAAATTAAAAATATTTGAATTAATATGTACTTTTTATTAACACAAGCCATAACAGCTGGGTTGCAGATGGTCTTTAAATTGTATTTGTTGTCATAAATGTTTTCAAAACATTGTTTTTAAAGAGAGTTTTAAAATGTAGTAAATTGTTTTTATTTTTACTTTGTTTTACTTTGATTTCTTTCAATATATTAATAAACAAGTTTGAATACAAAGTCTCTATGCACCTGGAAAGTCAGGGATTTTCATTAGTGTTTGGAAAAAGTCATGGAAAGTCAGAAAAATTGGCCTTCTTTGTGCCTTGTTGATTTTTTTGCTGACAATATGCTTGACTAAGTGTAGCTGTCTGCAAGCAGCAAGAAGTAATGTGGTGAAATACAACTTATGAAAAAGTTTTTCAGGACCCAAAATTTCTCCCAAGCATAGCCTACACAAAATTTTCCCAAAAATGTACAAAGTACAAAAAATGATGATAAATAATACCATTTTAATTAAAATTATTTATCGTTTTTCATTTTAATAAATTTGATTGCATAACAAAGCAATTTATGATTTTTTTCCTCCTGTTTATTAATAATTTATAAAGTTCGGGAAATTTATTAAGGGATAAATTTAATAAATATAAACTTTTGTACATGAATTCTACAGGATTTGTTAATGAATAATAAATAAATAAATGCTTTTTTTTTTCATTTTTTCAAAGCCACATAGATTTATGACTGTGGATTAATAAGAGAATAAACTACTTTAATTTAATAAAATATTTTATTTTTAGTTTTAATAATTTGGCAATTATAAAAACTAAAAAGTTGAATAGCATAATATGTGCATAGTAAGTCAAATGCTGTTTTATTTTGTTAACGTAAGGGATGTGACGGTTAGAGAATTTGTATAAAGTTGGTCAGAGAAAGCCATGGAATTTAAAACAAAAATTTGAGTAGGAAAACTGTAAATAATAAATATTAAATAATTTATTAACTAAATAACTTATATAAGGTTCACTGTGTATTCAGATTCAAGAAAGTAACATTTGCCCATTTCTAATTAAGACATCATATCAGGCTGCTTGTAGACAAAAGTGGATTATTTTATTAAAATGATTTTATTATTGTCTTTGACTAAAAACTAAACTTTAAATTAATAAACACTTTAATGATGATAGTGTGACGTTATCATTTTCATTCATCAAACAAACTACAAATTATTTATGAGTATATATTATTTGTATCAAATACAAAATAATATAAATTTATCAAAATTATAGTCATTATATTATAATTAATTAATTAGTAATGGTACATTAAAGCTGTTTGAAAGAATCTTTAATGTATTTTAAAGGAAAAAAGTTTTTGGAATTATGATGATATTTTTTAAATAAGCAAAAGTATAAAATTAATTAGTTAATTTCAGTAATTAAAAAGAGGGGTCTTTTGTAAATAATTTAGATCAGAGAACATATACATTCATATATTTATTATTTTAATTTTTAGAGAATAAAAAATTGTTATATTACAGGTATAATTAACATAGTAATATTGCTTTGAATAAAATAATTTTATCATTATTACTCACCTGGCTCCAAATTTTCAATAAATTTTTTAATTGAATATTATATTGGTATTCAAACTATTTATGATGATAATACAGTAGAGCGTCGTTTATCCGAATCAATTGGGGACTGGGGTTGTTCGGATAACCGATTATGTACAAAAAAATATATTAACCTATCCGATGTTGAAATTTTTCTCCATTGCGTGTCGCTTCGTGTTGAATTTTCGTCGATTTTAAGCCTAACGTAAATTTTTATAATAATAATCGTGGCTATTGTATTGTTAAAAATTATTTCTTTATTTTTTACAAACAAAATAAATATATTGAAAAATATAAAAACAAAAATATGATACTTTAGAAGTTAATCTAGTATCAAAAATGTTTGATTCGGCACGACACAGTCCGACTGGAAAGCTTTCGGTTAATCGACGTTTCGGAATAAACGACGCTCTACTGTAATTATATGTCATAATAATAATAATAATCAGGGTTTAAGCTGAAAAAATTTTCTGTAGCATTTTAGCTAACTTTATTAAAAAAGTTGTAGTAAAATTTTAAAAACCATAGCTAACATTTCTCATCCATGAGGCTGCCCAGAACAATACACAATACATTATTGTTTAAACATTTGTTTATTCTCACAGATACTGTACATTATTATTGTACTGCACTACAAATATAGCCATAAATCTATTGTTACAACCCACAAGTATCATATATTATTGAACAATTCTTCTTTGTTTCGATTCACACCAGGCAACAAATACTGAATGAAAATCAAATTCCCATCTTGGAGGGCCATTTATGGAGATGTTTAACTAGTTGCTGACATTTTTAAATTAAAACAGTTTCAATTGGAGTTTTTGTTAATGTCATTTTACCGAAATCATTTGCACTCAACAGTGTGCACTGGGTGTAAAAGAACATATTCAAAAACTGTTGGTATGTGAGGGTAATCTGGGAGGTCATTTACAACTATCATTTTTATAAACTTTAGTCGATGACATATCCTTACATCTGACAGCAACAAATCTTTTAAACAAATCCCACTCCATCAGAAATTGTTTTAAACTACAATATTAACAATTAAGTATTTATTTAAAATAAAATTTACTGCCAGGACAATAATTTTGAAACAATTTACAAAATTTCTTTTGAACAAACTCTGAGTGTCCTCCTTCCTTATGTCCCTTCATGCACCAATAGGAAATAACAAATCTTGTGGTGGAGTCGGTCTTTATTGGAGGCTACTTCCCTGCCTTGGCATGCAAAATGTTACAAATCATCTTGTGGTGGTGGGAAAAAGCACTTAATTTTATTAAGTAATGTATGAAATTTATAAGTTTTAATTTAATTTGTTTATTGGAAACTTTTGTCTCTACAAAGCAGAGAATACATCATGCCCCATACAGGTGACGTCTTTCAAGGGGGACTTTTCTTTTGCATAGTCAAAGCAACATGAGATTGCATTCAGTCGGTACTAACTGTCCCATTTTAGGAGAGATGGGTGATGTTAGGGTTTCTGCCCAGCCAGTATTGGGTCTGTTTGGCTGGCAGTCAACAAAAATATTTTAGTTTCTGCAAAGCAGTTTAAAATATAAACAAAATTATATTTTAATTGAAAAAATATTAGATAAAATTATTTTTAGTATTTAGTATGTTTACTTATAATGATAATGCTTGAACGACACCTTAAATACTTTTCAGCAACACTTCACTTTGTTTAAATAAATGTTTTCAACCCTTTCCACAAGTCTGCATTGCATTTAACGAGAGGATTCCCACTGTTTAAGAAGTCAGTTCAAATCTTTTTGTTAAGCTTGATGTAGACTGGTGAAAAAGGTCAAAAATGTTTTTTTTTTTTTTTATAGAAATTAGTGTTGCTGAAAAAAGTATTTAAGGTTTTGTTCAAACTAATTAGTTTCAGCCTATATAGAAGTGTTTTTTAATGATCAAACAACTTTCCCATTATAACTAACTATTAAAGTTTTTGTTATGATTCACAAATGATACTGTAATGCATTTTGTGTGATTCTAAGTAAAAATAATTGTTCACACTAAATTTGCTTCTGTTTTGAGTTTTAAAAATTGATTTTTCAAGATGGATTAGTCTAGGCATTTATTTGATTTTACTTTTCCTTGAATAAGTACACACAATTGTACATTTAAGAAAACCTGGCTCTAATGAAGGAATTCAAAACGTGGTTAGCTCGTGACTATGATGATATTCATTCAGCTTGTTGCAACATTTGCCGAACCCCATTTAGTGTTAAACATGATGGAATTATAGCATTTATGAGGCATGCCAATTGTGCATTTCTTTTTTTTGAGTAAAAGGGAATTAGCTGTAATTTGTTTGAGGATAGTGTTACAATATTAAGTTTATCTGCAATAAGATTACAAATTTATCTTCTACTACACAATAAAAGCATGCATATTTACATATAAATGGAGAATTTTTGGTTTCTTTCAAAAGATCGATTTGGGATTTCCCAATCTCTTTCCATTCTTAAGCTTGATGTTTATTAATTAATGAATGTACTGTGTTCATAATGTAAATCATTATTTTTTGTAAACTAACTAAACTTTAGAAAGTATTCAAAAGAATCAGAATCAGGAGAAATTTTGGTATCATCCCATCACCAGTTAAAACATCTTAAAAACTAACATTTTTAAGATGTTTTAACTAGTGATAGTTTTAACTAGTGATGGGATGATAATGTTTTGTGGTGATGGGATGATAAGTACTATAACCACTTGGGAAACATTAGTTTTTTAGTGAAATGTGGCAAGAAAGTTGTCACTAAATTTAAATTTTTGTAGAATTTTAGCAAAAAAAGCTAGCAAGAGCTTAAACCCTGAATAATAATTTAAACATCATTTATTTCTCTGAATGTTTTAGAAAAAATTTAAATATTTCAAAAATGATTTATAGCCGCATAATTTTTAGGATTATTTAAGAATTGTGGACAAATCGTAATAATTTCTATATTTTAACTATTAATTTTAAAATATTGATGAAATTATTCATGTGAATGTGATGATAAAATAATTATTAAAATTTATATTTCAGCTGAAGTATGTAGTTTTATAATTACAAATAAACATCAGAAAGAGGTGCCATTTATTGTAGAGATTATTGATAAAGCTCGTGGTGAAGCTCAGTTGGTATCCAAGAGAGAATTGAATTGTGAAAAACGCAAGAAATATAAGTTTGAAATTGCAGCTGTCGGATGCGATGGTCAAATATCTGAAAAGTATGTATAATAAAAATATAAATTTATAGTTGAATCTATTTTATTTATAGTCTCATAGTTGAAAAAGTAATAAAAGGATTACAATAATTTGTTTCATTATGTACAGTACATAATTTCAAAATTTCTTTTCATTTTATGAAGAATAACATATATTTGTTAAGATGTAAAGTTTTCTTATACGTATCTATTAATATATAATTAGTTTATGAATTTAGTGATTTGCTACTTATATATTAACTTATATTGATTTGCTTTAGTGCAACTGTACATCTAACAGTAGAAGATGTTAATGAATTTGCACCAGAATTTCTTCAAGATTCTTATACTGTAGATGTTGATGAAGACAGATTGTATGATCAGATTATTCAAGTAGAAGCAAGGGACCATGATTGTTCAGCAAAATTCAGTGATATTTGCAGATATAAGATTGCAACTTCAAATCAGCCTTTTGAAATAAATACTGAAGGTAAAAATTTGATATTAACTAAAAGTTAAACTGTAAATTATTACATTAATTTTCAAAGTAATAGAATCAATCTTTATTAACAAAAACAGATTGTTCCTTTTGCAGGGGATTGTACAAAATTGACTTATATTATTACATTAATTTTTAAAATTGTTTTTATATAAGCCTATTTAAAGTTTATAATTATTATCATACTTAAAGCAGTTCAACTAAATGATCTAAATGCTTACCTTTTTAAATTTAAAATCAGTTACAACAATAATATATCTTCTGTGGAAAATATATTATATTTCAAAACTTATTGTACTATAATTCTGTCAATAGCTATTATCAAGTGCAGAAATTTACTAGCCATTTAACTTATGTCTTACTAAAATTGACCAAACTCCTCCCTGTATGTTACTATCACATGTATTCCAGATTTCAAAGAATTTAGCTGCAATAATAGTAATAAATGTATATTAGAAGAAAGATAAGACTTACAAGTTATTCCTATCAAAAAACAGTTACAAGAATAGTATAACTGAATTACAGTCAAGAGAAAAAAATATTAATAATGAATGTTAACAATGAAAGAGGATTTTATGATGTTGAATGAAACAAAAATTTTGTCTTAACTCTGAAAAGTATTTTTATGGAAAGCTATGTCAATAAAAAACAAAATCAACTAATTAATTAAAAAAAATCCAGGATTATTTAATGTAATGAAAGGGTTTTTTTATTGATCCATCATATTTAATCTTTAACGAAAAAGAAACTATTTGATTTTGTTAAATTTTATTATGGCCATTTTTTTGGTAATTGACGTATAATTTTTGCCAGTGAAGGCTACCCCATATCAAAACTTGTCATTTAGAGGATGATTTCTGTCAGCAATATCAAATTTTTTGCATATTAATTGTTTGCAAAATTTATTGCGAACAATATTTATGAACTTGATAATTAAGCTAATAATGTAAGCTATAATCTGCTATGAGATAAAGCAATAATGTATTTATTAACCCAAACTTCTCTCTGTAGAAAGTAATTTAAAAATATCATGTAATAAATTTCTCTATCTCACTTCAGTATATTTTTAAAAAATTGTTTCATATTTTTGTCCACTAACTTTTATTAATAAAACAATATTTTTACTTCAGAAAATTTAGGAAGTACAATAAGGTCTTATGTGGGAATGATATACACAGATTTATGTTTGAATGTAGAAAGGTGTGCATCCAAATATAAATCTAATCTAATAGATAATTACCTTTTAATGCATATGCTGTTTTCATTATGAAATTCAGTGTATATAGTAAAAACATAAGTAAAATATTTTAAACAACACATTTCAATGCTTTTCTGTTAATTTTAATAAATGCATAAGTAGACAATTGTCTGCACTTGTTTGGGTGGATTGCAAATTTCTGTGAATTTCATTTTGCATGATATCTGCTGACACACAGTTCATGTAAAATAAGATATATGTATTTAACTGCTAAATGATTTTCAATTTACTTTTCAATGTGTAGAATTAATAACTTTTTTCATTTTAGCTTAGTGATATAAACTGAAAATATAACTACAGTATTTTAAATGATAACTCAGCAATAAAATTTCAAAAATATATTTGTTTTTCAAAAGTTACATTAAAAAGTATTTTGAACTTAATGTATTTAATGTTAAAATTTTTTATTTTCAATGAAATTTAATATATTAATTTTATTGTTATTGTGAACCACGTTTTTTTTTATTTTTAAATGATAAATTATGTGTGCTGATGATATATCAATTTCATATTATGTGTAATTTTGCAATAATGTTTCCAAATTATCTATATATAGCTTTGTTTAATTAATATTGTCAAACACATTGAATTTGATTATTTATCATGCAGAAATCTTTGCTAATGGCATAAATGTATGACAATTTATAATCTACTTCGATTTTTTTAATTTATGGGTTTTTTTTCCCTCAAGCATATGCAATTTTTTCATGTTAAGTAATTGTAACTATTTCATTTTATTTTCAGGATGGATTAAAAATACTCAACCATTATCTTGGGAAGAAAGTCCAAACCATATATTATCAGTTGTAGCTTATGATTGTGGTATGAAGATATCTAAGCCAGTTACTGTGAATGTTAAAGTAAATCGCATTTGTCGAATTGGTTGGAAAGGTAATCTATGAATTTTTGATTTAGACAATGAAAATAAGAATAACAAATAATTTTCTATTACTAAAGTTACTCTCTGATTAGTGACTATGTTGGTTCTTTTACAGCAAAATATTTACTTACTTTTGGTATTATGGTGTGATGTGATATATGAAAATTTAATTTTGTTTTCTGTTTAAGAATATTGAACACAATAAACTTTTAAGAATTTTTCAAATGATTAAGACTTGCATAATTTGAGGAATAGTTTTGTAATTTCAAGTTATTGTAGTATATGTAATGTTTGTAATTTTAATTATTAAAATTTATTTACTATTTAAAAATTATATTTAATTTGTTATTTTATAATTTTTGTAGGTATTCATGAAAGAATTGAATACACGCCAGGTTCTGGACGACGAGCCTTATTTTCTGAAGCAGAATTGGAACTTTGTGATGTTCCTTGCAAACCAGAAAAATTATCCACTAAAGTCTCTTTAATCACTCATCATATAGGAAAAGGTTGTGATCGTGACACCTATTCAGTAGATTCACAAAGAAAATTATGTGGTAAATTATATTAATATATGTATTATTATACATAATAAACAAAAATATAATTAATTAAAATTTATTTTTATTATATATATTAGGTGCAAGTTCAGATAGTGTTGATTTGCTTCCAAGTCCTGGAATTGGAGCAGAATGGACGAGAACTTTACCAATGGATGATGGACATGATAGTGATCAAATTTACGAATTTGATGGCGCTACCAATGCTGTTGTGGTTCCAGAAGTGACATTGAATCATAATTTAACAGATAATTTTACTGTTGCATTTTGGATGAAACATGAACCACCACAGGATCAAAATAATACTCATATTAAAGAGCATATCATTTGTAATGCTGATGATCACAGTATGTTAAATTTAAAAAATTAACTATTTATTCATAAAATGTAGCTATTTCATACTTAAATGATTTGAATATATTATTATTAAATTCTTTGTCATTTTACAGAGATGAATAGGCATCATTATGCAATATTTATTCGAAATTGTCGGCTAATTTTATTGTTAAGAAGAGAATTTTATCAGGAAAGACCAAGTGTTTTTAGACCTGCTGAATGGCGTTGGAAATTAGCAGAAGTTTGTGATAACCAATGGCATCATTATGCTGTTAGTGTAAATTTCCCATCGGTGAGTGAATACTATAATTATATTTTAACATATTTGCTAATATTAATTCAGAAAATAATTCATTTAAAAATATTTTAAGAATTAAGTCAAAAGTATATAAAGACTAATCTATATTCACTGGGAAATATAATGAAGATATTGTAATAGCATTAAATTCTGTTATGGCTAGGTAATAACATGTAATATAAAACGGACAAAATTTTTGGGCATGCTGAAAGTTATAATAAGAATAATAGGCCTATCTCTAGCACTAAACAATAGGCAGAAACGTTATTTGGCGTGAATAAAAAAAGTATGGACTATTATAAAGCCCATTATATCTACACACAATATATATTATAATGAAAAAGTATTAAAAATTTATGATGATAATTCATTTTTTGTTGGCCCTTGACACTGGGGGGGGTCAGGGCTCAAGCTCTGTTAGTCCCTATGTAGATCTGCCCCTGTCACAATACATGTATGCTGACTGGGTACCACAAGTTTTCGATACAATCTGGCTGTGTTAAATGCTTCAAATGATGTCATGCGTGCGTACTTGTTTGTTGCAGCAAACCTCCATACGAGCAAGCGTTTGAGTTTCCGCAAGCATCGCACTAACTTAAAACGACTAGCTGTCAATGTAAAAGCTAACACAAATGGTAAAAGAGATTACATGTTAGAATAAATTATTGGCATATTTATTCTCATATAAAAAGTATATTGACAGTCAAAACTTTCTATTAAGCATGCGGTGCATGCTAAACAAGCCCAGAGAATTTGTCTCTGATATAAAACCTACATAGATATGTCTATTGATAACACAAGAAATCTTGTTAAATGGTTAAAATACTATATTCAATCCTACAGTAATTTCAAGATAATAAAATGAACTCTTACAACCAGATGTGAAATTGAAAGACAAAAATAGATTAACTTACTACTTTTGGCATAATAGGACCTAATAAAAGTCATTTTCTACCTTTAATTTTTGTAAAATTAAAATTTTGGTGAATAATAAGTCTTTAATAATAATTTAAGTTCCATTGTTAAAAGCATGAAAGTATAATCTTTACATTTTACTACTGTTGCTCTAGTCATCTGTATAAAAAGTCAATTGTAAACAAAAATGCCAAAATAATTTGTTTATAAAAATTCAATTTATGCCATTTTACTTTTACTAAAGACCTACATCAGTATTTGTTTTCATTAACTGAAAGAAATCTGAAGAGGATTTTTGCTTTTATGAGAAAGACAAAAAGTAAAAATAATATTTAGTGTTTGTTTTGCTACAAGCTGTTTTAGAGACTTTGAGCATCTGTGCTTTAATCTCAATTTATTTTGTGCATCTGTTAGCAAGATATGTCCTAAGGTGCAAAAAGCCTGAGAGCTCATAAAAGTGTTACACTTGGCATGAAACTGGACATAATTAAGCAGTTTGATTATTGTGAATGAAATACAGACATTTGTGCATGTGCTGATCTTGCCTAAACTCTTATTTTTGCTGTTTGCAAGCAGAGAGAGAGAGGGTATCTTGAAAACAGTCAGGTTGCTATTGGTTTTACTAGTAACAAAGTAAGGGTGTCTAGCAATCTGAAAAATTGGGAAAATTCAGGTCTGGAAATGTTAGGGAAAGTAACATAATTTCTAAGCCTGAATTTGCAGGTGAAGCTAACTTAACTCTATTTAAAAATTTACTGCTCTGAAACTAGTGAAGATGAACCTAGGTGATAAAGTATTCTTGAAGTTGCCAGTAGGTGTTGACATAGGACTTACAGCCAAGTTTTCAGTGAATAAGCCATGATAGTAGTATTTCCAAAGGGACTTGCATATCTTTCTACAAAGACTGCAAAAAGTTTGTCAGAAATGAGTACAACTTTATCTTGGAGAAGAATTCTTTCTGGCACAAGTTAAAGCCTTTTCTGTTAGTTTATTATACCTGGACATTACACTGGGTTATTAACAGTAAACAGATGGCAATAACCATAGAAGATAAATGAAAAGAGTTTACAAACTGTCATGTTTCCATAAACAATAGATAAGGTGAAAGTATTCAAGTCCAGAGACAGGCTGAATGAAGTTTACTTGAATTTGCTATACAGAAGAGAGTAGTTAAGCAATCTTTCAAAGTTTGTATGGAAAGTTATAATATTTTCATATGGAAATGCTTTCATGGAAGGGGGATTTAGCATAAACCAGGTTTTAATAGATGAAAATCATCAGCAAAACTCCATGGTTGTTTTGCAAACAGTACAATGCCATTAGTAATGCAGGGGCTTTCTGAAGGTTGACATAATGAAGTTGACAATTCTTTTCTTCTGAAATGCTCTTGTTTTAAAAAGAAGAGCTGAAGCACAAGCAATGAGATAGAAATTGAGAACTGCAAATAAAAGGGCAACTCATCAAATAAGAACTTTAGGAAGAGAAACTGAAAGTCAAGTCAGTGGTCTTTCCTGTCATTAGGTTAATGTCATATCAACTAGTCTTATTATCATTAAGCTAATTGAAAATTTGCAAACTTTATTTGAAATATTTTAGATCAAATTCTAGTATTGAATACCAAGTATGCTTGCTTATAAATAGCAAGATAGCTTGATCTGTAAATTTATAAGTATTTTTATAAGCTGGAAATTTATCAAAAGTTATTTGGAAAAACTTGGAAAAGTCAAGAGAAATTCAGTCTGAATAATGCTAGACACCTTGCAAAGTAGTCTTTTAGTCTGCATTCATTAATGGATAAAATGGAAAGGCTTTTGTTTGAGTGGATTGAATAGATAAACAAAGCGTGATGTTATCTTCATTCAGGAAGAGATAGCCAGTCTTTTCAATAAACTGAAACTTAAAGAATGGATGATAGTGATGAAAGTATTGCAGAAGTGGAATTTAAATGTAGTCATGGGTTATTTGATTGGTTTTTGAGACAAGGCAGTTTCTTGACTTAAAGATTACTTACTGGAGATAGTGCTTCTGGATAGTTCCACTAACTACACTGTACTTGCATTTCTGTTCTATATAGGTTGTATATTTATCAATTTTGCTTTTACTGTATGTTAGTATTATTTTAGGTTTGGTGTGTTATTTGGTATGATTTAGTATGTTAATTTTGGGTCTGGGAACACTCAAAATTTTTCCTTATGTAATTGCTTGTTTGCTTTGTCATTTTTGCTTATAGAGAGGTTTCAAGGTCGCACGTCACGTGATAAAACACACGTTTTCTCCGCTCATTTGCCATTTTTGTGGTAGTTTTCGCTCACTTAGCTTACACGTGGTCTGTTGTTTGACGTCTGTTTTTAGTTTAAACGTACAAAAATACTGCAGTTCTATTATTATGGATTAAGTTAAAAATATTCTTTTCTTGCGGGCTATTCTAGCAGTTTAACAGGATGAGATGCAGCTCTATACGAAGAGAAAATTTCGTTATGTCAAGGCGATTCATACGAAGCCAGTTTATCAGACTTCGTCATAGATCAAGAGTTGTGGTCGAAAGTAGAATTTGGTGACATTATAAACTTTTGTTTTGACAACAAATTTCTACATCCTGTCACAAATGAAAGCTTATAAATCTTTAGAGGTCCATAACTATTTAACAAGTGGCTGGGTTTCTCCTGATATAAAAGTAAAAGTAATAAATAATAGCGAAGTAATATTGCTTGGAAAGATATGTTTTCTTTTGTTTGTTTAAACTTGTGTTTTTATGTATTTCTTAACTAAGAATTTTTGTCTGAAAGTAAAAAATTCTAATTAAAAACAGCTGTGGCAATTTTTGTAATTCAAATTGTTCGGTACCTTTATTTTCTAGTTGAAATTAGCATATAATAAGCCTACTTGCTTTTAGTTTTAACGTGTAATGTTTATAAGTTTGCACTAGCTAAAGCCTGAAATTACATTAGTTATTCATTTATAAATGCACTATACCTAACTAAATTAATATAAGCAAATCAGTAAACTCTTTTAGGTTTTAAAATATAACTTAGTGTTTATTGATGTAAATATTGAAATGAAATGTTTCTGACAAACTCTTGTATTGATATTCATTTTATTAGTATCGAAATTTTTCCGGTTAATTCTCGAGAGCCATGCAGTTTGCCTTTGTCGTGAAAGCTCCTCAGTTTGGGATCCTTGATGACAAATAATGCCGGGAATTTTAAAAAATGATGTTCCTTTGTTCTTGAGTGAACTAGCATTACACCCAATTACACAACGAATCACCATAGTGATATTCGCGACGAAAAAAAACAACACAAAAACTCCAGTTAAAGCGCACGTAAACACACACAAAACGTAAACAAGTCACAAAGAGTCACAAAGATGGCGCTGGACAATTGCGTATGCTCATGACGTCACTCGTGATGTCGACATGAAACCTCTCTATAGAATGTTTCATAGAAATGCTCTACTTTCAGATGTTGGGAAAAACCTGTATGCTTAATTCACATTTTATTACTTTTTAGTGACTGACTATCCAGAAAACAGTATAATTAATTGTTTTACTATTTTGTAAGTGATAAATTTATTCTCAAAATGAATTTAATTGCTAGAGTTGATATTTTAATCACTCATGCAGAATAAATTCATAAATATAAAAGATATATAGTATGTTGTATTCAAATTACAAAGTAAAGCAAATTTTTTCATATGTGAATAACACAAATTAATTTTAGCTTTCAAAGAAATAAATTATTTAAAAAAAAAGTTTTTTTAAATACTTTGTTTATTTTATCTACTTGAAAAAAAAATTTATTAGAAACTTTTTACTTCAGGCTGTTTTGTATATAGATGGACAAAAGTTCAAGGGAAATACTAAAAATCCAGATATAGTTGATGATTGGCCTCTGCATCCTGCAAAGGGTATTAACACTACACTAGTAGTGGGAGCTTGCTGGCAAGGTTAGTATTTTAATTTATTATTTCTGTTAAATTAACATTCCCAAAGTTGGACTAAAAGTACATGTGCAAAAATAGAAAATATTCTTTTAATAAATTGAAATTTGTTTATAATTTATCTAACACAGTAAATGTATTATTTGTTTGTTCTATTTATTCTGAAAATATTTGAAATTATTTTTGATTGAATTTGAGTGTTGTGACAATACTATATTATTATTTTAAATCCTGTGCTGAATAATTTTTAGATTTATTTAGGTTGTATTTATTAAATCTGAAAATTCAGTAACTAATGATACTGAAATGTTTGGAACAGTAAATTTATTTTAAATCTAAATATGTTTAATTAGTAAAATTATCATGAAAAATATGACCCTATTAGATCACTGTACACTGTGGTTTAAGAATAAGATTTTCTGTACATCATTTAAAAAGATGTAAGGGTCATTGAAATTAAATTCAGTTATATTATTTAGAGGTTTCTATTTGATGTAATTGTATCTATAAAATTTTTTATTTTCAGAGTGTTAAAATTAACATCTGTTCAAATGATAAACAATACAAAGTTAACATTATCATCATTAATGATAAAATTAATATGCATTTGTAAGACCTTACAATATAGAATGATTGCCCCACTTACTGTAGAAGAGTTTGATATTTGTGAATTATGTATTTATTTTGTTTGTTAATATAGTAATCTAATAGCCTATGCTTATGGTTTACAAATTATCATTGTTTGTTTTTCAGCACTGAGTACTAAACAAACATTTTTTGTAATTCTTTTGTTTCTCATGCTTTAAAGACATTTTTCTTTCTTTCTAATGCTGATGAAGCAATATAAAAATTTTATTCACAATACATTCAATTTCTTATCAAATGAATGTTTCTTTTAAAATCTAAAAATTAAAAATATAAAATTTCAGTGATCTTAGCCATCTTATAAAGCACTATAGCAAAATTGAAATTTACAATTTATGATAGTCAAATAATTATGAAAGAAAAATGTTAATATTAAAAAAATGAGAGAAGAGAGAGTAAATCTAAAATTCAAACTAATATACTTTGCAGTATTTTTGAGCTTCAAACTTTAGGACCAAGTAAAAGATTTCATAATAGATGTTCTGACTAAATCAGTGATTCCAAAACATTTTCTGTACATAACCTTAAGAAATGTCTCAGAATATCAGTTTTCAGGACTTATAGGGAAAACAAATTCAAAACAACAACCATTAATTGCATATTTAATCATAACTAATTCCTAAATGGTAAACTTAGTTCAGTGATAGCAGCTTAAAAATAGCTAATTTTAAAAAGAATCTTGAATAAAAAACTTAACATTAATAATTTACTAATAGTGAATTAGATATAAAGAATAAATTTTAGATCAGGTATCAAGAAATGTATAAAGTCACTTACCAAGTTTTTCGATTACCAGGTGTATAAGCTTAGATTTGCTGTTTTTAATCAGAAAAAAACATGTTTTTTTCATAGAAAGCAAAAACAAATTTATTCAAAGTACTTTTCTTCACTAGCGACACATTTTTTCCATCTCTCGGGCAATGTGTGGATAACACGCCAAAAAATTCCTTCTCTTTTGAGGCAAACCACTCATCAAGCCATTTTTGGACATCTTCATAAGAATCGAAGTGCCACTTGGCGAGCGCATGGCCCATCGATGAAAACAAGTGATAGTCAGAAGGGGCTAGGTCTGGTGAATAAGCGGGATGGGGTAGCACCTCCCAGTTGAGTGTCTTCAAGTAGTTTTGGACCAATGTTGATGCGGTCGATGGTGCATTGTCATGGAGGAAAATCAGCTTGTTGTGTATTTGCTGATAATCTGGTTTTTTTTCACACAGAGCATGGTGCAATTTGATCAGTTGTTGGTGGTAGTGGTGGGCATTGACATTTTCACCAGGTTTCAACAGCTCATAGTAGACGATACGTCTACTATGAGCTGATTCAAGTGCTTGCTGATCCCACCAAACACACAGCATCATCTTCTGTCCGAAGTGATTTGGTCTTGGGAAAGATGTTGATGGTTGGTACCTGGATTAACCCACAATTTCTTGCATTTAGGATTCTCGAAATATATCCATTTTTTGTCACCAGTTAAAGTCCGATGAAGAAACAACTTTCTTTTTTGTCTGGCAGGCAAGATTTTGCATGTGTTTTGGCATCACTCTATCTGCCTATCATTCAATTCAAGCAGCACCCATTTTTTTGATCTTTTGAATCTTTCCCATGGCACATAGACGCATAGAAATGGCTGGTTGAGTAACACCCAATTGCTCGGCAAGCATTTTTTGCGATTGAGTATCGTCCTCGTCCAAAAGAGCCTGCAATTGACGGTCCTCAACCTTTCTGGGCCAATTTTTATGCTTCTTGTTGCTCAGGTCAAAATTGCTGTTTTTGAACTGACGAAACCAATCTCTGCATGTGGTTTCCGATAAAGCACTGTTTCCATAGGCCTCCAGAAGCATTCAATGTGCTTCGGCAGCCGATTTCTTCAGATTGAAGCAGAAAAGCAGAGCTTGCCGCATATGCTCTTTTTCTGTCACAAAACTAGACATGATTACCAAAGGAAAAATGTATGTTGTTGTATGAAATTGCTGATGATGTACACTGATTAATGATGACAGATGTCAAAATTATCAAAAAAAAAAAAAGTATGGCATCTCCATGGTAGCTTAATATGCTCACTAATGCCATCTATTAGCAAACAGTGGAATTAAGCTTATACACCTCGTACTTCATTCAATAAGTAATTTGGAATTGATTTTTTCTGTTATGAAGAGAATTTAAATAACTGAACTAAAAATGTTTTATCAAATAGCTCTCTATTAATGGACTTTCAGTTAATGATTTGTTAATTTTGAACAATGTTTGTATTGTATTGTATTGGCTTGAATATAAGTTGATGTTTCTTTCAGTTTTAAAGGAAAAAAAAATTGCTCTCTATCTATATTCAAGCTTCATTTTATATTTGAGTCTGATAAAGTTTTCCTTGATTTCAATAACTGTCTGTGTTATATATTTTTCAAAGTTAAGCTGACACTAAAATTTTTGGTATATCAATTGTTTAGTGATACTAAACATCAACCAACTTGTGACCTGTTTTGCTGCAGCCCATAAACTATGTCTGGAAATTAAAGTGTTTGGCACAATTGTAAATAATCAATTTATTGATGTTTTTTGAACCATTGGCAAAACTAAGCTGTTAGATTCTGTTGAATATGATAAAAACAATCGGTTTTGGTAACTTATCAAAAATGTAGAGTAAAAACTGATGGTATATTTAATCCAGCAGAGTATATTGAACAACTCAAACAAACTTACAAAAAAATAGCAGGAGCCAATAACATCTCTATTGCCTTCAGATGCAACCTAACAATATACCATTTGATTAAGAATTATAAAGATCCTCTAAGTGAGCTACAACTCCCAGAGTATACACTATTCCAGTTAGACCACAGGGATGTCCAAAATTTGCAGTAGATTGGGTTCATGACCTGCCCACTTAACCAATATTTAAAGGAGCAGTTATCATCATTGAAAAAAAGGTCACAATACTATAGCACTGGCTATATTTGCAATGGGTCAACAAGTTCAAGAGCATCTCAACTGAGCCAAACTTTTACATCACATGAGCCAATTAAACCAACTCAAACATATGGAGAAATTTGAAATTTACAGGCTTATAGGGAGAGAACGTCAATCAATTTTAAGGAAAATAATGCATTTCCAGAAGCATGGGCATCATTATTTGAAGTCACTTTTTAATTTTTAATCAATTAGATGGTGTCTTAACCTTTTAAATTCATCTGTTCAAAATAAATGTTCTTATTTAGACTATATCTGTAACCTGATGATACTTGCTTATGGCAATCAAAGACATTAGTTTTGTATTAAATATACATTTTCAAAGCAGGAGTTTGTATTTGATGGACATTTTATAACTTATCAAAATATTTTTATTTTATTCCTGGGAGCTTCTACTAATCAAGCAATAAAAAAAATTTTGGGACAGTATCAAGAATTAACTGCAAAATTTATTTGTTGTAAAGTGTAAATTTCTATTATAATCATATCAAATACATAAATTTATAAAAGTGTTTTAGATAGTTACATGAAAAAAAGACAAGTTACAAAACTGCAAGTATACTTTCTGGAATACAAGTGAAATATGCAAGGAAGCCTACTTTCCTTGGCTATATTCCAGGCAGCCTACTACCAGGTGTACAAAACATTGTTTTCCTCTGACTTTTATTTTTAATGATTTCAACAAAAAAGAAGCAGTAAGTTGCAATTTGTTAACATATGCATTAGACACCCATATTATTTATTTCTATAAAACACAAACCCTTTGAGTATAGGTTTCTAATGGATTAGGTATGATTTAAATGCAATTTGTTAATACAAATTTTTCATAATCAGTTGAATAGAAAGTAATAAAAATTTCACATATTCTTGTAAAAATTAGAACAACAATCTTTCGTAACAATTCTGTTATGAAAGATTGTTAGCTAAGACACAATTTTAAAGGATAAAGGACTTCAATTAATGTCATGTTACCAACGACTCGGATAGAACAGAGGATGATGTATTGTTCAAGACGGCTGAAGACCATGATGGCAATGAAATAAGAAATGGGAATGATGACAATGAAAGTGATGAAGTATAGTTCAATGACTTATCAAATTTTTTTGTATGCAAGTAAAATTAGTAATAAAAGATCAACTTATATTTACATCCTAATTTTTGTCAAAATGTAAGGATTCCAAAATTGGGAGTTAAACTTGCCTCTTAAGTTGGATATCCACATAAGTAATTTTTCTGTGCCAAGCCATTCATGTGACTTCTGCTCATGTGTTATCTGGAAAAGAAAAAAGAAGAATAAATAAAACATATTAAGATGATTACATCATCATCTAACACATGATGCATGGTGAATACAAAGGGAGTGCTAGAGAGGCTTAAATCCTTCTATTGCCCAAAAAATAAAAATAAAAAGGTTTAATTTAGTTGTTTGAACTTTAAAATGTTGTTTTTAAAACATATATAACAGCAAATTTGGTTTATCAGATTGTCTGCAATCTGATTGCCTTTGCACATGTTAAAAAAAATACTTTTAATAATTCAAATATCTACAATTTCTGAAATTTAGCCCTTCCTTTGCATATTTTTGAATTCACTGGCATAGTTCTTGTAGGAAAAAAGTGACCTGTTCTTGTTGAAAAAAAGAAAATGAAACATTGATTTATGAATATCATTTTTTCTCATCTTTATACAGTAAACTCCCGGTTATCCGTGTGCAGATTATCTGTGCATGAATTTAATTTTAAAAAAATAATTGTGTGTGTATGTATTTTTTAAATAGTTATAACACTGCCCTGAATTCTGTTGACACTTTGTTGGAGTACGTCGACCAATGGGAATTCGAGTAAAACGACATAATAGCTCTTAGAAAAATTCAAAATAATAATAAAAAATTATTAAAAGATTCCTGCAAACAAATAAAAATCACAGATTTTCTTAATAATAATGAGCATTAAACATGTTAAAATAATTATCTGCCTTAGAAATGTATAATATGTTGTATTTTAGAAATAAATAATTATAGTTCGGATTATCCATGTTTTACGATTATTCGTGCCACCTCTCCCCACCATTAGCCTGGATAATCGGGAGTTTACTGTATTTTCTATTCTTTTTATCAAAGATTTCTGGAAAGTTACAAACTTATTCTATTACTTTCTCATTTAATGTCTAGTCATTGATCCATTTTGTAGAAAATGACATAAACCATCTGATGTATGATTTTAAAAAAATAATAAATACAATTTTATCAAATATATTTATTATTTTTCAATTGTGCCATTGCCAGAGAGAAGATTTTAAAAGTTTAACGTATTGAGGCGGATGAGTTGCCTCTAAGAAAAGGTCGACTCTGTCATAGAACTGTTAATTTTATCATGTGCTTGCAAAAGGACAAAGTTAGAAGACACTTTTATGTATTGTCTATATTAAGAATTTTCTTAAATTTTGTAAGTGTAACTTATTTGTTCTGCCCATTTTATATCAAATGCATCTTATGTACTTTACTACTTGCTGATTGTCTGCATGTGATTTGCCTTCTAAAAGGGTTTATTCAGCTCAAGCATCTAATTTCCACTTAATCACAAGATTTTGATGCTCAATTTATTGAGGTCACGCATGCAGTGTTGAAAGCATTCAAATCACATGGCAAAGTAACTTGTGGATACTCTGCTTTAGTACCCATTCAAATAATCCTATCTCTCCTAGGAGATAGTACTACCCACTTTGGGAAGCATTACCCTAAATCATTATTATTGGAATGACTATTTTAATATATTTGTTGTTTATAACTTGAAAATGAAGTACAAAATATTCAGAATTTATGTATGGGTTTGTGCAGAAAATTCTATATAATTTTTGAGCAAGCCCATACAAAAATAATGATGTAGAAGTAGTCAGTGGTCTTAGTTAAAATGGTTCTTTTAATTGTTAATGATTCATCTGAAAAGTTCTGTTTTTTGTTAAATGGAATTCCAAAGAAATAAAAATTTTACTTTTAAAATGCGAATATTGCCTATACAATTCAATATATAATAATAACAATAGTAATAATAAATATATTTTGTTATAAATTTAATTACATTGTTTTTCTATTCTCCGTAGGTAAAGAAAATAAGATGCTGTTTCATTTTCGTGGATATCTTGCTGGATTATCAGTGTTGCGTGGTCACACAGAGAGTCCAGAAGTATTATCATGCTTACATAGATGTAAAGAAGGTTTAGAAGTTCCTCCTTCAAATATGTTAGAACCAGGAATGGTGAATATAATTACATTTTAAATTTTTCTTATACAAGTTGATGAAAAAAATCATATACTGAGTTATTTTATAAAGTTTTTCTTAAAATGGAAAATTGTTTTGTTTTAGGAGTTGTTGAGCAATTCAGAACTTACAGAAGTTATTATTGAAGGAAATAAAAAATCAAATTTAGAAGACTTGATGGCCCAAATTGGTTACGTCAATTCTCGAGAATTTCCTACTCCCGGTAGACGTAGTCTTCACGTCTCAACTTCTATATCGTAAGAATTACATTCTTTTTAAATTATATGAAAATTTTTATTCATTAATAATAAAAATGTAGTCTTCTGTGGTAATTTCAAACTTACAGAATTAGAAAGATGTGTGTGCACTTTAATTTATAATCTACACAATGGAAATTTATTAAGTGATGATGATAACTAATTTTAGACAGTGTATATTTACTGAATAGTATTTTAGTAGATGGCATTTGAAATTTGTTATAAACATGTTTGTTTATAGTTAAATCTGTCTCTATCAAAACAAAAACATTAGAATGATGTTTTAATAATATATTTTGCATATTACTTAAATATTATTAATGCTAAAAACAATTTCATAAAAGTATTATAAAAGTATATAATTATTTTTGGAATTTTCCAAATAAAAACTTTACTGTTTGTATTCATTATTTTATTTATGTATGTGTGATTTTATCTGCACACACAAAATTAGTATTAATTAATTAATCCTTATATTACTTATCTTGTTCTGTGTTATCAAAATTTCTAATAAACTGAATATTTATATAATAAAAAATAAAAGTAAAAAATAAATATAATAAAATTTTTATATTATTAATTTCAAATTGATAGAAATAAATTCAGTTTTGAAGATATTTAAGCATTTTCAAAGTTTACTGATACAAAAATTGTTTTTTCTATTTATTTTAGCTGTAAAAATGGTAAATCTCTAAAAATACCACAGTCTGAATCATACATAATGGTATTACAACCTGAACTTCCCAGTATTACTATAAATGGAACACCAAATCTTGCACGTGAATATGAAGCTTTTAAACAAGGCATAGAATTATTTGCTTCAGTATCCATTTTAATTAGCCAAGATCATGAAGATGAAATATTTCACCATAGTTCTGAACAAGCCATGTCAACTGATCATAAATTAGATTCTTGCAGTGTTCAAATTTATCCACCACTGAATCCTGATCATGAATATTTCAAGCTACCAGAACATTTGATGAATCATTTAAGGATACATCATAAGGAGAGTAAAGATGGCCTTGTGATATATGGTATATTGATTAGTTTCTTTCCTACTATACAGATTTTAGTAATTGTTTATTATAATATGATTTTGCTATTGTTGTTAATTAATAGTGTGTTGTAATTGTAATATTATAGCATATTCAATAATTGCAAAATAATCTGCCTTCCAGAATTGTTAGTACAGTAGTTTGATAAAGTACTGATCTTCTGCTTATAATTATAATGAATATTTAACTCGTGTTTTAGTAACACAGTTTATTTATTTTTGATTGTATTAGTTATTGATCTGATTAATATAAATTATATTTTTAACTAATTCATGTTTTTAATATTTTTATTGATAAAATTGAATGCATTATATAATAGAACAAGCAAAATGGCAAGGCCATTTTTGGGACAAGACTATGTCTCAGAGACTCACTACTAAGCGGGATCACTTTGATGCTCACAGCAGGTCTTGTTGTTATTCTCCAATCTTCTTTGGTATTGCTGGTTTTGAACGTGATCGTTCAAACTTTGCCAGCCACAGCCATGGCCACAAGGTCGTCCACAATGCATTTTCGGTGAAATTAACCTATCCAATGTTGAAATTTCTTTCCATTGCGTGTTGCCCCGGGTTGAATTTTTGTTGATGGCTAACGAAAACTTTCTGTTTTTGAAAAAAATAATTGTGGCTATTGTATCGTCCAAAATTATTTTTTTATTTTGCACAAACAAAATAAATATATTAATAAATGTAAAAAAGAAAGAACAAAAAAAATTATATTTTGGAAGGTAGTTTTAATATAAAATTATAATGACTAGTGCCGTCTAGTTTCAAAAATGTTCCAATGCTGAAATGAGATATCTTGGGTCAACCGGTCAAGATAAGCATGTCGCAACCAGAGATATGTTGGGAATAACATGGGGCAGGTAAATGGGTTTTTTCAAAGATTCGTTTGTCAAAATTCAATTTTGCAATATTTGCATTTCCAACTTTCTAACGAGCAATGCATGTACAAATCTCGCACTCTCACCTGTTTGTAGAAAGATGTCACCATTTTGTATTTTATTTTGACTCGGTTCTCAGTTCCCTGAGTACCTACAAGTCTTGTTTTTTTTATGTGCACATGATTTGGGCACCATATACTCTGTGCCAAAATCAACTCCTGACATGTACTCCTTCATACCTCTAAGGTGTGAAGCCGTAACGGCACTGCAATTTTATGAACAAGAGAGTCTTGTCGACAATGATAATCCAGATTAATTGGGGTTTGAACCTGTTCAGATTAATGATTGCTTTGGATTATCTGAAAATTTTCTGATGTATTCTTTTTACATTAATATGGGGGTTTCTCAATATCCTGTAGTTAGATGAGCACATTGTATTATGTTAGGATGACTTATACCAGTTAGTTTTTTGAGAATTGACACTGTTCTTGTTTGTGTGGGTTAACCTCTTTCCTTCAGTAAGTGTAAGACTTGTATGAATGAAGAGACAGGAGACTAGCCATCATTTTCTATTCTGATAGCAAATTTTTAATTTATTTTGAAGGTTTCTACACACCATGTATTCTGGGTGGTACAAGGTAAACACTAAAGCAATGTATTTCATTCAGAGAGAGATTTTTTTTTTGTAAAGTTAATAAAAGAATAAATGTTCTAAGTCTAAGGTTTATGACTTGTTTTACTTCAAAAGTAGTTCTAATCAGTTAAAAATCTTCAAATATAAGAACACCAGTGTCCAAGTGATGAGGAAGAATGGAACTGATATTTGGTGGTCAAAATGACTACAAATAATTATTTCATTTCAAATCAGCTACAGATAAATGAGATGTAATTCCCAAATAAACCAATATTGGAAAAAATTAATAAAATGAATATATTCTTTATTTAAAAAGAAGTACCTATATAAATTCAGTTCATTATGGATGCAAAAATTAAAAGATATGCAGTTACTTTGACAATATATGACCTTACAAGAGTTAATAGATATTTTATTTCGTTTATTTTAATGTATTTTTATTATTTAAACTAGCTAAAAATATATTCAAGAATTGTTCCCAATTTCTCTGTTCATTAAATTATTGAATGGGTAAATTACCCATCCAATAACGAACAGAGAAATTGGGAACAAAATTTAACAAAAATTCAAGTTTTATTTTACAATTTGTGTAGTGATTCAAAAATTTTCAATAAGAATTTAAAAGTATGTGAATGTAATGAGTAATTAATTTAATCTTCACATATATTAAAATTTATATTGCAACTATGCATATTTCAATGTATTTTATCAAAGAATTGGTATATTTAGAAATCATTGATACTGATCTCAGATTACATGCAATAAATTTATTAATTTTACTAGTCACTATTCATAATCATAATTTTAGAATTGTCATACTTTAATTGTTATTAATGTGTAAGCTGATTGTGTAAGTATTTATTACTATATAGAAATGAAAAATATTTTTTGACAAATGTAATATTAAAAACAATTTAAATATAAATGATTTAATTTTATTGATTTTAGGAGCTGATACATTGCGCAACTATGAATTAGTTCTTCAACAAACTTTATACTTTAATCGCAAACCAGCCTATTATCTGAATCGTGGTTTCAAACTGGTTTGTTCTGAACTGAATGGACGATTTGTTAGCAATGAATATTTGCAAACTGTAAGTACTATATTTTCAGTTACTACTTATGCAATGTATGTAAAGTATCAATTAATGAATGTTTTCTATTCTTGTTCAAGTTTCATAATTGCTTTTCTGTTTCTGTAAATAATACTGTTTAATGTCTATTTTTTACACCTTAATAATTTCTTTCCTTCCATTTAAAGCTTTAATTTTGTATTTTTCATTAAATTTGTTAAAATCTAATATTAAAAAGTTACTTTGGCCTCACTAACTCATTGATATGAATTGTTTGAGTAGAAGCAGACTTCTTGCAGAAAAACGAGATGGACGGTACATTTGAAAGAGGACATTGAGTACACAACTAAAAATAATCCAAAATTATCAAAATGTTTGTAGTATCTCATGTTCAAAAAATAAGCATAATCATTCAGTGAAGATTCCTGACTGTCATTCATCTTCTCCAGTGGCTTTTTTGAATTAGTATGGCTCAAGATTTTCCAGATTTACAGTAGGTTCGTAGGAAATACACTTCCACACTCAACTTGTTTGATATATATAGTTTATTTACAAAAAAAATACAGTTTATCATAGTATCACTCCATACCAATTGACACAATAACAACCAAGAACATGTAGAATAATCGGAGATGTCCATACTGTGGAGAGGCTCAATCCACACTTTGTCTGATCTCAGACCTCATCCATGCCCGAGCATCCCTTCTGGAGGAGTAGCCCTTCTCTCTGTCCTCAGTAGTTTGTCGAATATCTGAAATCTAAGTGCTGTCTGTACCGAGCCTTACCTTCTACCCCTTTTCTCTGGTCTACTCTCCAACTTAAAGATTTTTGGGAACCAACATCCATAATCAAAAGGACTGTTGCATACAAAGCTTTCCTTTACATCTGCCCTGACCCAAATGTGGTTGGTCATCCTTCCCTTTGTTCACTTGTTTAGTTGCTGTTGTTCACATACCATGGCAAATGGTTTTATGACTGCATCGCACCTGGGTCCAATTTAACTAATCACAAATTGCTTTGTTTTTTTCCAAAACTAATACTTATACCTATCATTCCATGGATAGGAATCTAGGTACAGTCTGTAGAATGATTATCATCAGATTGAAAATGGAAAATGCAGAGAACCAGATAAATTCTAAGAAAATTGTGGAAGTAGACCAGAGCTGCTAGTTTGTTTTTATAATTTTCATGTGAATTTTTAGAGCCTAAATATTTGTTTCAATTTATCCTTTACTTTTTTTTTTTTTTTCCATAATTCAGTCTTATAGCCTAAGGAAATTGATTTGTTGAAGACATTATGTTATAATCTGTTTCTTACTACTGTTTGTTACTGTAGTAGTATGGAACTGATAATGATACAATGCAAGTATATCAGTATAATGCAAATATATCTTAAAGTTTAGCAATTAATGTTTGAATGATTTAATCATTTTTACTGTTTGTACAGTTCTCTTAACAATTCTGATAGTCATTCTTCATTATAATTTAGTTATTTGTGTTCATCTTTAAAATTAATCATTAAAATAAAATATAGTGAATAGTATCAATTGTTGCATTACTCCCATCTTTTACAGTATGTGACTTGTGACCACTGCCAATTGACCTCCCAGGACAACTGTCCAAAAAATTTTTAGTTGCAGCCTCACTTGCTCATCTTTTCTTTGGAAAATCAAAAATTTTATAACCCTCACAAATATAAGAACAGAGACATGAATTGGAACAATGATAGAGAAATTCATGACATACTGTTCACCAACTTTCAACTTCCTTCTGAAGACATGATTGGAATGTCACAGTAGAGATGGTGACATCCCAATTCAATAAAATGACAACCACATATATAGTTTCAACTGTAGTAAAACAAATCACCTGTACAAAACTTTGACAACTTAACACACACAATTCTAACATCTTAACAAGGGAGCATGCAAAAAATGAAGTGTAGCTAATATCAACATGCTATGATCAGATTTGCCATCTGGTTCAGTGCTATGGCAATGCTATTATTATCAAATAATTTATTTACATGTAATAAATAAATTAAAATTTTTAGTCCTTTTTTTTGTGCACCATTTTCTTAAATATTTTTCAATTAACTTGTTTTATCTTACATTGGAAATTATTCAGTAACTAATTTAAAAAAATTCCAGTATTTATAAAATTGGATAAGTGAAAAAATACTAAAACTGAAATGTTTTTGGCAGTTAAGGTCGAGTTTATTCAAAATAAGTAAAATTTATGCAACTATAGTAATTGTATATCTTATTGCATAATTCTATGAATTTTGATAATGTTCTTATATTTTTTCCACAGAGTGTACATTATAGTTTATAAGGATAAATATCAAAATTACTTTGATTTAATACAGTTTTTATTTTCTATTCCTTATCTGTAAATTTCTTTTTTTTCAGATCTTTAGACTTGAGATAATTCAAACAATCTAAAAACTCTTACTGTATTTGTAATATTTTTACATTTGTACCATTTAACATTATATAAAATCATAGACAAAAAATTTTACATTAAAATATTCAATTACATAAACATCTAGATTTAATTATGACAGAATAACAGAATCTGACCAAATGAAAAGAACAGTACTTTTTAGAAATTGTAGGGCTGATGATATATCATTTCATTTTCTTTATTGTCAGCACAAAATGAGGTTTTTAAGTTCTATATATTAATATCAAATGGTGTAGATAATATAAATCAGAAAATATTACACTATTTGATATTAATGTATATGATTTTATATTGATTTACATTATCTAACCATTAACTTCATATGTAATAAAGTTAAGAACAGTTAGATGATAGATTTTTCCATTTATATATCCATTTGTCTAAATTGATTCTTTTCATATTTTTATATTACACAGTTTTTTTAAAGACTGAAATGAATTAGTTGTAAAGATGTAAAAAAAAACTAATTGACAGTGATTAAAATTTTAGAAACTGTTATTTCATAAATTTTGTTATAAAAAAAAAATACAAATACTCTATATCACTATGTAAGGCAACCTCTAGATTTTCAGGTTAATTAATATTCTTGTGTAGATTTAAATCTGCTGTGTAAATTGATCTTTAAACATTTGGAAGACTACTTATAGCTAAAACTGAAATGTGGATATGTTATTCAGTAGTCCATGATGAAACCATGTAATAAAGCCACATTACTTTCAAGACTAATAGTAATAGCTTTTAACTGTAAGGACTTATTTTTAAAACTTATATCCTTCTAGATCTAGAATTATTTAACCTTGTTTAGGTAGAAATGAATTTTGTAATTGATTTCCTGAGTCATGCCTTTAGAAACAGTTCAGTCTGTATTTGAATTGTTTGAAAGTATTTATAATTAAATATTGTATTTTTATGCAATTTTTTTTTTAATCCAAAATGTATATCTGAAACATACAAAAATAAACATATATAATTAATAATAATAAGAAGAAGAAAAAGATTCACAATAAAAAAATCTTTATTTTTATATTTTAATTTACATTTATGATTTAATAAACCAACAATTTCTGGGTTTTTTTATTCACACCTTTAATTTACAAACTACACATGGCAAATCAGCACTTTCTGTAATTTAGTTGTTAATCTGTATCCTTGATCGTATAACATACCATTTCTCATGTTAAATGGATGCCCCGTGTCTCGTAGTTATTGGAATGCTGTGTAATGTTTAAGCATTGCTATATTTTCGGATGTAAACTCCCTTAGCAACTAGGAATTGGCTGGAGTTACTTCTGATAAATGGTAATCTACAGCATCCATGATTTGGTATCATTGATTTCAAACACCAAAACACTTTTAAAAAGTTGTCTTTTTTTCACAACTCCTCGTGAGAAAAATTGTGTGATGGGAAGTGCAAATCTGAACAAAACTTTTGCAGTTTATAGGTGTGGAGTCTTCTGAGTACACATGTAAAATTAGGTGTAGTTTGCCAGCCAATAAGGCCAGTTAAATAATAATTAGTGAGAAAGATTGTAGTGTGTTATAGTGTTTTGAGGATGACATTTCAACATGCTGTTTGGTGGTGTGTGAAGATCTCTGCCTACTATGATGCTGTCGCAACTTTGAACCTTAATGTTTCTGAATTTTTTTCAGTTTTATTATAATATCTGTTTATAAATAATTAAATTAATTAAACAAAATATGTGTTTAATATGTTAGATAGAATTTCTTTATTAGTACTGTACAGCTGATGTTGACCTAGTTGCTTGGAACAGACTAACTTTATTGTTTATTGCCTTGTTACTGTACTTAAAACTTTAAAATAGGTTAGTCATATTTGGTATGAGTTGTTAAAGTGAGTAGATCAGACTTTCTTGTCATTTTAAAATGGAACTGGTACCATCAATATCTAAATTTTCATTTCCTTATACTTCTTACATAGTTTATTATATGGCAATTAGAAATTCAAGAGTTGCATTAATCATCACTTCATCCCTGTATGAAATTTGCAGTGTTTCCATATTTCTGTGTCCCGTGTGTCTACTCTTATCCCTCGGTGAATTCTAAGATTTTTATTTTTTCCAAATATATTGTTTCATAAACAGGTGCAACTTACAGTGTATGCGACCTATACAAACATAAATACAGTAATCACGATTGCAATGCTGCATCAATGATATTTGTAAATCAGACTTAATTTCTGGATATGCCTTGTAGGATAATAGGACATATAGTCTCTTTACTCGTGCTCTGCTTTCCTCAGTGGTGTAAACAAACAGCCCAACATCAAAACTATGGGTCTTACCGTTTCAATGTTATGTATTCTGTTCTCTGTTTTGAGTAAGTTCACCAAAGACAAGTTTTAGATGGAGATAATTTTGTGGAGTTATGCTATGTTATGCACAGTGTTATTAGGAGCGCTGTTCCACTTACTACTGTGATAAAGATTTGCAATACACACTGTATAAGTCACTCTAGTTTTGGAGAAAGGTTTTTGGGGGCTTAAAAAGTCAACTTATATGCCAATGTGAATGATAAATCAGTTATTTCAATAATACAATATTCTGCAGGGCTGTGAAGTTGGTATACCAAGCCTCAGGCTTTGACTCAGAGTTTTCGAATGTCCAGCTCCTGTTTCTAAATAATAATTTAAATATACTTTGGTTATAATAACCCAAAATGGCATTTTGTCACTACCAAGTAAATCATCAGGCATTCCTGTTGAAACTGAAAGTACTGTACCTATCGTTTTTCACACTTTTCATTATCATTTAAAATATAAAATTAAATTATTCAATGGAATCGGTTATTTATTTAAGATTGATTAGAAATATATATATATATATAATTCTAAAAAATAATTTTAAAATTAATATCCAGAATATAGTCTTTGATACAGTATAAAAGCACCAATGTAAATCAAGTATTGTTATCCATCGATGAGGCCGAAGAGTGTCGGCGAAATGCATTTGGATAAAAAGGAAAAAGTAAAATAAATATTTTTATTGATTAACTGTTTATAATTATAATTCATTCCTTGAAATCAGTACCAGTTGAGTGTTTACTCAAAGACTATATTCTGAATTTTAATTTAAAAAAAATTTTTTTAGAATTATAGTTATATATTTTTAATCAGTTTCATTATCATCACTGTAATCTTCATCTTCAACCAGACATTGACATACAAAATGTGTTCCATCTGTGATCATAATAAGATGAATCAGGTTAAATCTATTTTTAGAATACTTTATTATGTATTCTAAAAACAGATTTAACCTGATTCATCTTACCCATTTTGTGTGGGATTTTTCACAATAAAAATTGAAAATTAGCTAACACAGAATGTATTTGAATATAAATTCTCGAAAAGAAAACAGTAATTAGTGATATGCAAAGAAAATGATGAAAAAGTGGAATCATCATAATTCAAAACGTTAAAAAAAACTTCCTTTCAGTGAAGTTTTTTAAACATTTCTTCCTTATATATTTTTAATTGTGATGCACAATTAAAAAATATATAATCCAGGACAAATAATTGTGAAAAGTAACAAATACTTTTTTATGTTTTGCATAATGAGGTGGACAAAGCAGCCTCCATTAAAGAATGGACTCTGCCATAAGACTTACTTTTCTGAGGTGTGAACAAGGATAAAGAAGACTTTTCATTGTATAGTCTAATATTTGTTGATTCTTACAATTATTTGTCTTGGCAATTTTTATTAATAAAATCAACCCGACAGATCGTACCTCATTCTATAAGAACGAGTGTCTAAAAAATTGATGCTTGGTGGACTATAAAATATTTTACTTTTTTTATGATATTGGTTTATCTGGTAACACTTTTCAGTTGTATTATTTTATTTGGTAACACATTTTTCATCTGTATTGTTTTTTCCAAATAAATTTTTATCTATCTAAGAAATTGCTTCTGCTCAAATGTCTAGTGTTATTCGACGAGGCAATCGTAACTTTATATTTATTTTTCTCTCACATATATATATGAAAGAGAATATATATATGAGATTATATATATATATAAAGTTACAGTATATATAAAACAACTACAAGATGTCTCATATACAGTGGATTCTTGATAGTAGTAAACTCTGGAAGGACTGAGCTAAATTGACACTGTGTTGTATGTATGTTTATGTATGTGTCTTTTTATCTGCATAATAATATGTCAGATATAAAACTTTTTTGGTATTTGACAAATATTTGTTAGTTTTTAAGTAAAGAGTATAGATATAATAGAGACATAGGAATGACTTATAATGAAACCAAAATGAAAAATATTTTAATTTGAACTCTATAATTTTATTCATACGAAGTAATAAGGAAGTGATTTATTATAATTACAATTACATGTATTTATGTAAAAGTATATTTAATAACTTCCTGAATGTATTTCGTGCGTCTTATCAAACATTAACCAAATTTTTTATTTACATTTATATCTCTATTGCAAATGTATTACCTGCAACTGCAGATTGCCAGAAAATATAGAGCACCTACTGTGTCATCGAAAATAAATTTTCACTGAATAGTTTAGTTAGTTTTTGATTTTTATATAAATTTAATCTAAACGAATTAATAAATAAATATCCTTATACATTACTTTGTTTATTTTGTCATTTCAGCAATCAACTGAAACATTTATATAATTGTAATGTTGAATAATTCATATACTGTATAAATTTTAATAAGGGAAATTTTATCAAATACAAACGTTTCTTGAATAAATAATAGAATATAATAATAATATCCTTGCATGGACTCTGGACATTTTAAGTTTTAATTTAATAAAATATAAAAACAGATTATTTTTCTAAATCACTATTTTCGGTGGGACGATTTTAATTTAGGTTAATAGAATTTAAAATCGAAAATAAAATTTAGTCTTTTATCTTGGATCTTTTGGATTTCCAGAGTGACACTTGTCTCGCCCGATTAAATAATAAATAAACGGTGAAGAGGATCGTTTATTTATAAGCCAGCTTTATAATGAGGAATGTCAATATGGATATATTAAATGTTTTTATAAATGATTTATTAAGTTCAAAATCTTTGCATTAAATCTTATATAAGTTCCACGTTAGTCGGGCATGCTTATAACGAACAAAGTCTGACTTAATGTAAAAAATAAATTCAATATTTACTAAAATGATAAACAAATTACTCTCAAATAATTGTTGAATTTCTGTTCATTGCAAGCTTGGTAGCAGAATCTTTATTGAAAATTAAAATTTTCATTAAAAACATTTAAAATGTTTTAGATTTTATGGTTGAATATTTTTAAAACGAGCGTAGAAAGTTGTTTATAGTTGTAATTTTTTTCCCTTCCAGTTGACTGTAATTCATCCTCGATCAGAACCTAGTCACAGTTCCGACTCGAAACAGTCACAGGCTCATGCACAAGTTCATCAGCATAGAGTTGAACAAAGCGATGCCAAAATTAGGCCGGCAAACTATCTAGAAACCAATTTAGACGGAGGGAAAATAATTGCAAAGACTTCCGCAAGTAAGTAAAAGAGCGGAATGATATTTAGAAATCTTTAAGACTGATTGTAACCTCTGGTTATGCAGCGATCTCCAGCATATGGCGTTAAAAATTTAATGCTTTTTCTACGGGAAAATCTTCTTTTCCAAAATTCTCGAGAACCAAACAGTTTTTTGCGTTAGAATCCTGTTTAATTCTTCTATTAATGCACGGTTTAGAATTTTAGAAATCCAATTCGTGAATTTTCTACAAATTTTCTATGACTTTAAAAATTCGTAGAAAATTAACGAATTGGATTTCTAAAATTCTAAACCGTGCATTAATAGAAGAATTAAACAGGATTCTAACCAAAAAATATTTTTGGTTCTGTCTGCTTTGGTTCGCTAGGATTTTTGGGAAAAACTATTCTTTCACAGAAAAAGCATTAAATTGTTAACACTAGAAATCTCGTCCACGGCCAAAGAGGTTACAATCAGCCTTAATACACATAATGCATAATTTTATAGAACTTTAAACTTTTTAGGTCATGCCGTGGCAATTATCATCGTCGTGTGTGTGGGATTTCTGGTGTTCATGATTGTCTTAGGCGTGATTCGTATCCGAGCCGCTCATCGGCGTACGCGAGAAACTAGAGACGACGATCAAGAAATGGCATGGGACGATTCCTCGTTGACTATTACAGTAAACCCAATGGATGTAAGTTATTGTTTGAAAAGTAGTTGGGTTCTTAAAAGTCGAGGGAAAAATATTTCTAGTTTATTCAATTTTATTAATTACTAATTGTCTATACAGCAGATTGAACAACAGAATACAAAGTCGGCTCCGCGGGAGGATAACGACGATAGCGACAGCTCCGACGACGGAAGCAGTTATCACGATGAAGACGAAAGTTCGGAGGAGGAAGAAAACGAGAAAGTAAAAAGCAAGGAGTTAGAATGGGATAATTCTGTACTTAATTTCTAAGTATCTACCTATGTTTCGTTTTCTGCTTGTAATATTTAAGAGCACCTCTATAAAAAAACAAAACAAAACAAAAAAAAGAAATTGCACTTTCCTTGCACCATCGAGACCTAAAGAGGACGTACTCATTTCATAGAAATTTATCATACATCTTTGCACAAAAAAACTCACCTTTTTCGTAATTGGATACATATTTTTTCCAAATTTTTGATCATCTCTGACGCCATACTTCTACTTATTCCAGCATTGGGCTTTTGATCCAGTGCAACAACAACACGCGACAGAATTCCCTTTGCATTTATTAACGTAAATTTTTGTTTGTTTGTTTGCCACAAAAAAGGGAAATTTGTTGACGTCGAACAATCCATATCACCGGGCAGTTATATTGTGTTTCCAGAGCAGCATCGAATACATACTTTGACTCGCCGACGATTTGGTCGCACTAAATCGCACGAATGCTTCAGAATGTTCTAAAAACACATATCTGAAACACACACGATCCATTCAACAACACCTTTTGCATAAATGTAGTATCCTGTGATATCCCAGTATGTAGTATTAGAATACTTTTTCTCGTGCCGTATTTAAATAATGGATGTAATAATAATAATAATGCATGTACTTAAGAAGTAGGATTGTGCACCATGTTGAAATTATTTTGTACAGATATCGACGTGACAAGAAAAAAAAACTTTTTTGAGTGCCATTTGTAATTTGGTGCACAATGTGACAAACACACGGGCTTCGTTCCCGAGAATTTTGGCTAATTCTCTCTCTCTCTCTCTCTCTTGCAATTCCCCTTCGTCCCGTGTGCCATTCGGTTCTTAATTTCCTCGTAGATTTTTACGGTAGAGAACCAGCCGAAATTTTCTGGAATTTGCAGATAAAACAATAAATAAATAAATAAAAACACCGACCAATTTATAACTGAATTTCACACGATCTTCTTAATCGCCACCAGTTTTGAAGGGGAAAAAATTTAAATGTTCCGAGTTTATATTTAAAAAAAGAAAAGAAGAAAACATTTCAATATTACGTATGGAATCCAGCAGATTTGGAAATCTATATTAAATTGTTTCACTGTAAAAAAAACAACAAATATTTATAAACTTTATATAGAATTAGCTTAAAATTGAATGTTGTTTCTTTTTAGAATAGTTAATACTTAGAGGTTGGGAACCAAGAGTTGAAGTTCCGAATCTTGGGAAAGGAATTAATTTTGTTTTTTAAGTCTGATTTTCGACGGAAAACTTCAAAAATTTTCCCGAATAATCTTAAATTTCGTGCCCGTTTTATATACAAAAAAAGAAATTGTGTGCATCAATTATTATTAAAATAACATATTTTGGTACACGTACTACTCCGTATCGATTGCCCACTGCGTAAGTTAATGTTTTAATAATAACGTCTACCTATTACTAGCGGGTGTTCTAACCCTGCTTACGATCTTCCTTTGACGCTGACCTTGAACAAATGTTACGTGCTACTTGTTCTGGTGTGTACACACACAAGTTCAATGTCAATGTTAAATTCTTTTTTTTATTTGAGATATTTTATAATTAATTTCAAATGTTATTTAACTTTTTGATCGATACTAACACGTTTCATAATTTCGAGAACAATGCAATAACACGCCTAAATCCTATAAAATTAAGAAAATTATTATTATAATAACGATTTTAATGTATATCGTGGAAAAATACGAGTGCATCTATGGGTGTATTTTTCTGATAAAACTTAAAAAATCGAGAACAATTGATATATATACATACATATATATATATATATATATTTTTATAACGACATTCTGTAATGGATGGGATTGAGTCATTTATTTATTTTTATTTTATTTTTGTAAGGCTCGAGATTTACGTACTGTACTTGTGTACTTATTTCTTCGATAGAATGCGAGTAATTACGTTTAAAAATGGCTCAAAATTTGAAGATTTTTGCGAAATTGTGTTTCTACACACACACACACACACACACACAAAAGTTGCTTTGTTTTCTCACCATCCCGGATTTCCCGGAAAAAATACAAAAAAAAAAAAAATCGTTCCCGAAATCGGGAAATTTAAAATGCTCGAGATTCCCAACCTCTATTTATATTTAATAAAAATACATTTATTAGCGTTTTTCCCGTTTTAAGTATTGTTTTTCGTCCATAAAAACTTCCCATGCTGCAGCAAGTTATAGGGGGAAAAAATTTTAAGTTTTGTGTTGTTTACAGAAAATTCACGTGTAAAATTTAATTGAATAGCTTTAGGCTGTCGTGCTTCATATTGTATTCATAATTAAACATTCCAAGAGAAAAAAAAATACTGTGTTTTTTGGTATTACAATATATAAGGGGTATAATGGTGATGGATATATACAAATTATGTATCGGTAACGTATCGTTTAATATAAAATGTAAACAATTTTAATTTTTTTTATCTTTATTTTTATTATTATTATTATTATTATTTTGTATATGTGCATTTGCACCTGTTCAGTTATTAAGTGTCCACTTTATATATATTATTGACAATGAATGCATCAAATCTATTTGTTATATTATACATAAATATATATACACAAATGCCCAAGAAAGCTTCGAAAGAAAATTTTTGTATATTTTGTTGAAAGTGTATTGCAATAAAGATTATTTTGCCCCATTTAAGTCATTTTTTTAAAATTATAATCTGAGTTTATTGTTGCATTAGTCCGTTTATAACTCGGTTTTAATAAGACAAAACTCGTTTGTTTTAGCCTATTTAAGCTTAAATGAGGCGGAATTTTTAATATAAAAGTCGGTATAAAAGTATTTTGCAACCGAATAAAATCTCTCGGTATTGAATTTATTGAATATTTTATTCACTGTTACTGGTGGTTAATACCACAACACTGGTCGGTCGTGGGTTCGCGCCTCGCACGTGGGATGGCCACTTATTTTCCGGATTTTCACGTTCGTAACACCTAAATAGGGAGCAGTTCCCTATAGAAAGTCCCTCCCGGGCAGATGGACCGCGTGTTACGCCTGCCGTATACAAAAACAATGAATTTTTTTTTCTTTTCTTTTTTTAATTTCATCCCATACGATGGAGCGAATTTGTCGTCGGATCGATCAGAATTTAAAAATTTGCCTGGAGTTTAATATTACCACGTTAAATGCGTAGAATTCTTTAAGATAAAAATAGATTTATCATCGCGTATGCCCGAACAACTAAGCAGTAACAACAACAATGCACGTTTAATAATGGCGGAAGCAGTTACGCGTTAGTTTTTTTTTTGTTTTTACTCGGCCTTGACTTCGATAACCGTTTATTTCTCGGTAGTAGTAATGTTTTTATCGACTTAAAACTATAAATAAGGAATAGTTAAAATGCTATCGGTATGTGTGTGTGGGGAGGGAGGAAACCAGAAGGGAGACAAAATACACCCGGGGGGCCCCTACGGCAAATTATTATATTAAAGTAGTGTTTTCCATTCTGAAAAAGGGGGTTGGAGATGCAGAAAGTTTGAGTTAAAGGAAGTAAACGAAAAAAAACACAGTATAGGGGCCCTACTTCTTTGGGGTCAAGGCAATTCGCTCTTTTTGTGCCCCCCCTTAGGTGCGTGCAGTATCGAACTTGTTCCATTTTATTATTATTCGGGCGTGATATCTCGTTCCATTCCGTGTCTAGACCTTAGTTGAAGTTTCGTAATTTTAAATAATAAAAAAAAAGTTTAAACTAGATGACGTGTAACGCGTCCTCGTTATATTTCTGCACAAGTTTTCCGTGATGTTTTTACCGATTATTTCCTTCTCTCGTACTTAAATGGTGACCCAGAATCTATTATTTATTCGGGGAGAAATTTAAAAGATTTCAACATGACTTTAAAAAATAATAATAATAATAAAATAAAATACATTAAATTAAAGTCGAGAGATAAAATCATCGACATTTTTAATAAACGAATGGAGAACGACAGACAATACGCTTTTATCAAAATTCGAAGTAAAAATTCCTGTTAATTTCCGTTATTTCATGTACTTTCCGTCGGTAAAATTGAAAACATTTTATATTTATTATTACAAAAACGTTTATTTTCGGGGGGTAGAAATGAGTTTTTAAATTGTAAATGCCAATAACGCCCAGTCCCTGGAGATATAGCACGTGACCCCCTATCTTCCCTCGACCTTTAACTACCAAAAATTTAATTAAGAGCATCAATTCCCCAAACGCGGAAATAACCCTAATTTTTGAGACAATGCAAAATAGACACGCACGCGCACAATTTCGTAGTGTTTTTCTCGACATTCCGAGCTGGTGGGGTGTCAAAAACATTTAGAAATTCAATAAAGGGAAGTCGAAATTCGACCCGTCACCCCATTTTTCCTATCTCGCATCCTACAAACGGCCGGGAGGGTAATTTCGAACAACAATATGCTACCTTAGTAACAAGACTAAATTATAGTTTATCGATTAAGCAGATCGCTACTTTTAAATACCTGTCCGAAGATAATCGGAAATCGATAGCTGGCTGGAAATTTTTGCGGGGCAGATTTTTATACCCCCCCTCCCTTTCTTCACAAGAAATTCCCTCTTGCCAACCCCCCACATTGCTATAAACCGACTGATGCGCATCTTAAGGAGGAAGGAACTAAATCCATTTATCCTCGGTGTATAAATAGACATTTTTGCTATCCATCCGGAAAAATCCGGACTCTGTGACGTAAACAATAGATTAAGATAAGAATCTTCTATTTCCAACGATTTATTCAAAATATAATTACAAAATTATACACTCTAAATAGTCGAGTAATAAATACTTAAAATTATGATAAAATAAAACTATATTTTTTATTTATTTATTTATTTTTTTCATAACCAACAATAAAGATTTAGATGAGGTATACTTCGAAAATCCCATACGCACGTGCTGTTCCATTTCCGGTAAAAGGCAAGAACGTCTTTAAGGTAATCCGAGATCCGTATACATATATATTTTCTTTTAAGTAAAGAATGCGATGGAAAATGTAAAATTTGAATAACGAACTAAAAAAATGTGGCTCGCTATTTGTTTCAGGGAAAGTCCACTTTGTACGTGGCTATTTCCATCCGGGCTACCGTTACGTTGTGTTTATCGATCCGCACTTTGTCGCCCAACCCGGTGAGTTTGGTGGAATGTACGTTACGAACGCCAAGATGGCGAAAGGGGTCGATTTCGGGCGAGTCCGAACACGTGACTGGAGTGGTCTCGACCACGCTGCAAGCGCGATTCTTGTTGTGGAGTATGAGTAAACTGGAGTTGGATGGCTGATAGAAATTTTCGAGTAAGGGTAAAGTCCTCAAGTTGACGAGATGAGTGTCACAGGGGTAGCTGGATTGCAGGAAACTCACACTGGGTTTGAATAAATGCTCCATTCTATTGTTGACATCTAGAATGACGGCGGGATAATTCAGGACGGATGATAAAGTGTGACCTAAACGGCTCAAATTTGGTACTTCGCTCTCTTCCGGTTTGACCTTTCTTTCTAGTAGAATCCAGAAACGAGAAATGGTCTTCTTATTGTCCATTAGACCTTCGCCCATTCCTCTTCCGTCGTCGGTCTGAATCCTTCTATCGATCATGACTTCTAGGGTGCCACTCTTGGGGCTAGTCGCTCCGTGACCGTGCGTGGTGAGGAAAGTCAAACGTGACTTGCCGTCTTCTATAAACATGGCGGAAGTGATGGGGTAGTAATTAGCCTGAATAGGTAAATGGGAGTGGAACATCCTCCTGACCATCTGGAAACCGTTCTGGTCCGTAAAAAACGTGTTGCCGTTATCGATATCAGTTTTTATCTTCATGAACATTTCGTTATTTGTTGTTTCCGGTCGAGTCATGTCGTGTTGGGCCACCACTTCCAGTCCCGCTCCCAGTGGTCCTAGAGTCTGATAGAGACGAAATTTGATAGTCAGTAGCTTGGAGTACACGACACTTATCTCGTTTAGTATTAAACCCCGTACTATGCGGATGATGGGGAACCGCCCCGTAATGTTTCTAAGGGGTTGAAGGAAACTGGGTTGAAACAGATAGGCCCCGCTGCTGAACTCTTCCGACCTGTAAGCTTGGAACGACATTTTAGCTCGATTGCTAGTGAATAACCTCTTGAGTTTGATACTTTGCAGGAAACCCGTAAATCTAGAAAAGGTTGCGGAGATGTGAGGAGATTCCAGAATTATGTTCTCCTCGATTAAATTATGGAATGTAAAAATATTATCGTCCGTTTTCGCTGCTTTGGCATCGTTCATGATAACGTTAATAGAAGACTTATTAGCAATCATGCGATCGATCGCCCTGAGGACAAAAGTCTCTAAGGACAGAGGAGGGAGATCGGCCACGAATACGACTTCGAAGGCATCGCTCAAGATTTCTATGGTGTCGTTCCAGATGGGATTAATCTGGAAGGAGACTTTACGGTCCGTAGAGTCGTAAACGGCTACGTACGGCGTGCCGATTCGAACTCTGATGGCCTGCTGGCTTCGTTGAGCCAAAGAATTGAAGACGACCACTTTTTTAATTCCCTCCCTAGACATTTTTAGAATACTTTTGTTATCGAGGACGTCGTAAGTGGGTTTAGTGAAATCTACTACCAGATAAGGAAAGGAGCGGTGGTAAATGGTTTTTGGTATTTTTAAGAGGACGTACTGCGAGCAATAAGAGAGCAGCGTGATCGATTGCTGAATTCCATGAAAGAGGCGCATGCCGTAATCGTGCATCACTGCTTCTTTGGAAGTCCCGGTGATGGCGTCGTGGTGCTGGAATAGCGCCAAGCTGTCTCTAGCCGCTCCCAGCGCATTGTAGTCTTCGTCTAATTTCCGAACCACACCGGAATGATTGCCGTGTCTCAGGACCACGCGGCTCAGACTGTATATGATTTCGGCATTGCGCAGCCAGTACTCTAACTCGCGGCATAATTGCTTCCAGTAGGGTCTGGTGGTGAAGTATCCGGTCCAGTAGGCTGCCTTTCCCGTGGCGTAGATGTCGCTGTAAGCGAAAAAGTCGCCCACTAAAGTAGGATAAGAATCTCCGTTGATATCTTTCATCCGACGATGCACTTGGTCGAAGTAGTCCCTGACTGTCCCGAAACGCACTTCTGCATTCCAGTCCTTCCTGGAATTAATGTACTGGAAAAGTTTCTTGTAATTGTTATATTGCTGGTCCCATTCGGCCTCGTGCTTGTATCTAAAATCGTCGCCCAGTTTGACCAGAGCTACGTTGTGTTGAAACAGTGACGCCGTCCTACCGTACTGAGATAACAGCAACTCCGCTTTCTCCTCCACATTTTGATCGGTTATCGGTACCGAGCGGCTGTCTGTATATTCTCCGGCAATCCTTCTAAAATCGAACTGAAGACACACCTCGGTATCGGGCCCGCAAGTGTATTTGATATTATACAGATCGAAGGGTGCCATCTGGCATAAAATCTTGGAAGAATTAATCCCTTCGAAAGACTGCTTCCACCAAAAATTCAATTGCTGCTGCTCCGCTAGATATTGCTTCCAGGCGTAATGAGTCCTCTGAATAAGCATGTTGTGAATTCCAGAAGATTTCAGGATGTAAGCGAAAGTGGAAGAATGCCCGAAGGGATCTACGGACCAAGCGTGGGAGGGTTCGATGTTTAGCGTGGTCTTCAGCCAATTGTGTCCTTCAATTAGCTGATCGATCATGGCGTAGTAACTGGAGGAAGCTTCGTCCGTCATTACCCATCCACCTGTCACCATCTCTAATTGTCCGTTAGTGACAAGTTCTTTCACGGCATCTCTCAAGTGAGGTCTGTTCTTCAGACTAGAAAAGGAGGGAAAAAATTCAATTAGTCGAGTTCGACTTAAAAACACGAGTTTTGTTAATTGCCCGGCAGGAGTGTTACCTGGTCCACCATTTGGAGAAAAAAGAGATTTCGGTCCAGACGAAACTTAAATCCGAATGAAGGTTGAGTTTTTCCACCATATTGTTCAATATTCGCGCCGTGTAGGTGTAGAAATAATCGTCGAAGGTCAACAACCAACCCGGATCGTTGTGAGAATGAGGAACGACTATCACCTGAGGAAATAATTCATAAAAAGAATAATAAGAGTGGGATGAGACGTTAAACCGATGCTATTTTTGTATAACGGCAGGAAATCAGAACAGCCAAATAATAAATTCGTTTAAAAATAAATTACAAGAGGGAGGGGGTCTTTTAATTGACTATTATTTTGAAGTTCCCGCACGAACTACTTAAACTTTAAAACGGCTTTATCGACTGCGGACTGCGGAATTTCTCACATAAATAAGTATAAATTGGCAAATGTACAACTAAAATGGCTGCCGAGTCGATATATAAAAAAATGGAAACGAGAAAGAAAGAATTTTTGCAAATTAATTCCTTTGTTAGGTCTTTGATGCATATACTGTGATGCTTTGTTAAATCTTTATCTTCGGCTCCATCTACATCCAGATCGGAGTTTACGGCCACTAACAAATAGACAATTTTTAATCAAATAAATCTAGGTTACCACTGGGAAAATTTAAATTCTCCAATGAGGTTATTTAGCCGAGGAAGGGGTCAACTAACTGGACACAAACAAGGCGAATCTTTTGTTCTTCCAAGTTTCAGATGAGCAGCCAAACAGAAAACAAACAGCGGCATCCGGGCTGTTTTTTTTTCCTTAAATATTCACCATCTGATTTAGGTTTATTTACAAATTCCATTATGTTGTAACGTTAAAAAAAAAAAAAAAAAAAAAAGTATTGTTTGCTCGTTACTTCCGGTCTGGTCTTCGACGAACAGGTGAAAAAACACACGTGTTAAGATTCGAAATTAGCGAAACGTAAATAAAAATAATTGCGATCTTTCGAGATTAAACACAATAAAATATTAATTGTATTCGTCATTACTTATTTAATGCTATTAAGAACATAAAATGTAATTAATGGTGGACTCGGACGAAATTTTTATCGTCCTTTTCCTACCCAGTTTTACGCTAAGAATAACAATTAGATGATATTTTCCGACGTACGGGAGAATAAAATTTGCATGGTAACGTTAACGAAATCGATTTATTTTCGGTGTTTACGAGTATAATCTTTACCAGAACAGCAGAACAATAAAAGAATTGTGCTCACCTTGAGCGGTAGCTTGCTCCATTGATCCTTGATCTTTAAATATCTTTTCTCGAATGTATAATTCCAATAAGTCCTGGATCGAGGATGGAAATTGAGTTTGGGGTAGAGATCGGCGGTGGAGATGTCAACCGAGGACAATAGACTCGAGCGGTGACAATGCGACGGTTTGGACAAGAAAATCTTCTCTTTTCCGACCGTTCCATCTTTTAAATCGAATTTAACGATTTCTGTAGAGACGGCGATCGAAGCCCTTTTTGTCAGATTTATGGTCTGGCTGCTGTAAAATAACACAACCACTCCGAACAAGGCCAGAGTGGACAAAATCAAATAACACAGCTTCGGTCGTCGTACAAAGTGCAACATAGCTGACACGGGGTTACATCATTTCTTTTTCTCTTCGGTGGGGGAAAAATAAATAAACAAATAAATACGAAGCTTAGGCGGGAGGAAATCAATACGTCGGGCGACTTTTCCTAGCGGAAAATGCAGACAACGTAACGACACTCGCGACTCCTTCGACCATCTTGTATAGGATAGAGGAGGGATCGAGTACAAGAAGGACATTGCGCATGCCCCCTTTCACAATGCCTCCAGGTTGTCTTCAAGGTCGCTTCCAAGTTCGAAACTTCTACAATTTATTTGGTAAAATTAAAATTTATTTATTTATCCACCTCTTACGTCACTTCGCCTCTTTCATTTCCCGGCTTTGTGTATTACGTTTAAAATGACGTATTTTTTTAAATTCTAACCGTGCCTTTTCTATCCATTCCGTCCGTTTAATAATTGAAAATAATTATAATAATTATCGTTCGAATGCAAACAATTTTGATTTCGTTTCGTATCATTTAAATGCTGCGTCACGTGATTGCGGTTTGTCACGTGACGTCGGCTCGCGCGCCGAAATATTGATGACGATTTCTTTACAATTTAAATAAATTTAATTTTAATCAAACGTCTAATAATTAATTTAATTTCGAGTATAAAATTATCGACCATCGTGTTTAAATAAGTATTATTATTATTATTATTATTATTCCGATTTTAAAAGTTTATTAAATGTAAAAAAATTTACTATCACGTGATGTTACGTCAGTAAAGTTGTCATAGCAACCGTACGACAAACAACAATTACTATATATATATATTTTTTTTTTAATTTAAAAAATTTTTGATAATTTGGATGAATGAATAATTCATTTTGAGTAGCGAATTTCGTTTATTTATACATTTAAATTACGAGGAAATATTAATTTATTGCCAGAAAATTATTATTCAAAAGTTTCGCTATCGATCGATCGTGTTCAAAAGACAGAATGAATCAATCGTTGAACAATATCCGTCTTAACAATGGGATCAAGCAATACATTCTGTGTTATATCTGTCTATTGTTCGCTTACAATAACCCGGAAAGTAATAACAGTAATAATAATAATCATTTGACTTTACACTTCGCTTATTACACGAAAATAGATAATTACGAAGTTCTAAACTAGACTTTTATTATATTTATTTCGAAGAAAAAAATATATATTTTCAACTCTATCAAACTTTATTTTATATTATACTTTGCCGTAAATATTATTAATCATAATTATTACAGAATTATAACATTAAAAATAGTTATGACGTTTGTTGTTATTATTATTATTATTCAAAATAGTTTTAACTTATGCTAACAGATGGCGCGTGTTATGTTTCGAGTTGCCAAACGATTTTATGTATTTACACGATAAATTTCATTTTATTTTAATTGATATTAAATCGAAATTTTTGTTAGTTTTAATATTTCTAATTTTAAAACTCGCCGGAAATTTTATCTATTTTATATTAAAAAATAAAATAGAATAAATACAGTAAGAGGTGAATACATTACTGTCTATGAACGTATTGACGAATGTATAAATTGATCCATCTTACGAAATTTATAGAAAAGCGGGGAAAAAAATAATATAATAAAAGAATTATTTTGGGAATAGAAGCATCGCCGCTGTCAACCTGTCTTTTATACATAAACGGATAAATCTGTTTTACTGGGATTTTTTCTCCGACTTATGAATACATAATTAGTTGTTTCGCATACGTCAAGATAGAAAAATTTCGAATAAATTTTATTAATATTTCACTTTTTTAAAATATTCGCTTAATACGAAGAAATTAATTATTGATTTTTAACTTACATTTGTTAACAAGGGGGAAAATGTAAAGAAATAAAATGCCGGTTATATAAAATCGTCATAGATATTATCTCGTTGCCATAAATTTCATTTATTAAATTACGATTAAATCACGTTTCTGTTATAACTAAACGAGGTTTTTTAAAGCTTACAACCATTCAATTTTTATAAATCGTGCAGTTTTATATATAAATAGTCTTAAATAGCAGTGGAATAAATAAGAATTATCGTGATTTTTTCCCCTTCTTATCTGTTCTAAAAAGCCTGGCAACGTTGTTGCTAGAATTTCCCGGCATTCTTTCCTTGTTTTCATCCCTAATAATTGCTACACCATTACCATAATAAGTCTACAGATTGGTTTGGGAGATATTAAGGGATGGAGCCATATCTCACGAACTAATAATCCGATTTTTTCGAAAATTTCTAGAAACATTTCCCCCTAATACGCAAACCTCTGTACAAACTTTCAAAAATTTTTGACAAAAGGCACAGGATTTATTAAGCTTCAAAGTGAGAGAAAAAAATCCCGCCCTCGCACACTCACGCTAACATTCATACATACAAAAAAATCCCCAATTTTTTTACATTTTTCGACGTTTCAAAGGTCGCCCGAGTCAAAAAATGTAAAGATTACCTTTAGAAATCTATAAAATATATAAATTTTTATTTGTCTATATACAAAATATGTGTATATATGAAAAAAAAATATATATATATAATAAATTTTATTATTTAATATTACATAATAAAATTTAAACTTTCCGTCATTATATAACATAATTATGAACTATTTTAATTTTTTAATGAGAAGAATCCACAAGGAAAATTAATTAATCAGAAGACAAACCCACCATCTTGTTAAATGCACACACATCTTACGTCATAGAAGCACAAACACAAACTTTCTTTATACGCTTTACTTCGTGTAAATCTATGCAAAATTGCTATTAGAAAATCCCTCCGACTCTGGTATAATAGAATCGGAGGGATTTTATAAACCGTATAAGAATTAAAAAAACACAAGGACCCGAAATTGTATTTTAGTTCAGCTAAGTAAGACAACCAATAGTATGGCTCGTTTCGTATAAACTATACCATTAGTTTTCTATTTCATACGAAACGAACTACACCATTGGTTTGTTTACTTAGTTGCCTCGTCACTTTCCTAGCGTGTTTATTTGAAAATATAATTTTATAAAAAGTAAACAATTGAATAGTTTTATAGTTCAGTAGCTCTGTAATCCATTTGTAACCATTTTCAAGGGAATTTTACGTGTTATACCACTTCTTTCTAAAAATTCGACCGTATCGATCGTTGGAAGCGTGTGATTTGCTACATTTAAATATCGTCATAGATAATTTGACCAATTAAAAAAAAAAACAAATTCGGACGTACTGTACAACATTATTGTATAATTTATATCGGAAACTTAAGCGGAGTAATGTCAATATGTATTTAATGAAGTTTGTTTAATTTATAGTTCTGTTCCTTGTATTGTGATTTCCCAAGCGGTAGCGGAGGAGTTGTATTATGGATTAAAGGAACCACAGCGTATACTTGCGATAACATTTTAAAAGATATACGGCAACGAAATAAATAAAGTTTTATAATATTAATAGAAAAAGTCGAAGATTACGTGCGTGAGAAGGGGAAAAGTCACAGAAATCCTTGCAAAGTGCGTAAAAAAATGCTTTGGAGTTCGATCAAGGTAAATATAGAAAGGAATTTGACGTCAGAAAATTCAAAAGTCAGCCAAAAAAAATCGCGCGTGATAATACAAATTATTCATTTTTAATTAATTAATCGACGAGTTGCTTTTTTTTTTCGAGTGAAATTATTAAAAATATTTTCGCTACGAAATTAATTTCCTAATTAGTTTTCTAATTAAATTTAAAAATATTTGTCAACTTATATTGTAAGTTTTGGTATTAATTTAAATTCCAATTTGTAAAGTTCGTATTTATCAAAGTCGAAGGTTTAAAGAGGGGGAAGGAGAGGAAGTCGAGTCATTGAAGCTGGTGAAGAAACGTCCGATCCTTCCGTTATATAATATTAATTACCCTTCCGTCCGGACTGCTTTATTATTATTTAAAAAATAATAGTAGTAGTAAAGAATGGCTAATGGCCAAAGTTCGGCTTGACCAATTGCTACGAGGTTGTAATTTAATCGAAACCAGTGGAAAAAATGAAGTAAAATGAGAGCCGAAAAAATAACGGAAAAGGAAACTTGCCAACATTTATAGAAAGTGAATAATTATTTGAAAGTTTTTTCTGTTTCACTTTTCATTGGAAACTTTTCTTAACGCTCGATTTGGCTCCGAAAAAACGAAAAATATTCTTGCCATATATCGAAACATAACACGCCAACTCTTCGGCTGTTTCTTAAGAATAAAACGTTGAATACAAAAGAAGCATTTATGTGTATATTTTCGAGTGTTATTGGCACGAGTTTTGAACGGTTAAAGCGTATATTTTATGCATAAATTAACTGGAATTTTTAACTCGAACGAAAGGGGTGGCAGTAAAAATTTTTATAACTGGTATACAAGGTATTTAAGAAGGGAGAAAAAACGACTCGCAGTTATGGTTAATCATGCTTCTCTTCGAGAAAATGGAAGTCACCAGCCTGTCAAAGTAGGCCAAATGATAACGACCAATGTGTTTACTCACCATACACTCCTATATTGATCCAGGAGAATCGAAAAGACGAATGTTCTGCGTTATACTTTTAGCTCGATGTAAGGAAAACCCCTTTACGGGGTTATTTTGTTTTTGTTATTTAATAATAATAATAATAATAATAAAAGTTTATTTACATTTTTCTTTGTTCTTTTAATATTTCTTTTTCGTCTTACGCCTTGATAATTTTAGATGACAAGTGTACCTTTTACGAGTTTATCTCTTAAGGCGAGTGTACATTACTTTTACAGACATCTGGTATGGCTTTGACACGAGAAAACAGTACAAAGACGTTCCTTCTTTTATTGACTTAGGTAAAATGTATGAGGTTAGAGGGAAAAACGAGTGTTTTCTTCGAATTTGTAAGGTGTAAAACAAGAATTTTGTATACGTATACTGTATATTGTTATATTTATATATATTAGATCGTTCTTTACGGTGTTGTACTGTTGTGAAAGCGAGCGTTTAAAATAAATGAACTTTCTCCGGCTTTGAAGCTCTGAAAAGTAAAAGTTTTCCTTCATCCATCGGGTCTTATATAACTTTGCTAATGGGCAATCGAGATAGCATTAATATTTCATAGTAAAATTGAATAGATGCAATTGGTAACCGAGTCGATTCGGATAAGTGATGTAACTAATGAGATAGATGCGGGATAACCAAGATAAATTATGGATTAGTCGATTATACGCAGATTTCTATCTATATCCATTTAAATTGGATAGATATGGATATCTGCTTGCAGCATATTGAATGCTTCCTATACGCCACACGAGTACACAGATCTATATTTGAACACCAATACGGTTTGGAAGCCAAACAAAACTTATTTTTCTCCCCAATTTTTGTATTGTACTCCATAAAATTTTACTTTAACGCGAGTTTAATTAGGTTAGAATACTTTAAAACAACTTTTTCTACGTTTTATAATAGAATTCCATTTATTTAAACATTTATTACAATACACGTGTATATAATATAATAACATACTGTACTGTACACAATAACGTACGGTGAAACCCGCGTAAACCGGAATCTCACAGTACCGAGTATCTTTTCCGTTTTAAACAGGTTTTGCTGTAATATATTTTAATTTTTTTAAATTTTACAATAGCCGAACAAGACGAAAATTTAACTACAAATTATAATTTAGGAGTGACAAAAGACGGATACGCTCGAAAAGTGACTGTTGCGAGACAAAGGAATGAATGGATAAAGAAGAACTTTTTGATTAGACGATAATGAAGACAGATAAGAATCGTGTCAATGCAGATATGATAAATGCCAGGAAAAGACAGTACATATAAAAATCTCCAAATATTTGATGGCTTATCAGAGTACCAGGTAATGCAAGAAGCAATTTTAAACGTAATTGCTTTTGGCTGTCACCGGTAGAATATAGTCCCATCTTTTATCCAACTAAATTATAGAGAAGATTCGGGTCATAATATCCAAAGCAAAAAGAATTTTTATTTCCTTTTTTTTTGAATTATGACTCGATAATCTTCCATTCCGATTGCTCACTATTTAAATTTTACCTTTTATTAATCAATTCCCCCCCCCGCTTCCGGTCGGATTAAAGAGGTTTGCCTACCGTACTGGGGGATTGAATCCGGAAAGTCGAAAAACCTGGTGAATTTTTAGGGGGTGGGTTGCCTGGCCAAACCGACGACGAGTCCGAAATAGGGTGGAAAGAGTAGAAAAAAAACACAATAACAATACGCTCGTTGGATATAATGGCTCCCGTCATCAATCTTTGGCTCATCTCGTGACATTTATACAAAAATAAATTAAAATTATTTATAAAAATAAACTAAATGTAGCGGTAGGGATAAAAATAACAGCGTATCGATTTACGTGATTTTTATTTATTTATTTTTTTTAAATATAAATACTTTATTGAAAACACAAACGGTTACATTACACTCTAACTAATATTTATTTCATTAACAAGTTATAAGTGGCAAATAATGAATTAATAAAGCGGCAGATAAATTATTAATTTGTTTGTTTTTATTTCGCAGAGGCTTTGCATTCGCATTTGGAAATTTTATTATTAATATTCGTTATCGAGTCTCTTGTCTAACGATGCCGCCGATTCGACGGGATAATCGAGCGCTTCGTTACGTCAATGGAGGATAATTTGAGATTTATTAATGGAAATTATTATATAAACGGAGTATATTTTTTAAAAAAATAATAAAGAAAATAATGATAATGATGTATTATTCTTTAACGAGTCGGTATCGTTTACATTGATTGCGTGTTTTATCGCCAACGAAATCGTTAATTTATTAATAATACGAATGCAAACATGGGCCATTACATAATTATCATTTGCATAAATTTATGCATATTTACAAAAATAATTATCGTGATTATCGATTAAATAAATGTTTTAAAAATTATTATATTTTATTTATTTTTTTTAATGGGGAGGAAAAACCAAGAGGGAGGAAGGGAAAGACGGGGAAAAGAGAAGGGAAAAGAGAGAAAAGGACAGGGGGAAAGAGAAGGAAAAAGGGAAAAAGACAGTGAAAAAAGAAAAATAAGGGAAAAGAAGGAAAAGAGAAGGGAAAAATAAGGAGAAAGAGGGAAAAAAAGGAGGAGAAAAGAAAAAAAAATGTTAAATGCAAACTTTCATTCTTATAAATAGAAATTGGAATTTTTGCTTATTTGTTTATTTAAAAAAGAGAGAAACTTTCTTGAAGTATATTTAATATTTATAACTTCTTTTGTATTACTTTACGCGAGAAAAATCGCGTTATTATTTATCGAAAAACAATACAAGTACACGATAAATATATCATCTATGCATCGATTGAGTTTCTAGTGGCGTGTATCGGCGATAAATTAATCATTAAACTTGTTTTTAAACAAAGGACATTAGACATATACTCCTAGGGATTATTAAGGACCTGGAACACAGAGGATATTTATACTTTTTTTTATTTTTTAATAATAATAATAATAATTTTAAGGAGATTTTTACTAAGGCTTCTCCTCATTAGTATCTTCGGAAGCCCTTAACTAGCAATAAAAGAAGTAGGCTACCCCCCTTAAGCTTAATCATCGTAATCTTCTGACGTAATAATTGAAGGCATAAGGTCTACTTTACTTTAATTTCCTAAAATTTTCCTTATTATTTATTATTTTAACTTAGAAGGTTAATTATTTACCGGGAAATAATTATTATATTTCATTAGGGCCCGTAGGGAAGAGGAAATTTGTTGTTACGGACGAAGAAGGCGTACACTTTGGAATAAATCATCCTTACAGCTACTACCACCGAAAGCGCTGTGTATATAGCGCACGAGATCAGGTGCGCGTGGTGTTCCCCCTTCAGTTGCTCGCCGACTGTAGACCGAGAGGGGCACATCTTGCAACGTTCGGAATATCGGCCAATGTGTCCCGGTTGTTGTCCCAAACTTCGGGCCTCCGCCTGATAAAATCGATTAACCGACGTCGCGATGGACTCCTGTGACAGGTGTTCCCAACTTGAAACTGTTCTATAATTCACGACGTGTCCTGCACAGTTCGATCTACCGCCGAAGCTTCGCGCGCAGATATTATCACCCATGTTTTACGTATTTCTGTCTCGTGATGTTACCAGTTTTGCTAAAATGATTATTTGGATGTTTACTACCTGCTCAGGTAAGTTCCGTTGTAAAAACAATCGTTGCTGACCTTTAACTTCTCGAGGTATTTCGGGGGGAGGGACGTGCTCCAATCGTCCAGCGCGTGTTATAAATAAATCCGGTTTCGTGTTTACGTACGTTGATGAGAACATAAATCGGGTGATTTATTATTATAAAGTCGGATATGACGTAACGCTATTTAAAAAAATAAACCGCTTTCTGTTTTGAGTTGATTTTTCCACCATCTGGATTATGGCACACGAGTCACGTTTAATGGCACCCGTTTACTAGGAACAGCTGAGGGTGAATTTTCTTTAAGTCGAATTTGATTCCGAGTACCTTTCTTTCTTCTGTTTTCTTTGGTGAATTCCGGTTTAAACCAATTACTTGTCTGGATTGACTCGAAAACAAAACAGCATTTGAAATGATTTAATTTAAAATCAAATAAATATACTTTAACTAGTTTTTCTTCTATTGATTCTTCTTCTTCTCCTTAACTATCAGATAAATATTGAAGTTTCGAAACAAAATTGCATTTATATTAATTACTAGCTGCGTGTGTCCGGAGTCGCTCGGGCTTTCGAGGGGTTGGCACAATTGTCTTAGTAACTAAAATATACATTTATTGACCCGAGTGTTTACAATAATAAAACTATAATTTACACAAGTTTTAATATTTAAGTCTTCTTATTACGAAGCTAAATAACTGCTTACGAGTCTGAAAATTTCAATTCTGAGAGGGATTTAAGTTGAAATTCCAATTTTAGAATTGAAGCAATTAGACTGATTTTCCAAATGGATTATACAAGACGAGTCGTCAATTTCTTCCTAAAGTATTAAAACGTGTCTCGTTCTTTCCTATAAATGGCGACGTATAAATTGCGTTAATGGTCCCAACAAGAAATTTGACAATATTTATTGCTTAATGCCAGCTATTTATTAATATCGAACCAATTTTATCTAGCGTGACAAAGCATCCTCCCCAAAACGCGATAAAAGACAATAACGATGATCCAGTGGATCAATATAATCGTGACAATTCGAAAACGTCTTCTCAATTATAACGGATGCAAATCAAAGTTCTTTGCATCCGTACTGTTCGATATTAACCGTAGCAATTGGGAAATATGCAGGATCCTCCAGAGCTTGTATGGGACTGGAGAGTGGAGGGGCCCCTTTAACTCCCTTTTCTAGACGGCCCTACAGACGTATACAGTAATTTAAATCTATCGATTATAGTCTTGTATATTCATTAAATGGCGAAGTTTCGAGTTTTATTATTCTTTTTGCTTAAAGTTAATTACGCTAAGTCTACACCGTACTAAAATTAGTGAATGGTTAACGTTTCGAGTGTTTGTTAACTGTACCATACAAAATTAATTATTTAAGATTCCATTTTAAAATTGAAATTGGCTAAGTTTATATTATTAAGTGTAAGGAGAGCTTAGAATGAAGCATTTGAGGTTTGTTTGCGGAAATTAGCGGCCATTATTTAAGTAGATTTATACAGAATTTATGCATAAAACTACGATCTGATTTTATATTTAATGAGCAAACACGCATTTATTATCGAAAAGTCAAGATTTATATACGGAAAAAAATGCTTTTCGGCATTTACAACTTAATAACCACGAAGTTAGCCGTTAAATTTAATAAACTTTATTTATATTTAACACATAAAATAAATAACTTATAATAAACGTGTCTTTGTTTACTTTTTTATTTGCAATTTTTTTTAAACTAGTAGGGTGGGGTCGATGAGGGTGGTACAATGGTCTTATTAATTAAAATCTACACTTATTGATTCGAATATTTACAATAATAAAACTGCAAATCACAAAAAAAACTGCACAAAAGAGGGGTGGGCTTTAGTGTTGGTTGGGGATCTCTACAGTATTCTTCGTAGCAATATACTGTGAAGGTCACCCAACCGCCACTTTCGCGAACTTTGCCACCTATCAAATGGCAATACTTTTACCTTAATACTACTTTATAAACCGATAAAAATCATTGTCTTTCTTCTATTGTCCTTCATTTCTTCGCCCTGTCCACTATAATCTAATATATAAAACCTAAGTTCTTTTCTTCTAAACTAATTTTCAAAGTCAAATTCTTCGAAAAAAAAGAAAATAATAATAATAATAATAAATATTAAAATTTAAAATAGAAAATGTCAAAGTGAAATTTGTTGTTAAATTATAGTTTAAAAACAGAATAATAATATAATAATAATAATAATAATAAATTTCTTCAATGTTAACACAATAAACTTTACAAAACAAACATTGTCCTTTCGAGTGTAAAGTAAACACTGCTGTACTTCTGTTAAACTGTTGAAATGTAATTTTTTTTTTCCTATTTTATTTGGTAAAATAACTTTTATTTTAATTATAAAAAGAAAATTTAAAGAAAGGAAATATTGATAAATTCGAAAAAAATTTATATATTTATATTTGTATACCGGATGCTTGTTTGTGCGCCTCGTTACTGTTGTTTACACTAGCAGTCTTTTCACTGTTAGTATGCTTGCTCTTTGTTCTAAATTACCGTTTTCTGCGTGGTTTAACAGAAAACCGAGCCGTTTAATAAGAAATCGATCATTTTAGTTTCTTTCAAAGTTTCTAGATAACGTGACGAATACAGGAAATTAAACACAAGAGAAATAATTGAGAAATGAATATAATGGAAAATTGGGGTAGAGACTTTGAAAATTTTAATAAGTTCTCGATTAAAGACCGAAAATCGCCTTCCAGATAAATATATCGAAGCGTATAAATTATTATTTTGTTTATATAAGCTTATTTTAATATTATGTTAAACTGCGACGTGTCGAAAATTCATCTTTCCTCGAGAGTAAAAACTGCATAAATTTTGATTAAAAATTCCAAAAATATCGAGAAAAAATTTGAAATTTTAATGAACTTTAATACCGATATCAAATATTTTACTTTTGTTGTTCATCTAGACGATTAATTTCTTGTTAAAGTTGGGATAAATTAATCGGCCGCAAGTAAATTACGGTAAAAACCCGGGCAAACTGTGTCCGGTTTACACAGGTTTCGCAGTATTATCGATTGAAAAATGTGTCGTGGAGTTGGCATATTGTTTACCAGAGAAGAAAACACGTTTATATACTTTTATGGGGCGTAGTTTATCCAAGATTGTTACATTACTGGATTCTAGAGGTTGTAAATATCACGAATACCACCTAATCGTCATGAAACATCAGAACGATACGATAACTAATCTCATTTGTTATTGGTACATATGGGCGAAATATCGATTTTGCTAAAGAAAATCCCTTATTTTTTCCCCACTCCTCCTCTGTTACAAAGCTGTACAAGGACTAACGACATAAATTGTTGTTGGAAGGAATAAAGTTTCGTGGATACTCGCCCCGAGGAATCGTAAAACACAATAGAAAATTCCGTTTAGGAGTAGATTTCGTATTAGTTTCTGTATCGGAAATTTCCGTTACATTAATTCAGTCGTAAAAGTAAATGCCCTGTCATTAGGTAAAGTAATTAACTGAATCTAATCAGTTCGAGTGTGATGAGTCACGTTCGGTTTCTTTGTAGACGAAAAATTGAATAAGTTTTCGATACTTGGAAGAAATTGACGGAGATTTTCATTCTTGTGTGTGACGTAAGTGCTTTTATTGCTCGTCGTCGCGCAGAAAATATCCCCGAAGAGAAGTGCCCGGCCCTCTGCACTCGTTAATCCGGCCCACCAACGTCACTTAAATATGATACAGTATACAAATTTTTGTGGCCCGCCTAATTACGACTTGTGAGCGGTTTGGCCCGCTACATCGAAAACTTTGCTCTAGAATAGTAACGTAGAATTAAAGAGAAAATCTAACGAGTTGCGTAACTTTTCCGGCAAATTGTGGGTGGCTCCATCTGTTATGAAACTTTTTAAAAAACTTTTTATATTATTAATTATTATAAAACGGCAAAAAGCTTAATTTTAAGGGTAGAGATGAGTTTTATGTAAAAAAAAAAAAATACATTGTAAATGCTTATTAAGGAGTAAAATCATTAAGTCCGACTCCACTCGAGTTATGACACATCACACCTCTATCTCCTTACCTCTTTCACCTTTAGCCACCAAAATTTAATAGCATCGACCCCCCTAATACAAAAATCTCTCTGCAAAATTTCAGAAATTTTCGACAAAAACCACAGAACTTATTTATCTTCAAAGAGGGTGAACGAAATCATACCCTCCCCACACACACTAACGTCTATAAATACAGGGGAAAGAAACACCAAATTCTTTCGCATTTCTCGACGTTTCGTGTCTCCCGAGTCCAAAAATGTACAAATTTTTTGACTTTTTTACCCGTTATCTTACTTTTTCTCTATTATATTGATATATAACATCCGAAAAAGTAATACAAAAAAAAAAGAATGGCTGTTTTATCCTTAACGATAGATGGATTATACATTTAAATTGATAAGGTTTTGTGTTTATAATATATAGTTTTAAAAATACAATAACTAGAAGATCAATAGTTAAACGGCAGTACAACATATAAGATAGATTATAACATTAAATAATTGAACAGACAGAAAAATCGTTCTTAAAAGATTAGAAGTGTAAATGATTCGTAGTATACGTAGGAGTGCGACTATGAGTGCAAACAAACGATATATACAGTTTCTATTAATTTGATTGACTGAAGAAATAAATCGATATTGTCAATAATACTACCAGTCAATTATAAGAGACTAACACGAGTCGAGATGCATTTGGCATTTGTTTTCTACGTTGCAGACACGATTGGCCCGGCAAACTATTGTGAAAGCACAAAACCTTCTTACGGAATGTATTGTTATAATCGTCACAATGATTCGTGTGTAGAATATATATTTAAATTGTCTTCATGTAAACGATTGGCTGAATCAATGTATAACACCTCCCCCTTCAAATATTTACGTGTTTCCTCTATTTTCCTTCTGTAATATATTATTAAATGGTTCATTCTATTACTTTGGATGCTATTTAAATAATGCAAAGGAATAAATATAATTGTAATTTTATTTACTACAGTTTGAAAGTTTTTGAATAAGGAAATAAAAAAATCGAGTGAAATTAATCCAATTGTTAAATTTTACAAGAGTTTTTGGAAGGAATAAAGAATAAAAATTAAAGATTGGATTTTTAAGTAAATGACTGGGGGGTGGAATTATTAATCTCGCTTAAATTATTCGCATAACGAGACGTCGAGAAGTAAGGGATATTTTTCTTTGTTCTGATGGAACAACTCCGAAGTTTAACGTTTATTTTTAATTATCAAAATGCATACAATACATGGAAAATTAACAAAACAAGATGTAACAATAAAGGAACGGAATCCATTACGGTAATGACCGTTATTGAAGTACTGTACTGTACATTCGCCACTTTGATGAGCATGCATCTGTGTCTTTATAAACAAAACCCATATGTTTTTTGTTCCTACAACATATATACTCTTATATATATTACTTTTCTGGCTGTTATATAACAGAAGAAAAATATTACACCCCGGATTTTTACATTTTTGGACTCGAAACGTCGAGAAATGCAAAAAAAATTGAGGGCGTTTTTTTGTGCGGGAGCACGATTCTATTATCTAATTTGAAGCTTAATAACTCCTGTTCCTTTTGTCGAAATTTTATGAAATTTTGCAGCGAGGTTTGTGCTTTAGGAGGAAATTTTTATAGAAATTTTCAGGAAAATCGGACTATTAATTTGGGAGTTATGGCCTCATCCGTTTAATATCAGCCGAACCAATCTGAAGATTTAAAGGTAATAGTAGTAATTATAAGGGATGAAAACAAGTAAAGAATGCCGAGAAAGTCTAGCAAGAACATTGATTATATTTATTAATGAGTTAAAAAAATTAATCGTAACTTAAAATATAAAAGAAATATATATATATATATATATAAAAGTTTATAGCTTATAACGGATGATTGGTCCGAATCGATTAATGTTATTGGACACGCCATTAGTCCATCAATCTCTCAACAAGGTCAATAATTTTAGTAATATAAAGCCAACCGGATTGAAAACTTATGGTTAATGGATGAAACGAAGAATTATATAATTAATCACTACTATTAGATAAATCGCCAATTTCCATTTCCAATTTCCAGCGCCATTTTCAACTTAATTTTCATAATAATAATTACGTTGTAACTCCGTGTTAGACTTATGTTTCTAATATAAATATAACCGCTGTAATTAAATCATAGATAATCATTTAAACACATTCTTAATGAGATTAACAATAAATTCCACACTAGCAGATATTACGTTGCTCCTTTTATGGTTATTCTCTGGCACATAATACCTTCTCGTTTATACAATCAGATCTACAGGACGTTCTAAATCATATTAATAAATTTATCACGGGCATTTAAGTGGAAGTTTACAACGTGCAAAAGTTGTCCCCCTGATAAATTTTATGCATATTTTTATTACTTGATTCGAATATTCCAAGGATCTTTGTAAAATTGGAAAACATTTGATTTTCAAATTGAATTTTTTGAAAGTTGAAATCATAAAAAAAAAAAAATTAAATTTTTAATCTTTTTCAATTTATTCCAAGGGTTTATTATGAATTTGTTCGTATTTTCTATTGTGTTTCTAGTAAAGTGTTTACATTTTTACCAACTTTAAGCTGGTCTTTTATTAGAAAAAAACCAAATTTTTATAGTAGATTTTCCCACAAATTTTTCAATTTATAAGAATTGAATAAAATAAATCTTAATCTAAATTGAAATGTACGAGTTTCAACGCTTGTTATAATGGTTAACAAGTGTGAAAAGTCGTAAATTTATAAGACTTTTTATTATTATTTTTTTTTTTTTTACTTTTCCGGCTGTTATATAACAGAGGGAAAGTATAACCCTTCACTCGGGGACGTTGAAACGTCTAGAAATGCAAAATTTTGGGAGTTTCTGTATGTATGAGGGCACGGTCTGATTTACCCATTTCGAGCTTAATAACTCTCGTGCCTTTCGACGCAATTTTCTGAAATTTTACAGAGAGATTTGTATACAAGAGAGAAACGTTTCCAGAAATTTTCAGGAAAATCGGATTACTGGTTCGGGAGATACAACCCCAATCTCTTAATATCCCCAAATCAATGCGAAAACAAAGGTAATGATAGCAATTCTTAGGGATGAAAACAAATAAAGAATACCCGATAAGCCTAGCAAGAACCGAATATTTTAAGCGAAAATAAATTAACAAAAATCCAATTTTTGTTCATTATTTCTCAATTTTATATAGTAAAAAAACCTATTTTTTTGAATATCTAATATAAATCTAACGAACGTGAATAATATTTATTTAAGTTATGATACTTTTTTAACCCATTTTTCAGCCAAGATATTCAACGTTCGGCATTTTAAAGTTTTATTTAAGTGTCTGGAGAGTGGAAAGAAATCGAATTGACTTGCAAAAAACCTTTTTCTGGGTATTCTGCTTGTATACATATTATGCGTTTAGTAAGGATTGATTTTCTTCCCCCTCCTATCGATTATCTTTAATATTTTCCACCATAAGTACTGCATTAGCATTCATGTTAAGGTATAAAATGTGATATACGTTGGTCATTTGCATCAATAAACTAGAAATATACCATGAAAAGACACTATGCTAATGTATTTTCAATCATCTGCGGGGAGTTTGTTTAGATCTGTTTCCCTTCAACTGGAATGGAAAAAAAAACTAAGATAATGTATACAAGTTACTAATTTAAATTTCAATTATTTATGTTAAAAATAAACATAAATGATTGATACACCAGTCGAACAACCGAAAATTTATTATTTATTTCGACAATTGTATGTATTAACACGCTGGCGAATTAAATGTTATACTGTATACAAAATTAATCCCTATAAAAATTAAACATATTTATTTTAAAATACGATAAAATTCTATATATTTTTCCACCAATTTTATCTATTATAATATATATATATATATTATATATATATATATATATATTTACATTGTAACCCCCTTGTTTAAGATAAATGATGGCCCAATCCTTCTGTCTTCTATTATAATTCATGAATATAAATAATAAATTTACAAACTTTAATTAAAATAATATAAATAATGAAAAATTTATTTATTTATTCACTAAAATAAATGACTTTATTTTAATTTTTATAGAAATTTCGATTGATTTCGCTTCGGTTTGATTAAATGGCATTTTTAACTCGGACAGGGTTACAGAAAACTTCCATTTGCTTGCCATGGTCCAATGACCCATCGACAGTGAAGTAAATTATTGACATTCAAAATTCAAATCCTTTAAATCGAATTTTTGTCCTCTCCCACCCCCCTTTATTTCCTTTCTTTTACTGAGTTTAAATAATGTCTTTTGAATAAGATCGAGACAGAATTTAAATTTTTAAATAATTATTTAATGGGAAAATAGCAAAATATGACCTAATAATAATGATATTTACATGGAAAAGAAAAAAAAAGAACTAAAATAAAAATTTTCTATTTATATTTCTATTAAAATAACAGATCAATATGCATGAGATATGATTTCATATAACATAAATATCAAATACAACGAAGTTAAACATGGATTTCTATTAATAATTAATGCAGTAAAACCCGTGTAAACCGGATCGAATATTGTTCCGGTTTGGCAGGTTTCCATTTTAAACAGGTTTTTTTTTTTAACATATAATCGCCGTTCTGAATGATTTTTCCGTTCGTTTTGGACAGGTTTTACTGTAATTTTTTGATTTTTTCATAAAGTTCAAGTGCCAAATATATGGATCAATATATTCATTTATAAAGATAAACTAGTCTTTTATTATTATTATTAATAATAATTTTTAAATTGTTTGCTATGAAAATATTTGATTTTAATCTATAAAATTTCCCCCTTTTTTTATTTTTATTCTTATTTAAACTTACTTTAAATTAAATATACCGCTTAATAAGTGTGACGTAGGTGTAGTGAAGGACAAATGTCCCACCCCCCTTTCTTATTAATTTTAACAGTTTAACTGATAAAACATCGGTTTTTATGATTTATCAATTATTCACGAGTTCTGTTTATCGATAAGACATAAATCTTTTTCTGACTTTCGAGCGTATCTCTCCATCACTATACACGCGCAGATACATATGAATAATTTATATATATAACATAATTTAACGTCTCTTTTTTTTGTATTGTATAAAATATAGCTTATAGTCTAGCTTTAAAATTAGTAGTGGCGGATCTGAAGAAACCAAAAATATTTTATTAAAACGTGCGAACAGATGGGGCTTTGTAGCTCCATGGGGCCTAGGCAAATTTGAGTAAGGGGGCCTGACGTACAGTGTTGACTCCAGACATTTTTCTTCGTGGGAATTTTTGAATAAATATATTTTTTTTATAAAAGGTTGGTCTGTGGCTCTTTGTTGGTGGGGGCTTAAGTCTGTAGCCCCTCGTGTATTTACCCTGAAATACTAGAGCATTACGTCCCTTTGAGGCCCCATGTAAAAGTGTTTTCTCTTTATATTAAGAAGAGAATAAAATCGTCAATTTATGACTTATGTCACTGTTTTTGCCGGGATGCGAAATACAGTAAAACTGTCTAAAACGGAACCCGAATAAAAAGGAAACCTGCCTAAATTCTTCGGAACGAAGCTATTTTCTACGCTAATAAATTTCCAATAAGTAAGGCAGCTTTGTATTCCAATTCATTAAAATATTAAATGCTTTAATGTCGTTGTTAATTACTAAATACTACAGTCAGAAAATAGGATTAAATTAATGAATATTAATGACAGATTAAAATTGATCACATGTAAGATAATTTTTATTCGTTCATTTTTTGCGTTATTCATCAATAATTGGGCTGCAACTTTCTGCTGTCGTTGTCTATCTGTCTGTCCTTCTTTAATCTCGAGAACGGAGTTAGATAGGTGAAAGACGAGACCAAATATGGAAAGCTTAGAGGCAGGATGCCCCGATTAACTATACAAAACTTTTCGGGCTAGACCGGAAGCCACGTGATTTCAATTCAAAATTTTTTGCTGAACTGAGTTACGTAGATTACCCGCACGACTCTCTTGTTGTCAGGAAAAGTATGATGTACAGGGGCAAGCCATTACTAATTTAAAGTGGAGAGCATATATTTGAAATTAAAAATATGATTAAAAATTGCAGCTCGGCATTGCAATAATTTTTTAAAATCCTACAAAATGAATACTTCGTTTACAGAAATATTGTTAATGTTACACTGTTTTATGTTATATGAATAACAAAGTATAATACAGTTTCAGTAATCCGACATTTATGGGACCGGGTTAAGGAGATTGCCGGATTATAGTAAGGTGAATTTAATGGTGCATAAGTAAATTTGACAAGTAGAACAACTGTTAATGAAACCAAGAAACACGAGTTGGACTACTGGTCAAAGCACCCCAAAAACCCCTGTTGTTGCCGGTAATCGTGTTGCCGAGTTGTTGGATTGCCACTAAATTTAGCAAGAAATTAAAGCCACTAATGGAAATTTAGTGGGAGATGGGAAATTTTGGAGGGTTGAGTTACAGTATATACTATATAACATAATTCGACAATACGAAAATTTTATAAGAATAATTCGTGAAAATAGAATAAGTCCCTTTAATATAAGTTTTTAATGTATATCTTTATAAAATAAGGTGTATTCTGCATAGTTAGAAGGAGAAAACACGAATGATTGCTTGAAATAAGAATCGTATTGTATAGGTATTTGGCGAAGAAATATTCTACTATTAATAACAGGTTTCTTACATATAATCAATTCTATTATTATATTTTTCTTCTTCCAACGAATCAGCGATCTCAATGCTTGCTGTTTTGTAAAGAGTCGAGTAATGTGGCAGCCGATATGTCTATTCTTGTTAACGCTCTGATCCATGCTGCTGCTGCTGGAAGCATCATTAAGATTAAACAAATCAATTTTCTCTTGTATTTCTTCTCTGTTACTAAGACAATCGATACGATTCGAAAATATGGAAATTCTTTTGAATCATTTCTGTTATTTGTTCCTAGAGAAGTATTTGCTCCAAGAAAAGTTTCGACTGTGGCCCCGTTGCGCTTCATTAAATCCATCAAGTACTGGAAATGAACATCCAGTTCTGTTCATACAATATCAATTTCTACTGAATTCTGCGTATAATGTTTCTGCAAAGGTTCGAACAGTGTTATTTGCAATCTTGTAAATTGCACCTTACAAACCATTCTGAAGTATTATCAAAGATAGATTTTTTATTAAATACTTTTATAGAACAGTACTTTACACAGAACATATTACTGTTATTGATCAATTATTATTTCAGAATAATTTATTAGAATCACGAGCAAATTATTATTGTGCAATTTTTAATCATATTTTTTATTTATTTAATTAAAATATATGCTCTCGATCTCAAATTAGTAGTGTCTTGCGCCTGTACATCATACTTTTCCTGTTAACAACGGAGTCACGCAGTTCATCTATGTAACTCCGTTCTCGAGCTTAAAGAAGGACAAACAGACGGACGACAGTGGGAATTTATATGTCTACAATTTTTTCAAATTGTAGCCGAATTAAAGATAAATCATATAATTAAATTATATTATTAAATGACGTAACGTACTTTAAATATACTGTAATTCATTTTAAAGTCATCTTATGGCCATATAATCATTTATTTTTCTATAGTTAGTGAATTTCCACCTTTTTATATTATATATGCCTTTATGTATATTTAATAATAATTTAAAATTCAATAAATTTACATTTAATATTTATAAAAACCTTTAAAAGATTTTAAAAATTATATTAAAAATATATATATATATTTATCTATACTTTATAACATAAATCAAAATGATATATGATTTTATTATCCTATCTCGTGGGAAATTATCTAACACTTGATTTTTATCTTATTATTGTTGGTATAATTTAAATAATCAAAAAGATTTACGTCAAAATATCGAAATAAAAAATAAAAAATGGCACTAATAACAAGAAAATTTTCAAAATTCAAATTATTAACTGTGAAACTTCATTAAAATTGCTTACATTCATCATTCATATAAATATCACGTATAAAATTAGTGTTAAAAACACATCTATGTATATGTATATACATATATAAACACACTTATTAAATATTATATACACATTTTACACTACGTACTGTATATATGTGTATAATAGGTGTATATACATTATATATATTTTTAATAAGTAAACTTATATATTTATATATTACAAATATATGTATTTATCTATAAAAGCTATGTACAGTAAACCCTCGATTTAACGGATCAATAAGGAAAATGGGTGTCGCCATCCGATATAGCGCTCGTTGGGTTTGTGTCATTACATGCACGATATAACGAGGGGCTATTATGTACGTACAAGGTGTGTTAAATGTTATTATGTTGTGTATTGTTTCATATACAATTACACAACTGAACTTTCTGTTCAGATAATCTAGTGCACGTTTGTGTGTCTGTACGTGAGAATCAGCAACAATATTTGAAAGGCTGTATAGGAAAGTACTAGTATAGATTATAATCGTAAAATATTATATAATTTATACATTTTATTATAAAAATATTGAGATAAAAGATAATTAAATGTATAAAATTTTAAAAACGATTTACGAATTTCATCATTTTCAATTAATATAAAGCAATTAAACGTTAAAATTAATCATTTTTACTGTTAATAAGAGAAACGTTTAAGTAATTTCGAATTTTTTGAGGCTTATTCAATCGCTAAAAGTGATATTTATGTAATTTTATGCTGGTATTATTGCCTGTATGACCCAAGAAACTAGATTCTTTCCAATGAAACGATAGTAGATAAGAATAAGGAGACACTTCATGTAGAATATTATTCCTTAACGTCTCGTCAGAAAGTTCTGAGAGGTCAGTAAGTCATTTAGTAAAGCGTACAGTTATTGCTTAATGAGCACGAGTTAAAGCACGACAATACCTTTTTATGTAGCCTATAATAAAAAATAAAAATACATATTTATCTTATGTAAATAGGTTATCAAATAACTAGAATTACTTACGCTAATGAAAGTTTTAGACGAATGAAAATAATAACTTTTGATAGACTGGAGCCTGTGGGAGTTTACAAAAATGTGAATTTATGACGAATTACCCGAAAGAATATAAAATAATATATTAAAAGCATTTTAGTATATTATTCTTCTAACAGAACTAAAATTTCCCTATAAAATTTTAAATGCAGAATGTCAGAAATATGAAAAGTATTTGGCATATGGGGAAAAGTAGGGCAGAGGAGAAGAAATTTTAATTAAAAATGAAGACATTTACCTTCGTACCGAATGCAAAATATCATCAATAATATTATTATTTAATTTTGCAAAAAAATTACTACAAATTGTACACAATAAGAGATTCTTAATTGTTGAATTGAAGGAAACTTGACGTGTAATTTACTCCTTAACATTACTTTTATCTTTGTTATTGTAAGCATCTGGGAATAGCTTTGTGATTACAAATTGAAGTGATACGCTTTGGCTTCATTTTTCTTATAACATATATCTCAAAATATATTTTCCTGTGATGACAAATGTCAGAATTTGAATAGAAATATAATTGCAATTGTGAGATAAATGGAAAACTCCGCATGACCGGATCGTTGCAGCTCAAACCCTTGACAAACTATGTGTTCGGTAATTTTATCATTATTATATTGATTTAGAAAGTCTTTTCGGCAGTTTATTAAAATGGTTCGGAACGTACGGTAATCCGGCACCCTCCAAAAAGTTTCCGATAATCTGGAATTGTCCGATAACAATCCGGCATTCTATTATTTCGTGAATCGGAATTATCGTAATAGACTATGAATTTAGGATATAGAAAATGAAGAACACAAAATATCACAAACTTAATGATGAACGAGCGATTTTTTACATTTCGATGCACAATGCTCTCAATTTTAGTAGTGTCTTTCCCCTGTACATAATACTTTCCCTGTTAACAAGATAACCATGCCAGTTATTTGACTTCTCTTCGGAGGAAATATTTTAATTGAAATAATGCGATTTTCGGTCTAAACCGGAAGTTAATATGTAGTTAATCGGGGCTTCCGGCTTCTAAGCTTTCCATTTCTGGTCTAGACTTTCATCTATCTAACTCCGTTTTCGAGATTACGAAAGGACAGACAGACGACAGCAAGGGGGAGAGGAATTTATAGCTCTGCAATTTTGAAATTGCTGCCAAAAAACATATTATTTTATATTTATATATATAAAAACATTATAATTTATTTTCTCTTAAGTATTTTTATCATTTGTTAGAGCATTTGACAAATTTTTCCTTACAAAGTTTTAGAAACTTTCTTATCATATAATTAAATACATCTTTTTTTGTTCTCTCCTCCCTGTAAACAATTAAATATATAAAAATTTTTAAAAACTTCACGTAAAATTGATCAGATATTTACATGAAAATATTTATTTATCTTGTGTGCGTGTAAATAAAACAGATGTTTTCAAACTTTCATCGTTGTTAATGAAGTTAAAATTATATTTTAAAATAACAAATTATGTACAAACAATAGAATATTACTTAGCATATACATTACGTAGCATTAACTGCGTGATTTAATCAAGCACGATATGTAGAAATAGTTAAAATTCATAAAATTATTTAACATTCATATAGACAAACCTCCAAACTTTTTTCCATTTCTCGACGTTACAAGGGATTCTTATAGAATTAATGTTACCTTTATTAACAGAAAATAAATCTTTAAGACTTAATGTTCAAAAAATAAAAATTAACAGGGCAAAGGGGCCTCTGCTAAGGATTAAAATGGGGCTTTACCTGGCCCTATACAAGCTCTCGGCAGACCAGAACTGACACATCTTGTGTTTCAGAGCGTCTTGGCCATACCTGAGCTTCAATTGTTCACTTGGCAAATGCCCGAGTCTAGGAAACTATCCATCAGATGTAGAATATTTATGGCGCGAAGTGGTCTTGCGCTATCTATTTTTCTCCTTATCTTTATTGCATTTAGAAAAGTAGCGCTTTTCACTTTTTAGATTTTCATTCTCCTTTTGTTATTATATACTCTTAGATATAAAGATTATTCTCACATTTCAGTCGAGTTTATTTCACGATTATACTCTCGCTGCATTTTAATAATGTTTTAGGGATGACCCACCATCCCCATCCACCCAAAATCCGATAAACACCGTTTAAATCTGTGTGTAAATGCACTGTAGTGGTGTATATGGTGTGGGGATTTGTTATACATATTTGTTTGTATACGGGTCACGTGGGGATCTACCGGGGGGATGACAACCGGGAGGACTTTCTACAGGAAATTGGCCCCTATTTAGGTGTTACTAACGTGAAGAGAATTCAGAAAACTCCACGTGGCGTAAGGTGCGAACCCACGACCGGTGTTTCAGTTGTTTTATCCATTCGGCCATATAAAGTTTTGTGTGTAGGTGTATACACTTACACACAAAATAATATGTAAACTGTATATAAAAGAGAACTTATATAGACGTGTTTCTTACTTAAAAACTCACAGTTTATGATATAAGATAAATAATTAAATTCAGAATATAATTTTAAAACTTTTATTAATTTTTTTTCCTTTAGTAATATTTCAATTTAATTAAATTTGTTATTGTGATGTTGATGTATAGTGTTTAAGATTTCTTTGTTTTATTTTCTTGCTTTTACTCTTGATATTTCATTTAAAATTTAATAACTGTTTTATTTATCTTATTTTCATGTTTATGGAATTTTAATTTGTGATAAAATTTCATGAATATCAATTTGCAGTTGGCACGAAGAAAAGATTGAATGGTATAATTACTAAGTTTATAAATTTATTTTATCAAATTTTTAAAGGGAAATTGTTTATTTTGTCTGTTTAAATTAATTTTTAGATTAATCTAAAGTAGGCAGAAAACAGATTTCCTACTTAGATTAATAGAAAATCTGTTGTCTTCTTGATTTTGCACACAATAACTGGCAAAAAAAAGGTATAAAATATTTAAATAAATGCACTAAACATTTATTATAATACACGACGGAAACTTGCTAAATCAGAAAGATATTCGTCACCGTGCCATTCCGGTTTACACAGGTTTTACTGCATTAATTAAAATGTTTTCAAATTTTACTCTATAACACTTACTGTATTTTAAATGGAGCATTATTTACATCAAACTTCGCATGTTATATACGTAAAAGGCCTTTAAATATAGATCTAGTAAGACTATTAATCTCCACACGTATAATTTTCTTCCCATTTTAAAATGCTAACTGAGCCATTATGTTTACCTCGAGGTGTAAAAGAATTGAAGAAATTTGTTTCGAAAATATTCAATATGGCGCCGTTCCATCGATTACAATTTTTCAAATTTGTCTTCCCAACAAAACACATAGTAACATGCGCATATACTGTATATACAAAATAATAATCCTTAAATACATTAATTTATAATATCAACAATATATATATTATGTAATTTAATTTTAATTTATGTAAATTCAATTCAAATATTTTCTCCAGAACGGAGTTAGATGACCGGCATGGCTCTCTTGTTAACAGGAAAAGCATGATTTACAGGGGCAAGACACTACTAAAATCGAGAGCATTGTGCATCGAAATGTAAAAAATTGCAGATTGTTTTTATTTTAAAATTATTTTAGGTAATGAATAAACTATTTTATACAAAATATTTCATTAATGCAAATGGTTCAATTTGTTCGTATTGATTCTAAAATAGCAATTCTTTAAAATAATGCACATAATTTACCTTCAGTAGCCTACTTAGAATATAGAACTCGTGTAAAAATTTAAAGTTCTATTAGTGAATATGTAAATTTATATTTTCAAGTGTTCGTTTATCTTTGTGTATGTTATACACTTAAGCGTTTAAATCGCAATATATTATTTAAATGATTTCCGTTTGGGATAAACTACGTGAAACTAAATGTTAACGATGTTAATTAAGTTAAGAGCGGATTATTCTTATTATTTTTATTATTATTCTTTTTTCACATTATTATTACGGTTTAAACATTTTATTTTTATAAAAACAAAGCATTTAAAATTGTTTCTAGTTATAAAAATGCGTAACTCTTAACTCCATTTACATCGATTTTCATAGCGAATATATTAACGATTCGAATCATTTTATAAAATAAAATTATTATTTTTTTTATTTAATTTTATTTATTATTATTTGTATTTATAAACAATCTTAATTATACCAATATATAGGGTGGCATGTGGGGCACACATTGACAAAATTCCTTACATCAGTAACTAGCTTCTGCTGAAGGCACGTTCCCCGAGGAACGAATGAATGTATTTTTGTTGTGTTCTTGTTGTTTTGTTTCTGCATTCTCCTGTAAAGCGCCACCTAGTGGAAGTTTTTGAACTAAATTTTTTTGCAGAATCTTTTCCAGAGTCTGTATACAAATTCTGGTGTCAATTCCCTTATTGGTTACAGCTACAGAGTGCTCTTAATTGTGGCTATCCTGTATATTGTTTTGGAGCTATTAACTTAGGTTTCTCCTTATTTTAAATATAAAATTTACATTGAAATTTCACTCATTTTTATAATTAAAAATTTATATTAATTTAGTGATTGTAACAAAGGTTTGAAGAAAGTTTTCATTTCATAAATCCAGAAATGTGTGGGTTTATGGAAACTTGTTGATTAGAATTTGAATCTTTAAATTGTCTTTTTTCAATAATTTATTTTAAGGGGTTCCTCCCGGAAATATTTTCTATGGAAATCTTGCCCTATTTAGATGGTAGACACGTGAAGAAAACCAGGAAAACTTCGCGTGAGCCCATTGATCAGTACAAACTATCAAAGTTCAGGGGTATTATTTTTAATTACGGCAACACATAAATAAAATTTTAATGTATAATAATATATTTAAGCTGAATTTAATTACTTCGATTTGATATTGCCAATAAATATACAAAAAAAGATATATATATATATATGTAAAACAATGTCATGAATAATGATAACACGAAAATCTATAGTCATTGCTTGATTATGTTCACAATTTCATTTATCAATGCCATAATAAATTATATTTTCAAGTAAAAATTTATGTTACAGCATAGTTAAATAATGATTATATAATGAGAACCGGCATATTTATTGATAATAATAATAAAAAAAAATTCCTTAAAATAATTTATAAAATTCAAAAATTTACATTTATTCTCGATATTATCATTGCAATATTATTTGAATATGTTCCATATACGTATATTTATTTATTTTAGCCACATGGCCTTCGAATTATAAGCATTATTTTGGTAGAAGAGGCACATATAATGGCTGCTTGTAATCTTGATTTAATATAGAAAATTGCTAGATTTGAAAATTGATATCGTATCGGACAAATACTCGACAATCTTGCTTTGTATTATTGATAATGTTCAATATAAGATATTAAATTTCATTTTTTTGAATAACATCCTAAATCCCATTTAAAGACAAGTAAAATGTATTCTCTTGAAAGAAACGTCTTTGATATAGTACAATTGAAATATTTTTATATCCGTTGCAGATACAAATAATGGCACTCCATTTCTTTATATTTTATATTCATGATTGTATATACCGTACATACCTGAATGTAAACAATTCCAAATACCCGAATATTCTCCAATAATATAAGCCCTACCGTAAAAATAACTAATGAATATTTAATCTTAGACCGTTGATGGCCGAGCGGTTAAGGTGTCAGCCTGCTACTCCGAGGGACCCGAGTTCTTCGACCCGTCCGGGATGGGTCGAAGAACTCGGAAATTTTTCATAGCCATTACCATTGTGGGCATGGCTGAATACATAATTGGCTTGCTAAAAAAAAGGCCCTTTAGTGTGCCCACAGAACAGAAAGAATAAAAACAATCTGAGACTGCAAATCAATTACTTTATATAGTTAAAGCATGATCTATATGAGAACCACGTTATAACGTTTTATGTTTAAAAAATAATATCGATTAATGGCTGTTTGCTAAGTACAGTTTGAGTAAAATTGGGTTAGAACATAAAAGTAACATAAATAAATAGAATAGGAGCTTATAAAAGTAGAATGTTTCGTGTAAGATTCAATTGTTATCAAAATAATTACGAATTGGAATTAAAAGATAAAAGTATATAGGTTATGTGCAAAGCGTAGATTTACAATAATAAAAATTGTTTTGGTTACTTTTATTGTATTTGCTATCGATGCATAAACCTTTCTATAAAATACAGTATGAGCTGTTTGGAGGAGGAGAATGGAACACAAAAACTCACCATAATACAGTTCTATAAATTGAAATGTTATTTATTTTCTACATCGCATTAATATAATCAGTTTAAAGAGGTACTTAAAAGTCTTAAAATGCAACTATATCTTCTAAATAGGCAATTTTCTTAATGTAAAATGTTTTTATTTTTATTTTATGAAATTTTATATATATATATATTCCAAGTTTTTGTAACATTAACCATGCCATAATATTCTGTTTCGGTAAACAATTTAAAATCTTTATTTAATAGAAAAAGTAATAGCAATTTTTCTTTTTCCTATATATATATATATATTATGTTACAGTATAGGTTTATACAATACACTACACTATAGAAGATAGATTTTTTCGGGTAATACGAAGAGGAAAATCGTAATTTGGTTTTGTAAATTCCTATTTCAAATATGGCTGAAAAATAAATATGAATATTATACAACCTTCGGGCCTACGTATACTGTGTTCTACGTGTTTTCAGTGTTAAATCTCGAGATATTCTTCAACTTTGACGAGTTATATAATATAAAGAGGAATGATGAAGGATTTATTTGTATAGCCTTTTATCACAGATCATTGAAATCAATTTTTATACCCTTTTGTCAATTCCTTTATTGACATACCGAAAGGCAGGATTATTGAACAGTTTGCAATAAATTCCACTCTTCATTGTCTTCTTTATTGCTGCATTTTCAAACAGATTCAAATAGAATCCAACATTTAAAAAAAATTCAACTTTTTAATGCGATTTTTTTTTCAATGAAGCAAAAAAATGTTTTATTAATCTTGTTTAATTTATGGATAATTTTATTCTAAGAAACAATTTATCTATCGGATAACTCTTAATGATCGTCATACATTCTCTTTCGTGCGACAATATAAATCAATTGCTAACTTCTTTTATTAAGTAACAGCTTTGTAAGGAAGTGGTTTATCGGAATTTTTCTCATCTGTCGATGTCACTTTTTAATCTACTAAACCTCAACAGGGGAGGTCCAGAGGAGGGCAAAAGGAGCAAATTGCCCTGGACCTCGAGGAATTAGGGGCCATTATACAATGATTTTTTTCTCGTTTACTTCTTTATTGTTTTAGGACCCCCCCCCTCCCCAGGCTTCCGTTACCTATCTAGCCCACCAGGTTCGCGACTCTCCAAAGAAGTTTTCTTGGTTTTCTTCACGTTAGTAACACTTAAATAAGGACCAGTTTCCTATAGAAAGTTCTCGCGTAGCATCCTCCTCTGCATTGTATTTGATATATATATATATTAGGCAAATTTCTCGTTTTAAATATGAATAGAGTAAAATATTCATTAAGAAGATTATTTTTGGATTTAACAATTTTTATTATCATTATCGCAATATTTTCTCCAGTAGAATTGCCCTCGTTAACGAGCCAGCCTACGACATATTTAATGTCTTTCTGAGAATAGAGCGTATCTCTTAATACCCCGATTATTAATTTAAAATGTCTTTATTATTAATAAAACGAACAAAAACGGAAAGTTATTATTTTATAATATTGTTTGAATTGTTAAGCTAATTCAAAAGTTATAATTTGTAAAAAAATTCCTCTTTTCTCGATGATAAAAAAATGATAATAGTAATAATAATAATAAAGTTAACGGTGACAATAGCATTTTTATAGTCTGCAAAAATCCTATAAATATTTTATGCAGTAAAATATTTAAAACAGTTGATAACGTTGTTGCTGGACTTTCCGGCCATTTTTTATTTGTTTTCATCCCTAATAATGGCTACCATTACCTGTCATTGATGTTTGCCACGGGCCTGTGTCGTCAGGAACATAGTTGGGGCCTTTTTCTGACATTTTTCTACCATTATCTTTAAGATTGGTTCGAGAGACATTAAGGGAATGGGGGCCATATCTTCCAAACCAATAGATCAATTTTTATGAAAATTTCCAGAAAAATTTCTTCCTAATACAAAAACCTCTCTGCAAAATTTCAGTATTTTTCGACAAAGGGCACGGGAGTTATTAAGCTTTAAAGTGAGTGACAAAATCGTTACCCTTCCCACAAACACACACTAGAATCCATAAAAACAGAAAAAGCCTTACCGATCGCCACACTTTCCCCGTTATATAAATACCAGAAATAGTAAAAATATTTAGATATTGCATGCTTTAACAGAGGGAAAAAAAATTCCTACAAATGTAAAGTGTTTTACTAAGAAACTAGTCATTTGCATTTGTCGTAATATTCAGATGTTGGCTGAATAAATAGTCAGAGAAAACGAATACTAAACTAGCATGAATATGTACACAAATATATCAAGTAAAATGAATCTTTCCTCAATCGATCAGGCGTTGTATAATCATCGATGCAAACTTTATTTTATACATTTTAAATTTAGCATTTTTTAAATTAATTATTTAATTAATTAATCTGTGTTTGCAATATTAATCTTTAACGCGCTCACACCAGAATTTTTCTTTCTTTTATTTTATAAAATCTTCTAATTAAGCATTACTTATGCTTCTTTGAATCGGTTTATAAAGTGGATTAGGCATTTTCTTATTATTTCTATCCTCTTACCACGTATAAATAGAATTTCTTTTTGTTTTCGACTCCATTTTGGCTCTTATTGTCGTCTTTTTAACTAGAGAGAGAATCGATAAAAGCAAGTTATGGAAAGATAGAAGAATGAAACGAAAAAATGACAAGTTTTAAATGACATACCTTAATAGACGAATCGAATTTTGTTGTAACGAAGACACTTTATTTAAATTTTCTCCTACTTTTTACCTTATTCTGGCTAATACCAAGATTACTTAGTAATTATAGTCATTAAGTTCTTCTCCCCGGAAATAAAATGATATCGAAGACTACTACTAACGAGGGATTACCTATTTTCTTTTTTTTCTGTCCGAAAATTCCTTGTAATAGGTATTTAAATTCGATACTCGAGAAGTTTTGTTACATAATCTCGGTTTAATTTAAAAAATACCGAAGCGAAGAAGCTGAAAATTCGTATTTATCTTCTATATAAAAGTATATACTCTTTTATGCTATCTGTCAGAATTATTTTTTTGAAGTTAGGTGAGAACTTTAAAGGAAAACCGATGACAAGAACGATTTTGCTAAAGAAGAATAAGACGTCGGAAGAAGTTAAACCTCGTGGGATTGCTATTTTGAAGTTAGATTCGGCAGGAAACTATCTTGGCTTTTCACAGAATACTTTCATTTTAAAGTATAGAAGAAATCTGGCATTCATTTTTTTTATTCTTATTTCAATGACATTCAAGCGAAACTTTCCTCTGCTACGGTGGATAATATATTCTCCAACTAACAAAAGATTGGATGTTCCAGCTTGAAGTGTTTTGTTCTGCTTTGGGAATTCGTTGGCTCGCAACTCAATTTAATAAACGGTATACTGTGTTTTTTCTTTCTTTCTTAATATCACTCGAAATTATTTTTTTGCGTATTAATTTTAAAGAGAGAGAGAAACTTCTGGAGCATTCGTTAGAATCTCTTCCTTTGTTTTTCATTCCTAAATCTGATTAACGTTTGACGAATTCTTCACATTTTACACTAATTAGGTATTAACTGGAGGCATAAAAATAAACAATTTCTGCAAAGACACGCTACGAATCGTTATCTTGATCGTAAGCCCCTATGGAAGAAGGCGTTGGAAGCGACCGGATTTACTAACATTAAAGAATGTTTAAACTTAACGTTAAATGTCAAATGGCTGTCAAAATTTAAAGCCGTATTTCTTATTATAAATGTAAATAGACTTTGACAATCTTTCCACTATTATTTTAAAAGTTCAGACATAATCGAGTGATAGAATTCTATTTTAATTTTCTCGTATATCAAGAGTTTCTATTAAGAAGAACCGACGTAAAGTAATTTCCGCATTTAATCCGATTTATTAATACTGAAAAATCTTATAAATATTAAAAATTCTAAGTTACTTATTTATTTTTAAATCTTTCCGCCCTGTAGAGAGTTTTTTTAGCAAGCCCTCTACGGGTTCGTTCAGGCTAAAGGCCAAAAATTCTTGGTGTCCGGATTCGATTCCGGGTCCACCCTTAACGTTAGATGGATTAAAATCAAAATTGATACGCAATTCGGCGTAATAAATTACCATAATAATTAGCAACCAAATTATCAGAATAGGTTAGGTTAGGTTAGAACACTGTCCCACTGTTCCTTGCTGGAATCGGAGACGAGCCGCCATCTTGGCACCAAGGGTAACAGTAACCATTAATTGTCTTTAAGTATTTAAATAACATTAGAATTTTTAAAAATATATGATTAAATCACGACCAGAAGAGTGAGACACTTAAGTTGACAATATCCCTTAATTGATAGGTTTTGAAAAATAAAACAAGAGAAAAAGATAAATAAATTTTACGTCGAAACCGTGATTCTTTTTTTTTCATAGAAGATGGATGAGTATAATCCGGTTTATGGTATCAACAACAAAAAAAATATTGACAAAGAAATCGATGGCACTTTTTCTACAGGGGAAAATTAAACCAATTCAACTAATGAAGAAGGGAAGAAGAAAAACCCGAAAGGAGCTACCATTAAGGAGAATTGTAATTGTTTAATTTGCATATTGCATTCGAGATTTTAGTTAAAAAAAAAACCTTACAAAAGAGAAAAAGAAAATTTAAAGGGTATTTAGATATGTCAACTAGGATTACGCGACTAAAATATGTCACTCGACGGCACATCCACATCTCACTTTTCTATTATTTACTAAACTAACACGACATTATTCTTGAAAATCCTTATTCTTTTTTCTCAGGTGAATAAGACGGATTTAAAATTCTTATCACGTCATATTATGGTAAACATTTGTTTTTTAAAATTAAAAAAAAAATATGGCGTCAATGACACCATTAATATGCAATATTCAGAGTAAATTAATTCATCCTAAGCGAGGAAACGTCTGTTTTTTTAAATAATTTATAAAAATTTGCATTTTTTTTTAAAGTATGAAGAAGTGATTGTAGAGTAAGATTGGCAGTATTGATGCATCGCTATGACTTATTAATGGTAGGTATCATCTGCAAAGAAGAAGAATCTTGAGCACTATATCATTCCAATACGTTGGCCATCGATCCATTTTTTTGATTTATCCAGAATAAACATGCCAGATGCACAACACGAGTGGAAATATTGTTAATTTAGTTTGAAAATAACATTATCTACACCGCCTATCCGACATGTTTAACGCCTAGAGCCCTTTGTACTCTTTTGACAAGTTGAGAAATGTCAATTCCAGCTTCTCTCCTTCGGTACAGTCCGAATTAATTAAAATCGTGTTTCGCTTAATATACTACACTTTATATATAATATATTTATAGATTAATTTATATTACATTACACTGCCGAGCTAATTCGTTTAAGTATCGAGTGTGAAGTTTAATAGATTTTGATCATCCGGATTAAGATACTGTATTTGATTTTCGCTCGCTCCCTTGTTTCGAAATAATTAATTTTTAAGAAAAATCCTTGTAAATCGATATAAAACAGCGAAAAAAATGCCCTATAATCGCTAGAGTTGGCTTAAACATCGCGACTATCTAGATCGATAATGGCAAAGTTTTCTCGAGTGCCTACGAGTATCCCAGATCTGTTTTCGATTTTATCAGTTAAATCATCGAGTATATTCGTTAAATTTCTGTTTTGTAAAATCAGTAATAAGTTATTTTATTTTAATTTTTAGCTTCGGTCGAGTCTTGTCCCGCTCCTCCGTCTAACATTACTTTGGTGCTTACTGGCTGGTCACCGCCTGCGGTTCTTGTTAGGTGGCGCTATGATTGCCCCGTCGGTCTGCAGCACTTCGTGCTCACATGCCGCGCATCAGTTGCCAGGTAAGTTCAAGTTACTTTACACTCGTCAAACCCCGATCCAAACAAAAATCCATTCGTAATTATTCCGAATCTCGCTAGACAAGGTAAGTGGATAATTAACTCTTACGTGGTTATAAGCGCGAATTTTCTAAAAAGAAAAAAAATTCGGTTATCTCTTATAAAACTTTTTAATATAATGATAAAAGGCGATTCACACTATCAATTTTCACAGTCTTCCCTTCACAAAGAGGGTTTTTATTGTTGAAATGTTGCGAGACGACAAGTCCCTGTCAAAGAGTGATGTCGGCTGTTCCAACTCGGTAACGGAGTGATAACTGCACTTAGGAATTCTCCTTTTATTCTTATCTCGATTCTCCCGAAACTTGCAAAAATAACAAACTTCTGAAAGTTTTATGTTCCATTTTCGACATACGCCAAGATTCTCGTTTAATCTAAATTATTAATTGAATCTACGTCTGTTTCATTTATTAATTAGAAGTTAGAAGAAGAAGAAATTAAAATAAAATTTGAATTTTTTTTTGTTTGTTTCTTTTTTTGTACGCCAGGGGATGTCTCTTCGAACCGATCGCCATCCGTTGGAAAAGTTTTAATTTAATTAACACCCGATACGGAAATGTAAAAGGTTATTCGTAATGGAAATAACTTGGAAAATGAATAATTAACTATGTTTAAATTTAATAAATTATCAGTTATATATAATTATAATTTAAATTTACGATAAAGAGTATAAATTTTTCTGGTATGATGGTAGTTAAAAACAAAACAAAACAAAAAATACTGTGTTTCTTATATACGGGTTAAATGTTAATTTAATGCTTAATTTTTAGAAAAAATTTGTAAAAGATCTTATTTTATATTAATTTATTTCGTTTTAAACAGAGACATTTGTTTAAATAATTCCGGAATTAATTCCGGTAGGGATTAGGCGAAAGAAAATGGATTCCGCCAGTTCAAATAAGTTTATATTTGATGCATTGCTACAATAATATTCAAATATTTAAAAATATTTCGCTACTCTTAAAGAATTTGCAGCTGGCGCACGTCTTTACTTCTTTTCATCCGCATAAACTAGAACTCGACTTTTGTTTCTAGTATAGAAGGATAAAATACTCTCTCTTTTGTCACAAAAAATATTTAAAATCCGACTCTAAAAATTCGAATCGATAAAAAAAAATGGCCGAATTTTTCACTAAATTTTTAATTTTCGATAGAAAATTGTTTAGTTTTATATTTTTCTACGTGTGCAGCATTTAATAAAGAAGTTTGCAACATTATTTTCCATCACCCCGAGGGAAATTTCTGTATTTTTTCTCTCTCTCTCTCTCTTTTTTCCCTTTTCCTTCCCCCAACCGAAGACGTGAGGGAAACTTTATTACCGAACTCCCGTAATTTTCCATAGCCGGAGAAAGAAAATTTCTCGATTACCGTTGCTAATTTGACAGTTTCGGACAAAGAAAGAAATAGAAAAATAGAAAAAAAAAAGAAAATGGCCGATACGTTTTCCACTCTCGATACTTCCTAAATTGAATTAAAATTGAAGAAACGTTAACGGGTTTCGAATTTCTGATAGAAACTAATTTCTTTTACAACGTAAGTTCGCTTCGGTGAATAATGAATGATCTTAAACGTTAGGAGCATTCATTATTCATTATGCAAATTTAAGTTTTCTCTTTTCTGCTTCGATGGCGGAGAAGTGACTGTTGGTCGACTTTAAAAAAAGGAAACTTTGCCAAAGAAAAAGAATTTCTTCTTGTAATTTTCTTATGTAAAGATAGTTTTGTTTTCATACAATTATATCCGTGGGATTTCATTCTATTTTTACTGAATTTTATTTCCATTTATTCGCTTCGAGTTTCCTTACACGAATAGGAATTCAATTAATTATCATCCCGTAAAAAATAATAAGAAGAAAAATTTCTGTGATTTATCCAATTTAAAATTAAAATAAAATTATATTAACATTTTTAAAATGAAATTTATAGATTTTATAGCGCGGCATCGGTATAAATAATAATAAGCCGATTTTCATTTCTAATTTAAACGTTATTTAAACGGTATAACGACTGTAGAAATGTATTATTTAGTTTATTTTTTTTAAAGGAAATTAAATCATAAAGTTATATTTTTTAACAGTTTTTAAAAGTTAAAAATTTACTTAGAAAATTAGAAGAGTAAAATAATAATTTACGAATTAATAAGTAAAAATTGGCCGTCTCGTTCGAGAAGAGTAAGAATTGCCGATTCATCTGGCTGCATTATCGATTATAATTTAAGAGAAAGACGGGGGGTGTCTTTTAATTAATCAACCTTTCTCCGTGCGAGCGGACAGATTGATCACTGAATAATTCCTTCCAATTAATGATTGATCCAGTTAAAACGTATTAACGAAGCACGTGTTGAATAAAAATCCTTCTGTCGTCTCGTTTATACATAATTCAAATGACATCAACGTGAAAGTTCTCCTTCATCCGTTACAGTTTCCTTGTCGTTTATCTCAACTATCGTCCCAATTTTGTTTTAAACTCGTGAAAATTTGATGGAACTTCGACGTTTTTCGTATATTTCAACAGTAAAATAAGAGCCGCCATTATTATTATTATTATATTTTTCGTTCCCCTCTTCTGTCGAAATTAATTATGTCGTGACGGAAATTGTTTTTTCCCCCCTTCTTCCTCGCGATTATTCAAATTTATTCTCGAAACGGAAGAATGAATAAAGTTACTTTCGTAAGTCGAGTGGTAAACAAATTTCAATTTATATAACTATTTTTATTCTAGCAAAAACATGTTTTTCTATCTTTTAATCATAGAAGAAGAACAAAGAACTAAATAGGTTTGATCATTAAATTTAGATACAAGCTCGGTGTATAATACAGTAATATATACAGAATCGGCTTTCTGATGCAGAAGAATCTACTCTGAATATTCTAATATTCTTTTATTAAATTCTTTACTCGAACAGTAATAATGATAGATAGGATTTTCTATCTTTTTAATTTCGAAAGATTTTTTGGTGTTTTCGCGGGGGTTAGATTTCTAGAAATAAAAAAAAATTAGTTTAAATTCTCGCCACTAGACGAAAATGTGGCGGTTCGAGAACGAGTACAGTTACGTAATATTACGCGAATTACGGTAGGAAAACACGTGCCTGGGATATAATAGTGTTTGTCTCGATCCAAGGCCAGCGTATCACCGAAATACTTGCACACACCATATTATATAACCCGTCAACGTGTAATCGCTTCAGATGGCTGGTAAATTCGACAAAGCGTTGCTCTACTAACTCGCGGTTTATGTTCTCGAAGCGCCAAACTTTCGTCTAGTGGCGAATATGTGAACTAAATTTTTGTTTTCCCGAATTCTATTCTCACGGTGTAAATAGCGTACGTAGCAAGTTTCAAACTCCATTAGAACAGCCCCCAGCAAGTCTGAGTAGGATCAGTTTAGTATTATAGCCTATAATCATCTCTGTTATATAGAGAGCTACATTAAATTTTATTGTAATTTAATTCTATGTCTAGAAACTAAAGAAATTAATAAAATTTTAAATGTTTTTCCCCACTTTAAAAAAAAACAAATAACGTCTGCATTTTTGAATGACTAATACAAGAGAATTTCATTTTCATTAATTTATATTTGAAAAATTTGCCTTTTAAAATGTATTACCTTGGCTTTTTCACGACGTAAGTACTTTTTAAAATTGTTTCTATGCTAATTTCTCCTTTAATAATAAAAATATCTTCATTTGATATTAGCATTTTCGAAGAGAAAGAAACTCGATAGTTTTTGACCTTCTTAGATTTTTATCGAAGTGCATTTATAGATGAGCTGTGTCACACATGTGCAGAAGCAGAAAGAAAAACTGAATAAGCGATGTTAACAAATGGAAAAGAAGAAAAAAATCCTTTGTAGAAATGAGATCTTGTTCTAGAAAGAAATTTTTAAAATTTGTGTATTTTATATATAAGATGAACCGTTATCAATTTATCAACATCGCCTAAGTTAACCGACGGAGAAATGTTTTGACGTAATAAACGATAGAGAAACCACACAGCAACGACAGCTTCTGAATACGAGATGACACTTCACTCCGGATATATTACGTAAAAGTACAGCTTGTTTCGAATGATCGTTGTTTTCTTTCTAACGTATAATAAGTAGGGTTCGGCAAAATCATATACTGTAAAAAAGTTATAACGGAGAAAATTCAATTACCTTCACTGTATAAAGTATCGTAACTAGCGATCGAAAACCATAATTCGCAAACGTCTAAGTGTGATTCGTTTCATTCCAAAGGGTGAAGTGGATCGTACTCGATTTCCCTGTGGGATATAATGGATCGAATGCTTTTCTGTTACGATAATCGAACTAATTAAACGCAAACACAGTACATTAAATAAGCTTAAAACCGGAAAAATTCAAGAGCACTTTTTAACTGGTGGGTGTAGAAAAAGGCCCCGTTAGTGCTGGTGAGCCAAAAATGAAAATAGTGTTGTTTATCTCATTTTGTAACTAAGTGGTCCTAGAATTCTGGTTCTTCTGGACTGGTCCCTAAACATTTAAAATTGGTTTTATTATTTTGGAAATTTCTTTCGGCCATTTAGCTTCCTGGATAACCGAGATCCCTGTTCCTTTCTAGTAATCCCTATTGTCTACCCCTGATATTTCGGTTTATTTCGAGTTTCTCCGAGTACTTTCATAACTTCTAGGACTCCAACGGAACGGTGGCACGGACAAAACACGAAAATAAAAACACTATAATCTTAGCGTGGTCCATTTACCCCAACTTACCCTAATATTCTTTATTAAATTATTAACTTTCTGGGATAAATGAAACATTTCTAAACCCCGATATTCGTATAATGAAGTACTGTTACAGTAGTTACTCAGTCGATGCATTTCTCTATGCTGTTTGCTGATGTGAATTTGCATAGGTTTACATTTAGTCAATTAATTCTATTGTAAATATTATAAATTGTGTATTATAAATTGTGATTAAAATAATAGATTTTTAAGTAACATTTCAAGGGGGGAGAAAGACAAATAGTAATTAAATAAATAAAAATTTGGGTTTATAATTTTAATGCGCTTAGATTTAAAAATAAAAGTTTATCGTAATTAAAGTAGGAAGACAATGTAGAATTTAAAAAAGAATAAGTCAATTTAAAAGGAGATAATTACGCACGTTTCTGACGTGGTGTACAGCATTAATTATTTGTATTTTTTTCTATACTTTTAGTTATTTTAAGGCTGTTATAATGCATTTCGTGCTAGATACCGCATTATCCAAGAAGTGGACCCGAATACGAGAACAGTCACCCTGGATCATCTGAGACCCGGAGTCGAGTATCAGCTTCATCTGACAGCCATTTCCACTACAGGATCAAACATCAGCAGCCCGGTAATATCGTTCGTTGCTCCAGATGTCCGTAAGTTAACAAAGAATTGTCTCTTTTTATTTTATTACTCTTATTTCTTTTGTCTCCGTTCTTAATTGAAGGAATAAATTGATTTTTGAAGAACGAACGTGTTCTCGTCTTGTACGCAGCTAATGATAACAAATTAGATGCGATAATGCGGCATCCTTTGTAATATAACTCCTGTCCACGTCGAAATTATTAGAAGTAGTTTAACAAAAAAGTGGTGAAGTAATCGATACAAAACTAACCGAAACTTTCAATTAATGGGGTTTGGGTTATGAAGTATCATCGGAATTGCACGCTCTTAATGACCATTAATTAAAATTGTATAAATTAATTCCCGTGAGGGATCGAACGAAATGATAAACAAGGAACGATTTTAATCCCGTTTTCTTTAATCAATTCTTCCATTTCTGTTTTCCCTAATCCTTTCTATGAATAACTTATCCATAAAAGCATTAATTAACAAAAGAGACGTCCTTGATTAAAACAGCAACCGTTTCATTTATTTGTGTTATTATTATTTTTCTTTCCTCCGCAGAAAACGAAAGTACGAGAGAAAAAGAATCTTACGTGGAAGTCAACAATTTTTTAGTGAGAGAAGAGGAAGTTGTTATTGTTGTAATTGTGTTGATAGTGTGGGTAGCGGTCATCATTCTGTTCTTCAATAAATGGGGTAAAATAAGGATGTTAGAACCGTATCAGCCGGCGTACAGGAGCCAGACTCTCAGTGCAGTTTTGCAAAAACAGCAGAGGGTGCCCGATTTGAATCCTCCAGAAAAAACTCTGCAGAGATTCACGTCCTTTCCTACGTACAGTAATCACAGGTTTCGGCCTCGTCAAAATTCAGTGTTTGTTACGAGTCCATCCAATAGCAACCCCATCATGCACCAGATTGGGATGCCCAGGAAGGTGAAAAGTGCCGAAGATATTCAATCGCTAGTGGTACAAATCAACTGCAACGACATTCAGTCGACTGCGCTTTGAGTGATTCCATCCATTAAGAGTTAAGTCTGAGTTACATTAACGCCTCGCATTCTGCTATTTATAACAATAAAAAGAAAAAAAGATTCGATAAAGTAACAAAGGAGAAGAATAAGCGGCGGTTATTGATGCAATCAGGAAGCAAGACTATTAAAAATTCTTCTTTAATTTTCCAATTATTCCAATCATTTATTCCATTAATTCATACCTTTTTGTACTTCCCTAGAATATTAATAATTGAAATGATGTGCCGTGCAATGATTTCCTAAATTTCCAATATCCTAAACTGTGTATTTTGCATTCCACGGATATCAGATTTGACATTTCACTAGATACAATGAAATGACAGAATTTCATCAGGAGGTGTCAAAATGTCAAACTTATCGAGTGTTTTTCCTATTATTTTCTAAATAAGAATACTGTTTTTTTTTTATTATTATTATTAGTTTCCGTGTGGCTCTGATTTTTTCCCTATTTTATTCGTATCTGTTGTGAATTTAGGGAATTTTGTTTACATCCTTAAGTTGGCAAGGCCTTACATGGATCAAAATTTCTGGAGATGTTCTAGTCTAGGGCCGAGAAGAACAAAAGTGTACGAGCAAACCAAACCTATTGTGCCATTATCTCCCATTGGTCATCTTCGAAGTTGTGTGCGGATTTTAAGAAATGAAGGTCCTCTGCCCATACAAAAATCCAAAGATATCGAAGAAGCAATAGCAGCTTTCTTTAATATTGCCTCACGTGTACAGAATCAGCTAAACAATAAATAAATCGGAAGATATTCTTCCATATTTTGCAGATTTCTTAGATATTTTGCTGAAAACCGGTCCACTTTTGCAGTTGCCTATATTTGTAGTTTTGCATTTTTATTCTACGTTGAAATATATTACAAAAAAAAAATTTTATAATAGTGTACAAAATGTTGAATTTTAGCTAACGAACATCAATAGAAGGTAGCGCCTGAACATATTTAAGCATAATAAACTTTTCAAAAGAGGAAAAACTGAACTAAGAATTGGGAAATTGGAAGTAAAATTACAATGTATATAAATTTAAATTATAAATGTAAGTTATACAGTATAATATATATATATATGCCTAAATCTTGGCATTACGAGAGATGGTATTTTTTAAAATAAAAATGCATCTTGTATATTATATAGTTTAGATTATAATTAATCATATCAAAATTTAATGAATAATTAGAAGAAATTCGACCGAATAACAAGGATTTAAGTGCCTGATAGTAATAGCTGCAATTCATCTTGGGCTGTCCGTAAATGATGTCACACCGGAAGGGAAGGAGGGGGGGTCGTGACGCGAGACGAAGTTGGAAAGGGGGGTTGAGCTTCGGTGGACATCCGAAGAGGGGAGATTATGGAAACTGGGAGTAAAAATTTCAAGAAACGGCTTCTTATATACAGAGGGGTGCAAAAGTAGGCATACAGGTGTTGTTATGAAGAAAAATATTTATTTTATGCATAAATTAAATCATAAATAAGAAATACAAAATAATAATAATGATGGTGAATATTAAAGGTCTTCATTTCTCAGACACACACAACTGTATACTTACTTCTCACCGTCCTGTGTATAATTAGAATTTTTTTTTTTTTTTATCGCTTAAGCTTCTATAATTTCTACAAAACTGAATAATTGCTCTATAAAATCATTTTTTTACTTAATTATATTTATTTTCAGAAATTTAATAAGAATTAAACTTTAGAATCATTGTAATTTTTTCGTTAAAACTCAAAGTTTGATAAAATATTCATTTTTAAAACGGGTGAGTTTATTCGAAAGAACGTAACAGATTGAATGCGTGCACTTAATTACTCCAATGGACTTCTATGCATTTCGCATTCTAAATATTCAATTTATATAGCTCATAATAAACTATTTATATCTTTAAAACCGTAATTATGTTATAGACGAGTTTCTTTTCGATGAAAAATATATATATTATGCAAAATAACAGTCTAAATATTAAAAAAAATCATTCTATATTGTATAAATAATTATAACAGACGTTTCACGGATCTCTTAATATATAAAACTATTTTAAAATATATTATGTACAGTACATAAAAATTTAGATACAGTAAAACCTGGCTAAAACGGAACCTGTATAAAACGGAAACTTGCCTAAACGGGAAGAAATTCTATGGAATTTTTTTCGGAAAACCTGCCAAACCGGAAAAGACATTCGGTACCGTGAGATTCCGGCTTACACAGATTTTACTGTAAAATATAATAATTAAAATAACGGCTTATTATTTTAAATCTTCCATCAATTCGGCGTGTAATTTATTTATTTAATAACGATGGTAATTTAATTTTTAAACATTTTTTTATAAAGAGAGAATTGTAAATAAAATTTTGGCAATATTTAAATTGGTCAATTAATGTTGCTGTTTGTATTAATTATAGTCTAGTTTTGCTACTGAAATTGGGTTGTAGATGCTCTGATGGTTTTCCAATAAATAAATAAGCCTCTTCCGTAAGGTGGTCTCTCTTTCTTTTTTTATTTCCATCCAAATAATGCGGATGCGGTACATTTTGACAAGAAAAACACTTCAACCTTATCAGATACAACAGGAAACAAACTCGCATCGTCTATATTTAGTAACAATTCGTTTAAAATGACGTCAAAAGTGATAAAAGATTTCAAATAATTATAAATATATGTCATTTCTAAATTACACTTTTAAAATTCTTGTTTGTAATTCTAGAAAAATGGGTCGAAACGATAGGTTTTTTTTGGCTATAGAAAGTGGTATCAATGTATAAATAGCTTAATGTTAAAAACGAAATTCTGTTTCTGGACACTACCGTAACCAGGACCTGGTGGGGGTTACGGTTTATACACACGAGTAAGAAAGCAGAGGGGGGCTAGGGGTTCGGGTTCCCTTAATTTGTAAATAAAAAAATCAAGCGCAGTTATACACAAGGTGAACACGGCTTTGCACGTTCTAATTCGCAACCCTCCAATATCTAGTTACGCTACTGTTTTTTTTGGATTATGAAAGCAAATTTCTCTCACCTCGAATTGAAATTAATAAATTGGATAATTTCTCGTCTAATATGGTACTGTGTGTGTGTGTGTGTGTGTGTGTGTGTGTTAAGCAATTAAATAAACGATATGCTTGAATGGCTACGAAAATAAAAATAAAAAATATATTTCAAAATTAGATCGAGGTCCAACCTATTTATAATTTTTAGAACTTTCAATTTAGAGTTTATATGGGTTGAATTTTACTCTAAAAAGTGCGATATTTATCTCGTTATTCGTAATTGATTCAATTACTCATCCATTAAACTGCATTTTAAACACTTGTAAATTAAGTTTTAACTGCTGATTGATTCAATTATTGGCCTGCAATTTGAAAATTGCAGGCCAATAATTGAACCTGCAATTTGAAAATTGACGGACGGGCTGCAATTTTCAAATTGCAGCCCGTCCGTCACTCCGTCCTTCGTTAATCTTCGTGTATCTACTAATCTTTGTTCAAAGATTAGTACATAATACACGTCGAAAAATGCAAAAAAAAAATTTTGGAGGGTTTTTTTCCTGTATGTATGGGAAGTTTAGTGTATCTGGGGGTACGATTTTGGGTTAATGTTACCCTAGGTGTATACAAAATGGCGACTCGTCTCCGATTTCAGCAATTAGAAGACAGGAAACAGTGGGGCCGCGCGTTCTAACCTAACCTAACCTATTCTAATAAATTACCATAATTATTAGCAATCGAATTATTAGAATAGGTTAGGTTAGGTTAGAACGCGCGTTCCCACTGTTTCCTGTCTTCTAATTGCTGAAATCGGAGACGAGCCGCCATTTTGTATTCCTAGGGTAACATTAACCCGATTTTGTTCACCCCTTTAAAGTTTAATAACTCCTGTTCCTTTTGTCGAACATTTCTGAAATTTTGCGAGGAAGTTCGTGTATTAGAGGCATTGATAATATTAAATTTTGGCGGTTAAAGGTCGAGGGGGTCGGACGTAATGAAGATTTTTATTAGCCTTTACAATTTTTATAATACTCATCTCTACCCTCAAAATTACGCTTTTAGTCTTATTATGATAATTAAAAATATATAAAGTTTTTAAAATAATCATAACAGATGACGCAACCGCAGTGTTAATTGTTTTTTTGCCGGGAAAGTTACGCAACTCGTTGCTGGATTTTGTTTGGGGGGGTACATGAAAATTAAAATCATCTCTTTCCTACTAAACTGTTAAAAATGCAAATTAATTTTTACGTTATAATTATTTAAGTAGTGATGTAGAAGTTATAAAATTTTATTAATATTATATAATAATAATTTTAAAGATTTTAAAAGTTATATATTCATTTGAAACTACGAAATTGCATAATAGAATTTCCTATAAATAAAAGTATTCTTATCTAGGTACATTAAAGTATGAAGACAGATGTTTTTGTTGTAGATCAATATTAAGTTATTTATTCAACAATAACACTAATTTTTATGTAGCTCCATTATGAGATATTATCTTAAAAAAATAATTTAAAAAATAAAATTCACTTGCAAGCTTATCTACAAATGAATAAATTAACAAAAATCAATTATATTAAAAATCCAGCCACGAGTTGCCTAACTTTTCCGGCGAAAAATATTTATGTTTAAGAAACACTATAACAAAAATTAACAAATATTAGGAATGGGGTGATATTTTTTTTTTTTTTAAATTTCGAAATAAATATATTTATTTTTCGGTAAACTAAAAATTTGTGCGAGTAAAAACGTTCATAACTTGGGATATGGCCCCCAATCTCTTAATATCTCCCGAACCAACGGTCCGATTTTCCAGAAAATTTCTAGAAAAATTTTCCCCTAAAACACAAATCTCCCTGCAAAATTTCAGAAATTTTCGACTGAAGGTACAGGATTTATTAAAATTCAAAATGGGGGAATACAATCTTGTCTCCCTCACGCACGCACTAACGTTCATACATACAAAAAAAAACAACCCTAAATTTTTTCAATGATAATTTTATTGCGATAGATAATGATAAATAACGATCAATACAACTGATTGATTTAATATTTGCAATTGTACTGTACAATATTTTATAGATTAATAATAAATCTCTTAATAACAATATTGTTTGCATTTGTTTTCATTAGGCACGTGCACCATTTAAGTTATTGACTTATGAAAATATACTTAGCCTATATCAAGGACAAACATTATGAAAAGATATGTCACATATACATGATGTATTACGTATTTTACGAAAGATTTACATTAAGGAAAATCGTTAAAATTTGCAAATGAATTGAAATCTTTTCCGTTTACAGCTCGTATCCATTATTCAATTTTAGAGAAAATACTTTTTCCTGCCATCTCTTTTCGGATAATTTAGTAACTGATGATAATTAAGAGCGAAATAAAGATGAAATTTCTTCTTAAAATGTCTGAATAGATCTTCAATATTCAAATCCTCTTTTCACTGTCTTAATGGTGTACCCGAGTGTATATATTCCCTTCACCTTCCCTAAATATTCCTTGAAATATCCCTAAAGCCCTATCTGCTTTGACTGTCTTTTTCATTAAGAAATTAAAATTTTTTATAAACTTCGAAGAATAAGAGAGAATTCAAATTTCATTAAAGTATGAGAGATAAGTAGGAAATGTTATTTTTCTTTAATTTTTATTATCAGAGTGTTCTTAAAAGTAAGGATTAATTATTTATATATTTTTTTTTATTTTTTATTGAATTTAATTTTGTATTATTTCTAGTGAAAAATGTGAATGGTCGCTTGAAAGAAGTCTTTGTGTTTGAATTAATTATCTTCTAATAAAAATTTGATCAAGTTTTTTTCTATATTTAAAAAACAATGCAAGCTTATTTATTAGTTATTAAGAATAATAATTGGTGATGTAAGAAATAATAAAGTAAAACAAAAAGTGTTCGTAATTTGCAAGATAATTAGGGAAATTATTCATATTTTTCCATTAAAAAAATAATTTTTTAATGTTATTACATCACTAATTATTATTCTAAATAATTAACAGCTAAGCTTACATTATTTTAATTTTTAAAAATCAGTGAAAAAATACTTAACATTTTATAAAATGTAATAAAATACTTTACAGATGGATAATGGCGTAACTGTTCAGTTACCGCCATTATCCCTCTGTGTTTCTTTTATACCATAATCCCTCTGTGTTTCTTTTATACCATAATCCCTCTGTGTTTCTTTTATACCATAATCCCTCTGTGTTTCTTTTATACCATTATCCCTCTGTGTTTCTTTTATACCATCATCCATCTGTGTTTCTTTTATACCATCATCCATCTGTGTTTCTTTTATACCATAATTCCTCTGTGTTTCTTTTATACCATAATCCCTCTGTGTTTCTTTTATACCATTATCCCTCTGTGTTTCTTTTATACCATAATCCCTCTGTGTTTCTTTTATACCATAATTCCTCTGTGTTTCTTTTATACCATAATCCCTCTGTGTTTCTTTTATACCATTATCCCTCTGTGTTTCTTTTATACCATCATCCATCTGTGTTTCTTTTATACCATCATCCATCTGTGTTTCTTTTATACCATAATCCATCTGTGTTTCTTAGATGGAGCAGTTATACCATTATCTATCTGTATTTTATAGATAGAGCAGTTACATCGTTACCCATATGAAACCTGCATCATCACTGTTTCCATTTCATTTCATAATATCTAGAGATGAAAAAAAAAAATTAAATAGTAAAATTTTTGTTTTATGCTGCTATAATATCACTTTAACAATTTATAATAAATTGTATCATCACGGCATAGAGTTCAGTTAATTTGATACTTCTCTAACTTCCATCTAAAACTTAATTGAACTGTCAAATTCACCACATTAATTATTCATATAATTTAATTTTAAAAGTTATATTTATCCATCAGACTTATATATCAAATTAATTTTCACTCTGAATTATTATTGAAATTAACTATATAAATTAATTTTTACACAAAATAATAATAATAATAATAATAATAATAATTTTAAAATATAATTATTTATTTTCTTGTCAGAAAGCTTCCTACAACTTTTCTTCAAAGTACCTTATTTTAATTAATTTTAGCTGATTGTATAATCATAAATAACAGCTTAATTGTTGACAAAAGTACAGATTTCTCATTAAAATTTATTTCGTTATCAAGTACATGTAAATAAATTATTATGAAAGATTTTTTTTCATAATTAGAGTACGATGAATAACCGGAAAACCTTACAGCTGATCAATAGAAGATATATATATATATACACGTGTACACTTACGATGCGGAAGATTTGCTGTCTTCCGCATCATAAAGTGGCTATCCAGTTCGAAAAACTCAGATGTGGATAAAAGAAAACACTTAAGAATGATAAAATATAGACTATATGTTATATATTTTTTTCTTTTTTAGGAATTTATCTGAATCGTTAATAGCGAGAATGATAAACAGACTACTCTAATGGGAGACAGAATACAATTTTAATAACTATAACAAATTGATTCAGAAAGTCTTAACAGTTTACATTGGAAATACAATATTAAACAAATTGGAAATAAGATAAGGATCCCCATTATGGCTCACTAAGTCTGGAATATTATTCTAGCAAACTTCAATTTTTTTCATCATTTCTTCATCATTTTAGTCATTTCTTGGGAAAAATCCAGCAACGAGTTGCTTAACTTTCCGGGCAACGTTTAAAACTGCTCCCGTTTGTTATGATATTTTATTTATTATGTAATGGCAAGTAGCTTAATTTTCAGGGTAAGAATGAGTTTTATAAAAATAAAAAATAAAATTGTAAATGCTAATAACGAGTAAAATCGTTATTTATTCCGACTCTACTGGAGATACACACGACCCCCATTATCTCCCCACCCCCTCGACCTTTAACTATCAAAATTTAACAGCATCAATCTTCTTAATAAACAAACCGGCCTGCAAAATTTTAGAAATTTTCAACAAAAAGCACAGGAATTATTAAGCTTGAAAGAGGGTAAACAAAATCGTGCTCCTCACACACACTAACATCCATACATACAGAAAAACATCCAATGTTTTTTGCATTTCTCGACGTTTCGAGGTCCCCTGAGTCCAAAAATGTAAAATTCTTAGAAAGGCATTTTTCACTTATCGCCATACTTCCCCTCTGTTATATATAACAGAGCCGGAAAGTTAGTCGAAATAATAGTCCAAGCCTATAATGAGGTTCTATACCTTATATAAATATTAATCAAGAAAACACAATATGTAATTAATTACTTCATAAACTATTCAAGACTAGACATTATTTTGAAATTTGTAATAAATATTGTATAATTATTTCACCAAAATATTTTACAGTTTTCTGCTTTATACTCGTTTTATCACGATGAAACTGATACTGGTGAAGACTGACGTGGCCTCACAGGATTTCAAATCATAATTTTATACAGTTGACGAGAAGATTAATCATTTAAAAAAGAATTTAGCATTGTTATGGTAAATGTTAAAAATCAGTTTAATAGAATTGTCATTGATATGATTTGCTTAGGAATTCAATTTATAAAAATAGCATCTACTGTCAAACCACGTGGAATGGTTTAAAAAAGATGGATAATACGTTACAAGTAGCTTTGTCTTGTGAAATGAATCACAGAAATATTGACAATATAATATTAGAAAAGGCATTAATCATACGAAATAAAACCCACCTAAAATCGTTTGAATTTAAATGCTTTAGATCCAGAAAGACACAAATGTTTTGAGAAATTTATCTGCCATTGTTTATAGATGTAATAATTTACCTGGTTAAAGTTTACCTAGGGAACCCCAATGGCCGCGCTTCCGGTAATCTCGACGGCAGGTGATGTTAGAAATTCGGTGTAGGTGGCGCAATTTTTAAATAACCTTATCGTATGCAAATTTTTTGTTTTTCGTGACGGCTCGACTGCTGCGAGTGGTTTTTTTTTTACCAGTTAAACAATTTTGAAGAGAAAATGCTACTTTCTGCTATTTTTAATAGTAAATAGGTAAGTTTTTATTCCGTCTACTTTTCGTGATGCAACGTGCAGCAAATTTAATAATTCTATCGTATTCGTAATTGTTGTAAGAAGTTTTTTTTTTTTTTTTGGTGACAAAATGGAAACTGCATACATTAATTCTGAAAATTTTTGGATTAATTGCACCTCCGGTCGTTTCTTTAGATTAATGTACTCTGGTTTCGATGATTTGGCAATAGATAAGAAAATACCTAGTGTTGTGAAATTTGCAATATTCTCGAATTTGCAACATGTAGAAGAGGTATGCGACAAATGTGGGAAACGTCGTAAATTAATGTATAGAGCAGATAAAAACTCTGTATCGATGCGATGTAATGTTTGCAAGACGAATTATTCAGCTTTCCAAGGAACCTTTAAAGGGAAATGTGGTCGTTTGTCGTGGGAGAGTATTTTGTCATTTATCTGGCACCTACTGTGTTTAGAGTGTTCTCTAACTGTTGCTGCTGGAGCTTCGGGAATCTCCAAAAAAACACCAGTCGACTGGGCAAACTTTTTATGTTTTGTTATGATGGTTTCCATTAATAACCTATGTACTTTTAAGATTGGCGGGATAAATGAAGTTGTGGAAATAGACGAAACAGCAATTGCAAAGAGAAAATACGAGAAAGGTAGAAAATTGAAGGGGACGAGGTGGGTTGTAGGAGGTGTGCGCAGAGAAGGGTCCGGAATCGAGCCGAAATGAAAAGAACCGGAGTCCGTTCCAGCTGCTACACAAAGCGACGAGTGTAAGAAGGGGAAAAAAAGTAAGGCACATTCGTGTGGTAAAACTAAAAAACGTGTAAAAATATCAAGTAAAAAGAGAAACATCAGCGATAGGGATCGCAAATCAAGGAAAAGCGAGAAGAAACGGAAAGGAAATGTATGACAGAGCGTCAAACACGTGAGTAACAGTTTGTTTTATATTTCATAGCTAGTTGAACTTGCAAAATAATCTTAAAACATTTATTTTTTACTAATGTAATTATTATTTTTTCAAAAAATTATACATACTAACTAATTTGCATAATTTTTTGAACGTAGTACGCGTGCGTAGTACAGCAAACAAAATGGCGACCGGAAGTGCGGCCATTGGGGTTCCCTAGGTAAACTTTAACCATTTACCTATTTGCCAAATATTTGAATGAAAAAAACCATAAATCTCTGCCCTCTTTTCTACAGTATTATGAAATTCTTACAATAATACACACTCCTAGCACTTAAAAATCTTCTTGCTTGTTCACTTAAGCAAACATCTCACTCGTCATCTTAAGGTTATCGGCATCCACAGAATACAAAATGGCGAGTGAATAAAACTATCAAACTCTTCCATATTTATTGTGTGTTCATCTAATGCTTCCGGCGATTGCTTCATTCATATTTTTTAAAAAGAAAACATCAATAGTGTATAACGAATGTAAGCAGTATATTGCTGATATATAACTTATTACTTGCATTCATTAATATAAGCGTTATTTACTAGGTGTATAGCTGATACTTCAATACACAGGTAAAACTGATAAGGAATAAAATATCTGTATATTTGTTTTAATTAAAACTTTGATGTTAATATACACTTCCTATAGAATCTCTCCATCTCACGACCAAATCTCAAAGCTAATATGAAGTGTATACAATGACAGTAATACCGTAAACATTTAATTTATGTATAATTATATACTATATAATTTAAGCTTAAATTATATCGTGTTAATCCAAATATATATTATTAACTTCATACTACAAACTACGTTTAAATTTGATCTGCAAATTATATAATTCAGCCTGGTTTTATTTATCTGTGCATATAATTTATGCACTATCAATTATAATTTTAATGTAATTCTCATTAAAAAAAAATAATTCTGATGGAGTTAAAATGTAGAATTAAAAAGCGCGGAATTCAAAGTAAAATGGCGAATCATCGGATAATTATATTTACAAATGATAAATTTTACTATAAAACATTTTCTATTCACTCAGCATCATAAATTTAGTGCTGCTAAGTGAATGGAATAAATTACATAAAAACTTAAATGTGCGAGTTATGGCCAATTTAATCGATAATCAAGTGATATCAGCAAGAGAAACCAAAGGAGAACACTTTTTAATCATATTTTTTAAATTTAATTAATTTAAAATATATGCTCTCCACCTCAAATTAGTGGTGGCTTGCCCCTGTACATCATACTTTTCCTTTAGCAGTAGAGTCGTGCCGGTCTAACACCTTTCAGGGGAAAACTTTTTAATTGAAATAACGTGACTTTCAGTTTGAATCGAAGTTCATGTATATGTTGCAGAGAACTGCAACATAAAGTCACACTTCTCTGCAATGTAACACTGAATGACAATGAACTTTTCATTGTCATTCAGTGTTACATTCGCCTTTTAAATTTACTACTGATAAGAAATTTCGCGATCAGAATTGTTAATATTCATTTCTTAATTCAAGATTCAGATTCAAGACGAAACAGAACAAAGGATATTATTGGAATTTCGCAAAGATTTGATATTTATCATTAAGTATTAGAAGATTTATCTGTAAAAGTCTCTACTAATCTGTAATGAATATTTTGAAAGTATTTAATTAGAAAATTTTCTATTTATTTATTTCGTTTAATATGATTAAAGGACGTGATGACGAAAAATGAGAACGAAGAAATAAAAAAAAATAAACAAACTTTCACTTATAAAAAGTGTAACGTACATATTTAAATTTATTATTATTATTTTATATTATGTCAAAGAGGATTTCGTCACTAGAATGGCAAGTTATATCAGAAACTGGAGGGAAATATTGATCGATAGCTACAGACTCGGTAGAATCTCCAGTCAAGTATATGTAGAAACTATTTTCAAAATACAAAGTGAAACAATACTGTTCAATCGCCCGAATTTCAATAGGAAATCGCCCACCAGTAGCCGTGTGGATATTATTACTGAATACTATCGAATTCCTAATTGCAATTGGGGCTAACTTGGTCTTGAAGACAAGAAATGTTGACACGTGTCTCAAGTGCCCCAATGAACAAGTATTCATTGGGGCACTTGAGACTTGGGGCAACTTTGTATACATTATTATCACATAATACATCGCGATAGGCTATACTAAAGCGTTGGTCTATCGCTCAGTGGGATCCGAGATCAAATCGGGGAGAGCAACCTTAAGAATTTTTGATGATATTTTGTCCTGATAAGTCGGGCCCATTCCTCCCCAATCAGTCATCGTGGGCCTGGCTGATCCTACGATGAGCTTGAAAAGGCCCTTTTAGTAACAACAAGGTGAAAAGAGTTTTAGAAAATAGATTTAGATTTTACTATTCATCGAAACGTGAAAATTAATAAAATATAACATAAACTTTAATTTTTAGCATTAATCTCAAGATAAATAATTAACCGAATTTTGATTCAGCCATTTTTCATATTTCATTGATCTTTGCATACATATCACGTATATAGATATTTTTATTATTTATGAGAGATTTTATATTCAATGAAGATATATTCCTTAGTATTTTTACATAAAATATTAAAAAAAAAATGGACACTTTTCATCTTCGTAATAAGAAAACTGTATTAGATGCTGATTGGTTATTTCAAATCTTAAGCTTTACTTACGTCAATTTGCAGTTTGTGGTAATCAGCAGAAATATTATGTGACGATGAGCGCAACTCTGGATTTTCTTGAAATCTTTTAAAACCAATCGATGAATTTTGTTCTAAAGAAAAATCAGGGATTTTTCTATGGATTGTTTCTATGTGTTTGTGTGTGGGGGCACGATTTTGTTCACCCTCTTTGAATCTTAATAACTGCTATGCTTTTTGTCGAAAATTTCTGAAATTTTGCAGAAAGGTTTGTTTATTAGGGACATTAATGCTATTAAATTTTGATGGTTAAGAGTCGAAGGGGTGGGGAGATAAAGGGGTTCGTGTCTATTGAAAAAGATCGCGAGTTCACGTCTTCTCGACGTGACCACGTCGGAATTTTTTAGATTTTCTTCACTTGTTCTAACACCTAAATAGGGACTAGTTTACTATAGAAAATCCTCCCACGAGGCATCCCTTTTGGTATAGTAGCCCACGTGTTGCGTTGCCATCAAACCACTAAACCATGACACAAGTGAATAAGTGAAAAATAATCTATAGTATAAATTTAATAAATCTATCATTAATAAATTTTGATAATTAGCAACGTATAATATGAAATTTTCGGTGTAGAATCATTTATATAATAATTTCAGGTTTATTTTTTCTTCGATGCTCCTTGCTTTTCTGCTTCACAATCGAGAATCGAAGATTTTAATTTCAGTTTTCAAAATGTTTCAAATTTAGAAACTTTTTCTTACGTCACTAAAATTCACTTTTATATTATGAGAAATATTCCATTTAAACGTAATAAAGTCAACAATATAATCTTATAAACTGTCATATGTAGATCTACGATGCAATTTGTCACTCTGAAAATATTAAATATCTTTCTTAATTAAAGTAACTTCAGCAAAGTTGAATTGCGCATTAACTAATTAGAAAATATTTTAAAATTTAATATAATTAATTTTAATTTTAAATTAATTTATGGTGGATGTGGGATGACGAAAGTTTTCAGAAATTAAAATAATGAAATTAATGGGATTGGTGGATCCTCTATGGTAAATTCCACCAATCCCATTAATTTCTGAAAAGTTTCTTGGTGATACGAATATTGAATTCCATTTTACGAAAGCAATTTTTATAGTTAATAATTTATACATTAAATAATTCTTTAAATCCCGTAAGTCCTTGTATTACATCAACTCTATCCTTAAAAACAATTGTACATAAACCTAAACTTTTCGGTTAATGTTACCTATGGTTCCAAAATGGCGGCTCGTCTCTGATTCCAGCAAACAGAAGAAGGGAAACAGTGGGGACGCACGTTCTAACCTAACCTTTACTTATTATAATAATTTTGTTGGTAATAATTATGGTAATTTATTAGAATAGGTTAGAACGTGCGTACCCACTGTTTCCTTTCTTCTATTTGCTGGAGTCAGCCGCCATTTTGGAACCATAGGTAACATTAACCAACTTTTCATATATAAGGTTATATACTGTGTACTATAATATTTAACAGCTATATATAAGTATTTCTAAATTTTAACAACTCGTATGACCCTACGATACGTTCTGGCCGAATTACCCTAGAGTACGAACCATTCCAAAAATGATAATACATTACGTAATACATTGTTTTTGAACATATAATTACAATTGCGAATTTATTTTCAATGAAATAGTTTCTGTTTTACACTAAATAAATGATGAATTCTTGGTGCATGTGGCCGAGGTTTATTACGAATAATTTCAATTTCGATCAGAAATTCAAGTGGAAAATTAGGTTGAGTGTACGAAAAACTTTATTACAAGTGTATTTCAATAAATTTAGATTTATTATTTTAGTAGTATTAAGTTCAGGGTATTAGCTTCGAGGGAAAAATTAGTGCGACTGTATCACAAACACAAAACTTACGGGAGAGACTGGTTATCGGCCATTTCTTTATCTTCAGGAAGCGCTCCAAGTACAACATTTCTCACCGATCTCTCTCTCTCTCTCTATTTAAAAATAATTTTTTCATATAAATAATATAATTTGAATGTAGAAGTACATCTTACAGAACGTATTTTGTTAATAATTAGTTATATAATATTGTAGAGGCCCATTTATTAAGATAAAGCAGTTTGTGAGAGCGGCAGTCAAAGAAAGGAGATTTTCTATTAGAAAAACAGAAAAATCGTATGAAGTGTCTTTTAATTAACACTATAAGACGAAGAATAAATGGGCCCGTAACTGTAGATTGCGTAAAACCAGGACCAAAATCTGCATTGGGAGAAGAAATGGAGAGCTTTATGAAGCTCTTTAAATAATTGAGATATTATTTTTGATTCTCATTTGATTCCCATAACCATTTGTGGATTAATATTTTTTTATCAGGTTGCCCACGGCTTGCTTTGTCTTATTCCATCAATTCAATTCGTTAAAATATAAGAATTCTTTTAGGTTACACTTCAAATAACGTCATTATTATTTAGTTTGATATACGAGAAAGCTAAATTAAAGTGAATATATATTACTTTATTGCGTTGGTAACGTTCTTCTCTTCGTCTCTTATATATTTAGATATAAACTAACAACACTTCTTAATGTAAACATTTAAAGCGGAAAATGCTATCACAGTCAATATTTCTTATTGTGTAAACAATGTAATGCACTTAGAATAATTTCTGCTAAATGAAAATTTATTATAAATGAATAATAATTATAATTTTGGCAAAATTTCTCAATTTAAACTTCTTATAACGAATTTCTTTCTGCATAGGCCCACCAGTGGACAAGCCGATTCCGTTCCCTCAAAAGTAAAATTTAATCAAAAACATTAAACATTATTAATTCTTAGATAAAGTTTATCTTTGTATTTTTATTACTTTAGTATCTTCGTAATTACAAAACTGGCCTGCTGTGTGAGCCTTGTCTTATCTACAATGGATATATTTAAAAAGTTCCTCTTGCATGGCGGAAGGAGGGGAAAAAAATGAAAAAAAGCAGTACTGTTTGATTCATAATATCTTATATTTAGGTATTACTCAGTTGAAACAATATTGTTGTAATCATTGATTAAGCTCTAATAAATTTGTCTGTCTGAAGTAACAGTTGTCGATTGATTGCACGTTTTGCCAAGAAACGAAGGCACTAGTTTTAATATAAATAATTTATTAATTATATTAAACTAATTACTAAAACTAATAATTAAGTTATTAAAATATAAAAATAATTAAATTAATTTATTGATTTGAAATATAACTCTTCTATTTTTATTCGTCTAAAAGTTCGCTTTGTGTTTGAAGTAGATGCATCGCTACAGTATATCTGGTAAGTAATAAGATATACTGGTATACTATAGAGCAAATTGTTAAAAGACTGCGCGGTTATTTTATAGTAATAAAATAAAAATGAATTAAATTAATTAAAAAATTAAAATTATAAACCTGTAATCGTACACATTAGTGATACTCGCAGGATGTTCTAATGGGAAAGATAATTCAGAAATATAATTTGATTTATTATTCGTTTGTGGGCTTCGTGCGATCCTCTTGCAAGAGTTCTGTCAATAAAATAATTTTAAAATATTAATTAAAACGTTTTTCGATAAACAAAAATCGGTTAATGTTACCTACGGTTTCAAAATGGCGGCTCGTCTCTGATTCCAGCAAATAGAAGAAAGGAAACCAGTGGGACACACGTTCTAACCTAATCTAAGGTCCCCCCTTTAAGAGTAGCAAATTGATGATTTAGAATTTACACAAAATACTGTATTAGAATAGGTTAAGTTAGGTTAGAACGTGTGTCCTCACTGTTTTCTTTCTTCTATTTTCTGGAATCGGAGACGAGTCGCCATTTTGGAACCATAGATAACATTAACGCAAAAATCTTTTTATAGTCCTTTCATTCTTACGAATATTTCTGATGTTAGAACCTTTGGGCACCTTCAGTGCAACAAACGTATCTTTAATCGTTTGTAACTAACTTCCGAATGGCCGAGTGAGTTAGGTAGCAGCCTATCGTTCTAGAGGGCCCGGATTCGAATGGTCAATGGTTCGTCAGATATGTCGGGCTTCCTGTTTCCATTGTGGGCCTGGCCGAATCCATAACGAGCTTATGGTAAAAAAGACCCTCTTAGTGCCCAAATGGAGGAAAGAGTTTTAAAGAATACCTTTGTAATTGGTAGAATTAGTTCTTGCCGCGACTTAATAGTCAAAATTTCATCACTAACAATATTAATATTGTTTTATTTCAATTTTATCTTACTTTTTCCGAATATTCGTATTTATTATAAAGGTTAAAATTCTTAATTATTGTGTTCTTCGGTTAATATATGAGGTAACTTATATTTAATATTTAATGATCTTGATAAATAAAATTCTCATTAAAAATTAAATTTGAAAAGTTCGTGCAGACGTCTGGCGCATCTATCGACCGTAGTAAAGGGCAGTTTATTATGAATTCAAATATGATTTTTATCTTTCTTATTTAAATTTTAACATAAACTAAAATATTTAAATAGCTTTTTTTCATAGAAGATTAATGCTTTTTTTTACGATGCAGCATCGATAATTCACTAGTCCGTTTGATAAACGTTACGTGAGTGTTTTTAACGATAGGAAAATATCGTTAGGAATTTTAAAATTCTATTGAAAATTTATAATACATACATCTGTACAATTCAACAATAAAATGTCAGATGAATCAGAATCATTCTATATAGGGGCCCACGTGTTGATAGTGTCAATTACCAACGTGTTGGTCACGTGGAGTTTACCGGATTTTCTTCACGTGTCTAACCTCTAAATAGGGGCCAGTTTTTCAGAAATTCATCCTTCTTTGGCAGGTTGCCCGTGCGTTACGTTGCCACGGCTCATTAAACCAGGAAACCAGTCAATTCAAGGACCTTCACATAAGTTAAATTAGGGCCTGGTAATACGAATCTACAGCTTAGGACCTCCCATTTTAACATATTTAATTATTTGGAAGAGGGGGAAGGGCCTGTTATTCGTGTTACAGCTTAGCACCACACGAATATAATTCCAATCCTTATGATGTGTAATACAGATGAAAATAAATTATGATAAATTGTAAAACATTTAAAATAATCTGTCAAGAGAAAGTATTAATTAATTAATTAATATATAATTTAATTAAGCAATTATAAACACGAAGTTTCTAATTATAATAATTATACAGATAAAACTTTAAAATTTATAACAAATCTTAAAGAAAGTCGACTAACTTAATGAAAATTATTAAAATCTTATTAGCGAGATCATTAATTTGTAATTTAGAATTTATTAATTGAATGCTCTATTAGAACTCAAACAAAAATCAATCATTTCTAGGCCAATTTCGAATTTTTAGGAGCAAATAAATAGCTCCAGAGAAAAATTTTATTCAATTTAAATTCAAATTTTAACTCGGTACAACAAAATCTAGTAAATTTTAGTTCATAAACCTATCAATTTAAAGAGAAAGGTTTATGTAAAATAAGAAGTTTATAAATGAAATTTTAACTTATTAAAAATTCAAAACTTTAATTTGCATATTCTTTAAGAAAAAGAAAGAAGAGCGTATGAAAAATTTATCAAAGTTTTAAATAAATTTTACCTTTTAAAATTTTTATTCTAATGACTTTATTTACAGAAATATATTTTAATAAAACTTGTTAATAATTCACGCACAGTAGAACCCGTTTAAAACGGAAACTGAATAAAAAGGGGAAAAAAATCCTTCATTACGGAGTGATTTTTCTGTGTTAAAAAACAAAAAAAAACCTGCTTAAAACGGAAAAATATTCGTTATCGGTTTACGCAGGTTTTACTGTATTTTTTCGATTTAATTAATCTAAAATTCTCGTTTAATTCTTAAATAACCACACCAAACAGCAATTTTTTCAAGAAACGAATGAGACTTGCAGATATTAATATTGTATTTAGAATAAATAAATAAATAATTATTTTCTATGATTTTACGGTTAAATTGTATTAATAACATTATATATTAAATTTTGAAAAGAAATTAAATTAAAACAATAAAATAAAATAAAGCTTAGATTTTAATAAATTTTCTATTATACTTATAAATCTTTCAAGTTTTAAATGCCGACATTAAAAAATTCAGCAACGAGTTGCGTAACTTGCACCGTAAAAAAATTTAAAATTGTGTGAGGTACCGTCTGTTATGACCTTTATCTCCCCACCCCGTTGACCTTTAACCACCAAAATTTAACGACATCGATATCCCTTATATACAAAACTCCCTGCAAAATTTCAGAAATCTTCGACAAAAAGCACAGGAGTTACTAAGCTTCGAAGATGGTAAAAAAAAGAATCGTGCCACAGACAAACATACAGAAAAAAACCCCTACATTTTTTTTGTATTTCCGGATGTTTCAAGGTCCCCCTCTGTAAAAATTTTAGTGGGTCATTTTGACCTCCGTCATTAATAATTAATAATTTATAAATAACGAAAAGGGGAAGAACTTTCCCAATTTACTTACGAGGTTCCCAAGTATTTATTGGTGCCTTACCAGAGTATTGTTATTTAAGAGTGTGCTACATCAAAGTTTGACCTTATTTTATGCATTTTTTATTGAAAAATATTAGTAAATTTCATTCTTACATTTAAAAAAAAAAGCTACAAAAATCTTTGTTTCAACTAAAGAGTTAAAATTTAAAAAAATATCTGGTGTATTTTACTTAGACAATATTTTATTCATCTCGACACACTTAGTCAGATGTTCTCATGCTTTTAATGTTATCAACTTTTTCTCCGTTTGAAATTACGAAGAATAAGAATTTGCCAGTTGAATATGCAATAAATTACGATTACACTTTCACGCACATTTTTCTAACGCATAAAAACACACCGTAACAGAAATATACGCGAAATTATTTATGAAGAAAAATTTTTATTTAAAAGAGAAATATTTAAAATGTTACTTTAAATATTTGCATAAAATATTCATTATAATTGCATTCAGTAAGGTAATGAGATACGGTAAGACGAGGCTTTTTATTCTATAAAACAAAGAAGGATTTATTTATGGGGCCTCTGAGCACTCGCAGTTCGAATTCTACTATATCTTATTTATAAATGTAGCTTGATATATTTTGTAACCTGAAACACTCCTTAATTCTTTTCTTTTGTTCCTCTCTTTTATTTATTTATTTTTCTTTTTGTGGAGGTCTCGTGGGCTAATACCCAGGTTACTCCTCCAGAAATCCTGCATTGCTTTAATCATTAGTTTATAAATATCGATAATTCTTGATTTTTCCGACATATTAATCTATTTTTATTTGTATATTTGTATGATATCTGTCTAATCACATATAAAATTTCAATACGTTCTAATTCGGGCCACCTAATATCGCTACTGGCTCCAGGAAGAGCAATCAATTGTCAATAGACATCACGTTATGTAATAAAATGTATACTTAGGGCGTGCCCAATGGGATACTTATGGTGTGGCAGCACTCCCTCGATATCGAAGCAATTAGTTTTGTTACTTTAAAATAAATATAATAACGCGTATTGCGCGACTTCAATTAAATAAATAAAGTAAAGATAATTGAGTAACGTTCTCCGTGTCTTGATCTCCCGAATCTGCTTTGAGCAGCACCCATATTCTCAAAATCCTGCGTATGCCACTGTGCCAAGTATACAAATAATAACTTGAAATATTAATTTAAACGCTTTACAACCAAGTGTTAATGCAATTTTCCATATTTTTTCTCTAAATAACCAACACTTCTTTATATACATATGTACTGTACAGTACGAGGGGTGCCACAATAGGAGCCATATACCGCGTATCAGAAATACGTGAGAATCGCATCCAATATTGCGTTTTTTACATAACACATTATTTTCTAGTGTTATTATAAGTGTATTTCATAATTTTACAAACATTAAAAACTTTTATATTCAAAAATCAATAAACAACCTATTGATTTGAATTTACCAGGCAACTCCCAGTGTTTAAACATTATCAAACCTCCGAACAACGGCCACTGATATCGACATAAAAATCGTCGTTGTTGGGTGTGGCCGTTGTTTGGAGGTTATTTCCTGTTCTGCTCCTCCCGAAATAATGGCCGGCGTTTAGAGATGGCCTTTATTGGAAGTTAGATGCAAAGATAATTCGTAACATTTAGTGAAAGGAAGTGTTAAAGATATTTGAATACACTAGATTTAGTGCTGAAACTAATTGGAATCCTGTAAGACGAACTAATTTAACGTCTCAAACAATTATGCACAAGTCGTGACAAAGTAGAAGATAAATCTTCTATTAAATAGCCATTGAAACAGAGGTCACGAATTTAAGTAGCGTAACGGAGTAAACTGTTATATTAAGTCACTCACTCGTTGAATTTATAGATTCTGAGGATTTAGAATCAAACAATGTCCTTGAAGAGCAATAAAAATCTGTGAAAATGTCGACAATTAAATTTTAAAAATGTGGCCTATTCGTTCGACTTACTCTATAAATAATAATTAATTTTGTCGAAATGAAAAATTCATCGAAATCACGTCTGTCTCCCTGTCTGTTCGTATGATCCAGTAACACGTGAGAACGACTCAACCAATTTCTAAGAAACTTTATACTCATATTCATGATAGTCCTGAAAAGAATAAGGGCTACTTTCGAATTCACGTATGTCTGTCTGTCGAGTATCACACGCAAACGACTAAGCTAAACTAATAAAAAAGGGCAAGTCACTTCCTCAAATTAGTGGTGCCTTGCCCTTGTACAGTACAGTACATCATACTTTTCCTTTAACAACAGAGTTGTGCCTGTCATCTATGTAACGCCGTTCTAGAGAAAATTTTCGAATTAAAATCACGTGACTTCCGGTCTCGACTGGACGTTCTGGTATAGTTAATCGGGGCCTCCTATCCCTAAGCTTTCTATATCTAGTCTCGACTTTCATCTATCTAAAACCTTTCCAGAGATTAAGGAAAGACAGACAGACTGCGACCCAAAAAGTAAGTCCCGACCGATTGTATTAAATTAAAATAATAATTACTAATAAAATATTTGCTTTGGGTAGGTCTGAGATACTTTGAAAGCTCAATATTAAAGTGAAAAAGTATATTCGATTAACTTTACAGATATTATATACCTCATAAACCAGATTTCTAATTCGTGGCAGTGTTTATAGATTTACCATGAATTTTATGGCTCATTAATTCTGATATTTAAAGCTGTGCTCCACTTTTCCAATTATATATTCTCTCACTCTCTTATTGATTCATGTTTGCTTTGTGTTTCCTTTCAATACCATGATTGCTATTTTGCATGTTAGTTTATAGATTATGATAATTTCGTTATTGATGTATTTATCCATTAACGAAGTGTCGTGCTAATATTGTAATTACTATTATTGGAAATGGAATTTTTATTATTTTCTAGCTAATTATTATTTTTTTGCAGGCGTAAAAATATCTAGAATTAAATTTAAATTGATTAATTCTAATTGACTATTATTGTATTCTTTTTCATATTACATAGCGAAAAGGGGGGAAGAAATTCCCGGGATATTTGTGCTTGTGTACATTTAGGTGTGTTTGTATGCTGGCATCTATTTCGTTTGCCGGCAAGAGTTAAAACTGTGGTGGCGCTATCTGTTACGATATTGTATTTTAAAAAAAACATTTCGTATTATAAATTATTATAAAATGGCAAAAATCTTAGTTTTGAGGAAAGAGAGGAATTTTATATTAAAAAAATCATAATAAATGCCAACAGAAAAGTACTCCCGGAAGGCATCCCACTTCGGCAGATGACTCACGTGCTGTGTGTTTCGTAAATAAATGAACTAAACTCACACTTCCTCAGCTGCGCGTAATGTTCTTAATCGCGAGGCACGGATGTATTTGGCATTCGAAGACCACCAAATAACAGAATTATGTCAATCTGGTGGAATTATGTAGTGGGCAATCGGACTACAATTGTAATCATTTACATACCTTGACTGAAACATAGATGTATGCCAAGTTTTGCAGTAATCGGACAATTCTGTCTGGGACGTAACTTTCAGTGAGTGTACAAATAAAAATAACGTATTAATTTAATGTATCAATTTATAAAATTATTAAATAGTTGAGATATTTTTATATTAAACAAGGGTTAATGTTACCTATGGTTCGAAAATGGCGGCTCGTCTCTGATTCCAGCAAATAGAAGAAAGGAAACAGTGGGGACGCACGTTCTAACCTAACCTAACCTATTATAATAATTTTGTTGGTAATAATTACGGTAATTTATTAGACTAGGTTAGAACGTGCGTTCCCACTGTTTCTTCTATTTGTTGGAATCAGAGACGAGCTGCCATTTTGAAACCATAGATAACATTAACCTAAATAAGTGTACTAAAAAGTTGAAATTGGCATCAACTAGCTACCATGGAAACAAATCAAGACACCCAATCTAAATAACTCTTTTAATTAGCCGTTGTTTGCTACAGCATATGATTAGGGCTGCCAGATACTTCAGTAAAATCTGAGACAGAATGAGTTTTTCCAGAATGATACTGGGACGCTTCAATTCCAGGACTTGCAATAGATGTGTATTTTTACTCTTCCAGTGACAGAAACCCGTTGAAATCCGTTTAAAATGTAGAAAAAGAAAAACTTTATTGTAGGATCTGTTATCAGAATCCCGTAAAACCGGGACATCTAGCAATTCTAAATATGATAGAGAACTGCCTGACCATCTAGTGTAGGGTTTCGACAACCGAACGGAGCTCTGGAGCCCGGGTTCGAGTCCAGGTCGAAAATCTCGAATTTTTCATAATTCCCTAAATATTATGTGGTACCAAACTGTAAAACTGTGCAAATATCAAGAAAAATACAAAAACATTTTTACATGTTTGGGGCGTAGAAATTAAAAGCGTATTTACCTACGGGCAAACTTAAGTAGATTATGTGAATCTACCCCGCGCGATATGGTGTAAGTCAGCTTACTATAATGGGAGGTAATTTAATTAATAACTCTATAATTTATACACCCATAAATACTCGTAATATCCATAATATGTCTGGCTGCTCGTAATAGCTTAATAGTGACCGGATATATTATCTTTATTGCGCTGGTGCTTTGAAGAACTAATTAATCAGTCAATTGGACTAAGCAGTCTTTTGTCCTATTACCGAGAAGTCTATAAAACTATAATTATTTCTTTAAAAGGATGTAACTGTTAGTAAGTACTGTACTCGTTAAAAATAAATGAAAATATATTAGTATTTGGTATTTTTGTGTACACAAAAGCCAAAACTTCGTACATTGTATTTTACGTGCAAAATACAAGGAAAAACTTAACTTTGGACCACTGTGAAAGATACAAACTGCTAAACACTAATTCATGACAAAATATAGTCCGAAAGTAGGCATGTTATACCCTTAATTAATTATTATTATATAATATAGTAATTAATATGTTAAAAGGCTGCTTAGTTTGGTAATAGTCAAAAGTACGGTGAGCTGAACTACACTAGACCTCCTATAACACGGGTTCATATAACACGGTTTCCTATAACACGGCGAAAAAATTGCGATCGGTTTCGTATAACACGCTAAAAGAGACTCGTATAACACGATAAAACGTCATCGCCGACTCGTGTCGCGACAAGATTGGTAGAATCTGGACCAATAGTGGACTAGCAGCCGAACTACTTGCCGCCGTCCAGCGCCACGCGTATATACGGAGAGTTTAGGCGGGAAAGTATCGATAAATTTTTATACAGTTCTTGTGAAAACAACATTTACAGTATTATTCAACGGCCATAAAAATTATATTTCTATTAATGATGTCTCTAAAGTTCAGTGAATTCTTCGCAGAAAGAATAACTTATCAGGAAACGCATCCGCCGTTCGACGAGTCGTTCCGCGACGAAAACAAGCTTAGACAATGGCGTCTTCGAACGGTGCACACTCGGTAAGTAATCCAACAATTTTTTGTTTATAGCATAATTTATATGGATTATTCCCAAAAAATTATACGTGATTTGGAAGTGTTGAGTCAAATTATTCTAGAATCGATTAATTTTATGGAAAAAAACCTTTCAAACAGCCGTAGCCCTTAAACTGCCCACGATTGGCTCATATATTTAAAAGACTCGTACAACACAGATTCATACGGGGTCTACTGTATAGTCATTTGATAATACAATAATGAAAAATATAATAAATTAAATTGCTCATTTTGTAATAATAACACGGAAAAATGTTTATTTTGATTGTTGTTTCGCTTAAGACATAAATCCTCTACTAATAGAAACATGAAGAAAGTGGAGTCAACTACATCTGTATGTATGTTTGTGTGAATATGAAATAAATGCAGATTTTAGTAATTAACATTTAAGAATTTTATTTTATTTTACTTTAAAAATTTTCATAGAAACATACGGAATTTTGATAAGAAATGTAAAATATTCTCTGGAACAGTATCCTACTTCTTGCAACGATGTTCTTTGCATTCTTGATAATCCTTACATTGAACTCTTTTCTGCTTATAATTTTTACATATTTTCTCCATTAATTTATCGGCTTGTCTGGATTTCAGTTCGGCAAGTTTTATATTATTCAGTTTATCTCTAATAATCATCTCGTTTTCTAGAATCTTATTCTTGTATTCTTCGTCATGTGTAGATTTTCTATCGTATTCATCATACTGAGTACTTTTGTCGTAACTCTTCTGTTTACTACCAGATGAATTATCAATATCTACACATTCCAATTTGGAACTGTTCGAGCCACATTCCTCTTCGTTGAGATCAGATTGCTTTTGAATTCTACTGCATGTGCATTCTGCACTCTCCTCAGAATTTCGATTGCAGCTCGACATAACTACAACTAATAATTAAATTTGAATTGCTCATTAAGTGAAAACTATTGTCTGCAGTTACGATTGTTTCGTGTAATTATGTATCCACGCAGGCTGACTTGATTACGATTAGGAAGATCGTGGATCCTATCGTATGCTCACATTTTAATGAAGCAAATCCTCAACAATATAACATATTAAATTTTTGTCTTCATTAAAATATAAATTATGTAAATAAATTGTTATTTTACTTTATTTAAGGTAAGAGGAAATGTATTTATCCTTTAATTAATTGTACTAATCTATTTTTGCGTAATTAGAAAAAGGGGTTTAGTCGACGTGATAAGACAATGCAACATGCAGGCCATCTGCCAAGAGGAATGAGGAACGGGATGAAAGGGGAATTCTCGGGTATCTATGGAAAATTGGTTTGTGTTTAAGTGTTACACACGTGAAGAAAACACGGAAAACTGCATTCAACCAGTTCGTTGGTCGGGTCGAACCCGCGACTATTCTGCTAGATACTGGTGGGCATAATTTTGCCATATCATTAATACACGTATTAGGATTTTTCGGACATAATTAGATGCATTTTAAGAGAAAGCATACAAAAAACAAAATTTGGATCGGGGAAAATAATAAGAGATATAAATTAGGAAGAAGGATATTTATGAAGCTCGGCTCGTGTTAAAAATAACGATACAAGATTTATAAATGGCAAAAATATTTTATGCGGTATCATTTATTATTAAAGTTTCAGATTTGATTTGACTTTGCTATCAATTAATTATTGCATGCATTTTATCTATATTCAAACAAAATTAATATTTATTATAGTAAATATTTGACAAAAAGTTTAAATTAGTGTTATTAATTTTGTCATTAATGTTACATCATTCTTTATTTCATTTTAGCCATTATTATAAGTCGTGTGAAGTATTTTACTTTTGCATTAAGTAAGTGTAAATGATCAAGCGTATAAATTACAACATTTATACGCTTGATCCTTTACACTTATTCATACTTTATGCCTTTATCCTTTACACCTATATACTTCACCTTTTAAGCCTTTATACTTTATCCTGTATACGTTAAAAAGTAAGAACTTTACACTATATAAATTTGTACCTAACCTAACCTCTTAATTCTTACGCTTTAGTGTTTTACTTATTACATCGTCACACCGTCGGGCTTCAATTTTTAATCATATTTTAATTTATAAAATCACGTGGCTTCCGGTCCAGACCGGAAGTTCGTATATAGTTAATCGAGACTTCGGTCCCCAAGCTTTCCATATCTGGTCTCGATTTTTATCTATCTAACTCCGCTGTCGCAATCAAGGAAGAACAGACGGGCAGTGGGAATATATAATTAGGTGAAGAAACTCCGAAGAACTCCACGACCAGTGGTTTATCCACATTGCCACCGGTGGGCACTAAATTTATACGAATCCACCGAAGATTAATTCAAATGAATAAAATATTTCATAAAAATAGAGATGTAATTGAAATTCCGTTGCAAATGGCTCAATTTAATTAATAAAGACAAATAAATTGTTTCCTCCCCTTAAATTTCATTGATAAAATCAAATTAACACAACTTTTTAACACCAGAATTTTTAATTCCGAAGCATTTGTTTAATAATGTATGCTCCATATTCATAAATTGCCAACGTGTTTTTTATACTCGATGTGATTTTTTTTATTTGTGATAAGTTATCAATGTAGAAAGTGATTTTATGTTACAAAGTTTAGGGAGTTTATCAATTTATTTTCAGATATTTTTCAATTTTAAATTAAACTTGTATGAGAAGTTTGGCCATGAATCAACCAGTTATCTGGTAAATTCATTTTGCGTGCCGTGGATTTTCTCTCTCTAATGTAATTAATTTGCAAATATACTAGAAGTTACCGAATTTATAATTTTATAAGATAAAATTAAATGCATAAAATTTAAATTTTATTTAAATATCTACATTTGTAAATTCGAATTCGTGTGATACAAAATACGAATTATATTAAAGAAATCATCGTAACAGTTAATAAGTTATAAAACAATAAGCATTTAAGTTATATAGAATTAAAGATCAACTTTGACTGTATAAAAATGTGACACCTTTCCTCGCTATAAAGGGTTGTCGGTGGCGCATTATCCTATGGGCAAAAAGGGAAATTGTCTGGGGCCTCAAACCAATCTTTCATAACATTTCCCCCAAAACATTCCCTGGAAGAAAAATGTCTGAAGTTAACGCTGTATATGGGGGCCCCTAATTCAAATTCTCCTGGGTATCACGAAGCTATAACATACCACTGAGGGTTGTTTGGTTTGATGGGATAAGGCACCACCTGAGCGATTTACCGAGGAGGAAATGCCTCCCGGGAGCACTTTCTATGAAAAAATTGACCCTATTTAGGGTGTTGACGTTGTGAAGCCAGAAAAACACGTGGCCAGATCGCTGGTGAGGAGGTAACCTACGACCAGTGTTCAATGATTTTGTCCACTCGGCTACTAGTGGACACTCGTCAGTGTAAAGATGGCTATGTTAATTAAAATTGTATTTAATAAAATATTTATTTATTATATTTTTACTCTTTCCGTTCCGTGGCTGCTAAGAGGATCTTTCTTTTAAAAAAATAAAAAACAAAGGGTTCGCCCACAAATCTACGATGGGCTTTTTTTCAGATTTATAAACCTAATAAATATTAACAATCGTAACTAAAAAATTAATATTGAAAAATAAGTGTCAGACACAATTTTATCATTGATTGTTATACTTAACAATGACATTGTCTTACGTAGTGGCATAATATCAAAATGACATTCCGCAGAAGGAAGTCATCTGCTGAAATTAACGATGTTGAAAAGTCGCCTCATCCGATTTCACAGGAAGACTGGAGACAAAGCTACAAAGATTAAATTCAATATAATGCGTGTATGCCAACAGATCGAGAATTAAAGCATCGATTTTTCGGCTGGTAATTCGAAGTCGAGGTGTATTTTTCAAAACAAATATTGTTCTAACTTGGAAGATAATGATCTTGAGACGTGCTGCAATATTGATCCTCATCTTCCGAAACTAAAATCGTGCGGTGAAACTAAAGAGAAGAAACTATGTTTCTGTAATCATCAAGAGAAAGAAAAGGAAGATGATTTTTCCAACGATACATAAGATTATTTTCAAAAAAAGAAATGAAGAATTGAGCAAGAGGAGCACTCTGATCTGTGCAGAAAATATTGCGAGGAGAAACATCAAATCGAATCAAAATTTTCTAGGATAATGGAAAAAAAATTGTAATAAATATGAAGTCAGAGAAATTCAACGAAGGGGATGTTAAAAAATCGACGAGAAGCTCACCAGAAGCGATTGAAAGAGAAATATGAATGCATAAATGATGAAAATTGTCCCCCATCCTGAAGCATTTAATCAGCATTAAAATAATAATAAATAAAAATACTGATGTAATTATTTTGAACTTAAGTGCAGATAATAATTTTCGAGACAAGATGCTCTTTTATGAAATATTTGTCTTTTATTAAATTTTGTACTAGTACAAAGTGATACTTTTCAATCAAGAATAGGTTCGCTCAATAAAATGTACTGTACATTATTGTAAATACCGGTTATTCTCTCAAATTTTAACTAATAATTTTATTGTTAAGTGGAGAATGCATTGTAAACAAACATTTTAAAGTTACGTTTTACTTTGTTTATTTGAGATTAAATAAATAAATGCACAATATGCCTTTCCCCCACTATAAATTATTTAGGATTATGGTCTGATTTTCAGAGTGGATTTCTCGCAAGGTAAATAAAGATTTATGTACAATTTTCTGTATTTTTCGAATCTTTTGGAGTGGCGTAGGTAGAGATGGGGCCACGGTCCCACCTGCCATAATCTTTGGCTTCAAAAGCAAGTTGCAACTTCTACTGCCATCCTCGGTTCTCCAGAAGAGATGAGTCTCGTGTTCGAGCAGTCGTATCAGTTTGTAAAAGTGAGATTTAGACATTTTGAAAAAAACTTTATTGACAATTAACTCAACAATGGTTCAGTTCAATCTTGTAGGTAATCACCATCAATATCAATCGCATCCACCATCTTTGTCGCAAACTTTCAATCCCGTGAGCACAGAATGATTAGGATTTTTCTTTGAACATTCAGTCTCGAGCGTTAGATATTGTCATTGAACTACTAGCTGCTATACTGCTAGTATGGTTCTGCAGGTATAGAGTGGATAGTCAGCTAGCACCAAGTCTGGACCCTAAAGTGGATGAGGCAGAACCTACCAGACTGGCACAGCTTCTCTGAGTCATCTTTGACCTACGTTCTGGTGCATTGTCTGCGTTATGTTCTAGTATGGTGCTATCGGACTTTGTCAATGTTTGGAGTGTACGGGAACACTCGAGTTGTGCTAATTCTCTGGTGGCCAACCATGGATTATTGTCTATTAGTTGCGGGAGAACAGTCATCAATGGCTGAATCACTGCCTGGATGGTGAACACCATCCAGGCAATCATTCAGGCATTGAAGCAAGAAATCTTCGTACTTGAATTTCTTGAACCAATTGTAGCAGGTCTGCCTGTTGACTGTGTCCTGGCCAAAAGGTCTTGCAAATGAAATCACGAGTCTTCGTTGCAGTGTGATCACTTTTAAAGTGACAACAGTCCACAAATGTGTTATTTCAAATGTTTCATTTTGTCAGACATTGCTGATGCATCTATTTTCAGTGAAATGTGATGAAATTCTCCCTGGTTATTCTACTGATATACCAACATTGAATGTTGTAGAATATTTTCCCCAGTCCTTTTTAAAAAAAAATCAAAATGTCTAAATTTTACCTTTACAACTTGATATAATGCTAGAGAGATCTCTTTTGCACTGGATAAATACTAGTCTTACTGAGTTATTTTTAATCTTACAAATTATCATGGTGTTCTTATTCTTACTAAAACAATTTGTTTCATTTCAAATTTCTGCATTCATTTAATATTTATTTTTTATTAACAATAATTTTCATTAGAGTATATTAAAAACATTTAATATAAAATCGACTGTTTATCATAATCTAAGATAAACAATAATGTAAAAAGAATTGAAAATACTGCCTTTGAATATAAAGTCTCATTCAAATATTTTGCAAATCTTGAATTATTATTGTTACTCTGAATATAACTACAAAATTCAATGTCAAAATTGTTAATTTTTTCCGTGTAGTCTGATTTTTTAAATGTTTATTTTATAAAATTATTTATCATACATCATAAACATTACGTGCAGATTCTTATTCTGATATTACATTGAAGTATTTTTTCTTTTTTTAATAAGTTAAGATCATTTCTACATAATTACACTGTACAAATTTATCAAAAATACATTTTTGGTCAAGAGGATAATGTACAAAAGCAGACAATTTCTCTACTTATCAATAATAAGTTTTTCCCATCTGGATGCCATTCCATCTTTTGAATCTTGAATTCCACTAAAATTAATAAATGATTAATTTCAAATATTAGTTATTCTCATTCCCTAACACTATTCTTAAGTGTAAAAAATTACCTGTTATGATTTTATTTTATAAATTTTATAAAATTTAAAATATTTTAATAATATATTTTTATTATTCCATTAAAAATTAGAAACATACTTTTACCGGGAACTTGTACTACTGAACAACCAGTAGGAGACCAAAGGAATAAATTATTTGTTTCTGTACATATTGCCAGTTGAGTGCCAAAAGGATTCCATGTGATATCTAAATTTACACAAAATTTTAGTTTACTAATATATAATCAATTTATTGATTATAAACAAAAAGTAAATTTAGAATTAACCCTTACACTTTACAGAATTTTTATGTAACAATACTGTAGATATGGCAAATTCTCCCATATCCCAAATCCAAACAGCAGTTGGCATATTATCTAGACGAAATATTATTAAATTATATTAAAACAAATAATAGTTAAGTTCTCGTAAATATTTTTATTATATCATACATCATACTTATTGATAAAATATATATATATATAAGTAAATCAAACTTTGATATAAAGAAATGACTTATAAACGTGAAAAAAGCAGTCTCGTATATCATACACCGTTAGCATATTATTGTGACGATTGTTTGCCATGTTCTTCGTTTATCAGACAATGCCCTTTGTTTGTTGCTTTCCTGCATTCCATCTTCCGTTAGACCCAGAAGGGATGATGAAACAGCAGGGGAAGGCAGGTGTGTATAAAAGGGTGATAAGGTCAACCGAAAAGGACCTGTTTTGGACGGACGACCTCGGAAGCGAGCAGGACGGACATCGAGGTAAGCAGTGAGAAAGGTGATTGAACGATCGAGCCGGAAGGTCGACAAATAGCGGGAAGAGAGCTTCTAGACAGTTTTGCCCGTGTATAAAATTGTATACTATATATATATATATATATATATATAATTCGTGTGTAACTTACACGCGTCAGGAGAAATTAATTGTTGTGAAAACAGAAAAGTTATTGTAGTACTTATTGAACCAGATGTTAACTTATTTTCCTGTTGGAAAATAAATCTTACATTATACAGAGTCTTCTATGCTAGTTAAAATCTGAGAATGTTGTAATGTATATTAAAACATTGATAAACTGTCCAAGTTTCACATTTGCTCATTACAATTTCTCAATGTGTGCACTTCATGTCACACAGCACACATCCAACTGATACTCAAATTCTTCCTACACTCAGTACAGCATATCCGTTGCCACTCCTTCCACAACAGCCAGAATTCTATAGTTCCTATAGTCCACAGCTGTATCCCACTGCTCCTAGCAGATTACTCATGTTCTGCAACAATGAATGATTCCAACTCTGCAAACTGCAGAACATAAAATGTCTTCTCTATTGTGAAATAACCATTTTCATCTACGGCACTTCCTTAAGGTAATAGAAAGCAAGACATTTAAATGCAGGTAGGAGATGAAACTTGGACAGTTACTCTATCGAAGGTGTACATCCCATACTTCTCAGATAACAATGAGCACAATTATAGTAATATAAAATAGTAAAATTCATTTTGGAAGATCCAGAATATAAATTTAATAAATCTATTAAGTATTGCTTTATGTACTATACAGGACAGTCTTTTTAGAAATTAAATAGCATATTTAATTAACAAGCTAACCATTAACCATTGCTAAATAATGGCAATCTGAACTGAATTTTATTGTGCCCACTCCATGTCTATCAGGTTTGCTGCAATCAAGAGGTTTCAGTGATACATTAACTGGACGTTCTGTAATTATTTCATCTGAAAATAAATACAAGTTATTCAATTATAAATAAAATCATTTTCTGCTTATTAATAATTCAAAATTACTATTAATCAAATTTCTCACATTTACTACGGCCTTCAAAAATACAATCTGTATTTGGATCTGATATTAAAGGTCTTTCTTTGTAGACAACCTAAGAAAATATAAAAATGTTTTATTAAAAACTCATTCAACAACCATTGCCTTAATACATGTATGATATTTTCTGACTGACTATGCTTTGTTTAATAACTAATTAAATGCCATAATTTAAATGTTTTAGTCTGGCAAATATTTGAAATAATAAAAATTAAATAATTAAAAAAATTGATTCATTGCTAATAATTGTTTCAAAGATTTATTTTTACTTTCTTATATTTAATTATAATAAATGTAACAGATAATTTTGAGAGATAGTCTTGTATGCCATATAGGAAGAGAGCAATAAAAAACAAAAAATAGAACAATGCTTCAAGCAAGATTTAAACTTGTATCTTCCTTATGAACGCACAATACACTTCCGTCTTGCCAACCGAATACCGAATGAAGATTAATCTATTAATATTTGCCGACCGAATGACAATGTCGAAATTCTTAATAAAGTAAGTTGTAAGACATAACAGCAAAACAATTCAGGTTCAATTCAACTCAAAGTTAATTTTTTTTAATTAGTAAAATTTCAATTTTTAATATTAATTTGCCAGAAAATCAAAATAACTTTATCAACAAAAATAAACAGAAACAATGTATTTACATTGGTTTTATCACTTATTGTTAAATGATAAATTCTTCAAAGAATAAATATTTTAAGTCTTAATTTTACTATTTATTATTTTAATTGTAATTATAAGTAATAAAATGATATATAAAATGTACTCAGGAATAATAAAGATATCGAATAAAAACATTTAAAATAATTAATTAAAATTACTAAACCCCTAGTCAAACTATCTTTAAGTTATAGATCATAAAACTAGAACTGAAGCACAGCACAGCAATGGCTTGCAAACTCGCATTAGATGACTGGAGGCACTAAATTAAAGCCACTTGTCACACTGCACAGTCAGCAAATTCTTATCTTTGTTCTAAAACTTTCTTAATTTACATAATAAACATTGTGCAAGGTATGATATGTTAATGTATATAGGGTTAAATTTTTTTAGAAAAATGGCGAGATAAAATCAGTATTCAAAAAATATTTAGCAAGCGTTTTGCCATATTTCGAATGTTGGGTAGTGCAAGCTCTTTTGTTTACATTTTTACAATGCAAAATTTTCCGATTGACTTAGCACTTTTCATCCCCCATTCTATGTAAAATTTTAAAATTCAGCCTCTGTCATGACACACCAGTTTATTATTTCTATTAATGTGCAAAATTTTGTTCAAATTGGTCAACTTATTACTTCACAAAATGTGTTTCAGTGTCACTGAAACACACTTGAGTTGCTGCCAAGGAAGCTTGCTCACTTTGCTTACAACACTACAATTAAAAAGCATACACCTAAAATAAAATTGTAATTGCCATGCAGTTGCATTGCCAATTATGCTACATAATTATTAATTAACAATTCTAAACCTTTGTTTCTAAAGTTATTAATTAATTAATTTTAGATATAACCATATAGGTTATTTATCGTGAGATGACAGCCTAAATCTCTTCCTCTGTCCGAATTGATTTACTAGCCTTATAATAGCCCAATAACTATTTGACAGTTCAATTGAAAACTTAAATGTATTGGATTGGTTGTTGTTATTAATTAATACAGTCATCATCTGTTCCCAAATAGAACTGATATTCATCACCAAAGACATCGCCAGTCTGCTTCTCTGTCACAGCACCACTGCAAACAAAGCTTATGATGTTGTGGTGCACATGTAGCAGTCACCATGAATATAAATGCAAATTTGCACGCATGGTGACTGCTACTGAAATTTGCTTTCGCTAATCATCTACCAATAGTATGAGAAGAGGATTCTGTAACAAAGTTTCCATGTCTCTGATGGTGGACAAAGAATGTCATTGAGGTTGTTTTTGCTTGTCTCATAAGATAACAAGTCTGTCTGGAGTGTCCAGAGCCTGCTTTCCGTGTATGTGTACCCTCACTTATCCACTGCTCCCAACACCTCCTCACAATCAGATCAGAATGGCCAGCAATGGATAGTGTGCAATTCAGCAAAATGCTTGCTTCCATCAGCCTAATGATGTGGCCTTTCCCAAACTCAAACTGTGCATGTCTTTGACTGCATCATACAGGCATGCCTGAAGTTTGAAGAACTCCAAACAATAGATAAACTGAAAATTCTGAACACAGTCACACTCTGTAAATCTTTTTGCAGGATATTAAGCAATGAATTTAAGTCAATCTGGTGGAATTACCTGGAATGCAATCAGATATTCAATGATAAAGAAATTTAATTTTATTGGAATTTACAAAAATTTTATTATACAGTTTAGCTATTTAAAAATTTCTACAGATTTCACACTTTATATAGCAATAATAAACATAATTCTTTCAAAACAAAACTTAATTTTCTTAAACAACCAATAATTTGAAAATTCATCTGAAAAATGGCTCAAAATAGTTAAGAATTTTATCATCACCACCTTTAATCAATATTTTTTCAATATAATAGAGGAAATGAAAAAATATTTATCACAAGAATACTTATTAAAAATATTTTATTAATCATCAAACATTTTTCCAATTACAGGTATCCCTCATACAACATGGTACTTCTACAACACAAGTTTGCTCTAACACGAACCAAAAATTGGAGATATCCACTATACAACATGGTTTCCAGTTTCGCTCTAACATGGTTCAAGAATTTGGAAAATTCTCCATACAAAATTTCACAATTTTTAAGAACAAACTTTGTTGTTCTATATTTTTTTTTATTCAATTAAACATGCAAGTTGTCTCAAATTTGCTCATGGATTTTAGAATATTGAAATTTTCGTTTATTTTCTGCCTTTTGTCAGGTTTACTTTAACTAAAACCGATAGTGTAATTTTTTGTTGTCCTAGCTTTCCTACCAACCAGGTGTTGTTTTCAGACTTTAGCCCTTAAAACTATCACTGTGTTTTGTTTTTATTGATTAATCTCCATATTTAGTAAAAAGTTTATTTAAACATTTTTTTAACCATAGACAAGTAAATGTACGTAAAAATGACAAACAAAATACAGAAGCATCTCGGTACTCAAACTGTTCCATATTTGAACACAAATTCTGGAAAGAAATTTGCTCGGTACTCGACTGAACAAACACAACCCTCTAGAACAAATTTTCAATTAATAACATTTTTATTTTTAATGATATTTCTGATCAAGATCAACAGACTAGCTCAGAAGATGATAATACTTTGTGAAAAGAAACTGCCCTCGTTTAACTAAAAGTAATATTAACGTATCATACAGCACTTTTAATTGTGAATGTCGGTTAATTACTTATTATGAAAGTAATCAATAATTTATTTCCAAACATATTTCTCTTACAGTAGTAACAAAAAAGTATAGTAAACTTCTGTAAACTTATCCCATGTTTTGCATTAGTCCTTTATTTCATATAGCACAGATTCGAATAACATGGCACTATTCCAGAACATAATTACTGTGTTATATGAGGGATATCTGTAATTGTTTTTTCTCATACTTTATTTTACTTATTTGTTGTTTTTATTGTATTTATTTTACTGTAAATTCTTGATAGTTATTGTATTTTTATATGAATAACAGATATTCGGCATGCAAGTTTGAATTTGTAAAATTACATTCTAATACGTTCATTTTAAAATTGAGTTAATAAGGTCTACGCTGATGGCATTGTTCTATATTTAGAATGTATTTTTCTTCTTTGAAGAAGGTCATTAAAATAACCAAAAACATTAAAGTATAATTAAAAGTATACTGCATTTAAAAATATCAGTGCGAAATTAATAAAGTAATTTTTAACATGTTTGAAATTTTCTATTTAGTTTCTTATTTAAAGTTTTTCAGAAACTAATACATTTAGAATTTAAATATGACACATGACAAGTGACATCTATGATATATGTAACATATGAATAGCACGCATACAAATATGTCTGTAATATTTGAATACTTCTGATACATTGTTATATATTAAAATATATTATATATACTTGTATATATTATATATACCGTATTACTTCAAATATAAGCAGCCTTCAAATTTAAACCACAGTAGGAGTTTAAAGTTGGAAAAAATATAAAAAAATAAAAATGATTTTATATATGTGATTTGCATCAATTGCAGAGTATCTTCATTCTTTAGACCCCGAGAATGATTGTCTGTCTTTTTTTACACTGAAATAACTTTTCCTTCATGGCTCTCCAACATTGCACATTCTTTTTGCCAACTGTAAATCTTTTATTGGCTGTGCAATTTCCAATTTCTTCAGCTCACAATATAACTTTTCTTTTGAATTCGTGTAAATCGTTTTTCCATTATTAGTGAGTACGAGCATTAAAAACAATTTAAAATTTGATTCTACACAGCTACTTTCAAACAGCAACTGGATTAAATCAAAAAAGTGCAAATGGGGAACCACCAAATAAACTGCTATCAATGATCACAATACTATATGCACGCGTAGAGCGTAAAGCAAAGACCCGACTGTTGGAGAACGGGAGATCGGCAGAAATAGAGTTAAAATATTCGCTTTGAATTTAAGCCACACCCCAATTTCATATCTTTAAAATTGGAATAAAAAGTGTGACTTAAATTCGAATTAATAAGATCAAGTGTAATGTATTTGTATACTACAGGTTTTAGTTTTTGTAGTATAACTTATCTCATTTTAAATAATGTTTACTAATTTTACATTTTTATTTATTTTTGTATTACAATTTAAAATGTGTATGTATTACATAATACAAAAATAATTTAAAATTCTAATAAGTTACTGTAAAATAGATTTATGTATATATTATAAATTAGATTTTTTCAAAAAAATACTGCAAATAAAAAATTCTAATAAATAAATAACAGATTTCTGCTTTCAAATTTAAATAAATTGAAAATGATGCAATACTTTAAAAGTACTTACCATATCCGTAGTAATTTTAAAAGGAAAACCAAATTCTGCCCATGCTTTAAATGTAATTCTATTTAAAAGACGAACCTAAAATTAATAAAAGAAAAAAATGAGAAATAATATACACTTTTTAATTACTCATAAAATCATTTTTGTTGGTTATTCATTTGAAGAAATTCTGATAAATTATTCATATTTTCATGAAAAATTTATTTTTATGTTGTAGAAATGATATTGTCTATTTTTTAACCAAGAAAAAACTTTTCAATTTCTCCAAATCATAAATTTGTAGTAAAAAATACTTTTAATACATTATTAAAAAAATAATACCAACTTAATTATCATTTACATTTAATTATATTCGTTAATTTACACACTACAGTTTTGTTTAAATATGATTATACAGTGGGACCACTATATCTGTGGATGATATGTTTCAAAGCCTACCATAGATTACAGTGATCTATCTGCAAAACCCATATTCATGCATATTACATGATAGATCAAGGAAAAATAAAAGCACAAGTACTGTTACATATTATTACGTATAGTATGCACCAAAATATATACAGGTATACCTCGACTTACGTTGGTAATTGGTTCCAGGAGAGGCGACGTAAGTCAAATTTACTTGTGTAGTCTTATTTAGCGGTCTTTAAGTGCTCATTATTGGCGTTTCTTCCATTATTGGCGTTTAGTTATGACGTAAGTCAAAACTACGACTTACGTCGTAACTAAATGCCAATAATGGAGGAAACGCCAATAATGAGCACTTAAAGACCGCTAAATAAAACGACAACACAGAAACACAGATGTTTTCATGGTTCGTTCCCTAGGATTTATGATGATTGTATTAACATTTACTGTAAATGTACATATTTTAATATGATTTTATGTGCTTTCAACGCTTTTCTAGTGATATTATGACTTCAATGTTTATGGCAGACAGATTTAAAGTCGAATAAACTGACTTAAACTTGATTTTTATTTTTCCATATACTTTTTTGACAAGCGACGTAAAATCAGGAACGACGTAACTCGAGAGGGACGTAAGTCGAGGTATACCTGTAGTACTGAAATGAACAGAAATAATATTACCTTGTTGTCATCTGTGAATTTCAGTACCGTATATTTTGGCACATACTGTGTTTTGCATTGCTTCATATATCTACGCTTCTACACTTAACCTATAATAATAAATGATTATTAAAAATATATTTAAATAATGCATATTTTGATTGTTATTGGGATGATCTCATTACTACAGTAAAGAAATCAACTGGGGGATTAGCTATAGCTATTGTTGTGTTAGCCTATTCACCTTCTGATGTCTGAAGAAGCTGGAGAAAGCAGAATACACAATGGCTAGATAATGTGAGCAGACAATGTTTACTGCTGGAGATCATCAATAGTAGACATTTCTTTGTTCTTATGAAAAAACATTGTAATGGGAAATTATTGCTTCTGCCTTTTCATTTTATGAAACATTATGAAGAGGTTCTAAAGCTTCTGTTATTAAATGGGTAACTGTAATGTTGCATTCCATCATAAAATCATATTCTATTATCTTTTCCTTCAAATTCTGGGCCATTCAAAACACTTCAAATTTTTCTAGTTTCCACGCTGCTGGTTCTGATTCAGTGTCTTCATCACCGTCTTCTTCCTCTGAGACAATCTGGTGATTTAGAACAACTCCTTGTTTGTCAACACTTCTCCCTCTATCATATCGACAAATCCCTCACCACCAATTTGTATTGCTGCTTGAATTAACTCTTACTTCTATGTCAATTCCAGGGAAGCCTAGGAAATCATGTACAGCATCACTTCACAAATTCTTCCAGCATGCTGTTACTCTTTCTGGTTTTATTCATCCAATGCTCCTTTGATGAAGATAATTGCATCCGCAATAGTGAATGATTTCAAACAGTCTATAATTCCAAAATTGGGGCAGTCTTAATCATCGCTTGAATCATATTGAATACTTGCTGAGTAAATGAGGCTTTGACACATCTAATGACACGTTAATAGAATGGATGATGCAATGAGGTTGTGTTTAATGGTAAAAATAGTACTTGAACACTCGGTTTCGTTAATGCCGAATGAATGAGGACCAGACACTATTATCAATAAAAAACTTAAAAATTAAAAAATATATATATATATTTTTTTTTAACATCTGACAGCCTAATTCTAAGAAACAGGTCATGGCTATAATGTTCACTGAATGGTTTCATTAATGCCTCATTCCTGAAGGGAAGAAATGTTTTGAGATAGAAGAGTTACCATTTAAAGTTTTTTATTGATAATAGTGTCTGGTCCTCATTCATTCAGCATCCTATAGGTCATCTCAGGCATCTTTTTCCAAAGAAGGTCTGCTCAATCACAATTAAAAACTTGCTTAGGATGATTCTCTTTCTCCTAACTGGGTTTTTAACTCTTCTGAAAATATGATAACAGCATTTACATCAGCAGATCCAGTAATTTTTATATTTTTTAGTTTAAATATACAGGTAGGCCGCCTACAACGCGGTAGATCCCTGAAAATACCGCGTTGTGGGAAATTGCATTATAGGAGACACCAACTTAATACAAAAACTGGGATTCAGTTCTAAAAAGAGAAAAACTGCCTTTTATGGTGTAACATTTTCATCATTTTTTAAATTTATGTACAGTACATAAAAAGCTTAAATAAAATTCAACATCATATAAAAACTAAAAAGATTATGATTTGAAGTCAAAATCAAAAAGAAATATATTATGCTCACAAATTTAGTCCTCATCATCACTTATAGTTGTTCGAAAATGTTTGACTGGCCTTATTTCACGATCTGAGCTTGTTTCATCAAGTTCCACTGCACTTATGTGATTTGTTGTGATTTTTTTGTTATGTTGTAATGTTGGCATTGGAGTGAAAACACATTGTAAAGGTACCACGTTGTAAGAGGCCTACCTGTATTTTTGAATCTTTGTAACCATCCCTTGCTCGCTGTAAATGGCTTAGTTTCTTCTTCCATACCATTTTGTGACTGAATATCCTCATATAAGCTCAGTGCCTTTTGCCGTAACACGATGCCATCAATAGGCACTTTTTTCTAATCATATCTTCTACCACAGATTTAATGCTTTTACCATCTTTAATAACACCTTATTACACACTGTACTAAAAACTTTTGTGGATTGGGGTGCAACAGAAAAACTATCCCAAATTTTATTTTTATTCTTCGTTACTTCATGTATCAAAGATTTGTTTTTCCACATAGCCTGGCAATCTATAGAAACAATTTTTTTCTATTGAAACCATATCGAGAATTTTCAGTTTCTCACTTATAATTAGTACTTCACATCTTCTCTTAGGCTTAGAACCCTTTTAGAAGTTATTTTTATTCAAGTAAATGTTTTAAATATTTTAAATTCAGCCAAATGAAAAAAAAAACAAATATTCAATTTAACAAATCATGCAAAACTAAATAAAATTACACAGCACATGCTAAAGCTGATGAATCTCATGATCAAAGCAAATTTTGCCAAGTTTACAAGTGGTGCCCATATGGCAATTGTAAACCACATAACTGAAACCACGTATATAGTGGTCTCACCGGATTACTTTTTTTGAATTTTATTCATTTTAGATTTTTGAGTTTATCCACAACAATTATTTCAAATAGATATGTTATTTAAACTAACTTCAAGAGGAACATTTAGGTTAAAAAAATGCTTACAAGTTTTGATTGTATTTAGAAGTATTGTAATTGCTCCCTTAAAGCACTTTTTTAACTGTTTTTATAATGATAAAATGTGTACACATGTACCTAAGATGATGAAGCTGTTATCTCTATATATTCAAATATTTATTTTATAATTTGATTTATTTCTGTTTCACTCTATTTATGGTTGAATATTGTTATTTTTGAAAAAGTTCAAACTTCTGAGAAATGTTAGTATTAAACAGAATATAGACTTATAGCTTTGCCACAGTCTATTACAGGCATGGGCAAATGCGGCTCTCTTTGAGTTACATGCGGCTCTTGCCGAAAGTGTTAATTTCTGTTTTTTATTAATATTTTTACAATTTTATTTTTATAATTTTGTGAAAATATGTTTATTAAAAAAATTCAATATTTGTTTTATATTATATTTATATTATATAGTAAAATCGGTCACCTTACCATACTATCCACCACGACAGTACAGAACTGCGGCTCCCATGCATTTTGCAAAACCTACATTGCGGCTCCCACTGAACTCTTGCTTGCCCACCCCTGATCTATTACTTTCCAATAAATATTGCAAACCATACTTATATCAATAAGAAACAAAAATGAAATATGTATTCAGGAATTAGCAAAAGCAAAAGAAAAAAAATCAAGAATATCAAGCACAGCTATAGTCTTACTATAAAAGAAAAAATTGACACGGAAAATAATACTTTTTTGTATCAATGATTGCAATTTTTATGACAATGCCTTGAGAGCCAACCTTGAAACCACAGTGACAGAACTGAAAAGCAGATTAGAAAGAAAGATGCAAATTCAGTATCTTTCACTTAATATTGGAAATAATAATAATAATATATTATAATTATTAAATTATATAAATATGTATAAAAGATGCTTGTAAAGGTGACGACTTATGTACGTATATACCTGTCCTGGGATCTGGTCTTAACTACTTTCAATAATATCAGTTTCGACATCCGAGGGTAACAAAAGGCTTACACAACATATTTGAAGTTATGCCATACATAAATAAATTGAATGTTAGTCTCTTAGGCACTTACATGCAATTTGATGCTCAAATATGCAACAAAACCCCATAGCTATTGGATACTGAAAAACTTTGATATTACTGAAAATAGTTAAGATTGAGCCCCTGATCAGCAGCAAGATCATAAACCTGTTATACTGTAAATTAAAGTGTCAATTAAAGGTTTTTCTTTTGTTAGGTTATTTTCTCCTAATTAGGTTGACTAGTAATTTTTGGACTTTGTAAATTACTGTTAAACTCTGTCATTACCATTGTTGAACTTTTTATTATAATACTAATTACTAATTGTAGAAAATCTAGTATTGGCAAATAAGTTTAAGTAAAGTTTTGTTATTTAAGAACTCTGGTATGAAGTTTTTGTCTTGTTTTTCAGACATCTTTTGCTTAAACTCTGCAAGCTAGAAGGATAAACATATAATTGGAAACCATTCAATATTTGCAAGTCCATTTCTATTTCGTTATCTCAGCATAAAAATGATTGTAAGTTTTTCGATATTATACACTGACATATAAACTTATCTTATGTTCTTAATCAGCTTATAATATTGTTCTAATATTAAATATATGACTTTCTCCCACTTATTTTTTAACAATATTAAATTCATTGTCAATAGGAAAAAAAGTAATATCATCATCTACAAAGTTGCAAGTGATTTTGTCAAACTTGCTAGTATAAATGAAAAACGTAATGTAAAATATAAAAAAATAATAAATTCATTATTACTCTCAAAATTTAAAATAAAATTTATTTAAAACATTTTGTTGATCTGATAAAACTTTAACTAGTTTGAAATTTTCACCCAATGTATGTAATTCTCATACTTTCTAATATATGTACTTAAAAATATTTTTGTTACATAAAAAGAATATTTTGAAAATAATAAAAATTGCCTCTCAAGTAGATTGTTTAAAAACAAGTTATTTTCACATCCTTTCAAAAACTTGACTTTTTGATGAATAGTTCAATCCAAAATTTCATTCAGTTTTGAAATGTTTATTTTTGGGATGCTGTTAAAGCTATAAATTTATGATATTCACAATCTTGATGATACAGGTTTTTTCTTTTTTCTGAGAACAAAAATTTCAATCATAATCATAATCAACTCCTTCAATCTGGCAGTGTAAGGTATCTATACAACTTATCTAGATGTAAGCTCTCTCTCTCTCTCTCTCTCCTAACCTAGGATGCAAATTTGTTAAATTGTAGACGTAACCTTTACTATAAAATATTAATCTTTTTGTATAATTAGTCAAATAAACGGATAATTGTTATTGTTTAATTGGTGTTTGGTGCACTTCCTTAACACATTCACAGCATCAGTAGATAAACATGTGACTGTTGCTTGTCTTCTTGTAAAAGTTCGGGGCATCCAAAGAACTTTTACAAGAAGACAAGAGATGCCGACCCTCCGGTCACAAACGTTTAGGCAGCTGCTGGACGTCATGAGTCGTGGGTGACTCGTAGTCTATTTTTTAATACGGGGCGGCACGAGTCACCCGTGCTTCGTACTATTAAATGAATATATTTTATTGCACATAATAAAATAATATTGATATATCAAGTATGATGTTTGTAGAATAATGTTATCAAAACATATGCGCTGCCCCACGGAAAAACAAGCAATTATGTCTGTCGCCCTAACTAGACATGTCCATACGAGTCGTGCGTGCCTCGTAACGCCACGAACGTGTTAAATGCGTTGTCTCTCGTGTCGCCTCCATCCAGATCCAACTGCCTTTAATACATAACTGCTTGTGTGAGAACGAGATCGCTATCGCAATCTTATGTTGATTCCAACATACTGGTGTCGTCCTGGCACGGCATCGTCACGTGGTGCCGACCCTCCGGTCACACTATCATTCTACATTGTATCAGATTTATATTTCATCATCATCATCTTTGCTTAAAAATTAAAATATTCATTTACATTATACATGCCAATAAATCATTATACAAGAAAATGTAAATATCAGAAAATTTCTATTAAAAAACTTCAGTACATATTTCTTATTTATAAATACAAACTAAACACTAGATAGTTAATAACTACAAGTAAATTAAATGCAGTATTATCAAATATTAAATTAAATAAGATTGTTCGGTAAAATTAAAACCTATTTCAATGATTGTTTATTATTTATCCTGTCCTTAATAAAAACCCGATGGCAATTATCTTCAAAAAATTAATGAAAAATATTTACAAAAGCAGACTACTTTATTTAAAGATTTTCGTAAGATAATTTTTGTCTAATTTTTGTTTGAACTTTAAAGACATTTAAATTTTTCATGATCTTTTTCTACATTTGTATGGAAAAAATCTATAATAATATACAATAATGACAGTGTCATAAATTTTAATTTCACCTCAGGTTATCTAAAATTAATATTACTTACTTTTTGATCATAGCTTCCTATGGCAAGAAATTGTCCTGTATGAGACCAAGCAACTGATTTAATACCAAGAGCCCAGGAATAAGATTTGAATGTCATTAAACAAAAGCCATCCAAGGAATAAATTAGAACTTTATACTAAAATGTTTTTAATAAACCGAGTTAGCATTGAATAGTATGTATATATAAACTAAAATATTTTCTATTAAAATATTTAATAATAGTAGTATTTACATCTTCTGTCAAAGCTTCCCAAACACAAAGAACCATTCCATCTGGTGACCAAGAAATGCCGGCTAAATCTTTAGTATCTGTTTCAAAATGCTATCGAATAAATAAATTTTTATAATTTGTAAATTTAATTTCACAATTTCATGATTGAAAAAAAGATATTTAAAATAAATTAAAATACATATACCAATCGCATTATGTTATTCAAGTTATTTACCTTAACAAGCTGCCAGGTAGAACATACTATTATACTTATATGGTCCCGGCAATCTCGTCTTTCTGCTAATGCCAGAAATCTCCCGTCTTGCCGAAATGACAATCCAGGATTAGCTGCTTTACAGTATTTTAAATATGACACTGTTTTCGAAACAAGAGACCATACAGTTATTCTCATCTGAAACAAAATGAAACCAGAAAACACATTTTAGACATAGTTATATAAAAAAAATTAGGAAAATTCATAAAATGACATACAAAATAATCTTTTAAATTCAAAAATTATAAATTGTAATTGGTTTAAATTATAGTTTATTTACTAAACTAACTCATTTAAATAGGATTTAGTGACAAGTAATAATTGAAGTGAATATTTTTATATACAGGGTATTAAGTGTATATATTTTTATATACACTTAAACATCTGTCTAGGGACAAAAGAGATCTTTTCAGATTGCACAAATGTACCATATGTGGTGCCTGTTCCAGTGCAAAATAACTGAAAGGAATCAATTTATGATTTAGCATAACACACAAATAATCTTTGACTGTAAAGGATAAAGACAGCAATGCAGAAATTAATACAATAAAATGAACTTTATTTTGTTAGAGAATATGTTCAAAAGAAACATCTTTAGTGGCAGTACAAAGATGTTGATGGTTGAGCTAGACATCATGGATGGCATATAGCATTCCTGGTGTCACTGTTTTATAGATGTCTTGTACGAGTCTATCCAGTTCTCCAACATCATGCAGCACTACTGGATGTGCATCATACACCAATGCTTTTAGGTGATTTCACATAAAAAAAATCTGGGAGTCAGGTCTGAGAAACATGGTGGATATGGATCAAAGTCATTGTCATATCCAGCTGTTGACAAACCCTCTGAATCACTGATGCACATCTGTCTGGGAATGAAGTGGCACACCATCATGCTAATACCAAATTTTACTGTCCACCATTATATTTAGGATGTTCACATATTGGTCACTATTCAGTGTGTATCTGTGGAGCCAACACTCTGCCCAATAGCATTTTTTAAATGAATTAATCTTTTGTCCTTGGATAGATATTTAAATATCAGTTATTTTAATAATGAAACAAGTATGCACCACATGCATACACTTGTGAAATGCTGGAAAAATCTCTTTTCCATTGGACAGATGTTTAATGAATAAATTCCATTTTAAAAACTGTATGTATAAAAATATTTTTACATTTATTTAATGCAGTATATGAATTTTTGTCGTAAATAAAATTGAAATTAATTTTTGCAAAACTATTTATGTTCTGAAGACTCAGACACTCAAGAAACCTTTATAACCAGAAAAACAATTTAATTATAAATTTTTTCAGTCATTTTCAAAGACCATCCTCTGCTAGAATAAAAAAATTATTTGTTTACATTCTATTTTTTGCTGAGTTTAAACTTTGAACGTAGATGCCAGTTGGTTTAAATTAAAAATTAAAACACAAATAAAATATGAAGCTAAATAAAAATTAGGATATAAATACAAAAATACATTTTAGTTGTATTTTTATTCTTTAATTTAAACCAACCAGCATTCTGTTTCGAAGTTTATCTGTTATATTCTACTTCTTGCTGAGTTTGATTTTTATATTCTACCAGAGGGTGATCTTTAAAAACGTTTTTTCTGCTTATAAAAGTTTTCCGAGTGTCCGAATTTCCATTATCACAGTTTCTATTTTTACATTATGTTCTGAAAAACATATCTTTCAAATTTCATCATAATCTATTCATTAAATCTGATTTGGACTAAAAATTTTACAGAAGAATAGTTAATTTTGAATTTTATTTTCTTCGGGGTTTTTTCCTGTTTTAATATACATAAATTTCAACATTTTTGCTATATTTCAACCTTCTAGTTTGAAATTTGCTTCTATAAAATTTCACTAAGAAATCAGAATTTATTACACACAAAATTATAACTTATATCTATTAAAATTTAGGACTAGTATATATTGTATTCTAATAAAAAAAAATAGTTCAAAACATGAATATTTAATTGTGGTTTTAAATTTAAAATTTAGATATTATTCCTTCAAATTATTGGATAAGCATTGTAAATAGGTCGTAATCAAATAATGGGATGAAAACTGGCACAAAAGTAGGTGTGATTGATTACTGCCTAATACTAGACCAAATTTTTCACAAATTTTGAAGTTATGCAGGAGCACTCCGGAAAATCTAAAATTGCCAATCATGTCACCTGTTTTAAATTTTGTTTTTATCATCAGTTTTACTTACTAATTAATGCAGATTCTGGTAGCTTTATCAATTTGGAGTCTGGAAAGCAAAAGTAACATGTTAAACTGTCACTTAAAAATAGAATCATTTTTGAATAATTTTTAATGAATAATTCCAAATAACACTTTTGATAATAAAGCTTAAACAGTATTTCACATGTTCTGTCATGTCAAAATTTTTATGCTTTAGTCAACTGAAAAAAGATTAAAGTGGAAAAAAATGTTACCCCCCAAAAAATTCCCCAAATTTTCTATCAGTTGATAAAAAATCCCCAATCTAGAAATGCTGAGAGGCGTTGCATTAAAAACTGCCTTCAGTTCTATGTCATTTCTCGTTTTCTTTCCCGAACTTGCCCTGCAACACCACGACGACATTAGGCCTCTGGTGAACAGAATTGCTATTGCATAGGAACTTAACATTCTGCCGTTTTTCCCGAAGCATGCTTTGCAATTGAAACTTTTTACACTGAATGATGAAATAAGCAGACTAGGGTTTTTATAAATATCATCATGCGGTGATTTTGCATTATGCAGCACAACCCTTGGTTATGTATGAAAATATAATTTTGAATTTTTCAAAATATTACTATTTTCTTGGCAAAAATTTCAAAAATTTTTAGGAACCTTCATATCACCTTCCTTTATACTACAAAAAATTGCTGACCTCATTTGCCAAATGCATCGTAAATAAAAAAAAAAAAAAATCTGAAAACGATCCGGGAAAAAAGTCCTAAATGACAAAATTTGCAATTAAATCACATACAAAAATTATAAAAACAATTTTCCTGAGTTATTTAACAGATTATGATATGAATAGTTCATTCTACTGAATTCATTTTTTCAGTTAATTTTTGGCTCAAAATTCAGATTTGAAAATGATTAAAAAGCATTTTAAATTTTTTAAGTAGATTAATCACCAAATGATATGCCAGATTTATCGGGCTATTTTAAGTCTGATTAATAATCCAAAACAACAAAGTAATTTGGCAAGACCCCCTCGTGTCTCCACCCTGTTGTGGTAGGGGACTTGATGATCTGTGCTGCTATGTCTCAGTGAGGTTTACTCATCTGAATGCAGAATATCTATTGAAGGAAGATAGAGCTTACTATAAACTGAAAAATTGCGCACACAATTCGGCATTTGTTGAAATAAAAAATGTTAATATGTTGAGTGCTGTTGTTAAAATAATAATAAAATAAAAAACATTTACCAGATTTAATAATAATTCTCAAATAATAATTGCACTTAATTACCAAAGAACAAAAATAATAATGCAAATATAAACATGAACAGAAATCCGATGCATAGCAAATAGACACCCACAATTGTCGTAAATAAATCGAGCTATATTTTGGAAATAATAATTATGAATTACAAATAAATTTGGCACTAGAGGGAAGTGTTAGGCACCATCTCGTATTAAAATTAATAATTATATTTAATTAATTAATTTAGAATTATTAATTTTAATACGAGATGGCTCCTAATGCCTCCCACTAGTGCCAAATTTATTTGTAATTCATAATTATTAGAGTATGCTTAATATCAGAGAGAAATTATTATTTTTAGACACCCACAATTATCATAAATAATTGGGCTATATTTTGGAAATAATAAACAGCACAGCTTCAAGATGAAAGAAATTATAGACAGCAAGATGTTTATTAGAATAAATACAATATATTTCTGTACTGAAAAAAATTTTTGTTAGATAAATAACAGTAGGAAATATTTATATGATTATTACATTGTCTGTATACTTTTTAATGCCAAATAAATTTTACTTAAAGTTAATTTATAAAACTTACATGATATGATGCTGTGGTTAAAATATGTCGACTATCGGGACTCCAGCATAAATCAATTAATCCGAATGACCCTTCATCAATTTTACAAGTCCATCTGGGTTCTTCTATAGACCAAGCCTACAAAATTTTGTAATAATGACAAGTTTTTATATAATATTTTAAAAACAATTTGATATTATTAATATAAAATGTCAAAACTTAATAAATGTAACTTAATAGTAACAGATGATTTTATTAAAAGTTATGAATTATGTAAAAATTTAAAATGAATTTTAAAATCACATACACATGATTTCAATTTTAAATAAGAACAAGCTTTAAATAGTTGAAGTTGTTGCATTTTAAATTTTAAGTGTCAACTTTATTAATAATTTTTTAATATAGAAAAATCCTATTATAATCAGTTTGGGACTCACTCATATTTATGATAGAATGTTAACATTAAGTAAATAAAACTACAATTAATAGAAATTCTGGATTTATTGAACATTTTGACTGAAATTAAAAGAACAGATTAACAATTGAAAGATTGCTATCATGTTAACATAAATCACTTGCATTCTACATTTGACAGCTAAGAGGAACTGGCATTATTAAAATTCATCCTCAAAGAGACTGACCCAGCAGCATAGATGTGCATTTACTCACCTTCTATTTGCACCATTTCTTACTAATTCAGTGATGCTCTACAATTTTCTAATTTACTTTTTTCTGTATTTCTCATAGGAATGCTAACTTCCAAATTTTATCACAAGAGTTCTGCCATCAGTCTCATCTGATAGTGCATTGTGGCTTTACCATAACAATACCAAATTTCCATAGATTCCTATCTTCATTAAAAAGTTATTCAGGTGACTCAGAATTTTAGTATTGTAATACACACGGGGTGCACAGTATAGTTAATAAATGTTCACTTAAATACATGCTTTCTTATTTGCATAGCTTCACAATAATCAAACTTAATAATTTTTAAAAATTACCTGTACAATATTTCTTTTTAAAACACCACATAGTATGTAGCATGAATCGGGTGACCACTAAAAACAATAAGGAATTAAATTATTCTATTAAAACAGGCTATTTTCAATATTAATATTTTGCTGCATATATAAAATATAAATTAAGACATGAAAAAAAATGATTTGAAATTTTATTACTTATAAATAATTTATATAAAATGCTGATTTCAGTTACACAATTAAATTCATTTAAAATCTTTAATTTAATAAGAAAAACTAATCTATCTAAAGTTTTCATTGTAGTAAACTTTTTACAATACATTTATCTTTTATTATTAAGCAGGACAATAGGTATGTTTCATGGAGCTACCAAATCTGGTTGTTTTGTTATATTTTACGTCACCACATCAGGTTTATTTTGTTTCAGGAAGAACACTTTGTTTATTCTTTAGCAAATAGCATTATTAATAACTTATTATTTTTTTGACCAAGATAGTAAACTACTGGAGTTGTTACTATTGATGTTGTAATTGTAAGATGAGAGGACAAGAAAACAATAACAGAAACTGTTTCAGTTAAATAGAAACTGACACACAAAAACACACCTAACATTTTCTTCTCAAGAATTTTTTTAAATGTAATAAATGATTTAAAAAGTAACATGATTTTCAACTTAAAAACCGTTTTTATATTCTAAAAAAACTACTAAAAGATGTCACAACTGTCATAAAAAGTTAATAAATAAAAATTGAATAAATTTGGAGTTAATTAAGTTTAAATTGTCATATACATAAATATATTATTTGAATGAAATATTAAGAAATTTTATTAAATCAAATCAAAATTATTAAACATTATTTCTGAAAAATGAAAAAATACAGTTTGTATTGAATATGATCATTTTACATCAACATCCATCAATAATAAATTTCCAATTGAAGGAAATAGTAATTTATTGCAAAATCTACACTAGTTGGACATATATGATGGATGTAATAAAATACGACGGAATATTTTGTGCGTGTACACATGGAAGAGTTCAATGTATCAATATTAGGAACTATTATAACCTTTAAAAAATGTGGTCAATTTTGTTTTAATATTACACACCATAAATCTGATTTAAAATGTATTTTAAAAGTTAATTTAATATACAAGTTTTATCTGTAATTTGTTAATGTAATATATTATATCATATATATAAAAAATAAACTTATGTAATTTTTTATATTAAAATTATGTTATATTATAAGTATATAAAGTTAATTTTTTGAGAATTTCATTTGAGCAAGTTTATTTATTATATGCATTTTTATAGTTAGTGTTTTTGTCAATACATTATACAACTCAATACTTTAATTAGGTATTTTTGTAAGTTTTTGTATGTATTTATACATAAAATTAATGAATCTTCTTAAAACCTTATAACCGGCAAGGGTATGCTCAAAGTTTGTAAGCAAACGTTTTCAGATCCCTCTCTGGGTCCATCCTCAAGCTATGTTCTTTTTAACGAACAGTTATAACGAAGACCAGCTGCGTTCTGGAAGAAAATTTGAATTATCGAATTCCGAATCTAACATGAACCGTGTGCCAACCAAATTTTAAAAATTCAAAAATTTTTTTAAACAATTATGTAACGATCACTTGTTACGTAGATGGCCAATGCAACATCTAAATAACAATTTTTCACATGGGCTTCGTATCTCGCAGAAACGAGAGGTCCCAAACCAACACCACAGATCACTTTGCCTCTTTACTCCATCTCCTCTCCCTGTAGGAGGGCTTGCCACGCCAAAGATAACGTTACCTCGTCTCTAGAATTGATTGGTTGAGACGAATGGAATGCCTTGCATATTTCTATCTGTTCCAGCCATCTAAGGTGGTCTTGTACTGCTTGGTGACGAAGAGTTTGGCATTCGTAAAGTCCGCCTTGATTTCCAGATCTGAAGCGTATACGGATAGTGAGGTGTTGGCTCTGCCATGCCTAATGTCCTGCTGATATTCCTTCCACCTAACACCTACCGCCCGTTTCGTGGCCCCAATGTAGAGTGATTCTCTGTTAAATCTATGATCCGATCGTTACGTAATCGTTTTAAAAAATTTTTGAATTTTTAAAATTTGGTTGACACACGGTTCATGTTAGATTCGGAATTCGATAATTCAAATTTTCTTCCAGAACGCAGCTGGTCTTCGTTATAACCGTTCGTTAAAAGGAACATAGCTTGAGGATGGACCCAGAGAGGGATCCGAAAACGTTTGCTTACAAACTTTGAGCATACCCTCACCGGTTATAAGATTTTGAGAAGATTCATTGGTATTACCCCAGTGTGTGTAGATTGTTTGTTATACATAAAATTAAATTATTCACAAAGAAATTGTTAAACTTACCAAAATTATATTTCATATTTTAGGTATAAAGAGTTAAACTAAAAATGTAATTATTGATAAATGTTTTAAATAAGACAAAATAAACTTACTTTTATTTTTTCTATAATGTCTACACATACAAATATATGCTCAACATCCAATGATTTAACTCTTCTTACTACACATCGATTTGATATAACATAAGCCTAAAATAAAAATTGAAATAAATTTGACAATTTCTGTATAAATTTCAAAAGTTTATAAATAATGCATACATTAATTACCAAGATAACAATTTTAAATTTAAAATGTATATAGAATTGATAAATTCTTTAAATGCGAGATATGAGAAGAGATATAATTTTAAGGTTTTTAAAAATTCACTAATTTACATAAAAAAGAAAAATTCTGTTAGAAGTTAGAATAAATTTAAAATATTCCCGTCCAAATTTTCTTAATTATGTAAAAATACTATTAAAAAAGAAACTTGAAATTTAAATTTTATTCAATACAGTTTTATTTTGGGAATTTATAATTTTAATAGCAGTGAAAACTCAATATTACAGGCAATGAATGCATTTACATGCATCATAAATGATTGATTAGCATTTATGAAAGATTGATCATTTTGTACCAATGTATTTTTATATATAAATGAAGGTCAGAAGTAATGCATGGCGTACTAAATTCTCAAGATTATACCTAATATTTGATTATCTACGTAAAAGAAATTAAACAAGCAACGAACCTTCGCACACCTCATTAACAAGTTTATTTTCTTTAATAGAGAATTAATCTTATTAAATTAATTATTTGTGATAAAGAGATATTTTAATTAAAATTAAAGTGTACACATATTTAATTAATTATACACATTTAATTAAAATTAAACACACATGTTATATTGTGTATTACTACTCACTTCTATTGTGTACTATGAATTGTATTGTTGTGTATTATTTAAAAGATACACCTTGATTAACTCTTATTTGGAGTGTTTCATTGACATTTATAAAAAAAGTAACTTGAAGACAATCAAAACTGATATAATTTAAAATTATAAACTTACCAGAAACTGTCCATTTTTTGAAATTTTCGCTAACGGGCGAGAAACCTTAAAAACTTCCGTAAACTTCATTTCTGTCATTTCACTCTCCCGTTACAACGAACTTCCATTTAATTTCTAAACAGAATACTCCCGCCAAACTCCTTCCTTAAATTTGAATGTCAATGTCAAAACATTAGGAAACGCCATCTGGTGATAGATTTGTGCAAGCAGGAAATTTAGGAAACGGTCTCGCTATAATGACGTTTCTACGATATTAATATGATGACGACGATTTTAATAAGTACACCGCCTTCCTCTAATTTTATTCTAGTATAAATGCGCCTTTCAAATATTATTAGGAAAGCCAACAATACCGGGATTAATGTAAAATACGGAGCTTCCGCGTGCGTGCGGAGGAAGTTTTAGAATTAAATTTTAATTTACTTATAGAATTTAAAATATTCTAATAAGAATCGCCCTTCATAGATTATGCATTAACTTTTTTTTATTAGAAAATCTATTAAAAGTAGAGTAGATTGCTTGTTGTAATTACTGTGGAATTCGCCTGTATCGATCACAATGGCCGACTGATGTAAGCGGAGTAAGTAACTAAGACTACAATTAGAGGAAATTCTGGTTTTATTGAATCTGAGATTAAAAGGATATGCGAAAACAACTGTAATTATTGTTGCTAATAATAGTAATTGTGTTGTTTTCCCGCTGTTTTTGAAGTACTGACTGTTGACAGCGCATATCTGAAGTAAGAAATGCCATCAGTTTAAAATATTGTTCTTGACTGCAAATAACAGATGAAATTTGGAAAACAAATGCATAAAAACAAATAAATGTGTATATTTTAATTGAAAATAAGAAAAACCTACACTCTCAAGAGTGTTTTCATGCCAAAGAAAGAGCCAAAACGCACTCTCTTTAGGGAGCGCCCACAGTTTGAGCGCCATTAGTTTAAATAATATTTGTTATAAGTAAAGTTATAAGTAATGTGCAACAATTGCAAGCTATGTTAATCTGCTGTAAAAACAGAAAACTGTTATTAACCTTGGACTAGTCTGCAGCGGTCACAAATCCTCCAAATGCTTCTATTGTTAGTCGTTCTCTTAACAGACACCTATTATATAGAACACTCGTTCTTTATAACTATTTTAAATTAATATTCAAATCCTTGAACATAACGAAGAGTTATCGGTTTAATGGCATATTTCTCTTTAATAATACATAATTTGTAACGTGGATTTCAATTATCTTTATTACATCCTACAACTAATTAATTTGCAAAACAGTATATTTCTGTGACATTATTTTATTGAATTTCATTGCTTGGGTAAAAGTATATCTTTTTGTATTGAGTTTTGAGTGAGCTGTTTTTAACGCAATCGATATTTATAACTTAACTTATTCTGTTTAAGATCTTATGTTTTTTTAATAAGGGGTCGATCGAGGATATGCGTTACGTAATTTTGAGATAGGCATATTATTTACTGCCATATTTATCTACTACATTGTCAAAGAAACTTAAGGTGAACGAGCAACTACTTATTGTGACGATGCAATTTTTAATCATATTTTCATTTAAAAAATCACGTAACTTCAGTTCTAAACCGGAAGTTCTCATATAGTTAATCTGTGCCTATTGTTTATATAACACAGTGATTTGTTTTAAACTAATAAAATAATTAATAGAAAAAAAAAATATAGTGAATGATGTAGAGATATAATATAATCTAAATTTCTAATTGTTTTAAAAGAAGTTTAATTTGTACGCAAGAATATAATTTAATTTAACTTTTTGTTGCATTATAAACTAAATCAATAAGTACTATAATTTAAAAAATTGATCTTATCTATTCTTTGTTATTTCTATATTAGGGGGGATGAATATCTGGAATTTATTATAGTAAAATAAATTTTTCTTTTCGCAGCAGAAGAAACTTACAGATCGAATATTTATTCTTTTTTTGGAACATTAAAAATAATGTTCCCATCGAACAGGTACTATAACGAGATCATTAACGAGAAAATATAGAAAGGAGAAAATATGATGAACGACTTTCTTTTCATCTGATAGAGGTCATTCGAGAAATAGGAGTCATTTAAAATAAGGTTTAATTTGCGAATTGCTTTTTATATGTCGTAGCAAAGTGATAGATTAAAAAATATAGAAATTTTTACAGAATTATATAAAGAAAAATCGTTTCGAACGTCATACTGTGATGAAATCTGTTATATAACGAAGAATGGTTTAATATTTAATATGTCAAGTGTATATTATAAACTACATATTCCTCCGTCAAGCATGACAGACTACTTTCTGTGAGAAAATAGATTGAATAATTAAGAAGAATAAATAATACTTCTACAAATTAAGAAGCCTAACTTTACGTCGGAACGTAAAAAGAATATAAACGAAATTTCATCTGGATTGTTTAAAAGTAGCAGGAGTTATAGGGAATTCATAAACACATACACGCGCATACACATAAATAATCTCTCAAAATTTAATCACTTTATTATAGCTACTCGATGAAGAAAATTATATTTTTAAGTAGAAAAACAGAATTAACTGAATCAATTATATTTCATTTAAGTTATAATATAGAATTAATGAAAAAGTTAATTTAAAAAATTCAGCAATCAGTTGCTTAACTTTCCTGGCAACATTTGATGGCGCCATCTGTTATCATATTTTATTTTAAAACTTTAATATTTTTGTTTTAAAATGGCAGCAAAAAGCTTAATTTTCAGGGTAGGGATGAATTTTATAAAAAATTGTAAATGTTAATAACGAGTAAAATCGACATTAAGTCCGACCCTACTGGAGATACATACGACCCCCTTTATCTCCCCACCTCCTTGATCTTTAATCACCAAAATTTAAAAGCATCAGTCACCCTAATAAACAAACCTTCCTGCAAAATTTCAGAAATTTTCGACGAAAAGCACAGGAGTTATTAAGCTTGAAACAGGGTAAATAAAATCGTGCTCCTCACACATACTAACATTCATGCATACAGAAAAAACTGCAAATTTTTTTGCATTTCTGGACGTTTCCCGAATCCAAAAATGTAAAAATCTTGGGGGGAGGTCATTTTTTTGACAGATCGCCATACTTTTCCCCTGTTAAATATAACAGCCGGGAAAGTAAAAATATTGTTTTGCATAGCATGAAATAAAACTGATCTAAATTATAGCCTGTATGTTAAGTGTATCTCTCTGATCAATGAATCAATAATTAAGCGATTAAATAAATGTATATTTCATTAATATATTCATAATTGCTATCATTGGTAATGCCTCGAACATGCCAATGATTTCCAATAAATTAACCATAATTACTAAGTTGACCTAGCTTATTGTAGATTAAATGTTGAAATAAATGTCTTTCTACGAAAAAAACCTCCTATTAAGTGAACTAAATGCATCAATAACGAATTCATCCTTCTTCACTGGTTATTAAATTCATACTGCTTTATTAATGGAGATTATACAAGCTTACATTAAGATGGGACACGGTCAACTGAGCGACGGCGAATGGGCGGCAAAATAATAGATCGACAATTCATAAATAATAGACAAAGTAAATTTTTTAAAATTGTTTTCGTCACTGATCAATTGATAATCAGTCAAAAACTTTACCACGTTTTCTTCACCCAAACCGAGACTTTGTCACGTGGAAAAAATGCTTTGTCTCGATTGGTTGCAACCTTCAATGTTTGAATCTGGAAGAACAGCATTCTAGAATTCTTGATTTCAAGAACTTTGAAAGGAAAAATTGTATGGTCTGCATTATCAGAGGTGCCCACCAGTGGCCAAGCGGTCTTCGTACCTTAAACACTAGGAGTTCGGTCGTGCGTCGGCCGAACTCCCAGTGTTCACGGGTTGGCCACGTGGAGTTTTCCGGGGTTTACTCCACGTCTGTAACGCTTAAATAGGGGCCAGTTTCTCTTAAAAAGACCTCCCGGAAGGCATGCCCTTAGGCAGATCACCCTAGTGTCGCGTTGCCACAACTTAACAAAATAAAACAAACAAAGAAACATTATCAGAGCAGCTTGGATACAAGTTTTGTATCCAAGAAATTTAATTGTGTAGAAGCGTTTTTATGTTCTTAATCAGTGTGTCCAACTTCACATTTTAATATTTCCCTGAAAAAGTTAATATTAAATGTAAAATCATATCATAGTGGGTTTTTAAAACTAGCCGGATTTTTGAATAGATTTGAAAAGTTATTATTATTTATAGAGTAATATACCAATTGAAATTGCTAATAATTTCTATTGAAATGATAAATCGATAGAAATTTTCATTAATTATTTACTAGTATATGTAACAATAACTATACGAAATTAAACATATTATTTTATAGGCGCTGGCTCATCCGGTCACGCCTTGTAACCATCAACGATGCCATGGGCGCGTTTTTTATGCAGCGAAAGTGTAGCGAAATGACGTCACAAGCAGCGTTGGCCATTTAGAAACGGGTTTCAGAGAATTAGCTGTAAAGCGCTTCTCGATCGCTGCATAAAAAAACGCGCCCCATCTTTGTTTTGCGCTTTAATTATATCATTATGATTCTAAAGATAACGTTCTAATACTCCGAGTACAAAATATATTGTAAAAATAAAATTATTCTGAATTATTCAATTTTAATACTGTTTGCCTTGTATTTTAAAATTTCCATTTTGGTGCTTACACGAACGGCGGTCAAGGTGGCAGCCTATCGCTCTGGGAACCCGAGTTCGAATCCGAACGGGTCGATAAATCCCCAGGAATTTTTCGGGGTCGTTATGATTCTAAAGTAATGTTCTAATACTCCGATAAATCCCTCTTAGTGCTCACAGGGCGGAAAGAGTTAAAATATATATATATCCGAATAGCTCTATTATTTTTTTAAAATCTGGAAAATGTCCTCAATGAATAGAAGAGACTCGGATAATATTCAAAGAAATTTTATTTTTATTTTTATTTTACTTTTAAGCACATATGAGCCTAAAAATTCAATAAATTTCGGAAAAAATTTCTTTCGTTAAAAATTTTAAGCTAGAGGGCGCAGTGCAAAAACTGTATGAGGGAATTTAATCTTATAATGTTTACTTGGATTTTTATGTTATTGTAAATTCACCGAGGGAAAAAATGAGTAGATCTAGAAACAGCTTACTATTTAAAGGTTATTTATTATTTTTTATTTTTATAATTGAAAATAATAATAAAGATTTTATGAATAAGAATTATAAAAAAAAAATACTAAGTAATGCAAAATTATGATGATTAATTAACTAAAATGAAATGTTTATATCTAAAAATACTTTAATAATAATTAATTAAATTGCATTTAAATATTTTGCAGAACAGCTTCTTATATACAAGATGATATACAAGAATAAAATTTTGAAATTGGTTAATTACACAATGTTAACACAGAAATAATACAAATAGATTAGAGATTTAACAATAATAGTAGTGTAAAATTTTACTAATTGTTCAATGTTCCATTTGTTTTTTTCCTTTATATTATTGTCAAACATCTGATATAAAATATAATACATATATACTGCCAATTCAATGGGTTTTAACCATTATCCAATTTATGTAGATGGTATTTGGCTAAAAATAGAGAAAATGTGACGTATGGTTGCTTTATTAGACATGTGAAATGCATTGGAAGTTGCAAACTGTCAGCTTTTTGCACTTGCTGCTTGTCAATGTAATGGTATAACTTGTTGGCTGTTTTCTCTCATTTTGGTTTGCTCTTGCTATCTTTTATTCTGGTATTTTTAATTAAGTTAGCCGAGTCGGGATTCGTCCGTTCGTGTGTACGTGTAGGAGTACAAAAGGTCTGGGATTAAGTTGCCCGATCGGAGGATTAATAGCAAAATGTCCAAATCAAACAATTAAATTGTTCCAAAATAATTATAAAAAAGATGGCGTCAGACTATTTCACTTCTTACGTAATTGTAAAATATATGAAAAAATATATTTTTCTTTCTCCTCTGACTTATGGATGTCTTATAACTTCAAAAAATTTTTCTAAAACATTGTATTAACAATGAATAAAAAATAATTAAAAAAGTTAAAAAAGGTAAAAAAGGAGATCAACTTGCAAATAAAACTTTAATTTACATTAAGCCTCTTCAGTAGGTCCAATCATACACAGTTCATGTTCCAACCAACTAAATCGTATTTAATTAATTATATATGTCTGCTTTATTTGAGGAACGATATCAACCGTCTCGACATTTTAGAGTTGACGGGTCTGACGTTGACTACTATAATGTGTGGATTCCGGTTTTGTGTAGAAGCCTACACAGCTAAATATCAACTATTAATAAACTATAATCTGTTTAATAATCAATAATACAAAAACAGAAAAAAGAGGGTGTATTGTGTGTTTGAGACAGGCTGGATAGTATTAGTATGAAGTTAAAATAAAGCAAACATTTATTATATATGTTGCAGTCAAAGCTCAATGCAGTAGCAATACAGAAAATGTAAGCATAAAAAGTTAAGTAGTAAGGTTGAGCAACAAGCAGAGGAACTGATGGAAAAATAAGCAGTGAAATGTCAGATATTTGACAATGATACAGAAACATGTTAGAAATCTGAAAAAAAGTTTTTCACTACTAGTAGGAATTAATGTACTGTATGTTCTGCACTTTTCCATAAATATTTCGGACATACTAAGATTTCTCTGCACGAGAAATCTGCATATTATCCAAAACACCTTGGGCAAACCAAACATTGCCAAATGACCTGCCAGATTTTTTAACTGGCTGTATTAAGGCTAATTAATAATCAGATACAAAGGAATTTGGTTAGAGGTAGACTACCATCTTATGATAAATTTAATAATTTAAATTTGTCACGAGATGGAGGTTTAACTGTTTACCTCTAGCTAAATTGTTTTGTATCTGATTATTAGTTTTAATATAGCCCAATAAAAAATTGGCAGATCATTTAGTACTACAAATCTATTGAGTTGTTGTATATGTTGTTATCTAATATTGCCTACTCTGAGTTAGGCAAAATGGAAAATTGGAAAATATTTTGGACTTTGCTGCTTTGCATTGGGTGATTCTATGTTTTCTTAGACAATCCTAGAATCATTATTACATTAGGCTTTGATCATGTTAAAATTTTAAAAGTTATGTTGGCAATTATAGAATCTATCAGATAATTCATTCCATTACTAAATTCATAAGCATTAAAAAGAACAAATAGATAAATAAGATTTAATTCAGTGCAAATAAACACTAATTGCTGGCTACTCTGTTCAATCATTATAGTGAAAATTTAATATCACTATATCAAAATTTAATATCACTATCACAATATAATTTAATAAATGCACAAATCTTTAGCAACCCCAGTCATAATCTCAAAATTGGAAAATCTTGATAATAGATCTGTTCCATAATTGGGCTGCAATTTTCAAATTGCAGATATATAATTTTCAATTGGTATCTGTCTGCCTGTCTATCCTTTGTTAATTTCAAGAACAAAGTTAGATAGATGAAAGTTGAGACCAGATATAGAAAGCTTAGAGGTAGGAAGCCCTGATTAACCATAAATGAACTTCCATTCTGGACTAAAGTCATATGACTTCAATTCAAAAATTTTCTCCAGAATGGAGTTGGATGACTGGCATAATGCAATTGTTATGAGGAAAAGTATAATGTTTGTTTATAGTAAATTTATAATAGTTTGAAAAACTATTACATTGTTTATGTTTTATTTGAAATTATTTTCTTATATTTATCAGATGCTGGCAATTACTGTATATATATTTAGCTTGTAATTCAATTGCAGATTATCTGTAATCTGCAGTTGAATTGTTAACTGTTGACTTGAATAAAGACTTTCACTGCTCATCTTTAAGCTGGAATTAGAATAGTTCATTATGTTCATGCTAGTTCAAGAAGTATTTGAAATATTTTTCTAACTTACAAACAATTGGTTATATATATTTCATTTGTTATATATATTTCATTGGTTATATATATTTCGAAGTAATTGGTTATATATATTTCATTTAGAAAAGTTAGGAATTAGATGATATACCACACCATCAGTGTGTCCCTGATACTATATATAAGAAAGTATAAGTTTACGCTTTGATAGATGTTGGAATTTCTTTAGTGCCTACCTCTGTTCATTTCTTCGGATCTCTAAATTTCTATCAAATGGTTGTATGGAAAGATTCTAAAGTATTGCTAGAATACACAGGGTGTCTGAAAAGTTATTGTGCAGTAGAAAAGGTTTATTAAAGTTTTAATAAAAGTGAAGTTTTACATATGATATTGCATTTTCTCCTAAAGCAAATGCAGAAATGAAATGTCCCCCCCCAGAATTTCAAAATCCGAGTGAGGTCAGGAGACCTAGCAAACCAGATTTCATAGGAGATTATGCAATCAGCTGTCTTTCAAAAAAGTACTCTAAAAACCAGAACATTGTGAGCAAGCAGTAATGTCTTCAACTGTAAAGTGGTAATGCAGGATATGCAACTTACAGATGTCCTATGTAATACTGTATATATAACTTTAATATCATTACAAATTTTTTATTGTACAGTGAGTTTTGAAACTCTGTAGTATTATACTTCTTATATCCACAGATTAGGCATATATAGAATGACTAGCATTTCTCGTCGCGGCTTTGCCCGCTCTTATATATACATAGAGATATACATAGAGAACTTCGAAAATTTGAAGTAATTGTTCATTATTTTTGGGTGATCAATGTGTAGTATTGCAACAGAGTATGCCTTGTGATTACAGTTAAAATTTCGTAACGATTAGTTCAGTAGTTTTTATGGTTAGTTGTCACAAACGAAAAATATGTTGTCTCTTTATATAGTAGTATAGATTAGCTGTGTATGCCCTGTGTTCCTTAGGCTTTTGACAGGATGGGGGATTAGTGAGGGATTATTATTGGGTTGGGAAAGAGTGATAACAATGGTCTTAGTGACTAAAATGCTCACTTTTTTTGACCTGAGTATTTACAATAATGAAACTGCAAATCACAAAAAATTGCTCAGGCGTAGGCTAAGAGAAAATGGAGGATTCCACAGTATTTTTTCTACATTGTCAAAGAATATTCATGCCAAGTTTGGTGCAAATACATTGAATGGTTTAGAACCTTTACCTAACATGAATGCATACATACATATTTTGAGTTAATATATAAATTATTTTAAAATGATAATCAATAAAATTAAGTCACTGTTGCACATACATTTGCAAGACTTTATTTTAAAATAGATATACATATGGTTTGATCAAAAAAAATTGTGGAAAATACTTGTTACAGTTGGATATCATTCATTTTTGTATACAGAATCATACAAATCTTTATTTCTCAAAATATTTTTTATTGGAATCAATGCATTTCTTCATTCTTAAAAACCTGTCCGAAAAGTATTGCAAATCCACCTTTGAAACTTGAGTAACTCTGCTGTCATTGCATTTGCCAGTTCTTTCTTTGAATCAAACTTCCCTTCAAATTTCTCTTCATCCATGGGAAGAGGAAAAAGTCACAAGGTGCCAGGTCTGTCAAGTAAGCAGGATGTGGAAGCTGGATTACCTTGCAGGACTTCAAAAACAACTGGGTTACTTCAGTTCTGTGTCTGGGAGCATTATCATGATGGATCATGATGTTGTGTGGCTTGGATCTTGGACATTCTTCTTTGAATGACTGAAGCACTTTTTGCAAGCAAACGGAAGAAGACTATTCCCTGATTACTGTAGCATTTTGTTTCAGGATGACAGATGGAAGGATAACCATTTGAGTTTCTTCACGTATTCACATTTTAACCTCCTTTCAATGTCAGAAGTCAAACTGATCACCCTGCTGTTGATCTCCCTTAATAAGTTCTGGTCTTCTAGGTAGAGTTCCTCCTCCAGACAAATGATTCTATGTAGTATCGAATAATAAGATCTTCTAACGTTCTTAATCGCTTTGCTGAGGCATAGATGTTGTAGCTTTGGTAATAAGGAGTCACAGCCCAACGGAAGTCTGATGCGGAAAATTGACATCGGGAATACACCGTTAATACGGCACTGCTTAAGGAATTCGAACTTCGTTCTTGCTCTAGAAAGTTTAATAACCAATCTCCTATAAAGTTTGGCCGGTGAAGCCATAATTCGAATAAAAGAGAAACGTTTACTGGACTGTAAAACAAACGTACTACACCTTTTAAGTATCCAGTAGGAAGTTTTATTAGAATAAAAAAGTTTTCGGCCGCATTAATCAGCCTTCGTCAGTTAACGAATATCAAAAACGAACAAAATTCGAAATTACAAAAAAACGGCGTTCGAAAGATGGAAGGATGCTGCAATGGCAGAAAATACTGTGACCATGACTTTTTCAACACCCCTCTCAGAGAAACTTGATGGGGACATCCTCGCCTTCAGCTACCCACTGCTTTCTTTGATTTTTAGCTTCAGGGTCATAATATAAATTCAGATTTTATCACCTGTCATTACATTGGTGACTGTTTCTGCCAATAAATTTCTCCAGCGTAAACTTGCAAAAATTCACACAGTCCTCCATGTGGTTTGACTGCAATTGATGAGGTACCCAATGTGCACATGGCTTCCTCATAAGCAGGTGTTCATGTAAGATGGTAATGACTGACCTATGTGAGATGTTCAGGTTGAATTCTAGCTCTCTCGTGCTATCCATCAGTCTTCATCAAACAGGGCCTTTGCAGCATCAATCTTCTCTGTAATTATCAAAGCCCTTGGATTCCCTTCATATTCATCATCATCAAGGTTGAAGCACCCAGATCAGAAACACTGATACCACTTATATACAGTAGTCTGAGGTGGGACTTGTTCACAAAGCGCTCATTGGAAAGTTATGAGACACTACACCACTGAATCTCCCAGGTAAAACTACACCAAAATTGCAACTCAATTCAGTCAAGGAAGGCAAGATAAGCTGGATTGATATACTTGTAGAATGATTGTGCATCTCCATGATGTTAAAACAGGTTACCATCTTGCATGTGCATTTCAGACACCTCTACAAGATACACAAGTTAAATGCTATTGCAAATCAACAATTTTAAAATGTATTTTCTGCAAATTTTTTGATCAACTCTCATAAATCAGTAAACATTAGCTGTTTCAGTGGTTTTAAATTTATTGTTTCATATAGTATACACTAAAGCCAAATGATTGCCAAATTATATCAGGCTATATTACTACTACTATTAATACTAAGTAATTTGGCACTAGAGGCAGGCAGTTACTTAGCATTTAATTAATAGTAGTAGTAATGTAGCCTGATATAATTTGGCAATCATTTGGCTTTAACATATTGAATTTGGATGTTTATATTAGTATATATATATATATATATATATTGTACCATGCGGAGGTAGATACAATAGCTGGCTTAGTGTCATGATAGGAGTTATAGGCTGTAGGGGCTGAGTCTTCTGTTGTCAGCACCATAAGTAATCGAGCATGGTTACATCTAAATTAATAAGTTCTGGAAGCGAGGATCGGATGAAGGTCTGGGTAGCGTAACTGGCAACGTACAGTACAGTAAGCAGAAGTTGCAGGTTCAAGTCCTACTTTGGGCTGATTCTTTTCTTTCAGAACCTTCTGAATTATTAAAATTTATTTTAATTAATTTATTAATTTAAATAAATTAATACATTAATACATTAATAATTAAATAAAATTAATACATTTTAAAATTATATTAAACTATAATTACAAATATAATACATCCCGTATTTAGGCGTTGGTTGGTTTATTTATAATTACAAAATTATTTTTAAAAAATAATAAATTATAATAAATATTAAAATTAATAAATTTAAATAATTATTGAATTTAGCAAGAGATCACCTAATGTCTGCATCTAGTGCCAAATTACTTAGCATTTAATTAATAATAATAGTAGTAATATGGGCTGATATAATTCAGCAGTCATTTGACTTTAATATATAACTATTGAGTCTGAATGTTTATATTAGTATATAATACTGGTATATGAAACAAACTATATATCCACTGTGGCTAAATTGATACTTTTCTAGACCCTTATTGTGGCACTCATAGCCTACTTATACAATTTCTTTTTATAAATTCAAACTTTACATGTATAATGCTGTTCTGTTAGAGAATGCAGCTCTTGCATATTTCTGATAAGTGAATGCATGCTATATACTGTACAGTATTTTATTATAATTATATTATATTTTTGTATTATGTTACATAAAACTTTTAAAATTGTTTACGTAAAATATTTAAATTTATATTTCAGCTTTATTAGTTCTTTTAGCACTATGCTGTATTCTAGCTGTTTACTACAGTTTAAGTTTATTTTGGCTTCCTTTGACATCTTTTCATTTTCAAACTGGATCTCATCGTAAGTTTATTTTTTAATAAACAAAATTTAAATATATGTATTTTTAGTTAATATGAATATTTAATAATTTAAATTTATCAGTATAATAGTACAAAGGTTGTTCAACTCCTAACTAGAATTTTAGCATATCTTAGTGTTAATAAATATCTTACCTGCTTCCAATTTATTTGCACATCATCCTACAGGTACTGTCCCCTATACTTTGGTACTTGCTTTATCAATAAGGCTGTTCCGTTCCAGCAGTGAAAAATTATTTAGACTGCCCAAGCTTGGAACCACTGGTTGATGCACTGCTGCATTTCAGATTTAAACTTTTAGCTTTTCAAAAATTTTATTATTAGTCCAAATGAATGATAATCAATTGATAAGCTGTATAGATTTTAAAATGGTGATCTAGAATTTTAATAGTAGTTGAAACTTTCTCATATTAGACCACATTATTAGAAAAGAAAGTAATACCAGTTTTAAAAGTTTTTTCTTTTAGTGAGGAAGTTTGGCATTAATAATAATTCCATATTCCAAGAAATTGGCTTAAAACACACACCTTAATCCCTGGATATTGTTAGCACTGCTTCCAGTTGACTTCTGCACCTTTAGTTATTTGGAAGCAACAACTCTTTTTGCCTCTGACTTTATATTACATTTGCACATTTGAAACTTAAAGATAGTAGTGTAACCAAGCTGTGCTCTTATCTTAAGATTTCAGCCAGCTTGATACCTCTTTCACAAGAAATTAACGACATGTCATAACCATATATTGTAGTTGGAAAACCCATTATTACCACATTTTACACTGTCTATACTTTGAATGATAATCCAATCAGGATTACCATTCCAAGATGAGATATTTAGGCTCTTAGAAAGAAATGAAAAAAAATTAAAATTTCTTACTATTTTCCAGTAACTTGCAAAATTCTGGTTAGAAATTGAACCATCTTAATAGCAATTTTTTTATGAAATTAAAGTTAAAACATTCTTATATAAATTAAACGAATTTTCGGCTTTAAAATAATTATTTGTTGTTTTAAGATTCTTCGAGAGATTATAGCATGTAAATAAAAAAAACTGTATATATAAAATGCATGGTGTTCAATATAATATATGCTTCATCAAGCTAACAATTTACTGAATTTTATTGGGTTACTAATTAATTAAAAAATTAGTAAAGGATTTGGAAAAGAGTTGAAGTTCAAGTACAAGAGAATTTAAATTTTCTTGATTTTTTTTTTTTTATTTAATATTTTCTGAACTTGTAGTTATTTAATTATTTTAATAAATATCATTATCCCTACCAAATAATGCTAAATTATTTTGATAATTATTAAAAAATAATCCTATTTCTATGTTTATTTAATTTTAATTTTTTGTCAAAGTTGACGACATGAATTTTTTTCATTTATAAGTGATTATAAGTTACAAATTTCAAAAGAATCAATTTATCTCATAAAAATTTCAAGAGATATTCAGTTCGTGAAACGAAATTTTACCATATAAACTTTATAGATTGAATTTGTTGAGAATTTGATTATAAATTTTTCGCTATCAAAAATCATTTAAATTTATTTAATTTTTATACAATGATTCTGCTAATTAAAGTTTTAAGTTTTAAAATTAAACTTTTTCTTTCTAGGAAATGTATATACTGCAGCCGATATGATAAAAGTATTTATGGTGACAGAAAATTCACGTATGGGTGGTGTAATCACAGCCATCAACAGCATTATTTCAAATACTAATCATCCAACACATTTTTATATTGTGACAGATAATAGCAGTGCTTATCATTTATTGTCTTGGATTGAACATAGTAAACTAAAATCAATATCGTATGAAATTAATGTGTTTCAAAATAAATTATTTTTACCTCATGTTCAGAATCTGGAAAATATGCATCATAGAAATCCTTTGGTGAGTTATTTTGATATTTTAGTAAGAAGTGTTTAAATATTTTAAAAATAAGAAGTGTTTAATTTATATATATATTGATATAACTTTGTAATTATGTTTGTAATTGTATTACAAGAAGCATTGCAAATTAAAATATAAATTACATTCAATTTTGTTTTTGCATGATGGATACATGGCTGAAAAATCTGTGTAAAATATAACCCTATAAAAAAGGATACTGTCTGTATGAAAAATGGAAGATTGGTTCCAGACCGTAAAATCCGGTAAAAATAACACAATCAACCAATTAATTTAATAGGATGTGTTTAAACAAAATATTTTAACTTAATTAAATCACAGGAGGAACCATTTTAATTAACTTACCAGCAGCATTTAATAAATTTATATTAATTGCACAAATTTAATTTTAATTTTATTCTTTATTTGACTTTTCAGTTAAACATCAGAATATCTCACAAATAAGTTTTAATCACTAATTTTCTGTATAGCTGTGTATGCTGAAATGCAACTGAGCAAAAAATTTTCAGACAAAATATCTGATGTGTTCACATGAATTTTTGCTTAGAATTCACTCAGATTCATCTATACTATACAAATTATTTGGATTATTATGATTGTTTGTAGATGTCCTGCTATCAGCTGTGTGCCACAAAAAGTAAAAGTACCTGTGCAACTTCATAGAAATCAATGTGCAGTTGTGCATGAGTGCAGCTTAAAGCATTGTTTTTAACACCAAATGGCATACAAAAATGATTCCACAGTGAAAGAATTGGAAGAAATGCAATCATACAAACAAATTGTCAAACTTCAAATAAATTTTTTTTGATCGTTTCAACTGTGGGATAAACTTGGAATGAAAAACTGAATGTCACTACATATGTTGAAATGAATTATAAAAAAAAAAACAAGCAAATCTTAATACAGGTATACCTCACCTTACATTGGTAATTGGTTCCAGGAGAGGTGATTTAAATTGAATTTACTTGTCACTAGGCTGAATCACAAATAACCATTCCCAGTTCTGTATTTTATTTATTAATGCATTTTTAATAATATATGGTTAATAAGAATCTATTTTAAGCTTACAAACAAATTACTTTTTTTTCTGTACTATATTAAAAACTAAAATTTATCTAAATTTACGAATACATGTACAGTACGTACATACTTGTAAATGTACACGTTCACAATTTGGCGATGTTTACAGTACATCACGGACTCTTTATTTGTTAATGGGGTTTGCTCTAAGACATTATAAAATAAAATGATTTTGTAAGGTTATATAACAAATATAGTTATTAAAATTATTTTGTGATAGTAGAAAATAAACTAATTTATGTTAAATTTACCAATAAAGACCACTAAATAAGACGACAACACAGAGTCACAGATGTTTTCATATTTCGTTCTCTAGGATTTATGATATACAGTATTAACATTTACTGTAAATGTATGTATTTTAATATGATTTTATATACTTTTATTCTTATTTATTGTTTAGTAACATGATTTTATGTGCTTCTAACACTTTTCTAGTGATATTACGACTTCAATATTTGTGGCAAACAGATGTAAAGTCAAATAAAATGATTTAAACTTGATTATATTTGACAAATGACGTATAATCAAGAACGACTTAACTCAAAACGACATAACCCAAGGTATACCTGTATTTGCTTGAGCATATATAACAGGTTTAAATGCAAATTCTAAGAATATTTTTTAAAAGAGCAATTTTTTTAGGAAAGAAAGTATAAATATTTTACTTAGGATTAAAATCAAATGGAAATGTTTAAAAAATCAAATTTATTGAAATATATTAGATGAAAACAAAACACATAAAAAGGGAATTGGGTTTTTCCAGACCATTTTAAATCAAAATTATGTAAAACCAGAATTGATCATACATATTAACTGCAAGTAACAAGTTTATCATAATTTTCATATTTTAAATCAAAATGTTGTGCATCACACAGTTATTGATAAATTTATAATTTCGTTAAAATTATGTACAAAAAAGAGAGAGGAAAATCTTTAACTAAATTTAAATATTTAAACACAAACATATAATCTAATATTCAAACTAAATAGTGAAAGAGAGGTTTAAAAACAGTTTATGTATTTAATATTTTATAATCTGTTACATTTATTATTTATTTATAAAAAAGAAAAATTTTGGGTTTATGTTTTATATCAGTTTTATAATTAATATAGAATGACTGAAAACTTGTCATACAGTGTTCATGGAAAGTTGTGCATCCAATTTGAGTACTGTATGTTGTATGCAAATTTTGACATAAACTGTTATTAACAGTTATTATGGTATAAACTGACTAACTTTTATTTTGGTCTCAATAATCACATCCCAAGGAATCCTAGGAAAAAGTCAGAAAAATTATTTCTAGAACTCTGATAGATCAAAAGTTCCAATTACAAAGTTGTTTCTTGTCCTCCAAATAGTAAAAATCACTTTTATCTTAATCAGCTTTCCTCATAAATGCTTGAAGAAAAAAAGGAATGAAAAGTACAGCTTCCTGAAGTAACATTGCCACTGCATTAAAAAAAAGTTTGTTTTAGCACACAAACATAAATACAAAGCTTTGAATAAAGTACAAAAAATAAACTTAACTTTCTTTGTTTAAGTGCATTCTATTTAAAGTTAAATTAAATTAATTAATTTAAAATAATTAATAAAATATTAAAATTAGAAGCAATTATTCATTTCCATAAGCAAAGAAAATTAATACTTGATTGCTTGCTGTTCTCTCAATTAGTTGTATGTTCTTTGGAACTTAGCATAAAGTTGCTATTGAGAACAAATCATACAGGAACATGCCTTTTGATGGAGAAAGTAGATTTATTTTCTATAATTTACAATGGATATGCATTTTGGGTTCTATGCCGCTCTTCAGTCTGTATTTTATTATGTATATCGGTAAAACTAAAAATAATTATAGTGGCAGCTGGAATAACTAATTATTAAAACCATGGGATTAACAAGTAAAATCGTAGAAATAAAATATTTTGGTTAAAACATATTAAAAAAATTTGACTAATAAAAGTAGTAAAAGCATAAAACCCTTAAAACCAATAAAAACTGGTTAAAAACAAGGTGTAAAGGTTTTCACTGTATGTTTATCAGAAAGTCTCATTTTAACCAAAATATTTTATTTCTGCAATTTTACTTGTTAATCCCATGGTTTTAATAATTAGTTATTCCAGCTGTCACTATAATTATTGTTAGTTTTACTGATATACATAATAAAATACGGACTGAAGAGCGGCATAGAGCCCAAAATGCATATCCATTGTAAATTATAGAAAATAAATCTGCTTTTTCCATCAAAAGGAGTGTTCCTGTATGATTTGTTCTCAATAGCAACTTTATGCTAAGTTCTGAAGAACATACAAAGAAAATTAAATTAAATTAAAGCAGTAGGAGACCTTATTTATCGATCAACCATCATGTATGCATATATGTACTGTATATAGTACACAAGGGTTGAGTTATATATATATATATATATATGCATGCATTCATGCAAAGGATGAAGATATGTTTAAGTTTGTACTCATATCTTGTTCAAATAAAAGATATGGTTTTTATGAATTTTATACATATAAATTATCAGTGAAGGTATTTTTTACACCGAGTATTTAACAAATAAACCTTTTTTTTTTATTTAGCTGAGTTATGCAAAAATATTTGTGTCAAAAATCAGTCCAGATCTGGAAGGCCGATGGATATTTCTTGATGATGATATCATTGTACAAGGTTAGATTTATTTATTATACATTGCTGTATGTGAAATTTTAAAAACTTAAATTTTATGAATATTTACTAAATGTACAAGACTAGGTCAGAAAGTAACGCAGCAAGTTTTTCTTTTAATTTACAATTTTTCCTTTAAAACCTATGTTAAAAGATCTTGTAAGATCTTTTAACATATCCATATTACAGACTCATTCAGACTATAATGGTTTAACTGAAAGATGAAGATGGAGCCTGACATATCCATGCTAGATTCTACATGAAAAGTTCTTGAGGATTTGATATAAATTTGGATCTAAGCTGTTTGGAATGCAGGCAGACATCTTTATTATCTGACCATCATATATTTTTTTTAAACTAAAATTTTATCTTCTATATTATTAATATTTAAAAGTATAACATATCTCAAAATTTATAAATTATATAAATGTGTGTATGTAACCTATATGCATAATTTTAATTAAAAATATTTTTATTATTTTTCTAATTTAAGTAATAAATTTATATTTAGGTGATATTTTTGAATTGACAAATGCCACAATCTTAGAAGATAATGTAGGAGCTTTTTCATATGAATGTGATGTCATTTCTAAGCAGTACAATTCACTTGGTGTGAGTATTTAATTAAAATATTAGAAATAATTATAGAAACTTATTTACTTTATTTTATATCAAATGGCCATAATATGGTTTGTGAGTTGTATGCAGCTTTCGAGGACCTTTGATGTAGCTTTCTTGGAGTTATGTAATGTATTTCATTATCATTAAATGTTCAGTTTTTGGGAAAAAACTATTGAGGAAAGCTGATGTATTGATTATTGAAACTGATTATTATAAAAAAAATTATTCTGTCACACACAAAACTGCAAATAAAGTAAACATACAAACATACTATGAATTGTAGTATGTTCCTTGGAACCTAGCATAAAATTGCTATTAACTTGTGTGATAAACAAAGGAACACTCCTCTTAATGGGAAAAGTTTTTATTTTCTATATTTTACAAAGGATATTCATTTTGGGCCTTATGCCCCTCTTCAGTCCTTTTTATGTATGATGATAAAACTAAAAATATAACTAATAATAACTACTGGAATAACTAATTGTTAAAAGCATGGGGTAGAACAAGTAAAATTGTAAAAATAAAAGTTTTTGGTTAAAACATAGAAAAAATTGACCAATAAAGGAAGCAAAAACATAAAATCTTTAAAAACCAATAAAAACTTTTTAAAAACAAGGTGTAAAGGCCTTCACTGTATGTTTAGCAGGAAGTCTGGTCGTTATATTGTACAGTGAATTAAAAAACAAGAAGAAACAATTTTTTTGTAGACTGTTTTTTTTTTAAATTCATATTAATTATTTTCAATACAGTAGCCCCATTATCTATATGGGATATGTTCCAAGACCTCCAGTTGATACTGAAACTGTGTATAATATCAAACCTTATATATATTGTTTTTTTTTTTTTTTATACATTGTGTTTATAGTTAATTTATAAATTAGGCACATAAAGAGATTAACAGCAATAACTAATAATAAAATGTAATAATTATAACAACATACTGCAGTATTCTTCCCAGAAATTTTTACCCGCTGGGTGGAATGAAGCATTAGCTGGGAATACAAAAAAGATACTGCACAGTATTTTCTATTATTTGTAAATACAACCTCTCTAATAACAAATAAAGGTTACTTGAACATAAGCACTGAAATACTGTGATAGTCAACTTGATAATCAAGATGGATACTAAGTGACTAATAGATAGATAGCATAATCAGTGTTGATATGCTGAGCAAAAGGATGATCCACATTTTGGGCAAGATACTACAAGATTTCATTTTGCAATTCAGAATTGTGCACAATTTAAAACTTACAAATCATTTATTTCTGGAATTTTTCTTTTTGTATTTTTGAATCACAGTTGACTGTGAAACCATGGAGACCATATTGTCTCCAATGTTATGCTTCCAAAGATACATATACTTAGTCTCAATCTACTCAATCTACATCTTGGAATATATAAACACCTTCTCATTGGTGGTGGTGATGTTACTGTTACATCACTTTTCTGGTTTTCATGGAGATTTAGTGTTAATAGCATATGCATGATGTTCTGTAATTTCTAAAACTCATTTATTGATGAAACAATTGAACAGCGTGCATATGTAGTTGTAAAATTGATTAACACAATCTCCACAAAAACTGATGGAGTCATCACTCCACCAGTTTTCATGGAGATCGTGTTAATGGACTCATAGACTCTGGAGTGATAGGTTAAGTTGAGACCAAGTACAGGTAGCCATCCCTATTCTATATAACTGATTTTATAATTGAGCTGCAATTTGAAGAAATTGTAGACCTATAAAGTCCCACTGTCATCCATCCGTCTTTCCTTAATCTCAAGAACGGAGTTAGATAGATGAAATATGAGACCAAATATGGAAAGCTTAAGGGTAGGAGGCCTCGATTAACTATATAGAGACTTCCGATGCAAACCAGAAGTCATGTTATTTCAATTCAGAAATTTCTCCTGAAAGGTGTTAGATAGATGACTGGCACAGCTCTATTGTTAAAGGAAAAGTATGATATACAGGGGCAAACCACTACTAATTTGAGGTGGAGAGCATATATTTTAAATTAAATAAATTTAAAATATGATTAAAATTTGCAGTCTGGCATTGTGATAATGTAACAATAAATAATTGCTTGTTATAATATCTATAATTTTCAAGATTTTATTCAAATAATATAAACATTTTTTTTACAAAATTATAGAGAACAGAAATCACTAACTAAAAGTTAGTGATTTCTGTTCCAATTAATTCCATTCTTGTCATTAAATATTTTCATTTTGTAGATACAGGTGGGTGTGAAAGTTGGTATACAGTTGTTATTATGGAAAAAAACATACAGGGAGAAAATAGGAAGAACAAACATTTATTTTTATGTACAAATTAAATCACAGATAAGGAATATGAACTAGTAAAAGATAATAAAAATAATAATAATGAACACCAAACATTTGTATTTTTCAGATTCTCAACTGTATACCTACTTTTGCACCTCCCCTGTATTTAAAGAAGTACTTTATGTATTATTCAAATTCACTTTTAAGAATTTTTTTGTTATAATGTTTAATCTAAATCTGTCATGTTAAATTTGTAACAGTTAAAATAAATTTTTATTATAATTCCCATACTTCATAGTCAAATCAAAAATAAATTTTAAGCATATTAATAAAAAAAAATGTGAATATGCTGCAGTTAAACATTGTTCCATAAAAAAGAAAAAAATGTAGAGAGTAATTAAGTTTATAAAATAAATAGCCAGATTTCAAAAATTAAGTGAAAAATTTTTAAATTACTACACTTCCAATATGTTCAGATTTGGCAGGAATATGCTGATTACATTATACAATTTTGTGCTTACATAAGAAAAATATTATAGAAAATTACAACTACATAAATTTACTTTTAATAATTACATGGCAGTCTAATCAGAAAAATTTAAAAAAAAAAACAAATAACTGCTACTAGATTCTATAAATGTGTGTACATTGAAGTGGCTGTTAATATCACATATTTTATACTATCGAAAATTATATTAAGATATTTCCATAAATATTATCAGTCATACTTTACATTTTCATTTTCAGAAAGTTATTGATTTCATTTAAACATAACTTTCATATTTCAGTTTTCTTTGTAATTAATAAAAAGGATAAAATTTCTCAAAGACATCAAATTTTATTTATAAATGTATATTATAATAATTTAAATTTTTAAAAATTTCCTCTTCATCCAAACTAACAGAATTGAAGAATGATTAGATAACTAACATGTTATATAACAAATAAAAATTTTAAATAAATAAATATGAATCATATGAAGTTTTGTTTTATTGTGCATAAGCATAATAAATGATTTTAAAAGTCACATAAATAACGAAATAACATAAGACAGATAGTAATTACATGTTATAAAACAGAATATAATCAAATATCTGGTATAATTAACTTTATAATAATAATAATGAAACACAAATTATTTTATACTGTATGTTTTTAAATAAGCTAAAGATTAATAATTAGGACTTTATTTTAAAAATTGTACAATTATTAATGAATGGTAAAGAAATAATTTTATTCAAATTACCAAATAGATACTATTTTGTATCAAAAAATGTAATGCAGAAATATGTAAACGTACTTAAATTTTGTGTAGTGGGTTTTATGCATTTCTAATTACAAATCTAAAATTTTTTGTTAAATATTTGAATATTAATACATTAATTTTGAAGAAGCCACTTTTCAGATTAAATTTAAATGTTTTTATTAATGAATTATACAACATATTCATAAAAAAAGTGCTTTGATTTTGTTAAATTTAAAAAATATATATACAGTAGAGAGTCGAAAATCGGAATCAATTGGGGACTGGGGTGGTTCAGATTAGTCATTTGTTCCGATTACCAATTATGTACGAAAAAATATATTAACCTGTCCGATGTTCAAATTTTTCTCCGTTGCGTGTCGCTTCGTGTTGAATTTTCGTTGATTTTAAGCCTAACGAAAATTTTTATAATAATAATCGAGGCTATCGTATCGTTAAAAATTATTTCTGCATTTTGTACAAACAAAATAAATATATTGAAGAATATAAAAACATGAAAATTATACTTTAGAAGTAAATTTAGTATCAAAAATGTTCGATTCAGCACGACACAGTCCGACTGAAAATTGTGCCGATTACCGGCGATTCCGATTACTGGCGTTCCGATTAACGACTCTCTACTGTATATATGTATAAAAATAGTTTTAAGAATAATAATTAATAATTTCTATTTCTATTAATGTTTCTTGTTTTTTTATTTTTAGAATAAATATATCAAGTATTTAAATCTTCAGAACAGTCATCTAAAAGTACTTAATATTCATCCTAATACATGTGTTTTTAGTCTTGGAGTATATATATTGAATATGACTGCTTGGAATAGTCAAAAGATAACAGAACAGTTAGAATATTGGATTGATTTAAATGGAAAGTAAGTAATTTTATTCAAATCAATAGAATTATATAAGTAATTATTAATACAGCAGTGCCTTGTTATATCACGGATTTGGATATACAGTGGTGCCTCGTATAACGGACGCTGCGAACAACGGACTTTCTGTTTGACCATTACGTGACTCGAGCAACGGACTGGCTGCGAACAACGGACTTTCCGACATAATTGGTGACTGCTCCATGGAGTGCGTTCTTTAATAGCGGTCGCTCTGCGTCTCCGCTACTACGGGAGTGCGCTGCTGTTTGTAGGCATTTAGGAACAACGGTGAAAGAAAGAAAGATGGCGGCTCCCGCACTATCGATAGTATCGTGATGGAGGAATCTATAATTATAAAATATGAGCTTTTAAAGGCAAAAGAAGGGTCCCAATTGTAAAATTTAACCATAAAATGGATTATTTGTTGAAAGAACATTCAAAATAGCCACGAAAAAAATTTGAATGCCGGCTACCATTCGAAAAAAATTCGTAAAGACACATCACCGCGTGCGCTAACTCGCGCTTTCACAATTTCTAAATTTTCATTCATAAAACTACATAATGGACCCGGAAACGAAACTATCTGAGCCATGGAGGACGCCATGTTGCTTTCCACTTCAAACTACTGCTATAAGCGGCCGTTTTTGTGGTTCGACAGTGTCCACTCCCACCGGAAATTAGGAACACGTTCTGCAGGAATTTTTAAACGGATGTCGCTCGCACAGAGTTACGCGGAGGAATAAAAGAATACACCCCATGTTCATTTTTTTATGATACGGTACGGTTATTTTATGCTGCGGAACGAATTGGATGTTTTAACATGTATTTCTATGGGAAAATGCATTTCGTATAACGGACGTTTCACTTAACGGACGTGCACCTGGAACAGATTAAGTACGTTATATGAGGCACCACTGTACTGTGTTTTTTTCCCCCAAACTCCCCAAATTTTAAAAGCATGAGTCAATAAATTTTAAAATATCAATTGCCGTTGAATTTCTTTTTGCGACAAAATACAGTACTTTATTTCTACCATTGTTCTTAAAACTACCGCTGCAAGTGAAACAATAAATTTATCAAGATCTAACTAAGAAAAACAAGTGGACAGATCAATTATCTATCATTTATGTTTTTTTTTAATATTAAAACTTGTTTATTTATTCATTTTAAGTACTGTCTCCTTATTTACAAGTTTCTGTAAAATTTCAAATTTACTGCAAAATGTGTAAGGAAAATATTTCTTTATTTCTGAATGGAAAGTTCTAAGCTTTTTATAATTTAATAACATTTTGCTTTTTAGAGAATTTTTACTCTTTAATTTTATAAGCTTTAATATAATTAAAATTGATATTTTAAAATATATTTTATTATTATTAAATAATTTTTGTTTTGTAGAGAGAAAATATTTAATGAACCAGGTCCTTTGCCACCAATGTTAGTTACTTTATATAATAAAACAACTCCTCTTGATCCATCATGGCATGTACATCATTTAGGTAATGTAATAAATCTCTCATTTAGATTATATTACTTAAGAAAAATTACAGTCAAAAATTAATAATTATTACTAACTTAGTAATAAATATCGAGTTAATTGTACTAATTTCAGTAATAAGTCATTAATTTTCAAAATCATAGTGGTATTTCTTAAATATTTCAATTTATTCTATAATTTAATGATATTTTAGTACTTCATTTCATTTTATAATAAGATTTAAATTACAAGCTAAAGCTTTTGACTGCAGTTAATGAATAATGACAGTTACATGTTCTTATGATGTTTCTAGTTAGCTTTACTATAATTATGAACTGCATTAGAGTTTAGTTAGTTTAATTTTGTTTTAGAAACATGGTTGTAACATTTAATTAGGTAATGTAATATTGATTTCCAAATGAATGATATAATAATTGTCATGATATTAAAAGTGAGGAAAAAATGGAGTGGACTAGACTGACAAAGAGACAAAAACAATAATTAATATTTAAGAATAAAACATACAAGACTTTAGAGGAAAGTGTGATTTATATATTAAACATAATTTTCTATGTAATATTAAAAATGATCTAATTTATATTTTGCAATCAGTATTAATTTTTCTTTTCTTATATACAATGTTTTAGAGCAGAAGTTCTCTGAAAACATTTATCTATGATTGCACCTGTGTGAAAATGTAATATTGATATCTTGCAATAGCATATACATTCCTTTGTTAGAATTTTATTATTCAACATGAACTGCAATTAGAAACTCCCAAAATTGTTTTGGTGGCTACATATAGCCATAATGGCTGCATTTGGGAATCCTTAGATTAAGTAGTGTTTCTCAATCTGTTTTAACACATGGAACCCTAAAAATCTTGTAGAATCTACTCAGGAAACATTATTGTCTCATCCCCACCAAACTGAGCTACAGTTTCTGGTATCTTAATAAAAATAGAATGAAAATGGCAATTTTTTACAAAGCTTCTAGAGTGAAGCAGTGATTGATTGTCTACATGTTATCAGTGGCAAAATGATCAATGTCAAATGACTTGCATACAAATTTAGAATTGCCAATAAGTTTTTTCTCTTACAGAATCTCTCATATCCCTTCAAAGAATCTGTAGATTCTCCAGAACCTGGTTTGAGAGAGACTAGTATAGAGTATATTAATAAGAGCATCAGTCAAAAAAATTCTCTTAATATTCAGAGATAAAGAACTGCAAAAAATTTTATAGTCAACTTTTTTATATACAGAAATGCATTTTTAGAACAGTCCTATAAAATTTAACTAAAAATTATTTGTTAATAGTTTAAGTGTATTTAATATATATAGTAAACTATATCCAAATTATACAAATGATAAAGCCAGATTAATTATTGGGATAGAACCTGGCTAATTGATTATACTGATGTGTAATATCCTCTATAAGCCAAATTCTACATGCCTACAAGGTCTCTCTGGTCACTCAAAAAATCCAGTTACAACTGATATATCATCATTATTTTTCCTTTTCAGAAAAACATGACACATGCATTTCAGATCAAAGTGTAATTAATGATCCCTCTTTAGTGTTACTGTATAAAGCATAACATTAGTTATCACAAATGTTTAATAAAATATTTTTTATATACAATTTTTGACTTTTAATAAAAATAAAACCAAGAGAAGGCAATTGTTCCAAATGCTATTACAGTGTATTTTTACTCTAAAATTATATTAATTGGAAGATAAAATTATAGAACATTACAATTTCGCAGGTGTCCTATAGATAAAATATATATAACTAAATTAAATTAAAATTACATACATATTACAAGATATCAAAATATCAAACTCACAGTTTCAATTTTTCTATACTCACAGAATTATTAGCAGTATTATACAATGCACGACAATTAAAACATCTTCATAGTAAACAATATAATGAAAACAGACAAGTACAAAAGTGTAATTAATTAATTTCAAAATTAAGAAAGGTATTTAATTTTAGAAATATGGAATATAATAATTTAAATTATCAACATAAAAAATTGTTAAAAAGAAATCCACATGTGAATAATATATATAGTAAAACACACCTTAATGCCGAGAACTTTAAATTTAATCTTAAAAAACAAACATTTTCGACCCATTCAATGGGCCATCATCAGGCTAACGACATTCGAATACCATTTCGAACAACCAGTTCAAATTGAAATAAATTACAATAGAATTCACGCGCGATACTAAACTACGTAAACCAAATACTACGCAAAACTACATTAAACAAATATAAATAACCTAGAAAAATACAACAAAATATGCTAATTGTACATGTATACATTGTAAAAAACCTATAGGTCCATAGGCAATCCTTTGCGCCTAGTGAATGTATTCCTATGATTTCTTTCTAATTACAAACTTCCAAGTTGAAGGTAAAATCGTTGCATCTTTGTAATTTAAACATTTTTCGGTTAAGCTGGACTTGTATATTTCACATTTTTCCGTTGTAGCTGCAAGTGTTGGTGAATGCACCGGTGCTATGATCTTGGCTTCTTTCCATTTAACAATGGACCACTCAGTCTGTGCCATTTTTGCTAACGCTGTTGTATATTTACTTTTTGCCACGTCATATTTGTGCTCTTTAAGCCTTTTACTTAGGCTTCTCGTTGTGACCCCGATATATTCCTTGTCTATCCTTAATTGGTCGTTGCTGTACGGTATCATGTACACCCCCGGTTGTTCGCTCTGTTTAATTCTATCCTTGTCGTTTCTCAGTAACTTATATATCGAGGGAGCTCTTTTGTATACAATAGTGCTGTTCTTGTGGCTCGCAATATCTTCCATAACCGAAGATAGACGTTTATTATAAGTGAATTTCGTGATACCGTTTGTACATCTCGTACAAACGGTATCACGACACATCTCGTTTTTTCTTGCTTAGGATCCTTGTAAGCGGCAATTAGACGTTCCACCATTCTTGGACCAAACCTCAACACCTTAGCCATTTGCCTGATTCTATTCAGCTCTTGTATCGTATCCATTATGTTAGAGCAATATTGAAATGCTCTTCTAATTAAAGCTCTAAACGCTGAGAGCTTATAAGCAATAGGATCATTCAATGTTGACGGTATATATAGCGGGTCGTGTGTAGGCTTGATATATACTTTCGTGTTTATTGATCCATCCTTAAACGCAATACCAATGTCCAAAAAATGTAATTCGTCGCTACTAACCTGTTCAAAGTTTAGTTTTAGACTATGATCATTGGAATTCATTGCATTTAAGAATTGGTGTATTCTTGCGTGGTTCTTCCATATAATAAGCACATCGTCAACATACCTTTTGTACAAGATTATATCCTCATTGAAGTTGATAAGTGTGATGCGCTCCATTTTTCTTAAAACCAATTCACACAGCAAACCAGACATTGGGCTGCCCATCGGGACTCCTTTTAACTGTTTATAGACTTTACCCTCGAAAACAAAAAACGATTGAATGCATACCAGATTTGCCATCATTTCTAGGTCCTTACGGTATGCCACTGCCGTCGGATGTAAGCCATATAACACTTCCATTAGTGCATCAAAACATGAGGATGGTTTGATTGATGGATACATGCTCTCGAAGTTCATTACCAATCCAACTTCATTATCCATTAACGCTAACTCTTGCAGATCCTTTACCACATTCATCAGGTTCTTTGTAACAAAATGGTGATCCCCAATCAACTCCAATAAATACGAATGCATTCGCTTTTCCAGTTTATAGGTGGGGCCTTTACACTTCTCCACAACAGGTCTAATTTTTTTGTTGGTTTTATGCGTCTTCGCGAAACCAAACAACCTGGGTACACCTGGACTTGTGACGTGTGCACCTTTCAGGAAAGGGAAGATTGATGTCAAGGGCGATTTCTCCAACCATTTTACCTTTCTGTTGATTTTTTCTACTATGTTGTGGTCTACCCTTTCGCATTTCGTTTTTCTTATGTATTCTTCTAGGGCCTCAACATATCGTTGCTTTTTCATTACTACCAAATGCTTGTTTTTATCTGCCCTGGTGACTATTAAACTATTGTCCGTCAGCCATTTCTTCGCGCGTTTAATATCAGTCCCCTCTTTACGCTTCCCTGCACACTTCTCACTTCTGAGTGCCGCTTTCCATCTAAAATATATATACCGTCAACATCGAATGATCTTATTGCTTATAAGCTCTCAGCGTTTAGAGCTTTAATTAGAAGAGCGTTTCAATATTGCTCTAACATAATGGATACGATACAAGAGCTGAATAGAATCAGGCAAATGGCTAAGGTGTTGAGGTTTGGTCCAAGAATGGTGGAACGTCTAATTGCCGCTTACAAGGATCCTAAGCAAGAAAAAACGAGATGTGTCGTGATACCGTTTGTACATCTCGTACAAACGGTATCACGAAATTCACTTATAATAAACGTCTATCTTCGGTTATGGAAGATATTGCGAGCCACAAGAACAGCACTATTGTATACAAAAGAGCTCCCTCGATATATAAGTTACTGAGAAACGACAAGGATAGAATTAAACAGAGCGAACAACCGGGGGTGTACATGATACCGTACAGCAACGACCAATTAAGGATAGACAAGGAATATATCGGGGTCACAACGAGAAGCCTAAGTAAAAGGCTTAAAGAGCACAAATATGACGTGGCAAAAAGTAAATATACAACAGCGTTAGCAAAAATGGCACAGACTGAGTGGTCCATTGTTAAATGGAAAGAAGCCAAGATCATAGCACCGGTGCATTCACCAACACTTGCAGCTACAACGGAAAAATGTGAAATATACAAGTCCAGCTTAACCGAAAAATGTTTAAATTACAAAGATGCAACGATTTTACCTTCGGCTTGGAAGTTTGTAATTAGAAAGAAATCATAGGAATACATTCACTAGGCGCAAAGGATTGCCTATGGACCTATAGGTTTTTTACAATGTATACATGTACAATTAGCATATTTTGTTGTATTTTTCTAGGTTATTTATATTTGTTTAATGTAGTTTTGCGTAGTATTTGGTTTACGTAGTTTAGTATCGCGCGTGAATTCTATTGTAATTTATTTCAATTTGAACTGGTTGTTCGAAATGGTATTCGAATGTCGTTAGCCTGATGATGGCCCATTGAACAGGTCGAAAATGTTTGTTTTTTAAGATTAAATTTAAAGTTCTCGGCATTAAGGTGTGTTTTACTATATATATTATTCACATGTGGATTTCTTTTTAACAATTTTTTATGTTGATAATTTAAATTATTATATTCCATATTTCTGAAATTAATTACCTTTCTTAATTTTGAAATTAATTATTTTTCTTAATTTTGAAATTAATTAATTACACTTTTGTACTTGTCTGTTTTCATTATATTGTTTACTATGAAGATGTTTTAATTGTCGTGCATTGTATAATACTGCTAATAATTCTGTGAGTATAGAAAAATTGAAACTGTGAGTTTGATATTTTGATATCTTGTAATATGTATGTAATTTTAATTTAATTTAGTTATATATATTTTATCTATAGGACACCTGCGAAATTGTAATGTTCTATAATTTTATCTTCCAATTAATATAATTTTAGAGTAAAAATACACTGTAATAGCATTTGGAACAATTGCCTTCTCTTGGTTTTATTTTTATTAAAAGTCAAAAATTGTATATAAAAAATATTTTATTAAACATTTGTGATAACTAATGTTATGCTTTATACAGTAACACTAAAGAGGGATCATTAATTACACTTTGATCTGAAATGCATGTGTTGTGTTTTTCTGAAAAGGAAAAATAATGATGATATATCAGTTGTAACTGGATTTTTTGAGTGACCAGAGAGATCTTGTAGGCATGTAGAGTTTGGCTTATAGATGATGATGATATATAATTTATACTGAAGGTAGATAGTTATGCCATCAGCTTGTATTAATTTAAATTAGAAAATTTAATTTAATAATTAGAAATAAATTAATTAATTTAGACTATTCTGGAAGAAAAGATTTGATCCAGAGTGGGACATGAACCCATGTTTTGCTTACCATGCTTATGGGTTCCAATTATGTTATTTTTGCTGCTATTCAATCTTCACTTCCAGGCTAATTAATTTACATAATCAAATTCATTCAAAAAATTATCTAACAGTTGATCAGTACAAGTGAATTCTTTTAACTGATAGTCTATAAAAACTTATTACAAAAACTCTGTGAAGTATGAAAAATTCTGTAAGCTATATTATCTAATATTGAAAAGAAATGTTGGAATGCATATAATAATGCTGACATTGTCAGAAACTATAAAAATACACAGGTGTAAAAAACTTAAGGAGGGACAATATTTGTACATGAATAGAGAGAACTGTATATGAATGCAGACAAATAGAGCAAGAACTGTATTACTTGACATCTAACAGTTTGTGGGATTTTACAAATCAAAGCAATAAAAGTAAATCTTTGTTAAAAAAGATACATACAGCAGTTGGATATAGATGGAGGATGGATGGAAAGTGCTTACCAATACCCAAGCAGAGAAACCTGTCGGTATGGAATATGTCCACCGTGAACTGCAATACTGAACTCACATGTCATAGCAAGTTTGGTGACTTTTTCTGGCTATCACCATTAACAATTGTGTTTGTCCTTAAGTTTTGGACATATGTACTTTCATGGCATATTTCTGTGTAATCTTTCAATAGAGTTTTCAATAGAATTTTCAAGATTTTTAAAATATTTGTATAGATCCACTTAATATTCAGGATTTGTTGAAATGTAATTTTAAACATTAAGAATGACAACACGTGAATGACTTAAAATACATCAAGAAATTTTAAGTAATTTATTGTTAATTTTGCTGAGTAAGACGAATTAGAAATTACAGTATTTATTATTTTATAAATCTTAATTAAATGAAAAAATTACTCACCACTTCTTATTATTTACTTAAAAAATGGAAAGTAAAGTTCATATATTATCAATAATATGCAATATTTATTTTGCTTATCTAATTATGTCATTGATCATAGATAATTAAGTAGATAATTGATAAAAATAAGTAATATCAAGCAAAATCCAAATTCGTATTTGTTCTACGAAATCATTTTTTTATATATTTTTATGAATACTTAATAAAGAATCGGTGGATACTAATGATAAAGTAATATTTCAATTTGCATTATTTAAAAATTAATTGCTATTATTTAAGTAGTTTACATAAAAAAATTATAATAAAATCATTTAAGAATGTGACATTTGTTTTATATATTATATATTAATCAATATAAATTACGAATTGTAAATTTAAAAGTGTGTAGCCATAATAAATTTTTATTTATAGGAGTGTCGACAAAATCGCGTTATTCCAGAGCATTTTTGAAAAAAGCGAAATTACTACACTGGGATGGACATTTCAAACCGTGGAGTAAAAGAACGACCTACACAGAATTTTGGGATAAATACTTTATTAAGGATCCAGATGAAAAATTTCACGTACACAGAAAATTATCCTGAAGTTAAACGTATTCAATATAAACTCCAGAGAGTAATAAATTTAAATTACCACAATTTTTGAAAATAGCTTTTGCACAAAACAAGTTAGTCTCTATGCAGAATTTAATACTTCTGAAATTATCAATGAATTATATTTAAAAGCTACTATTTTATACAGAAATAATATATAAATTAATGTTAAATTTTTAAGTTTGAGGCATTGTTTCTGCAATTAAAATAAAATATAATTGAAAAGATTACTCAAAAATCTAATAATAGTTTTGGAAAGTATATGAAGATGTTTGTAAATTAAAAACTTTTTGAGGTATTTTCTACGCAGTAATGCTGGCAATAGGTTTTCTATCTTTTAAAAAAATTTATCAAGATAGATATTATTTGAAAATCATCTGTTGTTTCGTGTTCCTGTTTTGTCATGCCAATTTAATATTTTAATTATCTGATTTTTTTAAGTAATGGGACCAAGTGATAATTGTTATTATGTAATCTTTAATATTAACCCTTTAAAATGTAGATCATGCATGTCAAAAAGTACTCAAGACACCATTTAAAATGTTGCAATTATAACCCCTAGCAAAAATTATTTGAACATGATATAAGAAAATAAAATTGTTTAGTTTGACCTCACTTTATAGGAAAATAAAAATGTAATGTTCAAAACAAAAATATACATTTTATTCATTGGGTTATTAAGTGTTGATCACTTCAATTTCAAATGAATAAACCAAACCATTTTCCCAAAAAAGAATTCTTACATTACCAGAAAACACTACCAGAAAAAGTTTTTGAACATGCAGGAAGTTGGAAAAAGTATTTAAACACTGTTCTAAATTTAAAGATTTGAACATTCTAATTTGAATGGAAGAAACCATTAACTTTAAGAGGTGTGTTTGCATCATTTTCCAAATAAATAGTATTGCTGGACAGCAATTTGAAAAAATTGTAGACCTATAAATTTCCACTGTCATCCATCTATTTGTCTGTCCTTCCTTAATTTCCAGAACAGTGTTAGTTAGATGAAAGTCAAGGCCAGATATGGAAAGCTTAGAGGCAGGATCCCCTAATTAACTATATACGAACTTTCACTTTGGGCCAGTAATCACATTATTTCAATTTAAAAATTTTCTCCTGGACAGAATTAGATACATGACCGGTATGACTTCATTGTTAATAGAAAAAGTATGATGTACAAGGACAAGGCACTACTAAAATTGAGAGTATTGTGACAAAAAATTGCAGTCCTGTACTGTGATGAGGTCACAATATATAATTATTCGTTTTACCTTTCTTTCCCTAAAGTATGGTTCTAATTATAAAACTATTACAAGATGGAAAAATCAAAGAGAAGTTGCAATGCATGTTGGTGTGTCATTAGGAACTTACATTACACTTGGAAAAAGTTTAAAGACAGAGCAGACAAAAAAATCGCATCAGACCTAGTTGTCCTAAAAACCAGCAAGCTCAAGATCACCTATTGAAAAAGTATGTTTAAAATATCCAAAAAATGTCTTCCAAACAATTAAATGAAGAATGAAAGAAAAATAAAACAAATGTTTGTGACAGAACGGTAAGAAATAGACTGAATGACATAGGATTTTCATTTTAAAAGCCAAAAGAAAACCCTTTCTAACCAAGAAACAAAAAACCAATTGTTTAAAATGGTCAAGACAGCACAAAAATAATTAGACCATAGAAGACTGGAAAAGGTGAGTCATCGGGTGAGGTGGTGATGTAGAAAATTCACTTGGAGATGTTCAGATGAGCAATTTAAGGAGGATTGACTAAATATGAACACGAAGTCTCCAACAAGTTTAATGATTTGGGGCTGCATGTTAGCTATTGGATCTAGAAATACAGTTGAACATGTCTATCTCAAACCTCAAGGGAACAAGAAACAAATTCAATATAGGCAGATTTTAAGGTTCCTACACAGTAAATAGTAATAAGTTTGATTGGAGATATGGTGTTTTGTTAATACAGTTGTAAGTACAGTACATACCTGTATTAGATATAAAGAAAACATTTTTAACAAACCTTAACAGAAATAGTTTGTTAATAATTTCTGATGTTTGACTTTCTTCAACCAATAAAACTCAAACCAAACTTGTAACCAATCAGAGAAATTCAGCATTAATTGTAACTATAATTTATCCCAAGAGATGTTTCTCAGTTTTTGCTGTCAAAATGTAGTCGCTGAGCTTTGAGCTCAGTGACTACATTTTGTATTTGTAATTCCGTGATTTTAAATATGCAGAAGCATGACACATTCATAAGAGTACAGAGAAGGGCAAGCAGTAAATTATAGAGAAAACACCACGGTTTAACTAGCTTGGAAAGTATTGATGAATTTGTAATTGACACTTCAGTCCATAATTTCAGGTATAGAGATTTTAAGAGAAAATTAATTGAGATAAGCATGGAAAATATATTGAATTTAGGATGAAAATGCAGGGGAAGAAATAAATTTCAAGACAGAGGTTTTCAAGATAAACATGTTTAAGATAGGTTTAACTGTATTTGCATTGTTAATGAGACTGTAATAGCAGTAATGTATGATGAAATTTTAAAGTCTAATGGCAACTTAGATTTAAACCCTATTGAAGATTTATGGGCAAAGTTGAAAATGCCAGTTGATGAAAGGGCCAACTAATACAAATAAAATTAAAGAAGCCATTAAAATTAACTGGAGTCAAATAACTTCAGAACCTTCAATGAATTAATTTTGACAGTGCCGAGATGCATAAAAGCTGTAATAAGATCAAGAGGAGGACTAACAAAATATTAATTTCTATTATTTTGCATGTGATCCTTTTATTATTATTGCTGTTCAAGTACTTTTTTCAAACCTCCTTCATGTTCGAAACCTTTTTCCAATACCGCTTTATGTAAAAATTCTTTTTTGGGAAAATGGTTTGGTTTATTCATTTGAAATTAGAGGGATTAATACTTAGTAACTCGTTGAACAAAATGTATATTTTTGTTTTAACATTACATTTTTAGTTCCTTGTAAATTAAACTACAAACTAAACAATTTTATTTTCTTACGCCATGATGAAATACTTTTTGCCAGGGGTTATATTTAGTATTTATGATTGAGATATTAAAATATATGATAAAAGAAAAAAATTTTAAACCTAAACAATTCATATTACTTCATTTAAATTGTATTCTTTTATTTGTTTGTTCATTTTTAATATATCAAAATTCAAGTGTTATTTGAAGTAAATATTAAGATTTATTGCAGTGGTACTCAAACTTTTTGATTGACAGGCCAAATTGCATGTCATAAGTAGGCAGGCCATAATATTTTGTATATTCCACATACTGTATACCAGAAGTAGGCCTATTTCTATGATAAGTGATATGTTGCAGTCTAGATTAAAGTATACCACAGGCTACATTTGGCACAAGGGCTGTAGTTTGGGCACCACTAGTTTATCATATTAATTACTATAATGAAATCACATTGCACTTTCGTGTGTAATTTAAAATATTCAAAGCGAATTGACGGTATTAATTTATCAGATACTTAAGTCTGGCAGCTGACATAAAAACATGCCTTTAGGTAAGATGTAAATTATTATCATATAATTTTAAGAATTAATGAAAAATATTTACCTTTTTGTAATATTTTAAAACAATAATTTAGTTTTAATAAAATCACCACCTGATATAGATTAATATATTATTAATATTTTAAGCTGAAATTTTGAAAAGAAAAAAATTTCAACCCACTAATATCTAATTTTAGATAGAGTAAAATTTAGATATGGAATGAGTTAAAAATTAATGTTAGCTCGTCTAAGAATCGTTAATCATTCCTTTAACTCGTGGCCAAGAAAATGCCAAGCATTGGTTATTCAGAACAGAATAAGTATTACTAGTATTTACACTCTATGAAATTTAGTGTGGTTGGGTCAAAATTCTTCTGCTTTATAATTGAAGAAACACACAGTAGAATTTAAGATGATTTTAAGGGCGTATATCTATTTATTTTGTTGCTTTAACATTAAATTTTCTTTTAAGATCAAGCGGATACCGCGTAAATCATCCTCGGAAAGTATTCAAAATAATAACGAAAACTACAGAACGTAACGACTTAGTCGATTATTGTTTCCGAATCTCAAGGCGCCATGTTTTTTTTTTATAGATCTTAATGCAGTGGGTTTAATGGCGGTGCCGTGGCACACTAGAGGAAATGCCACGACGCTTCAGGAGTGGGCAAAATATATTGCCACATAACACTTCTTACAGGTATTACTAAAAGTATGAAAATGTAATAATTACATTGATAAAAAAAAATAGGGGTGCTGCAAGAAAAAAATAACTAGGTTGGGGTGCCACTATTAGAAAAGGGTTGAATAACACTGTCTTAATATAATAAAATATTTTGTGACTTAAAATATGCATTAATTGGTTATTTTACAAACCAATAATAATGTCTTCTGATATTTTTTTCTATTATAAATTAGAATATCTTCCTTTTTTTTGTCTTTTGTGTAAACAGGATGTTGATTTTTTTTTAAATTCTAATTTAGTAATATTTATTTGATAAATACTTAAAAATTTTCTAGTTTAGGAGGAAAAATGTAGAAAACAAATGATCAATTCAGATTCAAAATGTCTGTCATTTATTGGAAAACTTTAATTTTTTTTTCCCACCCATAAAAATAGAAAACTGAAGCAGATTTTTACAGGAATCATGCATAATTTAATTTAGTATAAAATGAAATCTCAAGGCTGTACTTAGTACAAAACTTTTTAATTTTGTATCACATATTCCATTCATAATAGTGACAACTCTACGGAGTAAGTAATTTTATATTGTATAAAAATGCACTTTGTGTAATACAGGAATGTTGTGCCAAAAAAACAAGGAAAATTTGTTTAAGAGTTGTGTATACCGTTAATAATTTTAATATTTAAAATGTTTGTGATAAATAAATGTGTAGTTGTAAATAATTTTTTTTTTTATGAAATAAATATTAATGCATATAAAAATGACTGTGCTCTTTCATTACGTTCCGTAATTTTTACGATTTAGGAGACGGTTCCAGATTTATTCTCAGTTTTAACCAGGAATTTAAGAAAATTCTTTCAATTTAAATGATCCTCGCGAATTTTTTATTAAGCGGTTTTATTTAACTCGCTTCGTATCATGTCCCTAAATTTCATCCACGTAATTAAGATAGAAGTATGAAACTCTGGGGACATACCAAAGTTCGATGACAATTCATTTTAATGGTGTTTTAGGGGATGGCCTCATCCAACCATCCCCCATCCGAAAGCTGATGAACATAACCAAATGTAGAGTTTAATCCCGAGGAAACTTAAGAACCCCTAATGGTTCCTATCCTTATAAAATCAATGCTATCTTTTTAATATTGTTTTTTTATTAATAAACAAACCTTCTACGTACCTAATTGTTTTTAAACAATAGCTAAAGGGATCCGCTTTATCTCGGACCCCATATAAGCTCTCGACAGCCTCGTATATATGTGTAAATGCAATGTAATCAGTGGGCGTTATAGCCTCACGGGGCCCAGGCAAATTCGAATTAGGGGGCCCGGTACAGTGTTGACTTCAGACATCTTTCTTCGGAATGTTTTGGGGAAATATTTTCTTACGAAAGATTGGTTTGGGGCTCCAGGCAATTGTCTTTTTTGCTCATAAGATAACGTGCCACCGACTGTAATGATTTATATAGCGAGGGCCAAGCCGCACACGCGAAAAACATAACCAGTGAAAGCGTATTTTAAAATATATATTAAAATAATTTTCTATCGCTACTAGCGACGTTAAAATACTGAATGAAGATAAAAATATTTTCCATGATTCATCGTTATAAATAACATAAAATCCAATCCAAATAAAGATACTCTATAGTATTCGTGACGGGCCAAATAAATTATTTTCATGTAATATTCTCTTTAATTTCTCGAGTAATCCATATAATTGAAAGTTAGGTTATTTAAACCATTAAATTTTATCTTTGATTTCGTAACGTATTAAGTAAAAATTAAGCCGTACAGTACGTAATGCTATATATAGCTTTGGACCTTGCAGTATTTTGACCCGGTTTTAATCTCAGATGACCTATATAGTAACTGAATTATCAACTGTTTCCTAATGGGAACAAATTCAAAAGGAATGAAAGTGATGAAATTTTGAAACTTGAATGAACCTATCCTTTAATTACATAAAGTATATTATTTCTAGATATCCTGCGTCTAGTCCCCCCCTCTTTATTATGCAAAACAATGGATTTAACATCAATATTGTGGTTCGATAGATGAGATAACCATGAATTATCGAATTGTGAACAATATCGACTGATTATTCACCCTGTATAAGAAAATGGATTCGTTAACGTAACATAAATGATGCCTTCGTGAGCTTAAATGGGACTTTGGGGTAGAGAGGCTCTTTTGCATTGTTTAGTTTGGATAAATGAAGTACCGTATATAAAATGTTTATTTTAAAAATGGGATTTCGAATTAACAAAGCATTGTGCAACCTACTTTCAACGTATCAGTAATTAAAAAAGAAATAAAAACTGGATTTAGTAACATTCGCAAGGAAAAGATACGTCCGAGAGAAATGTAATAAATTAACATATGTGAAAGTTTTATAACATAAATTAAGCATTTAATATACTACTATAAACGAGCAATTACTTATCGTGGCACGGTCACAATGCCGGGCTGCAATTTTTAATCATATTTTAATTTAAAAATCACGTGACTCCCCGTCCAGATCGGGTCTTCCATTTCCGGTTTCGATTTTCATCAATCCAACTCTTCTCTAGATTAACGAAGGACGGACGAAAGTAGAAATCGATTTTATAACAAGACACGCTTCGGGCCATGTGAGGCCTTTATACGAAAAATTAAGTAAAACCGTTAGCACAAAGCAGTTTTGTTTACGCTTCTCGTAATAAACGTAAACATATTAATTTATCTACAGTATTTTTTCCGTTGTTGGACATAAAAACAAAAGCAACACACAAAGCCGACACTACGTTTTCTATCCCCAAACGGTTATTGCTGTTGCAGTTTTAAGTGTCTACCGCAATATATCGATGCGGGTGTCGTTACAAAACGTTAGTAACCTTGACCTATATGGCGGATAGAAGGATCAATATACAATTATTGAGCATTATAAGAAAATTAATTTATATTGACTCCAGATTTCATAAATCATATTAAAACACTAGATGTTTGCTGTCGTTTCCAATTTGTTTACCAGGCAGTATAAATAAATATTTCGAAATGTATTTTGCAAGATTCTAAACGAATATTACTCTGTTTTCGTCAGCTTTTCCTTTTAATTATTTTAACAATTTATTTTCTTAAACACTTCCATTTAACTAGCTCTGTGCAGTGACCTCAAATCTTGCAACTGAGATTTCATTCGCTCCTAATTAATACAGAAGGCATACCTAAGAACGATGACAAGGCATTTTAGGTGGACCCACCTCACTAAAACCCGATAAACACTGCAAATGAGGGGTTGGGTTAGTGAGGAATGCTCTCACCCCCACCCTCCTCCCTCCAATTCCGACATTTTTGGACAGTAAAAGCATGTCTTTTCATTTTAAAAATATGTTAAAATCATTCTTTTTAATACAATTACACAATTTAAAAAGTTAAATACTGTGTAATTTAATAAATAGTTTTTAGAAAGTCATGCTTTGTACAGACAATAAAAATGCATTTTAATGGCAAATTTCTTGCATTTTTTGCATTGCAATTACATTATTTAAATGACTAAATGCATTCGTGCAAATCGTAAAATACCTCTACATACTTTCTAAAAGATAGCATTGTTAAAATTATTTATAAGCCGTATAAATAAAGCTTGCGAGTGTTTAAATCTACAACACCTGTTTAAACATTCGCAGGTTTAAAAAAAACGTTTAAATTTAAAACAAAATTGCTCTATAATCAATTAATTGAAGACAAAACGGAAGTTAGCAGCGGGAATCTCGAACGGGTTCTAGAACCTTCCGAGAATTACAAGTTCTAGAACTACCGAGAAATGCAATAAACCCAAACAGAAACGTGGTAATAATTTAATTATTAATTAAATTTTTCGAAAATTTCCGGTTTGAATTACGTTAATAACTTATGTATTTTGAATATTAACGACGTTAACATCAAGGAAAAAAACATTATGACGTCATGTTTTGTATAATTTAACACGGAAAAAAAGTATTTTATAATTAAAGGAATTGTTTCTTGTTCTAGGAATTTCAGTCAATATCGATCCTAGACTATTCTCGTACACGAAAAACATGATCGATGCAGTTTAAGAATAACGAATGCGGACGAGTATATTTATCTGTCTCCACCATTTATATATTTATATTACACACATTTCTAATTTTAAAATATTTCTAGGCTGGCTTTCGTTCGTATTTAACAGACTATATAAATAACTTTAAAAAAATAATAATAATAATCCGTGAGATTACACGGATCTCTCAGTGTGTCGGTATTGTTCGTTAACAATTGGCGGTGTGAATTTGAAAATGGCGGTGACAAAAGGCTTTGTTCGTTTTACCGCCTTTTTATCCGCATTCTCTCAAGGTCAAGTCTGACTAATATTATAACGTGAAACCGTATTTCGAAATTTAAAAAAAAAATGTCTACTCGCGACCGTATCTGAAAACGAGAATAAAATTCCGATGACTCATTTCGTTTCCTCCAATAATGAATCACATTTTACATTTATTATCGACCCTTAAACGGTCGAAAAAATCGATAAATTACGCCGATCCGCATTTAAAATCGTACAAATCAACAAATTCGGCTTTATTAAAAATACGATACGTAATTTATTCAATTATTACGAAAAAAATCGATATAAAATGAATTTTCATTTCACTCGCCGATCACGTGACCGACGACTCTATCGTCTGGTGTCTGACGTTAGAGGGAAGCGTTAACCAATAACGTTTCGAGACGTATATGCGCAATTTACATTTCCCTCCGCTATTGGTCGAGTTCGAACGAGATACTTCGAGAACCTTCTTTCGTGTCGTCACTTCCGGCCTCCCCGATACATAATCCGCGAACCGGCTCGCGCCTTGCTTTTTACACTTCACTCAGGGAAGGTTAACTTGCGATTTATTCTCACCTATTTATCTTCCTTAGCGTACTAATTTATTCACGAAAGGTAAGTAAACTCGCCTATGTTTTTAAATAGATAAAGTTAATGTAATTAGATAATTTAATTTTAAATTATAATAATTATTATTTAGGAAAATGGCCAAGACTCCAGCTATCGGTATCGATTTGGGAACAACTTACTCCTGTGTAGGAGTATTCCAACATGGTAAAGTGGAGATTATTGCCAACGATCAAGGCAATCGTACCACTCCTAGTTATGTGGCATTTACCGATACCGAGAGGTTAATCGGCGATGCCGCAAAAAATCAAGTAGCCATGAATCCCAGTAACACTGTATTCGGTAAATTTCCCGTTTATAACAAGAAAAAACTCCCGAAATCAAAGAATAACTTCGATTTCTCAATAAATAATTTATTTTTTAGATGCTAAACGTCTTATCGGACGTCGCTTCGATGATACCACTGTACAGAGCGACATGAAGCATTGGCCGTTTCAAGTTATAAACGATAGCACCAAACCTAAGATTCAGGTGGATTACAAAGGGGAGACAAAGACTTTCTTCCCAGAAGAGATTTCCTCCATGGTTCTAACAAAGATGAAGGAAATAGCCGAAGCTTATCTAGGAAAAACAGTTACTAATGCTGTAGTTACCGTTCCTGCATATTTCAATGATTCTCAGAGGCAGGCTACTAAAGATGCCGGCACCATTGCTGGATTGAATGTTCTCAGAATTATTAACGAACCCACTGCTGCTGCTATTGCTTACGGACTCGATAAGAAGGTAAATATTTTTTTTATAAATCCTAAACTTTTTTTTGTTGGTTTTCTTTTTAGTAATCGATCTCTTTCTATTAAATAGGGTTCTGGCGAAAGGAACGTTCTTATTTTTGATTTGGGCGGAGGAACTTTCGATGTATCTTGTTTAACTATTGAAGATGGTATTTTTGAAGTTAAGTCTACTGCCGGAGATACTCACTTAGGTGGAGAAGACTTCGATAATCGCATGGTTAATCACTTCGTTCAGGAATTTAAACGTAAGCACAAAAAAGATCTTACTACAAATAAGAGGGCTTTGAGACGTTTGAGAACTGCCTGCGAAAGAGCAAAGAGAACTTTGTCTTCTAGTACTCAGGCCAGGTATGTGTGAAAGACTTTTTTTTTTTTTTTTTTTTCCTTTCCTAAACATTTTCCTCCTCTTAATCTAATTGTTTTTCTTTATTCTAGTATTGAAATCGATTCGTTGTTTGAGGGTATCGATTTCTACTCAACTATCACAAGAGCAAGATTTGAAGAGTTGAATGCAGATCTGTTCCGTGGAACATTGGAACCAGTGGAAAAGGCTTTGAGAGATGCTAAGATGGACAAGAGTCAAATTCATGATATCGTACTTGTAGGAGGATCAACTCGTATACCAAAGATTCAGAAATTGCTTCAAGATTTCTTTAACGGAAAAGATTTGAACAAAAGTATTAATCCCGATGAAGCTGTAGCGTATGGTGCAGCAGTTCAGGTAATTATTGCTTCAAAAAGTTTTTTTCATTTAAAAAAAAATAGGCAGGACCTAAAAATCTTGATTTTCTTATGTAGGCAGCAATCTTGAATGGTGACAAATCAGAGCAAGTACAAGATCTGCTTCTCTTGGATGTCACTCCATTGTCACTTGGAATTGAAACTGCTGGAGGAGTAATGACCGTGTTGATCAAACGTAACACCACTATACCTACCAGGCAAACCCAAACATTTACAACCTACTCTGATAATCAACCCGGTGTATTGATTCAGGTATACGAAGGCGAAAGAGCAATGACCAAAGACAACAATTTACTGGGCAAATTTGAACTAACTGGTATCCCACCAGCACCTCGAGGTGTTCCTCAGATTGAGGTTACTTTTGATATCGATGCTAATGGTATTATGAATGTATCGGCAGTCGATAAGAGTACCGGAAAGGAAAATAAAATTACTATAACTAATGACAAAGGTCGCCTCTCCAAAGAAGAGATCGAAAAGATGGTGAAAGAGGCAGAGAAGTATCGTGAAGAGGACGATAAGCAAAAGGAGAGGGTATCTGCCAAAAATTCTCTGGAAAGTTACGCTTTCAATATTAAGTCTACCATAGATGACGAAAAGTTGAAAGATAAGATCTCTGAAGATGACAAGAAGAAAGTCCTGGATAAAGTAGAAGAAACCATAAAATGGTTGGATGTTAATCAGGTATTTATCTAATTTTGAGCTCTAGGGGGTGGGATTTAGAACTATGGAGTTTTACTTAAATTTTATTTTTAATAGTTGGCAGAGAAAGAGGAATTTGAACACAAGCAAAAGGAACTGGAAGGAATCTGTAACCCAATCATAACCAAGTTGTATCAAGCAGGTGGAATGCCTGGAGGTATGCCAGGTGGTATGCCTGGAGCACCCGGTGCAGCGGGAGCAGGAACTGGCGGATCTGGACCAACAATCGAAGAAGTCGACTAAATTTATTACTACATTCCATGTATTTAAGATCGTTACAGAATAAACCGAAATTGGCATAAGTTGTTTGTCGTATTTAGCTAGAATTTTTGTACTTAACCAGGGAAATTGATAAGTTTCCAGTAATGAGATTTCTGAACAAGGCATTTCCGAGAAGGTGGAAGTTGACTGCCAGAAAATGTCTAGTCTTAAATGACTGCTTCTAATTTAACTTAATCTTTTTACAATATTTAAAATCTAAACAATGCCTTCGAAATACAAAGATAATTATAATTACACGCGGACACAAACTGATTTGTGCAGAGTGGATCAGTGTTCGAACTTGCCATGTAACGTTAGATAATTAAACTCAATCCTGATAATTCATATCAAACCGAAGTGCGGGTATACGTTAAGAATTACGAATGCGGCATTTTGTGAATTTACATTTGTTGAGGAAATGTAAATAAAATGAACGAAGTTTAACTTAGTTTTGAGTGGTTTTTCTACGGTAACCAACTTTTACGGGTAATTTTTCAGGCTTGCTGCGGTCTGGACGGCATTGGTTTTTATATCGTTATCATCAAAATTAAACCTTGTAATAGGTTTTTTGTGACTAAAAATTGTGTCCCACTCCACTCGGGATATGACGCATGACTTCGAGTCATACCTGCATGAGTCGAGTCATAACTGCATGCATACAGTTGCGTTCGGTTACAAATATAATACATTAAGTCAAGACATCGCCAGCGATCGACTTGTTGGCCACCCCTGCTCTACGGCTCTGTTAAGGTCCCAAACGTATCTCTGAGCCGAAAGTTGTAGAAGTTTCCAGTAGTGACACGAAGATATTCAGATTATATATATGCCTATTATCTCAGCAAATATTAAGTCAAAGGATGGAGATGGCTGAATTCGGTACCAGAATTGCAAAGTGAGCTCGTGATGCTTGTGCGAGTGTGTCAGAAGACAAAATTATTTGCTTGAGTTTACTCTATTAATAAAGAATTCGTAATTTAACGCTTAATTTGTATGAATATGTTACAAAAATAATTTTTACCGGCTGAGTCCCCGTGCCCCTTACTATTGGGACGTGAGAGACCACTGCAAAGAGTAAAACAAAATGTAACTAATTTTTTCATACATTTAGTTCAGTTATTTAAGAAAGAAACTTCGGTGAACCGGACCCACGCCTGCAAGCTGAATACGACAAACGGCGGAGCGCAGCGCATCTGAGGCGACCAACACAGCTTCCCTATTGCTGTACAGATTGTAATCAACTGGCAACAACAAGCCTATTTATTGACTCGCGGAATTGTTTAATAGCAATTCTGCGCGTTTATTGCTGGTGTTTAAGCCATTTATTTACAAAATGGCTTCTCAAATTTTAAGTTTTATTCGAATTTTATCTGAAACGTCTTCCTCGTACGAATTTCTTAAGTGTATCGTTTCTTCCATAAATCGTCTTAATTTTCCAGTGTTCAGGGAACGAAGACCGCTTGGCCACTGTTGGGCCCTCGTTAATTAGTAACCCTTCGAAAACCGGCGCGACTTCAATCGTAACTAGAAACAAAAAGTTTGAGCGTATTCAAAATATCTGCGCGCCGCCAGCACCTCTGTTCAAAATTTCAGATAACTTCCGGTTGTTGCCAGCGTGCCTCCAGCAAACCGTAAACGCCTTTTTTGGTGCTCGATACACCAGCAAACAAGATAGAAGCCAGCATGAGGCTCGTAAGAGCTCTAATTTTGCGTTGACAATTTTGAATTTGATTTATTTGTTGATGAATAAAACCTGAATAAATTAAAATTCGGTTAGTGCATTAATAGAATATTTTAATATACTAGTATATTTACGTAAGACATCACATGATTTGTTTTAGTTGTTAAAGTGTAATCTTAGGATTGATTTAATTATTTAAAACTCCTACGGAAATTTAAAAAGCTTCACTCCTATTTCTTTTCGAAATATTCATTTCTCATTAAGGTGTTCTCATTAAATAAGTTTAAAAATAAATTTAATGTAACGCGAAAATCCACATCATTCGCCATTTTTCTTGTTTTTCTCTCCCGAAATTCCCGGCAGTCAGCGTTTGTGTTCTGTAGAAAACGCCAGCAGTTACGTCATTTCCGACAGTATCTCATTGGATTGATGCTGAGATTTTGAATACGCGCACAATTTGCGCTTGTTGCAGTTGCGGTCGTCTGTGCGACTGGAAATCGCTAGGCGTGACCACTGCTTTACATAGATATTTTCGGATTGGGAAATCAGACAGAGTATCAAAAACTACTGTTACTAGAGGCCAGGACGCCAGATAAATATATTTTGCTATAATCGTGTTTCACATCGAATAAAAAAAAAAACTTCATTGACAATAGCGATGAGGCCGAAGTTTTAAACGCGAAAACGTGTACGTCGAACGTTCGGCGCCGCTTTCCGTCACGACACACCATTTTATTAGTTTCCAATAATATGCAAATTTTCGTTCGAATCAGTCGTGTCATTACTTCGCAAAACGTGATTCGGCGATTTGTCAATTTGAGTTACTACCAAGGAAGCTTGCTTACTGCCCTTGAATTAAAGTATTTTATTGTGGATTTTGTACCAACGTTTTAAGTGTTTACAAAAAGGGGTGGTAGGGAGTAAAGAAAAACACATTATTACAGATTTTTGTACATTAATTCTAAGGTTAACTTTACTAAAAACAGAGGATAAGTGGTGAAGATTGAATTGGAAAGCAGTAGGATCACGATTTAACAACTTTATATTGTCTGCATAGGCGATAACGGAAGAATTTAAATTAATAAACAACTTGTTGATATATGCAGAAAAGGCCACTTAGGATCGATCCTTGCCGAATACCGGTTAAAGGCGGAAAATCGAGAAAAGTAAAATCTCTTACTTTGATCTTGTATAGACAAGCTAAAAATGGTTGTTCAGTTAGGAGTGAAGAGTTGGGTTAATATTGAAATACTCACGGAGCGTGTCTAAAAGTATATTTGGAAGTACGGAGTCGAAGGCTTCACTTATGTCGATGTAAGTTACGTAAGTCGAATGTTTTTTCAAAATTATTCAGGAATATAAACGTTGAATCAAGTAAGTTAGTACTGTGGTTGATTGATTACTCATTCCGCGACGTGTTGAATGGGTAAGAGTTTTGAAGTTATCGGAACATAAATTTTATTGAAGAAACATATTTCGAAAATTTCAAGCATTGCAACAGATAAAGAAATGGGTCGGAAAGATTTTGTGTCTTTTTTTTTTGGTATTTGTATAATGGTAGAGGAATATCGTTGTTTCGGAACAAGACTATATTGGAGTACAGTACTTCAGAAAAAATTTCTGATAAAAATACGGCGGTAATCGGTTTTAGTTTTATATAAAAAAATTGAGGAAATGGAGTCAGGATTTGGATTGGAGGGCTACAACTTATCTATGGCGTCCTTTACTTCCGAAAAAGAAAATTGTATTGATAGTTGTGAGACATAAGCGGAAAATAATTTGCCTCAATTGTAATTTGAAAAAATTTCTCTTTAATACATTTATAGGCGTCGAATATTATGTCATCAGAAAAGGAAGTTGATTTATTTTGAGTTCTTTTAGAAAATTTAGGGATAAATCCCCAAAATGTACAGGGCCGGAAGCAAAAGTGTTTACGATAATAGCGAGGTTGAGGCCGAAGTTTTAAACGCGAAAACGTGTACGTCGAACGTTCGGCGCCGCTTTCCTGTAAGCTTAGAAGTTTAACAATGGCGTTTGGAATGTCGAGCGTGATTCCACTGACTTTCCAAACGCCATTGTCTAACTTCTAGGCTTACAGGAAAGCGGCGCCGAACGTCCGACGTACACGTTTACGCGTTTAAAACTTCGGCCTCAATCTCGCTATTATTAAAGTAGTTTTGAAATGATGTGTTGCATTCGTTGTAGTATTGTTTTTGTAAGATACGATGAATATAGAGGTCGCGTGGATTTCCATTGCCTTTCCATTTGGTCCATTGCTTTTTAATGATATTTCTTAATTTTTTAATGGAACCATTTGTATGAGGAAGTATCAACCTTTCGATATTGTAAAAACTTAATGATAATTGAATAAAAAACATCATATGTTAAATCAATAATGGTTTGTGGAGGTAATATAGGAGATTCCAGGAAAGTTCAATTAACAGAATAAATGTGTTTAGCGGCTTGCTTAAAATTAAAATGATGCCATAAAGAGATTTTCGTAAACTGCTGAGTATTTGATGTTAAATCAGACTAAAACGTCAAGAAAGATTGCACAGTGATTAGAAGTAAACCCTTCCGTCCGGTAAGCGTTGAGGTAGAAAAGTAATATGGCGTGTTGGAAAATGATTCTTTCAGTAAAATTAAAAAAGTAATAAATTTTATTAATAAAAGTTTTCGAGGGATCTAATGATGAGATAGTTGGCCCCATGTATGACCAAAACATATTAGATGTATTAAAATTTCCACACAGAATATATTTAAACTGCGAAGCATAATCTATTATTTTCAAGAAGCGGTGTATTATTTGAAATACACATTCTCTTTTAATTTACAATTCTTTTTATTAAAATAAAGTAGATTTGTACAATTAAGGACTTTTATATCAGATATTATATATCACATATTATAAACATTAAACTATATCAATACTCATATTAATTTAAGTATACTGAATTTTTTATTTAAATTTTAAGCAATTTGGTCTGTTTTATGAACGAAAATATCATCCGAATATAAAATAAAAATTTTACTTACAGAGATAATTGTTAATATTTCATTTACCTCACATAACTAGCTACTGTCGGTTGCTTTCCAGTTTTCTCTTCCCAAAGTTTACGACGTTCAGGATCTTTCGGAAAAACTAGCATCAAAAATCCTTTCTTGCTGCGATTTGTGTAGCCGAAAGCAGCATATCCAGTCATACTCCAAGAACTATAGCTTGAAAACATACAATAAGTAGAGATAAAACATCCTCCTGGTACAAAACAAACTTCTTGTGTAAAAAAGTTCGTTTTCAATTCAAAAGTTAGTTTACTTCCTGAAGAAAATGCGCCCGGCGATATCGATCGGGCGCCATTTTGCTTAATATCTCAATGTATGAATTTTATTTTATTTTCTCTCATTAGATGGCAAAACGACTTTTCTATTAATTGTGCTAATTTTTTATAGCATATATTAACCGTAAAGAATCATGTATTTAATTAACAACTACTATATCGAACTTTCTCGTATTTCAATACCAGAACGCGAAACTTTCATAACACTTTATAATGACGGTGACGTGTTTAACAAATGAAGGAGAAAGAGAAAGTAACTTGACACAACTAAACGATCAGTGGCTGATGCTCATTGGTTAATATCTAAGTTGATTCTTCACGTAGACAGACTATAATGAAGTTTTATTCGATTCCAACATCTTCATTTTGGTGCGTGACTTTTTGTCAATTACTTATATTTGTATATTTATTTCCATAAATATACAAATATAAGTAGAAAGTAAATTATACTTGATGTCAATGGCATCGAGCGTGTAGTTCTTTCCTTGTTTTACTTATCGTATTTTTCTAATAAAGTTTTCCTAACACAATATCTTATTTTCCTGAAAATTCTATTATTTCTCATTTTCCTAATAAAAGTTAAATAAAAAAAAAATTATAGAAGTTACTACTATTAATATATGTACTATGTACACGCGTACATAAATTTTTAAAGAATTAAAATTAAATAAGAAAAAGGGAATTTTTTACGAGTTTTTAAATCTTTTAATAACATTATTTAAATTTATATTAATGTATAAATAGTAATATATTCTTATAATAAATAATACATATCGATAAAATATAATTTGTATATTTTATTATTTTTAAAGTCGGAGGAAAAAAAAAACCGATAGAGGTCGCGATTGTTAATATTTACTCACGTGAGTGCAATCCTGTGCGTAAATTGAAAATCAAAATGAGGGAAAAATTAGTATCTTAATTTGCAAAGATTGAAGATTATTTTAACAGTAACAATGATAAATATTTATAGAAATACTTAAATTAACGTATGTATTAATTAAAAATATTTAAAAATTTTTCTCTATTTTAAATTATATATTAAAAATGTTTCAATTTCAGCATAATGATTAATCATTATACAACTCATGGTAACTAGGTAGAAGTTACTTTTAGTTATATACTTATATATGTATATATGTAGGAGGGAACTAAAAGTAACTTCTACCATTAACCGTTTCACTTCATGCAATTTCTTAACTTTTGTTTATATTAATAAATTTTAAACTGAACTATAATTTTTTCAAATTGCAACCAAATATCAATACTGATTTTAAATTTTTGTGTGTTAATTTGATTTAAAATTGAAATTGTCTTAATATAAAAATTTAATTCGTGTCAGTTTGTTTCCTTATAACACCTCGTTAAACGTCGTCGATGCCCGGTGACAAATTTCGTGAGTAAACAAATGTTCTCTGGCTCCTTCCGAGCTCTGCTTTGGGTTTTCTGCATTCTACAAACAGAAAAATGCCGAAAACCTGAAGCGCAGCTTGGAAAAATGTTTGTTTACTCATGAAATTTGTCACTGGGCACCGAATTTGTTTTCTTATTATTACGATTCAAGTAATTTAGTACATATTTCAGTGCAGTGTTTGTTAATAAATTTAAGTGTAATCTCTAAATGTAATCAAATGGAATATTAGATAACTATTTCATCAATTAATTTGTTTTATGAAAAAGCTGTTTAGATATGAATTAAATAAATATTAACGTTTTTATTATTCTGTTTTGTTTTTATTGTTATGATCTTCCCAGGTCTTGTATGACTTTACTTCCGTAACAAATACTATAATAAAAAAGAATATATCTGATAAAGATTATAGAAGAGTTTATTGATAAAAGAGAAAAACTTTCATTAACTGATTTTAATGTTTGTTCAACATTGCAAAATTAATTCTATAGAAACACAAAGCTTCTTTATAGACCTATATGAAAATCACTCCTGTAACCAGAGAGCCTGGACCACTTCTTCCTAATGAAAAAGTTAATAAAAATGTAGGAAAAATAATTTAATTGTATAGTTAAATATATATATATATATAAATTGCTAAGTTAATAGTTATTATAATCCTTTACATAACTACAGTTGAACCTGTCTATCTCAAATGTGTTTATCTCAAAAACTTCTTTATCTCGGAATTTACTTTTTCCCTGCATTTTTGGTCAAAATTCAATATATTTTCTGTTTATCTCATATAATTTTCTATAAAAACCTCTATATCTCAAATTACAGACTAAAGTGTCAATTACAAATTCAAAGCTCAGTGACTACATTTTGATAATATAAATTGCAATTGAGAATCTTCTCTTGCAATACAATACATAGTTGCAGTTAATGCTGCTTTTCTCTGATTGGCTATGAGTTTTTGGCTTGTGTCTTATTTGTTGAAAAAAGTTGGGCATCAGAATCTATTAACAAAGTATTTAAGGTATGTCAAAAATATTTTATTTATACCTAATACAGATATACAGTAGAGCATCTATTATCCGACCCCCGATTAACCAACCGCATTCTAGTCGGCAAATTCAAATGTCCACTAGTGATGTGGCGCTACAATATTTGGTTATGTCTTGGCTACTTTAATATTATTTTTGTTAAATTTTTGCATGTTTTAGCTGGCAGCACTGGCTCGACCGTGAAAGGGAGGCTAGTATTTAAACCAGGCCTAATACACTATACTAATAATGTATTTTTTCATACTTTTCAGTTATCCGACCAACTCCAGTCCCCAATTAAGTTGGATAATCGATGCTCTACTGTATACTGTATTTGCTATTGTATTAATAAAATACAGTATATCCAATTGAACCTATTACTGTTTACTGTGTAGAAACCCCTATATCTTCAAACCTGTCTATCTTAAATTTTTTTTTTCTTCATTCTCATGAGATTTGAGATAGATAGATTCAACAGTATATTAAAATGAAAAATTTATTAAATGTGTAGTGATTCATATTAAATTTTAATTTGGTCCCCTTTGTCAAATCTGGTTATACTACTAAAGTAATAGGGAATGACAAATATTTTCTGTATTTAAATCAATATTTTTGTTTTATTAATGTGTATAATAACTTCATCTGTATGCATAAATAATATGTATAATCTTAAATCATATTTGGAGTTTGTTTTATTCTTACTGTACATTATATGTTTCTTAAGTCTTACTGCTATATCTGTTCTTATCAATATCTAAAATGCAAGAATTAATTTTTATACAGTTATTGTTTTGCCTAATTTAATGTTCATGCTCAGTATTCTTTGTTTGGAAAAGTCTAATCAAATTTTGTAAGTTTTGTTACAAAAATTTTTTAAAAAAGTTAATTGCTAAGTTGAATCATACTGTAGGTGAAAATACAGTAAAATTTCTCTAACTCGAAGCTCCAAGGGGCAGGAAAAACTGAGTTACAGATGATTAGAGTTAGAGAACAATGGAGTGAAAAATACCCGATTGTAAATAATTTTGTATTTTTCTCTCTCTTGTATTAAATAAAGAATCTTTGATAGTTTTTGTTTTAAGTAGCCCGTATAACACTTTTCAGCAAAGTGTTCAATGTAACTAATGAAATTAACAAATTTGCAAATACATCTTGAGATAGAGTGAGATCCTCTCACTTTGGACTGGAACGTTGTCTGCAAATGGGTGTGGGATAGATACAACTGAAAATTTCATGGAAATCTGGTAATTATGATCATCTTGGATAGAATAAATATTAAAATTCAAGTTAGGGAAGTTGAAAGTAACATAAATTGGTATCGAAAAACATGAAAAACTTTGAGTTAAGGAAATATAAGTTGGAGATGTTAAATCCCTATGCTATTCTATTGAGAGCTACAAAATGCTTCATTTTCTTTGACTTAAAGAGATATTCCAGTTAGAGAAGTTTTACTGTATTAATGTGACTAATTTCTCAAAGAATAATTGATTGAATGACCTATATAAGAATAACCAGATTCAGAAAAATATAACAATTAGGATAATGACATTGTTGAAATAAAAAGTAAAAAAATTTTGTAGGAAGATCTGTCAAAATATATATAAAATAAAGAATAGATATAGAAAATATCAATAAAGAAAAATTTCATTTTTGTTTTTATTAGGAATTTATCCTAAAATGTCATTTATTTGTACAAAAAGTTCTGTACAAAGAGAAAATAAACAGGAATAATTGCCAAAGTTTATTATTAAAAAAGCTATATTTTTAATGTGTGAATTAAATGAATTATTTTAAAAATTAAAACACAATATAATTAAAGTTTATCATATATACATTTTAATAATTCTTCTATTTAAAATACTACAGTGAAATTCTGAAAGAGTAATTTTAGTTTGCTTATTCCTGATTATTATTTTGTCTAAAAAATTTAATCCTTTTTGTAATTGAAAAAAAAGAAATTATTTTAGAAACTATCAGTTTGTCTAGAGGTTGACTGCCAAATTTAAAAAAATTAGATTAAATTAATTTTTACTTTAGAATAGTTTGGAAGAAAAGATGCTTGATATGGAGTGGAACCTTGGAACCTGCAATTCCTGTTAACTGTGTAGATGCACAGTTTAATTAATGCTTTACAAATTCGTAAAAAATATCAAATTTGTTTTAACACACTTTGTAATTTCAAAGCTGAGGATATTGTTTTAAAAAAGCAAAATCATGTCTGATTAATAAATTTGTTTTGGTTTCCCGAATTTCGTATTTTTCTTATTATCTTACTATAGTGTTACGTATACGGTAGAACCCCAATTATCCAAGGTAATGTGGACCAATGCTACCTCAGATAATTGAAGATGTGGATAAAATGGATAACCATAACCACTTCAGATTAAAAATTACAAATTTATATGGTAAAAAATTTATATGGTAGCACTTTTAAGCTACTTTTTATATCTTAGTGAATTCAGTCATGTGCAAGAACATTTTTTACACCATTTATTATAAAGCTAATATGCACAATAGTTTTAACAATAAAATTGTGCATTATCGTAATTACATTTTAATATGATGCAAGAAATTTTAATATGTCTTACATTGAAGCTAATGGACAAAAGATAACAGAAAAAAAATCATTTTGTAATACAGTAGAGTCTACTTAAGACTCGACTATATTACAAAAGCAAGCATAAAAGATACTTTCAAGAATTTTAAGGGAGCATGATGCAGCAATTCCAAGATTGCTGCATCATGCATCCCTTATTTGAAGTCACAATATCACTCAGTAGGTTAATAATAATTGATCCTCTTCACTTTTTCGTGTCTTAGGGCTCTCGTAACTCAAAACGCACTTAGAAATGTTAAAATTCATTATAGTTCTCCCTTATGTGGACTGCTGCTCTAAAAATGCTGGTGACATGACATGACATTTAAACAGACTGCTCTGCTTTCCAGTGCTCTTGTTAACAGGTGTAAAACATAAGGTAGAAAATTAGGAACGTGGGAAAATGCTTTAAGTGAACTGCTTCCTTATCTGATGCTTTGTTAAGTGGACTTGACTATACATGTTGTTGTTTAAACTTCCTTTTATGAATTATAATTTAAGTAAAGTAGGACTAGTGTATTCACTTACAGGTTTGCCTTGGATAATGTGGAACCTTGTCTAATCAGGGCTCGTATCATATTCCACCAAATTCCATTTAGCTTCTTAAACTGCCTCTTCTTGCTTTTCTTGTTTTTTACTGCTCAATTATCTCTCTCATTTTGTTTAATTTGATTTTCAAATATTTGTAATAGCTACATACTTCAAGTGTTAAATTTTTTATTTTTACACTGATGTCTATACTTAATTCATACTGTTTTCTTCTATATTCACAAGTAATTCACACACTTATTGAAGTACATTTGAAAGAGATCATGCAGAAGTTGATTAACCACATGAGCAAATTCACTACATGGTCTATGGGTAACCAACCATTCTATTGTTGATTTGATATCTTCATTGCCATGCTTATTAGTTTCTTTTTAAAATTACTAAAAATGTCATTTTTCAGCTTAACCAGGGAACCCACTACCAGGAAAAATTCTTTAGCAGTTTGACTAATTAGTTGTGAAAAATGTTAGTCAAATTCAGAAAATTTAGTGTAGCTCTATTCTCAAAATATGCTGAATACAAAGTAAAGAATCTCAATATTTTATTATGACATAAAAGTGCCATTAAATGCTACAAATACAAAATTCTCAAATTTTAATTTTGTAAATTTAATGTGTAATAATTACTATTTTTATTATAAATGCAAATTTCTACTATTTCTTATAATTATAAAATTCTTGGAAGTATCTTTTAGTACTAATGAAATATATTAATTTTATTATTTCTTAAATTTAGTATATTAGATTGTGCTTAATTTCATAATCTTGCAGAATTTATTACCGTATATCTCGGCGGATAAGATGATGTATAAATTTTCGTTGAAGTTTTATACTTTTAGCATATATCTGTCCTATAAGACGACTCCAAAACTATCAACGGCCTATGAATTTAGTTTAGATTGGCAATCATTATCTGAATAATAATACTATATAGTGTATATGGAATTATGTCCTATTTGTAATTTTTCCAATGAACAAATTTTATTTTCTTGCATCTAGTGATTTTTGCAAACATTCGCACTAATTCGGGCATTCGGGTAATGAACTTGACTATTTACAAAAACATCCTATGGGCTATTCTATTTTGTGCACATATCCTACCCTCTTCTAGTAAATAATTACGGTTTGTCTGTCTTTTTATAATGGTTTTAATTTATATAAATTTCAATCTAATTTTTTTGTATGTGTCCTATAAGACGACTCTGGATTTTTGGGGCCATTTTTTATGGTTCAACTATCATCTTATCCGCTGAGATATATGGTAATTGAAACGTTTATGTGAGATGGAGTGATGCCATTAAAGAAAATTATAGATGCACAGTAGGGTGTGTTCATAGCCATGCTCCACTATTTCCATGAACAGTAAACTTTTTCATTTATATTTATTTTTTCAAAGCATGTTGAAGTATCTTTCTATTTTAAAAGATGCATCTGTTACAATGGAAATTTCAAAACTGAAGGAAAATCTTTAGTTGTTTATTGGGCTGCAGTTTGAAAAATTGTAGACCTATAAATTCCCACTGTTGTCTGTCTGTCTGTCTGTCTTTCCTTAATCTCAAAAATGGAGTTAGTTAAATGAAAGATGAGACCAGATATGGAAACCTTAGGGGTAAGAGACCCTAATTAACTATGTAAGAACTTCTGATGCAAATCAGAAGTCACATTATTTCAATTAAAAATTTTCCCGTGAAAGGAGTTAGATGACTGACACGACTCTATTAGTAAAGGAAAAGTATGATGTACAGGCGCAAGTCACTACTAATTTGAAGTTGAGAGCATATACTGTATTTTAAGTTAAATAAATTAAAAATATGATTAAAAATTGCAGCCTGGCATTGTGACAATGTCAGAATAAATAATTGCTCTTTTTTTTTTTTAACAATAAATTATTTACAAATATAATTCATAACTTTTGTGAATAATATTGTAGTCAAAGTTAATGTTATAAAAATTGAAAAAAAAATAATTGATTGAAACTACTAATGTTTACAGTTTATTTAAATGATAATAACCAATCCAAAACTTATAAAAGGGGTAAAGAATAATAATTGAGGGAAATTGAAAGTACTTTTTGAAACAGTGATGTGAATTCATCTGCTAAAAGTTTAGGCATGTCGATGAGTCAACTATTATGTCTCGTAAGGCCAGACGTTTCGCTAATTTCGAGTTCGCAAAGCATTTCATTCTATTCTAAATTGAAATCCTTAGTCATTATGAAAAGGGGCACCTACCAAATAGGACTAAAAGACTACATTGATATCACACAGTGTGATAAAGAACATGGAGACTTTGTGGATAAGCTGCAGAATAGAATGAAACACTTCGCAAACTCGAAATTAGTGAAACGTCTGGCCTTACGAGACATAATAGTTGAATTCATCTGTTTCTGTTTTCAGAACTTAATAAATAATAATTTTATTTTTAATGTAAATTAATTTGAATAAATTTTGAGAACATTTGAATCAGCCAGAGTTTTACTGTTTGAAGTTATAATTATATGAAAGACATTTTTTGAATTTTTGCTGAAGTGGGAAAATTAAGGTTGGAAATTTGCTGCATTACACTTAAGTAGCAACTCCACTGGCATAAAGAATACTAAAACTAAAAACAGAAACTGAAAGCAGCAAAAGTTTTTATACTGATTTACAGTAACCAATGAATACATTGGTTACTGTAAACCAAGTATGTTATTAATCATGTGCAATTACATTAATTTCAACTTGCAGTGAAAAATTTAAAATGGCAAAAGAAAGTAGTAGAAAGCATAACTCCAATTTAAAAGCATTTTTAGAAGTAAGGAAGTATTATTGTGTATATAATAAATTGGATCCAAATTATAAGTATATTTATTTTAGAAAACTGTCTGGTTAGCTATTCCAGCAAAATTTTCATTGAAAAATAGTGTCAATAAATTATTTTTAATTCAATTACTTTGTCCAATATCACTTCCTAAGCCTTTTAAATTTCCGGTACTCCATACGAAAATTAACCACTAACTAACGTTTTCGATCGCCTCTGTGATCTTTGTCAGGTTTTATCGACGGTTTTGAAATAGAATGCAAAAAGAATGAATTTTGAAATATTCTTTTTGCATTCTATTTCAAAACCGTCGATAAAACCTGACGAAGATCGCGGAGGCGATCGAAAACGTTAGTTAGTGGTTAATTTTCGTATGGAGTACCGGAAATTTAAAAGGCTTAGGAAGTGATATTGGATATTGGAGTACCGGTATGAGGATTGTTTTTCAATTACTTTGAATAAATAATCTTATTATTTTAGACATTAAAAAGGATTCTGATTGTTATATTTATTAACACTGTAAAGAGTGAAGCCGAAAAAAGGGAAAGTACAGAGAGAGAGAGAAGAAAAAATGTGTGAATGCATCTAGAGGTAGTAGTAGTTCGGACAATGATTTTCAAAGTTATTTTGTTAGAAAAAAGATTTTGAAAATATTTTTGTGATGTGTGTTTGTTCTCAAGTTTAGCATATCTTTTATTTTATTTTAGTTTTTTTTAATATTTTAAAATAAATTTTTCTAATATTTGGTCAAAAAATTCTGGATTCATTCTCATACATTCAAAATAAAATTGTTGATCATACAAATGTTTAATTCACAAAATGCATTTTGTGAATTAAACATTTATTGCATTCTAATCTTTTACACTTACTTGTTAGAGAAAACTCAAAAACAATAGTTTTAGTTTTTAGTCACTTCCAACAACACAAATAAATGTATAGATGACTATAAATAAAAATAAGCAATTTCATTCATATCATCCATATTGAATTTTAATTACCTTTTTGCCTACTAGGCCTATAGTGTGCCTTGATTTCCGTATGTGAAATGCTACGACAGAATACAGAAAATTGAAACTATACAAAATATGAAATTACTGGTGATTTCTGTTTCTATTTTCTTCTGAAAACTTTATACCTGTAGAGTTGTCACTTAACTGCAATTTATTTATAATTTGGGTCTACTCAGATACATTAAGCCAGATTTAAGATCTTGCAAGCAGCGGCGCCGCTAGCTGTTTGAGTGCCCGTGTGCAATACCGATTATGCCGCCCCTGTTTAACTACGACTACCTACGCTGAGCTTGCCAGCTATACCAATATGCCACCCCCTGGACGTGCTGCCCGCGTGCGGTGCACGCCTTGCACGCCCACTTAAGGCGGGCCTGCTTGCAAGTAGCATGTAGTACTTGTTGCTTGTGACAAAATGATATCATTTTGACATGTCCTCTTATGTTAGAGTTATGAGAATAGATGTAGCTACTAAATACTGTATATTAGTCTTTACAATAGAATTTGAAGTTTATTGTTGCATTCTTTTCAATTACATTGATAAATGCAATGAATGCAAGATTTTTTTTTTTTGAGGAGAGGGAAGCATTGATTATATGTGTGGACTTTTGTTAGTGGAATTAGTGGCATATGAATTCGTTCTTATAACTCTACTTACTAATTATCTGTCTAAAATATTAGAAAATATTTGCAGAATCTTTTGAAGTAATTTCTGCATTACACTCAATTAGCAACTCCACTAGTGGTCTATGAACTATTGACGACGTAATTAAAGAGGAGATAGTTTGCTAAAAGTACATCATTGTACAGTACATAGCAAGGGAGGAGTCAAAAGTAGCTCAAAAACTGTGCAAGTAACTAATGAAAGCCTGTATTTAAAATTTTTAAATTACTAACAGCAAGAAAAAATTGAATTATCATAAACTGTGTTTTTATAAATTGAACTTTTGAGAATAAAATTAGGCAATAGATTTCTTGAAAGCTTTCATTTTGATATTTGCTATTTTTTTTAACGCTCTAAATTTTATATCTTACTATTTAAAAGTTTAAGTTTTGTTTTTATAGCTTAAATATTGACATCTAATATAATTTTAATATATTAAATTATAATTATTATAAATTATAATTTGTTATATAAATACACCAAATTCCCAATTATCCATGTGTGGATTATCCACGCATTGTCAAAATAGTAGAATTACTGTAAAATGACAAAGTATCTTAAAAAACATTCAGTTTTTTTGCTTATGCTCAACTGTCAATTGTAAGAGATGAAAGTGAGATGAGTCATTATCTCTGGAATATTATTTTGCAGTAGGCAAAATTGGTGCTAAAAACACAATTTGAAAAATATCCTACTAGTACTAAAATAAAAATATAGTAATGTTCATTTAAAATCTCTGAATAGTTTTTTGGTTAATGTTACCTGTGGTTCCAAAATGGCAGCTCGTCTCTGATTCCAGCAAATAGAAGAAAGGAAACAGTGGGGATGCACGTTCTAACCTAACCTAACCTATTCTAATAAATTACCGTAATTATTACACTCAAACCTGTTTTTGTGCGGTCTTTTTTTTGCGATTTTTTACACGTGCGATGTGTTTTGTGCAATTATTTTTGTGCAGTATACCAATTTGATTGAAATTCATATACCGCACACAAAAAATCACACAAAACAAATCGCACAAAAATAGACCGCATAAAAACAGGTTTGACTGTACTAACAAAATTATTAGAATACGTTAGGTTAGAACGTGTGTCCCCACTGTTTCCTTTCTTCTGTTTGTTGGACTCAGAGACGAGCCGCCATTTTGGAACCATAGGTAACATTAACCAGTTTTTTTAAATAGTTATGAGGGCTATTTTGGATTATCTGTGTTTTCCAGTTTAACACGCACACCTGTGTACTAATATCATGGATAATTGGGAGTTTGACATATGTAATTATTTTCTGAATAAAGGAAAAACTTACAGAAAATAGAATTAAGTATTAATTAGGATGATAGATAATCCTATTAGAAAAATATATAATTATTAAGACAAAATAATTTTGCTATTTTATATTAAATTTATTTTGAGTTTAAATAATAATTTTTTTTTTCATTAAAAATTACAGTAGTGTCTTTATATTATTTATATATTTTCAGAAAAAATTTTTGAAAAAATCTTCTACTTCATATCAGAAATGTTAGAAGGACTTGTTGCTTGGTTTTTAAACACTTACGTAGGTGAATATGTGGAAAATCTTAATACAGATCAACTTTCAATTGGTCTTCTTCAAGGTATGTAAAAAAAATAATTTAATTTCTTTATTATTTATACATTAAATCATTTCTAAAATTAGGCAAATAAAGAAAATTTAATAAATAGAAATGATTGCTGGATTACGTTAAGCTATGTTATTGCTACTAGCTACTAATTAAATTTTAAGTAATTTTACTTAAAATTAGTAGTTATTAGCAGTAATATCTCACAATATAATTTGGCAATCATTTGGCTTTAATCCAAAAATCAGGCTTGTAGACATTCATATTTATTTAATATTTTAACAAAATTATAATTTGTGCAATAATTTCATGTTACAAATCAATCTGTGATTTTAAATATGTACTTCTGTACATAGAATCAGATTTATCATAACTAAATATAAAAATTTGATAAATATATATCAATGCCAAGCTTTAGCTGATAAGATATCTGTATAATTAAATAATTTAAAAGATAACAGACAGTATAATTAGATTTTAAATTTTTAAACAAGATAGAGTTTCGTGATGAGTATGATAAATTTCATAGTGAAAATAATTGCCAGTGGGACTTCTAACAAAAAGTGACATAAAAATTAATAGCTTAAAACAAAAAAATTAATGATTAGATAGCAAATAATGTAAGATAAAAATTTGCTGATTACTTTTTATAAATTTGTAGTTTACAGTTAAAACATATTTTCAACATGATTGCAATAAAAAGTCATCACGAATATACCGTATTTTACGGACTATAAGACGCACTTTTTTCTTCGAAAAATTGCCTCCAAAATTCAGGTGCGTCTTATAGTCCGTAGCATCTTATAGGTATTTTTTTAAAAAATTGCTTAAAAATTAAGGTGCGTCTTATAGTCCGTAAAATACAGTAGTTGTCAATGAGCTTAACAGTTTTTACATAAAGTAAATTTATTATAAAAATATTATAATTTAGATCAAACAGAGTTTGAAGGTAGAAGATATAATTTAATAGTTTAAAAGTGAAAAGTTTAAATAAATAAATAAAAAAAATAGTAGTTTCTTAATGAACAGGTTGCTTGTGAATAAAATGGAATATAGTTGCTTCTAAAACTTCAATTTATAACTGAATATTTTTAATAATATGTTTAATTTGTGGAATTTTATGGATATAGCTCTCAATGGCATAATCTGACATAAAATTGCTAGAATGGAAATAAAATCTTTTCATAACCCATCCCACTGTGTACCCCATCCTTCTGCAACAGCCATTGAAAGCATGGCACTTACTGGTATGCAGTTTAGAAGGTACCATCTGAAAACATTAAAACAATGTTTTTCTATTTTATCTAATTTAATTGTCTGTCTGAATTTCTGTAAAATACTACTACGCTAAGATTTAAATTGTGCATTTGGAATCTTTTAACATTAAAAAAAAATTGTAGTTTGAGTATTATATCGGCCGTTCACAAACCAAATTGATTAACTCCATTTGTAAATCCTTAATATAATCGTTATTATTTTTACATTTATCACGTAACTAATTTTATATATCGTTACATTAAAGCTATGCTTTAATATAATGTATATAAGGATAAATTCTACAATGTTTATTTAAATTTAAAGTTTAAAAGGAATTTTAAAAATAATTTACGTTATCAATTTTTATACTTTTTGTTTTAATGAGTTAATCAATTTGGCAAGTGAGCAGCTCATATATGATCTATCTGAAGATGACATTTTTGAAATATCAAAAGTACTTGCTTGTAGTTAAAAACTTTTCAAGTAAATGACTTTAATGCTGAAAGACAGTGTAGTTTATTCTCATAGTCATAACAAATGATAAAATTATATAGTGATTTTACTATTTTGTGTCTGAAATGCGATTAAATATTATTATTATTATTAATTGCTAAGAATGTTTACGACAAAAGTAACATTAAATTTTAAATAATATTTAATTTGATATTGAACAGTTTTTTATATTCATGACTTGTAAAATATAATTTTTACATTTTCTAGGAGAAGTAGAATTAGAAAACTTGCCCTTGAAGAAAGATGCATTAAAATATTTAGGGCTTCCAATTGAAATTGTAGCAGGTATGCTTTATTTTTTGTGTCAAAAGTTAATAATAATGATGTGTATATTAAAAATTTTGTTTAATTTTTAAAGGAGAATGAAAAGTCAAGGTTTTAAATTGAATTTGATTTGAGATTATAATTGGAATTAACTAACATTTTAAATTAAATTAAAACAGAAAAACATGTTTTGTGGTTTGACTCTATGTTTTTTTCTTTGTACCATAGAGTCATAAATAAGATTTTAAAATGAACTTTATGTTTGGCATATACAAATCAATGAAAAATATTAACAAAAGGAGTTTATGAAGAGCATATTTTGCAGTTTATAGTTAGTTATGTAATACCATTTTATATGGTAATAAATTAGTAATAATGAACTAAATTTTTACGAATTAAAGTATTTTAATAAACTGAAATTTCTGAATTCTGTTTTTGGGAGCCAGAGAAAAGTTGGACTCTTAAATATTGAATGTTAATCTTTTTTTATGAGTAAAGAATTTACAAACAATTTAAATAATTTAAATTTATTGTAAATTTGAAACAAGTTATTGTTTATGTAACTATAAATTTAATTTTCATCATAAATAAAGAAGGATAAAATTTTTTAAAACCTTTACCAGATAGCGAATAATAATACAATGAAGTTCGTTAAAATTAAATTTTGGCCGATGGTATTTACATTAAAATATATATAAATGAAATTTATCGAAGCTACAAAATTGTCTTCATGTTCCATCATTACAAACATCAGTGGCATCCAAAAACAATTTTCAGTTACAGAAATAATACAATTTTCTAATCCAGTTAGCATGATATAAGTTTTAACTCATTTGAATTGATTCATAATATCCTTTAGAGTTGAAACTGAAAACTGTGATTATTTTGAAACATATAAAAAAATTGAGAGTAAAAATTGAAAAAATTTCAAGTTAGTATTTTACAAGAAATATTTAATACAGAATATTAAAATACATATGTATATTTTTAATTTAAATAGGATTTATAGGAAAAATTCGTCTTCATATTCCAATCTACAGATTGAGAAGTGAACCTTGGGTAATAAACATTGAAGGTCTTTATCTGGTAGCTGGTAAAGTATCAAATAATGAGGTAAGTGTTAATTAATAAGGAAAAAATTATGATAATATAGAAATAGACATAATGTATTTCTTTTTCTACTAAAATAACTAAGCTCTGAAGCCTTTGAGCTTAATTATGCTATATAATAAACAGTAATAGTATAAATACTATGTTAAAAAATATTATTTAAAACATTTACTTATTTTTTACAATTTTTCAATGGTTTACAGACATATTTAATACTAAATTTTAAGAATAAATATTGTATAGCTAACTTGAAAGTTTTATTGCATATTGAATTTGATATTATAGTGCTTACAATATAACATGTTAACGTCAGAGAATAGAATACAGTGAAACCTTGTTATTTTTAAACTCAAAGGACCAAAAAAATTACTTTGAAACTGGATTTGAACCCTCTTGAGTTTGAGATTACATTGTGTGATCTGATGAAAACAAGCTCTACTAATGGCTATAAGTACACATTCTATTGTGAATACACATGTGTATTTAATGGTCTTTGGAATTATTGAAACAATAGATTTTTGTGAAAAATGTCAAAAATAATTAAATGCCAAACAGATTTCTTCCATAAAAGTAAAAATAAATTATTTTTTCATTGGCAACATGTACAATGTCTGAATGACCTTTAATGGATGTCCAGTAAATCAACAATGTATAACTGACGAAACCAAAACTATCACTTGGGTGTGGAAACTTTCTTATAAACACATAATATGATGGAAGATTTTGAATTAAATGATATTTTTGCAGGTCACAGGACCAGATAATGACTTTGAATTTCATTGTATGCATATTTTGAATTATCTGAACTAAAATATATGCAAAATTCTATTCTCTTTCCAGAGACTAGACTAGACTTCAAATTATGTGATACTTTGAATTTTTCTGATATCGAAGTAATGAGGTTTTACTGTATATTAAATTATAATTAATCATTTTTCATTCATAGCAATTTAAAATTATGAATTTGCTTCTTAAAACATTTTAAATTTCAGTATAATGAAGAAAAGGAAGAACAAGCAGCCCAAACCAGAAAATTATCACGTTTAGATGTTTTAGAAGCAAAATGGAAGGTATTCAGTTATATTTATGAATTAAATTTATCAAAATTAGTTATTTTGATAAAAGTATCTATATTAACTAATTTCTGAGAACAGATATTCAGGAGTAATTTTCTCCTGTTAACACATTGACTGCCAACTAAGAGCTAATTCAAACATGTAGGCTATGGTTTCTTTTAGAATGCCTCCTATGAATTAATTTCATTCATGTCAACATTTACTGTGGCAGCCTCATTGAGTTCATTGAGAATAGCAACGGAATCTGCCATTCTCTCTATATTCATCATGTAATTGCCATACATAGTGTCCAATGACAAAAAGTGTTTTATGAACTGTGCACTTAGCAGAGCACTTTCAGGTTTCACTTTATTCTGGTCATGCCTAATCTGGTTTAGGGCATTGGCAATATTGATGGTATTAACTAATTTGCTAAAACTAGTGGAAGCAATGATTGCAGTTTTGCATTTGGAAGTTTAATTAAATTTTTTTATTAACTAGTTTGTAGACTTGTGTGGTTTTTGTCCATTTTTCCAACCATAGAACACATTAGTTTCTTATAATAATAGATCTTGAATGTGTGAGTGACACCTTGATCCACTAACTACAAATTTCATGTTGTTTTTGATGTCATGGTGCTTGGAAATAACTTTATCTCCAAATTTGATAGGTTCTCCATACAGTGACAGAGACTCTTGTCTAGAAAAAGTAGAATGTTTTAGTTTTGCTGTCACATTTTTTAAAATCAGTTTCGCCTTTTGTAAATAATAACTTATATTTTACACTTCAAATAACCAATTGGCAATTGAATTGTAAATTAAAGTTGTGGAAAATTTTTGGGATTAAACTATAGTATATAAAATATTGGGTGATTATAATTAAAGTACCTCTATTCAATTCTATATAGAAGGATAAGTACTACTATTAACATTTGAAAAGTAATCTGTATTTGATAGGTTATGATGGACCCACACGTTACTGAAGTTGCTAACCTTAACTTCTGAAAGACTTCATATGACTTGTTTAAATAAAAAATATCTTGTAAAAATACTAGAATAATTGCTTTTGTGTGATAATAATGTGTCTAAATTTTGGCAACAGATTGTATAAATTATGTTCTGTAAATATTGTGTTTATAGAAAAATTATTGGGCTGCAATTTGAAAAAATTGTAGACTTGTAAATTCTGCCTGTCTGTTCATCTGTCCTTCCTTAATCTCGAGAAAAGAGTTAGATTGAGAAAGCTTAGAGGCAGGAGGCTTCTGAGCTTTCTCAATTAACTAAATACAAACTTCCGGTTTGAAATGGACGTTACTTTACTTTGATTCAAAATATTTTCCTGAATGAAGTTAGATGACTGACACAACTCTATTGCTAACAGGAAAAGTATGATGCACAGGGGCAAGACCACCACTAAGAGAATTGAGAACATTGTGACGAAAAGTTGCAGCCCGGTATTGTGATGATGTCACAATAAATAATTGCTTATTAGAATTAGTTTGGTTTATTGCTTACACTCACAACACGTGAGTGATCTGTCAAGAGGGATGCATCCTGGAAAGACTTTTATGGGAAGTTGGATCCTATTTAGGGGTTACTTATGTGAAGAAAACCCAGAAAAACTCCACATGGCCATGTTGTTGGCCATGCCTGAACCCATGATTACCAGTGTTTGGTGGTTTTATGCACTTGGCTACCGGAGGGAATTTATTAGAATTAAGAAAGTACTGTTTAGAAATGAAAAAAACCTGAGTCATTAGATGTGGGAAATTAAATACTTGTAGACTTTTCACAGGGTAACACTTTCAATTCTATGCATGCTAGTGCTATACATTACCTGTCTCAGTAATGATACAGTGCATCTGTTTTGTGCTATATTATTGTCACAGTAATTAAGTGAATATAATATATATATATATATATATATATATATAAATTAATTCCTTTTTTAAAAGAATTATAGCTTAGTTATTATTATTTTGTTAAATTTTTTGCCAATCATGGTGCTATATGTAAATCAGCAAATCAAATGTAGTTAGAAATTAATTAATTTATAGAAATTCGATAGATATTTTGGGGTGGGATGTATGACATTATCTAAGAAGTATGTAAATGTAACTGCCGAGTTTCATAGCAATTAGTCAAACGGCCTAGGTGTGTATAGTAAACAAACAAACAAACATTTTCATTTATTATAATGTATTAAAATTTTTAGAATATTTGTGTATAATAAATTTTCTATGTTTTCAGGCTGAGTTTGAAAGACAAGATGAATCATCATCATATTATGCACATTCTTATTTATCATGGCTATCATATGGAACATCATTGATGTCAAATATCATAGAAAATTTACAGGTATGAAATTTATATAGATGTTTAAATTATACATATTAAATTAAAATTAAGTGCATTACATTAATATCATTAAGGATGATATTAATGTAATACAGTCAAATCTCTGAACATTGGTCACTGATGGGAACATAAAAACTTGGTGTTGTTTGCAGTTTATTTTTTATGCATTTAAAAAAAAATCTGAAAAAATGTCCACTGTTTATAAATGGCCATTTTTGGAGGTTCAGCTGTATAAGAATACTGCTGATATTTATTTATTTTTTTAGATGTAATGCTTTTATAAGTATAAGTAAACATGTACAGTGATTGGATTCTGGCAAGAAAACTTTAAAATCATCATATATATTTTCGTAGTTAATAAAAAGTACATGCAGTTTTCAAAATATATTTATATAATGTAAATGAAATACATAGAAATAATCAATATAAGTTACAAAATAAATTTTTAACAGAAACTTTATTTTGCTGTTGCAGAAATTTTCAGTTACTAGAGTGAATTCAATATATTTTAATTTAAGTTATAATAAAATTATAATGAACTTTTTGCATTTGATTTTTTCTGATAAACTAAACTTTTTATTATATTATCAAATAACTTGAAAATTTATATCTATATTTACTGTTAATGGAACTTGGTTAAAAATGTAAAATGTGATTTATTTATAAAATTCAATAAAAAATTCAATCATAATAATATTATTTAACTGGATAATTTATTTATTTCTCCTGATTTACATTTAAATTGTACCATACATATTGTCAAACTTCTTTTGATACATTAATTTGTATTGTAAGTCTAGCTCTTCAGTATACTATGTATTCTGTTTAAATTTTTCATATCTGCTATATTTGATTTTTGTTTCTTTATGTCCAGTACTCTTTACCCATATTCATTTTGTTAAACAAATCTGAAATATAAAATGTAAATCTCTGCTTACGTTTTTCACTTCTGTTTTGTTTCCTTAATGTATTAAACAGTACATCATTACATAATTTAATATAATAAAATTTGCTGTTGCTTTCTTGAATTTCTTTAGATAAAATATATACTTATTAAATATAATGGTTTTTTATAGTTAAATATAAAAGACATTCACATACGTTATGAAGACAGTTTCTCTCAGGGTAATACTTCATTTGCTTGTGGAATTGTTATACAACAATTATCCGCTCAGAGTACTGATGAGTATTGGGTAAGTTTGTTATACTTAAGTATAATTACCAAATTGTTATATTAAAATTATTTTTGAATAATTCTGAATATTAGTATTTTATATATATATTTTTTTTTCACATGAATATTTATAGAATTCAGTCTATATATGTAATGCATCTTATATTTGATGCAGAGTTGTGCCACTAGTGAACAAAGGAGAATAAGCTCTGAAGTTTTGAAAATTGTTTCACTTACACTTTATGTTGAATGGTTACCCAGAAAAAAATATTTTCATGATTTATTGAACTACCTTTGTAGTATAATTCAGGATTGGTTTTCTACATAATTTATATTCTGGGGTCTAAGTTTTTAAATTCAAGACTTTTTCTTTAAAATTACTAATAAATTTCCATTGTTACTGTGGTTTGAAAACTACACTTTGTAATTTTGTTTATATAACTGATATGTTCTTTAATTTTTTATTTGAAAATACAAAAATTGTGTTTTATGATTTACAAGAATATTAATTTAACCAATAATGAAAGGACTAATTTGTAAAAATTTTTTATATTAAAATTGACAAATAAAAGAAATTTAAATTCTTAAAATATTTGAATTAATTTAATAATTTATTTTCATTTTTAGATACCAAAGTTTGTCATAAAAGATAAAGTTAATGTCATGTGCAAATTATTAGAAATTGGTGGACTTGGTATTTATTGGAACACTGATGTAGAATTAATAGGACATCTTCCAATAAATGAATTGACAGTATGTATAAAGTTATTTATAATTTGATATTGGATTAAAAAATTAAATAATAATAAACAGAATTTGAATATTAAACTATATAAATAATCTCAACAAGTAATGTATTATAATTGAATTATTACATTTTAAATAAATTAAGCTAAGATTTCAATTAAATTTAATAATTTTAAACATTACTGTCATAAGCAGATTGTGGAACAAACATTCAATAATGTTAAAAATGGCACAAAGACGCACATTAACATTTGTGTTGGCATTGAATATATTATCAATGCAGTCAAATCAGTGAAACCTCAAACTATTCACTTCATTAAGTCTGATCTCATAGAAGGTGAAGAAATTCATGTTAATGATAACACTCAAACAAGCTAATAATTATGGCATTTTGTGAAACCATGTCCTTTTTGTATTTGATATATAAGGACTAACTTTATACTGTATTTTGAAGACACATGGCAAATTGCCATGTCTTCAAAATACACTATAAAGTTAGTGCTTAATATGTCAAAGCTGGTAATTAGTTCAATATGCTAATGTATGCTGGTATTAGTTCAATATGTAATTAGTTCAATATGCATCATCACTGATATAAATTGTTCATATGAAGACTTTATCTACGCAGATAATTTTATGACAGATTCCTCTGAAATATTAACTGATGAACAGCTGATTGAAAAATATAAAAAATTTAAGGAAAACTTCTTCTGTCAGAAAAGGTTCATTGTCTTGAGGATTCACTATATATACTTATTATTATTATAATTTACACTTTCTTGGATTTGTGGATTATTATAACCAATGAAACTCATTGACCATTTTAAATGAGGACTCTTTATTATTAACTAAAATGTCCTTGTTTAAATGAAGTTTTGAACTTATTATGTAGTATTTGTTAGGTAGTATATATTAAAAAATTAAATGTTTTGCATATGTAATAATTTATAAATTCTGTAGAAAAATAATTTTTACTGTAAATCCTAGTTTTATTATTTCTAGTTTGCATTAGAAGTCAGTTTTTATTTCTCATTGTGAAAGTAATTATTAAAATATATAACTTATGTGATTTTAACATGATTTTTAGGAATTTAGCCATTATGATTAAAATCTGATATTAAATATTCTATTCAAAATAATTTTTTGTATCATTGCCTTATTTATGAATTTTATGATAAAAACATTTAATAAATTAATTTGAGTATAAATGTAATATGTGTAAATAAGACTATTTTATACATAGTTGCAGATGAAAAAACTTACAGAAAATGACAATTCTGATAATATATCAAAGAAGCACGAATATATACTTCAACCCGTTAATCTGAAAGCCCAATTGAAACACAATTGTTCGTCAAAAGAGCTACGGTCAAGACAAAATCCACGCCTGATATGTGATTTGCAGTTAGAAAACTTTCCATTGAGATTAAATGAAGTAATATGAAGTTATTTGATTTTAAATATTAAATGATATTTAAAATAATTATTAATTAAACTATAAATTATTTAATATATACATATTTATCTGTAATAACATAACAATTGTTTTTTCACATAACTGTAAGCCTATTATTAGCTTATAATTAGCATTCATTAAAAACTTTCCATAATTTTTATTATGATTTTTGATTATATTAGTTTACTGAAGTAATAAAGATATCACTAAATAATAATAAAGGAATTTAAATATCAGTTATGAAAGGTTAACATAGTTTTTTTTCCTTAACTTTTGATATATCAATTTAAACTTTTTTTCAAATTCAGGCTGTTTTATACACATCTAAGAATTTTTTATTTAAAAATTAGAAACAAATTCCATTAAGAATTAATAGTTAATAGTTATTAAAGTATCATATAAGAATTATAAAAATTGATATTTTGAATGATTTTATCAAAAAAGATGTTTTTTAAATAAATTTTAAATAAATCTAGCAATGTATTTGTAATCTATACTAATATTATAAAGAGGTAAAGTTTGTAAGTTTGGATGTAGGAGGTAATCTCCAAAACTACTCATTCAATTTCAAAAATTTTTTCACCAATATTTAGAATGGACTTTCAGGGTGGACATAGGCTGTATATTATTCCATTAAACATTCATATAAATTAAAAGATATCATCTAGGTAAGCATTATATTTCTGGTGTCAGTGGGTGGCGAGGGGCAAGATGCGTACGTAGGTACATATGCATCTTGCCCCTCGCCACCCACTCCTACGTACGTACGTAGGAGATAGGTAACCACACGGCGCAGTCGCATGGTCGGCGAGATATGCAGTGCACGTGTCTGAAATTGTGTTAGCGTTGACAAATACCTACAAGAATTTAATGCAAAGGTATTTCCACAACTTCCTTTTTTATTTTCCCGACGTGTCAGTAATTTATCCTCATTTCATTTATTGTATTTTACCACATAATACTCACTTAACTTAAATATTCGCATACAATTATATGTTGTAAAGTAATTTTTTGCAACCATACTTCTCTTCTATTTTGTTGTATTTAATTGATTATCAATTACACTCAAACCTGTTTTTGTGTGATTTTTTATTTGTGCGATTTGTTTTGTGCGATTATTTTTGTGCGGTATATGAAAATTTCAATCAAATTGGAACATAATTGACTTCTGTAAAATTTTTTAAAACTCTATTGGATGTTTTCTATGACATCAGCAGGTTTTTTCATCTTTTATTCAGTAAAATTTTTTTCTCATACCTTTTTTCGGTCCCCTGGTATTTTAATAGCATAAAAATCAGAAATAGTGTGTTAAATGTAGACTGCAGGTGTGAAATTTCAGGCCTTGTTAAAATGACAGAATAACACTTTGCAGCTATATTTATTAAATAAAATCATTTTTTAACGATTATTTTTAACTTTTTATATAGTTTTTCTGTAAAACCACTTTTTGGGAGGGTGTTTATTTCGCTGGAATTATTTCCCGGCAAATTTTTTTAATGTTAGATTCGTATTTAAGTGGAAATAATTAATTAATATAAAAAATAAACTTTTTGGAGGCTTTTTTCCCCGTTAGGAATTGCAGAAAAAGGCCCAAGGAGTTAAAAAAGCAATTCCTAGTTATTTCATATGGTTTTGAGTTATTTTCTACGTGTGACTTCTTTTTATGCGGTTCCTATTCACCGCATAAAAAAAATACTTTTTAATTGTGTTGCGAAAACTATTTTTTATAGCTACTCGTGAAGTTTTGTGTTTTTTTATAATTTTTTTATGCGTTTTCTTTTATGTGGTCCCTATTCACCGCACAAAAACAGGTTTGAATTTACTGTATAATAACGACACCATGCCTAAAAGAAAATCACAACTTTCATGGCAAACCTCTCGGACAAGAGCAGCTAAAATACATCGAGTGGAGGAGTTCTCCCTTGAAACTAAGCAGCGTCTTGCGAGTCATAGAGAGTACATATCACAAGTGCGTGTTAGGGAGTCCAGTACTGAATGCTCGCAGTGACTCGCTTGCCAAAATATAAGAACATTGCAGGCCCATGCTAGGGAATCTAGCTGTGATCTCTCCGAGCGGCTTGCTAGCCTTAGACAGCATGTCTCAGATGCACGTGCTAGGGAATCTAGTGCTGAACGCTCCCAGTGCCTAGCCACAGAAAGACAATGGATATCTATGACTAGAGTGCATAATCGAATTGTTGCTCACGGGAATAGATTGGCTTTCAGTTATGATCCAAATATAGATTATGCTCAGCAAAACACTGTAAAAATTGGACAAATGAACAAAACTTGCCCTAAGTGCTTTGCTAAAAAATGGAGTGATGAAGCAAATGGTATGTGTTGTGCTGGAGGCAAAGTGGTTCTCCGTAATATACAGGAACCACCACAACCAATAAAAGATCTTTTGTCAGGCAGTCATCCATTATCTGCACATTTTTTAAATAACATACACAGGTATAATACACTGTTTCAGATGATGTCATTTGGTGCTAAAAAAATTCACAAAGGAAACTTTATGCCTACATTTAAGGTAGAAGGACAGGTGTACTACCTGATTGGTAGTCTCCTCCCACCTTCAGGTCAAAGTTTGCAGTTTCTACAGATTTATTTCATATCTGATGCCGATCAATTATCATTGTGATCTAATATTGCTTCCAACCTAAAAATAGATTTAATCAATGAGTTGCAGTCTACATTAAGCAGCCATAATATATATATTTGCAGTTTCAAATACAACTTAGAGCATAACTTTTTATTGGACAACTTAAAATTAATAATTAAGGCTGGCAAACATCCTGAGGATTCCAATGATTCCCACGGACTTCCCGATATCTTTCAAACGGCTGCAATTTTCCGTGAAAACATCGTTTGCAATGACTATTAATAAGTCCCAGGGACAAACTTTCTCTTTGGTTGGAATCAACCTACGAAAAGAGTGTTTTTCCCATGGCCAACTATATGTTGGTTTATCACGAGTTGGAACTCCAGAGAAACAGTACATTTTGCTACCAAAAAATAACACGATGCCAAACATTGTGTACAGAGAAGCTCTAAGCCACTAATAAATTTAAATACGTCTACCACAGATAACAACAGAAATTACAAAATACAAAAGAGTGGAATATATAATCGCAAAAAACAACAACATTACTAAAAAAAATCGCACAAAAAATTACAAACAAATATAAGAAATACAAAAAAACACTAAGAAAATTTCCCACGACTTTCGTGTACATGTTAAAAAAATTAACAATGAAAATTTATGTGATTTTTGAATAAAAATACTTACTTTAGGAGAGTGATAAAAATTTGTATATTGATTTTTTACTGATACTGTTATAGTCACAAACTGAATTCCACGTGGGCAAAACCATGGGCACAGCTAGTTTAATGATAAAAAGAATTTAAACATGTTTAAATTTAAAAAAAAAATTCAGAATTATAATGATTTTTACATCGTTGATATCAAACCAAATTAGAAGTTACAAGAAAGTATTTATGACAAATATGTTTTTTATAAATTGCTATAGCTTTGAAATAAAAAATGAAATAGCTGTGTTCTTAGATTTTGTTTGTCTTGGTTTATCATATTTTTTTATAATATAAAAATGGGAACTACAAACTTGTCATTTGTCTTAAAAAAAAGTAAATAGATCAATCATAAATTTAATTCCATACATTGAGTTTATTTAAACACAGACTCTCCCAAGAATATTTGAAAAATGAACTTTGTGTTGATTTTTTGTATTTTCTGCCTAAGTATTAGTGATCAAATCCAGAATAAGTTACTTGATTTGTTTTATCTTCTAATATCTGTTTGAAAGTTGTAATTTATAATAAAATTGAAATATATTTCATTTCTAACATGTATTGTTAATGTTTGTAATAACAGTACATAATATTTATAATAATGTCTTCATATTTTATTTCATTTGGCTTTGAAGTATTAAAAATGTTTTTGTTTTAGTTTCAGTATAGTCAAATGGTACAAATGTTAAAAGAACTAGAAAGATTGGACTCTTCTTGGAAATTTAGAAAATGGAGACCAAATGTTTCTGTCAAAGAAGAGTAAGAAATTATTTTTATTAATTATTTTGTAATCTGATTTGAAATATAAAAGTTATTTTTATAATTTAAGCTTAGGCATTTTAATAATTTATGAATGTTAAATTTAATTATTTTATTAATATTTATTAATAAATTCTATTTACTATTATGAATTAGTATGTTGTATTATTTTTACAACACAGCTAATTAACATTTAATAACAAAAAAATTGAAAATGAATGAATCTTAATATTAAAAATAAGTTATTGAAAATTAAGTAGTATTAGTTTAAAAGGTTTTTTAAGAAAGTTATTGTTAACATGATGAAAAATTTAAAGTAAATTAATATTGATGAAATATTGGTAAATTGAATAAGGAATTTTATTTATTTTAGTTATTAAATGTAAGTCAGGAAGGAGACTACTTTGGTAGAGCTATATAATAAAATTTTACACTTGCTCTCTTGTTGTTTGATCAATCCAGCAACTCTGTTGTCGCACTATGTTTTGTATTCTGTTGCATCTGTCTCTTAGATATAATGTATATGTAAATTATTATTTTTGATATATTTATCAGAGATAACAGCAGTTACAATATTTTAAAAATTATACATTAATTATAAATTAAATCTCTCTATAAATAGTTAACTATTGATATTTAATTTTATAATATGACTATTTAAATGAATAATTGTTGAATAATTTTAATTTAGATATTAAAAAATTTTGTAAACCATTAAACTGAAAAAATTATATTTAATGACAATAAAAATTAAAATATATTCTAATTAATTTTTAAATGTTTTAAAATTTAAATTTACTTTAGTCCAAGAAAATGGTGGAAATTTGCAATTCAAGCTCATTTAGATCCTATTAGCAAGTGCCATCAAAAAAAGACATGGGATTTTGTTTTACATCGTGCTTGCAATAATGTGAAATATTGTCAGATCTATTATATATATCTAACAAAGCCAGATGGTTTAACAGTAAATATGAAAGTAAGTCATTTTTAAGTCATTTACTTTAACCTCTACTATATTTCTTCAGTTCTATAAATATAGCTTCAAAATAGTTCTGTAAATTTGAAAATTTTCAAACATATTCTTACATACTAGAAATTTCCCATCAAGCATGATGAAATACTTTTTATGAGAAAATAGAGATTGAAAAATTGAGAAGTGTAGAGATTTCGAGAAATTCAAGAAGAGTTGCTAATATTTCTACAAATTAAGTAGTTTACACTATCTGTTATATTATAGAGCAACAAAACAAAATTTCACCTGGAGTGGACAAAAATAGTAGAAGTTATAGAGAATTCACTTACACACACACAAACAGATGATGACCTTTATATTAAAAAATATTAAAATCTTTCTTTATACGATTTTTTAAAAGATTTCCTTGCTGTCTTACCTTACCAATGTTACTCTTACACTTTCCCCTAGGTTTCTTCTTTTTTTGACAAAATAGCAAGTTATTTTAATTCCGTATTATTAAAACAAAAATGATTTGTATGTACGTTAGATGAGTGATAACACTCTAAATAATGGGCTCGTTAGGTCATTACTTTTGATTGAATAATAGAACATCACGTGGTCAATGTGGAACGATTTTTTTTTAAATTTGGTATAGAATTGACACAATGTGGCTATCTTAAGTTTATATTTTAAAATTTAATGAAGTATGTTTAAAATATGCCATTTGCCAAAATATTTAAAAATGCAACTGAAGGGAAATTCTTTTGTCAAGCATGAACTAAATGAGGTCACTGATGTTACTACAACATAAGTGTGATTACTGATCTAAAATCGATAATACGTTTATTCTATAGCTAATATTTCCACAAAATAAGTAGCCTATACTTTCTGTCAACATAAAACTAATATAACCAAAATTTCATTGAATTGGACAAAAATTGCAGGAGTTATAAGGAATTCACACATGCACAGATGACTGCTTTTATATTAGTAATGTGTATATGTATACTGTTTATTAATATCTACGAAAATTACTTCACGAATTCATTTATATATATATATATATATATATATTTGGAAAGTTACTTCACGGTAAATAAATGGGCACAGGGCTTTATTTTATTTATATTGGTGCTGTATAGAAATTATTTTGTTGTTTTAACATTATAACATTATATTTACAGAAGTTATTTTGAAAGTTAAAAGTTTTGATACTAAGGACTGGTTGCATGAGTTTTTTTTAATTTTGAGGTTAAATGCACTTGAGAAACTGCCAGCTAAGTTGATGGGCTGATTTTGTTGGTTAAAATTTATTCTATAGATTAACAAAGAAACAAGGTGGCTAATTAGCTTTGATTTTGATGTGGATAATCTTCATTTATATTATTTAAATAAAGTTTACTCTAATATTAACAGAATATTTATAAAAAATCAGATCTTATAATAATTTTCAAGAATTGATTTTGATTTAAAAAGCTACAGTTTTATGTTAATTGTCAAAGTTAAGTGAATTGCACTTTATATAACATAAAAATTAACCATTTCTTATTATACAGTATGTATACAGTGTTAAACTATTGTAAATAGTATCTGCCAAATGAACTAATATATATTTTTACCTAAACTCCAATCTATCCCATGCTTTCACTTATTCATTTTTCACTTCTCCATCTTGTTTACCATTGCTCTTGTTAATGAGACCATGCAGTAAGAATTTTTTGGATTATTCTTTAGATTAGTGTCGGGGTTACATTTATTTCATAGACAATTAATTTGTAGTTAAAATGGTAAGCAACTGGCTCTAAGAGTCAGAATTTTATATCAGTTTATTGGAAAGTTGAATAAAAGAATATAAACTGGATATTTTTTAAGACATAATAACAAATGCTACTAACTTTTTGATGAAATTGGTTAAAATCTGAGATCATTAGTTTGAAAAAATTGTCTTAAATTTCACTAGATCTAATATCATAGGGTTAAATCTTCCAGACAGTGGCTTTGGCTATTATATACAAAGACAATCAAAAAACAGTTGAAAAATTAAAAATAATCATTACAGTTCATTTATATCTCATCTTGAATAAAACATTATACAAACGTTTGACAGTAAATAAGTTGCTATATGTAATGAACATTTGTGGTAGATATGTTCATCACTTATTTAAATGCACATCTTTGAATGCATTGCTATTATTATAAAATATATTTTTTAAATGAAATTTTGCTATAAAAAGTTTTATTATAAATGATATGTGAAAATCCATTAAATGAGATTGCTATTTTTTTGGCTGTAAAACTTTGAATATTTTAAATTTATAAAAGTTAATTCACATATATTTAAAATGATAAATTTGTCGTTTTAAATTATGTGAATTAACTTTTATAACACTTGTAGCCATCCTATAAATATAAGATTGTGTTTTGTTACTTGTCTTATTTATTCTATTCTAAATTTAATCTAGAATATTTGAATGTTTTTTTTTTTAATAGGAATATCCCCTCTCTCTCTCCAGTACATTAGAATTGTTCTAAAAAAGTCTTTAGTTTTTCCTGGATTGATATTCTCCATGATTATTTTTCTTTTGTTTTATTTTCACATTTTTCTTCAATATCATTCCAATTAAAAATTGGAATTAAGTTATCTGTTAAACATGAAATTTATTGTTTAAAATAATAAAATTTTGTTCAATATTTTTCATTTTATATTTAAAAAGTGTAATTTTTTTTGAAAATTATTTGAAGTAAATGTAAACAGTTTAAAAATTTCTTATTAATTTTTATTAATGCTTTGTTTTGATTTAAAGGCAGAAAAAGATGAAATAGAACAAGAATTGGATTTTGACGGATTATATATATTGCGTGGATTGACAATGGACAAGATTCAGAAAGAATATTCTTTAAAGGTAAATATTTTTGTTTTTAAAATTTTAAGATCCAGAAATCAGTTTTAACTTTAAAAATGATACACTTAATCATATTAATAATGTAAATTTTAAGTTTTACAAAATATATATAAAATAAATTCATTGATATCAAGCCAATAAGAATTTTACAAGTTTAACTTCATTCTGATTCTGAAATTTGATTGCCACGAGCTTAAATAAAAAGGGTTTATCATAAAATAAATTATTCAATCTTTATTAAATCACAAGTCATAAGTCACTAGTAAAATAAATTACCACTTGTGATTACAAAAAATCGTTTTAATTATATATTAGTATTTGATAGAAGAATATTTATAACTTTTTAGTTTTATATGTAAAAAGCAATTTAATCATAAATTACTTGGTAAAAGAGATGTTATGTGAGTGAGATATTGCTATACCTATTATAATGAAAGCTGGATTAGTTACATATTTTTTTGGATTTATTACAGGTTTTTCCTTGTATTAGCATCACAATCTGTAGACATTCTCTTGTATTCCTCTTCAGTTGTGACATTTTATATTTTCCTTTGCCTTTCTTAGCTGTTATGTTCTCTAGCAAAACAGGACAAATGATTTTTTTTTTCATTATATTATATATTGTACAAAGTGTTTACAAGGAAAAAAACTATCAATCAGACAATTTATATACAAATCTAAACTTTTTTTTATTAAATTCAATATTAAAGATAATGTATAATATACTTACAAATGTAAATGTATGCTGTGCCATTAAATTTAATTTTTTGCTTATAGCAGCCCATGTTTTTTTCTTAATAGAAATGCTGACAACACAATCAGTTTTCTTCCATTTGATGATATCTTTGTTTGTGGTCACCAACGCTGTTAAATAATGTTTTCATTGGCTGTCATGAATGATTTCTCTATTTAGATGTCATAATTTACACTTAATAGTTCCTATAACTTCATAAAAATAATAAAATAAACATGTTTGGATGCAATATCAAGCAACTATACATAATGGTGACTGTGATTACACTACAGTTTAATGACAAAAGTATGACACATTCTCTGATATGTACACTTATGTTAGTCACTCGTTTGAACCTCACTTTATATGAGGATGAGTGCAGCTGAGTAAGAAATAAGAAAAATGTAAGGTTAGGGTAAGTGCTCTTGATTGATATTTCTGAATTCCATTCTCATTGTTATAAATTAAGGTTCATTCTTAGAAATAAATTTTGAACTTTAATACCACTGTGAAATGGTTAACAAAATATGGTGCTTAAATGTAATTTTACATACAATTATAATAGAAAATTCTCACCAGTTATAAAAATGAGAAGTTGTAAAGAGATTTACTGTAAAATAGGAGATCTACTTTATTGTATTACCATCAAAATCATTGGTCTTCATCAACAGTAACATTTTTTAATAAAGGGAAACAAAGCTTATTAATAAAAATATAAAAAAAATAAATAAAATGTTCAATGTAAATGTATACAATAAAAACTGTTTGAAGAGTGGTTATTCAGTTCTCTTCACATTTCTCTTGTTGAAAGTTTAAATTTTGATGATCCCTATTGCAATAAAATTTTAAAATTTTTAAATAATTACTTTTATGTTGTATATTTATCATATAAGCCAATGTTTATGAAAATATTTACTATCATTTCATTTAGTTTTCTTCCATTTTTATATTAAATTTTGGCATTTTTAAATATGAAGTTAGTTTTAAAAGTAGTTTTTCCCTTTTGCTTAGAATGTTTATTTTGTATATAAAGAGCTAATTTAGCATAACTCAAAAGTAGGATAATTCTTCTAGAATCAGTTAATTTTGTAAATATGCAGATTGTTTATAATTGGATAATTTGGTATGACTAGAATTTGACTATGAAAAAACAGCATTTAATATGTTTGTTATATCAAAATTTGAGTTATTTTTAGCATTTCATTTTTATATTTTTTATAATTATTTTATAAATATTTAAATAATTTATTAAATAACTTTTTTAAATTTTTAATTAGAAAGCACAAGTTGCCCAATTTCAATCTCAAGGAATACTCCAACGTTGGTTTCCAGGATGGACTGGATGGTATGCTGCAACAACAGATATAAATGCTGAAAATGGAAATGAAGAAACAAATAAAACAGATAAAATTGAAGAACTTGAAAATTTAACAACTAAACTTGGTAAAATTTTATATTTAAAATTGATATCTACACACAGATTTTTGAAAGCATATCTGTAGCATGTTCGATAGTTGTTTAGCTGTATCTGCTATATGGATTAAGGAAGAACTATTTAGAGAGCTTAAAAAAAATCTGAGAGGAATAGCTTTTAGCACACTCAAATAGTATAGTTTAAAGTTGCTGAAAATGGCCAGTGTTGTAACCGAAATTAGAAATAGTGCTTATTTTGTTTAATAAGTAACCATAATAAAGCTTACAAATGTGAGTTTTGCTGTCCTGTTATAGGATATAAATTATGTTGAGCCTTAGTGATTGTCCTATGCAAATCTCAACTTAAGAAAAATGATATGCTTTGTTGAATGGTGAGTGTTGCATGGGTCTCAACAGAGAGTGACAATGCTCATAAACAGATTAAGCATCAGCTGTTTATTTAAACTGATTAAACAGAAATCATTGGTTTCCATACCTATATACAAGACAGAGCATCACACTTGTGGTTGTGAAGTATGAAGTAATTGGATTGCTGATGACTTCACCATGAACATATTCATTATAGTTCAGAAAGTTCTGGAGACTTGGTACTTTTTATGTTTTTTCTTCCAGTAACAATGGCTTTTGAATCTCAGTTTAGCTGAGGTATTTCATACTTGACCTAGGTCGATGACTTTTTTTTCCAATGACTCCGTTTTTCTTTCTTCTACTTTCAACTTTGTAATTTCTTTTCTTAGATCTAACTGATCGAAATCAGTTTTTGGGCCAGCTTGCCCTTTCTAACCAATAATAAAAAGTTTGTTGTTTTCTATTTCTGGGTAAAAACTTGCTTTGTCATCCACCTTTCTTTATTTCCTGTGAAAGACTATAACTGGCAGAAAGGCTTCCATTAAGTTGATTTGGTTTTTTAAGAAACTTTTAAGTTTCCATTAACATAAGTTTCACAAATTTGAAATCTCACACAGATACCTTCTTTACAACCATTACTGGCTGGTGCAGATATTTTTATACAACTTATTCCTCTCATATCTGATATCTTTCTAATTTAAACACATACAAGACACTTAAATCAGCATACCTTAAATTACTAATTTTTACTGATGTTTCATCTGTATATAACAGACATCTTCAGGTATATATAGCACAGAACAAAATGGACAAATTAAAATTGAATAAGGTAATATATACCAGTTTTGGAAAGTTATTGATATCTCTCTAATTTAAAAGACTATAATTTCCTGTTCAAATGAATTTTATCATCTCTGTTAACAAGTTTTAAGGACAAATATTAGTTATCGCTACTAATAGCTTTTCCTGTAGAATTGTATGTAGAATGTTCAAGAATTGGAAGGAAGAATTGTTCCTATTGGAAAAAAACACAACATTATGTTTGCTGAGGTATTCAATAACAGTGTTAATTATCCCTATGCATGTGTCTTTTTGAGAATCTTGGATTATGCATTGATAAAGAATACAGAACTATTTAGCTACTTTTTATGTATCTTTTGTTAACTGATGATTACTTTTTAGCCTGCAATGCCAGATATATCTGCTAATGATTTACTAAATTGAATTCATAATTTTATAAATTTAATATATTGAAATATCTGTGTATTTAATAGTAAATACCAGGGCTGGATTATTGAATAGGCAAAGTAGGCAAATGTCTAGGACCCGTAATTCGGAGGGGCCCAGCTTCGGTGCAGAAGATTTCTCTGTTTCGATTTCGAAACTTGAATCGAAATTTGATAGGACAGAAAAGTCTGTATTTAACAATTCTTACTAAGCTCCGCTGGACTAGCCGTTACCCAAAAATAAAAAAAAAAAGGTCAACAGCCACCCATGCATCAGAAGTAATGTACGCCATGGGATTTCTCGTGCCATCTACTAATATTCCTAGGGCCACTGCCACTCATACGTTGCGACATCGCATGTTTGATATAGCGCTCAAGTGCGAAGATATTACAATTCAGTAGTGTTTTATAAAAGAGTTAAAAAGTTATGGGTGACACCACGATATCCGCGCCGGGTGTCACCCATGCTAGCTACGCTAATGTCACATTATATAAGATTTGTTTAGATGCAACTTATTTCAATGGGGCCCCATTTTAAATTTTGTCTAGGGCCCGCTAGAGGCTTAATCCGGCGCTGGTAAATACTATAATATAATGTAGACATCCATAAACCCAGTATTTAGATTAATACCAAGTGATTGCTGGATTACATTGGGCTATTTATCAAGAAATGATGCCTGACACTTACCTCTAGGCCATATTACTTGACATTTCATTAGTAATTAGTAGAATTAATATAGTCTGATTTAATCCTGCAATCATTTAGCACTATAATATAATTATTTGAAATTGTTTAATTCCATAAATATACTTAAATATAAAATTTACCATTTTAGAAGAAGACTTATTGGGTGCTTTTGAAAGTGAAGATTATAATTCAATTATAAAACATGACAGAGTTTGTGCACAATTAAATTTTTCGTTAATGAAGAGTTCAGTCATTTTAACTGGAAATTTAGATGATAAGTTATTGAAATCTACTAAAAATATGGAAACATCAACGAAAGAAATGAAACCATTAATCGAATTTGAGTTATCTGATGTTGAAACAACTATTGAGACAAGACCAAGAAGAGGTTCTCTTTTGTTTTCCATAAAATTAGGAGCAATGTATTTATATGACAGAACCACAGAAAAAAGTTTATATCAGTGTCTTGTTTCACCACAAAATCGGGTATGTTTTAATTATTTATTATCATATTACTTTATTATCATCAATTTTATAATGAAGCATCTATTCAAGTAATTAATTAATTTCAGCTATTTTGATGAAGATGAAACGAAATGCTTATGCTAACCAAGATGATAATTTTTTTTATCTTCAAAATATTTTTCACCATCTTACTGAAAACTTACATATACTTCATTTGAGATAGTGAATTTCATAAATGTTGTTAATTAGAATTAATTTATCTTTTCTTCATTAAGAGAAGAATATTTAATTTATTTTACATTTTAATGTTGTCCTCTTCAATGAGAAAACACATTAAATTATTCATTAACCTTTTCCTGCCGATTACCACCCCCTTGTTTATGTTTATTTTGTAAAATGGCCAAGGGCAGTATAGGTCAGTCAAGGCCAGTCAGGCAATATTAATTTAAAAATTCACCAAAAATCAAATTATTATTATATTGGTATGAAAAAAACACGTACATTTACTAATATCTTTCATTTTAAATACGATATTTTTCAATAATTTCTATTAGAGAAATTTATGAGAAAAAAAAAATATATATATATATATCATAACTGACATTCAAACTTGAAAATTTGTTACTTTTTGTCAAAATTAACATTGTGCAGTTACTTCATTCTTATTGGCACTGAGCCAGAACGATGTAGAATATTGTTTTGTACAATTCGATATAACACTTATGCATGTACGTTTATTCGTTGTGAAATTATCACGCATTACATCATACATTTGCTTGAAATCAAAACTTTATTCTGCTATCAACTATTATAATGAACTAATATACTTTATTCACTTCATATCGAACGAGATTATATACTCTTGTAATAAACATATGACTACCAGTAGCAATAGATGTAACATTGTCTGATATTTTCGATTAAAATATAAATTAAAAATTAAAAAAATAAATAAAATATCAGAACTGAAGGGTTAAACTTGAATATTTATAACACATTGACGTATTATAGCTGAATAAACTTATTATAGCATGAATGAACTTATTATAGTAATATTATTGCATGAATATGCTAAAAATAAAATAAAAATTTATCAGGAAATGAAAACTTAATAAAAAAAAGCATTAATTAAAATTTTTTAAGTCAACAAAACACAACCTGGACAAAAATATGCGAAACAGACTACAAACAATGCTGCCGTCAAGTGCTGACATCTGTTGTCGATAAATTTTATAAAAGTCGATTTTTAACAGGGTAACTATGAATCGGTATCCTGGCTGATTCACTTAAGAATTAGGGTTACGACAGAACGGTATTCTGGCCGGGAAAGGGTTAATATGAGAGTTATTTTAAATACTGTAATAAAAACTATTTGGAATTATTCAAATTAAAAGTATCTTTATTATAAACATTTTATAGTAATGAATGCTTTATTTTCAGGACATCAATTATTCTCATTCAAAATTCAGCACTTTGGATTCAAGACTAACATTAAAACAAATGTCTGGTTATTCAGCAAGGTTAAAAAGAACAGTACCAATAACAAAATCTACTAGAAAAGATCCATTATTTGAATTAATATATGATCACAAACCATTTGGTTCTTCTGCAGATCACAGGTATGTATAACAATTGAGTAGTAAACCATTTGAAACATAATTTACATTACCAGTAGTTGTATTTAGTAATGTTTATATTCTGTTATGTATTTAACATACCAAAACATGTATATAACGAAATACATATTTTGCTTTCTCTAAAAATATTAAAAATTTCAATAATTTTTAGCAAAATTATTAATATTTAATATTATAATAACCATGTTTATATTTATAATTGGGTTGCAGTATTCAAATTGCAGACCTATACATTCTCATTATCATCCATCTATTTATGTTTGTCTGTCTGTCCTTTGCTAATCTTAAGAATGGAGTTAGATAGATAAAAATTGAGACTAGATATGGAAAGCTTAGGTAGGGGCTAGAGGCCTTGTTTAACTATATATGAACTTCCAGTCTGGACTAGAACATTTTGCTTATTTAGCTAGCTTCTAGCATTTTGTTTTTTTTAATAAAAAATGAGTTTTTTTCTGTACTTAAAAAAATAAGAAAAGCATGCAATTAAATTTGAAATACAAGCTACAAAATGAAATATGAAAACAATTAAGTGTTTTTGGATTTATTAATAAATTATTTTTAATATTAAATTTACTCTTAATATAATTTTAAATTGTAATATTTATATATATTTCTTGTTTTTTTAGATTAATTATTAATTCACATCCTCTAGATGTTATTTACAATCCAACAATATTCCATTCAATAATGGATTTTTTTTCATTTCACAATAAAATGGAATATCTGAGAGATGATTTTTCTTCAGAATATTATTTTGGTTCAGCAGGAAGTACAAGATACGAAACTCTTAAACTTCAAACCAAAGCAGAGATTAAACAGAGATTAGATCAAATATTAGAAGGGGAACAACAAATGGTAATTATAAAAGATTTTCATAACTAATAAGATAACATAGTGAACCATTGGGTAATTTGGATATGATTAGGAATTTTTGAATGTTTTAAATGATATACAACACATTGTAAGATACTTTCATTTAGCATTTTTCATATTTTATTTACAGTCTTATAATTATTAATTTTATAATTTAAACATTTTCTGAAAACATTTTTTATTGCTTAAGAGGTGCAGATTTAGACTATGATTGAGAAAAGAAAAGAAATGAATTTATTGACTATAATGATATAACTTTTAAATTTGCTTAATCGAACTGCCTTTTTTTCTCCCCATGAGTAGGAAGTGTTTTGATCATCTATTTAATGCAAAATTTTTCATCAAAAAACAATTTATAATTAATTTATATAAACAAAAACATGAATCTTCATCCATATTTTTATATCATGCAGTCACAAATTTTTTCTTACAGGCTAATAAGCATTTGCATTTTTTCCTTATAATTGTCATTTTCTTGTGTCAATAATACTAGCGTATTATATTTTGAAATAAAAATAAAAAACTGCTTGCTTTTATTAAAAACCAGATATCTTTATTATCCATCTAAGACTGTTTTACTGGAATGAGGATAAATAAATTTTTAACCTACTCTTTTTAAACAGTTTTGAAAGTATTGATCGACAGCTATTTACTCCAGTAGAGATTATTATTAAGATTCATGAGATGTTAAAAATACAGGTTTTTGAAATTAGTCTTACATTTCATTTGTTTAGCTTTTATTTTCATGCTTTTGTTATTGTTTTATGCATATTGCACTAATCAAAACAGCTATTTAAATTTTTTAAAATATATTTTTAAGTGCGTTTTTAGATCCAAGTCCTTTGTGATAGGATAATTTCAATGAATATTAGTATTCTAGTATAAAAATTTCAATTTGCTTTTTGCATGTGTTAGTGATTCATTGTGGTTTAACACCTGAAGTGAATATGTAATTTATTTTTTCACTTTTTAATGATTGCTTTAAATTTTTTATTTCAATGTGAATAATGCAGTAAAATGCTGTAAGTACCAAAAATTATGACATATACTGTAAATTAGAAATCATATTAATGAAAAACATAACTGAAGTGTTTTACAATAGAGAAATACTGTGCGGAAAATATTTAACGTATAATTGTAAAAAATGCATAATTGAGAAATGTATAAATGGTGTTAGACTGTACTTTTAAAACATTTTTTCCTCTTAAATTTATATTATCATCAAATGCTTTGTTTTCAAAATCATTCAACAATAAGGAATCCGTCTTATTTTCCACATGAATTTGAGTCATCAATCAGTAACATCTTCATCAATGGATCAGTTAAATCAAGTAATTCTCTAGTCCCAACAAAAGATTATCAAATGAAGAAATTTGTAAATAATAATTAATTATTTTCAGTTCTATTTTCATTTCTTGCATTAACTGCTAAAAAAGTAGTTTGACTTATAAAAAAACAAAAGATTTACTCCAAAACTTGTCAACAAATAACATTAATCTTTAAGGGAGTAATTCTTAATAATTCCCATAACTCTTAATAATGTATTGTTCATATATAGCATAGTTAACAAAAATTCTAGATACAGAGCTATTTAAAACAGTTTGGTAATCCAGGTCTCCTGGAAGGCCAAAATTTTGTAAGAATTAAGTTTTTTAACTGTATCTGGGTTTACTAATTCTGACAAAAGTTTTCCTTGACAATTACAAGATAATGATAACAAATCTTGTGTCATCCTTTTTAGTCGTCATATTATCCATAACTCTAAGAGATATCTTAATTTTTAAAAGTTGTTCAATATCCAAGTCATATATCAATATAAGCATCTTGCCATTTATAGTCAAAATGTTCTTTCAAAGAATGGTCCATTTGTTCTCCATTTTTGCCTTTTAAAAATAACATCAATTTCATTTTTTTTTATATGCAATTACTGACACAAATTGCCAAATATTCTAACTTCACTCAGGTCATTATACAAATGTTTCTTCTCTGCTTAGAAACACGAATATATTTTATTTTTCAAGGTTATGGATGACATTAAACTAATATTAATTCAGTTCTACCTAAGATATGTCACTAAAATATAAAAATTTACCTTATTGTTCTAATAATTTTTCTATGACTAGTTCTTCCCAAAGCTTAGACCTCTCAATTTTTAAGCCAAATGTTAGTATATTTATCCATTTTAATTTATTCAGTAGACAGTCTTGAAAAAAATCATTCAATAGTTTTATTCTTAATTTTGCATTTGTTTGTTTGTTTTCCTTCAACTTAGATTCTAAGGATGTTGTTCTAAATTTGTTCTGTTTAAATTCAATTGACAACTTATTAAGCTTTTGTTTTAATGTTAACAATTGTGAAAAAACTTTCAAAGTAATGTAGTATTTAATACATGTCTCACCAGCAATTCTCTCAGATTTCTGAAAATAATCCTCAATTCTAGACATCTTTGGAAATGGGTCACTTGGCAAATGTTTCCTCATAATCAAGGCCGGTTGTTGTGTTGAATTGGTTAATGGAGGAGTCTTAGACATAGGATCAGGATGATTCTCAATAAAGCTTTGAATTAATAAAAAGTTTAAAATTATCCAAAAGAACAGCTTGTAACTTCAAAATAAACATAGTATTGTGAGATAAGCAGAGGGTCAGGGGTTTATCCTCGCTGACCACTTACACTGCACGGGTTGGCAAAACCCGATCTCGTTGTCGTTTTGGATGGCTAGGAGGGCAAGAAAAAAGTGAGTGGGGAGGTGCGTCGGTAAGTCGACAGGCGTCTTGGAATGACAGGAGACAGGTTAACAAATAAAACATTTATTGAATAACTAGAATAACATACAAGGCAATTACAAAGTATTCTACGATAGACTGAGATTAGATGCGGTTAACATACGCTTGCATGCAACTACAGTATATGAAAGTTTACAGATTCTAACTAAGACGGCTATGCGTTAGTTCTATCGCCGGTGCGAGAGAGAGAGTTTACAAAGGTCCTAACAAAATACCTCTTGGGGTGATATTGGACGATATCTCGAATTGTATGGCGGTCGCTGACGATGTGGAAGAGTTATTCTTAGGTCTTCTCCGACGGGACTTTGTTCCTGGGCATGGAGACAGACACAAGTACAATAATAACTTCCTATGTGAGCGTGCCCAAAGTTCCGGTTGCGTGAGCTTTTATAGAGTTAGTGTGGGAAGCTGTCGGTTGTTGACGATGACTTGCAAATTCTTGACAGCTAAGTGTCAACTTTTCCACCTAACTGTTGTTAGTTGTGCAAGGAATTGTTTCTCTTGGAGATTGTTTACAATAAGTTTTGAACAAAAAAAATGAAAGTTTTCTTTCATTTACACAGATTTTCCCGCTAAAATCTGTGGTCTCACAGTATTATACTGTAACACAGTCTCTAACAAACAGTAAGTAAAGCTTTGTAAATGCACCAACACTTGCAGAGATCACAAACCCCCATATTTTATATTATGTAAATTTTATTAAATAAAGTTTGGTTATAATCATTGAAACTGTCTTTATTCTGATAATATTTGCTAAATTTTATTTTGCCACAGTATGATTGTTGAAATTTTGATGTGCTCTCTTTGCATATTAAAAATTTAGTAATTTGTATTTTACTTATTATTATTGATATGTATCCATATATATTGTATGTATAAATATATTATTATATTTTTTAATTTGAATTAATTAAATCAATTTATATTTTAAATGAATTGAATTTTATTTATGCTCATTTATTTTATTTTATATTAGCTTGGCAAAACAAGTTGGGAAATTAATTTAGCAATTTCGGCTCCTGAAATAATCATTCCTGAAAATTTTCAAGATGAAAATGGAATGGTGGTAAATAATCTTTAAAATGTTTATTTTAAATTTTACTATTTCTTTGAATGAATATGAAAAAATTGCTTCAATTTTTAGGTGGTATTTGACCTAGGAAAACTTCATTTTTATAATACTAGTTATGTAACAGAAAAGAAAAATATGAGCATTTCTGATGATGAGGAAGGTAAAGATTTGAAATAAGATTTAATTACAAAGTTAATATAATTAGATATTAAATTTTTAAGATTTAATTTGAAAAACTGTGATAAGGATGATTAAGTTTATTCATAATTTTTATATTTTATAAATAGTTTTTTATAGTCTGTCTCAATTATTACTCTCATATGTTATAATGATGTACAATAGAACTTTGCTAATCTGAAATAATTGGGGCCTGAATCCAACAGGAGATTAGTCTTTGTTTTCTATTCTAATAACAAATTTAAAATTTATTTTGATGGTTTGTACACATCATGTATTACCACTTATTACTGTAAATCCTTATGTAATTGCCTGTAGGCAATTACATAAGGATTTACACATAATTGTTCACTAATTTGATTCACACACAATTGTTCTTATAACAGCAATACCATTGTTCACGTAATTGCCTGTAGGCAATTACATAAGGATTTACACATAATTGTTCACTAATTTGATTCACTCACAATTGTTCTTATAACAGCAATACCATTGTTCACGTAATTGCCTGTAGGCAATTACGTGAACAATGGTATTGCTGTTATAAGAATAATCAGAAAAGGTAATTTCTTTTTAACTGTAGTTTGGAGTAATAAAAATAGTTAACAAAATGGAAAATTTGGAACATAAGTTATTTTTTGACAATTGAAAGAAATGACTGTTTTTTTTCTATTGTTGTCACTTGATGATAAATTATATTTTTTTTCTAGACTGTCTTTATGATATATCCGCTTCTCCACTCCTGTTTTATTACATTAGAATTAATTACCATCAGTTTTTAATTCTTCAAAACTTTTTGTTTGTATCTTATTTATTAAAATTTTATTGTAATGTTCTCTCAAAGATTGATCTTATAAAAATGGATTTTTTTTCACCAGTTCAGGTTTTTTCAGCACAAGCTGCCATAATTTTCAAACAGAAAATATTCCCTATTGGCTGTTCATTGATGATGTCTATCCATATGAAGTCTACTTATTCAGTTTCATGATTTTAATTTCTATAAATGGGTTGTTGCTAGACAACACTATACAGATCCATTTTGCTGGACTTAAACATATGTTTAAGTCCAACAAAATGGATCTGTATAGAGTTTTCACTATATTGTGAAAACTGGTTTTATATTTATCAGTATATTTATAGTGAATACTGGTCTTTATGATATTATGGTATTGAAAGAAAAACACTTCATTTAATTACCTGTGAGTATTTAATCAATTAAGGTATAATTAAATGAAGCTGTTTACGTGGACAATTAGTTATTTCACAGTAACTAATTTGATTCTTATCTCCTTTAATTTCTATGAAGTGAAATTATAACTAGATTTATATAACTTAAATTTAAATTTGATATATTTAGCTACTCTCAATTTTGAAACTTCGTTCGTATATGTCTCTTTATTACAGAAATGTTTTATTAGAGCAGATTTTATGTATTAGATATTAAACTTGTAATTAACTTTTTTTTTGTACTTTTAATTATTTATAATAATTAGATTTTCAATATTATAAATATTTTACTATTATTCAACTCAACTGTTTAATAGGAAGATCAAATAAATGTTGTCTAAATGAATTTAAAATAATTGTTTTCTTAGACTTTATTACACCATGTTCAACACCTCCTAAAGATGAATTAAATGAAGAAGGAATGAGTGAAACAGATTCTCAGTGGAGTGATCAAGTATTTTCAGATCTTAAATCAATTACAGAAGAATCATTAAGGGAGAGATTTTACGAAAAGTGAGTTAAATTATGTTTTTGACTAAATATTGATGCAAATGTGAGGCTCCCACTTACTGCTAATCTGATTTGATTAGCATTCTTGCAAATAAAATTATTCATTTGACTAACAAAATTGTGCACACATTTGTCAAATTGTGAAAGGAAAAGGACCTTCCATGGTTTTTCATCACATCATCAAATTTGAAGTTACATTTTGTGGCAGCAGTTCAAACACCTGCATACTAATAGGATGTGTGTTAATGATTATCTCTCGCTTATTTTCCATATGTATTGTCTTCTTGTTAAGGTGTGTATTAATGTCATTTCACAAGATTAGTGCTTTGTTAGTAAATATTATAGATATAGTTATCTACAGCTTTTGTTGTTAAGTTTAGACCTTTTACTATTGAGACAGTATAAATCAGTAATCATTCAAGCAATAGAAAAAAAGTCTAGCACTCGTGTCTATCAACATAGCTGAAAAGAATGTGACAATAAACTTAATATTGTATTGTAGGAACTGATTTATATACAGTCTGTTACAAAAGTATAGGAACACCATGAATTTTGTGTTTTTTCAAAATTTATTTTGAAATGAATTCTGGAAATATTATTAATTATTTTTTATCGTTATTTCTATCAGGTTTATCACAACACACCTTTCTTGTTGCCGAGATAGTTTTGTTGAAAACTAAAGTTTTCGGCCTACTCTATAGGCCATCCTCAGGCTTAATGAGAGAATTCTCTCATTAAGCCTGAGGTTGGCCTATAGGTAATTATTTGCTGAACACGTTCTGTTTAATATTTTATCAGGTTTTTTACATTTCGTAAAGCAGCAGAAATTTTTTTTCACAAATATTCATTTTTTGATGTGTTACAAAAGTTTAGGTACACTTTTTAAAATTACATAAAAATAATTTTTAAATATATTTTAAACACTTTTAATATTTGATTTCACCCTCTTTGGCTACAATTATTTGAAAAATTCTGTTAGGCATGGAATTCATTAATTTTTTAAAATTGTTTATCCTTAATTTCATCCCATGCATTCATTATTGCAATTTTCAATTGATTTACAGATTGTTTCCTATTTTGATAAACAATGGCTGCTAAAATTCCCTATAAATTTTAATGGGATTTAAATCTGGACTATGTGAAGGCCAGTCAATTACATCAATATTTTCTTTGCTCATAAATGGAAGTTTCAACAAGATAATGCTTCCATTCATGTCTCAATGTCAACTAAAAATTCGTTTAAAGACATTGAGACATGAATGGGAGCATTATCTTGTTGAAACTTCCATTTATGAGCTCCAATTAATGCACCAAATGTAATTATATTATTATACAATAATTCTTGTTCTGTTTAAATTCAATTGACAACTTATTAAGCTTCTGTTTTAATGTTAACAATTGTGAAAAAACTTTCAAAGTAATGTAGTATTTAATACATAATACATAATAAATTTTCTGAGTTCATATTTTTGTCAGCAAATACTAAATCAGTTTTACCTCCCCATCCAAAACCACCCCAAATGATTACAGACTCGCTTGTTGCCAGCTTATTTTAACTCTGCTTTCTCTTCTTAAATCATGCCAATAATATGAAAACCCATCAGGGCCATCTAAATTAAACTCCTTCACATCACTAAACATGTATTTCTTGCCATTCTTCAGTCCATTCTGTCTTGTCTTTAACCCAGTTTAAATGCATTGATTTGTGTTTGACAGTTAAAGGTGGCTTCGACTTCATTTTTAAATATTTCACATTGTCACTGTTTTTTTAAAGTTCTCCAAACAGTTGCATGAGATACATCTACTGGTAATTCAGCAGCAGCTTGCCTTGTTGACATGTTTTTATTAGTTATAAGCTTCAAAACTTCTCTCTCGTCTTGGACGTTAAACATTTAGGCTGTCCTGACTTCCTTTTTTGCTCGTAATTTTCATCTTGTCATAAAACATTTAGGATAGCATTCGTACATCTATTTACAGCTGCAGCAATTTGCCTCAGAGACTTGCCTGAACCACTCAAATAATAAATTTTACATATTTTTTGCTCCTGAAGTACAGTTCCACGAGGCATTGTTGAAAATGTTTATATAATGTTAAATAAAACATTCAAAAAAGCCACCAGGACAGTTAAAAATAATGACATAATTATTATGATAAATTAATTTTTAAGAGACTTTTAAGTGGTGTACCTATACTTTGTAACACATCAAAAAATGAATATTTGTGAAAAAAATTTCTGCTGCTTTATGAAATGTAAAAAACCTGATAAAATAATTAAAATAATGATATAAAATAATATTTTCAGTAATAATTTCAAAATACATTTTGAAAAAACACAAAATTTATGGTGTTCCTATACTTCTGTAACAGACTGTAATAGCTTTTCTTGTAACTCTGTAATGTAAAGATGTGTCAAAATAATATAATCTTTTTGCACACAATGGCTGCATTCAGCAGATTCAATGGTTTCGGAACTGTTGAATATTTTTCTGCTGAATGCCCTTTATAGTAGTACTGTTTTGGAACATGTTTGGTGTTTTGACATCACATTTAGTAGCGTCTTTCATTTACGCTACCTATTGTTAGCTGCAACTGACCAATGATGGCTGCTTTCTGTTTAAATGCATACGTCACTCGTCGTTCAGCAGATGTAACTAGGTAAAAGCTACTGATTGAAACATCTTTGCTCAGTTACAATTGTTGACTCTGCTGAATGCAGCCAATGAGTGATAGACATTACATGCAATAACTTAAATCAGGTTTAAATTAATGCATCTGAGTACACCTAAATTATAAATAAATTGCAGTGTCTAATACAGAAAGTTTTTGATATTACCATTTCTTGCTTCAGCAAAAATTTAAAAAAAAAAGTTCCCATACAATTAAAATTTTAAAAAATTAAAATTTTGTGTATTTGAACATTCTCAAAGTTTAGTCAAATTAATTTTATTCAAATTTTTATAATTATCTTTAAGTTTTATCAAATTGCAAACAATTAAGTATTTTTGCTATTGATCTAAATGAAAATCTTGTATCCTTTGCTGTCATTGCATGAAACTGATGTTTAATTAGAGCTCAGAATAAAATAACTTATTGTTTAATGATTACATTTCAGATAAATTATTTAAATTGCTTTTAATACTAATATTGAAACTAATTTAACATTATGGGATAGGAAAGATAATTTCTTTATTTATCAAAACACTTGCCCCAATAATTCCAGTAAGTTATAGTTAGTCTTTAAAATGAATAGTTTCTAATACATTACAATAATTGAATTTTTGAAAGAAAAACATTTCGATTCTTAAAAATTTGAAGGATTTCTTTAATTGTAAACCAAATTTTTCTTGAATTTTTGATTTCTGTTTCAAACAAAAATTCAATATTATGAAAAATAAATAAATAAATCTTTATATGGTGATAAATATAACTTTCAAGTATAGTTGAAGTATTTTAACTGGGTTTAATAGAATTGGCTTGAAACAAAACTGAGACGTTTAACTTAAACTTTCATGTTTTATTATTTTAAAATTGATATTATATCATGTTTCTTCTATTCTAAGATATAATCTGATTTTGAAATTAAATTAAAAATATTTTTTGTGGAGAGAAAGCTTTAAAAATAATCAGTTCTATTACATTTTGTTGAGTAAAAACAAGTTAGAAAAGTAATACAAATGCTCTTAAATTGGCAATATTGTTTAATTACCTAATTTGTAACTGATCATTCTGTATAATCAATGTTGATCACAATGTTAACTGGAAGACATTTTAAAAAGATTTAAATTGAAAGCTAATTTGTAATAACTGATCATTTTGCAGTATAACAAAAAAACATTTATTATTGATGCATATCTGATCAAAAAATATTTATTATTGAGGCATGTGTTTGCATCTACTTACGATGACTGTTGTTTTGGACTGAAAATGTAAGACCAAACTGATTATCAGAGGCATCCCTATATTCAATAAATAAAAATGGATTTAAAAAAAAAAATCTTAAAATGAGAGAAATGTAATAGATAATGTAATTATATTAGGTTTAAGTATTTATATTTATTGTGTGAGAATATGGGCGAAGGGTCAGAGCCCTCTAACCGTTGAGTTGGTAGAACTCACTCACGGGGTCACCGGATGGCTTTTAAATGATATAGGAGTGTCTTTAAATCGAGTGAAGAGAGTAAGTGAGGTTGTTGATAGGTGTCCGATGGCATCGAATAAGACAGGTTGACAGGTTAACAGATAACAAAAGTTTAATAAGCTCTAAATCTATGCTATACATAAGGATTATACAAAGTAGCTAAAATACAAACATTGGATCATACAATATTGGAGTGACTATTCCTCATCTTATGGTGTGTGGAGAGAGAGTTTATAGACATCTATTTATACTTCTGAATATTAGTTGAGAGCCGATGTGACGCTCATTCTCTCATGTGGAAGATTTGTAGCCGATGAATGTCTTCCAACTGGTGTCTTCTCCTGGGACTGGATCGGGTCCATTCGATGGTTGTTCGGGAGACTAGAATGGCCACTATCAAAGATATATCTTCCTGAGGACGAACACCCAGAACTTCTGGTGTCTCCACCTTTTATACGAATTTGTGTGGGAACCTAGTCACGTGATTGTCGGTTGTTTGGAATACGAAGGTTACTTTTGCAAATGTCCAAGCTCGGCAATGACTTTTGTTGATGTCATGGAGTCACTTTTCGCTTCTTTCATAATCAGCTGTTATCGTTTTGCAACTGCCTGTTAACTTTCCCATCCATTTGTTGATAGTAGAGCGGTTGTTTAATCCGCGTCAATGCGATGTTTTTTTCTAACTATTGCAACGGATGTTTGCTTAAAATTTCTATTAAAAATGATTCTAATATCCATAAAATCATTGATCTCATGATTGTTTATGTAATTTTAATCATTTGCTTATATAAATATCTTTTATTAAGTTTTAAAGTTTTAATATGTTTTTTTTTTCTTTTTAGATATACTTTGAAATTAAGTGATATGCAAGTCTTAGTCAGTCAAATGAAAGATAATTGGAGATTCGCTCAGTTAAGAGGAACTAGCATTTTACATGTACTTGATCGTTTCTCTGTTTCCCTTCAAATGGAAAGGTATTTAATAACTGTTTAAATATTTAATTAAAATTAAATAAATAATGACTTCATTTTAAATATGAAAAAATTTAATTCTAAAATTGTAAATTCTATATTTAGAATTAATTTTTTAAAAATATTTTGAATATATATTTATTTATTTAAACTATATTGTCGTGAGAAAAAGTTAAAGTAATTTGAAAAATTTTATTTGAATTTATGAAACTAACTTATAAATTCAATAGCAGTAGACAACAATTCTGCTATATTTTCATTTCAAAATGTATCATGGTGAATTTTAATGAAATTCAATATTACTTTATTAATAAAAGAATAATTGAATTTAGGTTTAGAATCTCATCCAGGTTTTAGAATTTCTGCATTATCAATTGTTTCTTTAGGAAAAAAAAATCTTGTGAACATCACTGAATCTTTATATTTGTAACAAAAGAGCATGATTGACATAATATAGTGCCAAGATATACAATAATCAACACAAATAATTGCTATCATTATATAAATTTTCAATAAATTGAAAATAAAATTTTTGAAAAGTAAGCCTTTAAAAAAGAAAAAAACAAGGATTATTATTATTCTGGTTGCTTGGCATTCAAGGAATATTGCTATATAATTTAAAAAATTTCTTAATTTCTATGTTTAAAATTGTGTGATACAGATGTCCTTATATAGCTAGCACACACTAAGAAGTTGTAGAATTAGAAAGTCTAATTATTCTAAATACGGAAACAGTAAGAAAACAAACACTGCAATCATTGGTATAATGGTCTTCACTATTGATTTTAACTTTATCTGTAAAAATTATTTATTTAAAAGTAGTTTTCAGTTAGTTTGGAATTTCTGTGTAACATTTGTATATTTTAGTATTAAGACAAGTTCTAAAGACTTATTTATTTATTATAATAGTTTATTTTTTCAGTTTCAAATTTTAGAGAATTGAAAAATATTATTCTTAAGTTGTCTTACAGAATGATAATATTATGTCAGAGAATACAAAATGATAAAATATATTGCTTAAATGATGAAAAAAAATGAATTTAATACAGTAAACCGTAATATATTTATTTGTCTTTTCAAATTTAGACAGTTGATATCAACAAAAAATCCTAATTTGCCAAATATCACAGTATATGGAAAACTTCCAAAATTGGTTGTCCATGTCAGCGAGAAAAAGGTAATTTACATTTATTAATATTGTAAATCAAATGTATTAAAATATAAAACAGTCCTCCAACTTTTGGACTTGACGTGCTTCTAAAAATATGTACAAAAGTCAAGCAATAAACTCGCATATTTGAAGGGAATTTTTTCCCAGAAAGCTAGAAACAAAATTTACAAAATTTCGTATTAAAGTAGGAAAGTTCTAATTTTTTACAGCAAGTTTGTTAAATGATTAAAACACTATTTAAAATGTTAACGTTTTAAATCATTGTTAATGTCATTGTATGTTTTATACTTAAAGTTTGGTTTAAATAGAAAATGAAAAATAATTTTTTCAAGTGAGTTTTAAATTTGATGATATCAAAGTCAATTGCTTAAAGTACCATTGTACAGTATTTTAAAATTTCTTTTTGTTTGCTGAATTTTTATAATTTACTATACAAGAGGTGATTTAGAAGCACCAAAGTAACAAGCAAATGAGAAAACATCTGAAAGTTGAGGAATATCTGTATTCAGTTTAAATTTAATTAAATTAGTATGTATGAAGATTATTTTTATTAAGTTGTAAGTTATTAAACTGTAGGGAAAATTCGTAATATTAATATATAATGAAGTTCTGTAATGTTTAACAGCACTATTAAACTTTTTATTAGTCTTTCCTTACAGAAATATTACTACTGTAATATGATGTAAGTGGAGACTTTTTCCTGTAATAAATTTGATAGAATATTATATAAAATACAAAATATGCTACTTTTCGGTTAGCGGGACGCCAGTCAACAGATGCGTGTTCTAACCTAACCTAACCTAACCTATTCTAACTAAATTACCAAAATTATTTCTTCTTATGATTAATTTTTCGAGTTATTTTACATCTTTCTTACATTAGCATTCTTGGTAATTTATTAGAATAGGTTAGGTTAGGTTAGAACGTGCATCCCATCACCATGACCACGACAGTGCACATAGGTAAAGATAACCCTAAATGATATGCCAAAGTTACAAAAAAAGTCAAGTTTTGTTATTCTGTTGTAAGTAAAAAAAATTCTTTGTATTTATTTAATTTATTTAAAAATTGCAAAATAAAAGTTTATTATTGCAAAAAATAATAGAAATTTCAATGGTGTTTTGCTAACCAAAAAGTACCCAAAATACTTTCATTTTCAAGAAGAGAATGTGGTAAAAATTGTATGGCATCAATTAAGATAAAGTGTAATTTTAAATGGTTTCATCTGAAAGGCCATTTTCAAAAAATTATTCAAGATATCAGTTTATTGCAAAAATTTAACAGTTTTTTGGTTCATTCTTAAATGGTCAATGCTCACCATAATGCTCTTTTGCTTATCTCTTGTCTTATGCAAATAATCATGGAGTGAACACCAGATAGATATCTACAAAAGAGTACAGAAACAGTATGGCTGACATGCTTTTGTTATACTTTTTTAGTTATTCATTTGGTGTACAATTAGAATATTCAGTCTTTGATTTTTTTTGAATGTCTTTGAATCTGAAACTAAAACTATTACTAACATTGAAAAGTATTTTTAAATAGTTGTAATATTTTGTATTGTTTTTTATTTTTCTTTTTGCTTTAAATTATTTGAAATATTGTTATATTTAAATAATAATAATAATAATAATAGAAAATTATAGATTCTAAATGAATTTTTTCTCATATTTTCTGCTAGGTCAAATATTTTATATTTTAGGTCTTATTATATATAAAAATATATTATGAATTTTAGGCTTAAATACTAATAATTTAATTTTAGAAGTCGGGATTACTTAAATTTTATTATTATTTTTGGTTTTGCTAAGTTTTTTGCCTATTAAAATATATTAATAAAATGCAATGCTTATTTTTTATAATTAATTTACTATAATTAAATTTTAAAATTTATTAACAAATTTTCTATTACTGTGTTAATGTTGTTGTTTTTTTTAATTTAGATAGATTGTCTGAAAACATGTTTGGATATTATTAGCACTCCATTAAATTTGGATCCAAAACCAATTAAGACATCATCTCCTAATTTTAATTCAGCAAATACAACAATGAAAAGTCTAAGTGTGATAAGTGAATTGGAAGAATCAACTACTAAGTAATTAAACTGATGAATAAATTTTTATACAATTCAGAAATGAAGTTCAGTACAATGCAGTGCCGTAACTAGGCAGGTGCAACAGGTGCACCCGTACAGGGCCACTTGGAAGGGGGGCCCAAAATGCATGTATTTGCTTTATTATTTTCTCTAACCTAATTAATTAAGGGCCTAAATGCAAATTCTTGCACAGGGCACAGGAATGGCTAGTTACGGCACTGGTACAATGAATTTGTTCTTAAATAATGTTCCTTCTGATCTTTTTCATATTTTATAAATTTTTTATTAGTTTAATTATGATATAATTTTTAAAAAGAGAGACATTATATGAATTAATGTATAAATTTGTATGAATTGCATTCCATTTATAGAGAATCAATGTTAAATGAATTTGATGAGCAGCCTATGCAAGAAACTTTATTATTGCTAATGTGGTTTGGAATTGATGAAGTGTCTTTTGAAGTTCAAAGCCGAGGTATTATTTTTAATATTTTGACTTAAAATAGTAATAATATCAAGTTTGAAGTGAAATAATTTATTAGTGTTACAGTCTAGAATTATTTATACATTATTATTATCATCAACTACTTCATGTACATTATTATTACTTAAAACATTTAAAATAATGTCTAACAATTTTTTGACAACAAAAAGAAATTATAATATTAAAAAAATGGATTAAAAGTTTTCCATTTCTGTTAATATGTATTAATATTTTGTTATATGAATAAATAATTTAATAAGTGTTATTTAAATACTTTTCTCAGTAAAACTTTATTTTCCATATTTTGTATATTTAATTATAAAATATGGAAAGTAAAATTGGTCTTATATACTGCATTATCTAAAATAATAAACATTAATTTATATAATGCAGTGTATAAGACCTGAAGCAGATTTATCAAGAAGGTTGTAAACATTTGTTTTTTCAATTAAGTATTTCTGGAATTTAATGTATGGCTTCTGCTTGTTTATTAACCCACTTCCAGTTTTTGTAAGCTTCTAGCTTCATTTATTTTATAAATGAAAGTTTTTTAATGTTTACTCTAATGTATATTTTATTCTGCCCTATTTTTAACTTATAATTTTAAAGGAGATAACAAGAGAAAGTGTAATTTTATATTATCCATTAAATTTATAAGAAAATTTTTGAATTATTTTTTTAATTCTTAATTTTTTCTGACTTGATTTTTTTTTTTTATATTTCAGAAAGGTCAATAGCAGAATTACAAGTAACTGGAGTTAAAAGTAGTTTTTCTAAACGTCCACATGATACATCAATGACATTATGTGTTCATAGTTTATTGCTTGTTGATGCATTGCAAACCTTTGGACCTGATTTTGAATTACTAATTGCTTCTCATAGAAATGTTTGGTAATTAAGATTTTAAATATTAGAATTTAAAATATTTTATGTACTGTAATCAGTGTCTTTTATTCAATTATAGTTTCTTGTATTTTGATGATGCATTCATTTTTATTGAAACCATATGTAATTTTCAAAGTATTCCTAATCATGATAGGAGATAATGCTTGATGCATAATTTTTGTTAGATAGAACTGACATTTTTATAACTTTTGTAATGGGAAAAGAATTAGTATTATGCTTAGTTTTTATGTATATGTAATTTATTAAACACTTAGTGTAAATTCACTGATTTTTTAAAGAAATTTGCTGAAAATAATAAACATCAGGCATAATGGGAAAGTTCAACATAACCAATTATTTTTTTTGTGCTCTTACAAAAGAAAACACTCATCATCAATTATGCAAGAGTCATATACAGAATATTTCAGTGTTGTATATAGTTTTGGCTACATTATATTAATGATTTGTAATTTTTCTCTAAAACAGTGATTTACTATTAATCTATGTTACGTTTTTAGCCTGCACTGTTATGGTTTTTTGAAAATCAAAACAATAGTTGAAATTTTATTATATTATTTTTTATTTAGATTGATTGTTTCTATAGAAAATCTATATATATATATTAAAAGCAAAATGTTCAGTCCTCACTGAAACTGAAACCAACACTTTACAAAGAAACAGTGTTAGTTGGTCACACCAGGACGCTGGTGGGATTTACAAACCTTCACTCAAAAGGACCACCTGTTAACTTCCTCTGTGGACTCGACATGAATTTGTGGAAAGGGTTAAGGAAGGGAGAAGGAAGGTATTTGTGTAGGGATAGAAAAAAAAAAAGACTTCGCTTTTGTCTCAGATGTGTAGTTGAAGAGACTGTGGTTCGTTTGCTTCCCTAACAACTATTCTTTAAGTTTGATTTTTGAATAATAACCTTTGGTTATATACAGAATATGGATATAGTTTTAGTTTTTATATTTTTTTTAGTAATTTTTATCTGTATACAGTATGTATTATAAGCAAAATGTTCCGTCACCACCACACACAAATAACGTAAATTTAAAAATTAATTTGCTTTACATTTTGAAAATTTCAAAAGAACTTTTATACAGTTTTTAAAAATGTTTTTAATTTTCAACTGATTTGATTTTTAATTCAGTTTCTGTTTAAAGGCCAGAGATTTAATTGTTATTATTTTTAGTTTTAATTAATTTAGTATTAATTTAGTTTTATAATTATTTTTAATAGTTGTTGTTTATTTAATTTTGCCATTTTTTGAACCCTTAATTACAATTTTTTTAATTAATTGCAACTCTTTTCTTTTTTGACATAACTATTGAAATTGTTTCAGTGTTGTTTTGCACAAAAGATAATCAAATTTAAATTTATTTTAATTTTTTATTAATTTCATTAATTTTTGTTTTATAAATTTGCTTGCTTTTTAAAAATTCTTAAAAAATTTTAATTATAAACAAGTTATTATTGATCGAACTATCGGGCTACGTAGTAATTGAATAATTAAAATATTTAGGATAAAAATCTCAAGCAAAATTAAATACATTATTATTTATATTAACAAGTTTGTATTTTACAATTGCAAACATTATCAAAATTTAGAGTGGTGTCAAAATTCAATCTGGGAACAAATAGAAATAGCAACTTCAAAATGATTATAAGAACACTTTTAAACTTCTCTAAAGTTCTGATTTTTGTCTCTAAAGAATTAATGCAGTTTCCTGTTGTATTTATTTGAGACTAAAGTTATTTCAGCAGATGACCCTGAATCTTTTTAAGATTGTAAAGGTAAATAATTTTTTCAGGTGATGGTTTGCATAAGAAAATAGTTTATCCTCATAAGCTTTAACACAACATTCCATTCGTTATTAAAATATAACATAATTAAAAAATTATTGTATTTAAAAATTGGTTTACAGTTTTTTTATTAATCGAATGTAAGAAGTATCTTTTATTTTTTTTTATAATTCTTAATTAAAGTATAATGATGATGAAGTTAAATCAATACAATTTTTATTTGAAATGGTTTCTTCTAGTATGGATAGCATGAGTGGTAGTCTTCACGGCAATGAATCTAATTCTCGACATTCAACTAGTCCTCCACAGATATCTTCACCAGTAACAAATAGATCTGGAGAAACTTCACCTTTTAATTGGAATGAAACACTTAATTCCACCCAGAACATTCTTTCTAAAGGTAATCTTAAAATTTTTTAAAACAAACAGAAATAGCATTTTTCTGTGTTTAAATAAATTAAAAAAAAATTATATACATTATTAACTAATGAGTTTTAAATATAAGAATGTTTTTAATATAGATATAAAAAAATGTTGAAACAAGTTTCTTCCCTTAAATTGAAAACACACACATTTTTTTAAATGAAAAAATTTTATATATGATTTTAAATTTATAATAAATTACTCTTCTCTGTTTTATAATATATTGTATAATCTATTGAGAAAGAGATTGTATATCTAAATATTTGAGATATTTTGCAGCTTATTCATCTCGAGGAACATCAGTTACACCGTCTTCATATCCTTCCCATTTTTTAATGACCGGAGACATTCCAGCGACAGATGCATTGATTATGATGGAGTTTGTTAGTGTTGATTCTATACCTGTAAAAAAGAATGATGAATACATTGGAGAAAAATTAAATATTGTTTCTGTTCAGTTCAATACTTTGGATATTACAGGTATATTTATTTCTTGTTTATTATATAAATATTATTATTGAAATTTTATGTATAAATACAGTCTAACTTGGTTATAACGTCCTCGGATGTAACGACAACCCTTATGTAACGTCAAATTTTTATCGGTCCCACGACTTTACTATACTAGATAATGTTAAAAATCCTGCTTATAACGACATAAAACCCTGTTTTAATGTCATATTTGAAGCACTCTCAAATTTACAAATTTTATTTCACAAAGAAAATACTACGTGTTTAGACCTAGGGCCAGAGTCCACTTTCTAGAACGACTGTGGGTGGTACTCTCCCCACCTGACTTTGGTGGAGTGAGGTTTGCTACACTTTTAACGACGTGATGATCGGTTATTATGTACTCATTTTTAAATTACTTTATGTTAAATTGTTAAATATTCTATTATTTTTAATATAACATATTACATTAAATAGTTTATAAAGAAATAATTGAATTATTTTTAATTGGCATACATTAGTTTAACCTTTTATTGCCTATTGATTCAATATTATTCTCAAAACTGCAAGTTCTGCCATTATTGAAAGTTATGACAAACAGAAATTTCTTATAAAAGGAAACTTTTGAAACTTTTAATTACATCGATGTAAACTTCAACAGAATAATGTAAATAAAGTTGATTTAAACATGTTTGCATTTTTATACATATAATAATAAATTTATTATGATAATAATAGACTTTGCAGATAACGACACTCGGTTATAATGTCAAAAAATTGCCATTCCCATGGATGACGTTATAAACAAGTTAGACTGTATAGTAAAGTTTAAGTACATACATGTAATATTTGTGTTTAAAAAATTATACATAATTTATTTTCATTTAGGAAATCAAGAGACTATTGTTGAGCTCATTAGTTTTATGAAAAGAATTTTTACAAAATACTATAATGTGAAAAAGAAAATGCCAGTAAAGGAACCAACTATGAAGTCTTTTGAGAAAACATTTTCTGGATTTGTATGTCAATCTTTTTACTTATTGAACTTTCTTTATTATGTGATAAGTTTGAAGAAACATTTTATAAATATTTTTGTGTTTAATTCACCACTGAAAGACATTAGGCTGAAAATGTATATTACAATATACAGTATCAACTTAATACTTAGAATTAATCATTTCATTTAACATAAAAATATAGTTAAAACAATAAAAACTTTTTATTAAATTTATTGTTGGTAATATATTAAACTCTATGCTGTGGTCCTTTGACAATTTAACTCTTATAGAACATTTTACTTGCTGTAATTTCTAAAATAATTGTAAATTTGAAATAGAGAAAATAAATACACCAGCCAAGCTACTTTTAAATTTAATTAACTAATTATTAATGTTACAACACATTTATTATAAACTACTATTTACTTAATAGTAATCTGATGTAATTTAGAAATTATGCATTATAAATTTTATATTATATATTTAATAAAATACATTGTAAACTGAATTGATGAATAATTAAAATTTTATTTCAATTAGGCTTTCCCAACAAAAATGATTACAAAAACAGAGTTAACATTTGATTTTCATCGCTTAAATATTTTGCTATTACATGCTCTAAGCAAGAACAGAAACATAGGAAGGAAAGTTGCTACAGCAACAATGAATGGTGCACGCTTTCAAGCTTCTATTGGTAAGTTATCATCTATCAGTATTTCTAGTTTTCTGTCTGTCTGTCTATTCTGTATGTGTCAATTGTAGATACAAAACTTATACTTACATTTCTGAAAGTTAATAACAGGAATAAATATTAATATATATATATATATATATATATATACTTATTGTTTAATTTATTATTTGTTTATTATTGTACAAGTTATACTTATAAAATTATTAGTTATTTGGATTAATAACTAATCATAAAATTACCTGGAATTAAAAACAGCAGACACACTATCATTCTAAAAGAATGATAGTGTGTCTGCTGTTTTAATGTATAAAATTGTGAGATTAGCCACGGGAAAGGGGGGGTCCCTAAGCATCAAGTGGGGAGTGCAGTGGGTAAGTCAGTGAGGCGTTGGCCGTCAAAGGAACTTCAAATTGAGACCCAATTAACATATAACAAAGTTTAATAATAAACAGGAAAGGCTTACTTAAAGAGTAGAATGATTCTACTCCAGAACAGAACTCCTTAACATCTATTTAACTCTACCTAGCGATTCTAACCTAGTGAGAGAGATTGTACAATTCTATGTATAATATACCTCATAGACCGGTGGTTCTAGATCTCATTGTATGGAATATCAGTGAAATGCACCAGGATTGGTGGTCCTTTGGGTTGGAAAGTAGTCCTCCTTTATTCCATGTCGGAATCATCCTGGCAGAGAGACGGGAGATGGGACGGGGGATGGGGTCGAGGCAAGGGTGGCAATGGACGGAAGCTTTGGTCCTTGCTCTTCTGGAAGAGTGTCCGCACCCTGAGGCTTGAGTTCTAACCCCTTTTATACATGTTGAGCATAGGAGAGACGTCAGATGACTTTGATTTATTGTGTTCTAAGTTCGGGTTGGGTCTGGGTGTTGTTTATACAGAGCTGTCAGAAATCGGACGTTTCGATGAATCATTGACACTTTCTATCCGGCATTGTTACTCATTTTACTTCATAATCAAGATAACAACTGTTAAACATTCTAAATTAATTGTCGGTAGTGACTAAGGTCAGGGTTTGTATTATAACCTTGGTAATAATTGTTAAATTGGATGCACATCTGATCGGTTTTATCTGTTAGGAAATCAAGAGAAATAGGATGTGTGTGGGTTTTTCGCAATTTGTCATTGCTTGACCTTTTCTAGGTTAATTGTAAGTTATTACTAATTAATTAAATTAACTTATCCCCTCAGAATGTCACAAAATTATTAACTTATTATTTTTTAAAATAATAAATAATTCACAAAAAAAAATTGTAATTATTCCTTAAATATTTAAATGAATTATTTTAAGATTTTAATATCTTGGATTTTACTCAATTTTTCGAAAATTATGTACGATATTTATTCGATTGCAAGCCAACCTTTTAAATTTTTTTTGTCATTCAAAAAATGTTCCTCAGCTTGGAATCTGTCATTAACACAGTTGGTAAAGTAGATGACACCCTTTACTGACGTAGTTGAAAGTTCGGAAAAAATATTGCCAAAAGCCGCCATAGAAGTTTCTGCAAATTTTGTATGCATATAGGGAAAAGTATTTCTAGAGAAGTTGCCTCTAGTGTGTTTAAAAAGTGTTTGATCTTGAATGCACTTGATGACACAGATGATGATGCTCTGTACCAGACAATGACAAAGAACCAAATGACGATGAATCTGAGTCATCTAATGACAGCAACTGAACAATTAAATGGTGTAAAATGTATTCTGTATGTTTCATTAATAAATTTTTATTTTTCATTTATTTTCATTTTTGATTTCCTGGGGTCTGCTTACAATCAGTGTTGGCTTATTATTTACATAGGAAAGATTTTAAAAATGTATTGAATAATTTGATCTACGTATTATCTTTATGCCTTTACATATCTATCATAAACACAAAAGCATTATGAACTTTCATGTTTAATTACAATATAATGGGTTTAAAAAAACAATTTTATTATCTTCACATAACATATTATCCTATTACAAATCTTTAAAAATAATTTGTAGTAGCTTTGAGGATATGAATTAAAGATTTCTATGATTGTGAATGCCTACATTAATTTTAATTTTTCATATTTATTTAATATTTAATTATTGTTGTAGATCAACAGTTAATGATATGTAGATAAAATTGAAATATAACCTAGATATTAAAATAAAAATAGGTATGCAATGTATTAAACTATTATTTCTGTTAATATAAAAATTAAGTTAGCATATAATAAAATACAGAATTTAATGAATAGTAATAATAAAATTGTAAATATTTTAGGTACCAGTTTGCAAATTCAAGGTGCTCTAAATGGATTCCAAGTTTTGGATCTAATTACTGAAGGAAGTAAACATCAGCGTATTTTAAGCGTAGGACAGGATCCTCTTGTTTCGGCTTCCATAGATGACAGTCACTCAGAAATATATAAATCTTATCAGTTTACTAGAACAAATTCAGAAAATTCAGAAAAAGCTTTTGCTTTTACTATAACAAGAGACTTTTATGAAAATTCAGATATTTTCTCAAGTAAAGAAAAATATCCTTACGAAAGAGCTGATAATGAAATTTTGGAAGTGAAAATTCGAATGGCATCACTGTTTTATACACATTCTCCTCAACTGCTATATGAATTATCTACATGTGCAACCGAATTTAAAGAATATATGTCAATTCTAGTTAGCTCGATTAAATCGGCAGCAGCCGAAGTTGCTATTGGAATAATGTCAAAACGTATAGAAGGAGTATCTGTTTATAATGGGAACGTTGACACTTCTCCTTATAGAAAATTTAATTCTGAGAAAAGTTCATATCTTCCCAATATTTTCTCAGAAGAGGAAGTTTATCTAGATTTGAAGTAAGTGAAATTTTGATTTCAAATTAATAAATTGATAAATTAATAAAATATTTCATTATACAAATGAAAGTATGATAAGAAAAACTGTTTGTTGGACTATATATATATATATCATATCAATTTATTTTAGATATCTTTATTTTAAAATATGTTAGTAAATTATTTATTAAATATTTGATATTTGGTTATAGTTTTTTTTTTATGATAATTGTATTTAAATAATGGAATTGTCCAAGAATGATTCAAAATAGCTTACCATTTAAAGTAATGCATATTGCAACAATAAATTTAAAGATCTAAGCTGTATGTTGCTCAAATATTTCTAGAATTGGAATATCTTATGATCTTATGTAATAAATTACTGTTAAATCAAATATTTTTAATGTAATAAATAGATTTTTTTTTTATAATATATAAAATTTGTGTTAATTTGGTTATAAAGTCAAACCTCTGTTTTCAAACCTAATTCATTTCTAAAAGTTGTTCTAAAACTGATTTGTTTTAAACCGAAACAAATTTTTTCATGTAAGAAACAATATAAAATGGATTAATCCATGTTAGACCCCCAAAATAAAGCTTTTTTTTTCCCTTTCTTTTCACTTGTTTCCGGCTGTATTTAATGCTAAAAATGCCTACAAATGCAATGTAATATTGCATATATGCAATATAATACAGTATTATATATAATAAATTTTTGTTATTTAATTTGACTTATGCATCTTTAAAGATGAATTCTTGGAGGCCATTTATATTACATGAATGCCAATTAACATAGTTTTTATTAATTTTATTTAAATTCAACTGCAGCACACATTGAAAAATGGAAGTAGTGTCATTCTTGTATGTGAATTGAAATCTAATTTTAAATAGCAATGTCATCATTGATTTGTGTCATGATGTCTAATGATGCAAGCGATCCTGGCATCACTAACTTCTGAATCAGTACTTTTGTTGCTGATTGGTCAGGCTGTTGACTTTCTTTAACATAGGAAGTATAAAGAGTTGACCGTCTGTGTCTCTCTAATCTGTGGTTGGCTCTTGCTGAGTAGCTTGTTTGGCAACCAAGTTATCATACAACAACCAGGGAAAATATGAGTTTTAAATTCTCTTTATGAACTGATTTGTTTGAAAAGTGAGTCATTCGAAAACCAAGGTTTGACTGTACTCTGTTGTTCAGAAAAATTCATTTTACTTCACTTCACCATGTACATTTCAAGTGTATTTATGTATACATCCTTCAAACTTCAGCTATTTGTTGTTTATGGATCATATGCTATTATATATATTATTCACATCCCACACACCGGCGGTGTTATTAAAATATAAATCGAACTCACTTGTGCCTATTGACCGGTGTGAAATAAATAACTTCAATTCAACGAACGTTTTCTGGACGCCTTCCGTGTCCTTCTTCAGGTTAACTGCTGGATTCTATTATTTTTAAAAAAAAAAAAAAAAAAAAAAAAAACTGCGTTCCGATCTTTTAAGAACAAATTCAAATGAAGATAGTTCGAACGCGCGATGACCATCGCGCATGCGCTATATCTGTCGTGCTCCTTGTCGTACTGTATCATATTCTTTTTAATCTTTGTATTCTTTTTTATCTTTGGGTCACATGATTTCATGTGTTATCGGACCCAAATAAATCTTTATGCATCCTCTTGTAATAAAGTTTGCCAAGCAAGCGAAAGAGTTATCTCGTCGCGTGAATTAATGCATGTTGTTTTAGTTTGCGCTTTATGTATCTCTATCGCTTCCAGCCATTTGAGGTGTTCCATCCGAGTCGTTTTAGTTATTAGCGTGGCCCCCGCGAAGTCCACATTAATGCCCGGTTCAGAAGCGTACACTGCAAGCGACGTGGTAGCTCTGTTGTATCTTATATCCGCCTCGTGTTCTTTAACCCTGACTTCCATAGAGCGTTTCGTTGATCCTATGTAGATCAGATCCCTATTAAATCTCTCGTCCTTTATCGGGATTCGGTATACTCCTGCCATTCTATTCGGGTCCGATGGGTCCTTTCCGTTACGTAACAAAGTGTAAATGGTTGGGCCTCTCCTATAAGCAACGGTGACCTTACGTCTCCTTGCGATAGACGCGTATACGGATTTCAATGTCGGGTTATACGTGATGGGTATTCTCTCCATCTCCGTGTTTTGGTTGTTACTTTGTGCCACTGCAGGTGCGTTTTGGCTCATTCGTGCTCTTTGGCGTTCCGCCATTCTTGGAATAATGTTGCGGTAGCCGTGTATATCCGCAATCTTCTCAATATGTTTCAACTCTTTCTTAAGCGCTTGTTGAGTGGAAGAGTGCGTGTATGCCCGTCTGACCAATGATCTAAATGCTGCTATTTTGTATTGGATCGGGTCGCATGAGTCACTCGGGATGTATGTGGGGCTTGCACATTGTTTGCGATACACAGAGGTATGGATGTTGTGCGAGTCAATCCTGATATCCACATCCAAAAAATGCACATTGGTATCACTATGTTGCTCAACTTCGATTGACAGACCATACGTGTTATCATTCATCTTTTCTACGAATTGCGCCAAGTTCGGTGTTGTCTTCCATACGATGATGACGTCATCTATATAACGTCTGTATAGTAGGATATCGTTGGTGAATCCCGGGAGTGTTTTGGATTCGAGTTGTCTCACCACCAACTCACACAAGTCCCCTGACAGTGGACTTCCCATCGGGACACCCCGCGATTGTGTGTATGTTACATTTTTAAATTGAAACACCGACCCGTAACACATGAGGTGCGCTAATTCCAACACATTCTGGTGGAGGGCTGTGTCATTTACTTTCGTAAACAGGAAGTCTCGAAGTGCGCAAAAGCACGGTGGTATCTTGATGGAAGGATACAACGATTTAAAATCCAGCACCGTTATGTAAGCTGGGGAGGTGATCTGTTTCAACTGAATGATTAATTCTTCCGGATTAGAGATGGTGAACTGATATCCGCTCATGTGTGGAACAATTATGTTGTGAATCGCTTTTTCCAACTTACGGGTGGGAGCCTTGGTTACCACAACCGGACAAACGTTCCTTGTTCCACACATGAGCGGATATCAGTTCACCATCTCTAATCCGGAAGAATTAATCATTCAGTTGAAACAGATCACCTCCCCAGCTTACATAACGGTGCTGGATTTTAAATCGTTGTATCCTTCCATCAAGATACCACCGTGCTTTTGCGCACTTCGAGACTTCCTGTTTACGAAAGTAAATGACACAGCCCTCCACCAGAATGTGTTGGAATTAGCGCACCTCATGTGTTACGGGTCGGTGTTTCAATTTAAAAATGTAACATACACACAATCGCGGGGTGTCCCGATGGGAAGTCCACTGTCAGGGGACTTGTGTGAGTTGGTGGTGAGACAACTCGAATCCAAAACACTCCCGGGATTCACCAACGATATCCTACTATACAGACGTTATATAGATGACGTCATCATCGTATGGAAGACAACACCGAACTTGGCGCAATTCGTAGAAAAGATGAATGATAACACGTATGGTCTGTCAATCGAAGTTGAGCAACATAGTGATACCAATGTGCATTTTTTGGATGTGGATATCAGGATTGACTCGCACAACATCCATACCTCTGTGTATCGCAAACAATGTGCAAGCCCCACATACATCCCGAGTGACTCATGCGACCCGATCCAATACAAAATAGCAGCATTTAGATCATTGGTCAGACGGGCATACACGCACTCTTCCACTCAACAAGCGCTTAAGAAAGAGTTGAAACATATTGAGAAGATTGCGGATATACACGGCTACCGCAACATTATTCCAAGAATGGCGGAACGCCAAAGAGCACGAATGAGCCAAAACGCACCTGCAGTGGCACAAAGTAACAACCAAAACACGGAGATGGAGAGAATACCCATCACGTATAACCCGACATTGAAATCCGTATACGCGTCTATCGCAAGGAGACGTAAGGTCACCGTTGCTTATAGGAGAGGCCCAACCATTTACACTTTGTTACGTAACGGAAAGGACCCATCGGACCCGAATAGAATGGCAGGAGTATACCGAATCCCGATAAAGGACGAGAGATTTAATAGGGATCTGATCTACATAGGATCAACGAAACGCTCTATGGAAGTCAGGGTTAAAGAACACGAGGCGGATATAAGATACAACAGAGCTACCACGTCGCTTGCAGTGTACGCTTCTGAACCGGGCATTAATGTGGACTTCGCGGGGGCCACGCTAATAACTAAAACGACTCGGATGGAACACCTCAAATGGCTGGAAGCGATAGAGATACATAAAGCGCAAACTAAAACAACATGCATTAATTCACGCGACGAGATAACTCTTTCGCTTGCTTGGCAAACTTTATTACAAGAGGATGCATAAAGATTTATTTGGGTCCGATAACACATGAAATCATGTGACCCAAAGATAAAAAAGAATACAAAGATTAAAAAGAATATGATACAGTACGACAAGGAGCACGACAGATATAGCGCATGCGCGATGGTCATCGCGCGTTCGAACTATCTTCATTTGAATTTGTTCTTAAAAGATCGGAACGCAGTTTTTTAAAAATAATAGAATCCAGCAGTTAACCTGAAGAAGGACACGGAAGGCGTCCAGAAAACGTTCGTTGAATTGAAGTTATTTATTTCACACCGGTCAATAGGCACAAGTGAGTTCGATTTATATTTCATATGCTATTGTTACTCTCTATGTATCTAAACTGTCTTATATATGTCTGTCTGTCTATATATAACTAAAAATTTTTTCCAAATTTATGAGCATCATACCGAAGGTAATGAACATTACCACATTACATGCAAATCATTAGTAACAGAAGAACAAGTGTTGTTTGGCAGGCAGTGCCATCTCTTGTTGCACCTTTGAGTGACTCATGATATCATTAGCTTATTTATCACACGATCACACAGATGTAAGACAAAATGGCTGAAAGTGATGTTTTATTCCATCAACGTGCTGCTGTTATATTCCTCATGAGAGAGAGAATTTTATCAATAGTGTTTTTTTTTTTTTAGTAAATCCTAAAATAATATTCAAAAATTATTTTTATTGGTTTTTGGTTTGCTACAAACTTCAGCATGCCTATGGAGAAGTGTGCATAGGTACTGGATGTGTTAGAGAATAGGTGAAACAATTTAAGGAGGAAAACGCAAGTATTAAAGATTAGCCTTTGTACCAGTTATCCTTAAACTGTCCAATTGAATACATACAACAAGAAAAGGAATGATGAGATCATAAGGAATGACAGATTGCCACTGTTTTGCTCAAAGTTGCATAAGTTAAGAATAAGGAACAATGCAGTTCAGATTATGCTTAGGATATTGGAAAATTTGTGATTGCTGGATTCCACATTTACTGACCAAAGATCACGAAGCTCAGTCCAAAAGCATTGAATCACAACTGCTTGATGGATATTGAAATGAAAAAGTTATTTTGTTCAATATTGTGGCAGGTGACAAAAACCAATTTTACCATTTTGAACCTGAAATGAAGTGTGTAAGTATGAAGTGGCATCACTTGACTTCACTAACGAAAAAGAAACCAAAAAACCATGTCACCAACTGCAAAGGTTTATGGGCACTTTTTTGGGATGCAAGAGGGTGCATTCTGATTGAAATTCTGCAAGATAAAGAAATTGTAAATGCTGTTCATTACATCCAGACACAAGAAACTCAGTCATGCATGGCATATAGAAAAAGGATTACCTTGTAGCATGACGATTTCACTCTGCTCATTTCACTTTGAAAGAAATGCAGAGAATAGGATGGAAAGTTTTCTTTTCCTTCTACAGTTCTGATTCAGAATACTTTGATTGCAATCTTTTTGGATTTGTGAAACATCAGATGTGAGACAAATGCTATGAGAACAGAAAGACAATTAAACAAACTGCTTCAGTACATTTGGATAGATGAATGCAGAAGTATATTCAGTCTTCCAGAATGACAGGAAAAATGTATTCAAATAAACGGATATACATAGAAAAAGGTATCAAAGTGAATAGATTAACATGAAGTACTCGTCTATCAACAATAAAAGCTATTAATTTATAAAAAAAACAAAAATTGTTGCTCTTTACTTTTGGTATAAACCTTGTAATTCAGTTTTTGATTAGATTTAATATGAATTTTCCTGCACTTGAAAATAGTGAAATTTCTTTAGACTAACTCCTAGATTAATTTGATTATTCATTATCATTAGTATTTGAAGCATGTTTGAATTACAAATGAAGTAATATTGATTTTTGCTGTATATCTTTATTACTGTTTATCCTTAGTTTAAATTATATAATTTTTATTAATTAAAACAACTTTTTTATTTTTATTGTTTTTTTTTTTAACAGATTGGACATTCTTTTACATACTCCAGTCATTATATTTCCATCTGCACCATATAGTCCCGATGTTCTTGTCGTTCATCTTGGACAGATTACCGTCAAGAATGACCATACAAATTCCACCTCGTCGGATTTTAATGATTTATTAAATACCAGTACCGTAGCAGTTGAAATTAGAGACATGAATCTTTTTTCTCTCAACATTGAAGAAAATATAAAGTTATTAGAAAAAACAAAGGTTAATGGGAATCAGACAACAAATTATTCAGTTTTAGATATATATAATAGCTCTAAATTTGGTAAACCTATACTTCATAATACAGTGATAGAAATCAATACAAAAAATACCATATATTCTATAAATACCAATTTAGTAAAAGACAATGAACAGTTTTGGCCTGGAAGTGATATAATTAATGATTTTTCTCCTATTGCAAAGCAGAAAAAATCTCTCCTTGAGGTAATTTAATTTAATACTTACATTCATTTTTTTATTTAGTTTGATTTATTTATGTTGTAGTAATTATAAAGTAAGTTATTACATGTTTAATATGGCATTAATGCATGATTTTTTTCACTTTATTAATTTATATGATGTTGAAAAAGTCATACATTATCTCAACAAATTACTTATCACTTCAAGAAAAACTCATATAAGCAGAATTTTATTTTTGAATTCTAAAGGCATGCTTAAAAGTTTTGTAGATTCAAAATAAGAATATTTTTAGAAAGTTTTATAGAATTCTGATTTAACATTTCCTTGTTACCAGTTATATAAAAAATGATCTATTTAAACCTGAAGATAAATTATTTTATATAATTAGTTTTTCAGTAAAAAATATTTTATATATTATTTAAAGTACAAAATCCATATGTTTTTATTTGATATTGATGGATACAACATAATAAGCAGTGATGTAATTGAGAAAATAATCCAGTAGTTTAGGATTTTTACATTTATTCAGAGTATTATTGTTAATAGTTGACAAACTTTATGACAATTAGAATAGAATGTAAGTTAGTTACTGTGTTTTCTCAACTCTAATGTGCATCTTTTCATGGACTTTCCTTGTCTCAAAAATTGGAGTATGCATTAGAATTGGGTGCAAAGTTGACTTAATGCAGCCTCATTTGTTTTGTTTACTTCTTTCTCTGCTTGGCACTGTATATATGTATTGTGTTGTCAGCATAGACTTAGTACATGTTCCTTTCACTTATTTTGGAACTCAAATAGTATAATTACAATTTGGTGGTATTTTGAACAACAAGTCAAGTGAACAATATCCAACACACAGTCTAAGTTCATCTCTTATGAAGCTAAGTTTAAGCAGAGAGTTATATCAGCAACACTGAAGAACATGTATACAGATATTTCAGTGCGATACTCTGTATCTGGAAAACTTTATGCTAGCACACACCAATGTGAAAGCTTTTAAAATATTGATTGTAGGTAATTTTGACTGTTATTTTGTTGTTCTTGGCAGATCTTTCGTATTTGATAATGGAGTCATAAATGAATATATTCAGAAACATTGTGAAGCACTGTGAACATGGAAATGCGTGTTTTCCAAAATGAATTTATTGCTGTTTGAATATATTAACTTCTTGCAGCTGCATGTTTGGTGACATAGTGTGTGCATTACATTTGCAAGCTAACTTTTTCAGGTGCACATTAGAATCAAGAAAACACAGTAGTTAAAGTCTAGAAAATAAATTTTTGGAACAGAATTATTATCTCTTAATTAGATTATTTTATTTTGTCCATATTTTATCATATTACATTGTTATTAATTTATTTAAAATTTATATTAATATTTACAAAAGACATTAAAAGAATATTTTCAGAATTTGAATTCAGAAAGGCTAGCAATTTTATAATTTATAAATATTTGAATTTTATAAAAAAAATTAATGAACATTTTAAACTATCTCAAGAATTAAAAACATAGTTTAACAAGAAATATTGTCTTGCTTACAAAAAACTGAAAATCCGAATTCTTGCTAATATAAGACTACTTAATATTGCTGTTACAGCTAAAAAGTAGTATTGTATTTTAGTTATTAAGAACTATTTAAAGTTTTAAAAAATTTTATTCATTTAAATAAATAATATATATATATATTTTAATTTCAGATTTGTGGTTGTGTTGTAACTCCTCTAAAAATAATCCTGACAAATTCTCAGTACAACCAGGTATTGGATACTCTACATAACCTGACATTTAATGCAGTTGATGATGATAAAAGTCCAACAGAAATATTTCATGAGGTATATTTTTTCTAAATACAGTTATATTTTGAAATATTGAATTAAATATACTGTGATACCTTGGTACTTGAGCTTAATTTATCTCGAAAGTCTGATTACCAAATGAATTTTTTCTGCAAGGAATAATGTAAATTAGATTAATCCAATCCAGACCCATAAGATACACTTACAAAAGCATTTTAACTTGAATTTAACACAAATTTAGCAAGAAGCTAACCATAAGCCATAAAAAAAATAAAAAAATATCCATATACAATAGTTCAAAACCTCTTAGAGAATCTTCTTATATAAAAAAGGTTCTAAAAGTGATAACTTACTGGAGATTTGTATAAGAAGGTTCTCTAAGAGGTTTTGAACTATATCCATACAGAATACATAGTAGCAAAACATGCCTATTTTAATTTTATTGGGTTGAATTTTTTGAGTATTTTTAACAGCTGTCATTACTTAACATAGATATGTGATTTAATTAAAGGAGTTGGTAAATTTAGCACATTATTGCTAATGTGTGATTGTGTTCTTAGATTAGAAGCTTATTTTAAAACTCCTTACTTTACATTTAGTTTGCTTAAAATCAAGTTGAAATGTCTGCAGATAAAATGCATATCAGGCATATTAAGTTTTTTGAGTTTTGTAAAGGATATAATGCTATATGAACAGTAAAAACGGTTAACATATGGGGTAAAAAGTATCATAATTTGTATGGGGAAGAGTCTCCCAAATTTTGAATATTCTTTCCATTGTTTATTCTTTATACATCCACAAGAGCCGAATTATCGGGCTAGAGTTGGCTATAATAAATAAATAATTAATAAGACAATTTGGCACTAGAGCTCGGCGTTAGGCGCCATCTCTTACTAAACTTAATAATTATAATTAAATTAAATAAATAATTTTAAAAATTTGGAACTGGAGGAAAAGAAATCGGCCCGAAGCGGGACTCAAACCCGCAACTTCTGCTATCCGTGCAGACACGTTACCAGTTACGCTACCCGGACCTTCAGTCCGATCACCTCCTCCAGTATATATAAGCGATCGGACTGAAGGTCCGGGTAGCGTAACTGGTAACGTGTCTGCACGGATAGCAGAAGTTGCGGGTTTGAGTCCCGCTTCGGGCCGATTTCTTTTCCTCCAGTTCCAAATTTTTAAAATTATTTATTTAATTTAATTATAATTATTAAGTTTAGTAAGAGATGGCGCCTAACGCCGAGCTCTAGTGCCAAATTGTCTTATTAATTATTTATTTATTATAGCCAACTCTAGCCCGATAATTCGGCTCTTGTGGATGTATAGCTTTGTAACGGGTTAGTTGTTATTTATTTATGTTTATTCTTTAGTTCAGAATTTTCCAGATGGAACAAAAGTTTCGTTCAGAAAACTGAAATAAAGGGCAAACAATGGAAAAGCATCAAAAAGCTGTCAATGAAGAAAAATTGCAGGAAGAAATTGTTAAAAATTGACAAAGAACAGCTGGTGGACTGGCAAGAAATCACAATGTGTCAGATGTGTATTGTTGAAACACTTCATTGACTTGGAATGATTGCAAAACATGATAATTGAGTTTCATACACATTAAGTAAAAAAACAAACTAGATCGAGTATAATTTTGTTTGGTAAAGATAGGCAACTACAGTTTTATTTTATTTTTAAATTAGTACTCATTTTTATTATAGAAAACTTTTTTAAGGATGATAAAAATAAAGTTAAAATTAAAACCTTTGTTAATAACCAAAAATTTGCTCTAGCAGGTCATGTTTGTTTTGTCAAGTACCAAGCAATTTTTTTCCCAAACATGTGTTCAAATATCAAATTGTTCAAGTTTGGTGCAATTTGAGTACTGAGGTACCACTGTATATGAAAAAATAGATTTATCTAGATGTTTCAGTGTTGTATACTTTAAAATTATGTATCAGATTTGAAGATTTTGACATTTCTCCTGCAGGAAAGTGTTAATAACAATGTCTCTCAGTAAAAATACATAGAAGAACTAAAATGTCTTCATTTTTTTCATGTCTTAATCACCAGGAAGTGACAAAAAGTGAAGACATTTTAGTTTCTTCTGCATATTTTTACTGTGTAAATATTCTCAGCCATTTTTAATTGAACAATGTCTCTTTTTTCTTGAAGTATTCAATCTTGAAAGTCCTCACTTAAAGGACATAATGAACATTGAAAAAATAAATATAACTAATTATATTATATTAATTATTAAACTATATAATTGATTATTTTCCTAAAGCCATTAGGTTCTTGGTTATTAATTTCTAAACATGATAAAGAACTTTATAGTCACCCCATATAACAATAACAAATTTCTCTCAAAAAATAATTTTGTTAATACATAACAACTTAAGATTTTATGAAAATTTAAATAATTTGCTAACTTTTTTTACATTCTTTTCATTACATCAAAACTATGTAGCCAAATGAAGAAACTTCAGTCAGTAGTGACAGTCCATTAATAAGTGTGAAAAATGAAGAAAATACATCATTTGAAAGTTTCCATAAAAAGGAAGATAAATTAAATACTTCAAACAAGATTGTTCATTCAAGGTTTCTGATGCCAGACTTGACAATAGAATTAGTCAGTGGTTATGAAACAGTTCAACAATCTTTAGTTTTGGTCACACTTAAAGAATTTGTATTGAATTATGAGGAAGAGGAGTTATTTGTAAAAAACATTCAGGTAAATTTAATTTATATTTTTTTTTCTGATGTATTGATATTTACAGAATGTGAATGATAATGTAATTACATATTTTATCACAGTAACTTTAAAACTTAAAATTTTTTTTAGGTTACTTATTGTTGGTAAAATATAATAACTACTTGTATGTGTGTAATATATTGTTATGATTTCTAATTTTTAAACTTTTTCAATTAACAAGTGTTTTCCATGTTTAGAATGTTATTAGATGTTATGTTTGCAGCTAATGATTCAAACAATATAACAAATATAACATTAGTATATTAATATAGTAATCTTACAGTTAACATGTTTAATGCATTCCACAAATGTTGCATACCATTTGAAATTGTAGGGTACCAGTTCTGGCCAGAAAACAAATTTAACTTAAAAATATAATCATCACATATTCAAATCTGTCCAATGAAACAAACTTCCATTGTTAACTGTGTGAACAGTTAACAATGAAAGTTTGTTTCATTTGTGATTATATTTTTAAGTTCAATTTGTTTTCTGGCCAGAACTGGTATTACACTGGCCAAAACTGGTACATCTACCCTACTAATTGAATGTAATAAAATATTAAATATAATCAGTACAAACTAATTAATCTCAAGATTTGTTGATCAAAAATGTTCATTAACTTTCTTGATATCTTTTTTCTTATTGTTGATTTGTTGAAATGCTAATAGCATGTGGCACGATCATGCTGCTAATATACATCTGATATATATATATATATATATATATATATATTGTATTAAATTTCTTTTAAGTTGCAATGTTAATTGTATTTGTTTTCATTATAGTTATATATTTATAAGGTTAGAAGAGTAGGGGGCTTCACTTGTCTGTCTAAAAATTTGTAATGATTCATTGATTCCAGTCAGCCACGTCTGTTGTTACTTTTTTTGTGATGCATAAAGTGTCATAATGATTTTAGGCTATATTTTATATAGCAAGAATAAATTTAGTAATCAGTATGTATTAATGAAACAAGGAATTATTTTAAATTAATGATGTTGATTGTTCTGTGTGTGAGATGGACATTTGGGGAAACAATTTATATATTGTAAAAATTTAATTAAAAAAATTTTCTTAATTTTTTTTAAAGTAAACTTTATAAGGTAAGACTGTTAGAACTGAATAGAACTGTTCTGTAACAAACCCAGATGTACTGCCATCATTATTCTCTTGAGTAGGAATTATTTTTATTTCAAAACTATAAACATGAAACTAATTAGGAAAGTCTGTAATAGATATATAACTATTATCAGTGTATATAGAGATTATGGCAAACTTTTAAATAAAAATGTGCTGTAAGCAATCAATTGTTGATTAAATCTTCAAAGCAAGAAAGAAATAGTGGTGGCAGTTCCAGTTTGATGGAGTTTGGAGTTGGACTTGTGGTGATTGGTAGATTATGTGCCATAGATAAAACTTTGATTCTGTTTGGTTGTGTGACATTTTTCATGCTTATTCCACTATACAATTACACAGCATATATCTATAATCACACAAAGTTTTGTAAAGATATACTGTATGCCATAATCAAAAGTTTAATAGTAAGATTATAAAATATTGTATATAAACAAACATAAAAAATTAGGCATGCATACCAATCCAATGTTTTGAGAAAAATTTGGTAAATTGTTGGAAGACGTAACTAGCCGACACACGACAGCATATGATCAGTGGCAACACAAATGATTTAATTTCATAATGTTAGTAGATGTTCGAATAACTTTATGGCCAACACTTTCTATTTGGACAAGTTTTGGTGATAAAATTCATTAATACAGATATTAATTAAATTAAATTTGTTATTTCAGATATTAAAAATTTCATTTTTTTAAAATAATATGGCACTCCTTATATAATAAACAAAAATCTGGAATTAGATTCAAGCCAAATTTTTACCTATCTAATGATCTATAAATGCCAATTTACTTCTCATAAAAATATTCACAACAATTTTCATTATAAAATATTAAATTATTAAAAAATGATAATTTTACAAAATAATGGTTAATGCTAATGTTTGTAAGTGGTTTTTGATTGGGTCTCTTCAGTTCTATTCTTGAAGTGTTCTCTTTTAAACTCATTTATATTACATTTAATTTGTTATTACTGTTATTTTCTAAATTAATTATAAATTAGTTCTGAAACAATATAAATATCCTTAACCTAGTCCATGTTATTCTCGAGATATATCGGGCTGAAAAATAAACACCCAGACTTTTGGACCCAAGATAGCTCATTTCTGCATTGGAACATTTTTGACGCTAGATATCGCTACTCGTCATAATCATCATATTAAAACTAACTTCCAAATATAATTTTTTATGTTTTTACATTTTTCAATAAATAATTTTGGATGATACAATAGCCATGATTATTTTTTTTCTGAAACGTGTAATTTTCGTTAGGCTTAACATTGACAAAAATTCAACGTGAAGTGACATGTATCGGAGAAATATTTCAACATAAGATAGGTTAAGAAGTTTTAAAGTAATCTGATAAAATATTAGAATAAATTTAATTTAAACCAAACCAATTTAATGATTAGTAACTAATTAAATAGTTTCTAGTCATTAAATAATTAGGCAGATTGTTTGGTTTGAATTAACTATAAATCGGATTTAGAGATCTTGATATATATTAGATTAAATTATTCAATGATAATTAATATTATTGATTTATTAAAAAATATTCACATTCTATTCATAAATAAATAAATTAATAAATATATTGAATTGATTTATTTTAAGATAACATTGCATTCGTTGATGGTTGAAGATCTGTCACATGTACCAACATCAAAATACAGATATCTCATGAAATCTACTGAAAATCCATGCCAAAAAAGAATCAGATCAAGATCGAGTTTGAAGCCATCATTTATTTCCACTTCCTGTCCTAACATGGGTTATCCTCAAGCAAATCTTTTTATTAATCAGTGTTCTTCACTTCCTGATCATCTGAGCACTCAAAATATATTCAGTCTGCAATTAAATAAATTGCAAAAATTTGGAAAGACAGGTGTGATATTATTATTTATTATTATTTTAATAATATCAATTTTCCGTAGTTTATTTTATGGAAATTGAATAAGCGAAAAAAGGACAATGAAAAAAATAAGTTACAAGTTTTTGTATTAATAAAATTGAAATAATTACTTTAGCAGTGTTTAATTGTTAATTTCCAACTGAGAATAAGCAACAATACTTTCTATTAATGAATTTTTTTGTTTTTAAGCTAATTAAATTATTGTAAAATGAGGAAATGTCAGGAAAGCTAAAAAAATTCACACCTTAATGCAACTCCATCAATACAAGTTTAATAATCAATGATTTCAACCTAATTTGATAAGTCTCCCTTCGTTGTTAAATACATGAATAAAATAAAACTTATTTGTTATTTTTTGTTTAAAATTTTACTTGTTTGGTATTTATTATGTATTCAACAATTGAAAATGACCTATTAAATTAGGTAAAAGATGTTCTTGTTATTATAAAGACAGTGAATATGCCTTACATGCTTTTCCAGCAATTGACATTAATTAAAACAAACATTTTTGGCCTGATTAATAATCCTTTAAATAGAGATAATTGCTGGAAAAGTGTATAAGGTGTGTTCAGAGTCTTTATGTACTGTGGTAGTGTTTGGATACTATTGATAACGATACACATCAATACCTATTGATACTCTTATACAAAACATTGATAGTATTGATATTATCAGTTATTCTATTTACAATCAATTGCTAACCAATTAATGTAAAATGGATGTTAAATAAAGTCAGATGGCAAACATTCAGAGTTTGTTAATAAATAAACAAACTATACTTCAATTAAAAAATTATTTTTTTAAAGAAATATTAAATATTTTGCATTTCTTGGCTTTAATCGGCTTCTCTTCTCACAGATAATGTCTCCAGCTGTTGAGAAGGCTTTCTCAGAGCTGACAGAGGAACCATAAATACAGCCATATTTGTGATAAATTGTTTTCAGATTATCGAAATAAGGATATCTACTGTTGTTGACCCAAAATTGAAATGGATTGGAATCTGAAGGCTCAATAGGTCATTTGATATACTGCTGAAAAGCAATAATTATATTTGCTGTTGAATATTTGTATTTGGTTAATATCTACTCTTTCTTAAAAATCAAAAAGATCAGTTTATTTTCTTGTTCATTTTCAAGTCCAGATGGTTCAGTATCCATTGAAGTTGAATTTATTGTATTGCAAGTTCATTTGTTATTGTTTTTGAAAAATTATATACACTGGACGACAAAAAAAATAATGCACCATGAAGAACTTGTTGAATTTGAATAAAAATTGGTATGTTGCATCATCATAGCTAGATATGCAAATGATTAGCTTTTGGGATCAGGTTCTTGTGTTGTATCGCCACCAGAGGGTAGAAAAGTGCTTCCTCTGTCTGGTATAAAGATGTACGCTGTGACAACTTGTGCATATGTCCTGCTCTTGTGTTGATGGTTGTGACTTCGTTGAGTGAAAGACATGCCTTTACGACACATTCGACGGCCTTACACTCAGTTAAGTGAGTTTGAGAGAGGCCACATCGTTGGATTGAGAGAAGGAGGATGGTCATATCGCCGGATTGGCCGCCATCTGAACCGTTCTGATGGAACTGTTAGGATGTGTTATGAGCAGTGGGTACGTAGGGGTACGCATGAACGGCAAACAGGCTCCGGACGCTATCGACAGACCACCAGGCGGGAGGATCGTCTCATTGTACGTCAAGCACAGACAGTGCCTACAGCTTCGTCGTCTACCATTCATGCAGCAGTAGCACCTGCGTTACGGAACCATGTATCCAGCCGCACCATTTCCAGGCGCTTAGTAGAAGGCGGATTGGTCTCCCGATGCCCAGTATGTGTTCTACCATTAACAGCCACCCACAAACGCCTCCGTCTGCAGTGGTCTTGCACGACAATCATGGACAGCTACCGACTGGCAGCGTGTTGTCTTCAGCGACGAATCCCGCTTTTGTTTGGGGGCTCACGATGGCCGTGTGAGGGTATGGCGGCCCGCTGGTCAAGGCGTCAACCCAGCCTATACTGTGGAGCGGCACACGGGCCCAACCCAGCCTATACTGTGGAGCGGCACACGGGCCCAACCCCTGGTGTTATGGTGTGGGGAGCCATAACATATGACAGTAGGACATCTCTAGTTGTTATGCGTACTTCCCTCACAGCCCAACGATATGTGCAATACATCCTCCGGCCACATGTGTTGCCCCTCATGGCAGGGCTTCCGACAGCATTATTCCAGCAGGATAATGCCCGGCCACACACTGCAGCAGTCTCCCAAGCATGCCTACGTAACATTGCCACACTTCCTTGGCCTGCACGGTCTCCAGATTTATCGTTAATCGAACATGTGTGGGACTACCTGGGACGCCAGCTGCGACAGATGCGGGATCTGACGCATCTTGAGTCCCAGTTGCATCACACATGGACAGATATGCCACAGAACATTATACGCAACCTTCATGCCTCCATGCCAAGGCGTATCACAGCTTGTATCCGCGCTAGAGGCGACCCAACGGGATATTAGTGCCTGCACTGTATTGAACATTACTCACAAAATAAAGTATGTTTTTGCTTTATGGTTGCAATCATATACCTGTCTAGCTATGATGATGTCACGTACCAATTTTTATTCAAATCCAACAAGTCCTTCATGGTGCGTTATTTTCTTTGTCGTCCAGTGTAGTTCTTAAGTTGAAAAGCAGGGTTCTCGAATCTAAAATTGAATCTAAAAAGGATCTAAAATTGTTGAAATGCCACATACAATTTGTGTTTTGTAACTATTTAATCTTTTGAATACTCCTTTTAATGATTGCAATAACTTTATACTATATTCTGTAGTAACAGAATTTTCTAGTGTTTTTAGTGTATATTGTAACATACGTATCACCCAAGATGCTGTTAGTTGCTTGTTGAAAAGGTTTCAAACAATTACAACTTTCTTGTAAAATTACAATTTTTTCATTTGTCAGTGGCAAGGGAGATTCTGGTAATCAAATAAGAGTGAGTCCCACATAATCTCTAAATTCCAATAATCTTCTTATCACATTTAAATAACTATTCCAACGAGTTACTACTTCCTGAGTTACTTTTTTAGTTGTTTTTCCTTGTACAGTTTGGATATTTTAACGTTTATCAGAAGCTTTGGTCAAGGTTTTAAAGTGAGTTAAAATTTCTTTATTTTTATCAGTTCTTCAACTCCTAATAGAGCATCCTGAACAACAAGATATAAGCTGTGGGCAAAACAGGATAGATTCCTGATTTTTAATATACTGCAAGCACATAACATGTTGGCTGCATTATTGGTAGTTATACATATGATTTTATCCTCTAGAGACTATTTTAAAAAGCTTCTTTCAACATATTTGCTATATTCTCAGATATATGAGCGGTAGACATCAGTGTTTCAAGTACACACAATGTAAATATATCGTTAAAAATAAAATGGCACGCTACAGTTAAATATGACTGATTATAGAAGTCTACATATTGGTTGTTATGGATACATGTTTTGCTTTATTGATCATAACTTCAATTTTTCTGTACACTTTTTGTATAAGTTGATTACAAGTATGTTGCTGATATATGTGGTACGATCCAAAAGTTCGGGGACTGCAGTAATCTATGACAACAAAAGCATGTATTTGAAGTTACAGCGTATGAAATGGATTTTACCAAACCACCTCTACGTGTTCAGGTTAATTTCACCCATGTCATGTGATTAAACCGTGAGCGCTGCTGTTTTTTCCGGAGATAGTTACCTTTGTTCTGCGACGTAATAAAAGTGGAGTTTCAAGAACAACCTCCAACATTAAATTTTGTCAGCGTTTAGGTAAAACACCTATGGAGACTTTAAAATTGCTAAGAAAGGTGTACAGTGATTCTACCACGGTAAAGTCGAATTGTTGGAGGTTGTTCTTGAAACTCCACTTTTATTATGTCACAGAACAAAGGTAACTATCTCCGGAAAAAACAGCAGCGCTCACAGTTTAATCACATGACATGGGTGAAATTAACCTGAACACGTAGAGGTGGTTTGGTAAAATCCATTTCATACGCTGTAACTTCAAATACATGCTTTTGTTGTCATAGATTACTGCAGTCCCCGAACTTTTGGATTGTACCATGTATTTTGGTGTGGGTAGTTTATATCTTGGTTTTAATTTGTGTATAAATTGCACAAATTCCTTATCTTGAACAATAGAATATGGTTGTGAATGACATGCAATGAATATTGACAATTTTTCATTTATAATAGTTGCCTTTTTGCTATTAATATCAAAAACATCCTGATCATTGGTGAAATATTGGCTTACATTTTCTTGTCGTGTCATTGATCACTTCAATGATGAGTTTTCTAAATCTTGAGCTTTAGATGTTGAAGCTGAGTTGTCATTATTGCTAATAAAAGCTTTCAAATCTAATAAAAACTTTTCTAAATTCAACAGAATGCGAACATTTTATATGTTCCCTTGAATTTGATGTGTTTCCTGATGTTTTGTACAGTTTTTTTTACATAAAATACATTTTGCAAGTTGTTTCTTTCTCATCAATTTGGAAATACTCCCAAGTATTAGATTTTTTCTGATGGACATTCTACAATTAAAGATAACAGAAATATTCTTTTCCTTGACAGTACTGCAAACTACACAGCTAATTGTTAAACTTAGAAAGAATAGATGGTGCTTTACTCAAAAGTAATGATATTAAAAATTTTTTAAACTAATTCTAAACTATGATGATAGAAAATAAATCTTAATTTCATGTGAAAAGTATGATAGAAAATTGGACTATCGATAGTGATGATATTTTTAAAACATTGATAGTATTGATGGTGCTATAGTATCCGATCCCTAGTTCCAGCTTTGACTATTATTGATCTTGTTATTAAATTATATTGCTAGAGTTATGTCAAGGTGTAAATTTTTTAGTTTTTTAAGATAACTTTTTGCATAAAGTTATTTATTTATTTATAATTTCAGGTCATAAGTTGAATTTTGTAAGTAAATTATTTTCTTACAGAAAACAATTTATTTGTACCGATCAATATTTAATTATATGCGGAAAAAGTAATTTTAAAATTAGAACTTATAAAATGCAAATTTTTAAATTTCTAAGATTATTAGATATAGTTTTTAAAACTGTATCAAATGACATTATAAAATTTGAAAAGCAAAACCATAAAATATTTTAAAAAAATATTTTAAATAATTAATTATATACTGTTTTATTTTATAAATTGTTTTCTACTTATTATTTTGATAAATTGATCATGTAACATTTTCATTGTAGACTTATTGATTTTGATATATATTAATACAATATGGAATAATTTAAGAACAATTATCAAATTTTATAATTTAATGCTGAGATAATTTGTTAATATTTTTTTGTTATTATCTATTTAAGTAATTATATTGTACCGAGTTTGCACATGAAAAAGTAGCCCTAGTCCATTTCAAGTCTCTAGTGTTAGTTTATTGCATGGAGTGAGTGAACTGCATCAGTTGAGTGGAATATTGTTCTGAATGAACATTGGTGTCCTGTGTTTGCAAATTACACACAGTATCAGCCATGCAATCCCTGCTATCAATGTCATTATGCTATACAAGGTGTTTCAAACAATTCAACATTTGTAGCTTTGTATAGATGCAACAGGTGACCACTTTCAACATCTTTCATAATGATACCAGCAGTTGGCTTCTGTGTTTATTATTGGACTACAGTTTGAAAAAATTATAAACCTATAAATTCCCACTGTCATCTGTCTGTCCTTAATCTTGAGAATGGAGTTAGATAGATGAAGGACGAGACTAGATATGGAAACCTTAGGGGCAGGAGGCTCCGATTAATTATATAATAACTTCCAATGCAAACCAGAAGTCATGTTATTTCAATTCAAAAATTTTTCCCTGAAAGTTGTTAGATAGATGACCAGCATGACTCTATTGTTAAAGGAAAAGTAAGATGTACAGAGGCACACTACTACTAATTTGAGGTGGAGAGCATATAGTTTAAATTAAATAAATTAAAAATATGATTAAAAATTGCAGCCTCATTGTGACAATGTCACAATAAATAATTGCTTGTCATAATGTTGTGTTTTTGCTAAGAACTGGAGCTACTTTATTGTGTGTCATCCTGTATAAAAATAACATATTTAAGTTGATTAAAATAGTAAATTTTTTTTATTAATAGGTAATTTCAATGATACTGTCACAAAAGAATGTTTAAGTTATCCGAATACACCTCCACCTTCTCCATCAGGATCAGCTGAAATGAATTTTGACGAAAATGCTTTAGTCCAGATAAACATAACTCATGTTGATAAAAGTTCTTCAGTTTTTTCAACAAAATATAATAATGTATGAATTTTTATATATTTCATATACAAATATTCTAAATAATTGATGTTTTTAATATTTTCATTTTGTGTTAATGGCAGAAATTTTATGCAGTAGATATTTTACTAAACTACATTCTATATAATTAATTATTTTAATTTGCATATACATATAATATACAAAAACCATAAAACAATAATAAATAAAAATTTGTTTTATATTCAAGGGTGGCTTATGCAAAGTTTTAATAAGTGAAGTTTATTTTAATATGTACAGTATGTTAAATGAAGAGTACCAAAAAACTTTAAACTGCAGCACTTTAAACTAAATTTTAATTATGCTAATGTTTTCAGCCATGTTTAATGGTCATCTTCAGGCTATTTGAAGAATATCATCATACAAACAAATTAGAATTCTCTTTTTAAAACTGGAATATTTATGTTGTTGGTCAGAGTCAACATACATACCAATTTTACATAAAAGGCTTGTTTAAAAATCATATTAACACTCAACAGAGTAGGATTACTAAATACAATTGGTATAATTCACTAAAATATAAAAAAATGGGTCAAGTTGGGGAGGAATAAATTGAATCACATGCTACAGGATTTCATAAAATATTATCCGAGCTTAAGTGTGTCAATGTCTTTGTAATTGACAGATTTGGCCTTCAGGGATGATTTATATAATTCTAATTGAGATAATTCAGGTCAGACATCTCACACACAGGTCTCAAGATCCTGTCTCTGTACAGGTTCATTTCTGCATTATTCTCCATTGCATAAGCTGCTAAGGCATCACAAGATGTCTCTTCTTTATGGTTCTCATGTTCCCTAATCTTCACTTTGAGAGAACAAGAGATGGCTCCAATGTATTTTAAACCTGTGATCCTTGATTAGAACACTATATATTCCCAGAAAACACATCTAAAGGGGACCACATGTGTTAAGGAAATCCTTTGAGAAATAACTGTGCAGACCTAGCCTTGGGGAAATTCAGAATTTCCTATCACCCAAATATGAGGAGGAAAATCTCTCAGTTAGTAGCATCTGATGATGATGTACTGGCTGTTCTTGGATGTTTACTGGCACCAAATTGTATTAAAACTTGCCGGAAAAAACATGTGCATAAAAGTCTATGGTGTAAAGAGTGGCTAAAAAGGTGGATCGTATTTTCCCATGTAAACCTGATCTCAGAATTAAAGTTAGTACCAAAAGATTGGCACAACTATTCAAAGAAACATATTTAAATCTGTTATCATTGGTTACACCAATCATTTAAAAAAAAAAAAAAAAAAAATACTGTAATGCGAGCAGCAATTTTACCCCACGAGAGGCTCACGGCAACCTTAAGGTATTTGGCAACAGGCAGAAGTTAATAATTTGAAATACTGTCATATACTTCATCAGTTCTTGATCCTGACTTGACTGATGCTTTGATTTTCTTAATTTTTTTCCTATATGCACTTCTGATGATATTAATTTTTTACAACACTTTCTTTGTTAGCATTTGGCTTAATGTCCTTCAATTTTTCAATTAAACATAAATAGGCAACTTCTTTTTTGCTTCTGTCATGATAATCTTTACTTTTAACATGCCAAAGGCATGGTTCACTTTTGTAAATCTTTAAAAACTCTTCTAAACATTCATAGGGCGACTGTTCTCACTCAGTGGCCTCACAACTAAAAGGAAATGACGACACCCACGTTACAGTCGGGAGTTGCGCAGTTCAAAAGTGTGCAGAAAATCAAATGACTTTTCATTTCTACTCCAGTGGCCTGTACAGTTTACTGAAACTGTAGTTTTCCCCACACACACTAACAGGAATTCCTCAAGGCCAGGCCTGCACGGTAATTCCTCAAAGGATTTCCTTAATGTGTGTGGGTCCCTTAAAAGACTCGCCCGATTGACCATTTGACTGAATATATTTTTTAATTTAAAATGAAAAATTTATATTTTATTGAGTTTTATAATTAATTTGATTGCAAAGTAAGGTAGGTACTGTACATGGTAGTTTAATGTTTTAATTAACTACACATTTTATTATAGTTTTATATTTTTTATTTGCTTGATAGATTATTTTAAATGAATCTTACATTAAGAAAAATTAATTCTTATAATTTCTTTCTATTTTTCAGATTGACAGAATTATTGATATTAATTTTAATTGTCTGGAAACTATTGTTAATGTACAAACTTGGGTTATGGTGTTAGATTTTTTCAAAACAGATTCTTCAAATGTAAGAACAGAAAAGAATTGTACTAAAAATTACCTTGAAAATAAAATGAAAGGTGAAGAATTTTTACAGAGAGAAAATGGTATTTCATTTATTATTTTATTTGTTAAATACATATCATATAGAGATGTTTGAGTTAAATATTATACATGATAAGTAGATTTAATTTATTTGATATTTTCTATTATATCTAGAATTTTATTTAAATATTTTGAAACTATAAATTTTTTTATTAACCACAGTCTATGGTTAATCACAGAATTTAAGATTACAGGATTTTCATATAATTTTTCTAATTATAATTTTTGAGTTTCTGTTATAATAGTTTAACTTGGTAACTTGGTAGTTTAACTTTGAAATTAAAATTTTAAAATTTTTGATTAATGGATTATTATTTTTATAAACTGTTAATTAAAAGTTTTTTCATTTGTAAAAATTTTTTATATCTTTTTAAAACAATACATTAAATTAATTATTAATACATTTATAAAATTTTTAAATTGCTATCTCAAAAATTCAATTTGTTTTTTGTTTTTTTTTACAAAAAAATAGTTTTTGTCAAAGTACTGTTTACAAATATAAAATTGTAGGATCCTGCAATATACTGTAGCTGAATAAATCTGTTATATAACATTAGGTAGACTGATACTAGTTGGTTTTTCTTTTGAAGAACTGATGATCTTTGTTCATGTAGTAGGGGTTTTCAATTTATTTCCACAAAATTATGACTGTGGATGGAGGAGGAGACAGGAGACTGGCCTTAAATTTTTTTCTGATTCACCTTTTCTTTTTATTCGACAATTTGAGTGAAATTATTTAAGGATCCTGCAATGTGTTTTGTGGACAGTCAATTTGTCTTTTGTTTTGATTGGATCCTCAAACTGTCATAGAATGTATATGAGTTCCTTCTGGGGTTGGCCATTCTTTTCAGGGAGGTTTCCTCTAATTTATCTCTTTGTTTACATTTTTTTCAAAGCACGTGATAGTTTTGATTGTCATCATTTTTGCTTTTGTAGTTTATAGTTTCATCTGAAAATAATTCTTATTTTTAACTGAAAAGCTTTTTCTTTCATTTAATTCTTGACACTGTGTGTGTTTGCTCTAGTCATTAAATTTTCATTTTTCTGGCTTGCACAAATTCCTTTGTTTTATGATGGGGCTGGTCTCACAAAATAAAATAAAATTGTAGAATTTATTGAATCAGTTGACTTAAATTGAGCATCACTTCTGGCATTGATTATTAGTTGTTCAAAATCATAAATACACAATACTAGTAATTACAGACTGAAATAACAATGATGCTACTGAGTACACAAATACATGATTGATTATCTTGTAATTGTTACAGTACTAAGCTGCACTTTCACGAAGAATAGTAATTACTAAAAAAGATTCATTATCGTATTAGTTGTAAGCAAGTTTTGTATTTCTTTAATTATTAATCTTTTCTAGACACTATTAGTTTTAATTTTTAATTTTAATCTTTTACTAACTGTAGATTTCCAACTTAGTCAGAAACTTCATCTTTATTTTTATTTGAAAATAAAAATGTTATTCTTAAAGTATGTGTTTTATAAATTCAGTAATTTATTTGTTAAATCATTCATTTATGTTTTTTTTATTTTTATAGATTATTATTTTATTGGTATTTTAATATATACTATCCTATGCTACCTCTTTTATAATACCAAAATTTACATTACATTTATGTTTATTTAAATGTTATATCTTATTCTTTTATACTTCTATCATCAATTCAAAGTATTGTTTATGAATAACATAACCAGTTTATAATATTTGCAATTTGTTGGCAGATAAATTGTTTTTATTTATTTATTTATGAAATAAAATTAAACCTAGTGAGTGATACTTAAATATTTAAATTATGTATAACAGTTATTTTTAGTTATCAATTAGATTCTATATGTTATATAAGCATGTAAGAAACCAAACTCAAGTCATATTATTAATCAAATAATCAAGCTGGGTTTATTACCAAGCAATATTTTGGCTAATTAAATATAATTAAAAATGTTTGCTTAAAATAACATTTAAATATATCAATGCAAATTTTATTCTTTTATACTTGAATATTTATTTAAGTTTTTATAATTAGAATTGTTAAAATATATCACTTATGTGTTTATAAAGGGAGACTAGGATACCTTACAAGTAAGTATAAATAATACACGACTACTTTGGTCCGTTTCAAAGTCACACTGAACCAAAAAGTGGCAGGCTTGATAGAGACGCCACCCCAAAGCCATTTATTCGTTAGGAAAAATAAACATACAAAGGATACAAAGTACATATAACAAATCATTGCTACACGTATAGGTAATGACAGGAGAGAGATTTAACAAGAATAAGACATTTAGAATTAAGCTTACTGAATTTGTAAGTAGGAACTTTGTAACTACAATACAGAAAAATCACATCTTCCTCACATTTTTCAGCAGTCACTGTTTAATAAAGTAAGTTTATTAAACAGTTACTACTGGAAAGTGTGAGAAAGGTCTGATTTTTGTGTTATTTAGAATTATTCTTTAATAATTTACAAAATTTCAAATATTATAAAGAAATTTGAATTAATTTTTTTAACATTTATATATTTCTAATATTTATAATTTTCAGACAAAAAATCACTAGAACTCATTAATTCCAAATTAGAAATAGCTGTTCGAAGTCTTACTTTAATTCTTTGTACGCAAGATAATGAAATAGCAAAAGCAAATGTAGCAATGTTTAATTGTCATACAACATTCCAAGATAACAACTTTTCAGCAGAAGGAAAACTTGGAAGTATATCAGTTGTTGATATGACAACTTATGGAAAATACTATCCAGAACGATTTATAACATCTGGCAAAGAAGCTCTACATTTTGATATATTTAAGTATGTATATTTAAACTTCAAATATAGTTAAAATATTCAATAAATCTAAATTTCATTTTCGTTTTTAGATATGGAGAAGACGATCCTGACATGAAAAGAAAGTTTGATGTCAGTGTTAAATGTCGCATGTCTTCTGTTAGATATGTGCATACGCATCGTTTTTATACTCTGTTGTTAAACTTCATACAAAATTTTAATGAAATTCAAGATTTTATGTCTCAGATTCGTTCATCAAAGTCTGTTTTGACGGTTAGTAAAAAAATTTATTTTAGTTGCAATAAATAGAATAAAATATATAAAATTTTTACATTTGTATATATACAAATTTTTACAATATGTCACACACAAAAAGTTTATTAACAAGCATAAAAGAAGAAAATATATTTTTTAATTAGAAAGAATTTCCTTCTACCTTGTAGAAAAAGGTAGAAATACTTTTTCATTAAATATCTTATCTGTTTTCACTCCAAAAAAATAAACATTACAACATGTAATCTGATGGTTGTAATTAATAATTGGATAATTAATCAGAATCAATGCTGAGAATATCTTTTAGTAATTAGAATTGATATCAGAATTGAGAGAAATTCGTCATGATTTCCAATTTTTAAAATGATATTTTAACACTTAATAAAATTAACTTTTTATTTTGTGTTATAATTAAAATTGTGATCATTGACATTCAAATAATATTATATTATAAAGTTTCATTTTGTTTGCTAAAAGTAAAGACTAAAATTATTTTATATTGCCAGTCAATACATTGCACAAAATTAAACATTTGCATTCTGTACAACATGTGACATGAAAACTTGAAACTGAGATATGAAATAACAGTAACACAGACTATCAGAACTAACAAATAATCAGTATGCCAGGTTTGGCATTTTTAAAGATTTTTTTTGGCTTATGGAAAAAATTTTTGAATGCCAAACTCTGGGATTATATTTGGCATGAATTAAATTCTCCATTAAAGTACTGTCAACAATAATGACAATTAGAAGCAGAGTACAGTTTTGCCCAAACTCCTACCAAAATGTTTACTATTGAAATGCTTTTACTGTGCTTAGCTTATTTAATATCCTCATGTAACTTTTGATGATTTTACATCGAAAAGTCTCAATTCACCAGTCGGCAAGAAATTAGTGATGTAATTGCTGTTAAGTTTTTACAATAAATCTACTCAGTATACTGTTAAGTGTCATTGATTTCTAATATAGCAGTTCAAATTATAGCATTTCAGGATAAAAAATGGCAACAGAATAAATTTGTATCATTTGGCACATTTATGCAAGCTGTTTAACATGTTTGAATGGAAATAAATTTTACAAGTAATTAGTGGCTAGCACTAGTGTTTAGTGGCTAGCACTTCAAAATTATAGCAGACTACATCCAGCTATAATTTTGAAGAGTTAGAATTGAAACTTTAGTGGAATTGGACAGCAATCAAGTGTTTGATTGCTATCAAAAATTTATTTGAGGATGAATATATGTATGACTGCATTGCACAAAATTTCACCTGAAGATGGTAGCTGTATGCTATCGAAAGTGCTTGTGAACTCGTCCAAAATTAGAGAACGGAGTTAGATAGATGAAAGACGAGACCAGATATGGAAACCGTAGTGGCAGGAGGTCCTGATTAACTATATATTGTACAAACTTCTGATGTAAACCAGAAGTCATGTTATTTCAATTCAAAAATTTTTCCTTGAAAGGTGTTAGATAGATTGTAGGTACAAGTCTATTGTTAAAGGAAAAGTATGATGTACAGGGGCAAGCCACTACTAATTTGAGGTGGAGAGACATATATTTTAAATTAAATAAATTAAAAATATGATTAAAAATTGCAGTCTGGCATCGTGACGATGTTGTGCCAGGCTGCAATAATAATTGCTTGTTATATTATAAATTCTAATTTTAAATTAAACTTTCAATAGAAATTTTTTATTTGACATATTGTGTATTTGACATTATACACAGTCTGAAGATAGCTTATAAACAAAACTGAAAATGTTTGTTTTAATCAAAGTCCTAAAAGTTTTGCTCTTTTTAGAATCTGCCTCTTTAAGAGTTTGTTATAATGTAAAAGAATTTTTTTAATATATATAATAAAATAGATTATTATTTTAAGCACTTAGTCATTATTTTTATGTTATATATATAATTCAGAAAATATATTTGTTGTTGTTATAAAGTTTTAATCATCTTTAAATTAATTTAAATTTTAAAATTCAAATATTAATTTACAAACAAACTTTGTTTTGTTCTAGACTACTTCAAATTCTAAAATACTTCGAATGAAACTCGATATTGCAGCAGGTTCCCCAGTGATCATAATTCCCAAAAGTTACTCAACACCAAATATTTTAGTTGCAGATTTGGGAAATTTAACAGCTCAAAATACATTTCTTTTTGCTGGTAGTCCTGGAACCATAAGTATAGTATTAGGAAACTGTAATAGGTGGGTAAAGTTATATTTTAATTAAAAAATATATCTTTTAACTAATTTTTATATGATTCAAAATTCAGTTCAGGATTTTTGCTGTTGAAAAATTATATCACACACAGATGATAAAATATTTAACATTTACTTAATTGTATTTTTTTTTTATATAAAAAATATAAAAATGTGTAACTAACTATAAATATTCTGAAAAAATGTATTATAAAAAATTGTCTATTTCAATAAGAACAACAGTTTCAGATGAGTGTTGTTAATTGAACTTTAATTACAAAGAAGCATTTTTGTTATGGAGTATTATGTAATGATAATTGATAAATATTTCTTTAGATTTGTAAATAAATCAGTTTAAAATATATTATTAATACTGTATATTATACGGTGAACTCCTGTACAATGTGATTAAAAAATTGTGATGACTACTCATACAAAATTCTAATTTTTTTGTCCTGAGGTATACATTTTCTTCTCAACTTCTTAGGTATTATTTTTTTTTGCTACACATGATTAAAACAGCAAATGATTCTTATGATTTATAATAACAGTATATAATATTTTTAAAAATTTACTTATATTCTGTTTGTTTTTTCCTTCATTAAAAGAAACATTCTTTAAAACAAGTTAATTAACACTCTGCACACAATAAAATCATATTTGAAATTAATACACATCTTATTAGTAATATGTTATCAGTATTGGAACTCAGAGAGAAGTTTAAACATGCATAAAATTGTTTGATAATATGTGTCTCATATAATGCAATTTTTTATAATGTGGCATTTCACATTATAAAAAATTGCATTATATGAGAGAGACATTATGAATGGATTCCTGTACCACCACATTGTACAGGAATCCACTGTATAAGATTTTAAACAAATACTAGAGTTTGATATAATTTATTTATTTTGCCAAGACTATTGACTATTAAGTTATTTTATCAACATTTATATATTTTATTTACTGTGCTTTCTTAAAGTATTTTTTTCACTGTATTTTAATTCACTATATAATAATAATATTTATTTATTTTATATTATTAATTTCATATTCATAAGATTGTATTTTCTTATTAGTTTTATACATAACTTTCTATTTTTTGTTTCTATAAGAGAAAATACACATTGAATACATTGAAAACACTAAATTTAAACAGTATAATTATTTAGTATTTCATTTAATTTTATCTTACTGTTCTAAGATGTTCTGTATTATCTGTGATTATAAACAATATAAAACAACTTTTAATATTAAAAAATTTCTGGTTTGAATTTAGTATTTTTTTTTGCAATATTACGCCACTCAAATTATTGTGCAGTATCCTCTGCATGTTGTTCTGGTTGCAGATAATAACAGAATGAGTGCATGTTGTAGCGATGTAATATCCATAAATTTGCGTCCACTGAAGTCCACAACTTAATCTAACATAAACTAATCAGTGTCGAAGAAACTCTTTTATCCCTGGGTAGATCTTTAAGTAGATGTTGAAGTGGGTAGATGTTTAAGTTTCCTGTATATATTTCTCAAGAAGTCAAATTTTAAAAATCTCCATTTCTTGTATTTTTATCAAATTTGCTTTATTTACAACAGAAGGAAATGTAATCTCAACTTTAGATAAATCATTTTGTTAAAAATAAAATAAAATATTTTATGAAAATAAATTGGTTTTCAAAATCTAATAGTTTCCTTACATCAAGATAAATTGTAAGATATAAATTGCTCTTGGAATTTTGTAAGAAGTTTGATGATTAAGAAAACATTTTTTTTGACTTTTTGTAAAAAATTGTTGACATGAAATATATTGTGAAAAATCATGGATTTATATGATACACAATGTTTAATGAAATGCATTTTTTATGATGATTAGTAAGTGCTGAGTATATAATCCTCATTGTTGTTTCAACTTCATACTTTTGTAAGTGTTAATGTATCTTGCCTGCATTCGGTTTTTATATTACAATATTTTTCAGAAACGTGACTTTTGCATCTTTGCAAGATATTTATTAAAAAAAAATTAGTTACATTTACTACTAAATATATAAAAATTATAGTGTGTGTGTAAGCATTTCAAAGACTATGTACTGTACCTTGGGTGTTTTTTAAATTATTTTTACATTTTAAAATGAATTTATATCTAAATATTTATATTACCATCTAAAATTTTCAATTATGAAAATGTAACCTAATATATACATAAATAAAACATCATGAAACCCGATAAATTTGTTGAGCCAAACAACCACTGGATTACATTGGGCTACTTTTTGGCAATTATATTTAATTACTAAATAATTTGTCACTAGAAGGAGACGTTAGGTGCCATTTCTTATTAAATTTAATAATTATAATTAAATTAATTTTTATTAAATAATTTAGACTATTTTGGAAGAAAAGAATTGGCCTAGATTGGGATTTGAATCCGCAACTCCTGCTTACCATATGGATGTGTTTCCAGTTTTGCCACCCGAGCCTCTGATCCAATCTCCCCTTCCAGATGTATATAAATATGATATAACCATCTTCAGTTAATAAGAGATGGCATCTAATGCTTCCCTATAGTGACAAATTATTTAGTAATTAATTAAATATAATTGCCGAAAAGTAGCCTGATGTAATTTGGCTTTTTTAACCTAATATTTCATAAATTACGAAAACTTGAATAATAAAATAAATTTGTTACATCTGATAAAATATTTTCAAAGTATTAATTAGTTTTTAAAGTAATTTATCAAAAATGTATTTAAATTTTTTATTATTATTTAATGAATAGCTCTACTCAAGCTTTGAGAAAGGAAAATAATACAATATTCAATAAAAAAGGACAAAAACTAGGTAGGTTTTCACATATTCAAAGAGGTAGATGTAATTTTGATTAATGAGTACAGTATGGTCTTGTTTTACACATGGATTTCTTGTAGGTACTACATAGAACATATTTATGTGGAATTTTGTCTTCTTCCCATATAGTCCCAGATGATTGCCTAGATATTTATGCAAATATTTACAATTAACCGAAAAAAAATGTTAAGTAAAATGTTTTAAACATGCTTTATGTTTTTATTACATATACCCACAGTGACGAAATTGCTGCTCTTCTAGATCCTTATTGCAGTTTCCATATATCAGACCTCTATCCTTAACATAAATATAAATACAAATGTACAATATATAGGTTATATATAAAATACTGTTCCAATAAATATAGGATGTGGCTCTCATATTTCTGATATGCGGTATATGGCACCTATCATAAGGTTTGGCCTCTCCTAGTATATACTGAATTTCAGAATAAAAATAGTCAGTATGTGCATTAATAGTCAGAATTATCCCTGTACATTTAAGGTTAACTAAACCATCCATTCATAGCGAGGTTGCGACTGACGTTTTCAACACAAAAAATGTGTACGTCATATGTTCAGCACCGCCTTCCTGTAGTCTAGAAGTTTGACGATGGCATTTGGAACGTCAATGGAATCATGCTTGACGTTCCAAATGCCATTGTCAAGCTTACAGGAAAGCGGTGCCGAATGTCCGACATACATGTTTTCGTGTTGAAAACGTCGGCTACAGCCTCTCTCACGAAAACACAAACGTGTGTCTATTAATCCCACATAAAACAAGACCCTATTGTAATAATGTTTGTGAATTAAGTCTTTAATTTTACTTACCAAATTTATAAATGAGATATCAGATTTATCATTAATTTTAAAGTTTGATTATTTATTTATATTTTAAAGATAATATATGAAGAAATGATAACAATATCAATCTTTAAAGATATTAAGATACACTGTGAATTAAAATGTTACTTATTAAATTTTTAATAATAATATATTAGAAATTTTGTTTACTATATTATTCAAAATATAATTGTATTACATATTTGAAATTTTTAAAATATAAAATCAAAACATTCGTAAATTTACAGATTTTTGGAGAATATATCAAATTCTTTTTAGCAATGAATAATGTGAATAATATCACAATTTGATATTTATTTTCAATGTATGATATTTATAAATTATATTTTCACTTTATGCACTGAACACTACTATCATTAAAATGTTTAAAAATAAAAATTAAGTATTTATAATTTATTTTTATTAACTTAATTACTTAAGTAAAATAATTTAAATATGTTTAACAGATTACTATCCAGAACAAAAATGTTTACTTGATGTGATTTATCTGGAATTATCTGACATTAATTTATATTCTGCTGTATGCATTAAAAACATGGAGGAAGAAAAGAGACCAACTGATTTAACATTTCCTTCTTTCATTATCAGAAAAGAGGTATAATATAAAGATTTTAGTTTTATTCAATGTTAATTAAGAATATTTAATTCTAAATGTAATTATTAGAACATGATTATTTGCTAAGATACAATTTTAACTCCTACCAGTGATTTACTTTTCTTGTTCAGGGTCAGTTTACACAGTTTGCAAAAATTAATACAACTAATCAATAAAATATTAACAAATTTATTTTATTTATTTATTTATCTTAAACTTGTAATATTCATTGATTCATTATCAGTCTATTCTGAAGTGATAACAACTGAGCCTATTCCTGTATTAATTAATTTCTGTAAACAATGTATCTGTACTAAAGATTAGTTTTTCTCATAGTTGTAGTTAAAGGAAAAGTATGATGTACAGGGCATGCCACTACTAATTTGAGGTGGAGAGCATATATTTTAAATTAAATAAATTAAAAATATGATTAAAAATTGCAGCTTGTGACAATGTAACAATAAATTACTGCTTATTAATATTTTATTCACATTCTCCACTTCTCATATTCTTAATTGTATATCATGTTACATGATGTTTTCTGATTAGGATTTTGTTATTTTTTTTAATGGAAATATATTCTTCATCCAGATAATTATATATGAAATAAACAAAAACTGTTCTCCTGTTAAAATTCTTTTAGGTTGGTGAAATTAGCACTTTAATGATAATAGAATTATCACTTTAGCAATAATAAAAATAAGTATTTTCCACATTGCATTGACATTATCTTCAGGTAAAAATAGGGTAAAATGATAATTCTATTATTATTAAAGTGCTGATTTTACCATAGTTAAAGAATTTTAACACCAAAGACAGTTTTGTTTATTTCATATATTTTTATGGAATCATACGTGACTGTTTCATGATTATAATTCCACAGCATATAATAATAATTTAATTATGCATTCAGTTCATTTTGTACAAAAGTGATCTAAACTAAGTTAACATATTTCCAACTACTATATTAGTCTGATTTAAAGAGAAACCAATGCACATTCCATTCAATAATAATATAAGATCACTAGTATAAAAAATTTAAATCAGATCAACAATACCAATAATTTTTCAATTACTTTTTGTCATCTTTTGGAAGATAGAATGATAATTGATAGAACAAACAAATGAATCTAATTTTTTAATTGTTGTATACAAATGTCTAGCAGAGTGTTTCCCAAACTTTTTAGACTACTTATTGTCCCCTATTAGTGCACATATATATACTTTTTTTTTTTTTTTAAATGAATTTTTATACTCCTTATCTCTCAACATCCCAACCATTCCTTTGCTTTCCAACATCCCCTTGAGTCTTCTATTCTAAAGGGGACAGTAGCACTCATTCTGTAAATAGCTGGTCTAGCAGAATATTAATAAAATGATTTCGTTATAAACAGTTATAAAAACAAAATCACTTATTTTTAAAGTCTTTATGTTTAAATTATTTTTATTTAGGGTCCTCAATTACTTGAAGAAAAGTTTATGTTGAAAGTGCAAGTTGAAAGAAATCTACATTCTTTTATTAGTCATTCTGGTTTGTAAATTTATTTGAAATTAATATTTATACGGATTTTAAAATCAAATATTGTATTTTATTAATGACTGGCTATTTTTTTTAATTTATTGTTAGTCTTTTATATGTAATGAGCAAATTCTGTATAGTATATATAATAACTGATACTTTTTTATAATTAAATTTTTATTAAATGTATTAAAGTTTTAAATTGAAAATGTCTTATAAGTTTCTTTATTTCAACAATATAGCAATATTTATATTTCATTTGATGCAATATACATTATTATGAAAGCCAAATGATTGCTGGATTAGATTGGGCTATATTATTGCTACTATTAATAATCAATTGCTAAGTAATTTGGCATAGAGGTGTATGTTAGTCACCATCTCTTATTAAATTTAAAATTTATTAATTTAGAAGGATTTGGAAGAAAAGAATTGGTCCAGACAGGACTGGTAATGCATCTACTGCTTGCCATGCAGATGCATTGCCAGTTATGCTACCCGGACTTCCATCTGATCTTTGCTTCCAGAACTATTAATTTAGATATAACCATACTAGTTATTCATGGTGCCAACTGTTCTCCTAAACTTATTATATATTTTGGAAAACACACAACACTAGTGTTCACTACGTCTAAACTCTGTTTTCTTTAAGAACTTTTTCCTCAATTCTTGAATAAAATCTTAAAACCAGTATAATTGTCCTATTAATAATTAAGGTCCACGTCGATAAAATATATAATAAGAAAGTAAAGGACATAAATTTCAAAATAATTTTACTACTTGATTCTTTTTTTTTATGAAAATAAGAACAATTACATACACATGGGGATGACTAAATGCCCACGGCCTATAATCTCCCACTATGGCATTCGGCCAGCAATTGCTTTACTCCAGTATAGTCTATATATACATTATTAAATCACAACCATTGAACTTTGAGAAAGAAATTATGGAATTGTTGATTGTTATTGATAAAATTATTAGAATAACTTTTGCAGATATTCTTTCTTTATGGTATAATTGTTTATGAATATAAAGTGCATTGGTAAAGTTCCAGGTATGGACATGTAAAATAAAAAGTATCAAAGATAAAATATTTTTATAATTTACATGTAAAACAGTATTATATTGATAGTAATCACAAGATAGTAGACACTAATTATAAAACTTACACATGTGTATGTAATTGTTCTTATTTTCATAAAAAAAACACGAATCAAGTAGTAAAATGATTTTGAAATTTGTTATGAAAGGTTTAGGAGAACAGAGGATATACATCAAATTTTGTGTTGAATTGAAATATATGGAAATGTATATTAAGATAAAACAATTATCCTGCATTAATTAATGCCTTTGTGTCCTTATTATACAATTTTATTATTTAAATGTCTATTAGGACAGATCGTATTATCAAGACTTATTATACTGGTGTCCAAGTCCTGCAAAATGAGGAAACATTTCCAGAAAAAAGGAAAAATCTTTATTGTTTGCCTGTTTCACCTGTACATACTTTGTGTTTCGGACCATTCGGTCCCTCATCAGCAGGTTTACAGACACCATGTGCTAAAACAAGACTTAAAAAAGGGGTACCATAATGCTATAATAATTCTCCATACAATAATACTATTAAAATGACTTACATTATTTTGGTTGCTAGTAACATCAAAATATAAAAATAATCAACATAAAAGTTCATATTATGTCTCCAATTCGGTATATATAAATCAATAATATTAAAAGATACATATTTAGAAAAGGGGGTTGTGAAAACATTTTCTTTAAAACCATCATATCCATCACTTCTCTTTGCCTGGAGCATTATCATATTTCTAAGTTCATTTCCTCTACAAATCACTGGATCACTACTAGAGGTGACTGGTTGTCATATGTGATGGCCATTGTCAGTGCCCAAACTGAATCTCGATTTGTCACTGTAGATGACCTGGTTCCATTCCGTTGCAGTCCAGTCCTGTCGGCAGTGACACCACTCCAAATGGAGGCAATGGTGGGTGGTGTCAATGGCAGCACACATAATGGCTGCTGCGATACTAAATGTTTCTTACTCGGGCCCCTCAAAATAGTATGGGCAGACATAGGGGTCTGTAATAATGGCACTACCTATGTCTAGATGGTGGACACAATACAGTCGGCTGTGTATGTGCTTGTTGGAAGACCAAGTGGTTCTCTCAGCTAGTAGTCTGCCAAAGGCATCCTGAGCCTGGGCACTGTGTGTGTGAGCTCTCTCTCATCCACTGGTCCCAGCACCACCTCACAGTGTTGTCAGAACACTGTGAGGAGATGTTGGGACGTTCTTGCTATGACTAACCCACTTTTCTTAACCTGATGATACTTTCCCTCTCAAACTTGGTTGTTCATATGGTCTTCGATTGTGATGTAAAGGATGCCTTTGCTCTTTTTTTTTTATAGGACAGGTGAAACATGTTTTAATGCTTTTAGCTGACATTACACAATTAGCCATCATACTATAACTTTAATCATTTCCATATCTGCTTGAGACTTATCTGCATGCCAAATTTTACGGCGATACACTCTTCAAATAGACACCTACAATTGTCATAAATAATCGGGTTATATTTTGGAAATAATAATGAATTAAAATTAATACAAGATGGTGCCTAATGCCTCCCTCTAGTACCAAATTTATTTGTAATTCATTATTATTATTTCCAAAATATAGCCTGATTATTTACGGCAATTGTAGGTGTCTATTTGCTATGCATCGGGTTTTGGTTGGCGATTATATTTGGATACACTCCTCCTTGGTGTGCTAATTTTTATAGCAACGAGTGTAATTAGCACATTTGGAATCATGAAAGAGCTACAGTACATTACTTTTTATGTACTTTGATAATTAGATAATTAGAGAGAGTCTGTTTTTATATGCAATAAAAGTGTACAAAACACAAAGTTCTTGTTTCAAGCCAACCAAGATTAAAAATAGTCTGGAAAAATTGATATGGCATGTAAAACTATCATAAAAGGCAGACTTGTACAGTTTTACATGCAAAGATATATAAAATTGTGTTCAGGGAATCAAAAAAACTTCCAACATCTGATGAGACAGCATATTCAATAATCCAGCATTGTGTCTGTCCTGATGATTTCAGGTTAACAGAATGTCACTGTTCAAATTAATTGTAAATTTAAACAATTAATTATGAAGCAGTTTAAATCAAAATTTTAATTTAATATATATTAGTGTTTTACATCTGTGTGGTTTTGTAGCTGTCACAATCAAAATTATCTCCAATTTCTTGGTTTTCCAAAGAAATAAGAATGGTTTCTTTCAGTTACCATTGATCCACATAGTTCAGAAAAATCATAAAATCAACTTATCTGTACAGAAAATTAAGTTAAAGTATGACAAACTATATTCTACATCATACTGGAAATAGAACTTTTTTGGTTTGTCTACAGGTTATTTCACTGCTGGCTGTTGTAGGTCAGCTTTATGAATGAATTTATCAAACTTAAAAAATTGTCTGGTATAATTTTTTTTGAAAAGTTCTACTTTGTGCAATTAGTTTAACAGTTAATTAGGTTTAAATTAAATTAAGTAGTAAATTAAGTATACAGTATCGTCTTGTTTTGAATAAAATAGAATTGTCTATAAATGAAAAATTAATATAGGCCCTATATAAACATCAGCTCACAAACCTGATTTGTAGTTAAAGCCAAATGACTATTGAATTATTGGGATATATATAGTATGGCTATATAATTAATTAAATACTAAATAATTTGTCTAAAGGTAGACCATTATGCTGTTATCTTCTACTAGATTTAATGATTATAATAAATTTAGAATTTGGGAATTAGTTACATAGCCATATTACAGCTTAATAATTCAGCAGTTGTTTGGCTTTAAATAAGTTATTAATTCATTTATATAGTTTTTATTGAAAAGTATCAAATAATATGTTTAAATAATAGTTTTGGGTTTCATTTAATTTATATTTAATAATTTTAATATGTGTATTTTTATAGTTTCTGATTTAACATTGAGAGGTACTGTATCATCAGTTTATTTTACAATTGATCTTGAGCAATATAAATTAATAAGAGGAATATTAAGTTATAATTTGGGAGAACAACTGGAGGAGATACCTATTACAAAGTTTATTAGTCATCAAATAATGCCAAAAGTAAGTTATGTATTTAAATATATTTTGAAATTCATTTTTATGTTATGTATGCATTAGGACTATGTAATTTTGTTGTTTTTTTATTTATTTGATAATTTTTTAATGCTGGAATATAATAATAAATGATTGATCGTTACTGTGAGTAAAGTTACAAAATATACAGTTTCACAATTGGTGACCATTCAGTACACCAATAACACAATGAAAAGTTCCAATAGTTCTCATCTCCCGTACTTGTCTGTCGAGAAGACACCTTATGATGACCAATGAATAGTTGGCTAGTGGTAACACTTTCTTCGGCTATGGTAGAACTCGGTCAGCAAGGCGGATCCAACTTCGAATTTCCTGCTTTCATATAGTCGTCGACAGCTGTTGGCTGACCAATCAGCAGTTATGCTAGTCGTAGCTCTATTCCTCGTCTGCCACATCACGTGATGTTTTCGCCAATGGTCTCTTCCTTGAGACGCATGCACTACCAATTCAAATTTAATCGATCGTGTTCCTCAACGAACTCTCCTCGGCAGCATTATTGTTATCAGTCGATCCCGTGTCATATATCAGTTAAAATCAACCAATCATGTTCATTACATGATATCACCACGACACTGTGTAAAAAAATAAATATATTAGTATTTTTTTTAGTAGCATTTAATTCGTATTTAGCATTTTTGTCTTTTTATTAATTAATAATGCTTACAAAATAAGCCAACAACTAGCGGATTATATTCAGTTATTATATCACAATTATTTTAAATTATGATATAATAGCCGAGGTTGCAATTGCAAGGCTGCTATGGAGGAGTGTGGGTTCAGGGAGCATCCACCCTACAGCCCAGACCTGACTCCTAGTGAATATTATCTGTTTCCAAAACTTAAAAAAGACTTTTGAGGGAGAAAATATAAATTGAAGAGTTGCAGGAGGTTGTTTATGAGCATTTTTCAGACAAAACTGCAGATTACTTTTTTAAGGATATTGAAATGTTAATTCCAAGATGTAATAAGTGTGTTGAACTGCAAGAAGACTATATTGAAAAATGACATCGTTTTATATCTATAACATCTAAAACAGAAAGGCCAAAAACATTTGGCATCTACCATTTATACACCTTATGCAAAGATTCTTCACCTGGCCAATACTGTATATATGTAAAAGATTCAGTCCCTTATATTTTTGGTTTTGAAGCAACAGTGTGAAGATGAAGCAAAGAAGCTTTGAAAATGTTTACCGATTATTAACTGACCATTACAAAGGAAAATTGGATATATTTTTTAGTTTTATAATGATGAAATATCATTTTTAATGATAGGATTTTCCTTACTTCCAATTAATAACTACAAAATTCTGTGTATGAATCAGAAAAATTATTTCTTGGAACTGAATCAGGTCTAAGTTAGAATTAACTGAATTTCAAGCAGTATTATTTTTTTTTAAATTTTAGTTTAGTAGCAGTTTATTTTTTAATATTGTAGGTTGCCTATTTTGTCTTATTGTGACTTCTAAATACTATCTTTTTTTCATGTTTTTATTGATTCTTGGTTTACATTGTATTAATATAACTAAATGAGTTGGAACTAGATGCTATATACATTTTATTATGTAAAAATTATTAAGATATAAACAAATTATTAAGATAACTGACTACATAAGAATCATATATTTAAAAATGTTAGTGTCAGTTGTTCAGCATTGTGTAATTGATGTATTGTAATCAGATTATGTGATTTGATAGAAATGTATAAGAATTATCAGATAATCAGATAAATTCGTATTATATAAATTTGGAAATTGATAATTGTACTTGTCGATTGATGTATTTATGGGACTGAAATACTGTGGCTAAAATGATTGGTTTTTACATTTCTGACCTGATTGGATCAACATGGTAGTTAATACACTGAGAAGTAACAAAGAAATTGTGTATCTTTGAACTGTTAATGATCATTAGTGTTAATCTGTATGAAGTTATTATTGATTAGAAATTATATACTTAAATTTAAATATTTTACTTACAGAAAACATCTAGTCAAGTTTGGACAACAATGGCTATTCATCTGAATTTAGTCAATGTAACAGTGAATTTGATAAACAATCATTGTAGTCCTGAATGTGTTAATGCTACAACACCTTTAGCAAAATTTGATTTTATTAAGTCGCGTCTGTTATTAGAAAGTTACTCTGACGGTACAAAAGACATTGATTTGATATCTCACGAAATTCGTATATCAGATACAAGATATAAAGGTAAACATTAATCTTCTTACTTTTTTACAAATTTGATTTTTAATTTTAAAATGAAAACCAAAATTTTAAGTAATAAAAATGATTAATAAAAACATTAATTATTAATTATAATTTTACTATAAAATATCAAAATGTGAATGTGATTTATTTCGTAATTGATAAATTAAATTAAATGAAACAAAATAATCAAGATAAGCATAATTTCAAATAAAATTATAATGATAAATATTTATAAAGATTATTATAGCTTTTGAGAAAATATTTTGGTGAAATCTTATTTCTACTCTTACAAATGTATAAGAAATAATTTTTTCTTAAAGTTGTATATATTTTCGAGAATATAAATAGAATTTCTTTAAAAATTTTTATAGAAAATATAATGAATAACTCACTTCTACATGATAATCTTTTATTGATATTTAAGTATAATATCTGACATTGATGAATATATGATATTCATAATGTAAATATGTTAAAATCGTTTCAGAGAAATATAACACTTGTAAAGCTGATAATTTAAATTAATGATTGGACAATTAATTGGTCATTTTTTGGGAATCAAGCAAATCTTGTCATGAGTTCCAATTCTTAAAATGATTCTTTCACATTTAACAAGAAAATTAATTATTCATTTCAGTTGAAGATTAAAAATTTTTAAAATTATGATATTAACAATTAAGTATTGGTTTATTGGTAGCTTTCACATCAATAAAGCAGAGAACACACAATGACCCATACATGAAGTGATATCTGTCACAGCAGACTTTTCTTTCATGTAGTCAGAGTGATGAGAGATTGCACTCAACAGGTACTAACTGTCTCCATTTTAGGAGCGATAGGGTGGCATTAGATTTGCCACCTAGCCTGTATTAAGTCAACTTGAAAGGCTATTTTAAATTGAGGCCAGTGATTGACAAAAATATTTAAATATCAGCAAAACAGGTTAAAATATAAACAGAATTATGGTTTAATTGAAAAAACATTATATAAAATTATTTTTGACATTCAGTATGTTTACTTATATTGATAAAACACTTGAACAACACTTTAAATACTTTTTTCAGCAACAGTGTTAATAACACTTTAATTTCTTTAAATGTTTTCTACTTCTTTTCATAGGTGTGTCAGGTTTAACAAAAAGAATCAACTGTCTTAGTTTGAATCCTCTTGTTAAATCTGACGCAGGTCTATGGAGTCAAAAATTAAAGTGTTGCTGAAAAAAGTATTTAATATCTAGGCATTCGATTGATTCTTTTTTCCTTGAAAAAGTTCACACAATTGAGCATTTAGGAAAACCTGGCTCAAGTGAATGAATTCAAAACTTGGTTAACTTGGTTTGGCTCATTGCATCATTTGCTGAACCTCATTTAGTGTTAAAATGCAATGGAATTAAAACTTTTATAGGGCATGCCAATTGTGAGAAGCATGAAAAAAGAATTTTATGTTCTCATTTACCTTTCCCTTTCTCCTGGTCATCACGTTGGCCACCAAAGCAGTTTTCAAAGATGGTGACCCTAAGTGACATAATTGGATAGTTCTTTGAGTAAAAGGGAATTAATTAGTTGAAATTTCTTTGGAGTAGTGTTGGAATCATATCAGAATCGGGTATTTTCGGCAGAATTGGAATCAGAAGAGATTTTGGTATCGTTCCATTACTAATTTAAATATAATGATTAGGGTGAAGCTTATTTTTGCAATTTGTAAATGTGAACTCCAGAGTAGGGTACCCTATGAGCGTCTCTACCTCCCATAAAATGACTTGGTATTTAATTTTGCCAGAGTCGGAGTTGGAGTCGAGCATTTTTTTACCGACTCTGCAGCCCTGGTTTTAACAAAACATACAATTGTGCATTACTGTAGAAGTGCCATATGTTGAATCTTGTGAATGTTAAATTACATAATTTAAAGTTTGTAAGTAAATAAATTTAAAAATATCTTTTGAAATAAAATGAGCTATATTTTACTTCAAAAGCTATATATATATTTATTTATTTTTAATAGATATTTGCCCAAGCATATATTTTTGAATTTGTAATATAAATTTCTTTCAAATAAAAAAAAAATCATTCCGAAATAATCTGCCAGAATTATATTTTTAGATTTTTTTAAATGTAGATGCTCCTGTAAATAATAGGCCAAATGTTTTCACAAGTATTCTTCAACCTATAGAAGAATCTACAAATACTTCGTTACCTCAAGCTGAGCTTCATTATATAATGAAACATAATTGCACGTCATTCATTATTTCTCTCAATTGTATGAGAGTAATGAGTATATTTGACTGGTCTAAACATGTCTTGAAATTTCTTTGTTGTGAGATTAATCCCTGTACGCCTATAGGTAAATTGATCAAATTTTTATTTTTTGAAATTAAAAAGAAAAATTATAAGGTATAAATTTTTATTTCTCATTTATAGATGACCATAAGAAATTGGATTCCTCTACAGAAGTTTTGCATACAACAGATAATTTGGTAAATAAATATTTTCAAATTTAAATCACTTTCTTTTGAATAGATTTGGATCAAATATCCAGTTTAGTTTTATATTAATTTTAATTTCAATATTTGTTTTCTGTCGTAACTTTCTTGTAGATGTTAAGATAAAAATTGCTTTGAGAATTCTAGAATTTTTAATTATTTATTATAATAAATATATGAAATTGAAACACTTTCCTTATTGATTTTATTTTTATTTAAAAAATTGATTTTGTAACTTTAAAAAATTTATGATTTTTGATAATTTAAGTCTTTATAAATTTTTGAAGATTAAAATAAAATGATTTTGTAATATGAGAACTTAATTTAAGTGTTAACACAATCAAGATACAGATAAATTTTGTGTGTTAAAATTTCAATTTATTTTAATTAAAATAAAAATTTATTTAATTATATTTATGAATGCATTTTTGTTTTAGATTCAAGCTCCAGTTATAATAAAACTATATTTAATGGATACAGAAGTTGTTGTTGTGGAAAATCCTTCTGTTTGGGACACAAATGCTGTTATATTAAAAGTAAAATACACTTTAAGCAATAGTTTTTTCTTGTGAATTTATTAAATATAATTGTGGATTTTTAATTTCTGACCAGACTACTGCTTCATTCAAATGGACACCATCATCTAAAGATTGCCCAATGACATTTGAGTTTAGAAGTCTTGAAGTATTTTCGTGCATATTAGGAGTTGAAGAAGAAACTGCATTATCTATAATTGATCCTGTTAGCTTCACTGTGGAAGTAGTAAAAACAGATGATGGCATTCTTCAACTTACAGATGAAATTAGTCATTTACTGAAGGCATGTATATATTTTTATTCTAATAAAATAATAATTTCAATTTTCTTATTCTTATGAAACTTCAAATAATGAAAGAAATGTCTTATATGAGTACAGTAATACCTCAGTTTTCGTTGACTTCGGTTTTCGTCGATTTTTTCGTGAAAAATCTGTCTTGGTTTTCGTCGATTGCCTCGGATTTCGTTGGCGTGCCCAAGTGATATTGCTGCTAATTTTGCAAAAACAAAGGGCCACTCACGTGTTTTCCGGCTCAGTGTGGCGTTATTTCTCGTTCTGTGAGCATTACCCCACGACGGCCCACCATTGGCCAACGTTTCTGTTCCCCGAACACTGGGAGTTCGGTCGTGGGTTCACACTTTGCCTGGACGGGCTGGTCACGTGGAGTTTTCCGGGTTTTCTCCACATCTGTAACGCCTGAACAGGGGCCAGTTACCCTTAAACGGACTTCCTGAAACATTATTCCCCGCGATACGACCATCATAAACTCATGCAACTACTATTACATGACAATTACGTCACACTTTACCACAAGGCAATATAGGCTAGAAGCTCATGTCCAACTAACTTCTACAAGACAACATGCCTGCGTCTAGCCAAACAATTCCATTGCTTTTCTTTAGATTAGTCTTTTTATATTAATTTCTTATTGCTTTTATTATTTAATGCTATATTAATTCTCTATAAAATGTGTTTTTGGTATGTATTTTGGACTGTCTTGAACAAATTAATTGGATTTACATTGATTCATATGGAAATAACTGTCTCGGTTTTCGTCGGCTTCAGATTTCGTCGATTGTTTTCTGACGAATTATCGACGAAAACTGAGGTATCGCTGTACCATGTAATATTTATATGCAGAGTTAACCTATCAAACCAACATAGCAAAAAACCAGCAAAATCAAAAATTCTTTACTTAAACAAATATTTTTGCTGGTTTTTTTGATGTGTTGCATAACTGCTCTTAGTTCTAACCAGTATCTTTGCATTTGACTTCATATTTATTTGCTTTTTTAATGACCATAGGATAAAAAGTACAAAAATGGTTACAAATAATTCCTTTTTTAATTAATAAAATTTAATAGAAATAATACATTTCTAAGTGTATTTAGCAATATATAGACTACATCTATAAATTTAAAAAACAATTTGAAATGGTTTTGCATTATAAACAATGTTAGAGCTAGTATAAAGTGTTTTTTCATTTACGTATAAAAATATATATTCTATCATTTGTTTATTTTTTTTTTGTGCAAAATTTGATTCTTTTTCTTCTAATTTAACTGTTTCTTCTATACAGTATCTGTCTTCCATTTAAATATATTCTCATTTTAAAGCAGTATTTAGTAATTAGAGTTTTTTTTTTTTTATATTTGTTAAAAAGTAGAGAGAAATTATTCATTTTCTTAATGTATCTTTTGAAATACAATGTACCATTAATATTAAACTCAAATATCAATATATTGGTTTGGAGATATTTTGGATTTTTGTAGGAAAAACACTAGTATTTTATGAATATAGAACAATATTATATATACAGTTTTTTCAGTTGTTAAATGTGTATATATTGGCATGTAAATAGTGTAGAATGCTTAGTATTGTGACAGAAATTGGAATACACTGTCTAGCATTTAACAATTTATTCATGAACTGGTAAAATACAAAAAACCTATAAGGAACCTGATACAACTGGCATTATAGTTGTCACCATACACAAACGCAACTCTTAGCTCAAAAGAGCTGGAATGAAATTTATCCTACCACATAATACTGTACCAGTCATCCACTGTCCAATTTCAATGTTCTTTGGCCCAGGTGAGGTGCATTGCCTGATACCTGGGTGTTAGTAGTGATACCAGACACCCCACCTCATCAGCCGTGGACACCCACGCTGTGCACGTGCTGCTGTTGTCTGTTTGGAATTTAAGTATTCCTGGTAAACCATTGAAACTGTTGCATGAGAAAATCCAAGAGCATTGGCAACCTTGCTGATACAGTGACCCATTCTTCTTGCTCCAACAATCTGTCAAACAGCAATAAATCCTTACAGGGCCCATTGCTACTCAAACTAAGCTCTCACATAACCAATAAGTATCAAATCTATGGTGTCAAATGCTTTGTTCCAGTTCAAAGCATTTTCACTGTGGGTAGAAGGTAACAACATTGCATATCATGCTGTCTCTAATTTTTGGCAGTTCAGTTTACGAGTTAAATAGGCAAAATCGAGCAAACTGCAAATATATAATTAACAAAATTTTATTCAGCATAAAATAAATTTAAATATATGTTTTATTTATTTTTATATTAAAGATGATTCTTGCATCTTATTTAATAATAAATGACAGTTATTTTACTTTTTTGCAAGTACAGATTTTAATAAACTATAAATTAATTTTTTCCAGATAAAGTTAGAAAATCTCAATTTAAGACTTTCATATCATGACGTGACAATGTTTATTCGAATTTTGGAGTCATTTTCCAGACAAACTGGCCTTCAGTATGAAAACAAAAAGGAAAAAATCAAAGAAATTGAACTACCTGTTTCTTTAGGTAATTTAAATTTATGTTTATATTTATTGCTTGAACTTAAAATCTCTTCTACAAATCTTATAGTCAGTTTTTCATTATTATGTATCTAAAAAGTAATCTTAATTTTTTAGACACTACAACAATAATCTGATAATTATAAATTCAATTAATTTTATTTTAACATGTATTTATATCTATTTTAAAACTATATATGGAGGCACACAGTAAGGCACCATTTGTGTTTCTCAAGAAACTAGACTAAAGGGACATAATTGAAATTTAATTCAAGATAATACAAATAACATTTTTGGAGTTGCTGTAGTGTTCATTGATATAAGTAGTTCACATTCCATAGCTTTGACATAGTCATAGCTACACCATAGTCATAGCTGTGAAAGACTACTTACAGCAACTCCAAAATAGAGTCACCAGGTTCACAAGTAATACTTTTTTATGACAAATTCATAGTATTACAGTTTTCAACTAAGGTTTTAATGTGTATGTTTCCTTTTATATTTTTATTATAAAAACACAGTAATTCATTTGTTGCATATACTTTTTTTTTGAAGTAGCGTAATGATCATTAATTGAGTAGACATTATTAATAAACTGTATCTGATTTACAACAATGAATTCCAAAGTGATTTTTACCTATTGAAGATTCAAATGCTATTGATAGTTGTATGCTACCCTCTATTGTTGTTATTTTTAAATTTTAGAATATTAATTAAAAAGCTGTTAGGTATTCTTTGTTATAATCATTAAGCATGTTGGAATAGTTTTGAAAATAAACTTTTCTCAAAGGAATATTATTTGTTTATGGATTCTTGCTGTTACAGGATATTCATCTGGTTAGGTTTGTCTTAGATTATGGTAGGTTAGTTTAGTTAGTGAGTAAGTTAATGTTATAAAAAATAAAAATAAATAAATAAATAAAAATTGGGGTCTTGCTTGTTTGTCTTCTGTCGGTCCGTTTGTCTTGTCTAGTTTGTCATCGTGTTTGTTTGTTTTCACACTGTCTGTCTAGCAGTTAATAGTATTAAGATTTGCACTTGCATTCAGTTTTATTAGTATTAAGTAGATATAAGTCTTTTTACTAACAGTTACTTAGCACTAACTTCTACACTTAGCTGTTCGTGGCAGCACTCAATTATTGGTGTTTGCTACACTCAGATTTTCTTTTAGACCCTTTGGGGGACTATAGCCTTGCAGCCTGAAAACTGCATGCCAACATTAAGAGAGTACAGTAGCCATACATATGCCATTCAGAGGGATCCTATCTTTTTCTACTGTCTATCTCCTCTCCCTTCTTCCCCCCTTTCCCTTACCCTCTTTTCTGCCGGCTAAACACCTTGTGAATGGCCGATATCTTTCATGTATGTATGTTACAGGATATTACATAAATGTAAACTTTTCCTAGATTGTGATTGCTTTATATTTATTAGTCAATAATCTACCATTAATTCTTATTCTCTGAGAGATAGTGTTCTTGGTTGGATGATTTCATGCCATTTCAATTCTAGAAATGTGAAAATGAGTGCAAGATTAAAATTTTGTATGAATTCAGTGTTTTTTAGAAAAGAATATTGCACGTTTTGTTATCATAATTAGAAAGTGATATATAAATGAAATTCTATAATGAATTTAGACATGTAAGTGAAATATTTATAATGTATAATGAAATAGGACTATGTTGAAACCAGCATAAAACAATATGCAAATGATAAAGACTTATAAATGTAAAATGTATAAACAGTGTTCTATATGTATATTAAAATTAGATAATAATTTTAATAATGTTTTAAATAAGTTTGATTTTAAAACAAGTACTGAAATTAAATGTAGAAAGTAATAATAATTGATTTGTACCTTGGTAAAATTTAAATAACATATTTTTATTTTTTAGAACAAGTGGCAGTGCTGGAAGGTATGGGATATAAAAGAGAATATTGTGTTCAAGCTCTGATTTCTTGTAAAGGGGAATTGAATAATGCTGCAATGTGGCTAACAGAAAATGCTCCACATGATGATAAATATGTAAAAACTCAATTATTTTCAGATACTAAAGACGAAAGTCTCTTTTCTAATATTAATCTTCAAGCTATGGCTATTACTGTTTCAAGAGGCTGCCTATGTATAATTGATGATTGCAGAGATTCTGATGTACCTTGCTTAGAGATAATAGTTACAAGTAAGCTAAAAATATATGAATATAAATAAATAAGTAATAAGAAGATTTATAAAGAAATAGTTCAGTATTCATTTTTGAATTGATTTTTCAAATCAGTAATTATCTATATACAGTATATATAGTTTGTAGAACAGCGGTTGACAACCTTTCTGACCTCACGGACCACTAAACTCACAATTTTGAATCCCGTGGACCACTATCATGAATTTTTTTAAACAATACAAAATCTGTAGAATAATGATCAGAAAAGTTTAATTTTACTATATTAATATGAAATTTGCATGTTTAATTATAACAAATTAATGCAAGCCTAAAGTTCATTGCTGTTTGTTTGAAACAAGTTTATGGATTATTAGCACTTTTCCATGAAGGATGACAATTGCACTCACAATATTGTTTATTGTTCATTATTTATCGATAACAGTCACTTCGTATTTGGTTTTAGATTCAAGTAGAAACCCCAATGTGTGAAAAAAAAGTAACTAAGCATTTTGCATTTCTTTCGTAATACTTTGCGTAACCTTCTGGTGATCAGTGTCCAAATTTCTCCGCAGACCACCCAAATTTTCTCACAGACCATCAATGGTCCACGGACCACCTGTTGCTGACCGTTGTTGTAGAGCATTATGAATATTTTTTAAAATGTTTTTTTAAATAAAATCTGATAATTATTTTTCATTGGTTATTCCTATCAAATTACACATAAATGACCATTTTCTATTTTAAAATTCTAAATTATCAATTATTTTGAAATACAGGGTGGTGCAAAAGCCTTTGACACATTTAAAAATGTAACTTTTTTGTTTTTTTAATATTTTTTACACTTAATGGAAAAATTTCCATAAATAAAAATTTTAATTTTTTTGTTTTTCTTTTTTACCTTGCATCTTATATAAAAAAACATGTGTCAGGACTTTGCACCACACTGTGTATTGTACTAAGGAAACTATGAAACTCTGCTCTGCTTATAGTTTAGAATAACAATAAACTTATGGTTTTTAAATAATTTTCAGGCTCAGATTTGTTATTCTAGAAGAAGTTCTTCAAAATCTTTCTTTATTAATAATGAAAATGTGTATTTTTAGATTTTATTTATGTATACAAATATATACACCAAACACCACATTTTATTTTTAGAAAACTATCTCTAGAAACAGAAAATTACTGCAAAAATTCAATCATATATAAAGATTGTTAAAACTTTGACAATCTCTAAAAAAATGAAAGTTATGTAATAATGTATAATTTTGAATATAAATTTAAATGTAAATTTTATATTCAGAAATTGCCAGATAGATTCAGAATGAGAGTCACACCTACAATTCTGCTTATATTACATTAAAGTCAAACAATTGCCAGATTAGATTGGGCTATATTACTGCTGTGACTAATAATTAAATGCTAATTAATATAGCCTGATTCAATCCTGCAATCATTTGGCTTTAATATAACTATTAGGCTTACAGACGTTTATATTTGCAGACGTATTACGGGAATGTTCTCATTCTGAATTGATCTTTTTTACCAGAATATTTTAAATTAATTAATTTTATTTCTAATTATTAAACTTGACACAAGATTGCAGCTTAGCTGCTTACCTTTACTCCAAGTTACATATCTTTATAATTAATTAGTCAGCTTGATTTAAATTTAGCAGTAACATTTGTTTATCATACATTAATTATTGTAAATATTATTCACAGTCAGGAAGAAATGTAATTTTATAAACCACTGAAAATTAAATTATTTTCAGTAATTAATATAGTTTGACACTTTTTAGAATATAATTTCATTGATTCACTTTTTAACTTTTTAATTTTAGATCTTGAAGTTGATCAGTCTTTTACTGCTGTTCATAGAGGAAATTCTGTGTTTATTTTGTCAGTCAGTTATTATAACAGAGGATTGTCAGGTTGGGAGCCATTTATTGAACCTTGGAAGTAAGTAACTTTTAAATTTCAATTTTAATTTCTCTTTCTGTGTATTGTACATGTATTTTTAATATAAATTATCCTATCTATTTACATTGCAATGTATTTTCTACTTTAAAAATTGATAATGTTATTTACTTTTAAAAATTAAAAATTTTTGTATATTGAAAAGGAAAATTTGTAAATAATTTATTTATGCTGTCCAAGTATCATAATCAAGCATTTCATTTTAAAAAAGCAATAATTACTATTCTGTGTAAGTTGGGTCAGTTATGTCATCCAAATTGCCAAGCTACATCTATCAAACTGTGTAAATTTAGAATATATATAGCCTTAATTTACATACAACCTTACTCTATTTGAAATTTACCTATAAACTTAACCATTATTTATTGCTTAAGTTATACATTCAAAATCTTCCAAAAAGAATGCTACTATTTTAAATTACTGTAATTATATTAATTATTATCTGAAAACAATTTAATATATTTCAAAACAGAAAACTCTTAAAGTTTCAGTTTGTTCAATATATGCACCTCGTGTCATATGACACACATCCAGCCAATAGTCGGTTTCTTCTCAGACTAACTGTAATGTATCTATTGTTATTCCTTCCAAAGCAGTCATAATTTGATTCTGCAGCTTCTGCAAATTCCTGGGCAATGGTGGATGTAGACAATGTCTTTCTCATAGTCCCATGAGAAGAAATCACACAGTAATGTCCATTAATTGCATTTGGCATTATCTTAAAATTGAAATGATTATTAATTATTACAATATTTTGAAATTTTTAAATTCCTCTTCAGCTTCCTTAAATTTAAGGGAAAAATTTTTTACAATATAAATTAAAAATAAGCTATAAGTAAGTAAATATATAAAAACATTAAAAAAATATTTTAGTATTTCAATGATTTTCTCAAGATATTTTATAAACAGTTTCATTTTGGTATAATTATTTAAAGCACTCGTTGAATGTTGTTTAAGTTTTTCTTTTCTTTTTTTTGTAAATTAGATGCAAAGTATCATGGAATTTCTTTATCAGAGCACAGACAAATTATTTACAGAAGATATCATTTCAGATTGAAGGTAAAATAACTTTTATTAATAACAGACATCTATTTTAATAACATTTAATTTAAAAACATACAAGTTTTAAATGGATTTTTCTTTCTAAAATGATTAATTATTATTTTTTTTATTTCAATGTTATAATATAGCAAAATAATGATTCACTTATAATTTTTAGACTATAAATTATTTTAATTTTAAATAATAATCTAAATAAACTAGCTAAGAATTGAATTTTGGAATATTTTAAAATTTACTCTGTTAATATGTTATTTTTATGACAACATATTGAATGAAAAATTAACATTTACATAGATATGTTTGTTTTGTAATTCAATAAAAAATTTATAAGATAAAATGTAAAAAATAAATAATAATTTTCTATTGAAAAATGATAACTTAAAATTATTTAAAGCATTTTTAAAAGTTTAGTTATAATTAAAAGTTTACTCTTTACTTCATAAATGTTTACTTTAGATTAAATTTTGACTTACCTATTAATAGAATGAAGAATGTGTAGTTATTAATTAGTTGATAAAACACTACAAATTGAGGTAATAAAAAATATTTAATATGAAACATTTTTAGCCTAATTTAGACCATCTTCATCATCAAACATACAAATGGAATAGAATACTTTCACAAATCAAAGTTAGAATTTAAAAAATTGAATATATATGATCAAACTAATTTGCTTACGATAATATGAGGAGAAAAATTAATAATAATTGAATTATTATTGTTTTAGGAGATGAATGTGTAAATAATCTTTGTATTTTTCAGCCGAAAAAACTTTAAATATAAATATTACAAGTGCTTTATTGGATCTTTATCAAAATATAAAAAATAATTGGATTGAAGAATATTATAAAGCATCTGGGATAGAAAGGTACATTAGTAATTTTTTTAAAAATTTGATAATCATTTGTTATGATATTACAAACATTTTTTTATATTGCTAATTTATTTTTATAAATATATCCATGAACTATATTGATGAAAATTGATAAAATTTTCTTGCTATATAATTAAGTGAAAATAAAATGATATATAATACATGTGAAATCTGTTGACAAAATTTTCATGCTCTATAACTCCTATACAATGGATTTATTGCATATATATGGTGTGAAATCAATTTTATTTTTATTATTAATTCACTTTTTTATAAGTTGAGATTAAAATGATGATCAGCTCCACAGAAAATTAGCTTCATTTTCAGTTTGAGTGCTAATGATGTAAATCTAAGTTGAAGTAAAACATGGATAAACATACATGTTATAACTCAGACAGTATTTCATTAATTATGATTATTATTAATTAATGTCTAATTAATCAGACCTGTTGTCTGTTGTCGTCATTAATAAGAGCTAATGTATAATTGAAGTAAGAAATGCCAACAATTTAAATTATTTTATTGTAAGCACATAATTAAAATATTTCATGTTTAAAGCACTGATTAAGACACTTAATGATAATGATTACACATTACTAGCCACAAGTCGAGACTGAAAGTGTGAAAAAAGCTTAAAATGGCCTATTTACTCAAAGACAATGATAATTATATCCAAATTCTGATTACAATAAGTGAACTTATGTTTTGGGATCTATAATTTTGATAAGTATTAAACAATTGATAATGATATCCATAATTAAAATAAACCGAGTCTACTGTATTTAATTTTTCAGTACATTGCCTTATGTCCACTTATCTATAATTTTAAAAAATTTTTATGAAATTTTAAAATTGTAATATAAAATTTAAATTTTCCAGTACTTTTAAGGTCATAAATCTGTCCGAAGCCTATAATAATAAAAATATAGAGTAGAAAACATATGAAAAATCAATTAATATTAGAAATTAGAAGAAATAGTCTTTCAAAAGAATTTTATGAAATATTTCATATTTTTATTAACTTTACTCTCTTTAATTAAATGTATAATATGGCCATTTCTTGTATAGAAAAAAAATTGTGATTTGATTTTAGTAATGGTTTTTCATAGCAAAAAATCTTAGTTTTATGTACATTTTGCAGGGTTCTTACACACCTGGAAAGTCAGGAAAATTTGAGGAAGTCGGGGATTTTCGTTAGTGTTTGGAAAAACTCGTGGAATGTCAGGAAATTTGTCAAAAAGTCAGGGAATTTTTTCTCCTTGGCTGCCTTCTTGAGTTTTTTGCTGACTAAGTATAGCTGTCTGTAGGCAGCAAGAAGTAATGTGATGCAATACAACTTATAAAAAGGGATGCAGAATATTTTTAGGACCCAAAATTTCTCCCAAGGATACACACAATTTTCCCAAAAGTTTACAAAGTACAAAACATGATAAATTATACCACTTAAATTAAAATTATTTATTATTTTTCATTTTAATAATTTTTATTTATTAACAAAACAGTTTCTGATTTTTTCCAGTTTATTATTTTATGAAGTTCAGGAAATTTATTAAGGGATAAATTTAATAAATATATACTTTCGTACATGAATTTTACAGGATTTGTTAATGAATAATAAATAATTGCTTTTTTTTCATTTTATCAAAGCCATGTAGATTTATAGCTGTGGATTTATAACAGAATAAACTACTTTAATTTAATAAAATATTTTATTATTAGTAATTTTGCAATTACAAAGAGTATATAACTTTTAATTAGAAAAAATAACCAATTAAAAAGTTGGAGAAATAATAGCATATATGCATGGTAAATCAAATGCTGTTTTGTTTTATCAATGTGCCATACTGTAAGGGATGAGGGTGAGGGAATTTATGCAAAGTTGTTCAGGGAAAGTCATGGAATTTAAAACAAAAATTTGAGTGGTAACCTTGATTGTGTCTTCTGGTTAATATTCTTTATTTATTTTTAATGACAAATGCTTCTAAACTCTTTAAGTATAGATTTATGGAATTATATTGCATGATTTGTGATGAATTTGATAAACGATTTACTGTACTGTATAATCTGCAGAACAAAGCTTCACTTGACTGAATCACTGATTGATTTACTTATTCACTCACATGAAATATTCAAGTAGAAGCAGATCTACAGAAAAATGAAACAATGCAGTGAAAGAAAACACGAGGACATATTACTGAAAAAACTAAAATCTCAAAAAAAAAAAAAGTGAAATATTTTAGGCTCTGTGAGATGTCAAAGTTTGATTCTTGACACTTCATAGAATGTCACAATTGTTTGTTGAATCATTCACTTAGATGTTATCTTTCAATTTTTAACTGTTTTTGTTTTACATTATTTTGAATAATAACATTCTCATTTTTATTTTGATTTACCATCATTTCTTTTTAAATAATATTTTAAAAATATAAGGTATTACTTAATTATATATTATATACAGTTGAGTCCGCATAAGTCGACACCCGGATAACTCGACACCATTGGTTAAGTAGTCACTTTTCTGTGGTCCCGGCCAACTTACATAGGCATTAATGTTAAAAAAACTCTGGTTTACTCGACACCGTTTAACTCGTCACTACTGGATAAGTCGACATACTTTTGCTGTCCCACACTCCGATAAGTTGTCACCCCTCTTGAAAAAATGAATTCACTCCACACATGTGGTGCTAACTTTTTTTCTTCAGGAGGGGGAGTCGATTTATTTATTAATATATAATTAATATATATATACATATTAATAAAAATGCCATAAAGTTTTATGTATAAAATAATAACAGATAAACAAAAAGAAAAGATACAATCTACATCAACGCCACACCAGAATCCAATTTTGCATTTTCTCACGCTAGAGGCATTAAGAATCCTTAGACGTTACTTGCCGACGATTGACAATTGCAAAGACGATGTTTTCGAGGCGATCATGATTGTTGAAAAAGAAAGTCGAGACAGTTAAGTGCTCAAAACAAACAACACTAAATGAATTTTTCAGTTTTTCATCTACAGAGTAATTGTAAATGGAAAACACAATGTATTGTAAGCCTATACTACTGTATAACGCACTACTGTATTTTATTAATTGTAGTTTTGTGGTTTTTTTTCCAACTTCGCTATATTTCCACTCCCCCTTCGAGTGTCGACTTACGCGGATTCGACTGTGTGTGTGTGTGTGTGTGTGTGTGTGTGTGTGTGTGTGTGTGTGTGTATATATATATATAATTTTGTTAAAAAAGTAAAAAGTTATAAATTGCAACATAGATATGAAAGCATAGAGTGCATGACTAAAGCTAGTCAAGAGCAAAGTGCTTAGTATATGATAAATCTACATTTATTACATGTATCAAAAACTTTTATTATATATTTGGATAAGGTACAGTTGACGATGATAAAATTAAATTTATAAATTTCAGTATTAGAAAGTAATTTTATGTTTTGTATTTTTATTGCAGCATTTATCGAAGAAGATCCCCTTTCGTTCCTTTTGCAATTAAAAATGATTTAGGATGCAAAATTTGGTTTTCAACTGTTATCACTTCAACTGATAAGTATGTTTATCTATGTTAGTTTTTTAAATAAAATGCAATAAATATAATGAAAGATAATTTTATAACTCATTTGGAAATGGTTATTATGTTTTTAAATAGTAACAGTAGTAAAATCATGTATAGACCTTTCATCATAATACATTAGGTATAAATTTATTGTAAAATATAAATTTGTATGCTGATGTGATGATTATGTTTAAATAAGCTTTTGTATTTTATTCAATTTATTTTATCTTAAAACAAGTGTTAAGGTTAAGCTAACTGTGAGTGTTATCTAATTATAAACTTTATATTTTACTTATGTTATAAAAAGTTAATTTTCCGTGAAAAATTAACTTTTTATAACATATGAAGTTTAAAAAATTTAAGATTTATTTTCAATTGGTTACTTGACCAATGAAATTGTGCCATTTCGTACCATCCGAGTATTGTGATAAACGTGACAGTGGTAGGCTAAAATAACCAAATTCTTTATATGATTTTCATTGTATATTGAAATTCTGAAAACCTTTTCAGTCTAAATGTAAATTGACAGGATTCGTACAGACCTGGAAAGTCAGGAAAAGTCAAGGAATAAGATTTTTAGCAGAAAAACTCAGGGAATTTGCAAATACATGGAATTCATCCATTGTTCTCGCTCCTTTTTGATCTGAACATGTCTTTAAATTTGGTTTGGTATGGGGGGTCTACAAAAAACCGACCAAAAGAATGGCAAGATTTATCACACTTATATCTTGCAAAATATAAATGATAATCTAACAATTAAAATTTTGTTGGATAGAGGATTTATGTTTGTATTTAAAATGGTGGATAGTGGGGCTGTGCAGCTGTGAGAGGGGTTTGCAGTTATGCATGAACACTGAAAGTAGTGATGCTGCAAGTCATTTGGGCAGTGTATAACTTTAGATAGTGAAGAGATAGGACATTGAAATTGGTGTTGATATGTATAGAATGACAGGATCTACGATATTATTTAGCAATAATAACCAATGAAATAGAATATGTAAAGTTATAAGCTGATAAGCATGCGAGTTGAATAAAATTTTCATAATGTCAAAAAAATTGTGAAGGAAATGGAAACGGAAATGTAAGAAATGTATATCATTGGAAAGAAAAATTTAAAAGGAATCAGAAAAGCCCAAAATTATTAATACCAAACATTGCAGATTGTTTGGAGAGAGTAAGAAAACCAAGTGCATCAATTCTGACAATACTTGCTGCTTGAACCAATAGATATTGACTTGGAATGTGATAACCACAAGACTTTATTTGTTTATACCTTATCCTTCCTCAAATAACACAAAGATGGATTCATGCTTTAAACAATTACAATTTTGTCTCAATTTTTTTTACCTGCATAAAGTTTGGTTAACCCATTGCAGTCAGTTTATGCTGTGAGGTAAGGCAAAGTACAGTCAGTCATCTTAACAATATTATGTATAGGACATTTTGGACTGTGACAGACCTCATGCAATTTATGTATTTTTATTCATTGTATTATTTTCTGCTGGCACATACAATATGTGGAGATAACAATCCTGCCAATTTTGACAAATTGATGATATGTGATATGTTTTCTCTGTAATTGCAAATTTTCATCTTCAGATGACCCACAGAATTTCGGAAGTCCACATTTTTTGGAAGTATATCAAAATATCACCATAGAGTTAAAGTTGGGTTTTCAAAAGCTCTATCAACAGTGACCTACTTTCCTGCCAAAAGTTTGCCTCTCCCATTATAAGTTTCAGGGGGGATTGAAAAAATGTAACGACTTGAATGGGTCTGTGCTGGTCCAAAAATAGCACATGATGAGCAATTTCAACCTCTCGTGGAGTGTGCAATTTATTCTGTTTAAATTATTTTGAATTTCCCACCTATTCGCTTTAAGAAAATTTACTTTTACAATGTGACACGAGTCTTTTTCTTATTTAAATAAAATTTATGGATTAATTTAAATAAAATCATAAAAATTTTTTTATACAATGTAGAAATGACATAGCTAATTATGTAATCAATTTTACACGAAGTTTTTCAGTTTTTTGTAAGAGGTGAATAAAGTGTTTTTTAATAAAAAATTTATATAATTGTCTGAAAAATAGGCTTAAATAGACTTGGCTGAATATTACATAATGGAAAGGAGAAATGCAGAGACCTTAATTGGTCAGGGAAAGTCAGGGAATCATAGATGGAATTACCTGTACATACCCTGTATACACTGATTCTCAAAACTAACAGAGAAAAACCCCTTTATAAAAAGGAAAATGTTCTTTTGTATTCTGTTACAATTCAACATTGTGCTCAATTAATGCCAAACGATCTGCCAAATTATCCAGCAATATTAGGGCTGTGTTAATGATTCTCTCTTTCTATGTGCCATATCAGGACTCCTGACGTCGGCGAACACCTGGCATAAGTTAATAGATGGTTAGTAATGCGCCAAGGTATGTCCTGGGGGAAATTACATCCAGAGTGGTTCCCCATTGCCTTCTCTAGGGCGCGATGTTACGGGAGGGGAAATGCCTTTCGGGAGGTCTTGTAAGGGAAACTGGCCCCTATTCAGGTGTTACAAATGTGGAGAAAACCCGGAAAACTCCACGTGGCCAGCCTGTTCGAGCGCAGCACAAATCCATGACCGAACTCTCAGTGTTTAGCGACAGAACCGCTCAGCCACTGGTGAGCTTGTTAATGTATAGTTACTAATTAATTTAACTAGAGGTAGGTAGATATGTCACCATCTTGTATTCAATTAATCAATAAAATTTATGAAGCTGCTGTAGAAATACTTCAAAGACTCAAACGGTGTCATAATGTATGTTCTATTATCTGTAAAGATAATAGAACATACATTATGATGCTTGTACAGGTGTAACTAGTGAAGGCAAATACTTTAAGCATCTTCTCTTCTAAATTTAATGTTTCTTCCTCTTGTGGTAGTTTGTACTAGTTAATTTTGAAATAGTAAATGATTTGAAATAATGATTTTTCTTTGTAACTTGGTTATCGTTGAGAATTTGACAAGAATATATAATTTTTTTACTGTAAATTGAATAACTGATCACCAGTAAAGTTTTATCCACCAATTTTGAATCACCCTGTTTATATACAATATATATATTTATTAATGAAATAAATATAATGAATTAAAATATAATAAAAATATTTTCAGAAATGATAATAAACGCAAATCTACAGACATGCTGGAAGTAGGAAAATCAAAAGAATTGAATTGGGTGGAAGTTCAAGCAGGTCAAGTTATTCCTTTTACATTTGAAGGTAGAGATAAATTAAGACATAAGGTGAGAAAGGAACAAATTATTTTTGCTTATTTTAATCATATACCTAAAAGTTCATTGAAAGTTTTATAAAACTTTAATTATTATTACCTTACTGTCCTTATTCAATTTATTATATATTTGTCCACATGGACATTAATCATTAACAGGACAATTATAAAACTGATTAAGATACTCTAAAAGTACTCATTGACAAAAAAGTTATGCACCAACAAGGAGGCATTGGATTCAAATGAAACTTCATTAATGTGAATGTAATGATGATGGTAATAAGTGATTACGATATCACAACAAAAGGGAAGTTTGTTGGGTATCAATGTTACAGTTTAAAGGAACATTTATACCTTATAGCAGTGGTGGCCAACTTTTGTGCACATAAGATCTACTTTTTATCGTAAAGATGTGTCGCGATCGACTTGTTGTCATAGGCATAGGCATAGTCTAAGTGGGGAGGGGGAAGTGTGAAATACATACATGTTTATACACTGTTTCAGTACGAAGAGCACTCACTGCTTATGAGTCGAGTCGTAACTGCATGCATACAGTTGCGTTCGGTTACAAATATAATACATTAAGTCAAGACATCGCTAGCGATCGACCAAAATTGGCTTGGCGATCGACTTGTTGGCCACCCCTGCCTTATAGGACCACCTCTCGCCTGGACACATGCAGTGATATGATTGAGCATGGATATATTAAGGCACTATGCTATTCTACAGCAGCTTGTCCATAGATGCTGCAATTGCTATTCTAGATTCCTCACATTCATAGATTACCAAAGCTGTCACCCTACCTAGTTCTAAAAATACATATTGAGCAGCAAATCTGGAGATTGGGCAGCATAAGGAAATGTGCAATGTGACTAGACATTTCTGAGAAACCCTAACTGTTTGTGTCCAAGCATCTTGCTGGAAAATGGCTGTTTGCCCTTTCACGAAAGGAAATACTTGAGATTGCAGGATTTCTTGAATGTATTACTGTGTCATCAACATCTTTTGTGTCACTAGGAGTGACTGACTGAATTGAAACACTTACCAGTAGTCCTCCACATTAAGGCCTGATTTATGCAAAGCATAAGCAGCTAACATCTTTCATGTGAAACTTTTGCTCATGACTAAAACATTCTGCTTTGTTTAAACAATGGTGTTTCCATCTAGCAGCACACACTCATGAATGTGCAACTGTCGTAGAGAGTCAAAAAATTTCAGTTTTACAGCTGCAAATGTGAGGCAGACCAATCAGTTTAAAGCATTATTTGACATGTACAGTATGACTCTTAATAGTATATGCATTTTAAAATATGTGGTTGCATAATCAACAAACTATTTGATATAAAGTTATTAACTGATAAGTTTGTGTGAAAAATATGAAAATCTGGAATTGTAGACATCCAAATTATTATGAAAAAGAATTAAGAAAAGGGGTACTTAGGAATACTTGAGCAATTAGCAAATTACTTTAAAGTAATGAAAATTTGTTCAAAGTAGGGTTTAAATAGTCAGTATGCTTTAATTACATTAAATATTTCTTTTTATTTACATAGTAGAGTGAATACAGTTAAAATTAAAGTAGCTTTGTGATCAGTTTTCTCAGGAATTTGTTTATTTTTAACAAATCTCACTAGATATATATAAAATTTTCTGAAGTGTAGATTCTCACAAGCTTTTGTAGTTACTTTCTGACAGTAGACAGAGAAGTTCAAATCCACTTTGGGTATACTTAGTGTAATAGTTAAGCCAGTGACAATGCAGGTTTGCACACAACACAATGTTGACTACTTATGTTTTGTGTAAACTAGCTTAACACAGTGGTTTTCAATTTCCAAACAGAACTGAGATCCAACAATAAAGACAATACATTGCCAATATATATCAGTCCATGCTTTCTGCCATGACACCACTGCAAAGCTGATGATGATATAGCAGATGCATTTCCTTGTCTAGCAATTAAGTAAGCAAGCCAATGACATAGTTCATTTCATATGAAATAGTCTGTCATTAGTTTGCTTACTTAGCTGTTTGCAAGGAAATATACCCAGTGCTAGTGGCATGATGCACAGTGGTTACCATACATGCAAATTTGCCTACATTAATTGCTTGCCAATGATATGGGAAGAGACAGGGTTCTGTAGTGAGACTTTAACCTGTCAAACGTACAACACCTTTAACATTTCCAGTAGGAAGTCTTTAATAGCTTAAAAACGTTTTCGGCTGCGTTAAACAGCCTTTGTCAGTTAAACGAATACTAATAACGAATGAAATTCGAAAATTACAAAAAATGGCGTTCGAATTTACAAAAAACCGCGACTGCACATAGACGGGTCTATGCTACAAACAGAATAAAAGAAGAAATTAATAAACGGCAATAAATACAAGAATATGATGAGACCGTAGTAGGTTCCCTCTCTTTCCCGTGCCAAAGCGTAACGTTATTCGACAAGTGACTTCCAGGTAGATGATAGGCCATCCGCATCTCGGTGGTTGATGCAAAGTGTAGATAATTGCGCTTTATGTATCTCTATTTTTTCTGTGTATTTGACAGCCTGCCTGGATCGAGTGGCTCTTATGATGGAGGCCTTATCCCAGTGCACCGTTATATCATGTTGTCTAGCAAAGGTCGCTAGGACCGTGCTGTCACTGCCACTGTTTACCGAGTACTTATGCTCTTTTATCCTCTGTTTCAGGTTACGTAACGTGGCGCCTAAGTACACAAGGTCGGTGTTAAAACGATGATCTTTTATCGGTATAGAATATACCCCTGTTAACTCACTCGAGCGATCTCTCCTCTTGTCGTTTCTCAGTAGTCGGTAAATCGTTGGATTGCACTTGTAAATTACGCGCAGGTTCTTCTCCCTGGCCACATTTTTGACAACTTTATTAAGAAAGGGCATATAGCTCAACACAACCGTTTTCTGTGGATCTCCATCGTTGTGCTGCCGGCTATTCTTCTGCAATTTAGTAATTAGACGATCAACGACACTCCTTTGGTAACCATGCTGTGCAGCCACCCTTTGTATGTAGGCCAACTCCTTCAAAGTGTCTTGAATACTTGAGCAGTGGGTGTAAGCTCGTTTGACCCAGGAACGAAACGCCGCCATTTTAAACTGTCCAGGGTCCGACGGAGATTCACAGAAAACGGTTGTGTTGAGCTATATGCCCTTTCTTAATAAGGTTGTCAAAAATGTGGCTAGGGAGAAGAACCTGCGCGTAATTTACAAGTGCAATCCAACGATTTACCGACTACTGAGAAACGACAAGAGGAGAGATCGCTCGAGTGAGTTAACAGGGGTATATTCTATACCGATAAAAGATCATCGTTTTAACATCGACCTTGTGTACTTAGGCGCCACGTTACGTAACCTGAAACAGAGGATAAAAGAGCATAAGTACTCGGTAAACAGTGGCAGTGACAGCACGGTCCTAGCGACCTTTGCTAGACAACATGATATAACGGTGCACTGGGATAAGGCCTCCATCATAAGAGCCACTCGATCCAGGCAGGCTGTCAAATACACAGAAAAAATAGAGATACATAAAGCGCAATTATCTACACTTTGCATCAACCACCGAGATGCGGATGGCCTATCATCTACCTGGAAGTCACTTGTCGAATAACGTTACGCTTTGGCACGGGAAAGAGAGGGAACCTACTACGGTCTCATCATATTCTTGTATTTATTGCCGTTTATTAATTTCTTCTTTTATTCTGTTTGTAGCATAGACCCGTCTATGTGCAGTCGCGGTTTTTTGTAAATTCGAACGCCATTTTTTGTAATTTTCGAATTTCATTCGTTATTAGTATTCGTTTAACTGACAAAGGCTGTTTAACGCAGCCGAAAACGTTTTTAAGCTATTAAAGACTTCCTACTGGATATGTTAAAGGTGTTGTACGTTTCATTTCAGTTCCAGTAAACGTTTCTCATTCGTTTTACTTGAACCTGTCTTTGAATGATAGATAAAAATGTATTGCAGCTGTTCATGTTTGTATCATGATCAGACAATCATCTCTCCTAGTGGTTTGTCTTGGGTATTCATAAGGAAATGTGCAATGTGACTAGACATTTCTGAGAAACCCTAGCTGTGTGTGTCCAAGCATCTTGCTGGAAAATGGCTGTTTGCAGCCCTTTCATGAAAGGAAATACTTGAGATTGCAGGATTTCTTGAATGTATTACTGTGTCATCAATATCTTTTGTGTCACTACCCACTGTGTGTGTCTTGACATATCCATTGTTCATAACGACATCTCAGTCAGGTTAGAATGGCCCATGTGGTAGGCAATTTGTTGAAACAGCCATACTGCTTCTCTCAGTTAGATGATGTGGCTTTTGTCAAACTCTTTTAGCTATGCATAATGTTTGTGACTATGTCATACAAGCATGTCTGATGTTTGAAGACGTACAAGCAACAGCTACTATAAAAATTCAGAACACAGTGAGCCTCTGCATGCCTTTTTTATAGGATACTGGTGTAACAATTTTAAGGCACTATGATGGCATTACCTGGCATATAATTGGACCACAATTTGCAATCATTTACAACTTTCTGAGACATAGCTGTATGTTGACTTTTGGAGTATTTTGACAGTTCTATCTGGGGATATAACTTTTTGTCAAAAAGTGTAAGTTCTTATAATGAATAATACCTGTAGCTGTATGTTTTATACTCTGATATGAGGTAATATAATAGCTTGCATTACTGAAAAAAACATCTGTGGTGAAAACATTATCAGATAAGAAATTGGGTCTCAACTCTTCTAGTACGTGTACAGTACATGTAAACAAAATAAGTTTTAATTAATCTTTATGCTTTTAATCAATCTTTAATTTATTTTTAAGTTATAAAAATGAATATAAAAGTTTAATTACTAATGTAACTAGTTGTCATCTTTAGTGTAACCAAATGAGAGTAAAAATTTGGTATAAAAGTTTTTAATCATAATTTGAAAGAGTATAAACTATACACTCCTCAGCAAAATTCTGGAAACTCTTCATGTTTCCAACTGCACCCACTATAACAGTATTAAAATGTATTTAGTAGTATGAAAATATTTTTTACAGTTAACAAAACACAATTCTTAAGCTTTATTTTTAAGTACATTTTTATTTCATTTCTTAGAATTTTAGTAGAAATGATCTTGAAAACAAAATGGGGAATGTAATTGGAATAATTAATAAAATTTTATTTTATTTTATTTTTTTTATTTCTTTATAATAATCAAATATTATCTTTTCTAGGATTCACATAGACTTAGAAAACATCAATTAATAATAAAAATAAATGGCTGGCAACAGCTTGCACCCGTGTCAGTAGATCAAGTTGGTGTATTTTATCGATTTGCTAAACCAGAAATAAATAGATTATCCAGTTCGGTATGTATAAAAAAAATAAAACAAACAAAAATTAAAATTCTGTCAGAAATTATTTAAATTAATTATTACATATTGCATTTATAGTACGTAGAACTGATACCCACAAGATTGGTTTATGCCGTTGCACTCGAAGGTAGTGCTAGGAAACTAATTACTATACGATCCGGTTTATTGTTAACAAATAAGTGTGACGATACTATAGAACTGAAGATGGAAAATGCTAATGTGCAATTTTCAGGTAAATTTCTGTCTAAAAATTGAAATAAAGTAAAAAATATATAGTAATGTAAAACATATATTTACAGAAAATATAAGATGTACTGTTAAAATATTTAATTATAACTAAGTAATTACAAAAATTTTAATTATAATAGTCTTTCTTGATACACGTTTCAGGACTTCTTCCATACATTGAAGTTTACATAGCTTGACAATGACTAATAAAATATTACTGCCAAAATTACAAAACCCTGTATTATCTGTAGAAAAAAGAAAATTAATTATATATAATTAAAAAAAACTGTCTGGAAACAGTTGTGAAAGAACTGGAATAGCACATGAAAAAAAAGGAAACACATTACTAGTGTTTGACCCATTTTCATACAATCTTATTATTTTAGTTTTATGTTCCAAATAAATTGCATTTTCATATATAATTGTACAAAAAGCATCTTTTCAATTGTCTACAAAAATTTATGCAAGTTAAAAGTTATGTAATTTGGATTTACTTAAGTTAGGGACTAACTATGTCTTAAATAATTATGCTGTAAAGAAAATTAATATATATTATTATTTAAAATAAATAAACATGCGATTTATCGAAAAATTTAAAACTTCATATTTTCTGGAATAGAATTATACTTACTGTCTAATACAGAATTCTAAAAATGCTTTTTTGTCAGTATTATTATAATTATTATATAAATAATTTCTTCTTTTATTTTAGTACCAAAACAAACGTTATACCTTGTGTCTCATACAACATTAGCAGTACCGCTTCCATATTTACACAATCAAATATGGTTGAAACCGGTAGATAAACCAGTGGTATATAGTTGTAATCCAATTGTTTGGCAACATATTGTGAAACCAGGAGATGTTGGTGGTGAATTGAATATTTGCAGATCTGCAGTTTCTTATGAAAAACATTATAGGTATGCTTCAATTAATCTATTCATTTGATGATGATGATGATGATTTATCTTTGTTATTAGGATCAGTGTTTGTGTAAAACGAGAACGTTACATGACTGATAATCCACAAAGTACCGTTTCGTACAGTTCCCAAAGGTCATTTGTCTCTTCGGGACAATTATCTCATCAGCCAGGACATAAAATTTTCTTACTTCCTCCTCTAAAGATTACTAATTTGCTTCCGTATGAATTACATTTTGTTGTGAAAGATAACGAATCTTGTATATCGGGATATATCAAGCCCGGTCATAATACGTCTTTACACAATGTAAGTTCTAAATATAACACTCATTATAAATTATTATTAAAATTAATTGGAGTTATTAAGTAAATTAATTTGTATTTTAAATCAAATTACTTGCAAATTTAGGTTGATGTTAGTGAAATAATGATTTTTGAATTTTCCTGTGAAAATTTTCAAAAATGTAATGAATTGATTGTCAGGCCTTGTTCTCGTGAATTTTTAACACGCGTTTTAATGTACGATAATCAAGACCGACTATTAATGCTACAAGCAAGAGTTATCCCTCTGTATGGTGGTGCTTTGAAGGTAAAATGTTGTTATATTTAACGTATAACAAAAATTCTTAAATTGGAGATTTTATATTGTTTTTATTTTATTAGATAAACATTTCATCGCCATATTGGTTAATAAATAATTCTGGTCTACCATTGGTTTTTCGTCAAGAAGGAACCCAAGTAGAAGCTGCCGGACAATCGGACGAACACGAATTGGCTAGAAGTGTAGTGCCGTTACTGTTCTCATTTGCAGATAAAGATGCCTCGGCCATGTATATATTTCTGTTACAACTTTAGTGTCAGTTTTATTATAAATTCTAACAAAAATTGCTTACTTTGTTACAGGTGCAGTATAAGAATAGGACGATCACTTCATTCAAATTCCCTAACTCAATGGTGTAACAGTTTTAATTTACAAAAAGGAATTAGAGTTCGTCATTTACATGTAACACCTAGAGATTCCAGACCAGATTGGTAACTATTTAAAAAGAAAACGATTGTTTTTATTTATATTTAAATCATTTAAATTAAAATAATTAATTATTAACAGGGTTTATACAATTGGAATTGATGTGAGAATGGGAAGAGGACGTTACAGAGATACTTACATGGTTACAATTTCACCAAGATATCAGTTAGATAATAAAAGTAGCTATAAATTGGAATTTTCTCAGAAATTTGCTGTTGAAAATCTAGTAAGGATTGATATCTATTATTATTATTTATTTAATTTTATTCTTTTTTATGTTCTTCACTAAATTTTTGATATAATTGGAATTTTGCATTTCAGTTAATATAATTACAAATTTTAATATTTTATAGAAAAAATTCAGTCATCAATATGTGATGTCTGCAGTTCCAAATTGTCATATGCCATTTCATTGGCCCCGTGTCGATCTAGATAATTTACTCTGTGTTCGTCTTTCCAACGTACCGGACTGCATGTGGTCGGGTGGATTTTCAATAGATAAAATTAATTCTTTTCATGTTAATATGAGGTAAGTAACAAATTTATTTTGCATATTTAAATGTAAATGATTTTGAATTTTAAATTATAAATGTAGTTAATAAAAAACCTAAAGTGTAAATTGTTGTTATTATTTATTAACAGAATTAACTGGTGAATATATGTGATTAAAATTAACTATGTTTAGGATCAAATTAACTAATCAACATTAACTTAAATGGAATATCTGGTATATTATGGAAGGGTTTAGATTTTTTTGGGACAAAATATGCTTACTTTGAGTTTTAATTTCTTTCTTTAGTGAAAAATGTGAGATACCTATCATATATTTTATTTCTGTAATAAATAAGTGGCTGATTTTATAGTAACTTTTGATTATTAATGCATGTAGTACATACTTATTAGTACAAATATCTAATTAGAATAATTTACAGGAATAACCATGGGAAATCTCATTTCTTAAGAGTAGAAATAATATTACAAGGAGCTAAATACATTATTGTCTTCACTGATGCAGAAAATATGCCATCACCTCTGCGAATTGATAATCATTCAGAAGTTCCTATAATTTATTATCAAACAAATATTATAGATGAAAGACTAAAAACATCTGTAAGACCAGGTTCATGTGGTAAGTTGATTTGTATTTTGTGTATGTATATATGTATTTTTAAAAATATATTTGATTTGTATTTATAAACTTTTATTTTAAGTGCCTTACGCTTGGGATGAACCAACTCTTCCTCCAATGATTACTTGTTGTGCACCTGGTGGAGCAACTGCTACTTACAACATGAATGTATTTGGTGAAGGAGATAAATTATTTTATGGAAATTTTATTTACTTGTCATTTACTGGCACATTTTCAAGGTTTAATATACATAAGTTTTTGAAATTTTCAACACTGCAGACAAATTAATTGCTTATTTCTTGTTTTTAAAATTACAGTTTAGAAAAGCAAGATCCACTTCAAGCAAAAAGTTTTAAGAAGATGATGTGTCAAGATTTAGTGTTGGATGTGCCAGAAGGAACAACAAAAGTGATCTTAAGCAGAAAAGTAAACTAAATCATCTTTAAATATAATATTAATCATTTGTTGTAGATTTAAGAGAATTCAATCAATTTTCTATTTTGTTTTAGACTGTTAAAAATTTAATGTGCGTTTTCGTAGTATGCAGTAGAAATTTGTAAAAGCCAGAACTCAATGAAACCATGTCTTGCAGGTTTTTCACCTTTAACAGGTCTTGCCACTTTTCTATTGCTCTCTGTTGCCTATAAAAAATGCCCTAGCAATATCTCTTTTTCTTTTATAAGTAAATTGTAAAAATAAAACTTATTTTTTCATCTAATTCAAATTGAATTTGTTACAGATGGCTGCGTATTGTAAAGATTTTACATACAAATAAATAGGCATAGTTTATTTTTTAATTAAAATAATTTCATTAAAAAACTTTACTTGTCTTTGGTTTTCTAATGAAATTATGTCTGTAACCTTATGAAAAGGTTCTTGGTCTTTTTTAGCTTTTCAAAATTTTTTGAAAACTTTTACGTAGCTAAAAACTTGGGATCTTCTATTAGCTGATCTACATCTTTATCATCATCTCACTTTGCAAGTCACGGTTTTGTGGAGGTTTATGTTATCAATTTCTGTATAAAAAATATGTAAGCACAAAAATACAAGCCGAAAATGGAAGCCGAGCCTTTCAATGTACTTTGAAACTCCCTCTAATGAAAAATAATTTTTCCTGATAGATAGCACTGCACAATTGTGGAAATACAGAACAAATGATTTCTGGCTTTTATGTCTATGGTTACCCTTGTTTGGGTTTCAATAGTGAATTTCTTCCATTCTGTCTGTCTCTCACAGATTCCAGCTTTCCATTTGTTAGGTTAATGTAATTGTTTTACTGAAAAATATTTGAAATTTCTACCTTACCGAGGTTCTGGCTTTTGCAGGTTTCTGTATTATATAATCTTAGGTAGCTTAATAATTGTAACTTTTTATTGGTTTATAGTTTTTTAGTTGAAATACACTAACTATGAGATTTTCTTTTTGAGAAGTTTCATTGCACATGACAATATCTTAAAAAATTTTGTAAACCAAAAGTTATTTGTAAAAATGCTTGGTCAAATTATTTTACAAAAACCCAATATTTTCATTATAACAAAAACAACTTAATCAAACTAGAAAAATGTAACTATAATGATAAAAGCATACCTTGCTTACTTTCCCAGCGGACTGTTGTATGCGTTACAAATGTTTTTTGGAATTTAAATAAGTCAGTGGAGTTTGACAACACAACTCTCATAAAACCAGCTTTTGAAGCACACTCTCTGAGAATGTTAGAGCTTTTGGAGATTTTTAAAATGAGTATGAAGAATGAATGCATTAATCATAAGGACTATGCTACATTATCTATGAGTTGGCAGTCTTTATATGATAACCCTCTAAAAACAAAGAGCAAGAACAATGCCCAACAGGAAGACACAACTTACAAGAAGACGGCTAAGACATATTCTTGGCTGTCTTTTTGCTAAGATGTTCAGGCAGTGGCGTAGCGTGGGTGTCAGCCGCCCGGGGCGGAGGAAAATTTCGCCGCCCCCTTATTTAGGTATTTTTACAAGATGATATTATTTATTGTGAAATTTTGCCGCCCACTAAAAGTGCCGCCCGGGGCGGGCCGCCCCTGCCGCCCCCACTACGCTACGCCACGCCACTGTGTTCAGGTCTTTGAACATCTTGGCAAGCATGTAGCCCTAAACACAAACAGCTCTTTGTGCAAATATTAGGACTTATTTCTCAAGTGTTTTCCAAAAAATGGGCCTCTGAAAATTGAGTGTTTAGCTAACGAGTCTTTTGGAAGTTTCATTTTTTCATATAATTTTGATAGCCAATTGGATAAGATGCTAGGCACAGGAACTACATGATGTAGGTTTGAGTTTGCTAAGTTTCATTCAAATCGGAGACCCAAATGTTTGGCTGTCTCCTTTTTAGCCTGGTTCACATTCTTTATTTAAACTAATAACATAAGCTTTTCCTTTAAGTTTTTGGATATAAGTCAGCATGTGCTGTACTCTCCTGTTTAAAAACATTCCCACATTTAAGAGTTTTCAAAACAATTCAAAATAGAATCTCCTCTGAAAATTCAAGATTGAAAACTACAGTGAAGTTCACACAAGATGCCTGAAGCAGACTTTTCAAAAAAGCCAAAAACATTTGTAACGTATACAATTCTGCTGGAAAAGTAAGCAAAATGTGTTTTCAATTATAACAGTTTATTCAAAAATTATTTGTTTACTTTAAAAAAAAATTTTGAAAAATAAGAAACAATTCAGTTCCTTTTATAATTTTTCTATCTGTGTAATTAATTAATTGCATTGGTGCAGTGTATCCTACTTGACTTATATACCAATGCCTAAATGCTATGTCGGACCAAAGTAGAGAGAGCTACAGAAAATAAATGTTTGTGTACATGTTGTTTGAGTTTATAGCTGTATCTAAGAATTTCCTAACTATGTAATACAGTATGTGTTTAGTATGCAGCTTTCTGTAGTGTAGTGTATATGCTGTTGTAAAGCCCTAATGGTTCAAGACTTTTGTGTAGTATATCAGGATGCCTGTGTAAGAAAGGACTTTAGGCACAATAAATATCTTATCCATTTGTCACAAACACTTCATTTTGTGGGTGACTACTTTAGAGTATTTAACAAATTTTTCTGTGTAATATATTTTGTGAGTGCTTGGTACAGCTGTGTCTGTGATGGATGTGTTTTGTTTTGATTGTCAATGAATGTGATGTCTGGTCTGCAGGTCTTGGAACAGATCACTGTTCTCACTTTTTCCTCTGTCATTGTGGGCAATGCAGGATTTTTATGATGCTAAGCTGTCATATGTTACATCATTAATTAATGTTTGAGAACTTAAATTGCATCACAGATGACTTATGATAAGTGCTGACCACAAGCTTTTGTACCAGGATTAATGGGTAACTTAGTGTTTCTCATCTTGGACCCCAGGGGATCTGCAAATGTGTTGGTGGGAGCCCCGAGTACTCAAAAGAAGCATATTACCATTTTTTCATGGATTGTCCGACATGTCAGTCTATCCAGGGAGACCATGAACAGGATTAACATTTGCTTTGTGTGAAATATGAGAGGAAGGTGTTATTTTTAAATCAGTGTAGATGGTCAGTGTGACCACAATGGCTAACTACTAACACTACTACTACTATCAATAAGTTGTTAATTGTTTTATTGTCTTGTAAACAAAAATTCTCTTGCTGATTTTAAGTTAGTCAAATGACAATGTTATTATTTTATTGTAATCTGAAGAATGTCTTCTGTAACATTTAATTACTAAGTAATTTTGTTAGATCTTATTAATTTTATATACAGTGGAACCTCGCTTAATGAGCATAATTCGTTCCAGAGTCTTACTCGTAATGCGAAACACTCGTTAAGCGAAACAATTTTTCCCATAGAAATTAATGTAAAATACGATAATGCATTCCACGCCGAAAAAATGCTCAAATGTTTTATGTATAATGTTTATTAAAAAAAAAATTGTACAATATACACTGTTAAGAAACATGAATCATCATCATCTTTTCTTCTAGCGTGGAATGAACCATCCTGGAATGAGAATTCGATTTGCAGAAACAAAAAAGAAAAAAATTGCAGCTAATATGTTTGATAAACACTCCAAACGATATGCCAAATTCTTGGGTTATGTAAAGGCTATAATTAAATATTAGAAATTAATTAATTTGACTAGAGGTAGGCAGTTATGTTTCCATCTCGTATTAAATTTAATAATTATAAATAGCTAATTTTTAATTCAGACATTTTTAAACTTTAATTTGGAATCTGTCATTAAATTTAATTGGCCCAAGAATTTGGCATATTGTTTGGCATGTTTATTATATAACGGGCTATGATTGTTGATGTTTATAAGTACTATGTACAAACGCAAGTTTCGAAAAATATGCGATCACGAGCGGCACTAAGATGCTAGCGGAACGAGTGCTAAACACAGACTGACAGAGCATGCTGCATGCGCACAATTCGGGACTTCCCCTCTCCTCATCACTTGTTATGCGAGGCAAATTTTTACAATTTGTTTTTCTCATTATACAAAATACTCATTGTGCGAGGTCATGAAATTGCCTACCTCTAGTCAAATTAATTAATTTCTAATATTTAATTATAGCCTTTACATAACCCAAGAATTTAGCAAATCATTTGGAGTGTTTATCAAATATATTAGCTGTAATTTTTTTTCTTTTTTCGTTTCTGCAAATTGAATTCTCATTCCAGGATGGTTCATTCTATGCTAGAAGAAAAGATGATGATGATTCATGCCCTTAACAGTGTATATTGTACAATTTTTTTTTAATAAACGTTATACATAAAACATTTGAGCATTTTTTCGGCGTGGAATGCATTATCGTATTTTACATTAATTTCTATGGGAAAAATTGTTTCGCTTAACCGGTGTTTTGCATTACAAGTAAGACTCTGGAACGAATTATGCTCGTTAAGTGAGGTTCCACTGTATATGTTATGTTATATGTAAACATAGTATTATCATTTCAATTTGTAATAAAGGAACAGGGAAAGAGGAGTCAACTTTGGAGAATGGGAAGCACTGGTTTATTGCATCACGAAGGCTCGAGTCCACCTCAAGATCCACGTAGAAAAGTAAGCCAAAAGGATTTAGAACGCACTTTGGTTTTGGATATAGCAGGACTAAGTCCTTTACCGGGTATATTCGTCCCTCTAATGTTACGAAAACCCGACGAACGAAGAAGTTTAACGCAGACGTGGCATTTTACCGAAGATGGCAGACTTTGCTGCGATCATCCAAATCTATTTGTTCAACCTAAAGATGGATTTTCTGGTTTAAAAGCAGGTAATTGATATTTGTTTGTAACAAGAACATTATTTAAAAATTTCAACTTAAAGAGGTATTCATAAAGGACAAGAAGCAGTACTTGGACCTAATCAACCTGTTGTATATATGACAACGCCAAATGACATTCCTCTCGAACAGGCCATTGTTCCACAGAAACTCAGAGGTGGATCTGGAGTGCTGGCTGTTAAAGTGATTCCTGATGGACCAACGAGAGTTCTTCAGATTTATGACTTCAGACAAAAGGTAGTTGAGTATAGTTATAAAAATAATTCTTTATAAAAACTTCATACTTTATTAATTATTAATATAAAATTTTTAGCAGTTGGTATCCATGACAAATTCTTCGACTGACTGGATTGTTGTCGAGGAACAAAAAAAATTCAAAACTAAATTGGCGGTTGCTAAAAACAGTTTGCACAAACAAACTTTTTCAAAAATTGAAGAAACTTATGCTGTTCATGTAAGTAAAACTAGTAACTTTAAAATAATTCACTTCTGTAATAATCAAATAAAATAATTTCCACACTTAATGCACATAAATTACTTAATTTATTTTTCAGATATACTCTCATTTGTCAGGAGGTTTTGGAATTTCATTAATCAATCATCTCAGTGAAGAGTTAATTTATATATGTTTACAAAACATCATGGTCGAATATAACAGGACTCACGACGGCCATTCTGTTGACGGAAGCATACAAAGTATCCAAGTCGACAATCAACTGCGCGACGCAGAAAAACCCACATTACTTTTTGTTACGCCACCGAGCAAGAAAGATCAGCAGCGGCACTTGCCTGCCATTCATTTTACGGCTAACAAAGTTTTCACAACACATATCAATGCAGAAATTTTTAAGGTTTGTACATCAAACAATTCATTTTAATCTATTCTAATACAAAAAATGATTCTCCCACATTTTCTCATTAGAATGTTTATTTACATTCCATTCTCTTCAATTACCAACAAATTAATGTATTCTTGCATTATTGCATTATTGCTTTAATCTTAATCATTCTTATAAATTGGGTGACTAACTAGAAGTATTTTCAAGAGCTGCCTTTAAGAAGTCAACGTGAGAACTAAGAGAAATAGTAAAATATATACCGTATTTTACGGACTATAAGATGCACTTTTTTCTTTGAAAAATTGCCTCCAAAATTCAGGTGCGTCTTATAGTCCGTAGCATCTTATAGGTATTTTTTTTTTTTTAAATTGCTTAAAAATTAAGGTGCATCTCATAGTCCGTAGCGTCTTATAGTCCGTAAAATACGGTACATGCAATTTCTCTAAAATATGTACCAGTACATACATATGCTAAAACAAAAATGATCAAGGAAACAAATGAGTAATGTGTTGATAGGGATCAAAACACTGACAGTAAAATGACTAACCAATGAAATAAAAGGATTCAAAATTAATGACTTAAAAAAATCATTAGGAAATTTTATAACCATTATATTAGACAGATAATTGATGTTCTAGTTACATTAATTAAATAATGCTTGTAATTAATGAAAGTAACATTAGAAAAATTGTAATCAAGTTTTTATAGGATTGCTCTGATATGTCCACTTACAAATAAATTAAAATGATTTCATATCAATGAATCAACAGTCTACAGATGTGCTAGAAGATTAAAAAAAATTATGATGTTGGTCCAGAAAGATAGTTGCTTGTGGACTGATTCTGAGCAGTCAAATTAAATTCAAAACATTTAGCAATATTCAGAAAGTTGCAAAAAAATTATGACGACACCCAAGCCAAGTTGGCCAAAAGAATTAGATCTATCGCAAAGATATGTCAGTATTAAAATGAAACATTTGGGAATTGTCCAAAGAAAAAGCAGTTTTATCTCAAACAGCATTGTGTGTTTTGACCCAAGAGTTCAACTTTATCCAAGCAAACCTTGCAAATACTTGAAAGTGTGGAAATTAATTATATCAAAAAATATGAAAATCTGCCAAATATACCCTAACTTTGTTCAATAGAGATCTTTTGGACTTGTTTAAAACAAGATTTATTCAAATAATTTTCTGCATAAAACTGAACAAATAAGAAACACAGAATAAAGTAAAAATTTAAAAAATTTGACTGCTTTTTGAAACAGTTGTGAAGAGGCTACGGAGATATCGTGTTTAAGGCTCTCGAACAAAGCCTACTAGCTGTAATTAAATAAGCAATTTGACAGTAAATTTTAAATATGGAAACAATTTTTTTTTAGATTCAAACATAAAACTTTACAGTTTTGTTAACTATCAATAGCACTGTATTATTTTGATGATAAGATATATCTTAGTTGCCACCAGATTAGGCTTGTTGACATTGAACAATGTAAATGTAATAATAATTGTTAGATCTACACATCAAAGATTAAATAGAAAGCTTAGATGACATCATTATAAGTCTTTGAATAATCGTATGGTTTACGTAAGCTGCACTACTGGTATTTCACAACAATGCATAGATCGTAAGCTGTGCAGTGTTTTCTCCAAGTTTGTTTTAGTCGGCCAGTTGACTTGCTGAATATTTTCTTTGACCAGTTAAATAAATATTTTTAAATAATAATAATTACTGTAATAAAGATAAATGGACTATGGATTAGTATCCTATTTAATATTTAATATTTTACTATGAGTATAGTTTGTTACCATTAACAAAAATTTTGTAAGAAATGGTAAATTTATTTACAGACTACTAAAAATTTTTCAGGTAAGAATACCAATGTATTTTCATTACCAACATATAAAAATTATTAATATTTACATAAATTGAATCATGTTTTACGTAATTAATTTTTAAAAAAATAGCACTACCCTGTGGTCACTAAGAGCAAGCCCATTTTGGATTCGAGTAGGTCCACAAAGGAGCATCAAGGTGGTTGAGGGATGGGACCAGACATACCCAGATGAACCATCTCCAGAAAAATTTCTGGGGTTTTTTACCCATTCAAATTCAATCTTGGGTCCCGAGTGGTTGGTGCCACACTACTTGCTTGGCCATCACTCTTTCAGTATTAACTAGCATTAAATTATTTATGAAATAGAAGTAAATGGATAAATTTAGTATTTGAAATACAATTTTATTTCCAAAGATATTTTTATTTGTGTTTTATTGACTAGAAGATTTTTTACATTTTTTTCAAAAGTATAAATTTATTTTAATTTTAGTATCAGTATCCATCACCCTGTATTTTTAATTTGATTATACAAAAATAGAAGTGAAAGTATAAATTCATAAAGATGCAAGATTAATTATTAAAATTCTTTTCATAAAGATGTCAACATAAGTTATAAATCACATCAAAGTTTATTTTGTATTAAGTGCCGACGGTGATGTATAGATTTCAACTGCACAGAATAGAAGTTAAGTTTGATAAATTCATTCTTAAACTTGACCCCGGTGACCAGCAGCAATAATCTACGGACAAACCATAGTTCTACTGTTGACTATGATATCACAGATAGTTTTGAAAAATTCTAAATAGAACTTGAGTAATTACTTGCCATCATTTATATTATGTCTGTGATTGAGGAAATGGGAAATAATTTTGATTGTGATTGCCACCTTGCAGAACCACATGGAAACAAGATTCATAAATGTATATTAGATTAATAGAAATCGTTTCAAACAGTGTGTTAAATTGTCCAACAAATACACAAAGAAAAGTTTGTGGAATAAATTTTAATAAATATTTATGTTTTCCATTAGTAAATTGTTTTTGAATTGTCGTTTTTAAAGAAATGTGGTAATAGTAAAAATTAGTATGCTATGAATAACAGTTATAAACTGATGATTAAAACATAGCATATAATCCATATTATAAAATTAACATTTAAATTTTTTACATTTCAGCATCTAATTATCACAGTCAAAAACTTAACAGTGCAAGCAGAAGAAAAACTTCTATTTAAACTTCTCATGTTTGCCGGTTTTAATCAGTCAGATGCGGAATTAGAAAAAATGGATGAAAACGACACTCTTCCTCAAAGGTATAATTTCAAGTTTAGCATTTGTGATTTTCCCTGATTTTGTATTTGGATTGACGTACGTATTTTCCCCCAGGGCATTAATGTCGTCGACGTGTACGCGCCGTTATTACTTTAACACTTTGAAATTAAGTTTACCCCAAGTGAAACTGAGCGTTCTTACATCTGGAAGCCTTCCTTCTGAGTTATCACATATAAAAAAGAAAATGGGATGGAAACTGATTCGATTTGAAGATGCTATGATTGAATTAGGTTGATTTTGTTTTTATTTGCACGGGAATCCCTGTTATAAATTATTGTTTATTGTCTCGACGTAAACTTTCTGCACTCGCATTACAAAAAAGATCCAGCAACGAGTTGCATAACTTTCCCGGCTGTTACGAGATCTTATTTAGAAAATGTATTGTAATTAAAATTATAAAAGTTAACTTATAACAAATGGTGCCAGACAAAATTTTATTGAGATATTGTTATGGAAAACTTTATATATTTTTATTTAACATAAAATGGCAAAAACTTAATTTTGAGGGTAGGATGAGTTTTATAAAAAAAAAAGTATAAATTTTAATAACAAGTAAAATTGTCATTAAGTCTGACCCTAGTGGAGATATACACGAGGACCTTTAACCACCAAAATTTAGTAGCACTTATGTCCCTATATACAAGCCACCATGCCAAATTTTGTTACTTAATATCTCAGAATGGGATAAATATTAAGCAAAATAGATGCCAACATACACACACAGAATTTTTTTGACTTTTCTGTATTCGGGTGGTTTCAAAACGTGCATAATTGCAAAAATCTCGGAATTGTGTCAAATTTGACCCGCCAATACTTTTCCTTGTTACGTACACATTACAGCTGGGAAAGTAAAATTCATTTTATGCCATTTCTTATTTTATAATTAAAAAAACACAACAATTTTGACATGTTTTGGAGCTCAACAAATAATTTTCCTACATGAACTCGGTGATGACATCAATACCTCTTAACCAATTAGCTATCTACGAATTTCCATTTAATGACTTTAAATTTCCTATAGAGGGTTTTCCTAAATACCTTAAATAAATAATTTTGATAAAATGCTTATTCATAGAGCTTGCTTATTATTGAATAAGTGCGATAGTTTCAAAAATGTTACAATCCAACTAAGTTTTTAAATTAAAAATGGTAAAATTACAAAAATTTACATTGTTTTAAGAACAGATTCAGGAAAAATTAAAAGCAATTTATAGTAGAACCAAAATATAACAGGGATTCTTGAATGTAAAATTTATATAAAATTATTATAACATTTACAGCATTTATATATATATTATTACAGATCCATTCATAAGAGTTCATCCTTTTGAAACAGCTCAATTTTTAGTTGATAGTATTATTGAACATTATAAAGAGGTAGGTAAATTATACCGAAATTTAAATAGTTTGATGCTAAAATACCTATTCGCAGGAGTTAAAAAGCCAAGCTGCAAAAATCTTGGGTGCCGTCGACTTCCTCGGCAATCCCCTCGGTCTGCTGTACGACGTGTCCGACGGAGTGAACGACCTCTTGAACGAGGGAGACGTGAGAGGTCTGATAAAGAACGTTGCCCACGGATTATCCGATTCCGCAGCCAAAATGACCGGATCCCTGTCCGACAGTTTGGGTCTCGTGGCCATGGATAATCACCATCAAGAGATTAGAAAAAGGATTAAATACGACGGTAATGCGGGAAGCGATCATTTGGTCGCAGGACTGAAAGGATTTGGATACGGTTTATTTGGAGGAGTCACTAGTCTAATTACGCAAACGTACGAAGGAGCTTCGACGGAAGGTGTTCAGGTACAACTTTTTTAAGTAAAAAAATAAAAAGTTATATTCATATTAAAACAATATTGTGTAATAAATCCAGAGAAATGTTGAAAAATAATAATTCTCTCGAGATTCAAAATTTAAATTATCACTATGCAAAAAGTTATTCAAAAATTTTGATTTGAGTAATGTCACTATGTGCAGTACATTCGTTAAAAATTCTAATAATACTACCAAAAATTGAAATGCATTCTGCATTTACATTTCCTTGAAATATGAGAGTATTTCTTGTTTGATTCTGCAAGATAGGTTAGGTTCTAGAACAGAGGTGTCCAAACTATGGCCCATGGGCCAGACCCTGCACGACAGGTGATTTTATCCGACCCGCGAAGGTTTTTGAAAAATACCAATTTTTTCGTGCGAACCAGTTTGATTTTCAAAAATGTATATCGACAATTGAAAAAAATACAAAAATCATATTTGATTTTAAAAAAAAGATTTTGAATTTTTAAAAATAATAAGTAAAATTTTATGTATATATTTTTTCATTTTTAAGTTTAGTTGTAAAAATATTGTTTTAGGCTATTGTTTGGTAACTACTGAATTGGTGTGAAGGTACGTGAATACACAGATTCCGTGGACTGTCTTTGTATTAGTGAGTAGAGGAGGAAACAGAATCGAGAGCATTGTATGTGGCATCTCTGTAGTTGCCCTCGGGATTGCCTTCTGTTCTGTTGTGCACGACTCATTTGTAAATTAGTATGTGTAAATTCATGTTTAATGTATTACAAATTAATTATTTTGAAGTTTAATATTATTTTTCAAGGTTTAAACATGTCATCAACTTTTCATTTTGTTCTTTCCGAGTGCTGCGTTTTTAATGAAGAATGGGAAGTAAAATACTTCTTTGCCACTCTTTGACTGCGATTGTACAAAGCTGTATGTGTAATTTGCAATGACATGTTGCTGTAATGAAGGAATATAATTTACGTCGACATTATGAAACAAAACATGCTTTAACCTACTCACAATTTAAGGACAAGCAACATACTGAAAAATTTGAAACAATGCGTCGTAGTTTGTGTAGTACTCGGCAAAATTTATTTAGGAAGGCAAACTCGGAAAATGATATGAAATTAGCTTATTTGTTGGCAAAAGAAGGAAAACCCTTTATGGATGGAAACATCGTTAAAGAGTGTATGATGGAAGCTGTTGGTGAGTTGTACCCAGAAAAGTTGAAACTTTTCAAAACGATCAGTCTTTCCCATAATACTGTTGCTTGTCGAATTGACGATATTGGAAACAATGTTCTCTACCAGATTACTGGTAAAGCACAGCGTTTCACTCGGTATTCTCTCGCAATGGATGAATCAACTGACGTTAGTAACACCTCACAACTTTTAGTTTTTGTTTGTGGAGTTGACGACAAACTTAATGTCACACAAGAACTAGCCTTTGTTAACAGCATGCACAGCACTACAACTGGAGAAGATATCTTCAAGTACAAAAAACGCTGACAACGTATAACTTGGACTGGAACCGACTCCAAGGTGTGACAATTGATGGTGGAAGAAACATGTCTGGTGCAAACATTGGTGTGGTTGGGCAAATTAGAAAAGCTTGTGAAGGTGCAGGAGCATCAATACCAATTTTTCTGCACTGTATTATCCATCAACAAGCACTACGAGCTGCATTTTGAAACCAGTCGTTTCTGTCGTAAATTTTATTCGATCACACGCACTCGATCATCGCCAATTTTGATCTTTTCTCGAACAAATTGAATCGGTGTCCGTCGTCCTGTCATATTATACTGCAGTTTGATGGCTTAGTTGTGGAAAAGTGCTACTGCAGTTCTTTAAGCTTAGAAATGAAATTAATTTATTTCTTGTAGAGAAAAATCACCCCGAACCACTTTTATCCGATGCCGAGTGGCTCTGGAAGTTGACGTTTTTTGCAGATGTTGTGATACGCATGAATAACTCGAACTTAAAGCTCCAAGGTAAAACCAACTTAATTTGTGATTTATTCGTGCAAATCAAAGCATTCGGTGCAAAGCCGATATTGCTCGAAAGTCAGATGAATGAATGTAATTTTCCCATGTTGTGAAGAATTGAATACAGAAACTGATGAACAATTTGCAATAAAAGTCATTGCAGATTTAAAACAAGAATTTCTAAAGCAATTTTCTGATCCTGACACGAATTCAGAGGAAATTCGGCTGTTTCAAGTCAGTTTCAAATGGAAATTATTGATCTTCAAGCTAACGATCAAATGGAAATTATTGATCTTCAAGCTAACGATCAAATAAAGGATAAATACAAGGAAGGAAACTTGGTCGATTTTTACAAAGTTTTGATTGCAAAAGAGTTTCCAAATTTAAAGCAATTTGCTTGTAAACTTATTTCTATGTTTGGGACTACCTATATGTGCGAACAAACTTTTTCCAGGATGAAGTATCTGAAATCAAAGTATAGGATGATCATTGCTTATAATTGGTGTTTCAGATTTTAACCCCAACTTTATTTTTTGCTGAAAAATTTCTTTACAGTTCCATTATTCCCATTAAAAGTTGCATGAAATCATTTTCTAATTATGTATAATTTAGCCTTGTTTGTTTAGTATTGGTGTATCTGTAATTAACTAAAAAATAAAATTCAATGCTGCCTTAGTCGTAATGAGATTTTTTAAATTCACGTATTCACGTGGCCCGCCGCAAATGTATTTAAATCCCAATCCGGCCCGTGCGGCAAAAAGTTTGGACACCCTTGTTCTAGAAGATGGTGTTTTAGTAGATCCGTTAGGTTCTACAAGATAGTGTCTAAGGCAGGGAAAAATTATCGGTGTTCCTAAATTTGTATGTATGAACAATTAATGTGATAATGCACGAGCAGTCCGTCGTGGCTTTGCTCCAAAAGCTTTTTACGGTGGCAAAAATAAATCATTCCCAGGGATTACAAGTTTAACAAGAACAATGTGCCATGCTTTTCCTTCTTGACAGATTCAAGAGAAATGAAATTGCCCTCTTCACCAAGATCGACCCAGATACGATTTGATAGCCAATGTTACCCGAGTGATTAGTTATTATTTGCAGTGTCGACGAGTGTATATTCTTCACATTGTTCCGAGTAAACTATTGCATGCATTGCATTTTCAAGTTATTGTGAATAATGGTGCAAAGAGACCACAGACAAACCAGTTTTGGCAAGAAATGAAGAAATAATTTTGTGAGTTTGTCTCCAGTGATCATCCTCTATTGATTCATGACTGCTTTTAATTCTGAGTCAGTGCTATTTTTACAGGATAAAACAATTTAAATTGGTATCATGACCGAAACACTTAAAACATATTAAATGTCACGTTGCTTCGCCGATCATGATACATTCTTTAGGAATTTCAACAGTGCACACCTATGTACTCCAATAATTTGACATTTTGTTCAAATGTGTCCACTTAAGAAATACGAGGTCTGTTCAAAAAATACGCGGACTGTTTGAATTGCACGGCTCCAGTTGGTTCCGGGGGAATCCGATTGGTGTCGCTAGATTTGTACAGATCTTTTGGTGATAAAGCCATTTCCCGATTACAGATATCTTTATTTGTTGATTAGCTACGCGGACTTTAGTGAAGTGCGATTTTTTTTCGTTTGTCGGATTTCAGAATGAATGACATGAAGGAGCAACGACTTGCTGTGAAATTTGTGTTAAACTTGGAAACGAAGGTCCAATCGTCCCAGTGGGTGGGTGAAACGTCCCCCAGACTCAAAAAAGCTCGCCAAGTTCGATCCAATGTCAAGGTGATGCCGACAGTTTTCTTTGATGCTGAGTGTGTTGTTCATCACGAGTACCTCCCCAAGGCTCCACAGTGAACCAGACTTACTACATTGATGTTCTGAAACGTCTGAGGGATGCCATCCGTCGCAAAAGGCCAGAAATGTGGAGGAGTGGCGACCGGTTTCTCCATCACGACAATGCTCCAGCCCATTCAGCCCTCAGAACTCGTGAGTTTTTGGCCAAACACTCGATCACTGTTCTTCCCCCACCCCCACTCACCTGATCTTGCTCCTTGTGACTTTTATTGTTCCCAAACTCAAAAGACCCTTTAGAGGATTCCCGAGATTAAGGCAAATGCGACGAAGGTGCTGAAGGACATTACAAAAGCATACCAGGACTTGTTTCAACAAGTGGAAACACCATTGGGATAAGTGTGTGCGTTGGGAAGGAGAGTACTTTGAAGGGAACCCAGACATAAAGTACATTCTACATAAAGTACATTTTGTTTTATGACGTCAGTCTGCGTATTTTTTGAACAGATCTCGTATGGTATGTCAGTATATATCCTTACGATTGATTAAATCCTGGGAATACAAGTGGGTAAAACTTGAAATAACTACTCGTACATTTTCAAAACTAAAGTATCAAAAATATTTGTAGCCGAATCCACAAATGCAGACAATATAAACAGTAATTATTTCAGATGTTAGTTAACCCAATTTGGTTACGTTGTCATTCGTGTCTGTTTCAATGCCATAAGTAGTCAAGATCCCGATTCTGACGTTGGGTTCAAACTTACTCTCCGATTTGAATTTTCCTAATAATCCTTTGGTTGATAAGCTTTCAACTTATGAACTCATGTGGGAAAATTGCCATAAACTTTCCAGTGAACGTTAGAATAGAAAGTGCCATCTAATGCTAGATAATATAGTGACAGGTAAGATATTGCCACACAAACCCCAGAAGTTTAGTTAAAAGTGTGGGAAACAATTGAGGAAATACAATATATAAGAAAATGTTTGAAAGTGTGCATGCTTACAACTACAGCCACTGTTATATTAAATAAGTAACCTCAATAATCAGATTTATCTTCCACCCTTATTTACTCCGAGTAAACAAGGGTGGAAGATAAACAAAAAATTCACATTTTGTGAATCAAATGGTATTTCTTCCAATAATAACCTAGAATTATTTTATAATCACACCGTAGATGTTTGATTAAATATTAAAGTCCCTCTGCAGCGGACAACATCATAACTGTTTCTGCAAGCTCCTCTCATTTCTTTACGATTGTGACGGACTTACGGCACTAACAAAAATTGCAGAGATAGTCCAAAATAATCGCTTTTTATGTAGTTTGAAAATTAACATTTCGGCTGTTTGATGTTTTTAATTCCAATGCTTCGCAATTTAACCTCATCTTTGTTTTAAAAACTTAAATGGCCTCGTGGTAATGAATTTGAAGTCCAAAGCAATTTTTTTCCCCCATTAAAAATAATGGAAAGTGAATTAATCCATTCCCAAACCCTAAACAATAAACTTTAATTTAAGGTAAAAATAACACAATTGTGTTTTATTGCCTGTTTAAATACAAAAACAGTAAATAAAATTAAAATTGCATTTACTGGTCGAACACCGTTGACTTCGACGTCCAAAACACGGCCGCCAGATTTACCACGCGATAAGTTCCTTTTTTACCTTAGCCTTTTTCGGGTCTTCCTCTTAGTTGTATGATTTAATTATGACAAAAAATATGCAAAAACTTTCTGTTCGACTCGATATAACCTTTATTTATTAATCGTAGAATCTGAGAAGTGCACGGAAGCAACAAACAGTTGTGAATTTTACAATATCACGTAATGTATTTCATTCAAAAGTTTGAGTGCATTTTTCATTGAACTCTTGTTATACTGGTACCCTGTATTTCGAATGCTTCTAAATTAATTTTTCAGCATTAAATGCCACTCGATGTCAAGGACCTAAACTAATTTTTTCTTGTAAAAAGACATACAGAAAAATGAAATAATACTTGAAGTTTGCTTCTGTCTGATAAACTAATCATTTTTTTTATTTTAGTAACTAACATTGCTTTATATTTTAAAACTGTCCACGAGAAAAATACCAAGTTTAACTTTGCTTGCAGGGCTTTTTCTCGGGATTGGGAAAAGGTCTGGTGGAACGGTAGCCAAACCGGCTGCCGGATTTCTGGATCTGGCCACGGGCGCGGCCAGCGCCGTCCGAGACACCAGTCGTAGAAATTCTCACACCCAACCCGAGAGGTGTCGCCTGCCCAGGGTCTGTTTCGGACCGGGCGGTCTCCTGCCTCCTTATAATGCCGACCAGGCTAGAGGTCAGCAGATTTTCTTCGCAGTCAGTAGCAATCATCACGAAAGGTAAGACGGATACGTCGAACGTTTCTTTTAGCGTGGTTCGGGAATCCGGCATTAACGTATTTCTTCCAGATTCGTATCGTATCACTGTCTGAGGAGGGCGGAAGGAATGGAGCTGCTACTGACCGACGCGCACATAATCATCGTCAATAGGAGTTCGACGTCCACCGATCAGATTCTTTTAGTGTCGCTAGAGAATTTATTAGAATGTGCTTATCTTCGGCCGACCGTGGGCGAAATTAGGCACTACGTACAGCTAACGTTAAAGGCGGGAACGCCGAGTTTGGCCGATCAACCCGGAAAGAGACCTCAATTTCGCTGCGATACACAAACGTTGGCATACACGGTAAGCATTAATCAAGATTCACAAAAAGAAAATACAGTAAGACCCTGCTAAACGAGGTCATTTTAACAGAGTAAATAGGGAAAGGGGACCACGTGACCAAAAATAAACAAATGTTACTATAATTTCAAGTTATAAGCACTTTACCACTACCACGAAGCATGCTAATGTTAGGACTTTTGTCCATTTTCCACATGCACGTGCAATGACTTAGAACATTACTTTACTTTTGTTACCTAGTGTTGTCTATCCATTCAATTCAATTCAATTCAAACTTTGGAAATCAGGCTTATAACTTAAGCCTAAACTCTGTCAGCAAGAAATTTCCAACATAACACTTAGGTAACTCCTAAGCCTAATGTTCCGTTAGATCATTCATTGCGCATGTCCGTGCACAAAAGGGAACTGAACATTTTACCATAGCTGGCAGTGACTGTAAATGAAAAACTACCTGGTTAGTATAATAATTTATTAAAATATTAGTACATTTCAGAAATGTATTAAATTTAATATAAAGTGAATCAGTCTTGTTTTTATATTAATTTGTACACAGAAATCTAAAGTCATGTAGTTTCATTTGTCACTGTTTTTCTTTCCTTAAGCAAACGTCGATAGAAGATTGCATCCAAAATGCCTCATTTTGTTTTTGCACTCCTTTCAAAATCTGGATCAACAATTTCAGTTAGTAAAAGAGATTTTGGTAGAGATGTTCTTGAAGGTCATTGTTGGTAAGGAACTCTCACCAGAAACCTGCTGTATCTCTCCTCTCGTTGAAAATTCTTGGATACCTTCACACAAAATGCAAACAAACGATGTTTGTCATTTATGGTTCAAATTTGACAAAACAAACATGAGGGAAGTGCAGTGTTACGACAAACTGCCACCTTTTGCTGATTAGTAGATAGTATTGTGGCATTCGTTGGGAATAATTGTAATTTAGAGCTTTTTAGGCTTTTTATATCGAATCGGGGTCTTACTGTACATTTCAAAATTAATGTTACATTTTTATTGGAAATGTTTTACAGGTAGTAGAAGAAATAAATTACGTCAAAGAGCTTCACGAAGAGCGATTTTATACTTTACCGGAAGACGAAATAGAAGAATTAGATGATTGATTATTAGAATTCTGTTGTGTTGAAATGTGTATAGAAACAATTTGTACAAAAGAATAAAATTTATTTCAATTTGATACTTTTACAAACTCCAGCACGAATACCAGATATTTCTCCTCCGTATCTTTGCAATTCTTTCATTGGTTCCCGAAACTGAAAAGAAAAAAATAACAGCATTGAAGGTCAAGTAAGAGACATTATTATAAAAACCAACGAAGTACAAGATTTTCTTGAACATGTGACTGATGGCCTTCTTGACAAACCTACCAACAATCAGCATTAATTAAAAGGCACAGTTATTGACAAATAATGCAAAATGTAAGTACCCAACATGTTTGTCACTCGCCTTCCCCACTCCATCATTTATAGCATAAAACAAGCATTTGATACAGAAAATGGCTGAGGTTAAAAATCCTGTTTCAAAAGTTGCATTATTGATATTACTGTACTGTTGCTAAATTTTTGTTGTTCTAAAAAATAAAAAACATGTTAAAAACTATTCAGGGTGGGCCAAGCAAATCGCTCAGACAGGTCGATTTTATTCTTGAGGGGACATCTTTTGCGATTCTGAATACAACAGACAGACAACAAAAAATTTTAGTTGTATTCAGAATTGCAAAAGATGTCCCCTCGAGAATAAAATTGACCTGTCCGAGCGATTTGCTTGGACGAACACAAACACTCTGCCATTTCGTTTTCGTTGGCCCACCCTGTATTCATTTCTAGTCTTCTAACAAAATTTTAGATTGAATTGTCTGAAGAACATTTTAAACTTAAAAGGATGATGGATATTAATTTTTTGACTTCTGCTATTTAGATTATGTACAACTCATTAATTTTTATAGTTTGGTTTTCTGCCTGCAAGTATATGTATAACACTGATGCCCACCAGCATTTTCACTATGTAAGTGCAATAAGGCTCGTCGTAGATCAAATGATAGGGTTGCACCCCTGTGCTATTTCACTGCCAACAACTGGACATGCTGACAATTTTCATTTTGTCCCAGACAAAATTGGGACTTGCTGCTAGCATTTTGGAGAAAGGACCAACCCCTAGTGTCATGGTTTGGAGGCAAGTTATAAGATTGTCTTCAACAACCACCAGCTCAGTCCCAATGACTACTTACTATTATATGGACAGAATGGTATCTTCCAACAAGATAATGCCTGTCCTAATACTACAGTCATTGCAAGACGTCGGCCAGCACCCAGATTTAGCCTCCCAAGGAGCATGTTTGGGAAACCCGAGTCATTAGGCTTAGAAAAAAAATTCCTACCTTATTTGATAGCACTTAATAGCGAGGTTGTGGAACGTCGGTGGAAACTTCCAGGCTTACGGGACGGCGGCCCCGAACGTCCGACGTACACGTTTTTGCGTCGAAAACTTCAGCCGCAACCCCTCTAATATATTAAACTTTCCAACTTACAATAAGCTCATAAATACATACTTTCATTGGTACTACAATTTAAAAAATATTTTACTGCTATACCCATTAAATATAGCCTTAATGTCAATGTCAATGCCGGCATTGGTTCAAAAAACTTAAGGATGAAGATTTCAACCTTAGTCACATCTCACTCTGGAGGACCTTCTGGCTTAGTTTTGAGTTAGTGGAACGTATATCCCCTATCACATACTTAGACAGTTACACTGACTTTACTGAGCAGAATCATGTGTTTCACTCTTATTAGGCGACTGAGAAGTGAGCATTATACACTAATATCATTTTTAAAAGATAGTAGCCTTTGGATCTAACCGCTCTCACTCCAGAACAAGAGAGTAATCTTCATCCCCAATTTTATTGCTGTGTGGTGGGATATAAGGGGAATACTGCATTTTTGTTCAATCCAAATTTGACAAATAGGATGGGCATGGTTTTGTCACCCAACAAAAATTGAAAGAGCTTAATCTGATCTCTTTAATGGAAAAAGTTCTCTAAGTTTTAATTCAGAAGAAGTCACCCAAAGGTTCATAAGGATAAACAAATTTTTGATTCAAAAACATTTCTAATAGATCTTATTTATATTAAAATGACATTACTTATGATTCAGCCCAACATAAAAATTTTCTTCAAAGAATTAATTGAAAAAACATATTCATTAAAAGTGCACAGTGACTTTCCAAACATCCTGTATTAAACTAAGGAAAATATAACTTTCTGCCTCTTGGGCCTGGAAAATAGGGAGGAAACCTATTTAGTTTTTCGAGGGGGAATTTTTTTGTAATATAGGCATTGTTTTCCTGTGTTGCAAGTTGTAAAATTGAAACAATAATTACCTGTCCTTTTCTTTTAACTTTTGCTCTTTCGTATTTCTTGCGATGCCTCACTCTGGGATTTCTTACTTCTTTTTTCCTGTGTGGTGTCAACCCTTTATTCTTGGCAATCTGGAATTATATTTTTTCAATAATTATTATTATTATTCCATTTTTTATTCTTGAGAAAGAAAAAAGACGAATATTTTAACTATAAAGAATGAATGCTTAACATGATTTTTTAAAATTAAAATCATCTTTTTGAAAGTTCAAGTACAGATTCAAATTATTTTTCTTTTTCATCTCATCACAAATTCCATTTTGGCTCATAGCATTTTATAAAGTAAGCTGTTTCTTGTCTTTTTAAATAATTATGATTGAATTGATAATCATGGAATATTTTTTTATTGTAAATTGATACATCTTAAATATAATATAAATTACAGCTTTTCATTCTCTCATATTTATCAGAACAACTAAAAATAAAGCTATAAAATATTCTTTTCACACACAAATTTTACTTACTTCATATGTGATACTTCTCTTTTCTTCAGTGTTGTTGTTGTTATTACTACTGAAATAATTGATTAAATATTCAAATTAATACAGAATTTAATCTTATGATATATATATAAATTGTATAGTATAGTTGTACTACATGCAGATATGCAATAAGCATTTTTTTAATTATCTATAAAATAGTACCTTGTTAATGAATTATTTGGATAATCAGATTCATCAGCATCACTACCAGATGATTTTAAACAAAAATCGTCTTCCGCGTCACTTGGTATCTACATAAATATTGATAATAAATTAAATCAAACAAATTCACAGAATATTTTGTAAAAAAGACTTGTCATATTAATCTATGACATCATTAGTTTGTTAGTTACAGAAAGCACCAGCCAAACAAAAGCTTATGAAACTGCATTTCAACAAAATACTAATGGCTTGCTACTACAGCCGAAATCAAACTGATTTTTCGTCATGATAAAGGACTAGTTCTAGCTTTTCCAGTTTTGACTCGACTTAATTCCGTAAAGTTAATGCAACAACAAATATGGTTTAAAAAGTCTTTGAGAGAGCTACTAAAAGAATTAACAAGCTACGGATATACTTTCAGTTTTATAACACGAAATTATTGACATCTGATCAGGCAACACTTCATGAACTGCCATCAAAGTCCATGTGTCAGGTGAGAAGTTAAATGATTAAGATTTTGAAACAACAATTTGGTATTCTGTAATTTTCCTCTCACGTTACTTGCATAAAGCTATTCATTGTTGAAAGACCCAATTAAACTGTTCCATTCTAAAGTCCTTTGTGCAACACAATTGTCAATTAAGGACATTGTCCACATAAATACAAATTTTATATTAAAGAGCAATCATCAAAAACAATGGTATTTTCTCAACTTTGTGAATGGGTATTTAAATCACTTTATGAAAAAATAAAAACACTATTGCAACATCCATTACTAAAACTGCAACTGAAAATTGGCAAAATCCACCTCAGTGTTTCATTTCAGATCAAGTAAGCATAAAATGAAATAAAAACATTTCCATATCATCAAACTGGAAAGAAACAATAAACACAATCATCACAGCTGATGAAATTCTCACCTCGGTATTAATTTCTTTTATTGTTTTTATTTCTTCCATTTTTTCATCTCTGAAAAATTTCATAATATGATATTTTAAAATTTATTTTCATCTAAATAAAACTTAGTCTATTATTATTAACTTACTTATTTGATGACGATTCTTCTTTTTCTATTATTAAATTTATATCGACTCCTTTCGTAAGTTGTTCTACGATGGGTAAATAATGTTTCTCGACGGCATCTAATTTCTCTAACATCTAAAAATGTATATATGTATTTAAAGGTGTATAAAAAATAAAATCAACAAAATTATATACAGTAGAGCATCGATTATCCGACTTAATTGGGGACTGGGGTTGGTCGGATAACCGAAAAGTATGAAAAAATGCATTATTAGTATAGTGTATTAGGCCTGGTTTAAATACTAGCCTCCCTTTCGTGGTCGAGCCAGTGCTGCCAGCTAAAACATGCAAAAATTTAACAAAAATAATATTAAAGTAGCAAGACATAACCAAATATTGTAGCGCCACATCACTAGCGGACATTTGAATTTGCCGACTAGAACGCGGTCGGTTAATCGGGGGTCCGATAATCGATGCTCTACTATATATATATATATATATACACACACAATTAATTAAATTTTCAAGTCTTAAAATATGTATTCTAAATATTAATTAAAATTTCAGCAATGATAAACCAAAAGATTCAATAATAAGTACAGTAGTACTTGTTTTATGCGGGACATATATGCAGAGATGTGTTTTCGTGGATGGTGAATGATTAAGTTAATCCTTGGATACACAGATAATTCTGATTATTAATGCACACACTGACTTCATAATAAAATTAAGTTCAGTATATAAAAACACTTACTTAATCATTTACACATATTCTGTTAATTGTAAGTGTCTAGGCAAGGCACAAATTTACGTGGAATTTTGTTTTATTTGATACTGCTGACGTAAAGCAAGACCATATAATAAATTTAAGATCATTTTGCAATTTATGCTTTTAAGGACTACTTATCATCGTTGTTTAAATTCTCTTCAGTTTCTTCAATAATTTTTTAATACAGAAGAAAGCTAAGTAAAATGAAAATTTATTGTAAACTATTATCATTATTCTATAATTTTAGTAGATATTTTATTTATTTGTTTCAAAATTTCCTTTAAAAACTGCTTATTTTTATGTGTGTTGATAAAGATAACTCTGGCATTTGGAATGTGGAATATGTTAATAAATTGTTCCAATAAAGAATTTTCATAATTTGGCATGTTTCTGGATTTTCTTTCATTTTTGTTTGATGTTTATGTTCTTACAACAAAAATTCTCTACAAGAGTCAACAAATTTAAATAAGCCATTTTTCAATCACTTTTGAACATAAAAAAATCTTAATTAAAAAGATGTGTGTTCTCCATGCAATTGTATTCCATTATACACACCATCTCCATAATCTTTACACAACTATACTATACTATACTATAAGCATTTTATATTAAAGAGCAATCATCAAAAACAATAGCATTTTCTCAACTTCATGAATGGGTATTTAAATCACTTTATGAAAAAATACTTTTAAATAAAAATTTAAGTTTCATAGCATCTCTGATCGTCGTCACTTTTACTTAAAAAATATTTAATTAATGCATTATAAAACATTATTTAGTGGATTATTTTGCATGTAATTTGTAATTTCAGAAATTTTGTTTACTTTCTTATTTGCTTATTTTAAATTTCATTTTAAAAAAATCTCTGATAAAAATATTTCACACAAGGTAAAAACAGAAAACATTGGAGCATACATTAAGGTATTTTTTGTATATACGAGCAATGTTCCCTCAATGTTAACTGTCATTAGATTTTTGCTTGGTATTTCCTATTTCAAATACAGTATACTCTTGTTAATCCAAACCAATTTTATTCATTATGTCTAAATGTTTCGGCCAGAAACATATTTAAAAATAATGTGTAGTAAGTATTAATTTTACTAATATGTTTTAATATATTTACGTGTACAGTCTGACAAACCCAGGAAGGCACTTTCCTTAAGTGTTGGACTGGTTTACTGACCGTTGACGAGGAGTAAAAGTGCATCATGTAACTGGTCGGCATTGTTTAACCTGTCTACCTGTAATGTATGTCAACCAGATTCTAGTTGACTTGCTGTACCTCAATCCCTGTGAATGATTAGTAAAGTAGTCCAACGCATAAGGGGAGTGCTTTCTGGGTTAGTCAGACATCTCCATTCCTTTTCCAATGCAATTGATGCAATAGATACTTTTAAAAGTATCTAATTTTAGTCCAGACTATACATCTGCAGTCATATTATCCAGATTATTCACAAAATTTGCCAGATTTAGTTTTGTTCCTAAACAGTAGTATTCATCTTCTATAAAAGCCATTTCAAAAAATGGATAAAAACTCATACTGCCCTGTTACCATATCACCTGCTATGCTCAAAATATTCAAAATTTGTCTACCATTACCATGTCTACCAAAAAATATACACTGCCATTTCTTTGAAACTTCTACCCTACTAGGCTCTGTCACCACTCCACTTCCACTAATTTACTTGCTACCTTATCAGTAATTATCAATAACTTAATGCCCCATTTATGTTGCTTACTTAGACATTAGCCAGGCTTTTGATTCAGTCCTCCTAAACATTCTTCTTTCTACCCGTCATAAGCATTTTGATCTTGACCCTATTTATCAATCCTGGTTCAATAACTACTTTCTATTACATACTTACAAAATTAAAATAGGCAAATTTGAGTTTTTAGATTTTGCATACAGAAAAACACAGTCAGATTGGCTACAATTAAGAATTCCTCAATGAAACAATAGACTTTGAAAATTTACTACATGAAGATTTTAGTCATTTTAAATGCATTTGTAAACAAATACTTTATAATTCTTAGTATTTAATATTCTTGTCCTATTGTTATCTTATTACTTTTTTTCCTTGTATTTTTATATATTATATAGAAAATAAAGTGTATATTTTATGCATCTGGTTTATACTGTTAATTGGGGGGTGGAAATATTTTGTCATTTACATGACATTTCCATTTGTAAAAATTAAAATAAATAGTTATGATGAGCACTTTTAATTCAAGACCGCTCTTAATTTTAATTCAAAAGTATTTATTGACATTATTATTAGCAAAAACAGATTCAAAAATGCATTTTCAAATTACATTTTAAATAAATTGATGCTGTATCTTACCTTTTTATAGGTATGAAGTCGTGACATGACAGGATGGTTACACGTTGGTTCTCCCTTGGCTTTTATCATCATATAGAAACTTATATTTGTACAATATCTATTTAAATAATGAATTTTTCTAAATAAGAAGTTTTTTCAAATTATGATTATCAAATTATTAAAAAATTTTTACTGTAATATTGTCTGGTATTTAGTAACAACATAATCTGTCCAACATCCTTCTGGTAATTTATGCTCTTCAATCAACATCCAAGCTGGTTCTAGCTTTTCTGTTAATTCTGCCAACTACAAAACAAACAATTATAATTTGGTCAAATTTTTAAGTTTAAATAAGCCATTAAAATAATTACCCTCGACTTAAAATCTTCTACAAAAATAAAAAGCTCGGGAGAATTTTTCTGAAGAAACTGTAAATAAAATAATATTATACTTAGGAAATTTATCAAAAACTAAACCCACTTAAGAATTAGTCTGCATTTTTCTAATCACACATCACATATGCATGCGCATGTATATTATTATAAATAAATTATACTATCTATATTGCTTCAGCATTAGAATAATGTTTCAATGGATCTATCTGAATCCTCTGTAGTGGTCTAATAAAGCAAAAAAGATAGAATTACTAATAAAATATAGTGCGCTTTTGTTTTTCTTTTTAACATATTACCTGCTGAGATTGAGCTGCATTAATTTAAATATATCATAATACTGTTTAAAGTTTGAATTGTAAGCAAAATAACAATATTTTTCTTATATTTTTGAAATATACAGATCAAAATTTATACACTGTTTTCAGGGCCATTAATTTAATGGGGAAAAATTTCCAGCTCCCCTAAGTCCAGAGAAAACTTAAGAATCATTACTAGTTCCTATCCCTATAAAATTAACATTATTTTTACTAACAGAAAATGAAATCTTTATGATTACATTTTATTAATAAAGAAACATTCTAAATATTTCATTTGTTCAAAAAACAAAAGATTAAAGGATCCTGCTAAAAGAAAAAAGGAGGCGTACTCTACCCCTGGGTCCTGTACAAGCTCTTGATGGCCCTAGTTGTTTTTAATAAATTTTAAAAAATCACAAATTACTTACTAATCTCAATTTCATGTAACTGAGGACTGCTATAGTTATCTAAATAATTTCATTAAATTTGCATGTAAACAATAAAAGTGCAATAAGATTAATACATAAAAATGTTATGTTTAAAACAAGATATTGACAACAATATACAAGTTGATCTCATTTTTAAATGTGTATTTCATCGGTTTAGTTAACTTTTGACTAATAAAATATTTCCTCAATTTATATTATTTTACAGTAACACTATAATGCTGTTAATATTTGCAAATTATCATTCAAGAAGTAATAATATTTCACTTCAATCTAAATAAATACTAACTTTTAATAAAGAGTAATCCAAACACAAACTTTATCAAAGAATGTCCGTAATATTGATTTTTTATTTCTCAATTTATATTACAAAAATATTTTAAAATAATTAACTATGACAAGTAAAAATTAGCCTAATTAGTTTTTAAAATGTACCTCAAGTTTTTCTTCTTTACTTAATGCTTCTAAATCAATTCCAATTTTTTCCAAACTCTCTTGATTCTCAATTTGGTCTTTTTTCTTAATAGAAAATTATAAATTAATACATTATTCACTTTTTAATGGTTACAAAACAATATTGTATTTTAATGAAATATTTAATTCTTACTTGAAATTCATATTTTATGAATTACTCCTTTCATAAAATATAAATTTCAAATAAGAACTCAAAATTTATGGATTAATAGAATGGCCGAAATTAGGAAGGAAAAAAAAAACACTTACTTCAAACCATTCTATTCCAAAATCACTTTCTTCTATTTCATCATCTAGTCTTTTCTGTAAAGCTAATACTTCATTTTCTTCAGCTTGTGCTATTTCATCTTCTCCTTCTTTATAGCCTATTACGTAAATGTATTATAATCAAAAATTAAAATTTCCATTCAAAAATGTTAATAATTTTCCTAATTATTTCCTAGAGAGTGGAAGTGCAGAAAATTTATTCTTTTAGAGATGAAAGCTGACAAGAGATCAATTAAATGTTTATTTTGTAATTAAGAATATATCAATGTTGATCTTGGAAAGAATTTTTCACATTGTTTGTCAATAATGAAGGCACAATCAGTAAACCATCATGTTTTCAAAATTTCTATTAACAGTAAGTACTAGAAAAATATTTTATTTTCCTAATATTCTGAAGTTAAAGTTAAAAGCTCCCATGTAGCATTATACTATTTAACCAAACAGAAATTTAACTTGATACTAGACAATGTTTTCAATAAATAATACTTATAATTCATTAAAAGTTACTAACTTAATTTCTATAATTAACCAGTTTTTCTTATATTATATATAAAATTTATAGGAAAAATTTTCTTTAGAAACAATTTTATTGCAATCAGATAATTTTATTTTGTGTTCTCAGAAACTTATGAAAGTTATGTAATGCTGTTGTAAGAAAACAACAGATATTTCTCAGACTTCTTTTTTTATTAATTTATTTTTTAATTGATCTTTTAACTGTAATAAAAAAATTAAAAATTTATTAAACAGCCCTACTTAAAACTTTGTCACGTTACGTATTCGTTGCATTTTATTAGACAATAGACTAGACTAATAGAAAGTTATTTCATTACTTTGTTTCTTTAGTAATTGTTCTCTGTAAAATATAATTTTTTAAATGTTTATATTTATGATCTTCATTTAATATTACATTCTTATGAATATTGACTTGTATATTCTGTATTGTATATGTATATGTATATTTTATTAATCTAAATAAATCAATTTTCAATTTCTAATTATGCTACGTATTGTCCGAGAATTTATTCCGAAAATTTATATTATTATAAAATTTCATTTACCTAAATAATCATTATCAACATAATCTGTATTATAATATTTTGACTTCTTCTTTCCCCATGCCTTAACATCTGGCAAATCTGGAATAACAACAATTATATTATATAATTATTAAAAATATTAATATTCCTTATTTCATTATCTACATTTACCATCTTCACTATCTTTATCTTCAGAATCTGAATCATCTTGCACACCTAAAACTTCCTCCTAAGTAAATTAATTTTTTTAATATAGTTATTTTATTTATTTATATTTGAATTAATAATAAACATTTAAACTCTTACTTGATTTTCAAAATGTTCTGGAGTAAAACATTCTTCTTCTTTTAAAAGCAACTGTCAATAAAATATAAAAATATTAATTTTATACTATATTGTAACTAGTAGAAAATGCTATGGTATAAGGAAAACAAATTATTATGCTCATAAATAAGCAAAAGTAAAAAGAGAAATAATATGTGATTTATATAGTAATATGTAACACACATTAATAAACAATCTATATCAGTGATGACCAACTAGTCAGGCCTGCCAGTCCATTTCTTCATTTTTTGTGGCTTGTACGTTACATCTCCACTGCCACAAACAGTACGATATCTCGTAGTTGCGATGAACAGATGATAGCAAGAGGAAACTCTATGCATACAGAGATCTATAAAGTTATTTCAATGATAACATCTTGTGTAACACGTAACACTTTAGATAAGTTATATTACAAAATTTTAGTTATGACAAACACCCCAATAATCTTTGTACATTGGTATATTGTTGAAATATTTGAATGTGGAGCATTCATGACATACTTTGTAATAAACATATCCGTCTTCAAGTCAGAAAATAATACTTCTAATTTGATCTGTTATATAGTAATACTGATCAGAAATGACTTCAGCTTGTGTATTTATTACCAGTAGATAAAACTAGCATCAAATTAATTTATATATCAGTTACTGGTAAGGAGGATAACATCACAAGACTTTCTGCTTTTGATACAGTTAGGTCTTGCTGCATAGTGTCAAAATTGCCATTTAGTGATATTTTTTATTAAAGTGGCAATAAAAACTGTCGTCTGTTTATTTTGACATTCAGCATGAAATTGAATCAAAAAGTATGCTACAGGAAAAACAGCAGAATGCCTAGTTTCTGTGTGATAGGAGTCCCGTGCACCACACATCTAGCCAGTGGCGTAGCTAGGGGGGTGCAGTAGGTGCGGTCTGCACCGGGCCCCTAGAAAACGATAGGCCCACGGGGGCCCCAAAATCACAAAAAAAACCTGAAAAATTTTTCACGGCAATCAGAACAAAGCAAAATTTGGCATTTGGATGCTCGAGCTGGGGCCCCTATTACAGAGGAAAACCAGCAACTCAACTGTAATCTAGTTATACACTATATAAACCACTACACAAAAATATTTTAATCAGTTTACATAAACAAAACAAAAAAATACCTAATGCATCATTCATCTAACGAAAGAAACTGAATGTCTAAACGCAATGTTTTTAACGGAATAAACAAATTCAAAAGCCGAAATTTATAGAAAAATTACTTGTTTTCGCTTGGACGTTCCCGATTACCATTACGGAAAAAGGACATCCCCTGCCGAAAAATTTTTTCGGAGGCCCACAAATCTGGTTCCACACCAGGCCTGGAGAATCCTAGCTACACCACTGCATCTAGCAATGTCATGACATCACACGGTAAGTTTGGACACAAAAGCAAGTAGTGACATTGAGAACCGAAGACAGTTTTCATACAATGCTGCCCAGCATTTTCAGATTGGAGATTTTTTATCGACAGACAGAAAATTTAGGGAAATTAAAATTTTCCAGAGCAACCCCTGTATAGTTGCTTTTTTGATCCAAGTCACAAAATTGAGAGGCCACAATGTGTTCTCATTAAAAATAAACTAGTAGTTATTTCAAAAGAATGAATGTATTAATCAATTTTTGGAAGTAAGTACAGAATTACTATGCAGAACATATCATATAGGAACACTGTTGACTGATTACATAGACTTTATTATATAAAAAGGATATGCATTTTGGACTATTCATCTTTCTTCCGTCCTTGTTATACATATCTGATAAAACTGAAATAATATATTTATTGGTGACAGCTGGAGAAACAAATTTTGTTCTAAAAATAGGGGGTAAATCTAATAACTGTAAAACATAAAAGTTAAAACTGTTAAAAATTGGTAAATAGAAGAATTAACACACAAAAAACAATAAAATAAATCACTAAAATACTCCACTGTACGTTTATCATTATCTATTTGATAAACTAAAGAAACAAGCCAAAGTTTTGTTTAAAAAAATATTACTAACCTTTTCTTTCTCTTGATGAAATTCATCTATTTCATCATAATAGTAATCAGATCTTCCTTCATCAGGCTTATCATCATAGAGAGCTTCATCATCAGATCCCAGAACAGAATTATTTTGCACCTTAACTGTTTTCCCTTTTCCTTTATTCCCTCTAAAAAATAAAAAAAAATTTTTTGTAAGTTTTCCCTCTTAAAAAACAGTATCAAACTTTTAAATTCATAAAACTTCAAAATCAATTTGCAATTTTTATACGAGAAAATTGATTTTATCTATCTTAGTAAAGAATATTTGAATTTTAATTTTACATGCATCAATCTTTTCAATGCCAACTAAAAAATAATGAACATATTTGATTATAATGCAAAACTGCACTTTCATTATTTATAGAATATCAGAATCTTCCTACAATCATATAATTATGTGACTAGAATACAGCTATAAGAAATATAGGTGTTACCAATGTATTAAAAATATTGATCTGTCAGAAATTACTTTTAAGAATAACACGCTGTTACAAACCCAATATTCATTACTCAGATATTTTCAATCTTTTACATGCTTCTATGATTATTAATAATAAAGCAAGTTTTTCTTTATCAAATATAACAACAAAATCAATTGTAGATGCAATTACTGGATTTTGTCTACCTAGTTAATGAAAAAAACATTAATAAAATTATGGCACTTTCCTTAAAAATTTCAAGCTTTAAAAACAGTGGAACCTTGTTTAACCAACACCTCGCACAATGAGTATTTCGCATAACGAGCAAAACAAATTGTAAAAATTTGTCTCGCTTAATGAGTGACGAGGAGAGGGGAAGTCCCGAATTGTGCACATGCGACATGCTCCGTCAGTCTGTGTTTAGCACTCGTTCCGCTAGCATCTTAGTGTCGCTCGTGATCGCATATTTTTCCAAACTTGCATTCGTACATAGTACTTATAAACATCAAAAACCATAGCCCGTTATATAGTAAACACGCCAAACGATATGCCAAATTCTTGGGTTATCGTTTGGAGTGTTTATCAAACATATTAGCTGAGATTTCTTTTTTGTTTCTGCAAATCAAATTCTCATTCCAGGATGGTTCATTCCATGTTAGAAGAAAAGATGATGATGATTCACACTTCTTAACAGTGTATATTGTACAATTTTTTTTTAATAAACATTATACATAAAACATTTGAGCATTTTTTTGGTGTGGAACGCATTATCGTATTTTGCATTATTTCTATGAGAAAAATTGTTTCGCTTAACGAGTGTTTTGCATTACGAGTAAGACTCTGGAACGAATTATGCTCGTTAAGCAAGGTTCCACTGTACCTTCATAACAATTTGGAAAGAAAAATCTTACAAAAATTTTAACTTTTAACATTCTTTTTTTTGGACAAAAACAGGTAAATAAACATTTAGATCCTTTTGTAATTAACATCTTAAGCTTTGATCAATTATGTAATCAAAGAAACTTCTTAATAGATAAATAATACAAATTCAACTTTGATCAAGTCTGGGTATTTCATTACATTATTTTCGACCACTTACTGTTATCTTAAGAGGTTTCAAGATAAAATGAATATAAGAACAGCAATAAACTCCGAACTGAATATGTAGCAGCAACATTACATTTTAAGCGTGATAAATGGGAAAATAAAATGAAACTGTTTTTATTAAAATCATAAAAAAGTATGCTATTTTTTTTTTTATTGTGGTATGTTTGCTTCTCCTATCAATTCACAAACTTCTGAACACTATCAAAAAACCTTTTCAGTTATTTGAAAACCATTTCTTTAACATTAAGGATGTGATGCAGATGTCTAATCTGCTAACAATAACAGAAATAGTAATGTGTTTTCTTGAATGGAGTACCGATTTGATCAATAAAATAATGTTTACTGATGTTGAAATTGTTTGACAACTTGAATGGTCTTTGTTGACTACATTTGTTTTGCCATTCATAAATTTCTGTATATTGTATTAATATAATCTTTTTCAAATTTAAGATTTAGCCACTTCTAACCAGGGGAAAAAAATCTGAATGAGTCATCTTCATTAACAATATGAAAGCAACACAATTACGTTTCAATTGCCAAAGATTAAATTGAAGATTAGAATAAATAAGCCAACGAGCAAAACATATTTAGATTTGTCTACTGACATAACAGATAATATGGCTTTGGACTATTTTTAATTTAAAATATTAGTTTTATACATAAATTACCTTTGCTTTTCAATTCATCCTTGTATATAAAAACTTTTAAAATCTTCAAATTAAACATCCATAAAATCAAAATCACAAATTTATATTTTAAAACAATAACTTCAAAATTTCTTTTTAATAAAACATTTTTAAAGCTTAATAACAATAAACTAATAGTTAAAAAAAAGTAGATATACCAGATGATTGTAATGTCTAGAGATATAGCAGTCTAAATGCAACCGAATCTGATATGGTGACATTTCTGTAACATGAAAAAGATGTTTCCTTAAAAAATTTAGTACCAAAACTTACTATTATGGTTCTTTTGGTCTGCAAACAACAAACATTTTATTTGTACAAGACACACAGATTTTAGTGATGCAGGAGAAATTACTCAATACGGTCTCCATTCTGAAAGAATAAACCCGAAGGCAACGAACCATTTGTTTCCTTTACCATTGGTTTATATTCTGGAGTCATACCTAATACCTTGACTACGGGTTGTGGCCTATATACGAGAGCAGATTATCCACATAGTCAGCATTCCTTTACAACTTTCACTTTTACAGCTTATACACAAGGGCATCCTATAGCCAAGGTTTTAGGGTAATTAAATTTTATAATATTAATTTCTTTTTTAAGTTATTAAATAACTTATTTTAGAAAACTAATTATGTTAAGTAAAAAATTAAAATTGTAACTCCTTTAATTCAGTTAAAGAATCAAAGCTTATTATTATTATTATTATTATTATTTGAATATATAAACAGTAAATATAAAATTATTTAATGCATATATTGTAAATTTTACATGGCATTCTAAGAATATGTTTTATTTACTATAGACCAGAGGTTCCCAATCTCTTTCGGTTTGCGGCTCCCTAAATAATCGGATTTTTTCGTGGCGCCCTTAATACATCAGATTTTTTTCTAAATTTTTGACTTTCTTGAAAAATTGGAAAACTTTCCTTTTCAAAAGTGAGTATCCATTTAACAGCAAAAAATTAAAAACAGATACTTACTATTTTCCTTGGGATAATATAAAATATCTAATTTCAACTGTTTCGGTAATATCTATATTGAGACTGGACAACCACCATGTGGTTAGGTTAGTCGAAAAATAAATTAAACACGAATTTCAAATTCACAAACAATTTATTGAACGTTCATTGTTGATTAACATTATTAAAATTATTAATGGGATGGATGGGCTTGATGTTCACTACACAACTTCTCAAATCTCGGAATAAAATTGGATATGGCGACCCTCATTTCTTGTTCAACGTTAATTTTCGAGCGATATTTACTTTTTATTACTGCGACTGCCAAAAACCCAGCTTTGCACAAATAGGATGTTGCAAACGGAATTAATATTCGTAGAGCTTTACCACTAAGCAGTGGATATTCCTCTTTTACTGATATCCAAAAATCAGAAAGTTCCATGCTATCAAATTTTAACTTTAAAGTATTATCGCAAGACAAGTCAATAAGAGATTCTTCTTCTAAAGAAGTAAATTCAGATGGAGTCTTGGCTCTAAATGGGTCTTGAATCCATGTAAATTTATCAATATCTGCTTCAAAGTATTTTTCGAACTTTTTTATAAGCTCTGATAGGTGATCAACAAAAATGGATTTTATATTGCAAGACAAATTAATTTCATTGGAGGTTACAAACTGGTGCAACAAGGGAAAACAATCACTGATACACTCTTTATTAATTTTTATTTTCCATAGCTGTAATTTTTTTCTGAAAGCTGAAATCTTTTCTGTTTGCTTTAAAATGTGCATATTGCGTCCTTGTAAGGAGAGATTCAACGAATTCAACTTTTCAAAAATATCACATAGGTATGCGAGTTTAATCAAAAAGTCTGTTTCCACAAAGTGTTTGGCATACTCATGTTTTTCTTCTTCAAGGAAAGCGTATATTTCTTGCCGTAATTGGAACGTACGAGACAATACACCTCCGCGAGAGAGCCATCGTGAGTGGCAGCAGTACAACAAAGATGTGTATTCGGCTCCCATATCTTCACACATTTTTTAAAAAAATCTTGCTTTCGGTGGCCGAATTTTTATATAGTTTACTATATTTACTACACGTTCTAAAACTATATTTAGTGGACGACTCATATACTTTGATGCAAGTGCTTCTCTGTGAATGATGCAATGGGTCCAAACTGAATCTGGAGCTTTGTTTCGAATAAGCGCCTGCAATCCTCCATAAGAGCCGGACATTGAACGACCACAGTCAGTACAAACACCAACGCACTTTGTCCATTCTAAATTATTTTCAACCATAAATATATTCAGGATCTCGAACAAATCCTGAGCCTTTGTACTTCCAGTAATACTTTTACAAAAGAGAAGGTCCTCAACAATTGAATTACCATCTAAGAACCGTACGTAACAAATCAAGTGTGCGTCCTTATTATTATCTGTGGCCTCATCGAGTTGCAATCCAAATTCACTTCCTTTTAATTTTTCAATTAATTGTATATTGAGATCCTCCCCCATGTGCTGAATTCTGCGACTAATGGTATTGTTAGACAAAGGGACTTTTGAAAGCAGTTTTCCCGCCGACTCGCCAATCATAATGTTCACTAAATCTACAGCAGCTGGTAGAATGAGTTGCTCTGCGATGGTATGGTTCTTTTTACACTTAGCAACTCTATATGCAACTTTGTATGATGCTAGCAAAGCATTATTTGGTATTGACATATGTTTGAAAATGCTGCCTTTTTGTTGTTTTAATTCAATTAACTTTTTGGTAAAAAAGTCGCGAGGTCTACCAACAAAGTTAGAATGGTTGGTTTCTAAATGTCGTTTTAACTTACTTGGAAGCATACATTCTGGTGCCAAAACTTTCATACACAACACACACTGTGGTCTCTCCTTATCATTTTCGTTTATTGATGTAAAGCCAAAATCCAAATAACTGTCGTCATATTTACGACGTTTTTGCCTCTCGAAACCCTTGCCACTTGTTTCTGGAACATCCTCTCTAGATTCAGCACTATTTTTATTATTCGAGTTTAATAAGAATTTGTCCATTTTTAGGGTGATCAGAAAAATAACTTTTGAAAATTAACTTAACCACCACACTATTAAGTTAGTCGTTAGTCCAACAAACAAAAACTAATGCGAACACTAAGATGGTGACAATGAATGAACAGAAATCCAACTTTCTACTGCGCTACCCACAATTAGTGGTTCTAGCTCCACACCCAAGCTTTAGTGACTAAACCACTAAAGCATGGGTGGGGAAAGAAAACAATTAAAGACTCGAAAGTTGCTAAATTCTTGGAATTTTGTCAGCATACACGATTGTTGGCGCAAAAATTCGAGAATTAGAAATTCCAAGAAAATTGCCGAATTGTTTAATTGAATATTTCGCGGCGCCCTTATGACGGCATCTCGGAGCCCCGGGGAGCCGCGGCGCACACTTTGGGAATCACTGCTATAGACAAAGAAATAATTTTTCATTTGCAAATTTATTAACAGGCAAGTGCAAGTGCAAGTGTTACACTTATCTAATAATAAATATTAATATAAGAAATGAATATCTATCTTAAGTACTTATTAAACTTTACTATTATTATCAAATCAAAGTATTATATATTCATCAACGTCTGGATATACAAATGTAATTTTCATGTAACTTGTACAATAATTTTCAAGTGTATCATTTCAAGCAAAGCATGCATATTAGATTTGGCTAATTTATAATACAAATTGGCAATCAAACACAAAATATTTAATCACGTATAATCATTCTATATGCCATTTAAATGTTTGTAAAAGACTAAATGTTAACAAATATGAAATACATAAAATTTGTAGAGGTTTAAAAATGATTTAAACTTTACAAGCAAAACTTTGTATCATTTTATTTAAGTATAACATTTGTTATATTAGAAAATATATCTATTTTAAAAATTAATAAATTATATAGATTTGATAAATTACAAAATTTTTTATCATCTTTTATTATATATTTGATAGTAAATAAAATAAAATTACATGAAATTTCCTTGATTAATTTTAGCAAGATAAAATTATCATCATCATAAATTTCTGTGAATGATTTCCAACTACAGTAATTTCTTTTTCAGCCAAAAAGTCAAGCATTAGAAGGTATTTTTGGAATTGAGATTTAATACTTTTCTACCACAAATGAAATCTTGCTATACTAAATCAAGATCTTTTTATGTAATATTATAAAGGAAAAGCAACAATATGCGCTTTGTAGAACTGCTTTAAAGGAAATTCTATAAAAGGCATTTCCTATTAAAAAAATTACAGATATTTTTTCCAGAGATATAATCTACTTACCATAATTTTATATATAAATTTTAATTTATATATCAAGAAACAAAAAATCAAAGTCTAAGAATGCTTGCTTTGAAAATATAAATATTTCATTATATATAAATATATTAAAAATATTATATATTGTTTTTCTTTTATTATTTAAAATTTATGTATTGAATCCGTGCACATTTGTATAGTGTATTTATACAGTAAAACCTGCCTAAAACAGAACGCAATTGTATCAACCAGAATGTTTTCATTTTGACAGATTTCTGTTTACAGAGAGTTGGTGGTCCCTGCATTAATATTCATTAATGCAGGGAAAAAAAAGAGGAAGATTGAAAAAATGATACCATTCATATGCAAAACTGTTGTTCTTCCAATCTAAGTATTTTATAACTCAAAGACATGTAAGAAACATAGAAAATATCTGTACAAATTGTAGTATTCATGAAGTGTGTTCTAATTACCCCATTTCTGAGAACGTAACATTTGATAGTTAACGAATTAAGCGCCGACTAGCTTTACATCAGATCATTATAGAACTTTTCAATATTTATTTAAAAATTTCTTTTATATTGTTTATGAGAATAACTGTTCTTAAAAATTAACTTTTTTAAATTCTTCATGCCAGTAATAAAGTACCAGATTTTGGATAGTTCTAAAAAATTTTGCAAGGCAGCAGTGGTAACCTCTTCTTTTATCTGGCTAATATAGGAAAAAGTGTAAACATTTTGCCAGAATCATTTAATAACTTTCATTGACTGTATTTCCGTGCGTATAACCTACAATGGCACATCCCCATAGAAAATTGCTAAAACAACAAAACCTTTGCTTAACTCATCCCGCCTTATACATCGTGCCTATTAGCAACATCTGCTCTATAGATGCAAGATTATAATTGCAATTTAAAACTGGCATATAACCCACCCCATGCCATAATCTAAACCCCTTTCAAATTGTCCTTTAAAAAATAGTAACCTGCAGGTAATCAGTATGAAAATACAGTATAAAAAATAATATAATAAAATAAACTTGATATATTCCTAATTACTTTAGATTTTTAGTAGTGGCTTTCTTTCCAAAAATAATTTTTTGTTTTTAAATATTCATTATTCTTGAGGAATGAGTTAATTAAATTCTTGTAGAATATTAGTGGTATTGAGAATTATTTTCCAAATAAGGAAACTAAATGATAGACTATAACTATCATCACTGAGGATTTCACTATGATTCAAGCCTAAAAGTTACAACATTAATCACAGTTCAGAATTAGCTGCAGTTATGTTGAAAAAATCCACTTAGATTATGTTAAGCACTCGATATCCAAAAAATCTTTTTGTTTCACGTTAGATAGATTTCTGGTTTACTATAATCATATTTTACACAATTATTCCATTTCAAGATTTAGACAGATTTTACTGTATTATATAACAGCTAGAGCACTCGATAATACATTGTGTTTTATTTCTTCTTAAGAAGTGCAAATAGTTGTTATATAATTAGTTTATAATTTAGTTAGTTTATATGTAACTTTATAATTATAAACTGTATAAAACCTAATCAAATTATCAGAAAAAAAGTTCTTTAAAGTAATGTTTAGAAGATAATATCATTGAATATATGAATGATCAATGGGATGATTTTCATGCCAAATACTGTATAACAAAATGGAGAAAACACTGCGATTGGCATTATGCGTACGTTTTCTTATCGCAAGCACTTTCGACGAACCTATAGTCGTCGTCGTCGGGCAAATATGGAAATTTACTAAAAATAAACGGAAATAATCTGACGAAGAACAGAACAAAATTTGAAGCATTCTGTTCTTCGTCAGATTATTTCCGTTTATTTTTAGTAAATTTCCATATTCGCCCGACGACGACGACACTATAGGTTCGATCGAAAGTGCCTGCGATAAGAAAACATACGCATAACGCCAATTTCGGTGTTCTCTCCATTTTATAATATATGTATATTGTGCATATAAGAAAATATACTTAAAAAGGAAAAATTCTTTTAAGCATAAATGGAAAATAGTGTGTGCAATTTTTCTAGATTTTTAACATGATATTAAGAATAATTGCATTATTATGATTAAGCAATAGATTGGTTATAAGATAAGAAGTTCCTGAAATAATTTGCACTATCTTCATCATAATGATATTTTATTTCAGTATAAAAATATTTATATAAATCTGTACAAATACTTCACTTATTTTAACACAATCTTCTAAGCTTCAAGAAATAATCTAATTTACAAAGTATTACATGAAAAATTTGAATTATGTAAGAGTCAATCTTGTACTAATATTGATCACGAAGAAGACAGAATTTTCCAGGAATTTTAAATAAACAAATGTACGGTTTTGAGTATAATTTATGAAAAAGTAATCTTTATTTGCAAAATGCTGTTAAGAAATTTAAAGGAAGAAAGAGATTAAAAACAATTAACTTCATTGAAATTTAGCAAAAACTTTCTAAAATGATGGATTTAATATAAACATCTGTAGATGATTTAATTGTTTAATATTTCACAGTTTTTACATACATCTATATGGCATTTCTAACAAATACATATTTTGGAAAATTAAAATGCATCACTACACTAATAACAAAAAATATTAAACATAATACAACTACTACTGTCTTTTGTTGTAATCTACTACATTAAAAGTATTTTGTGAACTTACTCAGATACAAAATGCTCTCTTTGACTCACAAAAGATTCCTCCCGTTTTTTCAACACACAACTCTACATTATTAAAAGTGCAAAATCTAAAAAATTATTTGTTCTTTTTAACGTAATGATCTGTCTTCAGTCAATAGTCATTTATGGAAACTCTTAAAATTATGAATAAATATTTTTTCAATAGAAATTAAATACAGAAATATCTAATAAAATTAAATTTAGTTTTATTATAAATTACTTTTGAAAAAGCAAATCATAAATATAAAAAAGCAAATAAATATCTATAGTGATGATTTTTACCTGTGAAAATACTTACTCCAATGGAGTAACTACTAACAAATCCTGAATAAATTATTGGAGTAACTATTTATTAATAGTTTAAAATAAAAAAAAATTTTTTTATGAATTTACTAAAACTTGCAATGCTTTTTGATTTTATTATTAAATTCTAACTGTATAAAAAGTTATTTATAATGATTTTTATTGTATTTATATGCCATTCTTTTAAAATTTAAAAATATATTTTATCATCAAAGCTCTCCACATTTACACAAATATACATTTATTCGGAAATGTATCGATCAACACGTAAATATCTTTTACAGATTATTAATAAAACATTTTTATAAAGATTTTATTCTAATAAAAAATCATTTACTTCTCATATCATAGATGATTTTTGATATTTTGTATTGTGGTGAAATGATAAATTTTTGAACCTGTAAAATTTTTCTATAATAAAATATAAATGTCTAGTTATTTAATAAAAATAATAAAATAATATATAGTACTTTTTTTATATGTAAAATTTATGTATTGAATCTATTCATATTTAAATAAAATGCAATGACTAGAATTTTCTAAAATTATTTTTAGTAATTAATATAAAAAATTGGAAATGAACAAAACCCATGAATAGAGAGGCATTGTAATGAATTCTACATAAATATTTACTTAAAAATATCTTAAATTTTCAATGAAAGACATCAAATATCTAGTAAATATCTCCACTTATTGTATATAAAATAAAATCTGTAAAAAAAATCTATTGAATATAACAGTTGTGATATTGATAACTGTCTTATCAATAATTCAGTATAAATGCAAATCAAATAATCTAAATAATCATAGTAATGACACACATATTGTTACTGCTAAAACTTATAAAAGTTGCAAAGTATTGAAAAGTAAGTCTACTACTTTTATCAAATAGTTAATTGTATAAAATTCTAGCTATTATTCACATTTTGTACTATTATCTATTACTTGATAAGCAAATAGGTATACATAGATTTATCAAATCATAATATATAACTTTATCAATTTATTTTATCTGTTTTCTATAAAATTTCAAGAGAAAGTTATTAATAAAAAATAGAGTGATTTATATCTTTTAATGATAAAATAATAATAATTTGGAAAAAATTATATACAAAATTTTTATCTTTATTTTGATTGATTATCTATTGATTAAAAATCACTGAAGTTTGTGTTAAAATATATAAACAAATTTGTATAACTTCTTTATATTGCTAAAATGTTTGTTTTGTTTATGTTATTAACACCAAAAAGCCAAATTTTTTAAACTTCGATAAGAATTATAGGAATTTTACGATGGATTTTAAGCTTAATAATGTGAAAGCCAATATTAGAAAAAAACAATAATCATACTGATTAATGTTTCGTTGTTATTTACTTAAAAAGATCTCGCTTTGCACACAAAAATATATCAGAATAGAGCAGAAATGATTCTATAATATATGCTTTATCTTGAACTATATTACAGAATACACTATTTAATCTCACTCTACATTTTCTGTTGCATATTGCATTTGAAAACAAAAAAATGTTTCCTGGTATGGCATTTATGTTAAAATTATAACTGTAAAGGCTTTTTTAGCCATTATACCTTATACTACTTATAGTAAAACAAGTACTTCAAGTAAAACAAGAAAAATTATATTTGAGAAAGTTATTAAATTTCACATCATCATCATGTTTCAGATTAATAAATTGGATTATTAATAAACAAAGAGACAACTTAGTATATAAATGGCTTGCTGTATGGTAGATTTCAATGTAAATCCATCTCTGTAAACCAAAAAAGTCTGGTAGACATATCTAACAGCAAATTCTGGTTAGCAAATTGTTTTTATTTACGATAGAACTACATTGTAGTTCTATCGTAAATAAAAACTTGTCACAACATATTTTCATATAACATGTTTTCAGTTATCAAAATAAAAATTACATCCTTCTTAGTAACTGGGTAGTCACATTTGGAACCATAATTTTAGGAATTTGTCATGGAACTAACTCAAAACATGCCACAACATATTTGAAGAAATAAGTAGTTAAAGATTAAAGAGCATTTCATTTAACAAAAGTGAAGGGAGTAGGATCAAAATGCTTAATCATTCATTCTGTTTCACCCATAAGCATTCAATAAGTTTCAAATGTAGTAAGTTGAGATAGAGTATTCCAAACATTTTTATATCAGGCACGTTCAAATTCAATATTTATAGTGACAGTATATTCTAATTTCTAATAAGGAAATTCATTATATCATTGATCAAAAACATAAATGCATACAATACAAAAGGCCAGCAAATTATTTTCTGAGAATTCATAACTGAAGTAACTCCAAATATTGACTAGTGTTAGAGTTATGACTGTTCAGAAAATAATTTGCTGGCTTTCCAGTCTAATACATCCCAACAAGAGTTTCTATATTATAACTACCTGATTAAAAATACATTTTATGCAAAAGATAATACTGTAAAAGTTTAGTACTGTTTTCTTTAAATACAGTATCTATTGTAGCCTCATAATACAATAGAAATCTAAAAAAGAAGACTTGTCAATCATGAATATCTCAAAATTGAAATATTCAATATTAAACCAACTATATTTGATTGTGATTTGTAAAAAATATATAGACTATGGATGTAAACAATCTGTTCACTATCTGCAGCAGAGTATAACATAGTTCATATCAAAACTAAAGAGATTAGTTTTGATATGAACTATACAGGATTAATGTGTATTAAGTATTATCATGTTGTACAGGATGAATATAGTATTAAGACCACATTTACAACTATCAACTCCCCTATGACAGCCTGGATGCATAAAACTTGAAATTTTCAGAGTAGAATTCATTAACTATAAGAATGTGGAATCTTAGGAAAATGCTTGAAATGTGTGATTGCCAACTTCTCTTGAAATTATTTTAAATTAATTTTTGAGTCCTATAGTTTTAATTTTAATATCTGAAAGCAATAAATTTCTTTCTGGACATCTAAAACATATACATTTTAATCATCAAACATTGCTTCTATTTAAATATTAAATCAAATCTGATGATGGCTAGTAAAGGGCTAAAGAATGTTTCAAGATTAAACAATTTCCATTGAGTAAAGGTGTGTTGATTTTTAATGGACAAGTGTGTTTCAATCATGCACTAGTTATTCCAATCATCTTTTTACCATATAATAACTGTCCATTTTTATTCACTAAAATAAAACTGCTTTTCATTGTTTTTACCTGTAGTTTTAGCATCCTTTTTCCATTCTATGAACATTTTTACTATTAAGCATTGGCATAATTAACAGATGGAATATATTTAAAATAGATGTACTAAAAAATCATCATTTTAAGTTTGAGTTATACTTTCGATGTTTATTTCATCTCATAAACTTGAAACATTTGTTCCATTAAATTGCAAGTCTTTACATTTGGAATACAAGAAAACTATATGATTTTAATTTCTTTTCCAAATCAATTGAATTCAAAAAAGATATACATATGTATATAAGTAGTGGCCATGGAAATCACATCATTCAAAATCCTACTTTAATGTGTATTTTTTAAGCTGTCATTTTGCTGCAGATCTGCAAGAAGTTAAGAATTTTTTCAGTGATTATATCATTCATTGGTATAAAATCCCAGGCAAAAGTGGTGTACTTTTTATAAGCAAAATGAACAGTTAACACCATGTAAAAAGTTTGTAATTGTTGCTTTGAGTATTGAATGTTTATTGTCTCGTGAAACAGTGAATCAACAACTCACAAACCAGATTTATATAGTTGAAGGCAAATGAGTGCCAAATTATTGGACCGTAAAATAGCTATGTCATTATTAATGAATAAGTTGTTCATTAATGATTACATTTTGTAGAATGATATTTATAAAAATAAATCAGCAACAAGTTGCTGAACTTTCCCGGCAACATTTAAAATTTTGGTGGCACCATCTGTTATTGTATTTTATTAAAATTTTTTTTATACTTTTAACTGTTATAAAATGGCAAAAAATTTAATTTTGAGGGTAGAGACATGTTTTATAAAATATTGTAAATGCTAATAACAAGTAAATCATTATTAAATCCGACCCTATTGGAGATACACACGACTTCATTATCTCCCACCCCCTTGATCTTTAACCACCAAAATTTAATAGTATCAATCCCCCAATAAACAAACCTGCCGAAAAAATTTCAGAAATTTTTGACAAAAGCACAGGAGTTATTGAGCTTCGAAAAGGGTGAATAAAATTGTGCCCCACATACATACACACACACACACATCCATACATACAGAAATTTCCGCCAAATTTTTTTGCATTTCTCGACATTTCAGTGTCCTAAGTCCAAAAATGTAAAAATCTTGGGGAAATCATTTTTTGACCAATCACATAATCTTCCTTTGTTATATATAACAGCTGGAAAAGTAAAAACTGTATACAAAAAAATTCTAAAAACCAAAATTGTGTTCTTTTAAAAACTATGAAAAATTTATGTTGATTTTAGTGAATGATAACAATAATTTTCTACACAGAAAAGTTTTTAATTATTGATATCATTCATTAAATTTTTTTGTATTTTTGTTTCCAATAATATACAGAAGATTAGTATATGTTTAAATTAAAAATCAATATTTAATGTGACAATGTATCATTCAAATGTAAAAGAATTTCATATTTTACACATACTTGCATATGCACAAGCACACAGTAAAATTTCCCCAAGGCCTTCATGTTCCAAAGAGATTTTGGACTTTTGTGGAGGACTGGAAAACTATTTCAATAATAATGAAATCAGTCTCTTACTTATCTGCAATACTTAGGAATAATTGTTAATTAAAGTTGCAATCAAGTATGCCACTAACTATTATCATCTTACAATAGAATAGATCAGTGGTAGGATGTGATGGAAGCATGACTTTCCCTGCAGCACATCTTTACAATTTATTAAAAATTAAATTATTTCATTACTCAATTTCAAATAAATTTCTTCTGAGAAACAGAGCCCCAGCCACCCCATTGTGGACCTGACCAAACCCACAATGGGACTGTCTAAAAAGGCCATCTTAGTGCCCACAGGGTGGAAAGTTATCAAAAAATAGTCCTTTACTGGTTAGGTGCTTCCACTAGTTTCAAACCCACACTCCTGGAATAGGTAATCCCCAAACCAACAAGTTAAAAGTGGTCATAGTCAGTGGATTTCTTTGATTAACAGGTAGTGATAAACAGGTTTAAAATTAAAGAAAATGCATTTGTTTAATTCGGTTTACAAAAAGTTTGGTTTCTCATAGATGTTATCTCATTACAGAGATGATGTGGTTTTGTTTATTTAATTAAAATATTTAAACATTTTGTATTTATAAAAATATTTAAAAGTTTATTTTCAGGATTAATAAATGATATCAATGATTTTAAAATTTCTGATTCCTACTTTGGATAGTTTTGGTGAATTATACAATATGAATCCATAAATGTTACTGACTTCATAATATCAATTCTAAGCACTAATCTTATTAAAACTTAAAAAAAAAGATCTCCATTAATATTAACATTTTATTCACATTAAAATAAAAAATTTCAAATAAACGTGAATGAACTTTGTAAATTATACATCAAACAATGAAATATTGAACAAAATGGCACAGAAATAAGTATTTTCAAAAATGAAAGAAATTGTTCTACATGTTTGTTTCTCTTGAAAGTCATCAAAAGAATAAAAATCTTTTAAAACCAAATGTACATTATTCTTAACAATTTGAATATCTGAAAAAATTAAAATAATAAATTTCATATTAATGTAAAATGTAGCGTTAATTCAACACTAGTTTTAATTTGTAATAACGATCTAGATATTAAAAGGAACATATGATAAAGATGTTCTCGTTTTATTAAAAGGTTGACTATGGAACATTTAATTTTTATAAATAATCCACTTCAAAAATATCAGGTAATCACATGTTTTTTTTTTTTTAAATTTATATTTCATGAAATTAAACAGCACAATGATGAAATGGTTGCAGTTGTTTACATGAAAAAGTAGAAAAAAATCATTACATTTCCTCCTTAACAAAATGCAACAAATATAAAACATTTGAAATAAGCATTTTGATGATGATTTTACTATGAAAGATGATTTTATGCAACAGAATCATCAAACTCTGCTTCGTGTAACATAACTTGAAATCTGGCCATTAAAAATGATTTCTTTTTGCCATCCAATTTTTTCAATCTTTCGGCTAGACTGTGGCAAAAGTAATCAACGTCATCCATTCGTTTCTTTTTTCTTAACATAGCTCTTAATAAGCCTTTAGGATTTCTTTTCCTTTTATTTGGATCAGTTTCTTTGTCATCTTCATCTTCCTCCTCATCTAATAAAAATAAAAATGAATTAAATAATAATTCATTATTATATTTATTTCTTACCTGGAGAATTTTTGTTAAAGCACCTGATATATGTGTGTCTAATGAGTCGCATTCCATATCGTCAATTTGATCATCATCTTGACCAGCCGAGAGCGAGTTATTTGGATCTGCATTTGAACTAGGAATAAAAGTTTCATATTGAAACGAAAATAACTATTATATTAAAATAATATTTAAAATATATTTAAATAAACAATATTTACGGTTTGTGTTTTACATGATCCTGAAGAAAAGATAAAATAGGATAGAGTTCCCAAGAAGTTTCTGGATTTGCAGAACCACTTTTACAACTTTTGTTTTGTAGTTTCACATATTTATCTCTTATAGATTTCCATTTTGCTTTACATTCTTCAACTTTTCATTATATAGAAAAATATTATAATTATTAAATATTATAATCACATATTTAGTATATACTATAATTACACTCCACTATTATATTATAACTATTACTATTTATTTATCTATATATCTATTAAATTTTATTTGTAGATAGTTTTCATTATTTTGATATTAAAACTATTCCATTCTAATTAAAAATTGTATTCACACACACACAACACATACACACAAATATAATTAAATAAAATATTTAATGTGCTTTACAAAATCCAAAAATCTCCCATTTCTGTAGTAAGTCTCTATAAAAGAAATTCAAACAACATGGAGCTAGTAAAATAATTCAAATTTTATAAATGTGACTAAATACTAACCGAAAATACACTGAAGAATAAACAAAATTTGAAAAATTACCATTTATCAAATTAGATATAATTTTCAATATAAATATCAGATACTGTTCCATACTCAACAATAAATCAACCTTTATTTTAAATTTTTTATTATGTAAACATATTAGAAAATTTAAATAAATGTTGTTCAAAATCAAATGGAAATGAAAAGTATACATATGATAACTCATGAAAACATAATATATAACACAATAAACGACTTCTTCTAATAACACTGTAGTGCGTAACACAAAGACACAGACTAAAAACCGTATTATATACAACCCTGCGAAAGGTTTTTAGTCTGCGTCTCTGTGTTACATAATATATATTTTAATTCTTCTAATATCACAGCCGAGTTCCAAATATACAAAATAGAAAATAATACATATCATAGAACAGGAAAAGAAAACTAAGAAACATTATATAGTATTGATTAATATAGTTACCATCACAAACTAGCACAACACTGTTTTAGAAGTTAATGGTGGGATTTTTTATTGATTGACTTTAATCAAAATATTAAGAACTGTTTTTCCACTACTTAAAATGATCAAATAATAAAAATTAATCGTATTAAAGTATTATCGGTTTTCTTTAAATAGTAATTTATGCTATCATAATTACGCACGAACTAACAAATTCACATATATTAATAAATGTTTGATTCCTAATTTTCCATTTCAAATTTATATTTAGAAAGATATAATCTTGAAAATGTTACATAAAGTCACTTAATGTTATTCACATTTTTCAAATAATCTAGAAATTTTATATTAAGAATAAATTTGCAAACGACCAGGAAAAAAAAATTTACGAACTATAATATTTTGAAATGACTTTTGAAGAAATTTAATTTCTAACTTTATATCAAAATTTTAATGTATATATCTTGTTCATACAAGAATGGAAAAAACTACAAGTTGAAACAATGTAACTCAACAGTAAAAAATATTTCATTAAAGAATCCCAATGGACAAAAATATGCAAAAATTTACTGACCTTCTTCACAGCAAAGAAAGATTATTATTATAAATGTAGCAACAATCAACACACACTTTAATTTTTACTCTATTAAAACACAGAGTAATTAGGTATACTTTTTTTTAGGAAGTTTATCATTCATCTGATAAAGTAAAATGTTTCAAATATTGATTACTGTATAAGTTTTGCAATGTCATTTCTATAAGAAAGACCGAAATATTTATTTTATGCATTGCATAATCTTGGTTTAAATATATTATTTTTTGTAATTGTAAAAAATTCTTCCATATTGTAAAGAAAAAGTTCTAAAAAAATCCAGGACAAATTATATTTTCTAAAACATATTGTAAAAAATACAAATAATAAAGACTTATACAAATAAAAAAATATTCTTGTAGTCTTCCTTGTCGTCATCCTCGCAATCACAGGAAACACAATCCGCATTGGCGGAGTCGACCTTTCCTTATAGGCTACTTCCCCTCCTATAACTATGCAAATCGAGTAAAAGTTTCGTGACTTTGGATATTTTCCGACAAGGAAGACTACAAGAATATTTTTTACAATATGTTTTACAGAAAAAAAAAATCTGTTTCTCTTCACTCTAACATGGTGTGCACACACTAGAAATTGATTCAATCCAATTTTAAGATATTATGTGGAATGCTCTCAAGTTTTGTTAAATTGAAAAATTTTCTCACAAGTATCAAAATTTAAAAAAAAGTATGATCAGTAAATAATATTTTTGATGAATTTCAAACACATACATATGAAGTATCAGTGTTTGTATATGAAATTTTATTCCAAACTTTAAAGTAATTGGTAAAAAATAAACAGCTTTGTTCTTTAAAGCATTTCCTATTCCACATGATAACTACTTAGTTTTCTTATTATAAAACTAAGATATATATATATATATATATATATACAACTCCTCTACAATTTTTGATTGAAGTCAGATGATCTGTGGAATTATTGGGCTATAATAAGACAAATTAGTTCATATGTAATTATTAACTTAGCCTTATTACAGCACAATAATTCAGCAGCTTGTCTGGCTTTAGGATATGTATTTTTTTAAAATTCAAGAATTTTTTCTATTTTGAAAAGCATAGAAAATAAAAATAGTCTTTAATCAATCCAGGACATTGACTAACTGATCTAATAATATCTTGATCAAGGATAAAAGATATCAATAACATTCATTTATACAGACAGCAACTATATTATTATTTTTAAATGTAACTAAACTTATTTAGTATTAGCGAGTAGAATCTTACTAAAATATTTTAATAAATTTAAAAACTAAAATATGTATAAATTTTCTATTTTGAGTAATCATTTACACAGTATATTTATATAAAATTATTAACAATGTATTCATTTATAGTAACTATTTTATAGATTATCGGGTACGCCTTCAATTACCGCTTCTTCGAATAATTTCGGCTTAATTTGTTGGCACGGACATCGATCGACATTTATTTCTTTGATCAAATGACGTAACCGTTAAGTAAAAATAGTCTGGGCTAAACTTACCTCAGGAACCGACAAACAAATAACAAATATCAAATGCTCAATGACATAATTATAGTTTATCACAACTTTTAACATTGAAGTCTTCTTAAGTTACATATCCCATGTCATAAAAAAAAAATTCATTTTTACTTGTTTCTTTAGTCTATAATTGTAAAAACTAAACTAGTAACCATGAAAACCAACATTCCCTCTCTCTCTCTCTCTTTTTTTGATAGATACAAAACATATCATTGGCCAAATTTCTGACATACAATATAAAAATTTAGCAATTTTAATCTATAGAAGCTTCTCTCTCTTCTAAATTGATATAAAAACGATTCAGAAACGTGGAGTCATTGCGACGCGATCGAAATCCAAGCTAATATAACAATCGTTACTATTAACAGATCTAATATAGCAAATGGTAGGCTTATTATCCTCCAAAAATTACGACTAAATTATTCTAAAAATTTATAAAAATTAATACTCGCGTTTATAGAAAAAATGCACGTTACACGAATATTTATGAACGGTTTAGAATATCGTATAAAAAAAAACACCCCCATTCGTAGCTAGCATCTTACAATATATAAATATATACAGTGAAACCTGCGTAAACCGGATTGGCACGGTGTAGGTTTGACAGGTTTCCGTTTTAAGCAGGTTATTTTAACAAAAAAAAAAAAAAAATTGCTGCATTTCTACGAATTTTTCCCGTTTACGCAGGTTTCCGTTTTATTAAGGTTCCCCTTTGGACAAGCTTTACTGTATATAATTAATTAACTGCAAGTAAATATTAATTCCTAATTCAGTCACTCGATTTGCATAGAATAATAATAACAATAATAATAATAAAAACAAACTTTGACTAACTTCAAAATGGCCGAATTCGATAATGTTGTATCTATCTTCCGCTTACTTCGCAACATCGTATAAAGCGAAAAATGTATGATTCTAGATTTTATCGATTAAAAAAATATCCAGAACGGCATTTTTCGTATTATTGCTTCACAGTTCCTAGAAAAACGCGTTAGAAAGTATCCGCCATCATTTCCGGAAAGCGTGATTGATAGGTCGACAACAACAATAAATTGTTTGTGATACAACAACTAATGTCACTCTTAGGTATAATCTAAAATGAATGTTCGGACATATTCTACAGGAATTCTGATTTTAGCAACATCAGTTACATTTGGAGCAGTAAAAAAAAAATTATGCCAGGTTCCTAAGATTAATTTATCAATACTTTTTGCTCGAATGAAGTTTTTGTTCGCCATTAAATTCTTTAAATAAAAGGAGAACGACGAAAGCATTAAACGAAACAAAATTCTGTATTTGTTATATTGAGTTTATACACTACGGGATACTTTTCATTCACCCTATTTTATCCGTAGCTAAAATATTTTCTATTATTAACTGTTTATTTATAAAAATACTTTAACAACTTTAAAGACAATTTAAATTTATAGAAACAATTCCAAATATAATTTAAATTCTTTAACTATTTATTTATTTATGTATGTACTAAACATTCTCGCATTGGAGAGTCTGAAATTCACGAATCGTTTTTCTTTTACTATTCTAGTTTTTCTAGAAAGAAATTTGAATAATTAGGAGTCCAACAATCAACAGATTTTTTAACAAAATCGATAATTCAACATCAATAATCCAAATTTGTGCCATATTTATCTAATGCCGTAAATGAAAATATCCCCTTGATTTAGTAGGAAAAATAAATAAATATCTCTTATTTAATGATAAAAATCCTGTGAAATATTTTGTATTCGCAACTGAAAACAAATATTGGAACAGGATGGTCATTTTTGGAGGGTTTAAATAATTTAAAATAAGTCTTCCGATATTAATTTGATACAAAACACGCGTTTAAAAATGTAGTGTGGTGCAAAATTGCCGATAAATTACAAAATATATAATTTATTTTGCTTTTAAAAGTGTAGACATAGTTAAGAAAATGAAGAATCGATGTTTATTTCCAATTAGCTTTATATATTAGCGACAAAAGTTAATCGTGCTATTGTAAACAATACAAGAAAAATTATCATCATTTACAATTTAATTAACACGATAATAGCCGAAGTAGATATCTATTATCTAACGATATTTTTAGATTTAAATCTTAAAAAATACATCTTCACCCTTTCATCGATTGATCCTTCGATAAGATAAATGAAACGTTCAACATTTATTTGCCATTATAGCGCATTAATGCATATTTTATCATCTCTGAATTATTTTCAAAGTTATGTTTTGCAGGCAATGTGGCAGGAAAAGCTTTTAAATATGGATCCAATATTATAATACCACACGAGGTAGATTATTCGTTTCCATTTGGAGTGAGCAAAGCATAAAAATGACGTTTGCTGCATTCTCTAAAACTATAATCACCACCAACGATTCAGAGAATCTGTACCTTGCATGCTTGAACATTTCAAATTAAGCTCACAACGATAACTTTCGTAATGGCAATGTTAAATTATGTTTACTAGACGCTTTTGTAGGCTTTAACTTCCTCATAAAATCGCATAAATTAAACGTACGATAGCAAGTAATACGAGCAATCGTCAAATAAAATGTGGAAATTATCGTTAAGTCCGCGCAAATAATATATAATTAATGTACTGCATTTATCTGTAAATTTTATTTTAAATCATTTTTTAACGTTAAGTGCATAATTTAATAACAATTTTAACATTTTCTAGCCATTCAATACGATCAATTCTACGTATATACATATTTATGTATCTTTAAATACTTAATACACTAAAACCTGTGTAAATCGGAATCACACGGTACAGAATACTTTTTCTGGTTTGGCAGGCTTTCTTTTATTCGGGTTACGTTTTAGACAGGTTTTACTATATATATACATTAATTAAATAATAAATACATAATTTTTCTCTCCAGTAAACTTCATTTCCATTAATTTATCTATATAAATTTTATATACACGTAAGATCGTGTGAATTCTCACAAGGAACAACAGAATTTTATTTAGTTCCTTTCGTATAATTTCCGCAGAAATGCATTATGAATCAAAAATATCTCTTCTAAGCCTGGTTTATATATACATATATACATACAAAAAGAATAATGTTGGATGGCTAAACATTTCTCAATAACAGTAAAACCTGCCTAAACGGAAAAAATTCTTCGAAACGGGGCGATTTCATGTTAAAAAAACCTCCTCAAAACGGAAAATATATTCGGTACCGTGCGATTCAGGTTTACACAGATTTTAGTGTAATTCAAACTTGGTTAAAATAAGTTCGCATTACAACTACAGTATCATCATTACTAAAAATATATTCATATCGAAATTTCTCATTTCATATCTTGAATATACACTGGCATCAATAATTTATTTTGAACGGCAAATATTCGGTTAAACAACAAGTATATTTTTAGAATAATTGGCAAGTGTTTTTAATTATTTAAATTAAAAATATTCATTTTAGAATGTGTTTTTAATTGAGATGATAAAAAGTATTGCATATAGCAAATGTTAATAATTAAAATTTGTCACTTCATTATTATATACAGCAATGGTTCGCCAAACTACTAAAATCAATGGATCCCGTTCGAAAATTTAAAAATGTGTACCTCTACATGTGAGATACACACTTGCATATATGCATTAAAACTAAGTTTTCTGATAAGAAAAATTGAAGTTTTGTATTTTTATCAACTCAATGTATTATTTGGAAACTATGCTCACATTACTTGATACCTTCCGAATGTTCCTCGGGCTCTCTGGAACTGATCTGAAGACCCCAATTTAGAAAACTCTGATCTACGACATTAAATTAGTGTCTTTCAAATCATTATTACGAGTAGAGAAAGGCCGGAGTTCCGTGCTTCCTCCACAATCAGTCAGATTTGGATTCGAACCCGATCTGGGTGCCTATCTTCGAGTTACACTCATGTCACGAACTCCTCTAGCGAATGGTCTCAATGAACGAGATAGTACCACGTGATATTCTAACATGTTCGTGTTGTTACTCATAGACGAGACACCCCGAACTCACCCGACTATGTGATAATTTGGATATAGAGTTTAATTCGCATTTCTACTCATCCTTGGCCAGTATAATTAAGCCTTTCACGAGAAAATCTTTGGAATTTTCAAATTTTGTAGCATTATCCACGTGCAGAAATTCAATTATAATTAATTAACAGCTCCAAATTTCTGAAACTGGGCCGATTTCATTTAATAAAAACAATCTGCAAAACTGATTTGCATCAAATTTCTTAGAGAGTGATCTCGATGACAAAACTAATGGTGAATATTATATTTCATTCACTTTCGTATTTATTAGTCACTGTTAAAATACTTAGTAATACTGTGCCAATGTAATTTTGCTGATCTAATCGTTTTATAATTTAAAATTTACGTGTTTTAACGCTTTCATTGTAAATCAATTTTAGAGACAGGAAGTAGTACTTTGATACATCGTCAAAAAAGAAGCATCGTCTTAATACATCAACACCCGGAAATGAAAGCGTCAATGTTTTTATCAACACACTTTTTGTCAAGTTTTATTCAACGAGAATTATTAAAGTTATTACAGTAAGATTTTGTAATTTAGACAATACTCTGGAGACCCCCATCCCTTCTTAACTTAAATCTGAGCAATTTTTTCATTATTGTAAGTACTCGTTAACTAAAACGTATATTTGTTGACCTAATACCATTGTTTTTATCAACCTCACCAATCCCCAACCCTCTTAAAAGGACGAGCAATGCAGCTATTTTATGTATAAAAATTAGCGTATCCAGCTATTTCAATGTTGAATATATAGGGCACGGTATATGAAGGCATTTGCCGGTGTCAAATTAGTATCCAAAAGTATCGGATATCAGACATAACGAAAAGCATGTTGAACACTTAATATGGTCCATGTATAGTAATTATTAAATTACAGTTTCACTTATCACATTTTTATTATCCGCCCATACACAAACCGTAAAATTGTTGTCAAGTATACTAACGAGAAGTATGTATTTTGAACTACTTACAGAATATACAGTAAAACCTGCGTAAAACGGAATCGCACGGTACCGAATATTTTCTCCTGTTTAGCAGGTTTGCGTATTGAACACCTTTTTATTTAATATAGAAAATCGCTCCGTTTCCAAGAATTTTTTCCGTTTAGGCAGGTTCCGTATTAGACAGGTTTTATTGTATTTAATAATTAAATGTGCCGATCTTTACGTAATCGGTATCAGTAATTTCTACACAATATCTAGGGCATTAAGTACAATTACTTAGCAGTTCGCGAGTTTCTTCAAATGCCCGATTTAAACATAATTTTGGCAGAAGGAACCGAAATACTAAAGAGCGGTTCGGTTATTAAACTAACTCGGAATAGTACGTTACAAAAATCTCAATTTGTATATAATGGAGCGAAACGTAGGCGCATCACGTCCCTTCTATAAAACAAGTAATAATTGCTACTGGATAAATTATTATGGCAAAAATTAATCAAATAAGATTAAGCTTGTCAAACGAATACCGTTATTTGTCCAAAAACCGTATTTACGATCAAAAATAAGCATTTTATTCATAATTTCTAAGGTTTAAAAGTATATTTCGCATACTTTTAAACGGTGTGTGCAAAATAAGTACAATAAAACGTGCTTAAACCGAAATCGCACGATACCAATTTTTTTTTTCCGGATCAACAGACTTCCGTTTTGAGCAGATTTTTTAAAGAAAATTTAAAAAGTTCCTAAATATTTTTTCGTTTAGACAGGTTTTACTGTACACAGTTGTGAATCTGAAAATAAATTACATAGAAATAGAGTAAAACCTGTCCAAAACGGATGCCTGCCTAAACGGGAAAAATTCTTCCGAACAAAGCGATTTTATGTTAAAAAAAAAATCCTGTTCAAAACGGAAAATATATTCGGTACCGCGCGACTCAGATTTACACAGGTTTTACTGTAATACAAGTTTACACAAGTTATAATAATCCGCAACAGTAACCGCTAATGCCATGCGCAAACATTGAAATAATTCTCATCCAAAATACCAAATTCCATAAAAGAAACATTCTTCTATTTAAATTGCATTGACAGGATGCGGGTGCACGGGGCGGTACACGAGCTGTGGACATACGAAATTAGCGTAATCATTTTCCACACCATCTACCGACTATTCGGATTGGTTAACAACAGTCGCGTGGAAAGACTGGCGGGAATTTCCGATTAAAGGTAATGGCTAAAACACGCTTATTAACAGGTCTTTTTCCATTAAACTTAATAGAAAATGGAGGAAAGTTCAGAATTTTATGGGTTTTTTTTGTAAGAAAATAGGTTGATAAATTGATTTAAAAACGAACGCCTAAGAATATATCCACCAAACATTATAATTTAATATAAATAGTTCAAATTATTTATATTTATTGATATAATAATTATGTAACTTCTTTTGGAATAATTTCAAACTATGTTTATGTAGTGCAGAACACGAATAATCTATGTTCCAAAAATAACTGTTTTAAGATTGGACATGTATTTAGTAGTGCATATTAGAGTATTAAGCATAATATGATGAGTGAAAGAACTGTATATCTAAGTTTTTAAGTATATGGTTGATACTATCTTGTGTTAAATAAAGGAAAAATCATCATTTTTGATGAAATTACATTTATCTGCTTATATTCCTGATGTCAGACTTCATTTTTAACAGTTTTAATTATAAAATATTCCTTATGTCTTCATTTTTCAATTCGATATCACAGCATTGAAAATTCCATAAACATTTTTTTTTTTTTAAAATATAATTCAGATTTTTTCTCACCTCTAGTTTATAACCAATGACATTGCCAATTATATATTCTTCTAAACAGTATTGGCATATCTACCAATATAATTAGAATGATAAAATCTAATAAATTGGTAGATATATAATCATTTTAAAACTGTCTTCAAGAACTTATGTGATAAAATAACATGATTTCAAATTAATTTCCTAGTTAAGTGTTTACATTTGTCATTCCTTCCATTCTTTTAGGATAAACGATAATTATACGACCACGACATAACCAAAATTTATTAAAATACAAATACTTTCAGTAGTAACAGTTAACAAATTATTGTAATATTTGTAATTATCTCGTACATTACTTGTGAGAAAAACAATGTAAAAATTTGCAATTCAAAAACATATAATACAAATTATATAATATACAACACAATTTGTTTTAAAAGAATTTCCGATAAATTTCTTAAAAATGAAAAATAATAGAATAAAATTAAAATACGAATTTATTTTAAATTAAACTGAGAAAAAAGTTAAAGGTTCATAAAAATAAATTCAGAATTCAGTTAAGACAAAGAAAATAAATTTATTAAAAAAAAAAAAAATGAAATAGGTGATCAAAATTTTGAAGAATTTTTATATATAATCCCAAGGTAATATTCTATTTATAAATTGTACAACACTCATTAAAATTGATTTTTTTTATGAAGAGAGGCAAACTATATGCAACAAATCAGAAATACGTTCACAATTCACTCCTAGATGAAATGCAAACATATTTTTTCCTGATCCGCTTAGTATAGTTTACTGCTTCTTTCATAAAATCAAAAAATTATACATCTTAGTCCCTTAAAATAATATACATGTTGATGATAACTTAAAATTCTAAACTATCTCAGAAAAATTTGCTAATAAATCCTTACAAACTGATTGAAGCTAAATAATGGAGAACGGAACAAACATGAAAAACATCCAAAATATCTCGAAGATTAATTTATATGTATTATCGGTTATACAGAGTTAAAGTGTAGTTTGTTTATTATTTTTTTTTTTATAAAAGTTTTTTCATATATCTTATGTTTAAATTAATTATGTAAGTTATTCAAAATGATCCTCATAACTATGCCCTTAGCAAAAGATACTTTTTCTATAGATTATAATTATTTCTACAGAAATGTTAAAAATGATCAAATTTATTTTCTTGAAATAGGTAGATTAAATTGCAATCATATATTCACCAGATCCTATATCGCCGGTTATTTTAGCCAAATTAAATTATAACCGACGACATTGCCGATGATATATTCTTCCAAAAGGTATTGGCATATCTACCAATATAATTAGAATGATAAAATCTAATAAATTAGTAGATATACAATCATTTTAAAACTGTCTTCGAGAACTTATGTGATAAAATAACTGGGAAATTAATCAGACTTTTAAACTATATTTTCCATACTAAAAATTCGCTCTCAATTGAATGTCTAAAGGAAATTACTCATTGAAATTTGATAATTCTAAAAATCTAAATTTTTAAGTTATTTTCTACCATTTCATTTTCCTGCAAGTAAAAATAATTTATGATAAGACTTTCATCTAAGATGAAGTTTGTTTTGAATGAATTATAAAAATTTCTGGTTTTTATTATTATGTAATAAATTAATATAATAAACTCAATTCATTTAACTGTGTGATAGTAAACAATACTTCATTAACAAATCTTGTAGAAACTTTCAAACATGAAATTTATTCTTCAAATATTTTAATGACTACATATAATTAATATTAAATTAGTTCCAAAGAAAACAATAGAGTCCTTAATTTAAAATTTAAAATATACTTTATGAACTTTTGTGTTTTTTATAATTATATAATTTTGTACATAAATATTTTATTTATTTTCAATATAATTGAAAAATATTTAAAATCACTTCAAATAAGGTAGTCTTGGGTATTATGCAACACAATAAGGTAGACTTTATAACTACTAAAAGTTGAACTTTTAAGGTAAAAAAGATATTTGAACTTCTCTGAGGCTGAAGTAGATGCATATTGGCCCTAGAGAAACTCATACAGTATATGCCAAGCCTCTTTATGGAAGAGAATTGAATTCTTACTTTTGTTTGAAGCCAAGTCTCTTCTATTGTATGAAAGTAAGAATCCAAGTTACTTTCATTAACTTTTCAGATAAATACAGATTATATCATAGTAAATTTGGTCCACATCAGAATACCATCAAAACTTTATCTCAGAAAAGAATCCAATATGAAATAACTCAAATTTTATCATTCTATATATTTTAAAACCTAACTATATGACGTAAAAATTGAAGTGTTAGAAAAGACTTTTCTAGATTATTTAGCAAGACAATTTAGACAATACTATTTTGTAAAAAGAAAAAAATATATCAATCCACAGTTTCCTTATACTGATAAAATTCTATTAAGATAAAGACACAAACAATTGCTTAAGCAATGTTCTGATTCATAACTCTCTGAAACAGCATATATTGAGCTTGAATAAAATGGAAAATTTGAAATAAAGCAAAGTACAAAATACTAACAAAAAAAAAAAAACAGACCGAAATTTGTCGTTAAAATCAAAATGTGAATTTTCATTTGTAATCTATAGAAAAAAAATCAAAAATTTGGAAAAACACTTCGTTTTACACTGGAAATACATTATTTGTGTTTATATCAGGAAAAAATGTAACTTAAAAATATGTTTAAGAAAGCATCCAATGATTAAAAGCCATTTAAAGTTTTGAGCTGTACACATTCTAACATTTGTTGTAACAATTAAAATTTCAAAATAATTATTGCTTAATCCCAAAAAAAGTTAATATTTAAACAAACTTTATAAGAAAGAGTATGAATTATTTTATCATTAAAATATTGAAATATTTTAGAAATTCTAAATTATATTTATGCATTTTTTACATTTAAAGTCATCGTATTTAATTTCTTTACCGAATAACTTTTGCAAAATTATAAAATTTTTCAAACTCAGAATAGGTTAAAAAATACATATAATATTTGTTTTTTTTTTCATTAAATATATAAAATTTAAACTATTTTCTAAGAGTGCTATCCCATTTATTCACATTTTGCTTATTCAACATATCAATTGAAAAAAACTGTACAAAAGGAAAAATTTTTTCTGCAGTTTAATTAGACAATAATGAACCACGTATGTATGTATATATATATAATTATTAAAAAAATTTTGCAAAACTAGAAAAGAATCTTTACTATAATTAGAATAAGCTTAAAAATACAAAAGAATTTTAAAAAACAATTAAATTTTCTTTCAAAATAGCTATATTTTAACATTGCGAGTGTGTAAAAAAAATTTTTTTACAGACAAATTATATAAATCATTTAATTTTTAAGGATTAAACATATCGATGCTAACTAATTTTCTAATTTTACTTCACTAATACAGCTATATAAAGATAACTGGCTTGCTAATTCGATTATACAATATGCCTCCCGGTAACCGAATACCGAAACCGACAAATTAATTTTAATATAACGGTAGATACCGTTTCGTATCTAAATTTCTCCGCCTTATTTCGGCCGAATTTAATAATTCGATTCCGGTTTACAACTTAACTCACTAGATGGCAGCTGTTACAAACTAGTGGAGTTAATCAATAAGTATATATTTGTTCATTTAATAAATAAGCAATGACTGCCTGGTTGGCAAGTCCGGTAATGAAGGAGCTAAGAAGAATGGCATAAGTTAGTAAAATTTTTCGCTAGTTTATTCGGTGCCTTCGTTATTAAAGAAATATTTAATCGGAAAGAGTTTTTTTTTAAATCACTCGCGAAAATATGTCGTAATTATCTAATCCGAATGAATTATGGGGGAAAAAATAGTAAGAAACACAATTAAATTTTTCAATAAAATTTATCAAATTTCGTCGACAAACTTTACGTACGGTTAAATTTGATATTATTCCACCATTAATAATATATTTAATTTCTCCATTAATATTTCATTATATTCCATGCATCACATACATGAAAATTATAAATCACAATATATAATCCTATTAAGGAAACAAAATAGTAATCAAAACTGAACCAAAATTAATCCTGTTTATATTAAAAAAGAAAAGAACTTCTGCCATATTAATATGGGAGAATTATTGTACTAGAAAAAATTATCCTGTTACTAGTTAAAAAATACACGAACTTCCAAATTAAGTTGTTCATTTGAAATTAAAGTATTTTAAAACGGCGTGCATGGTGAAAAGTTCCAAAGAGCTAATTTAGAATCTTGCTAAATGTAACAAAATACCCAAAATAATATCAATCGCAAAAATAAATATTGTAATGTGTTCTAATTCACGAACTAAATAAACAAAGTCGAACCATATTTAACGAATAGTCAAGTGTTCAAAATTAATTTTTAGAAACTGTGAAAATAAATAAATTTCTAATTAAGATGTTTCGAACTATTTCATTAGTTTTAATATCAATAATCAACAAGATTAATTAATTAAACTGTTATAAATTTTTTCTTTTTTAATATTATACTCGAATTCTAAATCGAAACTCGCGGTAGAGCATTTTCAGACTTTTCGAGTAAATTTTAGATTAAAATAAAGTATGTTCCCGTCCGTTTCGAAACATTATGCGCGTTACGTCAAACCGCTTCGAAATCCATTCTAAAATTTTAATTCTTTTATAAAATTTGCCCATTCCTCGCCGGAGAACAAATGTCTTCATCTGTCAAAAACAACGTGGCGGGATAAACAGAACAGAAATTCGGAGACGACACGCCAGAATATGCCGGAGAGGTGAGGAAACCGTAGCAAACCGCTGGGAATTTTATAAGAAACGGCAGGACGGTTCGAGACGGATCGTCGTCCGTTTAGCGTCGACGGACCTCTCCGTTCTTCGGTTCCGAGAACGAGAGAACTCTTTTCGGACCGCCTCCGGAAATTTTTACCCGGCTTACAACTCACTCACACTTCCACAGTCATAAAACACATACAACAATATTACAAGAGACAATTTTAATTGATAAAATAAGTGAAGAAACTAACCTGGAAGACTCATCTTCTTGGAAATACTTTCCCACACAATCGCCCTGTTCGCTACATTGTGGTATAACTTGTGATTTCTATCAAAAAGTTGAGGCCGAGTTTTGACGGCACCTATGAGGCGCATCTCGATATTATCGGCCTTCTCGGTCATAGCGTCTTCTGTCTCGGCGTCAGCCGTCGCTAACAAATATGGACGCGCTATTATGTCGGAGGTGGCGAACTGCTTGCAAAGCGACGCGATGCTCCAGGCGGCGTCCTTGGCAGTGTTCCAACTGGCGTCTTTCGGGCTTAGCGCATGCGTGAGCGCGTCGCTTCGCTAGCTGCGTTCTGACTGGATCCACGTGGTGAGCGGCGGCGCGCCGGCCACAACGCCAAATATCACAACATTGTGCTTTGTCGACGCGACCGCGGATATAGATTCTATTCGACGAATTTTATAAAAAACCAATTTTTTTCACTTTTATATTTTCGCCCGTTACCTCGATAAGCGACATTTCGTTAACTCGTTTACAAATTAAACAAATATTACGAAAATTGTAAACTCACCTTTTCCTTTTTCCCATAATTTTAGCAAAAATCCAACGGAGATCCTTTTCCACTCAATTGATGCATTCGCCAGCAGAAACTACCTAAGCACCCTCTAGTGTTAGAAGTTTATTATTACTGCGCATGTCTATTGTTTATTGTGTAAATAAAATTTATCGTAAAAACCAAGATTTATAGCTTTTAGAAATAATTTAAATTCAATTTTCGTTAATAATTTCTTGCTAAATATTTTTAAAAAATTTTAAATATAAATTTTACAACCATACTAACTCCAACTCCAACTTGACGTAAAACAACGACAATACATTCTTTAGCAATCTAAACTAAGTAATTTCTTTTTAATTCATTAATTATATATAAAATTCATAAATATTCTATTTATATAAACGTATAAAATGTAACTATATCGTTATTTCTTTTAATTGTCTACATTATTCATCTATTTGAGGTTTTTTGAAACCAGGTGTCTCTCTGTCATTTCCGGTATGAAATATTGTTTATTGAACCCACGTGGTTTTAGTTCTTGATGGGCAAGGTGTCTTTACTGTTGATTCAAAGACATTACTATAAGAAAGGAAGAGACTTTATAAGAAATATTTCGTTAGAAGAAGTAGAAAATATTCTCTTATTGCAATTACTGTATCGAGTTCATTCACACAAATAAAAGCAACAGGAAATGTGAATTTCTGAATGATTGATTGACTGACTTTTTTTCTTTTTCTTGTAAAAAATTAAGATCTGTATATTGATTTTAACATTATGTTTTTTTTTTTATTGAGCTTTAGTATTTTTATTTGAAGTTGTATTTTTTATTATTATTATTTGTTAATAAATTAAATAAAAGAAATCAAAATCGATTTCTTAATCATTAAGAAATTATTGATCGTTTATAATCAATTATTTTACATGGGTGATTTTTATACGCTGATGTTCTATAACCTACATAAACTTCGAATTCGTGCGCGAAATTCATTCAGCCATAAAAACTAATTTGAAAAATATTTTACTTCATATATAATTAATTACATAGTTTATCCACTGTTTAATTTTATGACGAATTTTTTGGTTGTACGCTAATTTGAAAAGAAAAAAACACAAATATAATATTAAATTTACTTATGATAACAATATACTGTACATTTATAAACAGCGGTAATATTAAAATCTTACATTGCTAAATAATTTCTTCCTGTCTATTTATTATCACATGCGATGGACTTCGATTTCTAATTACTTCAATGTTTTATTTAATGTGTTCTCGGTCCTAATTAATTTCTTGAAGCATTATAAATCATTTTACGTATGCTAAACTAATGTATGTTTTGTTTTATCTTTCTGTACGCTAAACTGATCATTTGTATAAATTTCACTACAACTGTACAGTTTTTTTCATTATTCTGATTAATTATACTGGTGTTTGCCCTGATTTTATACTCTATTAAAATAAAAAAAGTCTTTGATTTGAAAAGTTATCAGCAATAATTTTTGCAAATATTGTTTCCATCTTCTCTGTAACAAACTTCACGTCTAATTCCTCTGCCATAAAATATTGTCCGGTTTCCTTTTAAAGTCTTTGGGAATAATTATGATATAATATAATAAATTATTAAAAATAATAATAAAAAGATAGAAGAGTTTTGTTCTTTAGGTTTAAAAGTGCTAAATACTGTGCTTTAGGTTTGAATTTTGCTTGTCACGTAACATAAAGAGCAGGGTAAATGTAAAAAAAGTTTTAACTAAATAATGATAAATAGATATACACTAACAATTAAATGATAGAGTAATTCAATAACTTATTAAATATTAAAATAAAAAAGTAAGAATAAAATAAAGAGAGCGTTGTTATTATTTTGTCATAGACAATATAAATTAAGATTCGAACGATAATGCCTGCGCATTCCGTTACAGTAAAGTTCACATAACGTCGACGCTTTAAAAAATCAAAAAATTAAATTAAATTTTAAAAAGTAAAATTTAACACAGCTTAATTAATAGCAATTTTAAACGTTAAAAAAATACAACGCAAGGAAATCATAAATGTCCTCTACAGTTTACAACTACAGCATTGGATAGAATGTTTCACAAATGAATCAATATAATTCAATCAAATATAATTAATTATGAATGAAGAAACATAAATCAGATATTATGAAAGAGATGTAAGAGAAAAATTACTGCGTGCAACATACAGTAAGATTATAGAAAATTATCAAACGAAAAGGAAACAATATGGAATGTCGCCTATTTCACAACATATCCTTAGCTCTACAGATCGAAAATAGACGATCTTACCAGAAAAATAAGAGGCCATTCTCTTAGTTTTTCTTGTGTTTTTCTAGGAACCACCCCAAGAAAAACATCTAAAATTTCTTGCCGTTATTTTCAGATAGAGTGATAGGCAAGAGAACAAATAAAAGAGGGCGATTTGTTTATTTATTGTACAGTACAAAACTACATATAAAGTATTATGATAGGTGATCGATATTATGATGCCGTAATAAAATATGCATTGTTTAATAAATTGTGTCGTAATAAATAATTGGCATGTTTTTACAAAGCTACGGGAAGATTAGTTAAATACTGTATAACCGAAGGGTGGACATTTTGAAAAAATCATAAATTGAGACAGATCGAAAATGCTGTATCAACAATCTCATCAGATAGTCGAGATTTACTCTGGGGATCCAAATTACAATTCGGGTTGATGGAATTTCGGCAATTTTCAGGAGGGGGTTTGACTCGGATATATCGAACCCTCTTACTCGGCAAGGTCCACAAAAGTGGCGGATGGGCAATGAGGAACGGGTCTGATGTATCCGAAACGAACAAATTTCTGAAAATTGCTAAGGTTCAAAACTGGGTCCCTCAGAGCACAGGAAGCCTCTTAGTCTCCTCGATCATCCGACCGGTTCCACGATACATTATTAGCTCAGAGTTTCGAAACAGGAATGTCTAACGATCATTATCTACTGAATTGATTTTCCACTAAGCAAATGTCAAACGGCATCAATGCATTTGGAATGACGTATATATTACTTTAGCGAATTTGCGATGTATTTTATGCAGTACAGTTTATCGCTTTTATTAAATTGTCTCTATATTTGGATAGAAATCATCCATCCACAGATTTTATTTTATACATTCAACTCGCTTACGGAATAAATTTACGTGGTTTCTTTTATTAATTCGCAAAATCTATATTTTGAAGAAAGTGAGTTATTTACTATTCTGAAATCTGTTTAAAAATTTGATATCCTAATATCAGTTAACTGATGACCGAGGCGGGTAGAACTGGATTTACTTCGGTGTAAGGGTGCATTCAGAGTTGTACACTGTGTTAGGATCAGGCGATCCATTCGAGCAAACTGTGACGTCACTGGTCGTGGAGCGTGTCACCCGTCGGCAATCAGCATTTATGACCGGAAAAGGTTGTTTTCTGGGATAAACACAAAATGGCAGACAAAAAGCAGGTTTCTGTATTTCTTTTTATCTTTCCTCGAAAGGCCTTTAAATGAAGACGAAGAGACCAGTTCTGATGATATGTATTTTGATATCAACATCTTTATACTCTTCTCACTCCAGCGTAAAGTTTTTTTGTTCTGTAATCGCGCTTGGCGGGATGCACACTATAGTCACCTTTATTAATAATATTATTATTTAATCTCTACTTGATGTATCTGCATAACGTGAGCCATCGTTTCCTGTAAACTATAGTATGTTGCAGGAAATTCTGAGCAAAAATAGTGATATTCACTATCTTGGTCATGTGACACGTGGAGATTTGCTGCTCCAGCACAACATATCGGCCCACCTTCTCTAAACAATGTGGGGTCAACCGTGAACGGGATGATCCATGCCCCGAATGTGTAATGGAGAGCTCTTCATGCGTCCAAAAACAAAAATTAAGTAAATGAAAAAAGCCCTAAATCCCTGTCTAATGAATACCCTATACTGTATATGATTACCACTGTTTAATTTTCCCAATAATCGAGATCAAGAGAATGATCCTTACGACTTATAGGACTTTCTTTCAGTCCTGAAAGAAATTATGACTTTAAAGAAATAGCGCACATGAGACTCAAAACTGAAACTAGTACTGTATTAACATAATACTGGATTTAAAAAGCATTCAAATGAAAGATAAGAGATTTAACATTATTCCCATCGGAAATCTTAAAATTACAATAATTGTCCATAAACATGTTATAAACTTCGGAAGAATTGTAAAATGTTAGTTTAGTTTGTAAGATTCCCAGTACCAGGATGAAGCACGTGGTAACAAACAAAAGAAAAATTTGGTGAGAGCTCAATTAAGACATTAATATTGAGAATATTTCTTATTTTAATAAGTTAGGGGGATGGTGGGATGTCGTTATACCCGAAAATCCTTGGTACGTATGCTATTGCTACAAAAACTTTGGGCGTACAAAGACGAAACCGTACGTACAGCCAGAAAATGTGAAAAATGAAACCGCTTCTGGCATCTGCCGAAAAGTTGAATAGAAATACATACACTGCAATTCTCAGTAAAAATCCCTCCTGGGCCGACAGTGTTGAAAAAGAAGTAAAAGAAATCTCTCGTAGTGAGGAAACAAAAAACCTGCCAAATCCTGTCAAGTCTTTTATTGAGAAAGACAATAGTTTTGACCCAGTAGGTATACAGATAACCACATCCGTTCACGGGAAGTGTTCATTAGATAGCAAATCGTTGAAAGAGGGAACAATTTGCTAGTACAAACATTTTGGGGAATTTTTCACCTCTGTCCCTCATGAATCGACGTGATCTGATGCTCGTGCTTGTTGATTTGTGGCGTTATCTAAATCCACACAATTGAGGGTAGTTGTGTTCTTGTGTTCACATACAAAACATCCAGGTTCTATTAAACTTTTTGTTAAGACATACATAAGCTAAGGGTGCGAATTAGACACAGACAAAGAGAATAGCAGAAGCAGATTACAAAGACATCATAATAATTTGCTTTTCTTACTGGTGCCCTTTGGTGGAGTCGCCAAACTCTACAGTACCTTGCACTCTCCAAGGTTCATTCTAAGTTAGGAAGGTTCTATGTTTCGAGTCGATTATTTTGGCAACTAATTCAAAGATTGAGCCAGTGCTTTTCGTTGATCATAACTTTGTGAAATCTAATGAAAGAACAGATGCATGAAAATGAAATACAGCATCTAAATAATGCATAACTGTTCGTAAAGAGATGTGTTATAAATAGAAATAATAAATAGTAGAATAAATAGAAATAAAATATTTAAATAAGTATCGTACCGACGAACAAACTAAGTAAAGTTTCGAAGGAATAACATGTAAAAGCTGCCTTTGCGTAAAAAAATGAATTATATAAACTAAACATTACTTCTAAATATTCTTCGATTATTTGCCATTCGTGTAAGGAGACGTTAAAAATCTTTATTAAATTGTAACTTAAATGTTATTTGTCAGTTAAACCCTTTATATATAATATAACGAACTGGTGGGCTTGTTTGCAAATAATTTAGATATCGTTGTTTTTTAGTAAATTCGGAAGAATTTTTTTACGAATACGTGTAATAATAACTACAATTTATTCAAATTGACTATTTTTAATTTAAAAAAAATGGCCGCTGCCGCATAGAATCACGGGAGCGTGTCCTGACCTTCTTATACAGACCTTGCACTCGACAGGTCAAATTGGCGACCTCTGTCGGAGAAAATCCGAAACTGAGTGCTAATGCTGTAGACCAGTGGTATTCAATCTAAGGGTCGCGATCCCATTTGGGGTCGCGGAAAATTACCTCGGGATCGCACTGTTAAAATGTTTCAATACCATTGCTATAGACAATAAACGCCAAGCCAGATGCACAGGCCTGTAGTATGACGTAGGCCACGCCGGCAATGAGCGAGATTAAGCCTACCCTTCCTAAATGATAAACTTTTTCACGAAATTGGAAATTCTAATTGAGTATATCTAATAGATCAAAAAACTCGCAAGTCATGGTCTTAATACTTTGTCGATCAAAAGAGGCCAAGGCTTGGTGAGGCTATCGAAGCCTGACGTTTCGCATGCAATTTCACACGCATATCCAATTGAAAAAAAAGAAAAAAAGAAACAGAGTGAGCAGCGTTTGGTATCAGTGAGACTAGTCTCGTCTGTAAATGAAACTGTGTATGTTCTTATAACTGTGTATGGCTCTGTATATATAGCGACGATCGAATGATTGTAATCTTCCTAACGAAACATACGACACTTGTGTGATTAATGCCGAGGTCAGAAAGAGCGCTATGCTATGGACGCCATGTTCAGTATAATGGGTGGCAAACTGAAAACTATAAAAACTGTTTTTGGCAAAAATTATTAGTTTGACTCGAGACGTTATTGGCGAAAACTGTGCCCCGAGAGAATAGTGATGATCCTGACGATCTGCTGTTGCTTTCATTGTGTAGTGACAATAACAAACGGAAAAGAAAGTAGGTGCAAGCATTGTACCCTAATACTTTGATTCTGGTATTCTAGTGGTTTCTTCCATAGACATGTATATATTCTAATCTCTTCAATTAACTTCAATTAAAATCTATGGCATCATTTTTTTATTATACGTGGCAAGGGTCGACATTACAAATAAACAATTAGGAACTCGATGTATACTGAGAATGCCCGTACTCGACGATGAAACGGAAAAATATCCGACAACAAAACATTTTGCGACGAAGCTGACATAGTGAACGTATGTTCGCCACATTAGCTGAGTCGCATAGTATATTATAACATACGTTAATAACTATGCGACTTATGTAAGCGCGTATATCCCTTTTTGTGTATGAAAAACGGTATGTCGTATGTACGAAACTTAATTCAACGTATTTACGTCGCTTTTTACGCCAGCAAGAACAACCTGGATACTAAAGTGGCACCATAATGTTTTAGAAACACGAATACATTGGCGCTGTTATCAGGTTTACCTTAAACGCCAAAGTTATTCGGAAACGTCTTGTTTACACTGTATATAGTCAAATTTGGTTGGTAAAATAATAATTAGCTAATTTTGTAATTTTTATACGCTGCTTGCCCTTGAAAAAGATGCAAAGCCCCTTCTTGCATTCAAAAAGTTCTGGTGCAGCCAGCGTCGTAACTAGTCTTTTATGCGCCCGGTGCGAGCTTCTGTAACTACGCCCCAAAACTATGATATAAAACTTGGTTCAGGTCATTTCTACGCCCCCCAGGGTCTACGCCCTGTGCCTGGGCACCGCTGGCACCGCCCTAGTTACGGCACTGGGTGCAGCGCTCCGGTAGCTCCAACATGACTGCACTCTAAAATAAAAGTCATAGAGAAGTTACAAATCAGATAAACAGAAATATATCAAACAAAATAACGAAAACACTATTCCGCTTTCCTATAAGCAAAAATGTAAAAGATAACTTCTGGAGATTACATCGTGATTGCCTCCAACCAATCCCTGGAAAATTTAAAGGAAAATCATTCAAAATGCAAAGTGCCCTGCCTGAAACTAAATCTTGAATCGTGTGCTTTTAGAGTGTAATCACGCAAAGAAGCTATAGAACTACATTGAAAAAATGGACAATTTGCGTACCGAAAACCGTTGACATGCAACGGACGAACAAAAAATCCAGCAACGAATTGCCTAACTTTTCCGGCAACATTTAAAACTGCGTGTGTGGCGCCATCTGTATTGATATTTCATTAAAAATCTTTTTATATTTTTAATTATTATAAAGTGGTAAAAAAGCTTAATTTTGAGGGTTTTATAAAAAATTGTAAATGCTAATAACGAGTAAATCACCATTAAGTCCGATCCTACTGGCGATACACACGAACTCCTAACCTTTAATCACCAAAATTTAATAGCATCAACCCCCAGTCAGTCACTCCTGCTCTATACATCTTGATGGAAGACGTTCATCTCTGAACTCACCGAGATTCGGACGAAAGAAACTTAAGAAGAGGGAACACTACACGATTCTGCTGTCTAACATGGATTGTTAACCGCTTTGTGACGTCAAAATCGGCCTAGCGACATCCATCACGTGGCCGGTTGTTGGAGGAAAGTGTTGCCTGGTGTTCACTCTCTCCACGAACATTGTCGGGCAATAAACCCGTCCTTATTTTCAAACGCACATTGGTGCCTAACGCTTGATGCCATTCGATATCTTCATAGATCTATTCCCTAGAAAGTTTTGCGCCAGTGCTTTTAGAAAACCCATTGATCTACGTAAAGCGTAGTTTGGATTCATTTTTAAAATAAACAATAAATTTCTGTATAATAATATTATTATATTATCATTTTTATCACAAATAGTTTCTATTATCTTAAATATTATTACGTGTAAACAAATTTCATTATTAGCTGGAGGCTACATTCCAACAGGAATTGGCGTACAACACTGATAATTCCAAGAACGTAAATTTTGTCAGTGTCTATATTTGTAAAAATTTTATTAGAAAAACATAAAATAAAAATAATATAATCCAGAAAACGATTAAAATATTTTATTAATTATAAAAAAAAATTATTGAACTTATGTAATATGAAGATTTATATTGTCAATCTCTTTAAACAACACAGGAGACACGTAAGAATTCGCTATATATAGTAAAACCCGTGTAAATAGGAACCGCACGGTATCAAATATTTTTCCGGTTTGGCAGGTTTCCGTCTCGAACAGGTTTTTAAATATAAAAATATTTGTTTCCTTTAGAAAGTTTTCCGTTGTATCCAGGTTCCGTTTTGGGCAGGTTTTACTGTAAACAAAATATGAAACTATCTATTGTTAAATTATTTTCAAAAAATTATAGAGTTATTATAATAATTAGTCCCAAAAAATTCAATTTTATCGACGAAAGCACGCCATAAATTAATTAGAAAGAAAAAAAATAATAATAATAACCTTTTGTTTATTTGATTCAATGCTATTTTCGCATTATTTATGTAGATAATTGATTATTTTCTATTATATGCATTGTTCGGGAAACAGTAATTATACACTAAGAGTCTATAATCTCGATACTAAACCTTGTTTGTGACCTTTTTCAAAATGACCCGGATCACATTTTGTTACGTAGAACAATACACAGCAAACTCATAGTGTATAAGCAACTTATAGTATATAAGTTAGAATAAATAATGAATCGTAAATTTTCTTTAAAAAATAACGAAGCGGAACGTTATTTTATTGTTTTTTTTTACTGTAAACAAATTTGGTTAGTAAAAAAACACGTGATTCGCTGAGTGAATGCGACGTCAAGCAATTTAAAATTGCAGTATTTTTCCTCGAAGAAATGCTTTTTAATTTAGTTTTTCTGCCGTAGAAACCATTTTATTTTATCAAATTGCTAATGTGTTTATCTATTTGAATGATTCATGCAAAATATTAATCTGGAAACGATGAATTAAACAAGGAAAGCGACAAAATATAAGAAAATTGAAGTTTTATTTGTTACTGACGAACGACCCTGAAGAAGGGACACGGCTTTTTTGTTTCCTTGTAAGTACAGTACTGTATATAAATATATGTATATATTTTCTTCTAACGAATAATATTTACGACAATTGTTCTAATTACATTTGTTTATATAACAAGCTTAAATATATACATATTTTTACAGTATTATTATTTAAATTACAGAATGACCAATTATCGTGAAATCATGTACACACAACTTACGTAGCGCGCAAGATCACGTGACGAAAAAGCATTCTTGGAATAAATTGCAAGTGTTTTAAAACACGGCAAACACGTGTCTTAACGTATAAATTCTCCGTCTTTTTATTTAAAAAAGAATTTTCTACCTTATCGATTTTATTTAAGTAGAAACTTCGATTAATTTCGTGGAGTAGAAAATCGAATGCTGTGCCATCTCTCGTAAAGGAAGTAAAACAGACGGAAATAGGAAGTTGAGTAACACCTGATTCCGGGTGTGAGAGAGAGCGGATGGATAGAGAGGTGCTGCACTTGTCAACGTAACATGGCACCAACTTCTGTAATATTAGACGTTTGGTCTCATCAGATCGACCAAAACCAAGTCAAAATCGATGTGTTCCTACCCAACAGTCTGTTGATTCAGCTCGAAGTGAACAGGGATGCGACCTTGTTGGAAATAAAAGAGGTAAATGTATATTTTGAAGCATTTTTATATGTTATACAATAGATACAGAGCGTGTTCGCTATTCCTTGGTATTAAAGTAATAATAATTTCGGTATACAGTAAAATCGTTCGTAGTAAATCAGAATTAACGATAAACACTGTAAATAGAATAGAATATTTTATCTCTAGCGATATACAAGAAAAGGCGATAAATAGTTGAAATAATTCTGTTTACGCCGATTTGTATTTAGGAAAACGGAAACGAATGTTGTTCTCGGGAAGTCAAATTTCACAGAATGTTCCTTCTCTGGTATTTTCTAGTGTGGTGCCGTTGTTGTCCGAAAAGTAAATGCATTTTCTCCTGTTATCGTTGTCTAAATTCTATTATCTCGCTCTAACTTATAGATAAAGCACGTTTGGCATCAAAAAAAAAAGTCAAAAATTTTCCGTTTTTTTCGGTATAGCAAATTTACAGCATTTATTATTTACCAGTCTTTAATCCCTTTATATATAATACAGTATACTTTGTACAAATACGTAGTACATAATGAAGTCTAAGGGGCCTGTAATACAGGGAACAAAATGCATTTTAGGAAGCATGTAAGGCAATTGTGTGCTAACCCTTTAATGTACTAGTATTTGAAGAAAGTATGTTGTAGCATTTATTATGTATTTTAGTTTCGTTGTATGTGTTTCTACCTTTATACATAACTCCAGTTCATAAAGGTAGAGTCCACACTTCTGTTCCGGTGGTTGTTTTTGAATTATTTTAGAGAAATTTTACTCTCTATTAATATTTGTATTGGATATTTTATTCGTTTAATTACGTAATTGTGTGAAATAAAATCATAGAATGATGCAAAAGTCCTCTGTGCAAACAACTGAAAAATTTTTGAAATTTTATGTTTTTGTTTCTATTGTCGCTTATTTCGTGTTACAAATTTTTACGGGATAAATCATTTATGGAAAATTAGAAAATTTAAAGCTCTCGATTAAATGAAATCGTATATTTAAAGTGTATTAGACGATATCTTTCGTATTTCTAAGAAATTTCCTCCCGATTTACTTCCCGGTTCTATCTATTATCGCTTAGAAGTGTCCTAAAAATAATTTGTTTTTAGTGACATTTTTAATAGAAAATAACGTTTTATAATTTCACATTTAATAATCGATTGCTGACCACGTTTTAAATAAAGAATTCCATTTTAATATACACAATAATTCATTATTATTTGTAATAATGGTAAACAGTAATTGCCAATTTATAATAGATTTAATATACAGTTAATTACAAAAATGAATTAGTATTAATTTAAAATATCATATTATTCAGCAAAAGTACAGCCCATAATTCCATAATATTATTAATTTTGATAAATTAAAGTAATAATCTAATTGTTATATCTTGTGTATAATTGTAAATGAGTTTGTATACAATTTTATAGATAAAAATTATAGTAAGAGATTATCTAATTTTTTAATGTGATAAAATGACTTTATTATGATTAATTTTTTTAAAATATAAATTAATTATCTGTATTAATTATTCAATTAATTATGCCACACAAACAGAAAAGGGACAGACTTTTAACACAGTATGTAAATTAGGTATTAAGTCAGAGATAGAGGTATTACATCTATCAGATGAAATTTTCTTCCAATTTTAAACTCCTTTTAAACAAATATTTACTCAATATTTAATGTGAACTATGCATTTAATTAATATAGTATAATATATATTAAACAGAATGATGAATAAGCAATATGAATATAAATTCTTGAATTTCTCTCAAGAATTTCATCTTAAATTAAAAAGATTGCTAGTGAATATGCAGTAGACCCATTGAAAGATTTATGTGAATAAATTTATGAAAAATTATCCAATAATATGCAAAAAATAGAAAGGTATAATGAAGAAATTTAACTGCTAAGGGCAATTGTTAGATGAAGGAAGGAATTGATCGCTCATATGTACTTATTGAAGTTCTTAGAAAGGATAAATTATAGATAAGTAAGCTTGGAAATCAATCAACAGGTTAACAAGCAGTAAAAACTGGAAAAAATTAAAAATTAATCAGTCTTTCATTAGCTTATTTACTCAGAAAGTAATGAATTGTCAGAAATGTGTAACGACCATACAATGTAAGGTGTTGTAGAATGAATTATTAAACATTTTATTTTATAGACAGGCCTATAAACTAATGGCAATTTTCTTAGAAAATATATTTAATAACAGCTCTGTACAAGGATCAATTTTTCTAATTATTTCTAACAAATTGTATTTTCTTCGTGTTTTAATTATTTTAATAACGTACGGATTAAGGAAGCTTAAGATATTTTCTAGGAAGAAATATAACTCCGAAAATAAGAATGAAACACCGGTTTAGAAAAGAAGTGAAATATTTATTTGGACAAAGCATTTCTCTGCTGTTTCAACGATAATGTAGCTTATAAGAATTGCGATTTTTAGAGAAGACGATCGATACGTACACAAAAACTGGCGAAGATTGACTTCTGATTTTCTACTCCCGTTTTATATAAGCCTTATGCTATTATGAAAAAAGCTATTTGTTCTTCTACACCTAGAGTGAGAAATAATGAAAAAATTTGTCAGAATTTCCCCTTATTTGGAGCCATGAATTAAAATTTCAATAGAGTAAAAAAGAAAAGCATTCCTTCGCTGCTTGATGCGTGACAATCCCGAAAGGAAACAATTGACATTTATTTTAAAAATGGTGTGACTATTGCCTGTTATCGTTTAAAGAAAACTTTAATCATTTAAAAATGACAATTTAAATACCAACTTCATTAGACCATATAATCTTATCCGGATTTAAATATAATTAATATTTTAGTTTCATTATATCACAGCTAATCGAAAGATTTATGTAAATGAGGTGGAGTGCGCATTTTACACGAAAGACGAGGATTGTAGAATTATTCTTTTCTAGAATATAACGAACAATTTTTAATCTAAAAACTATTATAAACATAAATTGACTGGATATATTGAATTATATGCTACACAATATTAAGATTTATAATTAATTAATGATTCTTTGTGATTAGAATGAGTTAATTTTATGTAATCATTAAAAATGTCTGATTTAAAATTAAATTTCTAGAATCTTTTTTTAAAAATATAAGGCTAATTTTATCAGAATGTCATAAATTAAACAGGGAAATGAACTGTACCCTCCTAGTAAACTCATGATAGAAAGGATAAAAAGTATAATAAAAAAATCGGTTAAATTTACCTATGGTATACAAAATGGCGGCTCGTCTCTAATTCCAGCAAACAGGAGGGAAACAGAAGGGGGCGCACGTTCTAACCTAACCTAACCTATTCTAATAAATTACCCATAATTATTACCAACCAATTAGAATAGGTTAGGTTAGAACGTGCGCCCCCTTCTGTTTCCCTCCTGTTTGCTGGAATTAGAGACGAGCCGCCATTTTGTATACCATAGGTAAATCTAACCAAAAAATTAATGCTAATAGACTTGACAAAGAATGAAGATAATTCATTCACGAAGATTTAATTAATTTATAAGAGTATATATTTTAATACTTTATAAATTGTTTGATGAATAATGCCTATAGTCATCTACTGAAAGGATACATAGAATTCATGGCTTTCGAATAATTCAAGAATAGTTAACACCGTGTATTGAATAAACTTAATAAACTGGGTATTTTAATATAATAATTTATTTTATTGATAATTTTTTAAAAGGAAATTTATATAAAATATCGAAAAAATATTTAAAGTAATGAGTATTTTTAGAATAATTTAATCATTGATAGAATTTTTCAATAAGCGAAAACAAAACAGTATCGATGTCGAAGACATGATTCAAGAAAAAATTGAAACACTATGTATTGTCAGCCTACTAAATTTGTATGTAATTGATTCTAGTTAACTATAATAGAGGCCCGTAGGGGTCATATTAGTGTACTCCACTAATCAGTGGCGTAACTACATACGAGTGGGCCCTCTGCAGTATTTCCAAAACAGGCCCTTTATTGGCTTTTCTGTAATATTTTTTGTGAGGTGGTGACGTGAGATAAAAAAAAAGGCTGAAAAACACTGTATAAAACTGTGGAGCATTCATATTTTACTCCTAATATTAAATAAATATTATATCGAGAGTAAGCAATGATAACGTATTGTTGTATTAACTTTAACCTTTGTTAATTTAATTTAACCATAATTAGATTTTTAAAAGAATTAAGTCTTCAAGAGGAATTAATCCTGATAAATTTAATAGCATTTAATTAGCTTTAATGCCGACTTTTTATCTATTGTTTTCAATTTATAATGATAAACAGACTGAGCATGAAACTTATTGAATTAAATAATAAAAATATCTATTATTCTATTGTTTCCTAATCTTAAAAAATTTACAAACGAAATAAGTTTGTCATTAATATTTAATCTATACATCATTTACATATTGACTGGATAAAACTGTTTGTTTATTCCATTTAAATTTAAAACTAATGTCTCCAATTAAAACGTGTGTTCTATGTGTTTTGTGAAATATTATTTGAAATCAATTTTAGGACTCTAATTAAAATTTTATTTAAGTTTTAGAAGAGACACCCAGAAGGAAGACAAAAGGAGCAAATTGTCCCGGGTTTCAAGGAAGTAGAGAGGCTCCTATGCAACGTTTTTGTTTAATATAATTTAATTTGATAGGGCCCCCAATTTGTATTTTGTCCCAGGCACCCATTACCCTCTCGGCGGCCCCGATTTTTAGACTTATTCATTTCTTCTTTCATAAAATTTATCTGTGTATATTTTTCAATTTTAACTTTACGCCCTGCGGGCACTAAGAGGGCTTTTTAAAATGCTTATTACGAATTCGGCCAGGCCCACAATGGGAGAAACCGGGTTGTGAAGGACGACACCCGACATAACCTGTACCTCATGATAAAAATCTCGGGGTTTATTCTCACCGTATTCGAACCCGGATCCTCCAAAGCAGTAGGCCAGCCTTCAGGTCGTCGTCTATCGTGTATTTAAACTAGGGTTCTCATAGTAATTTCATTTTATTTTTTCTGTTATATCTTACTTGCTGAATATAAAAATATTTAAAAAAAAATTAAACGGTGAAGGAGGAGAAAAATTATTCGTTTCTCTCTGTTTATTTTTATTCTTCTGATTTGAAAGCGGTCGAGATAATCACGTACTGAACCAGTTTAAATTAAATATTTTCGATCTTATGTGCTAGGCAATAAATGACGAGTGTGTATATTTCTTTATCTCCATTATTATCGCGCAAAATTTTTTATATTTACTGAGAGTTTATCTTCTGTTTTTAACATCAATATTTTTATTCATTGAAAATTTAAGTTTCAAAATTGAAATTTATAACAATTAACTAATTATTTTAACAAAAGGGCTAATGTTGCCTATGGTTCCAAAATGGCGGCTCGTCTCTGATTTCAGCAAATAGAAGAAAGAAAACAGTGGGGACGCACGTTCTAACCTAACCTATTCTAATAATTTTGTTGGTAATAATTATGGTAATTTATTAGAATAGGTTAGGTTAGAACGTGCGTCCCCACTGTTTTCTTTCTTCTATTTGCTGGAATCAGAGACGAGCCGCCATTTTGGAACCATAGTTAACATTAACCAAAAAAAAGACACCAGAACTTACTTTTGTGCTAAGAATTATATCATTATTCAATATTAAATGCCGATATAAAGAATATTTTGTTCTATATAAGTAGATGTGCTACCTTTATGCTATTTTTTAAAACGCTTTTCTCCACGTGGACACTAAGAGGACCCTTTATAGCAAGCCCATCATGAGTTGGGCCGCCCCTTTATGAGCTGCCGAAACCGTAAAGGGCCCGACATATACGATCTCCAAAAAGTTTCTGGGGTTTTTCGACCCGTCCGGATTCGATCCCGGGTCTCCCACAGCGGTTGTTTGCCATTTTAAACGCAGTAACTAATGCTAGCAGTAGTAAAAATTATAAAATCACAATCCTTCGCTATACCTTAACGATAGAGTATGTTGCTTTGTAAAGCGGATTTATTACAGCTGATTAAGCAAACCAATGGCATAACTCTTTTCATTTGAAACAGACTATGCTATTTGTGGTGTTCCTTTTTGAAACAGAAATTTAAAATGGCCTGATGGCCGGGCGGTTAAGATGGCAGCATACCGTTTGGGGGATCCGGAATCAAAACGGGTTTCAAAACCCAGAATTTTCGGGAACCCGTAATGGACCTACTAAAAGGGGTCTCTTATTGCCCACAGGGGGGAAAGAGTTTAAAGAATACATTTAAAATCATTAGAAAAATTGACAATTTTTCTCTTGAAATGGGAGGAAAAGAGTCTTACGTTTTCTTAATATTTACTTCCTGTTCTCGAATTTTCTGAAAGACAGGATAACTCTGTTTGATTTATTGCATTCGAACAAACAATAAATTTTGTTTTTTGTATTTTTCCTCTTACTCTGCTAATTGAAACTCGTAAAAATGTAATATTTCCTGTTTACATTTTTCATTGTTTTAGGATATATATAGTATACACGTATATTATTATTATTATTATTTTTTATAAACATCTAGTTATTTGTCAGATTATAATTCTTAAATTTAATGAAATATTTATTTATATTATTCAAATAATCTGATGGTATAATTTGAAATGTCCTAAAGAAATAAAAATCAGCGTACGGACTTAAAAAATTCAATATTTTGTAAATTTACAAATAAAGTGTATCCATTCAGTTAAAACGGTACCATAAAATATGTAATATTTGAGATAATTATTAAACATTTTCGAATTTTTTTACTCTTTCTGCCTTGTGGTTACTAAGAGGGCCTTTTTATCGGGCCCGTCTTGTGTGTCCAGACCGACAGTAAGGGGCCCAACATACGGAACAAATCTCTTATAAAAAATTCCCGTGTTTGTCAGCTCGAATTTGATCTTGGATGCCCCAAAGCAATAGATTTGCGCCTTAATAGTGATAGGCTACGATGAAAGACTCGATACTGGGAAATAAAGATGAAAGATTTACACTGGTGCTAAAATTACGTCATAACAATACCTCATCATCATATCCATTTTTCATTTTGTCCAGTCCGTTTTACGAGCCTACTGCCCCATGAAGATTAATCATTTATCTAAAAAGTAAGAGTAACGGTTTCAATTTTCCGCCTCTACTAACACAGATCAGAGACGAACGAGGAACAATTGCTGCTCAGGCTGACATTACTGTTCTAGTAATAAATTACATCTGTAATTGTAATCAAATCATAATTAGGAAAGATGCAAACAAAACAGTTCTTCCAATTATTAAATACATATTTTAAGGATTGTGTATAAAAGGGGGATTGTGTAAGTTAACTGTGTTTTGTCCAAGTTAAAATTTGCTTGTTCATGAAATAATTACGAATAATACTTTTGAAGACTGTACTAAATGTGTGACGTGTTTTTATAGTATATAAGCCTAGAAAATTACGATATTCGCTTAGGCAAGCACATGGTGCACACCATGACTCTCTACAAAGTAAAGCCGTCTGTTGTTGCTTGCGCTCCTATTTTGGCCATATTTTTTATTTAATTATTTTAACTTTCACGCCACAGATTTTGCCTATTGCTGTTTGATAAATGACATTCATAATAATTTTTACTTCTTTTAATGAGTTATCAATGGCTACCCGATGCAAGTGAATCTTATCAGGCAGCCAATGTAGCAACCGGTAAGTTTGTTAGTCTGTCATTTTAGGTACGTAGGAATGTCACCTTTGTCTTTTCAAGTTTTGATAAAGAGATTGCTGTCATCAATGGTTTTTCTTAACTCTTTCCGCTGTGTGGGAATTAAGGTGCTCTTTTGTTTGATGTTTGTTAAGTTATGGTAACGCAACACTTGGGCGATCTGTTTAGGGGGAGATGCCTTCCGGGAGGTCTTTTAAGGGAAACTGACCCTTATTTAGGCGTTACAGAGGTGGAGAAAATCCGGAAAACTCCACGTGGCCAGCCCGTCCGAGCGAGGCGCGAACCCACGACCGAACTCCCAGTGTTCAGGGAACGGAGACCATCTGGCCACTGGTAGGCCCATTATGGGTTCGGCCAGGCCTACAATGGGCTAACATATAACGTTGAAACTATTTAAAATCATTTTGGTATAATGATATTGGCCGAATGATCAACCGGTCAAGGTGGCAGTCTTTCGCTCTGGGGGATTCGGGATCGAATTCGGACGGGGTCGAAAAGGCTTCAGAAAATTTTCAGGTGGTGATCCGATATGCCAAGCCCCGTCCCCTACAACCTGGCAGCCCTGGGCTTGACCAAACTCATAATGGACTTGCTAAAACAAAGGCCTTCTTAGTGCCCACAAGAGGGACACTAAGAGGGCCTGAAAAAAGGCGGTTAAAAAGGCTTTATTAGTGCCCGCAGAGCGGAGAGAGTTACAAAAAAGAAAAGGTTATTATATTACCATTTATTAAATTTACCTAACCGAACTGTTTATTTGAAATTTGTTCCTCGTCATCTATTTTAATGCGAAAACAGAAAAAGTTTCGTTAAAAATTGCATTTTAATGAAACTTTATAGATAAAAATAATAATAATTCGTTGCTCGTGTTTCATATTTATTATGTAAATCGCCGAATGCCTATTTGTTTCCTATGTTAATTAGCTCTTTCACTTTTTCAATTATTCGCTATTCCCTTTCACACCGTTACGAAATAATTTATTGCAGTTATTGCCAAACGAAATATGCGTGATTATTTCTCTTATATAAGTAAATAATTTCCTAGTATCATTGGATAATGATTAATGGAAAAGTGAAAATGTTGATTAAACCGTGGGGCAACTTTCCACTCGGATATTGATCTTCGTATACATATACCGTACTGATTACAGTACAGTATGTGTATATCTCTGTTGCATACATCAAATGATAACACGAGAATTTCATGTGTTCTGTAACCTCTGTTGCAATACATCAAGTGATAACACGAGAATTTCGCGTGTTCTGCCCTGCGGCGAAGTTTCGAATTACTGCACGTTTCGGACTGGCGAGTGACGGACCGTAGAGATTACTGTATTTGCAGATACAGTCAACAATGGCCACTGACGGCAACGTAAAAAGTGCCGTTCTTCGGAGCTTATTTTGTATGTATTTTTGGTTTAAAAAAATTTCCGAAAATTTGGCATCCGTTTAGAAGTGGCCATAATTGGGAGGTTCGACTGTACATTGGAAATTTTAATTACGTGAGAGAATTTCTAGATAAATTATTTAGCAAAACCACATTCATCCAGTGACGCGTTATAGCTTCATGGGGTTCAGGAAAATTTGAATTAGGGGCCCCATGTACAGTGTCAACTTCATGCATTTTTCTTCGGGGTAAGTTTTTGGGAAAATTATTTGGTTTGGTGTCCCCAGCAACAGGGGACCCAGTTTTCCTTTCTGTCCATAGGCGCCACTGTACAGTAGACCCCCCTATAACACGGTAGATACGTTCCGTGTTATATGAATCCGTGTTGTACGAGTCACTTAACTACATGAGCCAATCACAGCCCGGCACGTGTGCAGTTTAGGGGTTACGGCTGTTTGAAAGGTTTTCTTCCATAAAATTAATCGATTCTAGACTAATTTGACTCAACATTTCCAAATCACGTATAATTTTTTGGGAATAATCCATATAAACTATGCTATAAACAAAAAATTGTAGGATTACTTACCGAGTGCGTACCGTTCGACGACGCCATTGCTTAAGCTCGTTTTCGTCGCGGAGCGGCTCATCGAACGGCGGGCGCGTGTTTCCTGATCGGCGAATTTTTCTGCGAAAAATAACTTAACTTTGGAGACATCATTAATAAAAATATATAATTTGTGTGGCCGTTGAATAATAAATGTTTTTTAGTAGGTCCAGTGCTCGTTTAAACTCAACCGTTTGTACAATATCCGCTATTGGTCCAGATTCGACCAATCCTGTCGCGACACGAGTCGGCGATGACGTTTTACCGTGTTATACGAACACGATCGCAATTTTTTCGCCGTGTTATATGAACCCATGTTACGGGGATCTACTGTACTCATCCATTCTATTCTTTAACGCCAATTTCAAATATGTAAAATAATTAAGAAATTTAAATTAATAACATTTAATCTTTTTCCTTTCCAAAAGTTGTAATGATAAAATGCTAAATTAAGTAAATATCCAGTAGTTAATTCTTTATAAAATGAAAATACTAATTAAAATTTGTCATTTTAGGATGTTTGGGAGGAAGCGCAGAAGCATCCGTTGTACGGGATGTTGCACGACAAACAAAAATACGTGTTCATTTGCGTGACACCGACCACCGCGGAACAAGAAGAACTCGTCGATGAACAACGATTGTTATGTGATATTAGGCCCTTTCAAGCAATCCTCAAACTGGTCGAAAGGAAAGGCGACAAAGCAGAAAAATTACTCAACGCTCAAATCGGAAGTTTAATTGGAAAAGGTTCGATTTTTTTTTATCTGATTCACAAAATAAATTTACTATTGTACTCTATTATAGACGGGCCGTTAAATTGTACACGTAATTAAGAGAGGAGGGGAACATCATTGTATACGACGGAGGAGAGGGTCGAGCAGAGGCTACGTAGTCAATTTTGTGGTATTAGTTGCCATACGAATTTGCTCTTATAAGCCAGTACTAATTAGAAAACGTTTGAACAACTTTTTAAAGTAATTTCTTCGATGTCTACGAACTGTTGTACGCAGGTATTTAAAGGGGAAGGGGATGTTCCAAAAATACATCATTATACACAACAAGGAGGGAGTCAAATACGGCTCAAAAACTGTACACACAATTGATAGACGACCCTAAATTTTTGGGATTTTCTACGATCAAAGTGGCTATATATATATATATATATATTATCTCAATATACAATTATAATGATTTAAATTCACGTTGAAAATATTGATTGAAATAAGTTGTAAAACTGTTATTTATAGGTTTACACGAATTCGACGCTCTCAAAAATCCAGAAATTAATGATTTTCGGTGGAAAATGCGGGTTCTATGCGAAGAAATCTCTCGAGAAAGAGAAAATAATTTATGGATCGATAAAGTTTTATATCATTATCCAATCGAAGTGGAATCGTCCAGTAAACTTCCAGATTACCTACTTCCACGTTTAAAAGATGGAAATCTGCTATTGTCAATTAAATTGGAAAATTCTTCGGTGAGTATAAACCTTTGTATTATGTTTCTCTGTCGAAGTTTTTGTGCCCGAGTGGATAAAAATCACCGAAGACTGGTAGTTTGTTAGTCGCGGGTTGGAAACTTTTAACTATTTCGGTTAATGTAACGCTTGGTGCCAAGATGGCGGCTCGTCTCTGATTCCAGCAAGGAAACAGTGGGACGCGCGTTCTAACCTAACATAACCCATTCTAATAAATTACCATAATTATTAGCAAACGAATTATTAGAATAGGTTAGGTTAGAACGTGCGTCCCACTATTTCCTTGCTGGAATCAGAGACGAGTCGCCATCTTGGCTCCAAGGGTTACATTAACCAAAATTTATTGTGTATATTAGGTTAGTTTCACATTTTGGATACATCACACTATTACCGTAGAGGATCTGATGGAAAAAGTCATGGTAAAGAAGTCTCATATGACTGGAGATGAAGTCGAGTCTCCCGAAGATTACATCTTTAAACTTTGTGGTATGGATAAATATCTACTCGGTCCGTATCCCATTAGTCAATATAAGGTAATAAGAATAGCCATTTTTTTTTTTAAATATTTAACGAAGATTATAATTTATAGAATCGTCTATTTTTAAATCTGTAAACAGTTTATCCGACAGATGATAGCCGATGATAAAACACCGGAATTAACAGTCGTTTCCATTGCCAGCATCAGGTGTAAGTTACAGTTTTACTGCGTAAATTGTGTACCACATGGTGTAAATTAAATGGAAATAAATGAGAATTTTTAATTTAATTGTTACCAGTAAACGAAGACGACGGATATGAAAGTTTAGAGAAGTTGGAAAGGAAGCGCACCTATTCGTTTTATGGAACCACAACAATGAGGAAGAAACAGAAAACGTTGTCAGCTTGGACAATTCAAGAAAGTTTCTCTCTCAGAGTCAATTACTGCTGTAAATTGAACTGCGAAGAATCTTCTAGAGTAAATATATAATAATAATTTCAAGCATATTCATAAGAATGCTTATATAATGGAATCTGCCATCCCTTTTGAGATCGATATCTCGAATGCAAACTTCGGATGAATGTCACTGGTTAAATATTAGATTCCGTCACATATTTGCCTAATTTTTACGAATAATATTTAATGTTAAACTTTTATAAATTAATTAGAAAAAGAAATATGGTTATTCATTTATAAAATTTCTAAGGTTGCAGTTCAGTTGGGACTGTTTCACGGCTACGAAATGTTATGCGAAGTACAGTCGACAAACGATGCCATTGTGGAAAATGGCGAATGCCACTGGAACGAAGATATTCAGTTCGATCTTCCGGTATGTTGCATACCCAGAATGACACGTTTATGCATCGTCGTGTACAAACCGGTGAAGACGGCGAAGGGAAGCAAACCCAGATATCGTGATTTGAAAACGGTATTTTAATTTAATTGTTTCAAATTAATTCTTAGTTTTATACTTCGTTAAACCAATTTTTCTATTAGGATTTGTACGCCAATCCCGTCGCTTGGGTAAATACGACAGTTTATGATTTTAAAAATATTTTAAAAACGGGACCAGTTTTACTTCCCATGTGGACTTTTTCTCAAGATCATCAGACTGAAGACATGTTAAATCCATTGGGAACTGTGGTTTCTAATCCAAACGTAGAAAATTCCACTGGTATTATGATTACTTTTGATCGTTACTCCGTCGACCATTCCATTTCTTATCCCAGCTACTCCAAAGTAAGTCGTTTTTATTGTTTAGCAGTGGCGCGTTATCCTGTGGGCAAAAAAGGCCAATTGCCTGGGGCTCTAAACCAATCTTTTATATGAAAACATTCCTTCAAAGAAAACTGTCCGAAGTCAACACTATACATGGGGTCTCCTAATTCAAATTCTCCTGGGCCCACCAAGGTATAACGTGTCACTGTTGTTCTAATTAATCTTTTTACGCCAAATACAAAACTTCCTGTCGACAGATGTTAGAACACACGTGTGAAGAGCAAAATCCCGAGAATCAATCGTCGACCGGAACCATGGTAATTTGGGTTTTAAAAAATCAAAGTTAACTAAATACCAAAATTAAAAATTTTTTATTAATGAGTTATTCGAAATAGCCGCATGCCAGTAAGGCATATATGGAAGAATTAAAGCACATATGTGATCGAGATCCTTTACATCAAATGCACGAACAGGAAAAAGAACTTCTTTGGTTTCTACGCCACGATTGTAAAAAGCATTTTCCCCATGCCCTTCCCAAGCTTCTTAATTGTGTCAAATGGCAAGATCCTTGCATTGTGAAAGAGGTAAAGAATATACTTACACTTGTTATGATTTGTATTATGTTTCTATATTCATTTATTTTTCCTTTTTAATGAAGATAACTGATGTAGTACTCAACTGGCAACAATTACCCACTACACATGCCTTGGAACTACTGGATTTTGCTTATGTTGATCAGACAGTTAGAAGTTTTGCAGTTAACTGTCTCAGGAATATGAGGTTTGCTTTCTTTTAACTTCATTTATAATTTTAAATATAAAGAATTAAACAGCATCTATAATTATTAACTTACTTCTAACACGAAAACATTAAATGAATTTAAAAAACTTTAAAACTTGGTAGTTTTGATTATGAAATTATTCAATAAAAACATAATGTAATCTATGACTAGCAATGGAATAAACAATAATACAATAACTAGATCTGTAGTAAAACGTATCTGTATATTATTCAGCAAGAACATACTAACTGGTCACAATAATACACTATCTGTCACCATTTTATCATGTGCTTAAGAGGTCTTAAATTATTTTTTCAATATTTCCTATTAATAGAATTTTACAATATCTATTGATTTTGGAATGACTTTTGATAATACATTATTTGTCATTTTGCATTAAAGAGTTAATACATGATAATGGCTTTTATAGATATAATCATTTAACAGTATCTTTAAAAAAATTGTCAAACGTTTAATAATTTGAATCCTAATAACGAAAGGAACAATGGATAATCTTTAAAGAGACATTACCATGGAATCCATTGATTTGTAATTAATCGTAACCATTCATAAATAAATAAATAAACTGTAATTAATAATATAAATTTAAATTGGTGATTTACAAATTGGTTGTATACATTCAGATATAGATTTTTTAAATTTTATTAACGTGTGCAAGATTGATAAACCATATTTGCCATCAAAAATATTTTTAAAAACAATGTTTTGAAGTTCTAACAAATAAAATTTTATTTTATTTTGTGTCGACGAGGAGGGTTTAAGCTCTCGTAGCCCTCCGGAGATCTATGTTCTGACCTACTTTACATGCTTCTCTCTATTGCTTCATTGATTTTATATAACCTTTCAAAAATTTTGGTAGTATTTAATATTGAATTAATGACTTGAGTTATTAGTTATTAATCTGATGAATTCAAAGATATATTTTTTTAAATACGCAGAAAGTTTTGATAAAGGTTATATCTCGGGCATATGTTTACCGATACCTCCTTAAGACGGAACTTTACCTAAATAATTCAGTTTAAACTATCCTATATTTCTTTGCACATAAAATAACTGTTCAGTTCACATAGCCAATACTTTTGTTGATGATTATAGAAATGTTTTTAGTTAATTATCTATCATATACAAGTGGAATTCTAATTTGTTAAATGGGTTGTTCTAAGCTGAGGATGGTCAGATATTTAATGAAAAATATTTCTTTTAGTTACCTAAACTAAACAACTGTTTATTTTTTTTTTATTAAGATGCAAAGTTTTGTAAACTTAATAAATTTTATGTGTATGTTTTTAATCTCTTCTCTTCTTTACTCATTATATGCTATACTATTGCGATTAAAGTTAATTTTTTTAAATTCCGTCTTTATACTGTTTTTGATATCTTCCTAGTCTTGAGTTGGTTCCCAAAGCAAAAACAAAAATAGATAAAGTAAACATGGCAATAAGGCAACTGAAATTCTAGTACATGATAATTGGATGAGTAAATAGAAGAATAAAATACACATTAATCTGTTTTGTTTGATTAAAACGTACAGGGACAAAATATCTTACCTTTTAGTTTAAAAATTATCTGACACTAATTTCTTCCATTGATTCAATTGGTTTATTACAATAAAAGTTGAATATTTAAGAATATAGAAAATTTTAAAAAAATTATAAAAATTACAACATCGAAAGCCTTCACGATAATACAAAAATAATCAATATAAATTTTGTGAAAAATCAATTTTAAAATATGAAAATAAATACAAAAATTCATTTTTAGTATTTAGAAAAGATAGATAGGTATTAAAATTGTAGGAAGATAAGTTGTGAATAATAATGGTGTGTGGATATAGTTACACTTTCTGAATAAATAAACATGGCAATTACCAAAACTCCTTGTTGTACTGTGTATATCTTTAAATAGAATTGTCCAGAAAGTTTATTTTAAAAACTAAATACTGTAAAAATGTTTTGAATTAAACTATTTTTAATGAACAGAATAATTTTCGTCGGCACGTAATCCTTTTCGTAAAGGAAAAGGATTAAGTGCCGATGGAACCGAGCATTATCGTGATACAAATTTTATAAAATTTAGAATTTTCAAGAAAATGATAATAATTGGAAAACAAATAAAAACAGCCTTTAAGTCTTTATGTAATACAAATATTAAAAAATGCATTTATATTTTAGTGACGAAGATCTATCGCGCTACCTTCTTCAGCTCGTTCAAGCATTAAAGCACGAATCGTATCTACATTGCGACTTGGTTGAATTTTTATTGAAGAGAGCATTGAAAAATCAGGACGTAGGACATCGTCTATTTTGGTTATTAAGGTAACTTTTTGAAAATAATAATTACTTTTTAAAATTGTTCGTTAATTGTTCTTTATATAAAACAGATCCGAAATGCACGTTCCTTCGGTATGTGTACGTTTTGGGCTTATACTGGAAGCGTACTGCCACGGTGCCGTAGATCATATGAAATCCTTAACCAGGCAAATGGAAGCATTAAACAAACTAAAGTCGGTTAATGAAATGATGCGAATAGAAGCAAATAAGAAAAAGGTAATACTTGTAAAACGAAAAGCTATCACTTTCAATATATAATTAAATATTAATATATCTCGGGAACATTAAATATTATTCTGTAATAAATTAGCAACATTTAACTATAGTATGTAATGGGCGAGGAAATGAGGGAGCTGCCTCGAGTGGCAAAACAAACAGTCAAAATGTTCAAAAGGAGGAAAAATAAAAACAATAAGCCAAATAAATTACAAGGAAGACCTATAAATGTACTTTCAAGTTGTTTATAAAAGCCTCATACCAGAATTTCAGCACTAGAATGGTTGCCAACAGAGAACACTAGATGTGGTCTCCATTGACAATCATTCTGGAAGTAGGAACAGTTTGTCTTGGGTGCAGTTTACTAGTATTACATATATTTGAATATGTAATACTAGTATCAAACTAGTATTACATATTCAAACATATCACAAACTGGATATATTCTGTGTGATTAAATTAAAAGTTAATTTCATGAAATAAGTCATACATTTGTGAAAATTGCTTACTGATATTTTTGTAATTACATTTATTACCAGATTAAGTTATCCTAATGAGGAATGTCTTTATTTCAGTCTCTCATATGATGACGAAAAAAAATAATCTTTTTCCCTACTTTTTGCTCAATACAGAAGAAAATTTATGCATATTTATTTAAAGACTCCAAGATTAGTTTTTACATATCACTTTATTTTTGGGACTATGATTAATATTTATATTAAAACTGGTCTGACAAACTAATCATCATTTCTTTAGCCTATGGATGAAATAAATGTTAAAAATAGTATCCACACCAAATTTGGCATGAATATTCTTCAACATCCTAGAAAAAATACTGCGCAGTTCCCAACCCCAACTACTTCTAAGGCTTGTCTCCTAACTTAAAAATGAACAAGCAATAATATTAAGATTGCAGTTTCATTATTGTAAATACTCAGGTCAATAAATGTACATTTTAGTTACTAAGATCATTGTCGTTTATTCCTTCTCTCCCATCCTCTCAAAAGACTGAGCAATGCTGGACACATGCAGCTAGTTTTCATGATGACCTATACATTCTGAAGTCATTATTTATTACTCTTTTATGCTAATTGTTCCTATTTAATAAAAACTTATTATTTTATACAGATCATATCTCTAATAAATGGATTATATCTCTCAAATGATATCTGTGCTTTTATGCTTTTAGATATTTTCATATTTATCATCATACCTTAAAAAAATTTCTATTTTTTGGCATTATATTTGATTTAATTATTTAATACAGTTTCTCAATTACTTTACAAGTATGTATAAATATGAAATCACATATGCAAGAAGTATTATTACATATTATTAAAAAAAAAATCCATTCTTGTTTTACAAAATAATTACTTGAATTAAGAACAGATTGTGGAATAAGGCAATGAAACGAATGGATGACATGCCAAGGAAGGCTCCCGGGAAGACTTTCCGAAGGAAACTGGTCCCTATTTAGGTATTAGATAGGTGAAGAAAACAAAAAAATTCCATGTGGCCAGCCAGATGTAAACCCACAACCAATGTTTTAGGGTATTATCCACTTAATCACTGGTGGGCTAATTAAGAATAGCTTTCCAAATAGTGAATTTTCTATACATAGTATTTACTTTACATTATAAACATCTTGGTTTTGTTTTAAATAGTCATAGGAAACTAATAATAATAATAATAATAATCTATAATTAGGACTTATTGCATTGATAAAACCTCTGGTTGCAAAAGCAACAGATTTTATTACTATATTTTTTTATTTGTTTTATTGTATTTTATTAAGTTTCCACATGTCCACCATCATTACTAATATAAATGGTAATATGATTTTGTAGTTCTCTAAAAACATTTGCCAATTGATTTACAGTAACGCTTACTAAATAATTTTACATAAAACTAGGTACAGTACTGTACATCTTCAAGTGGATCTAAAATATATTTCTGAAATGTTCTTATGTGATTGACTAAATTGTTAATTTGAAAAATTGGGTCATTATTTCCCTACTCTTTTATAAGGAAATAATGACCCAATTTTTCAAATTAATAATAAACATTAGTGTACAGTTAATATAATTTTACTGACTACAAATTTAGTTAATTAATATTCAATGCTAATTTAATTTATATCCGTGAACTTAACCGTTGTAATTAATTAATTAAAAATATTTATAAAACTTCATTTTGCAAATTCAAATAATTGTTTAAAAATTACATCTAATAAAATAAATATTTAACTTTGACATTTGAATTTGTTGGTGAATTATTAATAGAATTTTGCTTAACTTTGTTTTAAAACTAATTACTAACAGATAACTGCATTTATACGAGGTAGCTTCAAAAAGTTCCCGAAATTGGCTTATTACTCAAAGGTATATGTACAATTGACAAATCGAGCAACGTGTCCTTCGGCAACCACACACTTTTGCCAATGCTGGTATAGTTGTTGAAAACATTCTTGAAAGTCATCTTGTGACAGTGCCTGCAACACAGATGTCACATTCTTGAAGTGGCATCTTTCAACTGGGGGAAGAGATAGAAATTGCACGAGGTCTGCACAGTGTTAGGGCTGTTTCACACTATGACCGACTGGGCCGACCGGTCCGACTCCTAGTCGTATTGCCATGGCAACAGCAGTCGGTCGACCGACTGGTCGTTCCAGTCGGACAGATTTAAAAAGTTAAATATTTGTAGTCGCGTCGGAGCAGTCGGTGAGCTACAGCCAATGAGAGCTTCGAAGCTATAACCAATCAGAGTTTAGATTTATCCGAAGTTAGAAAATGGCGGAAGGTAAAGTTTTCTCGGAAGCTTTAATAAACGAAGTCAGAAAATATCCATGGCTTTATGATATTCGGCGAGCCGATTATAAAGGCGACATTGAAAAAAATAATTGGTTAGAGTAAAGCGAAAGGTATCCAGCTAAAAAATAGTCTTAAACTTCATATTAACGAATAGACGTAGACATATCTAAATGTAATTTGATACGCTGAATCGATTGGTATTAAAAAAAATTACTTACGATCAACCGTTTAAAAGTTACGAACGATTTTTTATTTCCGTCTATTTGCTTCGTTTAAGAACAACTTTATTAAGAAATACGCAGGCACTCATCGATATTAACAAAACGAATTACTTTAATTCACCATAATACATTTCATTTACAAGAGAAAGCAACATTAAAAATGCTAAAATGGTGTCGTTAGCCCGCGAACACGCGTACACACGACAACCTTTCAATGACGGCCATGTTTTCTGTTTAAAATTGAAAAACTTACCACGATTGGCTAGTGTTCTGACCTGTAAGACGCGTTCCGATTGGTCCTTACGAGTCGGCCACCGACATAATCGTACTCAGTGTGAATTCTTTTACTACTAGTCGGTCCGATTATAGGATCGGTCGGGTCGGACCGGTCGGACCAGTCGGTGGCAGTGTGAAACAGCCCTTAGCTAACGCAGTGCATCTTCAATTGATCATGCAGGATGGAATGACAACTTCCAACCGAAATTCCTGCTGTCTTGGCAATCTGCTCAATTGACCGCTGGCTGTCTGACCTCGCAATCTCACACATACAACCAACGCTCTCTCGTCGGACGTTGATGTCAACAGATGACCACTTCACAAATCAACAGCGATATACTCTCATCCCTCAAGAAAGTGATTTTGCCAGCCATAAACTTGAGAATGCTTTGTGGAAGATTCAACATAGGCATCCTGAAGCATCTTCAAGGTCTCAGAAGGTTGTTTTTCCCCCAATAACACACAAAATTCGGTATTTGCATGGTCTTCCACAGACATTTTTGTCAGACTCCGTTTCACAACGTCTCATAGTAAACGGCCTTCAGCGAATGGATTCTGTTATCTTTGCAGTGAGTTTGGACTTGTTTGAACATATTTCTCTATTCCCGACACGTTTTAGCTAAGACATGCATTACATGTTCCCTTTTTCATCACCTTTAATTGACGAACCCAGCATAATTCCATGTACTTTTTGAAGCTACTCCGTATAAGTGCCAAATGTAAATTTTTTACATAAAATTGAATAAAAACTGATTTATCAATGTGTGGATTTAAAATGCAACATATAAAGCTTTAAAAAGAAAATAAAAAAATAGTTATAGAATAGTCTGTTCATATTATCCTACATTTCAAAAATTTTTTATCGATTACTTAGGAAGATATAGGATTTTCCAAAATGAAAATAATAGTAATTTAAAATGGTAGCAAAGTTAATTATTACCTGAGAAGTATGCAACATACAATAATTGAGAGATTAACTGTCAGAGTTTCATCTCCTATTTGCATTCAAATGTCTTGCCTTCTACCTCTAGGAAATGCTATAAACAAAAATGGTGACTCCGTAACAGATTTTTGTGTTCTGCAGTTTGCAAAATTAGAATCATTTATCAACTGTGACAAATGAGTAATTGATTGAGCATGCAGGAGATATAGAATTGTGGCTGCTTTGGGAAGAATGACAACAGATATGCTGTAGTGAATATAGGAAGAATTTGAGTATTGGTTGGATGTGTGCCACGTGACACGAGGTGCGCACATTGAGAAATTGTAACGGGCAAATGTAAAACTTGGACAGTTTACCAATGTTTTAATGTACATTATAATGTTCTCTGATAATAATTAACATAATTACAATAATTTAAAATGATAGCATTCTTTTTGAAAGACACTGTATTTAATTTTTACATAACAATTATTGAACTTTCAACTATATTTTTTTATAGGAAAATAGAGAAAAAATCAAAGCGACATTGCAAGACATACTTAGTCAACGATACTATCAAGATGCATTTTTTAATTTACCGAATCCTTTAAATCCTTGCTATAGATTTTCTAAAATTAGGTAAGATAAAATACTTGGATTTCTACAGAAATTCAGTTTTTTTTTTTTTCAATTATATTTTGGTTTTCAGGGTAGAAAAATGCCACCTTATGGATTCAAAAATGAAACCAATGTATATTGCTTTTGAAAATTTTGATAAAAATGGACAAGATATATTTATTATATATAAAAATGGAGATGGTAAATTCTTCAAATTAAAATAATAATAATAATAATAATACCTTGTTCTTATTTCTTTTAATTTATTAAATATTGTTATAGATCTCAGACAGGATATGTTAACACTTCAAATGATACAAATTATGGATACATTATGGAAGAATGAAGGACTTGATTTAAGGTGTGTGACTTAATATATTATGATATAGTTTGTATTAGTAATGTTTGACATATTTAATCAAAGAAATTGCAGTAAAATAGTTTTGATTATTGATTTCTTTTAATAACTTTCTCTGCCCTGCCTAGTAAATCAAATGAATTATTAAATTTATTAATCAAAAAGCATATCAATAAATACCATAAATTGTTACTTATACTTTAGGTTACAATTTGTTCAAAGAGTTGATTTATTATCATTATCATCATCATCAAATATGCACACTTGAGAAAATTTTCACATAATGATAATCAATGTAGGACCACGAAAAATTGGTTAATAAATAAACTATAAAAGAAGGGTATATACAGAGTTTCTGAAAAGCTACTGTGCAGTGAAAAAGGTTATATAAAAGTAAAGTTTTATATACAATATTGCAGTTTCTCCTACAGCATAATCTCTCATATTCCATGAAAGATTACGCAATCAGAAAAGAAGTCTTCAAAAACTGTAGTCTTAAAGCCAGAACATTTGCGAGCAAGTAGTAATGTTGTCTACTAAAAAGTGGAAATGCGGGACGTATGGCTAACAGGTTTTGTACACAATACCGTACTTTAATGCGAAAAGTGAAAAGTTACTGCGCAGTGAGAACTTTTCAGACACCCTGTATTTCATGAATAACTGTATAAAATCATTAAAAATACAGGGAAAAAATTAATAAGGAACAAAACTTAATTATTATTAACAAGCTATTAATCATAATACAGAATATACTTAAATGGGGCAAGAATATAAACGTAGTGTTAGTATTTTTTATATTGTCATTTTGTTTTAGCACAGAACTATGAATTTATGAATAATTTTGTTATGAACTAACATTTTAATAGAACAAACTTTAACAAGTTTTTAAATTTAGTTGTCATAAATTTTCAGTAGGAGAAGCTTGTGATGAGCATGCTATATACATTTTCGCAAGAGGAAAATAATAGTTTTATATTTAATTTTAGGATGACACCTTATCGATGCATTTCCACCGACTATAAAACGGGATTAATTGAAGTAGTTTTGAATGCCGAAACTATTGCAAATATACAGAAAGAAAAGGGTTTTACGGCGGCATCGGCTTTTAAAAAGGGTTCTTTGCTATCTTGGTTAAAAGATCATAATCCAGATGAGAAAAGGTTAGAACTTAATTTTTAAAGTTATTTCAATGTAGCACTTTCATTAAATATGCATTTTCCTATAGCCTCTCTAAAGCTATTGAAGAGTTTACTGCTTCATGTGCTGGTTATAGTGTTGCAACTTATGTACTTGGTGTGGCAGATAGACATAGTGATAATATCATGGTTAAAACAAATGGCCAGGTAAATATATTTTTAAATTTACTTTTATATAATTATTATTATATTATAATTTATATTGGTGAAAACACACTCTTGTTCAAAAAAAAATAAGCATAACCATTAATTCGGGCTTTATCTCAGGAACTATTGATAAAAAAACAGCAGAACATTAATTTTTGCTTTTCTATTGTTTTGTAGCATATAATCTAAATTACAACAAGCCAAAAACAATAAAAAGTACTAGGAATTGTTGTTAATCTTTTTGCATACAAAATGACTAATATGGTGTGTGGTTGCCACCCACAAACACACACATGCTGCATAGCAATTGCTCATGCTGGTTATAATGTTGTTTATTAGGTGTATTGGGAGCAAAGTCTATTCTTGAATAAAAGCATCTTGAACCTCAAATTGTCTCACTAGAGCATCCCACATATTCCATGGGACTTAAATTAGGACATCTTGCCAGCCATTCTATGCAATGAATATCTTCATTACATTACATACTCGTCAATGACTTTGTTGACAATCTTTATTGTTGACAAAAATGAAATCTGCACCTGTAGCACTTTGGAAAAGTCTTGTTTGGGGGTTCCAAAACTTTTTCTCTCTACCTTCTTACAGTCAATGACACTCCCCATGCAAAGATATGGAGTGCACATGGCCATTAAATTCCACCACATGCAAAATGGTCTCTTTCCACAATGTTCATTAGACTATATCTGGTTCCCACTCTCTCCAGTTCTGTTCTAATCTGATGAATCATTCTGTAGACTATACCTGGACTTCTATTTATGGATTAGATGATTAAGCTGATTTTTTAGACATGGGTATATTAATAAAAGAAATAGTAAAAAAATAAAAGTGTTTCAAATATTTTTTTATAAAATTAAAAAACAATGAGATAAAAAAAAAGATGTCTATATACAGGGTGCGGCATCAAAATCTGGACAAAATTTAATTTCAAATTCCCGCCGTTCTATACCACCGGTAGATGTCGTGTTTGGCATTCAAATAGCTTGACACATGTACTAAACCATCATAACCTCAAAACAGTCACAATGTTGAAACCAAGTGTGGAGTATAACTGAAGAGCCATGATTATTGAAAGTGTTCACATTGGGTGCTCAGCAACAGAAATCATTTGGTTCTTTGGGTACCTGAGATCGACTGTATATGATGTCATCGCAAAGTACAATAAATCGGAGAAGTCCAACAAAGGTTTTACAACACTGGTAGGAAAACTCACTCAAAGGAGCGCATTGTCAGGATGTCCGAAATCATTCAATGGGCTCAGGAGCTGATTTTTGAGGATCCAGATCAGTTGATCTGAAAATTGTCATTGGTTGTTGGTGTGAGCAAGCAAACTATGCGCAGAATCATCGAGGAGGAATTATGCTACAAGTCTTACACAATTAAAGTGAGACAGATGATTTCTGAAGCCACCAGGACAAAGCGAGTTGAACACTGTAACCTGCTTTTGTGTTCCTTAAAGAAACAATGCTGCCGGACGACTCAATTTTTTTTCTGACAAAAAATCTTTACTGTCAATGAGAAAATCAATCAAAGGAGTGACTGCTGGCTCACCCACTACCCTGAAGATGTCCCCATTATTGCAAGAACAAAATTTCCAGAGAATGTTCATGTGCTAGGTGTTGTGTCTAGTGAGGGTGATGTCATGCCACCGTATTTCTTTAACAAAGGGGAAAATGTCACAAAAGAAGTTTGCGTGTTTTGAGAAATGTAGTGGATGGAAACCGTTGTCATCTAGAAAGCCATATGTTTTCCAATAGGATTGTGTGCCCGCCCACATAAGTCATTCGGTGCAAAATTGGTTGTTGGACAATGTCGACATGTTTTGGTTGAACAAATTCTGGCCTCCCAACAGCCCAGATTTGAATCCTTTGGACTTCTATGTATGGAGCATAGTTGAAAGGGTCATGAACAAGTCCAGAAATCCAAATGTCGCATCACTGAGAGCCGCTATTGATGCAGCATTCGCCAATTTGGACAGTGACACATTAAAGCGCACCTGCGCATGCTTCAGACCAAGAATAGAAGCTGATGGTTTAGTACATGTGTCATTGAAGCAGGAGAACGATAGATTGAGTAAATGTATTCTTTATGACCTTACAATGTGGTTAAAAAAATCTGTAAATCTTTTCATTCTTGCAATAAAAAATACGTTTGGAAAAAATTGTAATTTGTCCGGATTTTGGTGCCACACCCTGTATGTGAGTATACAATACTCATTCCCTTTCAAAAATAAATTCAATATCATTGACTATATTTATGTTTATTCCTTTTGAAGCCTTGTGTGTCATCAAAATATTACATCGAGTTAAAATAATAAAAAATATACTTATTATTCTTGTATTTATCTAACTTGATGATATTAGTATAATTTGCATTTCATTAAATTATGATAATTTTCAGTCGTCATAAAAATATGGTAAACTGTATCTATTTCTGTTTTGATAATTCAATGCAGGTATGAGATTATTTTTTGTTGTATATTTCAACTTTTTATGCTTTCTTGTATTTTATACATCTACAAAAGATATATATAAAATCATAATCTTATAAATTAAGTTAAAAAAATTTCAATTTCTTGAATCTATCCTTTTATTATAATTATTTGAAATCCATCACTGAGAACAAAACAAAGAAAATACTCTTCCTTGCTAAAAACTTTAGATTTTTATTGAAAATTAAACTATGATGAAATATTTCTCATAACCATTAATTATTACATTACACCTTAAATTACTTTATAGAAGTAATCCAAAAATTTTTTATGTATTTTATGCCATTTTTATAATTTTTCTGTTCACCCATATCATACTGAAGAATAAGCTACTGTATATACTAGTTAAGCTCAAGTTTCTAAAGTTACATTGCAAGAAAAAAACTAAAAGGATAATAATACAAAACCATTATATTTTTATAGTTGCAAATTAGTTTTTTTTATATTTAAAATGCCGGAGAAGTGATGAGTAGACTTGTGCCTTATCTTAAGATACATATAGGATGTAAACAATATTAATGATTATTACTGACTGACTGACTGGTAACTTTTTCATTCTGATGTTTGATTCTGAGAATGAGAGCAACATTTGGAATATTTATATTTGTATATATCTGTAGCTACATTTAATTAATTAATAATTTTAGCTTTTTCATTAGCAATGAATAATAACAAAACAAAGATATATCTGAACAATATGTTAACTTTTTGAAATCAAAATGTATTATTTAACATATATTTTGCTATATCCTATGTAACTAATGAGAAAGGGCTTGGTTCTGATGGGATAAGGCAATGCAACATGAACAGTCTATTAAGGAGAAGTGCCTACTGAGAGGACTTTCTAAGAGAAAACGGGCCCCTATGTAGGTGTTATACATGTGAAGAAAACCAAGAAAACTCCACATGGCCTATCTATTGGTTAGGTGACCAACTACTAATGGGTCTAAAGAGAGATCTGATACAAGTTTATAGCAAACATGAAAAAAATTCAATAAAATATGTATTCATATCAATACAATAAATTTTTATTTCAGCTCTTTCATATCGATTTTGGTCACATTATGGGTAACTTCAAAGAAAAGTTTGGAATTAAAAGAGAAAGAGTTCCTTTTGTATTAACGCACGATTTTGTTCATGTAATTACAAGAGGCCATAATCAAAAAGCACAAGAATTTAACTGGTGAGTATGAAATTTATATACGTTTAAAAAGGATCATTTTTATTTTTAATTTATTTCTTGCAGTTTTCAGCAACAATGTGAAAAAGCATTTACAATTTTACGTAAAAATGGATCATTAATTATATCACTGTTTGCAATGATGTTGTCGACCGGAATACCCGAATTAACTTGTGAAAAGGATTTGACTTACCTCACAGATACTCTTGTGTTAGATCTGTCAGAAGTCGATGCCTTGCGCCATTTTCGTCTAAAATTCGAAGAAGCATTACGTAACAGTTGGAAAACAAGTGTAAACTGGCTAGCTCATAATTTGGCAAAGGACAATAAGATGAATGACTAGGAATGCATGTTTTAAAGAATTAAAAGAGCTATCAAAATTGTACAAATAACAATCATTTTGTGGATATATCACATTAAATGTTATACAAATATTTTATAAAAAAGATTGTATATTAAATTATAAAACCAAATGGCATTTTGTACATAGTACAATAAATTAAAGCGCTCAAGATAAATGTGGAAAAATGTTGTATAAATATAAATATTTTATTAAATTAATTTTACTGGTATTTAATTTTAATGTTACTGTCCAAATGTAAAAATATTTAAATGTTTTATTGCACAAGATTGTATAATAAAACTTTTTATTCTTTGCCTTGCTTATATCTTTCCAAAATATTTAAGGCCGTTTTACAGCAAATAATTTATGTATACTGAAACATGAAAGTTTGTTTTTCTACGTAGAGGCATGAATTACTTGCTGGACAGGATAAATTTTTTGTTTCCACAATTCCACACTTAATTTGTACAGGTCAGTATCTACAGTAGTTTGATTATGATAAGCATTACTTGAATCTAAAATCTGAAAATAAAAAACTTGATAAAGTGATTTATAAAATAATTTCCATAATATAAGCTTTATCACCAATTTTCCAGCAATTCTTAATTCAGAAAAAAAAAATGTTATAGGGCACTTATAGTCTGATCATCACTTTTCATAACTACCAGACTTACTGAATGGCATGGTATTGTGTCTGACTTTTAGCTCATTTTCTTTAAATATTGTTTTAGATGCCAAAACTAGAGATAAATTAAATTTCAGTGGTATAAAACTTATATTAAGCTTAAGTGTGGACTAGTATATATATAGTAAACAACTATCCAATATATTCACTGCTTGCCTCCAGCCAAATTTATTTGCATCTAATTAGTTATTAGCCTTAATAGAGTCTGCCAAACAATTGCTGGATTATCTCAATCTATAATTTACTCAATAGTTTATCCTGTCATCCATATACCAGTGATCCGCAACCTTTTTCTACTTGCGGCACACCCGTGACTCAACACGGCACTCCAAAATATTATTTCCCTCAAAAACGTACGATATGATACTATTAATAGAATCACGTAATGCCACTAACCTATTATTATTATTAAACAGACATCAACACCTGTGAGCAAATTTATTTTACATATAATTTCTTAGAATACATAAAAATGCATGTTTGTAATAAAGAATAAACAATCATCATCTTATTTCATGAGTGCTGCAGCAGAGAATGAAATACAAGCATAAGAAACACAACTATAATAAAAATATATAAATAAAACTTGAAATTAACAGAATATGTAAAAGTTCACGTCACACCTTTCACCATGTGATGGCACACCAATGTGCCAAGACACACCGGTTGCAGAACACTGTTATATACTATAGTATGAGACCTCAGTTGATCCATAAATATGTTAATTTGGTAAACAACCAAACATGCTGGAAAATTGGTGGTTGATCTATATTACATAAAAATGCTAAGTATTTCAATGTTAAGACTGACAGGAATGTCTTGGCCCTCTATCAAAAACAAGTTTTTTGATTTTGGAATGTCTATTAAGAACCATTAAGAGTTTGAGGTTACATTTTAAGAGTTCAAAGAACTTCCAAACACACTGTAAATTAGACTTACTTCCACCCTGAACCGAACAGTGCTAATGTTTCTTCTCTATCTTTCTTTCCTCACTAACGTTTTCGAACCTCTGGTTCTTCTTCAGGTGAACAGACAAGTTATTCAATTGCAAGAATCTTTCAAAAAAAAAAGAATTCCGAAAGCTCTACGTAAACACGTGCCGTCTTCGTCATTCTGCGCGTGTGCAGTTGATGGAAGAATAGCTTTACGTTATCCCGTATCATAGACCAGCGTTTGCCAGGCCACCGATAATGATAATTCTTCTTTGCTATTGATACATTTTTCCTCCTTTGCCATTTTATGTATCCATATCGCTTCCATCCATCTTAAATGGTGCAGCCGCTGCGTCGTTTGTATTATTTTCGCCTCGTTAAAAAATGGCTCTATCTCCAGGTCTGTAGCGTACTGCGCTAGTGCGATTGTATATCTGTTATGTGCGATGTCCGCTTTATGCTCCTTAACCCTCACATTCAGTGATCTTTTCGTGGCTCTTACGTATACCAGCTCTTTATTCCATCTATGATCTTTCATAGGGATTGTGTACACTCCAGCCAATTTGCCCTGCTGGGGAGGCATCCTCCCGTTATTCAGCATGTTAAAAATAGTAGGACATCTTCTATATATGATGGTGACTTGTCTTCTTTTGGCAATCTCTTTGTATAAATTTTGTAAGTATGGATTGTATGTAACTATTATCTTGTCCTTATTCAAGCTATCTTGTTGCCTTTGCACCTCTGGTTCGAATTACAAGAAAAAGAATGTATTCCATACTATCAGAGCTTTGTAAAATCGAGAATCAGCTATTCAACATCAACCCTGGTCTGTTAAAGCAAGAAAACAGCAAAATAGTTCCGCAATATGATTATATTAATGCCAAATATAAGGAGAAATACCGTAGAAAGCTACAGTGGATCCTGAAATTTCAAATGCCTAGGGTAAAGAAGCACCCTACCTTCCCATTCGTTGTATGGGATGACATAGAAGTGCCTGACTTCGTATTTAAAGTGTTGGAGTATGGTCCGAAATTTGCCTCACCTCCACCTCCTACTGGACCTCTAGAGTATATTCCCGAAATGGAAGAACTTATACAAGGCCTTCCGGATAGAAGGAAAGAGTTTTATAGATGGTTAGCTGTGCAAAAAGTACTAAAGGCGAGAAATGGGATAGAAGCAGAGCAATTAAGAATGAATATAGTTAAGACACGTGGATGGATGAGGAAGAATAAAATCACTCTAGTTAGGGCAGACAAGACCAAAGCAATGGTAATTATGAAGCAGCAGACGTATGAGAAGTTGCTGGTGGATTACATCAACCTGACACAATGCGAGAAAGTGGAGAATAATAACGTAGAAAAGCTACAAACTAGAGTAAAGAGATTTGCTAAAACCAAGTTGGCTAAGAGGCTAGATATTAAGAACATTGTCTTGGACTCTCCGGACGCTCCTAGACTATTTGGCTTCACCAAAACACACAAGCAGGGCATACAGATTTGTTCGGTAGTGGATAAGACTCGCGCGCCAACGAGAAAACTGGAAGATGTTATGCACGCAATAATAGCGCCACATCTAGAAGATTACGAGTTTAATATATCTGACAGCTTAGAGCTCATAACTATCCTCAAACAGATGGACACCGCACCAGTGTATCTCACAGTGCTGGATTTTAAATCTATGTACCCTTCCGTACTCCTTTCACCTACCTTCTGTGCTCTAAGAGATCTATTACTAAAAATAGTAGAGGATAGTGACCATCATTAGCAAATTTTGGAGTTAGCACATCTATTATGCTACAACTCGTTATTCCAGTTTAAAGGGAAAGTATACCAACAACGAAGAGGCGTACCAATGGGGAGCCCTATAGCAGGAGATTTATGTGAAATGGTGGTTAAACTCCTTGAGCAAAAAGTTCTTCCTGACCAGCTCCACATCATTATTATCTACAAGAGATACGTAGATGATATACTCATACTATGGAAAAGTAAACCAGATATGGTGACATTCATGGCCCAGTTTAATAATAACGCCTATGGCTTAACTCTGGGTATAGAACAGGAGAGCTACACCCAGGTACATTTTCTCGACGTGAACATCACCATTAAAGGATCAGCCATCTGCACGGAAGTATATAAAAAACCGCAACTAGATCAATTATATATCCCTGCACAGTCATGTGATCCAATGAAGTATAAGATAGCTGCATTTAATAGCTTAGTCAAAAGGGCGTACACCCACTCATCTACACCACAGGCACTTATGAATGAGATCAACACGATTAACACTATTGCTGAACGGCATGGATATAATAATCTGGTGGTGGCACTATGCAGGAAAACCTTTCACCCCCTAGGGGTGAAGAAAACAAAGGTGCAAAGGCAACAAGATAGTTTGAATAAGGACAAGATAATACTGTAGTTACATACAATCTGTACTTACAAAATTTATACAAAGAGATCGCCAAAAGAAGACAAGTCACCATCATATATAGAAGATGTCCTACTATTTTTAACATGCTGAGTAACGGGAAGGATGCCCCCCAGCAGGGCAAATTAGCTGGAGTGTACGCAATCTCTATGAAAGATCATAGATGGAATAAAGAGCTGGTATACATAGGGGCCACGAAAAGATCACTGGATGTGAGGGTTAAGGAGCATAAAACAGACATCGCACATAACAGATATACAACTGCACTAGCGCAGTACGCTATTGACCCGGAGATAGAGCCATTTTTTAACAAGGCTAAAATAATACAAACGACGCAGCGGCCGCACCATTTAAGATGGATGGAAGCGATATGGATACATAAAATGGCAAAGGAGGAAAAATGTATCAATAGCAAAGAAGAATTATCGGTTAATGTTACCCTAGGATCCAAAATGGCGGCCGGGAAAATTTTTCCCTACTTCGGAGACTGCGACGGGGAAAAAATTTTCCCCTGCATTCAAGATGGCCGCGGTTCCGGCTGCCTTCTTGAATTTCTCTGCAGACTCCGCGGATTTTTTAGCCGAAATAAACAATAAAAAACAACAAAAAGAGGAGTTTTTTACTCACTTTTCGATTGTTCGATATTCTGAGTATGATCTCCTGTTTGGGGGTCGACGAAATTTTTCAAATGGTTGACTGTTCTATGTTCGACCGCTACTCCTTCTATGTCGTCAATGTGCATATATCCTTTCCATTCGTCCGTTATTATCGTACTGCCGGAATTCACTTATTTACAAACGATCCAATTCACAGTGTTTTCTGATCTGTCGTTCACCTGACATATGAAGCATTTCTTATCTTCATCGCAATGAATGCAAACGGACTCGGTCGGCTGTATGCTTAATTTTACAGCAAAATTTGATGCATTATCGATACGGAGGAGGCAAACCTAGCTCCAAAAAGTCGTCTTCCATTAACTTGTAGAAATCACGGGAAGTGCATCTCGACCAAAATTCGTCGTTGCAACTCAAATCGGCAAAACTAGTCATTATCGAACAATTGGCAATAAACTAAACGCGGGGAGGTAAGGAGAGGAAAAAAACACGGTCTTTCCTTAATTTCTGATTACTTGGTTCTCTAACTTTTAGGATTAAATTGTAATAAAAGAAATAACAATACTTACTAATACTGGAGGAATTAATAATAATAAATATTCACTGATAGCAATTTGTGTGCAAATGAAATATCGTTACGAAAAAAAAAAAAAACACAGCAATTAATCCAATACGCAATTCGTTGCAACACAGCAGTAAACGATTCCAACAGGAAACTAGTCGATTTGCATAAAATTGCCCAGAAATGAACAGAAATCACGTCGCAGGTCATGCATTTGCACATTCGTTCGTAACACCCCTACGAATTTCCCGCCGATTTTACTCTCGCACGACGTCACGAAAAGGCTCCCTCTACCGTTGCAAATTTACACAATACTGTCTCCGTTTCGAGGTTACAGAATACTCGGCAACGTCGAACGCAGGGTAGAAACCGAACAGGGAAAAAATCCCCACGTCGTCAACGTCTCGACTCTAGGGATAAATTTTCCCCCGTCGCAGTCTCCAAAGTAGGGAAAAATTTCCCCGGCCACCATTTTGGATCCTAACGTAACATTAACCGAATTATCATTATCGGTGGCCTGGCAAACGCTGGTCTATGATACGGGATAACGTAAAGCTATTCTTCCATCAACTGCACACGCGCAGAATGACGAAGACGGCACGTGTTTACGTAGAGCTTTCGGAATTCTTTTTTTTTTGAAAGATTCTTGCAATCGAATAACTTGTCTGTTCACCTGAAGAAGAACCAGAGGTTCGAAAACGTTAGTGAGGAAAGAAAGATAGAGAAGAAACATTAGCACTGTTCAGTTCAGGGTGGAAGTAAATTTTAAGAGTTGTACTGTACATCAGAATAGTTCTTAGAATGTTTTTTTGACAGCTTTTATTTCTAGTTTATGAATTCTTTTGCTGTTATGGAATATGACAATTTCCAAAATTAAATTTAGGTTGCGATTGTTGTTTCGGCCTATTTATTATGATATAGAATTTTAATTGTCTATGATATTAATTTTCTATTCTATTTAATAGCAAAATAATTTGGTTGTATAGCTATAATAATTATGATTATCCTTTTGATTTTCATATGCTTAATAAAAATCATTTTTACAAGAATTATTTCAAATAACAACTTGGTTTTTAATATTTACCTTATTTGTTGGTTTACAGAGTAATCTGCGCATCATAAGATCTTGACGAGCACATAAAGCATGACGATAAGGCCCGAGATTATATAACACGTTACTCCTTTCTTGTTTGTTTGCACTAATACTGACATGGAAGGCTGCTATTGGATGTTCCATTTTAATGTCTTTTAAAGTAGAACTATCTTCTCTATTTTCTTCGGATACATCTAAACAGGATAATATTAACAGCATATGTTTTAGAGGCAATGAAAATGTTAACAAAATTGTTTTATAATTATTTTACTTACCAGTTTTTTCTTTGTCAATTTGTTTTTGACAATAATCTAGAATCTTAGCTGTCATATCTGGCCCAATTAGATTTTGTGAAAAACCTATTTGTGACAAAATTTTGGCTGTTGTAAATCTCTTTCGAGCATTACCAGGAACAAAATCTTTTGTTTTATTCTGTAAACTATCCCAATCAACTTCGAGTGTATCAAATATTCCTGTAAATAGATTTAATTACTGATATTCCATTCATATAAACTTGAATTTAAATACAATGAAGCATCAAAAATCTAATATTCATTTTTAATGGTTAATCTAATCCTTTTAATGGTAACTTCATTGTTGATGATTTTTCAGCCTTGCAATGTTGATATAATAATTCATTCAAAATTCATAATTTTTTTTTAGTTTTGAAATTATGATTAGTGTGTTTTTATTTAAATATAGTGATTCTGTAAATTATATTTTGACTCTTTTTAAGTATTCCTACATTCCTTGTGAAATATTGGCTTGAATTTAGAACACCTAAACTTGAATTTCAGTGTATTTGGAATTTATAGTACTTAAAATGATAATATATTTGAAAATCCGGATGGCATTCAGCCCCAATTAGTCTACATTTTCAATGCTTCACTATATTTATTAAAATTCATTTTATACATAATGCTATATTAAAAACTAAAACTTTTAAATTCTCAATATATAAGAAATTTTAAAGATAAGTAAGTAAAGTTTCTTGTAATAGGATATACCTGTTACAAAGAGGGAGAATCAGTTGATACCAACATAGCTGATAACATAAAATGTCAATATATTGCAATTAACATCTAATTTGTTCAACATTGTAAACATATATGTAATATGATATAAGATCTCAATTATAACTACAAAAATTTTTCAAATTATATCAATTATTATCAATTACAGTTTTTACCACGTACAAAATACTTAGTTAGTATTTTCATTGTTGATCTTGTTCGTCGCACGGATGTTGTATCTATTTCGTAACACTAGTGTCTCACTATAAAACGAAACTTATAATTTTTGGTAAGAAACACAACATCTAGGATAGCACTAATCGGAGAGATAATTATTATTATTGAATTATCTTCTTTTTGTTAAGTCTTAGCTAGATGAGAGAAATTTAATAGTAAAAAACAAATTCTTAAACATATATCTGTTGCTATATAATTGTCCTGAAATTATATACCACACAAGATTTTGGCAGATTATAACAATCTTAAGAATCTTAAGATTGATATATTTCTCCTGAATTCTGCCTATTATGAACTTGATATAATGACTTTGGTGGAATACTTGATATTTTTTACAATTTCCTGAATTAGAAAAAAACTTTAATAAGGAATATCATAAGGAATAATTGGTGTAGACCAAATCTGTTCTAATTTTTTCTATTACCATAGTTTTAGCATTTAAACATTCAAATAACTATTATTTCTTCTTTCCAGCCATAATCAGGTCTATGATGTCGATCAATTCCTTCTCAAAAAAATCACTCAATTGAATTACTTTATCTAGATTAATATCATATGTATATTTTATGTTGTCTTTAATATAATAATCATCTTTTATAATAATTCTATTCCCATTATGTTTTTCTTCTTTAATTATTGCTAATAATTTTTTTCTCCTCATTCTAGATCTCATGCATAAATCTGAAGTAAGTATTATTTTTTCCTTCACTTTATTATTGAAGTCGTCTTTCTTTTTCCAGAATTCTTTAATAATCAGGTTTCTATCATATAAGGAACCTAATAATATTTTCACTACAGGTTTGATTTCACTGTTGGTTAATCTAACCAATCTTTCTATGAGACTATTAGTTATTCCCAAGTCCTTTTTTATAAACTGATTAATTTCTTTTACATGATCGGTCGAGTTGAACAGAAAATTTATAACTATAATATTATTATTATTTCTCACGTTAACCAGTTGGTCTATTTCGAATTCTAACATACCTTCTAATTGGCAATTATTATTGGATATTTCCTCTAATTCTTCTACTTTTTGGGATAATTTTGACAATTCTCCATGAAAATATTTATTTTCTTCTTTCAAAACAATGACTTTTGTTTTAATTCTTTGTAGTTCCAAATGAAGCAGTGTAAACTTATCTTGAATTAGCTTGTATATTGATTTCAATGTAAATTGTGACTCTTCCCGAACTTGTGGCCCTAAATCTCTTGAAGTTTTGAAGTAGTAATCATAAATTTTCGTAGCTCTCGAGGTCATAGGACTATTTTTATTAAAAACATTCTCTAATTGATAATAATCTTCACTAGTTGTATCACTCAATTGCCTTTTTCCCCCTTTTCTTTAAGATTATTCTTGCGAGGTCTGCCATGCCCCCTTCTTTGCATATATCCTTGACTAATTTGTTAAGGAGATTGAGGGAAAGGGCCTGGATTGGACTCAGTTCCAGCAATTATTAATAAACACATAATTAAAATCAAGGAAAGTGTATTCACAAATATCCACTTCTTTAAAATTGTCATATTTTGGCTTCTTGTGGCTTTCCAATTCACTCAAAACACAATTATCAAGCTTCACTAAAAGTTCACCCGTACCTCCAACAGCTAGTACACACCCCCCAATTTTAAAGATAAAACAATGTTAAATATATCAATGATAAGACTGATAGGCATGTGAATCTTTAGTTTGTTTAATTTTTGACTTGCATAAATATACATTTCACAAATAAAATCCATACATCATTTTTAAATTATAAACTATATCGATATTTAAAATATCCTATAAATATCAACAAATTCATTTTTTATTATTAATATTTATTTTTTAAAGTCAAATATCTAGATTATAGTGAGTCAGAATTGAGCCTGTCTTTGTAAAATCATTCATAACTATAATATAAATACATGGTCAGAGATGGTGATAAGAGAAAATAATTGAAAATAGTGAAATTATATATTTTTCTCACGCTCAAAATATTAAACATTGCAAAATAGCAAATACAAAATTTAATATAACTTAAAAATGTAAAAGATATTATTTTAATAATTTTTCCTTTCTTTTTTTTTTTTAAAAAAAAAATCTGCATTAAAATCTATTTTAATGATTTTTCAAGTGTAGTGCTACCACCCTAATAAGTATTGTAAATAAATGTTTAATTTTCGGGTTCCGTTTTATTTTGTATCGTGTTACGGATCCAATTATGTATAGTTTCCGTTTTATGTCGGGAAATCACATTTTATTTTGGTGTAGTCTATGTGCTCACTGATTGGGTGAGGTTTTGTAAACGTATGAATGACGTGCGATACATTGGCGGGGGTATAAATTGAGGGTTTGCTGTCAGGAAAGGACTTTTTTCCTTCGGGTTTTCGTCCTCGATAATCACCTGGATCAAATGTTGGAACATAGGCTACAAGACAGAAGGGGATTCATCACCAGCGTAAGGATCTAGTGAGAGAGAACTGTTGAAGAGGTGCTAATTGCCAATCCATTTCCATCAAGGTGGATAATTGTAATACGAAAGAAAGGGAAGTGCCGTAAATAAAAACAGACAAGGAAGGACAATTGTGAGGTTTTATTTTTTTGTTATTTTCGTGACAAACCGTGATAACATACCCACACGTGAAATCGTTGGTCTAATTGTATGTGGGACAAAAAAAAAAAAAAAAAACTAAAGAAGGTTTAGGATTACACAACCACGAGGTTTGTTTAATGTAAATAGATTATAACTTCCTGTATGTATACGCGTTTTTATTTTTATTACTATTTTTGATTATACGGTACACTTGTAAGGATACCTGACCTGTCTGGTATCAAGACCAATTCCCTTTGTTGTTAATTACACAGAATAAAGAATATTTGTCTTCTTCGAAGAAAAGTTCTCGCGAAGTCCTTGTTTCTCTGTTTTCTCACCCAAAAACCCTTATTACTTAGCATACCACGGTATATTAGGGTAGAACACAAGCATTTTTGACGTTAGCAAAATATCTTACCACATTTTTCTCCTATTTCCGATAATTTAGAATCACCTTCATCCTGTTCACCCAAGATAGCATCTAATTCTTCATCACTAATAGGGTCATAATCAACAGCTTCTTCCAAAGTCATTTGGCTTGCATCTATAGTAAATATTAGATTAATAAGCAATTGCATAAATTATTCTAAATGAGAAATGGATTAATACAGGTTATAATAAATTTATTAGAAATAAATATTTGAAATATTTTAAAATAAACATTTAATGCACAATTCTCCGAAGATCTTTTATTTAATGTTCAATTTTTAATCAACATTTTTTTTTTTTACAAATATAATTCCATTTAAAATATCACTAAAATAAAAGTACTAAATAAATTTTTTGTATTGGAACAATATTCTCAATTAACAATTTATAATTCACACAAAAACTTAAAAAAATTTTTTGTCATCTTCATTACAATGCTAATACAGTAGAGTGTCATTTATCTGAATCACTTGGGGACTGGGGTCGTTTGGATAACTGATTTTTCGGATAACCGATTATGTACGAAAGAATATATTAATCTATCCGATGTAGAAATTTTTCTCCGTTGTGTGTCGCTTCGTGTTGAATTTTCGTCGATTTTAAGCCTAACGAAAATTTTTATAATAATAATCGAGGCTACTGTATTGTTAAAAATTATTTCTTTATTTTGTACAAACAAAATAAATATATTGAAAAATATAAAAATAAGAAATTATACTTTAGAAGTTAATCTAGCATCAAAAACGTTCGATTCGGCACGACACAGTCCGACCGGAACGCTTTCGGTTGACCGGCTTTCGGATAAACGACACTCTACTGTAATTAATTTTTTTATTAAGTAAATAACAGAATTTATTTTAAAAAATACATAAATTTACAAATATAAAAGAAACAAACCGTCATTAATTATTTCTGCTGCCTTTGTGGAAGAATTAGTTTCTTTCTTAACCGACACTGAATTTTGCTTTTCGTCATCTTGAACCACAATTTCTTTACTAGAAATATTACAAATTACAAACTTTATTTTTTATTATTATTTATAATTTGAATTTTACAAAATTATAAGTATGTATGTAAAAATTAATTATAAAATTTTTATTTAAAATTAATACAAACATTATAGTAGAGATTTAGCTATATAAAAAAATATATAATTTTTTAAAATGTGAATAACTAAATTAATCTTAAGATATCAAAGAATAAACTAAAATTACATAATTATTTTTATTTTACAAGTTAATTTTATTCTAAGTAAAATAGTTGTAAAAATAAATATAAAAAGAATTTTAATTCAGAGATTGAATTTTTTTTCATATTTAATAATTTTTGATTTAATTGTAAAGGCCTGAAGATTTCTCATTTTGAAGTCACTAATATGAAAAATGATAAGGAAGACAGCTAGAAAAAGTTTTCATTATGTATCAAAATCCAGATAATTTATAGAAAATGTCAAAAAAAATACTGTTTTTCAATTAAAGTGTCACTTAAATACAAAGAAATGGAAAGATTTTGAAAAGGGCTTAAGTTTTCTCCATTCCTTAGCACCCTTCTATCTTAAATACAATATATAACTGCAAATCACTTTCATAGTATGTTTAACACCTTAAGCTACAAAATGTGTGTATTATTTTTATATATTTAGCATTTGTATGAATGTCAAACAGTTTTTCAATTTCTTTCAAAATGACACATAAATGACTTATGCCCTTTTCAAACTAACTAATTCAATTATTATAAGTTTGCCTAATTATCTGTACAAAATTTTTAAAAATGCCAGACTAATATTTAATAAAACTATTAATAATATATTTTTTTAAACGACGAATGTCAACAATTTTTTTTAATCCTGTATAAATTAATAAAATGCAATTTTAATATTTTTTTGCTTCAATGAATTAGAAAAAGAAACACCTTCAATAGACTTGAAAAGTATCACTCAATAAAATTGTGTGTGTGTGTGTGTGTGTGTGTGTCTGTGTCTAAATGTTAAAGAAGGAAATATTTTTTAAAAATAATTATTTATAAAGCATACTTCTCAATTTCTTTTTTACATTCTTGCTGTATTGCTAATTGATTTTCTTGTTTATGTACATCACTTTTTTCAGAAACAGAATCTTCATTAGAAATTTCAGGTTTCTTTATTTCTTCTTCCTATTACACATAAGCAAATAAAAGTAAAACTATTATTAAAGTACAAAATGATTACTATACCTTTAAAATAAAATTTTAATTTTCTCATCAATTTTTAAATGACAAAAACAAATTTTTCTATATAGATTTCAGAAATAGTTATCATTTTTCCCCATCGTGTTAGCTTTTATTACAGTTGATGAAAGTGAAAAAACACCTATAAAACACTGTATACTAGAGTAAAGGTATCCCTCATATAACACGGTAATTAAATTTCAAAAAAGTGCCATATTATGCAAATCCATGCTATACGAAACAAAGGACTAGAACCAAACATAGGATTAGGTTCCAAAAGTTAACAAAATTATACTATTCTTTTTTGTCATTACGAGAAATATATTTATTAAAGCAATCAATAATCAACTAACAATCGCAATTAAAAGTATCGTATTACACATTAATATTACTTTTAGTTAAACAAGGGCATTTTCTTTTTACAAAGTATCGTCATCTGAGCTTTTTAGTTGATCTTGATGAGATATATCAGCAACATCTTCATTCTTTTTATTTTTATCATCCAAATTTTTTAAGTATGACAAAATAATAATAAAAATATGTTATTAATCAAAAATTTGTACTAGTGGGTTGAATTTGTTCAATTGAGGACCAAGCAATTTTTTCCAGCAGTTGTGTTTGAATACTGAATTGTTTGAGTTGAGAATAGTTCAAATACCAAGATACCACTGTATTTTGTTCATTATTTTTATGAATGATTACTTACCTACAGTTAAAAAAGGTTAACAACACTTACCTAAAAATGTTCAAATAAACTTTACTAAATATGAAGATTAATCTATAAAAACAAAACACAGTGACAATCTTAAAGGCTAAAGCCTGAAAGCAACAATGATGATGACACCTGGTTGATAGGAAAGCTAGGATAAGGAAGAAAAAATTGCATTATTAGTTTTCATTAAACGTGAGGAAAGGCAGAAAACAAATTGAAAATCTCAATATGATAAAATTCATGGATAAATTTGAGATAACACGTGTGCTTATTTGAATAAAATATATTAAATAAAGGAATTTGCACTTAAAAGGTGTGAAATTTTGTACGGAAGATTTCCCAAATTCTCAAACTGTGCCGTATGGGGGATTTCCCCAATTTTTGAACCACGTTAGAGTGAAACAGTGCTGTAGAACCATGTTGTATGAGGATATCTGTATATATACAGTCAAACTTCTGCATAATGAATTCTCTGGGAAATGCAAAAAACATTCATTAAATAGAAAATGAATTATATGTAAAAGTGGATATAAAAAAGTATTTGTACAAAACAATTCAATAAAAAAAAAAAAGTAATTTGTTATATAGAACTTTGTAATGTGGAAGTTTGACTATATTTATTTTAAATATCAGCTGTTTAACAAAAATAAGAAAGAAAAATGCATTGAAAATAAAACATTAAAACAAAATTTATTTATTTATTTTTATTTTATTTCTTGTTTAATTTTTCTCCATTCAATATTGAAAAACTATTTGCAAATATCCTCTTGTGTATTTCTTCTGTGTTCCTTCTCTTTTAATATACTAATATTAGCTCAGCAATCACACTCTTATCCTGGTATAAGAAAATCTAGCAAAGAGTTGCTTAACTCTCCTGGCAACAGTTAAAACCACATGTGGCACCATCTGTTATATTTTATTTTAAAAATTTTTTATATTTTTAATTATTATAAAATGGCAAAATGCTTAATTTTGAGGGCAGGGGTGAGTTTTATAAAAAGTTGCAAATGCTAATAATGAGTAAAATCATCATGAAGTCCGACCCTACTGGAGATACACACGACCCTCTTTATCTCCCCACCTCGACCTTTAACCACCAAAATTTAATAGCATCAATCCCCCTAATACACAAACTTCCCTGCAAAATTTCAGAAATTTTTGACATAAAGCACATTAGTTATTAAGCTTTACAGAGGGTGAACAAAATCGTGCCACATATACACATACTAACATCTATACATACAGAATAAACCCCTGAAATTTTTTTGTATTTCTCAATGTTTCAAGGTTCCCTGAGTCTGAAAATGTAAAAATCTTGGGAGGGGTCATTTTTTGACTGATTGCCATACTTTCCCCCTGTTACATATAACAGAGCAGGGAGAGTAAAAAATAAATGCCAATTTTTACTTGAATTGAAATTCAAATGTACAATTTTATATCCTGACTTAAATATTTATATAAATGGTTGCCACAATTAAAAATTTGCTTCCAAATTTTGGTGATAGTCTGTTCTTTTTTTTTTTCACTTATTACCATTACATTATCAAAACAGTGTTTTAACCGAGACAGCAATAAATGAATTTTTAAGCTCCTTTTGCATCTTAACTATTCATATCTTATTGGTTTATACTGGATGCATAACAAAATATTGTAATAATGTTTTATTTTGAAATTTTCTTTCATACTTAAGTCATTTCAGTATAAAACTTATATAGAAGAATTCAAAATATTTCTACTGTTTTAGAATGACTGTGCGAGATAAAAAATAAACCTCATTTTTATGTTCAGCATGACTAAATTAGCAAAGAACAACTCTAATCTTGCAGATTTCAGAAACCACGTAGATGTGTATTATAAAAGCTTTTAATTAACTTACTCTGTTGTCCGTCCATCCAGGTAAAAAGTTGCAATTCGTCTACTTCCCAATTACTTATCTAGTTGAAACTTTGTAATGTGTATTGCCAATGACAGCACATTTTTAATAGTTTGCAAACATTTTTAACAATTAGCAAATAATTAAAATTTGTAAGTAAGATCTGCTAACAGATGGCACTATAACACATGATCGTTATTTGCTGTCCTACAAGTGGAAACAAATATGAAGACAAAGAATATGGTTATCCTGCCAAATAGCTAAAGTACACCTTTAATCTTTAAGAAAATATAACAAATATACATAAAAGATATTAGTCTTCACTACTTTTATTAACCACCTTATCAGCAATTTTGTAGGCCATAGAAGCTGTCATGTTCAACATAGCATTCTATCATCAAAGTAATTGAGAGGACTAATCACTCTAATCACTCACTACATTGAATTTAAATAACTTAAAGCTTTTTTGAATCAAAATCAATCTCACAGAGAACAATATACATAAAATTAAATGCTAAACTAACAAGAATTTCAATAGATTGGTGTTACATACATGTAGTATAACTAAAAAGTAAAAAATATATAAAAAAACATTTTAAAGTAACACTTTCTAAAATGTTTTTTTATATATTTTTTATTGTCTCCATACAATAAGGCATATATAACTGAAATGCATCTATTCTATAATTTTATAATTAAAAAAATATTTCTTAGAATACTTTCAAATTATATAAATTTAGCATAAACAATCTCAATATAAATACAGATTCCTCATTATTAAGACTTTTGACAACATCTAGAGCCCTTTATTAGAGCAGTGTAAACAATACACTGTTCCAACAACCAAGTATACTGAGTTTGCAACATGTAAAATGTTATACGGGTGTATGAACAAATTAAACAATTGTTTATTTGTGTAACAATGTGTTCACATTCCTTGCGTTAACTTTATCGGTGGATTCCCGAGAATAAGACAGAGTGAGTGATTACCAAGAAATATAAAGCAGAAAATAAAGACTATTACCCCAGGAATATCTTGGGTTAACAAATCATCATCATCATCTTCACTCCAATCACTAAATTCTGGATCAGGAATTTTAGCTGTTTCTACAAAATATTTGGAATTTAATAGGAATTTTACATAATTATAAGTAAAACTTTTAATTGTTCTAACCGGTCTCCTTCTGAACTTTCTTTTCTGTATTTTCAACTTTTACTGGATTATCAATAACTTTTGTTGATACTTGTGTAATTTCTTCTACTGGTGATGCCATTGCCTTTCTATTTGTGACTGATGGCGAAGAAGAATCTTTCTTTAAATCTGCTATATAAAAATTGAAATATGGTATAAAATTTTAATATTTTATAGAAAAAAAAGTGTGTTCTTTAACATATAATACAATTTAAATATAATTTTTCATTAAAAATGGCAATATAATGGATCAATGTTTTTAATGATTAATTCATTGTTAAAAAATACATTCATTACCAATATAAAAACCAGTTTCCTTATCAATGTGCTAAAAATTTTTTTAATTTTTTGTTTAATTATAATTTGTATGTTAAAATTATGTATGAAATATAGTCTTTGAAGTGTACAATAAACAATAAAAATAAACTTTCTTTCTTATAAACAAAGGATAACATTTTCCTGGCTGATAACAAAAAAACTTTGAGGATGCATGTGAGCGTAATCAGCAAATTGAGCAAGGCAGCATAGAATGCTCCAAGGCACCTTTGGCACCAAATGTGTAAATAGAAAATCCATCGAATGCAAACAAATTATGTAAAATTGGCCTTGTAAGTATGAATAAGCTGGCTAGCATCTTAGGTATAATGTGTTTTTCTGCATATGCACATGAAAACTTGAAAATTTGGATTATTTCTCACAATGAAATATAATATGAATGACACAAGGCTTTCTTTACATCTGTTTAATTTTCCTTTTTTCATTTGCCAAAATGTGTCTCAGCAAATGAAAAAAAGAGAATTAAACAGATGTAAAGAAGCCTTGTGTCATTTATATTATACTTCATTGTGAGAAATAATCCAATAAGAAGATTGGCACAGTTTCATATAAAGAACTTGTAAATGATTAAAATTGTGACATAATATTTTTTTAGAATTATGTTAATCATTAAATCTATCTAAAAATAAAATGCAAATTAAAAAAAAATTGTTTCATGTACTTTTTAAAATAATTTTATAGAAAAATATTTTCTATAAAATTATTATAACATTAAACTTAATTAAAAACTGTAAATTATATTTTATTAAAAACTTTATATCGTATATTATTTAATCAATACAATATAATAGTTTTTAGCTTATTTTAATTCAGCATACGGTGGTCAGATTTTACCTTTTAGAAATGGTTTTTAACATTTTATTCTCTTTCGTAAAAAATTTTTTTAGAAAAAATTCCACGGTCTAACAGTTTAAATTATTTCAACTGAAAATTTTCAAAATAATTTAAACAGAGTAAAATTGTTTATTCTTATTGATTAATAACAGTAATTATTATTACTAACTGTTTAAACTCAATCAATTATTTTAAAAATATTTATAATAAGTAAATATTTCATTATTATTATTATTATTATTATTATTATTTAAAGAATGAATATCAAACATTTTGTTTACAACATTCACCTTCCTTTTTCTTTTTATTTATGTTTTCTTCCACAGTTTTTGTTCTCTTTTCTCGGTCAACTGGGGATGAAGATTGCTGTCTCTTCCTACTTTGTGAATTTTTATCAAGCTTTTCATTATTAGTAACTGTTGTGGTTGTTCGGGAACGATCTCGGCTCTGTCTTCTATTTACTTTACTTCTCTGTCTTTCCTAATAATAAAGAATAAAAAGTTATTTATTTACAAAATGTAGTCATTTTATAAATAAGCATTCTCCATGTAATACTGATAACATGAAATTTTATTTCTACTTATTTATTTGTAACTGTAGAAATAAAATTATACTAATTTTATTCTTACTGAAATCATCTTGGAAAATAAAATAAAATTAATCTTAAAATGAGATGATTAATCTCAAGACAATCTCAAAAAAATCTCATAATGATTAACAAAATCTTATATCAGTAAATAAAATTATATTCCCTATTATTAATTAAATATTTGACAATTGTACAGTTTTTTGAAGATGTAAATCTATATCTTCTATTAACAGATCTGCTATCATTATAAAAGCTATAACTTCAGAAGTTGGGCTCAAATCTTAAGTCATTCCTTAACTTGTCCAATTTATTTGATACAGATTCAGAGTATTTGAATCCCAAAATAGTCATCATACTATCATTTGTTAAGTTTTTATATTAATATCATTTACAACTCCAGTTTGCAGTAATATTGACAGAAAGAAAGCATTTACTTCACATCACAAATAAAATTTTAGATTTCTTAAAATTGATATATATATTATTTCTTTTATACTTTACATTATTTATTGTACCATTATATATACTTGAAACCATTAAAAACTTTACAATTAATTGATATTTTTCTCTGAATACTGTATTTATATATTAAAATATTAAAAGTAGATATATACAGGACTGGCCTCAAGGAAGTGTGAGTGGTTCACTGGCACAGAACATTGCATTTACCCAGGCTCTGCATAATTTTAAAATAGATATGTAATAAATATTGCATTTCCTCATGTATGTTTTTAATAAATATTGCATTTCCTCATATGTTTTATATATATAAAACATACAAGAAAATGCAAGATAAATGAAATGAGAATGAATATTTATTCATTTAATTCATATACAAGATGTGACAATTTAAATCCAAGAATGCACACCTTTACAAAATATACATGTGTAACTGTACACTAGTGGCTACTGTCACCTTTAAAGTACTCTCCTTGTGCATCTCTACACTGACTTGAATGGCATTCCCATTTCTGAAAGCAAGCCTGAAACTCATTTTCCAGAATACTGTTGAGCAGCTGCCTCACATTGGGTTTGATATCAGTTATATTATGAGCAGCTTTCAGAACATCTTTTAATTTTGGAAATTGTAATCATTTTTTTGGCCAGAAAATTTCTCACAGTGACTTGGTGTGATGAATGATCCACTTGTCAAGCCACAGTTCGGGTCTTTTTCTTTCAACAGAATCTCGTAATCTCTGCAGTACTTCTAAACAGCATTATCGGTTGACTGTTTGTTCCCGTTCAATAAAATTCTTGGTGGACTATTCCCATATAATTAAAGAACACACCAGCATGGTCTTAAACTGTGAGGGTGACATGTGCCTTTTTACGGTGTAGTGACCTCTGGGATTTCCATTACATGCTTCAAGATTTTGTTCCTGGGTTGTAGTGTAACATTTCAGTAGAAGATTTACTGATTTTCACACAAAATTTAATATTAATATGTTAATCTAAATTTCAGTCACCCATTTTTATTCCAAAAAATACATGCAGATAACTATTACCTTCCCAATAGCTAATTAACAACTAGCTCTGTCAACTTGAACTTTACACACATATTAATTCAAACATGTTCAAACACAAATACACAATATAATTATATCACGGGCGATACTATGTAGCCACTCTGGAAATTAAATTGTCACACCTTGTATACATAAAAATTAATCTTATTTAAAATGTTTAATTAACTGTCTAATAACAAAAAGAATCTACTTTTCACAAGGCCCCATATGAGAATTTTGCATCAGCTCCATTTTTCTTTGAGAGGGCCTTGGATATAAAGATTATTTTATATTATACTGTAGATAAAAACTAACCATAATCAACAGTATATGCATATTTATATATCTTTGAAAACTTGATTTTTATTTTAATTTTTGCAATGCAATATGAATTAAAATATGTGTATAATGTATATGTTATTACCTTTGATTTATTTACTTCTCTCCTCTCCAAATTTTTACTATGAATATTAGATTGTTCAATACTTCCACAACTTGCAGGTGAAAGATCTACAGGAGTATGCATAGGAGAAGCTCTCGACTTATCTCGAATTTCTTGGCGATGTGAAACTGAACTAATAATTTATAATTAAAAATAAAATACATTCTATTAATAATTTAAAGTAATAAGAATATTAATTGTATCTTTAAAATTTATGCTTAATTTCTTTCATGAAACACTTAATAAAACATTTAAATAAAATTTTCAAATTAAAAAGCTTTTATTTTAAATTTTTTATCTATTTTTTTGTTTTCCTCAACTGAAATTTCTCATTTAACTTAAGAAAAATAAATAACAATTTTATGATATTAGATTTTATAACTTTATGAATCAATAATTATATTTCAGACAAATTAAAAATTAGTAGTATTTATGTAATAATTGGATGTTAAGACATAAATAAAGTATTTTCCTGAATTAAGAATTACTTAAATTTTTTATTACTTTAAACTATTACTTTCCTGACTGTTATATATAACAGAGGGAAAGTGTGACAATCGGTCAAAAAAATGAACCCTCAAGATTTTTACATTTTTGGACTCGGGACCTTGAAACAATGCAAAATGTAAAAAATTCTAGTTTTGTTTTTTTTCTATGGATATTAGTGTTTGTGCGTGGAGGACACAATTTTGTTCACCCTCTTTGAAGCTTAATAACTCCTATGCTTTTTGTCAAAAATTTCTGAAACTTGGCAGGGAACTTTGTTTACTTGGGAGATTGATGCTATTAAATTTTGGTGATTAAAGGTCGGGGTGGGGAGATAAAGAGGGTCGTCGTGTGTATCTCCAGTAGGGTCAGACTTCATGATGATTTTACTCGTTATTAGCATTTGCAACTTTTTATAAAACTCACCCCTGCCCTCAAAATTAAGCATTTTGTCATTTTATAATAATTAAAAATAAAAAAAGTTTTTAAATAAAATATCATAACAGATAGCACCACCAAATGTTGCTAGAAAAGTTAAGCAACTCGTTGCTGGTTTATATATTTTAGACATTCATTCAGTTTTGGATGCAATATTTTGGTTTTGATATCAAATATTTCATTAAAATATATTCCTTTGTAAAAAAGTATAACATTAATACATTATTTATGATTAGTCAACTAAAAATTATCAGCATTACTGTGAATAAGGAGATCCTTTTTCACTGTACGTTCCCATGAGTGACATTTTTTCTTTCGGTCCAGAACTTTTGCTATAAAAAATTCAAAATTAAATTTAATATCTGAAGTATTAATTCATTTTATTTATGTTTAGATATATTAAATGTTTTTTTAAAATTTTAAAACATGAATTTTTCATTAATAAAATATTGTTAATTTATATACAGTTATGAGTAGGTTTTATATTATAATAAATATTATTTCTACAGAAGCATCCTAAAAAATTTAATTTTTATTGTTATATTAACACACAGAAAATATTAAAAAAAGCAGTAATTCCAGACAAAACAAACACTCAAAGATCACTAGCAAAGATGAAGTATGGACAATTATTGTGAAAGTTCTCTGAAAAGTTCTTCATTTTGGATAATAAATTTTACTTTACCCTCTTGCACTCAACAATCAATGGTAATAGCAAGGCTTAAAGCAGTCATGGCAATGGAAATAAGTGAGAAATGAGAGTCCACACAAAGAAAACCAATAGTGTTAAAGTGAAGTGAAAGAAGTGTTATTAAAAAAAAACACACACACACACAAACATTTTGTACCAATAACATTGTATATGATATTAGATTGATTATTAAGTGGACTGAAAAATTAAATATGAAAATAGTTAGGCTGAGTTTATACTCCAGAAGTGACCGGTAAGACTGCATTAAGCCAGAACAAGCCCACATTAAGTTTTCATGTGCCGTGTACAGAGTACCCACCATTATACAGCAAAGGAAATGGAAGAGTAACATAACTACCAGAATGTATCTTCATATAACATGCCAAATTTCAAATGCCATTTATTTCAAGCTACATTTTTTGATTTCTTGTAAAAAAATTTGTAATTAAAGATTTTCTTTTGTTTAATTTATGCTGCATTTCTGCACTTCTCATTTTCTCATCTTCGTCACACTGAATTTTCTTCGCACCTTCCAATAGCCCTTGGGCAAGATGTATCTCTTCAACGTTGTTTTTCTCAACAGCATTTCATAGTGTATTAGTGGCTTCTTCAAACATTCTAGACCTTGTTTTCCTTTGCATTTCTTTTTTCTTTTCTTCAGCTCAGCTTCAAGAGTATCAATTTTCCTTCTCTCCTGTTCAAGTGCTTTTATTTTATCCTCCTCTTCTTTTCTCTCCCTTCTTGTTCTTTTTTCAGCTTTTCTTCTTCTTTCAGTTTACTTTACTTGTCCAAAAATCCTTGTAAATAGCATATGCATTGTGGGCCAACCTAAGTAACTTCTTTGTCATCAGCACCAAAAAGGTATTATTGTTATATACACAAAATCCATCTTTTACTATCAACAATGAATTCATCATTTGTTCTGACATAGAGGCTCTATCTTCTGTCAGAACACATCTAGAAATGGAGAACCCTCTTTCAACATCTGCATTGCCATGACAGAGCCAACAACACTGACTACTTTAGTGACAGTTGGGTATTTTGGCATCTCAGCAGAATTCATCAGGTCAAATAAGTGCTTATAATTGCATTATTTTAAAGTGCATAACTTGTAAAGAATTCAAATTTGACCTGGAAATACAGTAAAACCTGTCTATGGCAACCATGGTTCCTTCAAAGAGTGGTCTTTTAGACAGGTGGTCATCCAATACAGGTGGGTAGTGCTATAATATAGTATTTCCACACATATTTTGTACACAGATATGGCCAAAAGCCATATCTACTAAGCAAAACTCAAAGTGAGCAAAAATAAGCAAATTTTTTCAATGATAGAACTATATTGGTACTGTATTTTATTCTTATCGGATAACTTGAATAACAGAACTCGTCGTGATTTTATAAGACAGACTTAATACCAGTATTTTAAAGATTAATACAGTATTCGCATTTTCTCGATTATAATGCACATTTTCTTTTTTCTGACTTAATTAATTCAACTTGGTTCTCTTCGTTCACTCCTCAGTTATGTGTATTACTTCATCCATATAGAAGTGTGTGGTATCTCTCCACCACTTTGGTTTTGGTTTTCGTTAGTTTAATCTTATTTTAACTTTAAAAATATTGTATTTTTTTAAATATTTAATATTTTCTTAAGTTCAATAAAAAATCATTAATTAATAATAAAATGATTTTATTTCTTCTTCTCATAATACGATTTCATTACATCAATGACAATTGCCGAATCGAAAAAGGAAGGTTGCCTGTAAAACTGATTTTTGCATTAATGTGTTTATTGTTTTTTGAAAATTCTGTGTGTGACAATTACTTGGATATTATTTTTCTAAAAATATCGCAAAAATAAGGTAGGTTGATACAGTAACTATTTATCACACATGTACTGTATATGAGCTTCAAAAAAATAAATAAATAAATAAAATAAATTTTATCAAACGATGAGATCAACCGATTAATTGTGTCGTGTACAATATTTTATACCCCTAAGGAAAATACTGTAGGTCTATGGTAAAATAAATTGTGTTTTCCCACAGTTAAAGTTCAAAGCTAAATGCCGTTGAGATAAACCATTTTCACTTTCTCTGATAACTTTAACATGATCTTCTAACAACAGCACTTCGCATTTATTTTGTTTTTTGGATAATTTCGAACAAACAAATGAATTTCTTTTGTTGCTAGACTAATTCATTAACACCTGCACCTAATTTCACGGATGAGAGAAGTGTCCGAGGTGGGTTTGAACAAGAGTTTAAACCAGATATATTCACAGAAGTGGTTGCTTATTACGGTTGTTGTATGTTGTTTCGGACCAAAAATAGATGCCTGCAGTCGCATTACACAGATGGTCGTTTAATACAGGTAACTTATATGAAGACTTTATGTATAAACTATTCCATGCCAGAAATTTTTGCCTATTTTGACAGGTGCCCGTCGAATACAGGTGGTCGCCTAAACAGTTTTCACTGTAATTTAATTTTTTCCATTGGTATTTTTTAATAATTTTATAAAGTTTTATGACACCGTGTCCTATATAATTTTTGTATATTTCTTTAATTTTATGAATGTAAAAATGCAAGGTGACTGTAATATATAAATTAAAGAATTTTTGTTTATTAACTTGCATCTAGACGTGTATGTATCCAGAAGATACATGGCTTTTTTTTATTGAATTTCTCAAAAATAAATAACAGTTGAACTGCAGGCTTTGTAGTAATCCTCAACTGATATGTTCTGAAGTGATTTCCACAATAGTATTCAAACTTATGCCCTGTTTTTCAGAGAAATTTTATGAAAACCAATACCTTACCAACACCTGCAGTAAATTCTCCCGCAGTGTGAGAGCGATGTCTTCTTGTGATTGTTATGTGCAACAATTGCAATTTAATAAAACAACAATGTAGAATATATAACCTTTACCACAATGTTATACATTCTATCTTTTTCTCCTGGTTTCAATGACAGGATCAATCCCAATTCATTTCAAATAAGTCATTGCAGCTGTTTTGACAATGAGATTTTCTTGCTTCAGTGTTATTGCCCTGCTGTCTCCCAATCAGTTGAATGATAAGAAATTTAATACTTTCAATTTTGTAACAATTAAAATTTATGTTCATTATGTAGCAATACCATTTAGTAATTGTGACCCAAATATTTATTTGGTAATTTTATAAATATTTTTTAAATGATTAAAAATAAAATTATAGAATTCATTACTGGCAATACTAGTTGTCAAATCTGAAAGAAAATATTCCCAAGTGCAAGAAAACAATTTGTAGTCATTCACTCACAATTGACAGAGAAAGGAGAAAATATACAAAGTTTTACTACCCTGAAGTTAAAAAATAATATAATCCTGTAAAATTTAACAAATGTGATGTCAATAAGTAAATGTTGAAATTATTTATAGTGAATTGATATTGGATAAGTTTAGCTTTCTGCAACTTCAGATAATACAGAGTAACTTTCAAGGTAAGAAAATTTCTGTTGTGAAAAGTCAGGTATGCAATCACGTGTCGCCCATCTCCACCACCTTGTGTAACCAAAGCGATCAAGGTTGAAATAAAAGCCTACACTCCTGCAGAAGTAAAAACAAACATCAGCACATGTCTAGAACAATAAACTTGAACGGGAGCAAAGATGAAACATGACATCTTGTAATTTATGTTAATTATGTTCTAATATTAAAAAATTAAAATCTTCAATAAATTATAATTAAATTAAATTTTTTTTGACTGAGTTCGACTAGAAACATATTGAAAAGCTAGATTAAAGTGAAAATAACGGTTTTTCGACGCTAAATATTTACAAATAAATTTCTTAATTTGGTGCCAGATTGACTGCAGATGTGCAATTTATATTCGAATGAGCATGCGTGCGACGGGTTTTAACTGGTTGGGACCAAACACTTCATTGCATTTATTTATATGTTTCTCATAGCTTGAAAGTTGGAGAATTGATGAAAACCTTTACTAGATACACTGATATTGAAAGCACACAATGTGCAGAATAGCTCCAAGTCAGACAATGTACGTTCCCAAGATGACATCACAAAACCATTTGAGTCAGTTTTAAGAAGCCAGCCCTCTCTAAGTGTGCACTTTTCCTTGCTCATGGTTTACTTTAGGTTATAGTTTCAATAAAAAATGAAGGACACTGTTAGAAAGCAGAAAACCACATTGCATGCCAAATATATAAGCATCCACTTAAAACCAAACATTTGTCTTTGTCTAAAGATTGTCTCTACAGAAGTTATTAATATTTAGGATACTAGTTTAAAATCTTGTACTTTCTGGCACGAGTTTGCTCAATCTTTAATTTTACAGAGTGCTAGAAAGATACAAGCTTTTAAACGAGTGTCCTACAATGTTTTATTTAACAATAACTGTAGAAATCAAATTTATTATTGCTCAACAATTATTATTTTCGGTTTTTCTACAGTAGTCAAGAACAAGTGATGTCATTGTTTAAGCTAAAGAAGAATAGTAGAAGAACCATTGGGAAAGAAAAGTTTGTTTAGCAAATTACTTCAGAAAGTATTGGATTCTATATGATTTTCCATTGCTAAAATAGGAGTTCCTACTGTTAGTATTAAATAAAATTTATTTCTTTCTTTTGTCCACCGTGCTTAAATAAATAAAAATGCTAAAAATAATGCTGTACAAAAATCATTCTTAATGCCAAACCATAAGTGTACTTAAGCCTTAGTGCAATCTGATTGTATCAAAGTGCCATGGAGATCAGTATTTCACAAGGATACAAGCAAGGAGAACCCACGAGCAAATTCCTTCAGAATGTGAAGAGTAACAAGCCTTGGGTAGCTCCTTGTTACATTAGCCTATATACATGATACATGTACTGTACATGTGTAGATGGTAGTGCTTTATCATGTGGCACACGATCACATGATAAGGCATATGGGGGGTGTGCTGGTCACTATTTTGCTCCTGAGCACATTTACAAAAATAACTAAATAAATAACTTCCAAATAGTAAGTGAAAAAAGCGAGTTTTCCTCAGAAAAAGCAAAAAAAGAGAGGAGCTATGAAAAAAAGCTAAAAAAGCAAGTCACTTTAAGCCCTGTAATAGGAGATTTCATACCATTGATAGCTCTGTCAACGTAAAGTTTCCAATAAAAAAATTTTGAGGGCAAAGTTTTTGATTGCAATGGGACCAAATTGGATTGAGTCAAGTCCTAATCAGAAAATCAAGTTTTGCTATCAATGCCCAGCAATATTTAAATGAATGTATATGACATCACATAATTCCTTTCATTTGAAAATACTATTCTCAAGCAGAACATCTTCAGACCAGACCAAGCAAGTTTCCATTATGCCAAAACTGTGCTGGATTACCTGTGATAAGAAAATATCACCTTTGTCAAGGACAACCCTGCAAAACTAACAAAATGTTTCATCCTTTTCTTCGTGCATGACTTCCTATGTAACTACATTAACAAAAGTAGTATATCTTCAGTACTTTTGTAATGAAAAGAATGCAAGGGACTTTCAATTCACTCTGTATATTAATAGTGTGGTCAAATTCTGGCTCTTGAGCCACATGCAGCTCTCACATGCCATCAACATGGCTCCTGTAAGATATCTGATCATTTTAAAGTAAAAGCAGAAATGAAATAAGCCTTACAAAATATGCATATGTAATTCAACTGTCATGGCTCTTAATGACATTGACTAAGATAACTAAGACTTAAAATTTATATGTATATCTGTGTTGGGTGGCCATCCAATGTACGTACATTAGTATTAGTAAGTTTGTTATATTGTTCCTGTATTAATAATATTTATGATATATAAAATGTTTTGTTAAATTATATAAATACATATGTAAGTATGAATGTATGTACAAAATTCATACCTTTTTCCACTGGGAGAATGCATACGTTCTCTTTTTTCTTGTTTTCCCCCAGACCAATCCGAATGTCGACTACTTCTCATGGAATATCTATCTTCTTCAAGATCATAAGGAATTCGTTGCATTTCATTGCCTAAAAAAATTATATATATATTTTTAAATGCTATGTAAAGTTAATGGTTATTTAAATTATCATGTTTCCTCAATTCTGAGTAAACCAAACTATGAGTTTGAAATTCAATTTTAAGTTATTTTTATGGAACAAAAAATTTTTAAATAATCAATTTTATTAAAATACACGATTGTTTGCCGTTCTCTCAATTGGTTGTATATTCCTTGAAACATAGCATAAAATTGCTAGTGAGAACTTATTACACAGGAACTCATTCTCATAAACATAAATCTTAGAATAAAAACTGGTTAAAAATCTTTTTAACCAGTTTTTTAAGATGCAAAAAAGTGCATCTTAGAATAAAATAAAAGTAATAAAAGTTAATTTACAAATTATGTAAAATAACATTGAAATTAAAATTTATGCTTTATAACAATATCAAAGAAATCTCCAAACATTTGATGCTACATTAAAAATTGAATTAGTATAAGATAATCCATTTTTTGAAAAACTTATATGAGTCAAGTTTAACCTTCTAAAGAGCAGGTGGGAGGCCAAAATGATCCCAATGTCAGTTTTTTTATGAATATTTAGCTAAAAATTTTTTAGCATTATCTTTTTTCTTTCTATCTGAATTTTATATTATTTTATACTGTATTTTAAGATTTTGTTCTAAAAACGTACAGCATTTAAAAAATATATATATATTTCAGAGTTGGGGTCACTAATTGATCCGACATCATCATTAATGGTATAATTTTTCAATGTTGTTTACTGCATATATTGGCGTTCCACGTTTATATGGGGACATCGACTTGGAAACTTAGAAAATGCAATTCATTTAATAACCAAAATGATTAATAAAATACTAAAAATAAAATTATTTTCAGTTTTAAAACAAGTAAAAACTACTTTGACTTAATCCGACTTCGAGGAACAATACGAATTTAAACGGACGAATCAATGACGAAAAGAAAACCTCAGTTGATTCGTCCGTTTAAACTCATATCATTCCTCGAAATCGGATTATATCAAAGTAGTTTTTACTTGTTTTAAAACTGAAAATAATATTATTTTTAGTATTTTATTAAGTATACCGATCCCATTGTTTTAATTATTGAATTTATATACAAAATGATTAAGTTCAAATGAACATCTATTAGTTCTAAATGTAACTCTATTGTATATTATTATTTCTTTATAATTTTTTAAGTATTTTATTTTATTTCCTAGTGTAAAATATTTTTCTTATGTATTATTAAATGTGTGTATAGCTAATTATTGTGTTTTATTTCACATCATAAGCAAATTAGAGCTTTTACTAGAGGAGTCATTACTGATCCTACACAGCCGTCCATGTTTCAAAATTTTACTTGGTCATTGGAAGGTTAAGATAGTTAAATAAATTAGTGACCTCCAACCCATCAGTGACCCCAACTTTTGCCTTTGGTCACCGTTCAGTACCCTGCCTCCAGTGCCCCTAGATTTACTCACCGCCCACAGGGGGGCGGTAACGCCCACTTTGAGAACCCCTGTATTAAATAATTAAGACAAATGTCTCTGATGATATTTACATATATATCATCAGATAATGCATATACACACATCACTGGGCCTTTACATGATGTTCAAAAGCACTTAGTTTTTACATATTTTAGTTTGTTTTTTCATTCATTAAAGCGATTTTTGTTATATTAGTATCTTAATGGAGAATTTTTTAATTATTATTAAAAGTTAATTTTTAAAAACAAACTATAAACTTCAAAATATGTTTTCACACACATAAATTTCAAGAAAAGTAATATTTCAATTCCAATAAATTTTAAAAATAAAATATTACATATTATTATTAAAAACTAGTAATAAAAATTTTAATTGCATATAAAATATTTTAAAAAGTAATTATATTATGAATTTTATTTAATAAATAAGACTGTTTATTACTCATAACAGGCAAGGAGCTTTCAACAATTCCACCATAACTTTCCCAACTATCTCGATGTGGTGCACGATTTCTGTTCCAACGATCTTCTAAAGGTAAATGTTCATCCATAGGGATATCTTGAACGTAACCTAAATTAAATAGAGTTTTTTAATCAATGATAAATACAAAATACGCAAAATATTGTACAGAAAGATTGTTATTTATTTGTGAAAATTAAAAAAAAATGTGATTTTCTGAAAATATCCTGTTCATAAGTGGAAACCTGTACTCAAAATACTTCTTTGAATAAACAAATAAAATATTTTAAAAATCGGAATGCATTTCGTTTTACAAAGTAGACAATAAATATAATATATTTCTGTATTTGAGAATTTTACATTAATTAATGAATAAGAAGCAATTTATACAAAGTTTTTCATAACATATATTGAAGTGGTACTAAATTTAAGTGCCACTTATTGTAATCATTTTGGGACTAGCCTATACCAATAACAATAACAGGTCGGTAACGTTTGTAGTGAAAGTAATTAGACTAAAATTAATAGAAATTTTAGTTTTATTGAATCAGATCATTTAAAAGCATGTTAAAAGAATTAAAAATAAATTTAATAATTAACATTGCCAAATAGTTGGATTTTATCAGACTGGATTTTAAGCCTACTTCAGAATCAAAGCAATTTGTCTAGAGGCAGGCATTTAAGCCACCATCTTGATACACGTAATAATTAGAAATCAATTTATTTTTAAATTTAATTTAGACTGAAAATCTGGAAGACAGTTGGCAATGTTAAAGTATCAGGTTGTGGTAATTCATATTCAAGGATATAGCCAGAAATTTCTGTATGTGGGTGACCTGCATGGCTGATGGCTCGAATAGACATAGGTTGGTAAGGCATCTCATTGTACGTCATATACAAGCCATATGTAAACCAATATAATTTACACAAGACAGTGCTAAATTAAAAAAGTAGAGATTGAACAAGAACAAGCATTGAATTCTATTCTTTACCTCATGGTTGTTCATATAACTTAGTACTTGAGTCTGTTTTTCTGTTTAATCCAGTGGTCAAGTGCTTGTGATATCCCCTTTTTACACTGTTTACTTTTAAACTTGACTGGAGTGGCAGTGGTTGCTTGCAGAGAGTGAGGGGCTGAAGAGCATTAGTTGGGAAATGCTACCTTTTGTAACTATATCCCTGTATACTTAATAATTAACTTAAAAGTCTCTCAATTATAATAATAATTATGTTAACAGTTCATACAGTGTTATTTGCTGACTATTGTTGGCAATATTTCATTAACAAAATGCTTATATTCATAATGTTCTCAAAACTTAAAACATCTGTACTGTATGTACTGTATGCCACAGCCAAGTATTCACAGATCAATGCTCAGATGCAAGCAGCTCTGCGAGTACTCAAAGTTCAATTTCTCTTGCAAATCATGTATTCATTTTTTCCTGCTGTAATTTCAATATTTAATCTGTTTTTCAAAATCTTGCATAAAAACTGACTATGAAAGTTTTACCTGTGCAGCAGCATTATATTGACTTATTTTTAGCTACTGAGCACAACATTCTAAAATTTCAAGTTTATCTTTGAAGGATAAATCTGCACTTTTATTTGAGTGTTCCATTATACAGTATTAATTAAGAGGTACTGTACAACAGTGGTTCTCAATCTTTTTGAAGTCGAGGAACACTAAACTTTCACATTGTCTTCTGCGGAACACTTACAATACATCAGCTTTAAAGCAGGGGTGGCAAACCTTTTTGAAATGAAGCGCACTCGGTCTAGTCAGTGGTGATATTCAGTAGGTTCGCACAGGTTCGCCCGAACCCGTTGTTAAAATTTTCAGTTTCCCGAACCTTGTTAAACACACGGAACATTTCTGGGGATTGTTTTTTTTTTTTTTTTTTAAATATATTAAAATATGCGTATTATACTCTGTAATACTACTAAACTAGAGCCTTATACCCCGTTCGCACCGAGCATTTCAATCTAGATTGTGAGCAAGGTCGGGGACTATGTCTTGGTGCGATCTCTCTCTCGACCGTTTCAATCTCGACCGAAACGAGGTTTAATCGCGATCGATTCAAGAGAGTTCTTGAAAGTAGATCCAGTCATAAGAGAGATCCCAGAATGCCACGCGCGCGAGATAATACAAGATGGCTGTGGAACACGTGTCGGGTTATGGACAGCGAAAGAAAAAGGACGATGTATCTCGAGAGATGATGACATCTGTCTATAACCAGGAGTACCATTTTGCGGTGAAGAATTTCTCTGCCTAAAAAAAAAAAAAAAAGGTTGACAGCACTAAAATACTATTGTTACCTGGTCTTCACCCAGGGCTCGTTAAGTTCCAAATACGCCACTGATTGTTAGATATATCGCAAGAAAAGGTATTGTATTTATTTCTAGCTAAAACTTCCATTTCGTTTGTCGATGATTGTCAGGGAAAAATTTTCTGCTAGCGAACCCCTTGTTAAATATTTCGAATATCACCACTGGGTCTAGTAGATGATGACATTGGCATTTGCTAATCACATTCCCTTACAAAAATTATTTTACATTGTATTGATTTTTCTTTTGCAACAATTTTTAACTGTATATTTGTTTTTTTGTGGAACTTTTTGAAGTGGCTTCACAAAGCACCCGTGATCCGTGGACCACGGATTGAGAACCACTGCTGTACAATATGGTGCTATACTTTGTGATCTTCACTATGGTTTAGTTTGTCTTCAACAACAGTAAACAATTAGTCTATAAATGAAGTAACAAGAAACTGAAATTAAACAACAGTACTGTATATAATACTGAATGCAAGGTTGAAACAAATGTTTAACATATTAAGATTAATCATCATTTATGATTAAGTGATTTCATTTACATTGATTCTGATCATTCTGCTAAGATTTTTATTGGAACAACATAGCTTGTAACCACTATTAACTGTCTAAATAAATTCAAACTTATCAATTTTATTATTTATTTAATTTAATTTATATTTATTTATGTTATTTAATTTATGTTTTGGAACATGTTTATTGTGATAATGCTAAATGAGTGATAACAATATCTGCAATTACAATAAATGACACCAAATGACATTAAATTAATAAATTAAATCATAGATCTAATATTTAGTTTTCTTAATATTCTATTATACAGGATGTAACAGAAATGCATGAAAAGAAAGGGAGGTGTTGGAGAGAGAGGTCAATTTTGAGTCGAAAATTCTAATGCTGTTTTTTGACTTGAAGTGTTCTTTTTGAGTTATGAGCAATTAAAAACTTTGACATCATTTTCTGTTTAAAGAAAACAATATCTGACATATGAATATATCAGTTGATAATTGCATGTTAGTTTGATACACCTTCATTTATTATCTGCAATATTAATTTATTATTTGAATTTTGACCCTTTTTTGTAACAATACAAACTTTTATAATTAAATGATTTGTTACTTTCAAATAAATCAATAATGTTCAGTAGCTTACTAATGAATAATACATCCTTTATAGCCTATATTGTTACATAAAAAGGGTCAAAATTTAATTAATAAATTAATATTGCAGATAATAAATGAATGGCATCAAACTTACATGCAATTATCAACAGATATTTTCATATATCAGATGTCATTTTCACTAAACAGAAAATGATGCCATATTTATTCACCTTTAACTAAAAAAAACACTTCAAATAAAAAATGGCAAAAAAAAACAATTCAAAATTAACCTTTAAATATTCTACACACAATTCTGTTACAGCCTGCATTTAACATGTTTTTAACATATTCTTTTGTGACATTTGCTTTTAAATTTTTTAGATTTTAAAAGTAACTTGTTAATAAAATATTTAATGCTTCAATTTTGTAGTAACTGTTCCATATAAATTTTATCAAGAAATCACTTTATTTTGCTTTAAGTTACTAGTAGTGAATCATACTATTATAAATTGCATTTGATATTTAATAAATATTTGAAAAATTCCAATTAATTTTAATTATTAAAGAAAAATAAAGATACAAATTATACAATAAAAAAATTAAGAATATATTTACTATCTAATCTGTTATTCATTGAATGAATGTCTTTTCCAATATAATTTCCATAACGATCAAGTGATTGGCTCATTTCTCTGCGATATCTTGAATCTCTGTACTGTTCCGGACTATAAGCAATATTTCTACAAACATCCGTTCCACGTTCACTCCTTATATTATACCTATCTTCTAAATACCCTCCATCACCCATTCCTTTATTTCCATACATGTATTCATGTTCTCTCCCTCCAGAAACATCTCTATCATATCTTCGGCTTCTTACAAGAGGAGGCACTGACATTTCTACACCTCGAATCATTGAATGACCGTGATAAGGAGATTGTGATCTTTAAAAAGATGAAAATATTTTCTTACTACATTATAATATGTTATCCTATAAGCAATTTATAGAACTATTAATAACTTTCTAACCTAGTAGGTGAGGACACTTTTAATTTTTCAGATCTATTTTCGTCTCTTATACCAGTTCGACTTTTATCTCTTTCCCTCTTTCGACCTCTTTCGACACCTCTTTCTTTTTCTGGTCGATCTGATGAAGTAGTAAGATGATGTCTTGTATCCGGTTGTGTTCTTGAATCTTGGATACGATGAGTTGTTTTTCCATAAACCATTTTGTTTTGCTAAATTAATAATACTGTACATTAAAAAAAAGAAATGCTAGTTAACAAAATAAATCAACAATTACAAGAATATTTTTGAAATTAAATTGTCTACAGTAGCAGCCGTAAAAATTGCATCACCTATATTATATATCAAAAAACATCCAACAGATGTATAAATTAGCATATTTAAGCTATAACTGCAAATTATAATGATAACATATGTAGTACAGAGAAGAATAAACTGAAAATACCATTAATTCATGTGCCTTTATGTTCTTATTTTATACAGTTTATTATATAAATGTCTACTAGGACAGATTGTATTAATAGGACCTATTGTACCGGTGTTCGGTTTCTGCAACCGAGGAAAACTTATTCAGAGAAAACAAACAATCTTTATTGTTCACCTGGTATTTCACAGGTAAAATAGTGAATCATACTATTATAAATTGTATTGTAAAATTTGTAAAAAAATTGTAAAATTTACAATTTTACAATTGTGTCTTTGATTTTATCTCCCTATACCCCTCAATTAAAATACAACCATGCTTCTGTGCACTCAGGGATCTGTTACTAAGCCACGAAGGGGCAGGTAAGCATTGTAAGCATGTATTAGAGCTAACGCACCTCTTATGCTATACCTCATTCTTCCGCTTCAACAACTCTATGTATTTACAAAAACGGAGTGTACCTATGGGACTTGTGCGAATTAGTTATTTGACAATTGGAGCAAAAGGTCATACCTCTATTCCTACCCAACATCCTAGTTTATAAAAGGTACGTAGATGACATCTGCATTCTTTGGAAGACTGAGCCCAATGTAAATGATTTCATGGACTACATGAACAACAACCCATATGGTTTTACTGTCAAACTAGAGCAGAAGAGTGACACAAATGCATATTTCCTAGATGTCAACTTTCACCTTGACGCAGACAGAGGGCAAACCAGTATACATTACAAACCTTGCTACATACCAATATTTATTCTGTCGAACTCTGCAGACCCTTTTTCTTACAAGATCTCTGCATTCTGTGCGCTAACTAGAAGGGCATACACGCACCACACTAGATGGGAAGATACTGTGGCAGAACTAAAGTGCATTGAAAACATAGCGGTAAAGCGTGGGTATGGTCAAAGCATGATACATAATTTATCGTGCAGGTACGCCAACCTACTAACGGCACACCACACACGCAGCACACAGGTAGACACCCATAATCATAGTAGCAACCAATCACGCACAATGGTGCAATACAACCAACACCTAAGTTTCATTTATAAAGAAATTGCTAACTGTAAAGGCACAAAGATCACATATAAGAGATCTAACACAATATATGGGCTGTTATGCAATGGCAAAGAGGACAGAGGAAAGTCGAGCACCTGGTGTCTATATGGTTCCTCTCAGAGACTACAGATTCCAGCGAGATCTAGTATACATCAAATCCACAATGTATACTAGATCTCACTGGTATACAGCACTCACTAAGCAAAAGAATACAGGAACACGGGTATGATATTGCCAACCAAAGGCATACCACTGTCCTAGCTGCCTATGCCACAGACCCCGAAATACAAGCCAACTTCCATAGGGCCAAATTGGTAAAAATGTCAGATCAGGTTCAACACCTTCACAACCTTGAAGCGTTGAAAATATACAAAGCCGGCCTGACCGGCAACTGTATTAATGCAAAAGATGCCGCCAATATTTCATATGCACGGAGGTGGTGCTATGAGAAAAACGCGTAAACAACACTAGCATGTTGCTAATGTTTCTACACCAGCAAATACATCGTATTATTTATTTGTGGGGATGCAACAATATTTTTATCACTTCAGTAGCATGTACAACAGAAATTTTTAAATAATTTGGAATTTCAAATAATTTTAAACACGTTTGAATTCCAGTTTCAAATTTTATACTGGTCAATAGCCTGACGAAGACCAACGTTTTTGGTCGAAAACGTTAGTTTTTATCTAAAGCTATTTGTACTGGGATATAAAAAAAGTTTTTAGTGTGTTGATTTATCCTTCCCAGGGATTCTGCAAGAAGTTGGTATTATGTTCAAAAATGTATATATAATTTATTTGTTATTATACTCAATGTTATAAATGTTATACTCAATGTTATAAATGAGTTATTTGAAAAATGAAATGGTTACAGAAATTTTGTTATAATAAAATTTTTCTAAATTTCAATCAGATAATATAATCATCAAGTAACATGATAAACCATTATTTTTGTTATCAACCCTTACTGATTAACATAAGCATTTACTCATAAACAATCAACCATGAATAAAAAATATGGCATTTAGCAATGAAGATAAAAAAAACTGTCAAAAATGGCACAAGATTAAGCTATAACAAAATTTTAATTATTTAAATGATAAAATTTAATGAAAAAATAATTTCAACATCATTTGAGATTTAAAAAAGACTAATTAAATATTGTCGTTAATTTTTTATTTAACTGAAAATTTTCCAATCTTTAAATAAAATTGAATGTTAAAAAATGAAATAAAATAACATTAATAGGAGTTAAGAATATTTGTAATAAATTCAGAAAGATGTAATACCAGTAAGTTAAAAGTCAGAAATTATAGCTGGAGATTTGTTTAAATAATAACAATATATTCAAAATTTAAACAATTATCTTATAAAAAAGGAACATTAACCTAGATGAAATTATCATCTAACAAAAATAATTTTAATGACAATTTTTAACTTATCAATATGATATATTTTGTTTTTTTAATATTGAAAATAACTACCTCCTCATTATTCCAGTATTCATTTACATTATTAGATCTGTATTTAGTTGTATTTTTAAAGTCCTTATTATTTCCTTTTGTTTTTCTAATTTCAGGAGATGGTACTCTTTGGACTGGTTCTTTTTTATTATTGTAGTTTTCGGAGAGTATCGCATCTCTAGTAGATTTACATCTGGTTAGAGATTCGCTTCTAGAATTCTTTTTCCGCTGAACGTCGTCAACTATTCTTTTTCTTTCGTGTTCTCTCGAATCTTTATCTTTCACTGGTGAAACAGAACGTCGTCTTTGCTCGGTGATATTCCTATTATTTGAATCGCTGGGAAATGATTTTCTATCTGATTTATACATTGCAGGTTCTTCTAATTTTTCTTTGACTGGAATAGAATCTCTATGACTAGACAGATCTCTTTTTTTTACAGGCTGTTTCTTTCTTTCATTAATGTGTCGCAATGGTGAATGTTTATTATAGTTGTCGTCGGCGGAAAATTTTTGTTCGGATCCGTGCCAAAGTGAATCTTTAGATACTGGTCTTTTTTCGGATGATTTATCTCCTTCGGGTGAAGAACCAAAAGTCCTTCTACTTTCGTGTGAAGACATATTTGAAGATTTAGTAGGATGAGCTCTACTTGGAATAGAATGTACAGATGATTCACTAGACTTTGATTGAATTTTATCATTATTTACTGGTATTTTATGCTTCTTTGGATATTGAAAATATGGTGCTACAGCACTTCTATTAGGACTGCTTAAAGGTGGAGGAGTTGGAGCATGTGTACCTCTATAATTTGCCTAGAAAGAGTAATTAAAATATGATATTAAAAAGATACAGATAATAAATTAAGAATTTTAACAATAATAATTAATACTTGAGACAATGTATTTTTCAAATACTTTATATAATAATATTTAAAAAAAGCTTTACGATTTTGTATCAAATTTTATTGAAAAGTATATATATTTTTTGCTTAATCCAGTATACTAGAGAATTTGAAGAAATATACTTTTCAAATAAACTTTTTCTTATTATAGCCCAATAATTTGGCAGATTGTCTGACTTTAATCAAAAATCAGGTTTGTAGAGTTGTTGTTTATATAAAGTAAATTTATTTAAAGCTATTTAGATTAATGTTTTGATTTGAATTGATATAAAGAAATCAATCTAGATATACCAAAACAAATTTTATAATGCTATCACTTTTTCAGTTTTATTAATTGATGTTTTCAACTAAAATATATCTGTGATGTGAATGAATGTCTCTTTAATCCGAATAAATAAATCCGGTAGACTTCCTCACAGCTATCAGGTTAGGTACTCCTTTATAAGGAGTAGTTAACCGGAAGTCTACCAGATTTATTTATTTGGATTAAAGACACATTCATTCACATTACGTATATACAGCTACCACATCTGACATTGAGTAAAATATATCTGTTTAGATATACAAAATTTCTGTAATCTTATTTATGTTATTTTTCAAATTTACAGGGTGTTTCCCTCAAATCTTCATAGTTTTAAACTCTTCTGTATGTTCCATTTGTGCAGTTATATGAAATGTATTAGAAAATGTTGGTCAATACTCCAAGTTTCATGTGCATATGCCTGAAAGGGCTATCATTGCCACTCAGTCCAGACTGCTGGATTAATCAAAGCAGCTCGTTCCTTGACTTGTCTAATCATCTAATCACCTGATATCTTGATTCTTTAGACTTTTCTCTTTGGGATATGTCAAAGATTGTATGTGTGCTACAAAGGTGCCAGACATGAGAGCCATGTGTGTCATGAGAGCCACTAGAATCATGGATGTGATTAACAGTGTGACTTCTGACATGTTAGCCCAGACACAGGCTAAAATCAAGTACAGACTGGATATCATAATTCCCAAATCAGAAGCACATGTGGAAATATACTGATTTAATGTAAGTAACTTTTTCAGATGCATTTTCTATTATTTCAAAATTAATCATCAGAACTAAGAAGATTTGAGGAAAATAATCTGTACATATTTTGTTCATATAAATATTATTATTCACAGGACTCACATAAATATTATTATTTTATGTATGTGAAGAACAACTTTTCAATGTAATAGTTTTAAATAATGCAATAGTAGGAAAAATTTAATTTTGGATAAAATATGAATTATTTGTTTATAGAACCAACAAAAATTAAATTTTTTAAATATTAAATACAGATTAATATTGATTTAATGTCTATTTAATAAACATAAATAAAATGGAAAATTAAAAAAAAAAAATAAATTTTGATAACTTTAATAATGAAATATTTCAATTAAAATAAATACTACTGAATTAATTTCTTGTGCTAATCTATAACAGCATCACTATTCTTTTTATACAATTCGTAATAAAAAATTTGGAATTATAAAGTTCAATTAAATTTCAAGAGATATAAAAAAATTTGTTTTATATTTAAAGTTCTAATCGAGTGAAAAGAGTTTCATGTTAATTATTAAGTATGAGTATCATGTTAATAGAAAATAATTAAGCTTACAGAGAATATATTAAATTTACATTGTTTCATTTGTAAATATTTGATAAAAAAGGTTTGGATTTATACAGTAAAAAGCTATTTATATTTTGTTTGAACACCTTGTAGTTTTCATATAGTTTAAATTCATCTTGATAATGATTCTATAAATGTTTTTGCATATATTGATGTTCAAGAATTCAGTGTGACTTATTTAAACTCATTTTTATTTATTTCATGTTAATGACTGGCAAACTCCTTGATGCACATCATAAATTTCGATAAAATAAATGAATCTACTAAATATTCACATAAGAGTCTTGATTTAAATTTATTTCTCATAAAAATGACCTTATTGCTCAATTCTATAACATAATGTATGTCAACCTGTTCATAATCTAGTCAGATCTAAATTGATTCTAAAATACTGGAAAAAATCAATATTTCCAGAAACTAATTCAAGTAATAGTATTCTTATAAATGTTTTTACTCATTCATTCACATTTGTTTTGGTATACTCTGAAATATTTTTTATTATAAATTGAAAATTTATTGAGCATTAAACACAAGACTGTGTTATTTATTAAACACTTGACTTTTTCCACCTTTATTTAGTTGATACGGATACTTTCACCTGTTTCGGGCATTTTGCCTCTCTTCAGTCAATGTTAATTTCTTGAACTCGAGGGCGCACGTGTACAGCACAAGTTCGAATGTTAAAATGACTGACAACTGTATAAAATCCACGTACAATTTGAAATAAACGTAATAAATCCCTTATCTTCTTATCGAACGCAATGAATATACTGACGAACTTCATTCTAGTTTCATCTTGATACAACACAAATTCGAGAAACACTTTTATTACATCTTGTGTTGTATCAAGATGAAACTAGAATGAAGTTCATCAGTATATTCATTGCGTTCGATAAGAAGATAAGGGATTTATTACGTTTATTTCAAATTGTACGTGGATTTTATACAGTTGTCAGTCATTTTAACATTCGAACTTGTGCTGTACACGTGCACCCTCGAGTTCAAGGAATTAACATTGACTGAAGAGGGGCAAAATGCCCGAAACAGGTGAAAGTATCCATATAAACTAAATAAAGGTGGAAAAAGTCAAGTGTTTAATAAATAACACAGTCTTGTGTTTAATGCTCAATATACAGTAAAGCACGGTTTCAAAGACAGATAAAAACAGTGGAAAATTTATTATAATTTGTACTTACTTCATCTTTTGAAATTAAATCTCTTCTTTTTTTATGTCTCTTACTTCTTGATCTAATACCTTTATTTTCTAAACTTGAATTTAACGTCCTACAAATAAAAATTACTCATTAATTAACATATTTCAGTACAATATCATTTTGTTAATTTAAAATTTTATAAGTTTTACTAAATTCCACAACTTTTATAGCAGCTCAAATCAATTTGAGAGCAAGATTTTTGGCTATTATATATCGAAAACTGCCTCTTTTTAAAATAAATTTTCAAAAAGTTCGACATATTTATGATTTAATGAAGAATCATTTATAATGTTACAATGTTATATGTTAAACAATTAAAATTTTACAATAAAACTAAATAAAATACGATTTAAATAGAAAATTTTCAGAACTTTGTGTTTCTAAAATTACCTATAATACTTTTTATATTACTTACATATACAATATGATTACTGATAATGAAAATAAAAAGTAAAAAATTAAATATAAGATTTATAAACCAAAAATATGAATATAACAACAACAAATAACAATAATAAATAAAACAAGACAAACAATATGCAAGATTTTAAATCAGAAATTAAAATTATAAGAATGATCAACGAGTAGAACATTGAAAGTTCAATAACTATTAAATATTTATGATAATAGATTGTAAAAAGTTTTTAATTTCCCTAAAGAGAAGCAGAAGTCAAAAATCGATTAACACAACAGGAAAAGTCTACAATAAGCATTATGACAAGTAATAGACTCATCCTCTCCCAGTAAACACAGGCAAAGTGCATTCATAAACAGGATGAGTTACTCAACTGTACTACTTATCCATACACTAATTAAGTAACTTTTTATTATTTTATCAATAAAAAATGAAACAAACTAATAATATATATTGTAAATCACTTGTGTCAGAAACAATAGATTATAAAGTATTAGCTACAATAATTTGTAAAAAGTTGAAATTACATGAATAAACTTTAGATCAAATTTAGGTAGGACTTTCTTAAACCAAACACTATACTTTGCTTCACACAAAAGTTCACTTAAAAACATAAAAGTCATTACAATATGTCCATTCTCACATCACAACAACAACAGTTTTTGATGTTCTTGTAATGTGAGAATGGATGAATTGGTAAAACATTTTACGTATCTTTAAGTAAACTTTTAAACAAATTCATTATCCAGGTTTTAAGTAATTAATCAAGGACTATAGTTTATTATAATTTTAAATAAAGTGCCATATTCCTAATTTTCATATTTATAATAACAAAAAGAAACTTTAATGTTAAAACAATATAGTTCTTAAAAATAATAAAATAAGTCACTATTTTACATTCTATTACAAATAACTGTTAAAAATAAGTGATAAAAAATTATAAATATCGTAACTATATATTAAAAATAACAATATTTAAAGCACTACAGGTAGTCCCTCACTTACAACAGAGTTCCATTCCAAGATTGCTATCATAAAATCAAATTAGTTGCAAATCAAACATCAAAAATAATTGCAATAATGGGCACAATTCCAAAGGTTGTGCAAAGCCTATAGTCATATATACATGTACTGTACATATAATCAGGTACTGTGTGTACATACCATAACTGATAGCTGCTGTATGTATCATATAGCAATGCTATTTAGATATATTACACTTCAAACCAACATTTAATATTTTAATTAATATGATATTTTATTTACAAAATTAACAAAAATACAGATAATCAACAAAGTTCAAAGGAATCAAAAATCATATTATAGTACTATTGTTTGCTTTGTGGTCTTAATTTTTTTTATTGTCAACTTTTATTTATTTAATTTATTATTAATTCACTTTATTATAAAATTGAAATTAGAACGATAATCTTGAAGCAGTTTTGTAGAAAGCTACATTTTTTATTTTTCAATACTAATGGCACCAACCAAAATTATAATGAGCAACTATTTATTGTGACATTGTCATAATGCCAGGCTGCAATTTTTAATCACATTCTTAATTTATTCAATTTAAAATATATATTCTCCATCTCAAATTAGTAGTGTCTTGCCCCTGTACATCATACTTTTCCTGATAACAACAGTGTCATGCCAGTCATCTATGTAACTCCTTTCAGGGAAAAATTTTTGAATTGAAATCATGTGACTTCTGGTCTATACCAGAAGTTCATGTATAGTTAAGAAGAATGCAATCATTTCAAATTTATATATACATTCTTGAAAGATCAGCATCATCAAGACTTGGCATCTTTTTCAAATTTTCTATTATTTTAAGGGTTTTATAAAATACTGAATATTTGCAATGAATGATGTCAAAAATAAATAATGATATTAATTCTCTTTTAAATAAGATTTGTCTTCACATTAAAACATAAAAAGCATATAGCACAAACATATTAATACAGTTTTTTTTTTTTTTTAAATTTCAACTGTAAGGTATTTAGACAAGTTTAGGTGCCATTAACCTATCCCGTGTAATTCCCGACACATATCGAGGTTGTGACCTTTGACCCGCAGGGTTAAACCCGATATATCTCGTTACAGTATCGATACGTTTTTGATACTAGACGTTGCTATGCATCATAATTTTTATATTAAAATGAACTTTCATTTTATATTTTTCAATATATTTATTTTGTTTGCGCAAAATAAAAAAAAAATTGTTAACGATACAGTAGCCACAATTGTTATTAAAAAGAAATTTTTTCATTAGGTTTAACAGTGACAAAAATTCGACATGGTGGCCACATGCAATGGAGAAAAATTTCAACATGGGATAGCTTTTCATTTTGTTCAAGTTTTTTTTCCCCCCATTTTAATTGTTATTCATTTCTAAAATCTAAATTTTCTAATTATTTTGTTCTTTTTCAGAATGATATAATTTTTGCAACATTCTAACAATAAAAAACATTGAAATTAGGAATTTTGTTTTATATTTTTTGTTTTTTTATATTATAATTATTATTAATTTAAAAAAATAGGCAGTGAAATGAATTAAAAGCATAAAAAAATTGTAAAGTATTTTCAACAGAAAATATATTTTACTTCTAAGCTAGCATCATTGTTCGTTTATGACATGACAAATTTTGAAAGATGCCATGTTCTTTCAAGAATTTTACTTTATAAAAGTTTTTAAAACAGAAATTTATAATTATTTATCTCATATAATTAAGAATAGTAAACAATATTTTATGCTATTTAAAAATTTTTTAGATACTTTTGTCTTGACTTTCGTCCGTCGCTCGGACTAGGAGTTCTCGGTCCTTTAGATCTATTCAATGAACTGGAATCTTCTTCGTTACCGTGATAATCATTCCTTTTATTGTTTCCATCACCATGGTTACCAGAATGTTTTGGAGAAAATGATTTTAATTCACTTTTATCTTTTTGTCGTCTTCTGTTTTGTGATTCGGGGCTTGAATTCGATACATGACTTGTATGAAGTCTGCTACCTCTATTTACAGATTGTTCTTTTTCTTTGAATTTCATATTACTTTTTATATCATGATACTTATCTCCTGTATTTTCTCTGTTTGATTGTTTTTTAGTCCTTACTGGAGTTGATGATTCACTGGAAGAGGATGACGAGGAAGAACTATCATCACTATCACCGCTACTGCTACTGGAAGAATCGCTGCTACTACTTTCACTATCGCTATCGCTACTACTGCTACTGCTTCCACTAACAGATACCTATTAATTGAAACAAAAATAAAAATATTATTATATATAAATACAATCGCAAGTATTTTTAAGTTATATTAAAAAATTCCTAAATCAAAACTATTCACAATAATTGCAACATACTTGACTAATTTTATAAATTGAATCATATTCACTTATATCAAAAATAAAAATGTTATTAATATTTATAAAAAAGGGGGGCGTGGCTAGACAGTGGGAGCTGTTGGTGACCTTTGCTTTGTGGTTCAACAAATGTTAAGAAACTACTGCATTTCTCTAATCTTATTAACCTAAAATTACTAAAACTGTATAGAAATCATTCTCGAAGAAATATTAACAATTAATGAATATGCAGCGTTCACCAGCTAAACGAGGTAGACCTCCGCTTAACAGAACCAAACCGGAAAGTAAAAAGTCTCAACCAGGTGCATCTAACTCCAAACTTATAATGGATTTTAATTTATTAATGGATAAAGAATCACAAGAACCATCCTTAGAAATCAACAACCAACATATGGATACAACTTCACAAAGACTACAGAATTCACCAGGTGAGTCCAATATAATCCATCCATCATCTTCGACAAATTCGAATGACACTCTAACAACAGATCTATGGTACAAAATTTCGGAACTTATTAATACTTCTAATAATAAACTATCTACCCAAATGGAATCTATAAAAGAAGATCTGAATCTAATCCATGAAACTATATGTGAGAATAAAATACAATTTCAAAGAATGGACAGTCAAATTGAAAATCTAAAACTACTGTGGCCATGCACCTTAGTTTGTATATTGTAATATATATTATTCTTAGTATTTATTCCATTTTCTTCCTCTTCGTTAGTTCTTTTGTCTATCTTTTCCTAGAAACTTCTGTCTTCCCTAACCCTTCCTTGCTCAAATGGTGGTGACCTAATTAAAAGACAAAGAAAAGGTGGTAGCCTGAGGCCCTAGTGAGGGACAAGAGCTCACTTTTGACTGGGACGTCGAAGAGATAGGACATATTGCGAAGACCTCCAGGTCGTTCTGGCATCGACTGGAGGACAAAGGGGACGATAAGCCTAAGCAAGCGTTCGAGAGGACTCTGAAATATATCCCGATATAGGAACCTCGAGAAGCGTATTGAGAGGATCGGAGAGACGTCCACAATTAATAACGCAGAAAGTTAATATTCAAGCATTCGCCACCATCACCCCAAGATCGTCGACACTTTGGGTACCCATTCTTTTCTATCATATATCCAACTATCCTATTGTCTATCCTTTCTTCTCTATCCTTTTTATTTGTATAAGTAGTTTTAAGTATTTAGTCTTAGTTCTTTATTTTTGTAACACGCTAAATATTCCTTTGTCGCGAGGTTACTTAACAATTCTGCCCGAACATCTGCCGGAATTATATGTATAAGGGATTAATAGTGAAAGAACGAGGAGTGTCGGAATTGTAAAAGAATCCTGTAAAGTAAAATAAACACGGGTGACGAGAACATATTTGTGTGTTATATTCTCTTTGTGAATCACTCACCACGTGCACTTACTACACTACAAATCGACAACCTAAAATCAGGAAAGGAACTGATACAGTATAAAATGGATACCCTGATCAACGACCATCACTATAATAATATAATAATATATAATTATCCCATGTCAAATAGTATCTCCAAATCAGAAATTCTTAAATTTATTAACTCTTCATTAAACCTGCACAATGTACAGTACTCCAGGAAGATATTCTTGATAGAACTCAATTAACCAAATCAACGAATCCTGTTATCAGATTATCACTTAGTAATAAACAGACCTGTGATCAGATTTTTAATTCCTTCATATCAAAGAAACAACAAAAATTATTGGAAAACTGGGGAAACATCCAGATCGCATCAGACCTTACTAAGGACTCACGTAAAAGAAGAAAAAACTTATTACCGATATATTTCGAATTAAGAAAACAAAATCATTCAGTCAAACTACGTAACGATATTCTACAAATAGACCGAGATAGAATAACTTTTAATATCGATACGGGAAAACTGGTTTATGCGGATACTTTTCTACCTTTTTCAACCTTACCAGAATCAGCAAGTTGATATACATTACAAAATAAATCTCATCAGGAAAAAGTTATCAAAAATATACACCCAACTACTGTCATCAATTGGAATAGTCAAAGCTTAAAGAATAAAATAACATCACTAAATCTCCTCCAATTAAAATATGACCCTGATATAATTGGAATAACTGAAACATGGATTATACTGGATCTGTTCTATAATTCTACTTTCTTCAATAACTATACAACAATTACAGTCCCAGCACATAAACCTTCCGGACCTGGTCGTCCAAGTGGTGGATTGTGTACCTTATTAAAAAAACATCTCTGTAAAATACAACAAACCAAAAAACCTGACAACTATATATTACTCCTACTTTCAATGAATAAACCAATATTAGGCAACAAAGATTATCGACAAATAGTAATGATCACCTATATTCCACCCAACTGTCTGACAAAACTTAATGAAATATTTAAAATAATCGAACATTGGCAACATTTAACTCCATATATCCTTTTACTGGGAGATTTTAATGCAAGAATCGCTGAAATGACAGATTCATATTATAACGGTCCTAATTATCAAATACAAAATATCAGACGATCCAAAGATAATACTAGGCTACTAATAAACTAGGAATAAACTTAATAAAAATAATAAAAGACCATAAACTGTACATTTTAAATGAACGTCTCAAACCTGATTATCCAGCCGAATTTACTCGTATTGAATATAATGGCAAATCCACCATAGACTTAACAATATGTTCTGAATACATGTTAGATTGTTGTCTAGATTTCGCCATAACTACGCAAGACACATCGGACCACTTTCCAACCATATCAAAATTCCTATTATTCTCAGAAAATTCATCAACTAAGGAGTGCAATAAACAAACGAGAATCTACTACAAAATGTCGAAATATTCCAATGAAATCGAACATAGATTCAACAATATTCCAGAAATAACCAATTTGAATTCTGATATAATATATAACCAAATAATTCAGATAATGAACGATTATATTCAAATTAAAAACGATAAAAGAACCATTCAGAACAAATTTAAAAAACCATGGTTTGACAAAGATTGCTACAAGATGAAAAAGATGAAGCAAACAAGTTTAAAAACATTCCGTGAAAACGTGAAAACTCAAATAATTTAAATTTCAATAACTACAGAAAGCTCAAGCAAACCTACAATAACCTAATTAAAGCAAAAAAGAAAAATTATCTTTCTAAACTTGAAACAACACTACTAAAAAACAGCAATGATAGCAAAACTTCCTGGACACTAATACAAAAATTTCGATTTAAATTCGACTTATGTGACAATAACTCAGTGATAAGTTTTGAAGCCTGGAAAAAATTTTATCAACGCTTTCCTGTTACCCAAACTATACCCAATTTAATGTCTAACTACAACTCCAACAATGAATGTCTTAATTCTAAATTTACAATCAAGGAACTTGATGATATCATAAATAAAACTCGCATTAATACATCACCAGGAAATGATCACATTCCAACTAAGTTCCTAAAAACATTGTCAAATCAAGCAAGAGTGAAACTGCTACAACTCTTCAATTCTATGTACAAAACAACTAATTACCCGGACTCCTGGAATTCAGTAATTTTATCAATGATACATAAAAAAGGTGATAAAATTTCTCCAACTAATTACAGACCAATAGCACTACTGTCAACATTAAGAAAATGTTTTACATCTTTATTAGCTACAAAATTCCAATACTGGACTAAAATAACGGACCTCGAAGCAAAATTTCAATACGCCTTCTTCAAAAATAAAGGAACAGAATCTGCTATTTTCCTACTATCATCCATAATACAACTTCATCTGAGAAAAAAGCAAAGAAAAATATATGTTGCATTCATTGATATCCAAAAAGCATTCGACTCTGTTTTTGTTCCGCTACTGGTATATAAATCAAAAATTAACGGAGCAGGTAATCAATTTGCAAACACAATATCTAAGCTATTTTCAACCTATAACGCAAAAATTAAACAAGGCAAAGCAGTCTCACCATCGCTAACATTAACACGTGGAATACTCCAAGGTGACCCTCTTTCGCCATACCTATTCAATTTTTATTTACTCGAAATTGATCACATCTTTCAGAATTGCTCAGATGGAATGGAACTTGGTGACAGGACCTTTCATTATGTGTTATTTGCTGATGATCTTGCAATCTTCGCTCCGACAAAAATATCACTACAAAGAAAAATTAATCACCTAAATTCTTACCTCAACTCAATCCAACTAACAATCAACCCTACCAAAACGAAAGTCGTTATATTCCGTAAGAATAGTAAAATCTCCAAAAAAGAAACAACGATATATCTAGACAAGCAACCTCTGCAAATGGTAAATGAAGTCAATTTCCTAGGTGTTATATTCGATTGGAATCATACATTCAAAGCACATATTTCGTATTTAAACAATAAAGTAAAACTTGCTATAGATAATCTGCTAAACTTATATTCTAACTTAAAAACCTCTGATTTATCTATTCATATGAAATTGTATAACGCAATCATTAACCCAATCATATATTACGCATCCCCAATATGGGGTCTTGATTATATATATAATAAATTAGAATATATATAAATTAGAAAAATTTCACATCTACTTTCTCTGCAAACTTCTTCACTTAGAAAGAACTATCCCAGGCTACGCAATTCGCCACAAAACTAACCGTATCTGCTCTTATCCATTGTTCTTAAAACGTATCATTAAATTCTACTATCGTTTAAAATTCAAATCTGACAGTAATATTACCTTTCTGCACCATGAAATAATCAAAGGCAGTAAAAAATCAACTACAATACAACTCTGGCAAACTAAACTAAATAAAATACTAAATTCTTTTGGAATATCAGACCTTTTATTCAAAGATAATATTCAGGACTGGAAATTTGGATATACCATGTTAATGGAATCAGCTATCGCTCACTCTATAAATATGGATCAAAATAGCCTAAATCACAATACCTACAATACCTAAATCACAATACCTGGTACTTAAAAATTTTACAAATACCTTCTGTACAACCTTATATGATAAAATCAACTAACTTCAACGTGGAAAGGCTAATTTCACAATTACGTCTAAATAAATATTCCCTTTATATCAATAATATCTATATTGACCTGCCAAACAATCATTGCCCATGGTGCAAATTCGATAACTTCTCAATTGAACACTTACTTCAGAAATGTCAAAATCTCTCTAATGTACGTGACTCTTTCAACATTCCTCGAATACTCCAAAGTGATTCATCCCAAGATTATAGAAATTCTCTAAATAACCTAAATAAAAATGATCTCTATTTTCTGTATAATTATTTCATTAAGATTACAAAAATGTTGTAAATCTATGTCAGTATGTCTAAATATATCAACATTGTATAACATCACCATTATTGTATAATTATATTACTGTGTTTGTTAAAATAACTGTTTTTATTTATGTTAATAACGAAACAATATAAAACCAATGTATAAAAACGATTAAATATTAATAACCTAGTTAATGTTTTAATAATACAAAAATTTATAAGTCAATGTTGTACTACCCCCTGCAACAGGGATAATCCCCTTTTTGTGAATAAAGATTTATTATATTATTATATTTATAAAAAAAACTACTGAATATTGTTTATATGTTATGAAATTTTATTAGATAGAAAATTATAAACATAATAGAAAAATTAAATTTATTTAATGTTATTAAAATTAAACAACTCTTTAAAACATCAAAAATTAAAAAATTAATATGACAATTATAAATTGTGAATCACAAGCTTACATTATTGTTCCTTTTTATAACAGTAATACCGAAATATTTTATTGCTTGTTCAAATATCTTAACAAATAAACAAATAATTAATATACTGCATTTTTTACAATTATTACATCATTTCATATCATATACAATTCATAACTTTAATTCTCAGTTTACCACATTTATTTATTGGGTTGTTTGGAAAGTAATTTTGTTTTTTCTTTTTGTGAAAAATAAAAACAATTTTCTTATAATATATAAATATTTTATTGAATTATATATCAACCATTTTGGTCCAATACCTTTTACCATCTTTCTGGTAGTAACATGGATTCCATGCTCATAAAAGTTCTGATTTTTGCTTACAAAAAACTGATCCAAGTGATTTTTGACATCCTCATTTGAGGTAAATGTTTTACCGTTTAAAAAATTTTGTAAAGACCAAAACAAGTAATAATCCGAGGGTGCCAGATCTGGTGAATACGGTGGTTGTGATAACACATCCCATCCAAGCTGTAACAGCTTCTGATGAGTTACCAAAATTTCTGTGAGGGCTGGCATTATTATGGTGAAACTACACCTTTCTGTTGATCAATTCTGGCCTTCTCTGTTTGATGGTATCACTCAATTTGTTCAGTTGATGGCAATATTCTTCTGAATCAATTGTAGAATTGTCTGGTAGAAGCTCAAAAAAACAAGTGGTGCTCTCTGTTTGGTGGAATTTTAATCCCACCAAACAGAGAGCATCACTTTTCTCGATGAATATTGACTTTCGAAGTGCTTTGAGCTGGCTCATCTCCTCTACTCCGTGATAGCTTGTGTTCGACATTGTTATAAACAATCCATTTTTTGTTGCCAGCTATGATTTGCTTCAAAAATGGATCATTTTCTTGATGTTTGAAAAGAAAATTACAGATGTCAATGCAACAAAGCAAATCTCTTTCTTTAAGAGCCTGTGAAACCCACATATCGAGCTTCGAAACAAAACCAAGTCATTTCAAGTGATCATAAATGATTGAATTCAATAAATTTAATCTCTTAGTGATTTCTTGTGTTGTTATTCGGCAGTTTGCTTTAATCAATACCTTTATTTTGTCTTCATAAGTTTCAACTGCCAGAACGTGGTGCATCTTCAATATTGAAATTGCTGGAACGTGTGAACACATCTTCTCCATACACATCACACAATTTTATTTTTGCTTGAATATCATTCTTACCTTTCCAGTAATAAAAAAAGCAAAACATGCCAAAAATGCTGCTTTCAATTTTCCATACTTGATGGGACACAAAAAAATAAATAAATAAATAAAACTGCAAAGAATCAAAATTTTTTACAAATAAGTCTTGAAATATCAGCTGTCAAAATATATAATGGCAATATGGTTTAGAATGAAGTTGGCAGGTAAAAATACAACTAATCCCTCTGGTAGTAAAAAAACAAAATTACCTTCCGAACAACCCAATATTATTATAGTCAAATTTAATTGATTCAAACATGATTAATTAGAATTATTGGATAAATTTAACATATTATTATCCTTGAAATGTATATTTAAATTAGTTTTAAAAACAAAGATATGGTTAATTTGAATATTTTTCATAATAAGTTTGGATGACTTTCATCTAATATATTTCATCTTTTGAAAACTTTTTCAAGAGAAACAGCATGTAGTCAACTAATTTATAGAATGTATGCATTTCAATATAATTGCCTACACTGATTAATATACTGTATTTAGTCAATTCTAAGTTGCACTTTTTTTGGCCATTTAATGTCCTTGAAAATTGGGTATGGCTTATATTCAAAGGTGGCTAAATTTTACTGCAGATGAAACCCTGTACTTTGATATGCCACATAATTATACAGTAACTTCAAAGGTGAGTAAGAGGTGAAGATTAAGAGTACAGGATACAAAAAACAATGTGTCACTGTAAAGCTGTGTATCATAGCAGACAGCCAGAAATTAGCTTCATATTCGATTCTGAACAGAAAACTAGTGTCCAAAATAAAAAAATTTTCCGAAGATGTAATTGTGCATGCCCAAAAAATGGTCGGATGACCACCAAGATTATGAATGACTGGGTTAATTAAGTATGGAATAGAAGACCAGAAGCTCTTCAAAATCCTCAAAACATGCTTGTCATGGACAAATTTAAAGAACATTTAAGAAACTCTTTAAAAAATAAATTGGTGCAAAAAAATTGTGAATTGCAATAATTCTGGTTGGTATGACGAGTCAAGTTCAGCCATTCAATGTTTGCATCAACAAGCCTTTTAAGGATTATGTAAGAAAAGAATATGAAAATTGGTTACATTTGGAAAACCATACTTTAACTGCTTGTGGGAAAGTAAAAAAGGCAAGTGCTTCAAAAATTGCAGAATGGGTATCTGTTGCCCGGTAAAAAGTTCCCAGTGAAATAATAATTCATTCCTATAAAAAATTCTGCATAATTGTAATAGATGACACAGAAGATGACTTAGTTTGGGAAAATGATGATGCCAACACTGGTTCCAAAGTCAGCAGTAATAGTGTAACTGATGAATAATTTTACAATATGATAATGATAGTGAGATCAATTAAGATTTACTTTAGATTATGTATTTAAGATTTTTTAATAAATTAATTCTTCACTCCTTGTTACTTGACATTTTTTGAACTTTGTAAATAAATCTTACTATTGGTATTTTTTATTTTTTTCACAAAAACCTGTTAAGAAATTGAGGGACTGCTTAGAATCGAATAAATACAGTAGTTGAATTCGTGTATTGTAATCGTTGTATTGTAATTAAGTATTTTAGAAATTTTTCATGAATAAGATCATATAAGATTAATAGTATTTTAAAACATTAAAGTCAGACTACAATATTAACTCTTCTATAAGACTATCTTATACAGCAATTTTTTCTAATTATTTTAGCCTGTATAATAATAATTTGAAAAAATTCAAATAAGCTTTCAAATGATATTATGACAAAATAATAAATTTGAATGAATAAGTACAGGAAATCCTTGTTAGTTTGAAATTTAAAAAACAAAATAATCGTGACTCTGAATTATTGAGTTTCAAATTATCCAAGATTTACATATATCTGTACATTTGCCAAATGCCACATAACTGAAGTAATTTAATCAGCAAATGGAATATGGCTATGTATACAAAATGCTATTTTCGTTAATTAATAATAATAATATAAATAAACTGCATGTAAACAGCATATTTCTGGTGAGAACCTCACAGGTTCCCAGATAACTTTATAAAAATCCGGCAACGAGTTGATTAACTTTCCTGGCAACATTTGGAGGCACCATCTATTATGATATTTTATTAGAAAACTTTTTATATTTTTAATCATTATAAAATGGCAAAATGCTTAATTTTGAGGATAGGGATGGGTTTTATAAAAAATTGTAAATGCTAATAACAAATAAAATCATTATTAAGTCCGATTCTACTTGAGATATGACACAACCCCCTTTATCTCCACACCCCATCAACCTTTAACCAGAAAAATTTAATAGCATCAATCCCCATAATATACAAAACTCCCTGTAAAATTTCAGAAAATTTTAACAAAAAGCCCAGGAATTATTAAGCTTCAAAGAGGGTGAACAAAATTTTGCCTCCTCCCCACACACACTAATACAGTCAAACCTGTTTTTATGCAGGGGATAGGGACCGCATTAAAAAAAAACGCATAAAAAAAATCGCACGAAACTTCACGAATGGCTGTAAAAAATAGTTTTCGCAACACAATTAAAAAAATATTTTTTTTTATGCGGTCAACAGGGACCGCATAAAAAAAGTCTCACATAGAAAATAACTCAAAACCGTACAAAATAGAATTTATTGACAACAGATGTCAGCACTTGACTGCATCGTCTGGTCTATCGTCTGTTTTACATATTTTTGTCCAGGTGGTGTTTTGTTGACTTAAAAAGTAAATTATTTCATTTTTCGCATATTCATGCAATAATATTACTATAATAAGTGCATTTATGCTATAATAAGTTTATTTAGCTATAATAAGTCAATGTGAGACATGACGAATCGCACGAGACTAGTCGCCAACTATACCGCACAAATAAAAAACCGCACAAATTAAAAATTCGCATAAAAAAAATCGCACATAAAAAGACCGCATAAAAACAGGTTTGACTGTATTCATACATACAGAAAAAACACCAGAAATTTTTTACATTTCTCGACATTTCAAGGTCCCAAGTCCAAAAATGTAAAAATCTTCGGAGTCATTTTTTGACTGATTGCCGTATTTTCCCTCTGTTATGTATAACAGCCAGAAAAGTAAAAAGTAAAGCAGAATTTCTCAAAACGTAGCCCAAATTATTTTAAAAGTAGCCCTAAAAGCAGTAAGTTGTCCAAATCTAGTAGTCTAGAGTCCTACAAATATCTCAATCTGCTACTTGTAGTTCAATCTAACTTTATATAATACTGCTCCACTCCTATAACGAGTATTGGTAATTGTATAAATTATTTATATAAAGCCATCACAAATTGCATACTTTGTAAATGTTAAACCATTATGTCTGGTATCCCGCTTTGATATACACACTCATCTATATCTGCAATCTTGTCAATACTATAATGAGTGTCTGGTTTTTCAAATTTTTATATAAAACGATCACAAAATGTGCCTTTATAATGTTAAATCAATATGTTCCGATACCTCTTTTGCTGTACACGCTTGCCTACATGCCCAAACTTGTCGTGTTTGTTTGTATACTGTATCACTGTTATTATTTTGTCTTATAATTGTATTTTTACTTGTTCAACATTTGCAATGCAGACGCCCAGTGATCCCACATTTCCCTTCAATCTTTCCCTATTCTCTTTCCCCCTACTTACTATCACTTCCTCTTCTAATTTCAATTTCATCACTTCTAATTTCTTAGAGGTAAAGTCTGTGCACATACAGACAACCTCTCTACTCTTTTAATGTAATGTAGTTCAATCTTACAATCGCAAAACCCAACCATATTTTATGAGATAAAAGAAAAAAGGATAGTCCATGGAAAAGGTGAAACTTAAAAATATGTTGTTGTAAAAGCAAAACCATGTTGATCAGATTAGACTTATTCTTGGTATATTGTTCTCTTATAGTATGGAGACACTTTGATCTAAATGAACGAGTTAACATATGCATATCACAGTGAAAAGTTCAAACTAATCAAATGTAAACATGTAACATGTAAATCCGTACATCCCTGGCTGGGACAAACAGTACAGTTATGAAGTAATGGGTTCATAACTCAAACTATCTGAGTTAAAATTACTGAGGATTTCCTGTATCGTGAAAAATTTTCACAGTAATAATGTGGAACACAAATCAAATTAATGAAAAACTTACAGATTAATTCATATTTCTGACAATGGTCTTAAATAAATAAAACTGTGACTGGTTGACACACAGTTTTATTTTTTTTTTATTTGATATATGTTTTTTTACTATACATACTATATTTACAATTGAAATTTGTTTCCTACAAACTTAAATTATTGTAATTATATAAAATTAAATAACTTTATTATAAATAATTAGTCAATAAAAACCAACAATTCTAATTCACTTACTGTTTTGGTAATAGTAACACTTTCATTAATCATGCGTTCTTTCTGTAATTCCAATTCTAGTTCTCTTTGTAATTGTTGTCTTTTACGCTCAAGTGTTAATTCTTCTTTATAATCCAATTGTGAAACATCAACAGGCCAATCTTAAAAATCATAAAAACTTTTAAATTTTACTTAAATTATTAAATTTGTAAAATGTTTTATTACAAGATGTAACATACCATCAGAATCATCTTCCCAACTACCTTCTCGAAGACGTTTCTTTTCTCTAAATTCTGTTTCACTTGTTGGAGACCGAGGTCTTGTCACAACCACGGTAGATTTTATTTTAGCATCATGATCACTTCTCCTGTTATGACTTGAACTACGTTTATGTGGTCGTCTCTATTAAAATAAATGTTATACTTTATATTAGTAAGTAATATCAGTCACAAAATTTTATATATATTTTTTTATAATATATATTGCTATGCATTGTAGAATTTATTTCATATGTAAATAATTTCTTATATTTTTATCATCACACTCTTATTTACTTAAAAATATCTGAATTTTAAATTAGCAAATAAGTTGTAGCAATCACAAATTCAAAGAACTACAGTTTCATGGTAAATAAATATGTATATAAAATCCTTTGCCAAGAAATCAAAAAATATAGTTTGTGAAAGATAAAAAGTTTAGCTGAACTTGTATATAAATATAGCCAGTAGACGAAGAAAACCAAATAATGTGACTAATAATAACAGCCTATTTTTTATTCAATATATTATTAATTTTGAAATCTTAATATGTTAATATCTTATAAAAACTTTTTCTCTCATCACTGAGCTACAGTATGAGCTACACAAAAAATTAATGTAAATCTTAACATTATTATTATTATAAAACACTGTTAAAATTTAAAATAATATAAAAATATAGAAACATTTTGAACATTTTAAAACTGCTTTTAAGAAATCCAGTGATGAAGAAAGAAGAAACTTGAAAATAAAATTTCAAATTAAAAAAAAAATAGTATAACAGCAAAGCTGTATTTGGGACAAGACTATGTCTTGGAGACTCACTACTAAGCGGAATCACTTTGACGTTCAAGCGGGTCTCGTACTCATTCTCCAATCTTTTTTGGTATTGCTGGTTTTGAGCGCAATTGTTCAAACTTCGCCGGCCACGACCATGAGGTCGTCCATGATGCATTTTCGGTAAAATGAACCTATCCAATGTAGAAATTTCTTTCTGTTGCGTGTCGGCCTGGGTTGAATTTTTGTCGATGCCTAACAAAAATTTCCCATTTTTGAAAAAATAATCATGGCTATTGTATCGTCCGAAATTATTTTTTTCTTTTGCACAAACAATACTGGGTTGCATCCTACCTTGTCTGTTGACCTCGACCACGTGTTCTGCATCTTTTGTTCTGCCGGTAAAAATTAACTGAGAAACTGATAATTTACTTAATTTGGATCGGCTACGCGATATTTACAATAGTGTCGAGATATAATACAAATCCAAGATTGGCACGGCTGTCGACTCGAAAGGTTAACTAACATGAAGTAAATAGATGTCTCTCCTCGTTGGAGTTCGGGAACGAAGTGAGGTCAGAGGGCGAAGGTCACGTGGTGGCACCCTCTGCCCCACATGTTAAATTTTTATCGGTCCCACGATTTTACTATACTAGATAATGTTAAAAAACCCTCTTGTAATGACATAAAACTGTTTTAAAGTCATATTTGAAGCACTCTCAAATTTACAAAATTAGATTACAAATTTTATTTAACAAAGAAAATACTACGTGTTCAGTCCTAAGGTCAGAGTTCACTTCTTAGAATGACTGTGGGTGGTACTCTCCCCACCTGACTTCGGTGGGGTGAGGTACCTGTTTTGCCTGTTTGTAGAAGAGGGTTGCCATTCTGTATTTTATTTTGACTCGGTTCTCGGTCCCGACTACCTACAAGTCTGGATTTTTTTATGCGCAAGTGATTTGGGCACCTAATACTCTGTGCCAAATTGCAACTCCTGACATGTACTCCTTCATATCTCTAAGCTGGTAACACAAGCCAGAAGTATGATTTTATAAACAAGACACAGTCTTGTCGATATTTGAGTAGAACAAAAACATATCAAATCTAAGCTTAATGCATTAAAGTTAAGGTCATTATATAAGAATCAATGAAAAGTATTGATTGAATGCAAATGAAGAATATCATTTTACCTACAATTAATTTTTAAGCAACATTTAAATAACAAATTATTCTACAGATAATTTTAAAGTGAGAGTGTAAAAATGCTTACCTGCTCTAAAAATCATTCACAATTAATATAGAATTTTAAATGTTACACTTTAACTTTCGTAAACATTTTTAAACATCTAAAACAATGAAGTCAGAATGAAAGAGCACATATATATGTAGTTAACACTGAATTTAAGGATTGTGACTTATTTGTAATGAAACTTATGAAAAAAAGAGATAAAAATCTTGAAATGTAAAGTATTAAATTATATACAGCATAAACTAAAAAAAGATATAAGACAATTACAAAATGAATTTTACAATAAGTTTAACATTAGAAATTAATAAAGCAGACAAATAAAAAATAAACAGAATTTTCATTACCTCAAAAAAATTGATGTCAAAGTTATTTGGGAATAAAATAAAAAGTTCAAAGAAGAAAAAAAATTAAATATAGAATACAGATCACACATTGTCTTACAATCATTATCGTGTCGAATTATTTTTCCATTTTTTTTTAATCAGAAATAATTACAAACATAACTTTAAAGAAAGAAAAAACATACAAACAAACAAGAAAACTATTGAAGGCTATTGAATAAAAAAAAAAAATAAAATAATAATATAAAGATAAAATAAATCACCATTACACAAAGAATATAATAATGAAATTTAAACAAATGTGACAAATCAATTTAATCCATATGTAAAAAACCTAATAGAATTAGTTATAAAAATAAACTACAAAAACTAAAAAATTGTAGGTAAATGAAAGATTACTAATTTATATAGAAAATATTTTATTTATCATTATTATTAATAAGTCAATTATATATGATGATAATGATTATAACAATGTGATGTAAGATGTTTTCTAATGATAATAAATTGAAAATCACCAATTATTGCTAAATATATAACAATACCAAGGGAAAAATATATGTATAAAATCATAAAATGAATTATTCTGGCATTTATCTGATAAAAAAATTTTTTAAAGTGGAAAAATAAATTTTGTTTAGTTAAACAACATAAATCCAAGGATAAAGTTTTAATTTATTGAAAATCTTTCTTTTCACTTAGAATTTTGTTACAGTTTATTTTTTATGTTAAAGAAAGTTTAAAAAACCTTTAAATCTTTATTATATTAATTAGTAAATACACATTTTTAGAATTAAAAAACTTACTTTTGGAGAAGGCAAGTCAGATGAAGTTTCTTTAGTTTCTTCTCGTTTATTTCTTACTTTATGACGCAAGTCTTTCTCGTCGATATCTCTAAAAATTTAGATATATATTAAAAAATGTACCTTCGCAATTTTCTTAAATGACATCACTTTAATAAAAATTTATTCATTTATTAAGTAATATATTACTTTTCAGATTTATTTCTGGTACTACTAGGAAAAGGATCGTGCTGATAACGACAATTGGATCCGTACGAACAGTTACCGGTTCTTAACCAGTTTCGACATTTTTCCATCTGCTCTCCTCTTGAACTTCTCTGTAAGACAAAAATCATTTGCCATATTATTAAATCCAAATATTACAACAAATTACATACAGTACATAATATGTTGAAATATTTAATAACAGAATGTCAATATTTACTATCATTTTTTGTGGATATCTATGGTAGCATACATTCCACAAAATATTGCTGGAACAAAAACATAACCATATATTCCACACCTCTGAATATTTGCTAGTGTGAAGTTAGAAGATATTGAAGAAAATATTCCTTTTATTCTTCTGTTTCTTTCATCTTATTTACATTAGCATTTCATTGTAGATGTAATTATAAATACCGTATTTTACGAACTATAAGACGCACTTTTTTCTTTGAAAAATTGCCTCCAAAATTCAGGAGCGTCTTATAGTCCGTAGCCTTCTATAGGTATTTTTTTAAAAAATTGCTTAAAAATTAAGGTGCGTCTTATAGTCCGTAAAATACGGTAAGTGAAATGGAAAAAGGAATATTTGAAAAAGAATTACTTAAACTGCATTAATTGTAGAAAATATAAAATGACTACCAAACAGAGAAATGTTTCTGCTTCATTTCTGTTTTTATTTATCAAATATTTATAAAAAAAATGATAGTAAATGCTAAAATATTTAAAAAAAAAACAATTAAACAAAAATTTTAATGTCAATAATATGCATAGTACAGTATAGCCTGAAAGCATAGGTTTTCTAACTTTTTGGCCAATGCAAATCAGAAAATTCTATACAAATTAATAAAGTGATCATACTCTGTATGACTGCTTCCTGCATGAATTGCCATTACACTAATTTAATTTTTATGAAGAGCCATGTGATTGGGACTCCTCATAAGAGTAATTACAAAACCAGTTACACCTAAAAACTTTTCATTAATATTTTGACAGCATCTGAAGCAAAACACTCAGCCAGGAAAATAATAAAGCTTTCAGTTCAAAAATTATCAAGGAAAAAAAAAGCATTATTAGGAAATTCCCCATAATACAATTCACAGCTAAAATAGAATTAACAGCTGCTAAATAATTTCACTATCATATTGTCGACACCACTGAAAATATAAGTACATCATTTACTTTTACATGCAAAAATGTATATTAAAAACTAAGTTAAATTTATGTTAAAATTACAGATTTGACAAAGTTATTTTATCACGTCATTTAAAATTACATTAAAATCTGATAATTATGGTTCAACTGGCAACTTTGTTGCGTGATGAGTGATGTATGTCGAGTATAAAGTGAGAGATATTTTGTTGCCAAATTGGGTCTATAGTAAAATAAGAGTGCCAGAAAGTTAAATACTGAAATGCATAGTTTTTAAAAAATATTTGTGATTTTTTTGGCAAAACAATCTGAGAAACTTTTCACCCAATTTAAAACATTAATGACTATTGACAATTCCTAGTGTTTGAAAAGCCACCTAGCATGGAGAGATGTCTGAAGTGGCAAGGCGATCAATGTGTTTCTTGGAAGGAATAACTGCCTGATCAGATATAGTGTAAATAAATGGTAAATAAAGTAATGATTGTTTTTACTAAGAAAGTCACACACAGTCTACAGTATCCAAGAACATGAATCTGAGAGTTAATTGCTTACTTCTTATTCATCATAAAGAACTAATACATGCTACATGCTAAAATCAATAATCAGTTTCTAAATAGTTTTCTGATAGCCAATATGTATAAAAAGAGAAATGAAATGTATAATGAATGAGACAAAGTAGAGAAATGTACCTACTTTCTATTAAAACTTTTTTTAGTTAAGTCAAGATCCCAATACTTTTCTTCATTACTAAATATTGCCCTTCTGTTTGAAGGATCACCCATTAGACCTTATTATTATTCTTATTCCCTTTATCAGAAACTTACCTACTTTCAAAATATAAGTCAAATGAATATCTAATAATATCAATTAAAACATACACTGACTATAGAAATAAACATGAGAGCACTACAGGCAAAGTGTATATGCCTTTGATGGTTTCTAGAAATATCACAATAGCAAATGAATATTAAGTGAGCATATTAAAAGAGTTTATCACTAGAATTTCTGATCTGGAGATATCTGAAAATTTAAAAATTTTTCTTGACTTGATTTGAGGTTACTTCATTTTGTGATTAATATGACTAAAAACCAAATGAAATAAAAGATCCACAATAGTTGGAAATATATGAATAGCTCAGTGGAAAAGCATTTGTTTACAGGTCACAAGGTTTATGGTTCAAATCCATGTGCACTCTATTAAGCCTTATTTGGACAGATAAATGGCCAAGACAGTAAAGATATAAGCTCCTGGGAGCCCAGGTTCTAGTCTGAGATGAGATCCTAGGAATTTTTCATGCACAATCAGCCCTGGATATGTTGAGTCTCTAGCATCATACTTTGATCTTTAAACAGTCCCGAGAAAAATATTTTCATTTTTGGGGAGATTTTGATTTCCACAAATGTCAACTGTCATTTTAATTGTGGGTTATGAAAAAAAAACACACAACATTGGGTCCATAATAATTTTTTTCAGGAAATCTGGATCTTGATCTGCTTTACTGATCAATTCTTATTGGTAATAACATGTTCCTGTTATTGGTCTTCAGCGAGTTTCCTTGCGACAATGTTTTGGTAGATGAAATGCATCTGCAGATCTTCTGTAATAATAGTATATCAAATCCGACAGAAATTCCTATCTTTTCTGCACTCAAGGCAACACACTTTCAACAGTTACATCAAACAACTTCCTACATTAGATGCACATTTTCTTTATTTCTAGATGTGTAAACAAAGATCACCCACTGATTTCCAGCCATTTTTGAACCTCACAAACACTCAAACACCGACAAATATGTAACTGTCTGGTCTCCATATGCTGTTCACATCATCTCTAGCATTTCTGTAGCCGATTTCTCCAACTACTGGTAGAATTTGATGTTAATTTGCTGCTCAAAATAATCCATCTCCACAATCCAATGAAACAACCTGAAGCAGATTCCACTGTTTGACTACTACTTCTAAAAATCACTGACTGTGGATCAATTCTGGTTGCATATAGCCCAAAAGCCACTACAGACCTTTGTCCCATAAACATTGCAATGCAATTGATATTAATGATAAAATCAATTAGTCTGGAAACTAAATGTAGGGGTCTATTAAAACTGCAATAAAATGTATTGAAATGTAATAAATATAATTTAAAAATAGAGATGTCAATAAACACATCTATCAAAGATCCTTAATTGAATTCCATTAAAAGTTAATTTGAAATAAAATTTTATTTCAAATTAAATCTCACTGGAATAAACAAATTATACTGTCAGATTTTAATCAGACTATAATATGTCTATTATTAAATTCAATACAAGATATTGGCTTAACTGCTCACCTTTACTCCAAATCACATATCATCTTTATAACTTATTAATCATATTATAGCACAACTAAATTCTATCAGTACTGTACTCAGGGTTTCTTTTAGGAAGTGAGTCAGGAAGGTATTTCCCCAGAGATTGAAAAATACTCTCTCCTAAACCTCATATAAAAAGTTTTTAAAAACATGTAAATGATTATTGTTTCTATGTATACACATATACATATGTGTATACATACATATCTATATATATATATCTTCATAGATTAACTGACCAACTACATTTGTCAATCTCTCAGATCAGAAAAATATCTCCTGAAAAATGTTTTCTGAAAGAAACACTGATTGTACTATAAGTCAGGCTTGGTTTATACATACTTATTTTCACATTTTTTGAAGATGCTTTAGTAAAGTTTGGCCAAAAGAAAAGCTGTTTGATGAACACATAATTGCAAGTTAAATAGTTCATAAAGGTAAGTTAAGGCAGGACCAATATTGCAAAATCAATTTTAAGACATGAATTTGAACTTAAAAGTATTGCAATACACTTATGACTCAATACAATAGACAACCTATGGATCCAAATTCATCATCCAGTCTCTTCAGATTCTGCTACTTTTATTTCATCTTATTCTAGAATACCGAGTTAAACTGACAGTTAATGCGTAGTTCAAAATTAAATGTCTCAATTTGCAATACTTTGTCAACTGAGCCTACACTTTGCACCTGACACTACACTGGCTCTTAACTATTGGATGTCTTAATATGAAAAAAAAGGCAGAACAAAATTAATGGTAAGAGTGTTTCTGACTTAGATGAACAGTAAGTTAATAAACAGTGGCAACTACGTGACAAAGGTTGTATAAACTAATGGCAAAAAAGATTTCTCCTTACAACATCTCCTGTCAAATACAATACAGTTGAACTTTTTGGACTCCAATGACCATATTTTATCAAATTACATTGGTCATAAATCTTAAATATCAATTTTAAAAAATACTGAAGTTTTAGTCAGTACATTTAAATAAATTTATATGAATAAAATGTATAAAAATAATATACACAAACATGTCTACTCTAATAACCTTAAGTAGCTTTGCAAAGTATAGTTAGCCGCAAACATTTTCGGTCCCTTAGGACCTTCTTCAGGTGAGATCTGAGTAGAGAGTGACCCTATGTTCTAAACTCCCGTTACAGATGCATTCCAACCCCCACTCCAGATGTGTACTATAAACAAACATCGTTGCGCATGTGCCGGTGGCTATAACACTGGGTTGTACATTGCTTGCCATGCCTTCGAAAGTTGCTTTTCATCTTTAAAGTTGATAAAAAAGCCCAGGCAATCCGCTTTAAAGATCTCTAGTGCCTCCAAATACTTAAGGTAGTGTACCTGCCTGGTTCTCCATATCAAGGTCGCTTGCTGCAGCCTGGGCGTAATGCTGTTTTCACTGGCATATACAGCCAAGGCAGTATTGGCCTTTTTCTTCTCGATATCCGTTTTATGCTCTCGGATGCGTTGCCCGAGGGATCTTTTTTGTGGAACCGATATACACCAGATCCTTATCAAATCTATCATCTCGGAGTGAAATTCTGTATACACCCGGCGCCCTTTTAACGTCCACCGGATCCTTCCCTTTCCTAAGTAGGGTGAAAACGTCCGGTTTACGCTTGTAGGCTATTTTTGTATTAGTATATGCACCAATCTCACGGTATAAGGAGTGCAGATGCCATTCATATGTAATAATAATAGGATGGGGAGACACACCTTGCTGCTGATTATTCCCCAGAACCGCATCAAACCGGTTTACGGGGTTGCGTTCCTGTTCGTCTGCTATTCTAAGTATAAGCTTCTTATTATAGCCATGGTTTTCAGCTATTTCCGCTATTCTCCCTATCTCCTTCCACTTGTCCCTTTCCATATTACAGTGTGTGTGGGCTCTTCTAGTAAGTGCTCTAAAGGCTGCCAGTTTGTAGCTATACAGATCATTGGAGTCGGCCGGGATGTATATCGGGATAGCGTTCGGTTTCCGGTATACATTAGTGTCATAACCCCCACCGTTAAAGGTAATAGTAATGTCCAAAAAATGAGCCGCTTTGTTGCTCATTTGCTCTAACTTGATCAGAAGACCATATGGGTTGTCATTCATACAACGCATGAATTTGTTGATGTCCGGTTTCGTCTTCCAGATGATGCAGATGTCGTCAATGTACCTTTTATATAGGTCGATGTTACCGAGGAACTCGAGGATGACTTTGGCCTCCAAGCGACGAACCACAATTTCTGCCAAGTCCCCAGATAAGGGGCTACCCATAGGTACTCCTCTTTTTTGAAGGTACACCTTCCCATCTAGCTGGAAGCAAGAGGTGTAGCAAAGAATATGAGAAAGTTCTAGTATCTGCTTGTGGTCAGCATTGCATGTTATCTCACTTATAAGCCAATCTCGTAAACTGCAGAAGCAGGGTTCCAGCTTAATTGATGGGTACATCGCCTTAAAGTCCAGAATAGTAATCCAGGAACCCACAGACGGTAGGCAATTACGTATAGCCTCAATCACCTGCGTTGAGTCGGAGACCGTAAACTGATAACCTTCTAGATGTTTAGCTAGGAGCAAATGGATCTTACGTTCTATCATTCTGGTGGGCGCGTTGGCTTTATCTAAAATCGGTCTAAGCTCTATCCCCTGTTTATACGTTTTGGCATAGGCGAAGAGTCTAGGAACTACTGGTGAGGCTACCGTCGCATTGTCTAGCTGTAACTTTCTTGCCAAGCTGGTACGCATAAATCTGAGGATCCTGGATTGAATCTTATCAACAAAGCCCTTCCCTATTTCCTCACATTCCGTGTCTCGTATATATTTCTGCAGGATGGCAGTGTAAGAGCCTCTCTTCATCAAAACTAGAGCCCTATTCTTGTCAGCTCTCAAAAAGACTATGTTAGTTTCCCGTAGCCATTTCTTGCTTTTATTCAAAGCATTCTGGTATTCTGCCTCCTCACAATGCTTTTTTAGGTTATAGCGCTTCATTTGGAAGTGTGCCTTCCATCTGAAGTATTCTTTTTGGGTCTCGCTCAGGTTGCGTATGAGAGCTTCCATTTCTGGCATGATAGCCTCCGGTGTTAGCCTGTAGAATCCAGGTACAAACATAGGGCCTTTCCTAAGTACTGTTTTAATACATTCAGGGGGATTGATTCCGTCATAACATATTATCGGGGCTTGCACACTTTTTTTATCTGAGGGTTTCTGGGATCTGAAGATCCAGCGTAGTTTTCTCCTGTAACGAGATTTTAGTTTCTCTGCTAGCCTATCCTGAATAAACACAGCTCTGCCATTAGCCTCCACCAAGGTATCGTACTCCATCACGTATAGCTGATCCTCGAGTCTAACAACGCTATTAAGTTTCGAATACCATAGTCTGCGCACTGCTCTAATTGCTTTCCGTAGGCACACGAACCGCAGCTTTGGTAGTAAAGATTCACATCCCGGGGGTAATTTGATACGAAAGATAGACATAGGATACACTAGGTGTTCTCTACATTCGATTAGGAAATCCAACTTCGCCTTGATCCTCGTAAGAGCTAGGACCAGTTTCCTGTATACATTAGCCGGTCTAGCTATTCCAATAAAATCTATCTTAAGAAACGAAGCAATAACAAATATGTCTACTCTAATAACCTTAAGTAGCTTCGCAAAGTATAGTTAGCCAAAAACGTTTTCGGTCCCTTAGGACCTTCTTCAGGTGGGATCTGAGTAGAGAGTGACCCTATGTTCTAAACTCCTGTTACGGATGCATTCCAACCCCCACTCCAGATGTGTACTATAAACAAACATTGTTGCGCATGCGCCGGTGGCTATAACGCTGGGTCGTACATCGCTTGCCACGTCTTCGAAAGTTGCTTTTCATCTTTAAAAAATTCATGCGTTGTATGAATGACAACCCATACGGTCTTCTGATCAAGTTAGAGCAAATGAGCAACGAAGCGGCTCATTTTTTGGACATTAATATTACCTTTAAAGGTGGAGGTTATGACACTAATGTATACCGGAAACCGAATGCTATCCCGATATACATCCCGGCTGACTCCAATGATCCATATAGCTACAAACTGGCAGCCTTTAGAGCACTTACTAGAAGAGCCCACACACACTGTAATATGGAGAGGGACAAGCGGAAGGAGATAGGGAGAATAGCGGAAATAGCTGAAAACCATGGCTATAACAAGAAGATTATACTTAGAATAGCAGACGAACAGGAACGCAACCCCGTAAACCGGTTCGATGCGGTTCTGGAGAATAATCGGCAGCAAGGTGTCTCCCCCATCCTATTATTATTACATATGAATGGCATCTGCACTCCTTATACCGTGAGATTGGTGCATATACTAATACAAAAATAGCCTACAAGCGTAAACCGGACGTTTTCACCCTACTTAGGAAAGGGAAGGATCCGGTGGACGTTAAAAGGGCGCCGGGTGTATACAGAATTTCACTCCGAGATGATAGATTTGATAAGGATCTGGTGTATATCGGTTCCACAAAAAAGATCCCTCGGGCAACGCATCCGAGAGCATAAAACGGATATCGAGAAGAAAAAGGCCAATACTGCCTTGGCTGTATATGCCAGTGAAAACAGCATTACGCCCAGGCTGCAGCAAGCGACCTTGATATGGAGAACCAGGCAGGTACACTACCTTAAGTATTTGGAGGCACTAGAGATCTTTAAAGCGGATTGCCTGGGCTTTTTTATCAACTTTAAAGATGAAAAGCAACTTTCGAAGGCATGGCAAGCGATGTACGACCCAGCGTTATAGCCACCGGCGCATGCGCAACGATGTTTGTTTATAGTACACATCTGGAGTGGGGGTTGGAATGCATCTGTAACGGGAGTTTAGAACATAGGGTCACTCTCTACTCAGATCCCACCTGAAGAAGGTCCTAAGGGACTGAAAATGTTTGCGGCTAACTATACTTTGCGAAGCTACTTAAGGTTATTAGAGTAGACATATTTGTTATTGCTTCATTTCTTAAGATGGATTTAATATACACAAACTTTCATATTACAAATTTCTCTGTGGAATATTTAAAAATATCTGTATTTAATTAAACTTTGAAAGACTAAATGTTACTTTTTGGTATTGATAGATGTCAAAACTGGTTAAACAGACTCATTTCTATGACTATCACTGGTCAGATAGCCATTACAAAAAGTCCATTGCAATAGTATCTTATATTGAATACCTAACATCATCATCAGTTTGAGTTAAATACATGTTGTCAGAATTGATTGTATACAGGAAGCCAATTAATGTATTCCTGAAAGATATTTTTTACTTATTTTTTCATTTGGGCTTCTTCAAAATTATCAAATTATTTGTATTTCTTTACATTTTATAAATAAACTAAGCTGGGCTATTTTCTGACAAAATTATACAAACTTTAGAAAAGTTCTGTTACTTTTTCCAAAACTTTTCTAGCAACCTGGTTAAACTCTAATTATTGCACAAGTGTGTATTCTGTAGATAAAGTTAGTTTAGTATGCAACATTCATTATGTTTAAGTGTAAATGGTTGAATATTAAATAAAAACTGCAAATCATTAAATTAAAAAAGTATAAATAATGACGACAAAAAACAATAATAGATACAAAAACAAAAGTGGAATATCTGTGTTAGAGAATTAGTATCAAATAGTGATCTTTTTTGATGTATTCAAAATTATATGAAATGTCCTCTGACAGCCAGATAATATCAAAGGAAATGTTTAATTATTTAAATCATAATATTTCATTAAAAATAAAATAATTCTTGGTAAAAAATTATAGGCAAAGATAAACTATTTTTGAACATAAATACATAAATATATTTATTTCAATAAAAATACTAGATCTTCTGTTTGGATTTTTGTGTAAAATGCATACGTAAAGCTTTAACTTGTTATTATTACGAGTACAAAGATACTGATGTGGAATATAAAACATCATTACAGTATACTATGTTTACTACCAACACATTCTGCATTTAGCAAATGACAACTTTATATAATAAATTTTCTGTGCTTCCTAGAGTGATCTGTTACAGTAAAACCTTGGTTTTTGTTGACTTCGGTTATCATCGATTTCGGTTTTCGTTGCTTTTTCGCAAAAAATTTGTCTCGGTTTTCATTGATTGCTTCAGATTTCTTCGGCGTGCCCAAATGACTTCACTGCTAATCTTGCGAAAACAAAGGGCGACCCACGTGTTTTCCGGCTCAGTGTGGCATTATTTCTTGTTGTGTGAGCATTACCAACCATTGGCCAATGGTTCCGTTCCTTGAATGCTGGCGAGTTTGGTTGTGGGATTGCGCTTCACCAGGACAGGTTGTCCTGGTGAAGTTTTCCAGGTTTTCTCCACGTCTGTAATGCCTGAGTAAGGTCCAGTTACCCTTAAATAGACCTCCCGGAAGGCATTATTCCCCTGCCATGATACAATCATCATAAACGCTTACAACTACTATTACATGACAATTACGTCACACTTTACCACAGGGCGATATAGGCTAGAAGCTCATTTCAACTAATTTCTACAATACAAGACATTACCCCGCACGTCTAGCCAAACAATTCCATTGCTTTCCTTTAGATTAGTTTTTTAAATTAATTTCTTATTTCTTTTAGTATTTAACACTATATTAATTCTCTATAAAAGGTGTTTTTGGTATGTATTTTGGAGTGTCTAGAACAAATTAATTGAATTTACATTGATTCTTATGGAAATAATTGCCTCGGTTTTTATCGGTTTCGGATTTCGCTGATTGTTTTCAGTCGAATTATTGACAGTAACCGAGGTATCACTGTATATGGAAATTTGATTGTACATGTAAAGAAAAAATGTTTAAATCATAAATAAAAATATATAATAATAATGTGAAATAAATTTATTTAAATTAAATAAACTTAAAAAAAATTCTGCTGCAAAAATTAGATTAATATGTTTCATTTGATAACACAATGCTTTAAAAGATATTAAGACAACTCACTTCTTGAGATTGTGAACTGACATTAATTGTACCAGGTCCTAGTCTTTCAAAGACACTTTGTCTTCTAGGTGCTTCAGCATTATCATTATTTTCAACTGTTACCTTTCGCTTTACTTTGGTAGACATCTATAATATAAATAAAACTATTTAAATTGATCAAATTTAAATGTATAAAAATAAACTTTGAAAGTTAAGACTTTATTGAATAATTATCTTTTTAAAATTAATTTCCAAGCTTTTATGATATAACATTTGAAAGAAATAAAAATATAGATACTAATTTTAAGTTATCTGTAATAATAATTTATTTAAAATATTTTAAAGTGTTTATAAATAAAGAATAAAATAGAATTTTTTTATTCTCTCTTCAGACAAACCAGTTCTAACTTTGGTTAAAGTATATACGAGTTGAAATTTTATAATAGTTTTCTATACTTTGTTTTTAATCCTTTCAAATACAAAAATATTGCACCTTTAAATACTGTTTTTTAATCAAATTTATCAATTGAATAATTATCTATTGTGACATTGTCACAATGCTGAGCTGCAATTTTTAATCATATTTTTAATTTATTTAATTTAAAATATATGCTCGCCACCTCAAATTAGCAGCAGTGTCTTGCTCCTGTACATCATACTTTTCCTTTAACAATAGAGTCGTGCTGGTCATCTATAAACTGCTCTCGGGGAAAAAAATTGAAATTGAAATAACGTGTCTTTCAGTTTGCATCGAATGTCCTTAAGGTTTCCACGTCTGGTCTCGGATTTCATCTATCTAACTCCATTCATGAGATTAAGACAGACGACAGTGGGAATTTATAGGTCTACAATTTCATATAGCAGAGGATATGTGTACAATACTATATAACCAAACTCTTGATTTACATAGTAAATTGGTTCCATGTAAATCTGAAATCTTGGTAAATCAAGACTAACATTGACATGGAAATGGAGGGTTAGGTTTCAAGGTTATTCAAGGTGACTATTATAAAATGAATAAAATGAAATTTCATTCTATATCTTCTTTGCTTGTTGATAAAGAAACAATTTTCCTCTTCTGCTTTAGATGAAAATTTTACATCACTTTCATTAGTAAACTTTTTTGATTCCAGATTACAATAGAGAGTCGTAAATCGGAATCAATTGGGGACTGGGGTTGTTCAGATTAGTGATTTGTTCCGATTACCGATTATGTACAAAAAAATATATTAACCTGTCCGATGTTCAAATTTTTCTCTGTTGCGTGTCACTTCGTGTTGAATTTTTCTCTGTTGCATGTCGCTTTGTGTTGAATTTTTGTCGATTTTAAGCCTAATGAAAATTTTTATAATAATAATCGAGGCTATCGTATCGTTAAAAATTATTTCTTCATTTTGTACAAACAAAATAAATATATTGAAGAATATAAAAACATGAAAATTATACTTTAGAAGTAAATCTAGTATGAAAAACGTTCGATTCAGCACGACACAGTCCGACTGAAAATCGTTCCCATTACCGGCGATTCCGATTACCGGGGTTCCAATTAACGACTCTCTACTGTATTCTAATTTGTTCACTGCAGGTTTTGACAATCTTATCCCAATAAAATCTGTTATAAAAGCTTAATTTTTATTTCTAATTAAGTTTTTATAAACTTTCTTATGTAGAGATGTGTTTAATGCATATGTTGTGAAGTTGAAATGAAGTACAAAATAGAGAATCTCATCTCTTTGAATGTATAAGTTGAATAATTATTGTAAAACAATTACAATGTCATAACAACACACGCTAAAACACTAAGTATATTAATAAAAACACTTAGGCCTACTTTTAAAATAAAATACTGAATACTAAAACATTTTAAAACACTACGTTAAAATGAAACTAACTACCATGTAAAATAAAATTTTGTTGCATTTTTCCAACCTTGCTACACCAAACTTATGCAGTTTGAGTACCATACAACTCTGTAAATTAAAGGTTAGACATATTTATGTATTTCAATACAGTATGTATAAATCAACTGATATTTGTATGTTAAATGATCAATAAGAATCCTCAATAAAGTAAACACAGTTTCTAACTTTTAAATTTCTTCATTAACATTGCATTTTTTCATATTAGGAAGTTATTAATGTTACAAATCAAAAAATGGCAAATGCAGTCTGGCAATTAACACAAACTGACTAATGTCAGAAATGGCTTTACTATTTATTAGTACGCAATATTTGTGGTAAAACTGTTCTTTAAAGATGTATCCTTGTGAAGTGATACTGTTGTGAATTTTTTGTTGTTAAATGTCGGTATGACAATATTCACGCCAAAGACCGTATAAACGTTGCGAAAAGTTCACTGAGTTCAGCGTTATATACATGTTTGCTTGTCGCAAGTACTTTCGATGAACCTTACTGTCGTCGTCTTCAGGCGAGTTCGTAAATTTGCCGAAAAACTTTAAAAAGAAACAAAACCGATGCAGAATGGAACGCATAAAGCTTTACCAAAGCCATTACGAACGTAAATCAAAAATTCAAAAAAACATTCGAAAGCCGATCGAGCATCTAGCTCCACGACTAGCGAGGCCGCGCATACGCAGAGCCGCGCTTACGCTAATCGTATATTAGATAATGCTAAAGCGCATTTAAACGCTTGAATAACGTGACCCAAATATTGGGCAGCTCAAGAGTGGGAGTGTTGCATGCTTCTAACGTAGTGGTAAGGAGGGATTCCCAGATGAAAACTGTTTTTCTATCATTGCAACACTTGAGCATATGCGCTTGCGACCATAGCGGATTGAAACCCTGTTCGAGAGCCTTTTTTGCTAGCTCTGTGGAGTGCCTACCCCTCACCACATCGTCCTGGTGCTCGGCGAGGCGGCTGACAAGCATTCTGGTGGTGGCCTCGATATATCGTGTGCTTATTCCCGTTGCTAGATTTTCCAGTGGAACAGCACAGACCCGCGATTTCTCGAGCGTGGAGAGCTTGTCTCTGTCATTACACAGAAGCTTGCGCAAGTTTGGAAGTGGAGCTAATGGCAGTACCAGGTTGCGCTTCCTAAATATTCTGCAGATACATATAGAGAGGGGTCCGAGGTATAGCAATGATGCTTGCATCACCGAAACCTCCCTCTTGCTGCTTAGCGTGGTGCTTGGAAACAACGATTTCTTTACCCTACTGAGCACGTGTAAATTTTGCACCCGAGAAGCCAGCCGTGCGTACTGCCAAACTGATGTTATCTAACTCGATATTGGCCAGCTCCTGCGTAGAGGAAAGCAAAAATGCCCTTCTTATGAGGGAGGCGATGGCTGCGTTGACATATCGAGAAGGCTGAAAGGCCTCTGCTGGGATGATATACAGAGCTATGTTGGCCTTGTGGTGTACCGAAAACTGTAGACCTTCCGTGGACTTACGTATACGCAGGTCTAAGAACATAATTGCATCGTCGTTCTCTTTCTCCCAGGTAAAACTAATAGAAGGGTATACGCTTGAGAGATGTTGCTTAAAGGTAAGAAAAGCCTCCTCTGTGTCATCCCACGCTACTAAGATGTCGTCTACATAGCGTAGATACAAGCACGGGTAGCGGATAGCAAGTGGGGAATCGAACGTTCTACGCTCTATCTCTCTCATGACGAGTTTCGCTAAGATGGCAGATAAAGGGGAACCCATGGGGACCCCTTGCTTTTGTAAATAAATTCTCTGGTTGAAATGGAAGTAGTTATGCTCAGTGACAAAAACGAGCGCATCTCGTAAGTCAAGTACCTGCTGGATGCTGAAGTTGTTTTTTAATAGGAGAGAGTTAGCCAGCATTACGGCCTCAAAGGTGGGTACAGAAGGGTATAAAGAAACTACATCTAACTTGTAGAAGGTGTAGGCATCGTGTGGTAGAGCTCCGATGCTTGACGCGATGGTGGACTTGGCGATAACAGAGGAGGGAGTGACGTGTGGGGAATCCGGAACTATGGCGCGGAGAAATTTAGCGAGCACTTTCTCTAAATACCTTTCGACAAGCAAACGTGGATATAACGCTGAACTCAGTGAACTTTTCGCAACGTTTTTTTGTTGTTATACTACCATTCCACATTTGAAATTTGAGTAATATTGTACACCAACTTTAAAGTACATTTATTTTTTTTGCAACAGAATGTATTTTCACTTTGCATGCCAATAAAATTTACTAAGAATAATTCATGGATTTCCATACCTAACATTCATCTTAATTCCTATAAGTATTTATTTTTTCCATACAATTAATATCATGCTGCTAGTATGAGACTATATTTAGACTTCATTTAAGTCAAAATAAAAAAAATTTGTTATGATTGCTTTGTTATGTTTTTTTACTAGGTTATTTTTTTAAATCAGTTTTTTAGTTTTTTGATTTTATTGAAAACTTGTATTATTTTGGGGCAGTTATCTCTTGACTATTGGCATTATTTATGTATGTATGTACAAAATCATACACAGTCAACAGTTACAGGAAAAAACTTAGCACTACGCCATCAACTCTCACATTTTGCTGTTTTGTTTTGAGTTTTCAATTAGTCTCTACTACTCAATTGAACAGCTTCAATCTTTAGCTGATACAGCACTAACGTTTGCAAATAATGCCACAGTTTGCAAACAGGCACACAGAATCTTGTGAGTGATCTGTGTGAGTACACTGATTACCGCAGCTATTCAATATTATCATTCATATCCTACACACGGGGTGTATAAAATATAAATCGAACTCACTTGTGCCTATTGACCGGTGTGAAATAAATAACTTCAATTCAACGAACGTTTTCTGGACGCCTTCCGTGTCCTTCTTCAGGTTAACTGCTGGATTCTATTATTTTTAAAAAACTGCGTTCCGATCTTTTAAGAACAAATTCAAATGAAGATAGTTCGAAAGGTATAGAGATAGAGATGCGATAGAGATACATAAAGCGCAAACTAAAACAACATGCATTAATTCACGCGACGAGATAACTCTTTCGCTTGCTTGGCAAACTTTATTACAAGAGGATGCATAAAGATTTATTTGGGTCCGATAACACATGAAATCATGTGACCCAAAGATAAAAAAGAATAAAAAGATTAAAAAGAATATGATACAGTACGACAAGGAGCACGACAGATATAGCGCATGCGCGATGGTCATCGCGCTTTCGAACTATCTTCATTTGAATTTGTTCTTAATAGATCGGAATGCAGTTTTTTTAAAAATAATAGAATCCAGCAGTTAACCTGAAGAAGGACACGGAAGGCGTCCAGAAAACGTTCGTTGAATTGAAGTTATTTATTTCACACCGGTCAATAGGCACAAGTGAGTTCGATTTATATGCTATTCAATATTAACCAATTGCCAAAGTTCATAAGTGTTGTAAAGAGTCACTTCCAATGTGTTCTATTTTGTTTGGGAATTAGTTTTAGTTTGTTATTCTATTTATTTTGGGATGTTTTATTTTTGTTAAGGATAGACTACCATCCCTCACCCAGGCAAATTCAAAAATAACTCACCTTACTACAATGACTGCTGGCAGCAACTTATGATGTCATCAAACCCAGAAATGATATCTCGGGCAGAGACTTTCTGTGGAAGTTAAAAGAATGATCTCCCACCCCAAATTATCATCAGAAATGCAATAAAAAAATTATAAAACTACTTGTAAGGGAGATGACATTAATTAACAAAACCAATTACTAGAATGAATGAAGTGTTAAAAAGTATGTAAATAGGGTCGAGTGAGCATATGCTTGTAATGCACCCCCAACTGCACTTTAAGGAAGAGACAAATTGAAAAATCAAACAAGGTGGTGCTAAGGATTGAGTGAGATTGACAAAAGGCTTTCCAGTTCCAGTGACAACAGAGTTTCTTGATGATGGATGGACAAATTAATAAAATTCAGTGTGCTCTTTTGATATTTTTTTCATATTTTGCTTGTCAGAGTGGAGATTGTTGTAGCTTAATTTGTATGTCCCCAAATGTGGGAAAGTTTTGTATATACAATGGAACCTCGCTTAACAAGCATACTTCGTTCCAGAATCTTTCTCGTAATGCAAAACACTCGTTAAGCGAAAGAATTTTTCCCATAGAAATTAATGTAAAATACGATAATGCGTTCCATGTTGAAAAAATACTCAAATATTTTATGTATAACATTTATTCAAAGAAAATTACACAATGTAGATTGTTAAGAAGCGTGAATCATCTTCATCTTTTCTTCTAGCATGGAATGAACCAATCTGGAATACAAATTTGATTTGCAGAAACAAAAATATCACAGATAATATGTTTGACGAAGATGCCAAACAATATGCCAAATTTTGGGCTATGTAAAGGTTATAATTAAATATTAGAACTAGAGGTAGGCAGTTATGCTGCCATCTCGTATTACATTTAATAATTGTAAATAATTAATTTTTAATTTAGACATTTTAAAAATTTAATTTGAAATTGGTCATTAAATTTAGTATGAGATGGCATGTTTATTATATAACGGGCTATGGTTGTCGATGTTTATACGTAATATGTGTGAACACAAGTTTGGAAAAATGTGTGATCACGAGCGACACTAAGATGCTAGCGGAACGAGTGCTAGACACAGACTGATGGAGCATGTGCACAATCCAGGATTTCCCCTCTCCTTGTCATTCATTATGCGAAACATCGCTCGTTAAGCGAGTCAATTTTTTACAATTTGTTTTGCTCGTTATGTGAACTACTTGTTATGCGAGGTGCTCGTTAAGCAGGTTCCACTGTATTTGTTTTGGTTTTTTGATAAATTATCTTTATTTGCAAGTTATTCTCTAACATTATTTCTTAGTTGTACATATTCAGGTTTTTACTAATAAATAGATTCTTTTGCATTATGTATAGTAATTATTTCGAGTTTTGACATTAATAACAATTTGCATTTATTTTATTGCTGTGCAAAATCCAGGCCTGGAACTTTCGAACACTTTGTTTATGTAATGCACTGTTATAATATTATTTGGGCTTTTGATTCGATAGATAAGATGTTACAGTGTATCCATACAAACATTTCTTTCTAGTAATTGGTAATTATCCAATTGCCCAATTATATCACAACTGTTTGTAAAGCTCCATATTTCTGTTTGCTATTAGAGGCTCTAGTCAATGCTCACAATGCCACATCTTGACAACAGGTGATCAAATCCAATTAGATTGCCTAATGCAGAGGTATAATGAATGCCTCAACATTAGGCGATATTCTGTGCAGTGAAGCAATTGCACATAAACATCACGCAGGTGTAGTTTCAGCACGTATTCTGGTGCAGTCTTTTCAATGTACAGAACAACAGAATTGAAAGGTTTTGTGACAACTTGCATTTGTATTTTCTCTTTCTTTTCAAGTTGAAAATGGAATGATGTATCTCAGCATATGGTGCCATAATATGCACCACATGCTGAGATACATCACTCCTAGTATCATCATTACTTCTGACAGTGCAGACCAATATCATAGTTGTACAACTTTAGGCTTCATGGACAATAACATTGTACAGTAAAACAACAACCTTTTTTTCGTTCCAGCAGTATTTTAATTACATAAAAACATTTTCAACTGCTTTAAGCAGCCTTCATCAGTTAAATATACAGCAAAAAAGAACGTAGAATTATAAAATTATGAAAATAAGAACGTTTATATTTCGTAAATTTAGAACTCTTCGTTCTTATTTTCATAATTTTATAATTCTAACGTTCTTTTTTGCTGTATATTTAACTGATGAAGGCTGCTTAAAGCAGTTGAAAACGTTTTTATGTAATTAAAATACTGCTGGAACGAAAAAAAGGTTGTTATTTTACTGTATAGAAACAATTCCAGTAAGCTTTGTTTATTATTTAATAACATTGTAAGTTGCAACTAGCAGAATAGTGGCAATGTGTTAACTGAAGAATGAATTATTGAAACTCAATTTGTTTTTACATTGATTTGTCAACATTTATGATTCCAAGACCCATACTCAGAACAATGAGAACAAAAATCATTGGTTGAAGAAGTCCACCAAGGCTCTCTGCACAAGAGTCTGCAAGGTTACATCTAAAGGACACAGTTCCTGTTGAAAGTGTCATTGGCACAATTCTAGCATTTTTTTTTTGGAAATATTGCAGCCATCTATCCAGGCCCCTTACAAGTGCCTCCAACTCCTCTTAATCATTGTGCCAACTGAGCAGATGAGCCCTACTTTAATGTCCTCATGCACAAGGGTAATGACAAAGAATCATCAGAACAAATGACTACCCAATGAATGTAATTTGTGTGTAGGCCAATGGATACATGCAGATGTAAAGCAGGGATACATAATCTATTTCATACAATATTAGGTGTTTTAAACACAATCTTCAGGACCTAGTCAAGGCAAAGTCTAGCAGTCTAACCCATTTTCTACCAAATATGAAAAAGAAACAAGGTAGCCAGTCTGAGATGTGAAAAATGTAGAAGACATTGTTGAAAGTGAGTGTATAGTATTTCTTTGCCTTTTACACTGACAGTAAGAATGATCACAGGCATGGTAAAACTAGCTTAGAAACATGAGATTGGCAAATGTTAATTAGCTGGAAATGGTCAAATTCAAGGTCATAAAAGCTCACTATTGGATCCACAGTTCCTTTTGATTTGTTATTTGTTTGATTATAGCCTACAACTCCGTCATAACACCAAAGATGCCTAGCAGAAGTAAACTGTATCAAATTATTGTTAACTGATTTAAAAAAAGGCTGTTAATAAAAAGGCAAGTTGACTGAACAAATTAAATAATGTTTTATAAGCATCAGATTGGTACATACCTTAAATGAATATAATTTAAAGTTCCAGGTATTAATTTAACTATTTAATTCAACAATATTTCTTATATAATACATTATTTATTTGAAATCTCATAACTCCATTATCCAATATGAAAAAAGTATCCATTAGAAATACAAATTAATTGTCATTAAAATAAAATGGAAAGTAAATTAATAGAAAAACCAATCAAATATATATAAAAGCCAATCCATAAGAAAAACAAAAACAAATTCACAAATCCATAACCATGATAATTTTGTTTTGTTTTTCTTCAATAAATAAGCTTACCTCAGAATTTAAATCAATAGAATCTAAAGAATATTAGCAAATTAAATCCCCTTTATAACTTTACAGTTGAAATGACTTCTAATTTAAAATCAAAATATAATTTAACATTGCCATTTGTTTACTAGACTCCATGTTTTTCCGGGAAAATGTAACACATTCTTTCGAATTTAAATTTCCGATTCCATATAGCCAAAAACTAGCCAAATAGCGATTCTAAAACTCGGTGTACAATTAAAAATAAATATAAAATTAATATTTATAAATAAATATTAATGCGATAAACGAACTTAATATATTTTATTTTCTACTTTTAGACTTAATTACAAAACAATTTTTTTTATGTATTTAGAACATTTCGCGTATAAAAATACATGATTCATTTTAAATTTATTTAAATTAAATTTAAATTATTAATTGCAATTAATTATTCGAATTAATTTAATTTCTATTTTTTCCATCGATATAATAATACGATTTAATAATTCAAAAGTGTAGAAAAAATTGCCTTTATACGTAGTTTAATTTAGGAAACTTTTATGTTTTATATTCATAATTTAGGAATTAATATCTCTTTGAGAAAATTATTTGATGCATTTGCATTAATTAACCTATTTTTGATACCGCCGAAGCGATGTAAACAATAAATTAACATTTGTTTTATGTGATTGGAGCGCGTGTTTTAATATTTAATATCGTTTAGTGTAAATTTAGACTTCGCTAAGCAATTAATTACCTTTTGTTGTGAATATTTTGTACGTAATTCAAAGAACTTTTTCATGATTACAATTTTACAGAATACAAAACATTTAAATCATTACTAACATGAATAACGGTTAAGGAACAGAATAATATAAATAATTTCACAGATAATTTTGTATTATTATTATATTTAGAAATATTTATAACATTTTAAAATATATTAATACCATAAAATTTAATAAAATGACTAATCATTTTAAAACTTTATTAAAGATATTTTTGTAAGAAAAGAAGTAATTTACAATTTAAGATATTTTTTAATGAATTATAATAAAAATTTAATAATAATTAATGAAAACGTAATTAAAATAATCATAAATTTATGTATTAAGAATTCAGAACTAATTTAATTTTCAACCAACAGATGGAAGCACGCATCAAACATGGTGGAATTTGTCTCCCGCTTCACCACGAATTAATGTCTCGATAATAAAATTTTAAATATTTTTAAAATTAATTTTGGGAGACGATTAAAATTAATTTAAAGATTAAATTAATTTTTACGTCAAAAAAAAAAATAATAATAATATTCCGTCGAAATTTATTTAGTTTACCGACAAAAGTTAACGTTACTTAATATCTTACCGCTTTCCCATTTAATCTTGGAACACATAATTAAAGGATGGAAAATAAATGGAATACCAAATGTCAAAGCATTTACTTCTCTATCAGAAATTGAATGACGTATTCTTAATTAAAGTTACAAAATGAGAAGAAGGTGAGCTTAACTTCCAGCGGCGAAACGAAATTCTAGTCAATTGATATCCTTAATACATTTAATCAGAAATAAATTTCACCGATAATTTTAAATCTTCGAGTGAAATTTTCTTTAATTTATCCTTTAAATTGGTTAATGTTATCGTAAGAATTAAAATTTTCGCATTTTTCGCTTCATTAATCAAGATTCTTCGGGCATACTTAAGAGTTTTCTCTCCTTTCCGACTCAACGTTACCAATTTACAAACGGCGTAAATAATGAAATTTTGATAGAATTTCGTACTAAGAAGTTTAATTTTTATTTATATTACATTTGCAAACTGTAAAAAAAGAATAAAAATTGATAATCCGCAGCACCAATTTGCATATAAGTCATAATATATTAGGGCCCGGCCTATGAATCCATAACTTAGGATCTGGCGTTATCAGCCCATAGATTAGGGGTTCGCATTATGAGTCTATGGGCTTAAGGCCTGGTATACGAATTGATGGCTTAGGCCCTCATATTTTTCAGTGTATTCATTATTTGGTAGGGAAGAAGGAGTTACAGCTTAGGACCACAGCAAGTCGGATCCTCTTTGGAGCATTACGTTAAGAAAGAACTACTTATTAAATATTAAATTAGACGATAAAAAGCGAAAGAACAACTTAAAAGAAGTAATAATCGCTGGAAATGATATTATCGATTTTTCCCCCCTTCAGGGTATTTAATTTCTGTCTTGGTTGAAATTAATTCTTCAGTTTAAATATATTTTTCTTATCTAAACACATATAATTCCATCACGGATATTTCAATTTTCTTCTATCTTCTTGTAAGAACAATTTTAAGATAAAATGTTTACTTAGAAAAACTATTATATTAGATATTAAAAAGAAAACGTGTGCACGAATTTGCTTGTGTATCCATTAGTGTAATCCATTTTCAATCATTTCTTCCCCCCAAATTCCGCATCTCTACAACTCTTATAAGCTGTTTACGAAACAGAAAATGGCCCATTTATTTTATTTATATATATATTTATTTTTATATTTTACTTATCTCTAAATCGCTGGAAGTATTGTTTTTATACACACCGGATTTTATTTTTTATAAACATTTTATTATGTTTTAGTTTATATATATATATAGAAAAACTTGACATTTTTGGACTCGGGGGAGGCCTCGAAACGTGGAGAAATGCAAAAATGTTCGGCAGCTTTCTTTATGTTAATGTGTGGGTGGTAGTGGTGCGTTATATCTGCGTGGAAAATTTAAATTAGGGTCTTCGGGGAAACTTTTTGGAAAATATTTTCCTATAAAAGATTGGCCCACCTGTTTGGTGGTGTTCCGGACATTTGCCCTTTTCCCCATAGGATAACGCATTACTAGTGGGGGCACGATTTTGTTCGCCCAAATTGAAGCTTAATAACTCCTGTGCATTTTGTCGAAAATTTCTGAAATTTTGTACGAAGTTTCGTGTATTAGAGAGGAATGTTTCTAGAAATTTTTAGAAAAATCGAATTATTGGTTCGGGAGATATGGTCCTTCCTCCTTAATATCTCCAGTACTAATCTGAAGACTTATAAAGTAATTTGAGTCCGGAAAGTCCAGCAACAATGTTGCCATTCTTTTCCCTACATTTTTAACCTATAAAAACTCGTATATTTGTAAATTAATATAATAAAAAAAAAAAAAAAAGAAAATAAGTTTATACGACAAATAGGCCTAATATCAGGAAGAGAAATTGAGAGTAAAGGAAATTTTTTTTCTACTGGAATAAACTAAAATGTTTCATTTTATGAGATAAAAAAACGTATAAAAATATTTTAGAACTCGGTCGTAGCGAGATCATAAAGTTTTATTGTAGAAAAGAAAATATTAAGTTAAAATTAAACGTGTAGTGTGTACTTTTCTACCAATGGAAGAATTGATAAGCACAATCGATTGCTTTAACCTAAGTTTAATTGCTTAATTTGATATAAATAATCGCAGTAAATCTCATTTATCGAGGGATTTAACAGAATAATGTGGCCAGAATCTCTCCGTTTGAATATAAAATGGCGGCTAGAGCCATCGGAACAATTATCATACACATGGCCGACTTTAAAGTCAATTTCTTCAATTTAAAATTGATTTTACGAACGAGGAACGAAGCATTTACAAGGAACCATGCAATTAAATTTTTACTGTTTCGGCTGGAAAATTCAACAGCGAATCTAAAGTGAAATTTAGCTAGAAAATGGTTTTCGTGCCCATTACCATTTATGCCGAAAGGTGATATCACCACCGTTGTATGTACGCTCGATTGATGCAGATCCACGAGAGACGTGAAATTATAGAAAAGGAACTAGGATAAGAGCTATTTCTATTCATATTTTTCTTCTAGAATGTATTCCAGAAAGTTCTGACACGTAGATGACTATATTTAATAGGACCATAGAAGCAGATGGAGGCATAAGTGAATTTTACCTACTTGAATCGAAGATTTAAAACATGCCTTTGTCAGTTATACTTCTATAAAAGAAATGGCACGTAGTAATAGATGAAAACTACTGTTTTTACGACTTTTTCCGCCGTGGTAATTCGTCAGAATAGAATTGAAAGGAACAAATTCCATCTCCATTGAAAATGGAGTCGCTAAATATCTCCCCCCCAAAAAAAACAGTCGCGAACTTAAGAAAAGCAACAACATTATCCCTCACTCTAGGGAATTCCAGGGAAATTCTGTTATCCGAGGCTATGCAATTTATAGAAAAGGTGTTATTTTTTTTTTATAATTTTTAGTCAAACTAGCTGCGTGTGCCCGGCATTTGTGGGTATTTTTTGAGAGGATGGGAGATTGGTGAGGTTGTGATGAAAAAAACAATGTGTCTTAGTAACTAAAAAGTACATTTATTAAGCCCAGTTAACAATAATAAAACTACAAAACACACAAAAAAAAATTGCTCGGGATTAAGTCGAGGTTGGGTGAACCCCACGCTACTTTTAAAGAACATCCCTGCCAAATTTGGTACAGAACCATTTACCTAACACGTACAAATACGGGTTTTGTCTCTTATATATACAGTAAAACCTGCGTAAACCGGTTTGTTTCCGTTTTGGACAGGTTTCACTTTATATAAAATAATCTTAATCAACCTCGGAGGAAAACGATTTCGGAGTTATTCAAATTACAAATCATTCGGAGACAAATTAAATGCAGAATCTCGATATATATATATATATATATTCTTTTTTATTGTTCTATATTTTTCCAGTTGACAATGAATTCTTTCACAAAGCTTGATTGGCAATCGCAGCAGGAACACTTTATCTCCTGCTCGGCCAGCTTTTCCTTCAATCTTTAACTAAGCTTTAAATTCCGTAATAAAGGTGTGACGTCATTTCTCATCAGGAGAATCTATTATGCTCCCTTCCACCGAATCAATTTTAATCCGCAAGAACAAAACACATACCGGCATTAATTTTTATACAAAATATAAACCTAAAAAATATATATATTTATTTACGTGATTGTTTTTATATTAAGTTTTATAAACCATTACAGTAAAATCTGTCTAAAGCGGAACCCGGATAAAAACCAGCGTAAATGTAAATTTCGTGCGTTATAAACCTGTTCAAATGGAAACCTGTCAAATATTCTGTCCGTTTTACACAGGTTTTGCTGTAAACGGTTTCTTAACTCTGGGTTTATGTCAAATTATTTAAATAAAAATTAAATGTGACCATCAAATGAAACCACTGAACACCGGTCGTGGGTTCGTGCCTGTCTTTATGGGGTTTTCTCCACGTGTATAATGCCAGTTTCTCATAGAAAGTTCACTCACGAGGCACTCCCTCCGGCAGATCGCCCACGTTGTTTTGTTTGTATACTCTGTATACAAACAAAACAAAAAAAGAAAGAGAAATAAAGATTATTTGAACCATTAAAACACAAAAATAACGATTTCTAATAAACATTACATGTATATTTTTTCTTTAAATAGTAAAAAAAAATTCATTAAAGTTAATTTAAAATGGCTTTATATAAGAATTAATAGAAGTAATGAATATTTTTGAACAAAGAAGTAAATGCCAGTTGTTTCTTCTGTGGTGGAATTCGTTTCATAAACATATTGCATTTTAATGACATCATTAAGTCAGAATTTCAATAATATAAAGTTAATCTGGTCCAGAGATTAGTTTTATGCACCGATACGAGCGGGATGATTTTAAATATGAAGGACAACATTCCCGAAAGAGATAATAATAATTGGGAATTGTTAGCAACGATAATAATCGGGATGATCCTTTATGAAATGGTCATTACATGTCAAAGATAAATAAAGATTGCTGTAACGAATCCAGAAGTAATTTGTCGAGGATTACTAATATTTAGTTCGGTTACTGTTTAATTACAGTGAAACCTGTCTAAACAGAACGGAAACCTGCCAAATCGAAAAATATTTGTTACATTGAGATTCCGATTTACACAGGTTTTACTGTATTTTTTTCCGTTCAGGCAGGTTTCCGTTCTATTCAGGTTTTATCATATTAAACTAATATTTAATTTTAATAAAGGGAAATCATTTCGCGTGTTAAAAATGATAATTTGTTTGTAATTCTGAGTTTTCGCGTGGGCCGCTCGATAACGTACTTATAGTTTATTACCCCTTTGTTACGAGAGAAATTATATTAAATTAAAGTTTATAAGTTTGCAAAATCCCACGTGAAAAGTTACATTTTCAACAGGAAAATCGAATTTGAAATCGCATTAACAGAAAAAAAAGATCTTATCAGAAATGCCATTAGGATACTGTGATTTAATAAAAGTTTGTTTGTAAAGTCTATTAACTGATTTAAACATTATAAATAATTGATGCAGTTTGAACCATTTTTAAGTCGTGATGTAAAGTCGATGTAAAGATTTATTTATGTATAATTTAAAGTAAAATGTTATTTCTTATCACGCATCGGATCTTTAGATACAGTAAAATCTGTATAAATCAGAATAAAATACAGCAAAAGCTGTGTAGATAGGAATCCACGCTACCAAATACAGTAAAACCTGTGTATACAGGAGTCCACGCTACCAAATACAGTAAAACCTGTGTATACAGGAATCCACGCTACCAAATACAGTAAAACCTGTGTATACAGGAATCCACGCTACCAAATACAGTAAAACCTGTGTATACAGGAATCCACGCTACCAAATACAGTAAAACCTGTGTATACAGGAATCCACGCTACCAAATACAGTAAAACCTGTGTATACAGGAATCCACGCTACCAAATACAGTAAAACTTGTATAAATCGAAATCGCAGGATACCAAATATTTTTTCCGGTTTGGCAAGTTTCTGTTCTATTCGGGTTCCGTTTTAGGCAAGTTTTGCTACATTAAAATGTCCAGATAATACAAATAAACACAGTTTTATGATTTAATACATTAAAGACACGGACATGTTTTTCTTATAATTGATTACTACTCGAATATGTTTTGATTTTAATATAAAATAAGCTATTTTTGCGTTATTAAACAGTATCAATCTCGACGTGTGACATAAGTGATTAATATTAATGCTATTGAAGTGAATTACTTATCGTTTAAATCAATATTTTTGTTCATCCAAACGATTAACGACGTTAAAACAGCCATTGCTTAAAACTTATCGTTTTACTCTTGCTGAATTAAATAAACAATATTGTTAAATTATTAAAATATTTTAATAATTTTAATTAAATCATAAATTAAATACTTGATGTTCATTCGATAAAAAGTCTAATTCGGTTGATATCATTAGCGGATTCAGACATTTTTAAAGGGGTGTGGAAAGGAAACGATGTGCCTTACCTGAGGTACCCGGATTTATTCAGAAAATACTCCCGTAAGGCAGGGAATATAAAATGGAAATTTAGGGAAAAACCCTCAAAAGTTGGGAAATTTAGAGCTCAGGATTAGGGTAACATTCCCAAAGAGTGGGGAATTTAGGGTGGAAATTTAGGATTAATCCCAAAAGGTGGGGGAATCTAGGGTGGGAATTTAGGGAAATTTTCAAATGGTGGGGAAGTTGGGTGAGGATTTAGGGAAATTTTCAAATGGTGGGGAAGTTGGGTGAGGATTTAGGGAACTTTTCAAATGGGGAAGTTAGTGAGGATTTAGGGAAATTTTCAAATGGTGGGAAGTTGGGTGAGGATTTAGGGAAATTTTCAAATGGTGGGGAAGTTGGGTGAGGATTTAGGGAACTTTTCAAATGGGGAAGTTAGTGAGGATTTAGGGAAATTTTCAAATGGGGAAGTTGGGTGAGGATTTAGGGAAATTTTCAAATGGTGGGGAAGTTGGGTGAGGATTTAGGGAACTTTTCAAATGGGGAAGTTAGTGAGGATTTAGGGAAATTTTCAAATGGTGGGAAAGTTGGGTGAGGATTTAGGGAAATTTTCAAATGGCGGGGAAGTTGGGTGAGGATTTAGGGAAATTTTCAAATGGCGGGGAAGTTGGTGAGGATTTAGGGAATTTTCAAATGGGGAAGTTAGTGAGGATTTAGGGAAATTTTCAAATGGTGGGGAAGTTGGGTGAGGATTTAGGGAAATTTTCAAATGGTGGGGAAGTTGGGTGAGGATTTAGGGAACTTTTCAAATGGGGAAGTTAGTGAGGATTTAGGGAAATTTTCAAATGGTGGGGAAGTTGGTGAGGATTTAGGGAAATTTTCAAATGGTGGGGAAGTTAGGGTGGGGATTTAGGAAAATTTCCAAACGGTGGGGAAATTAGGGTGGGAATTTAGGGAAACCACTAGTAGGTAGAAGGCATCCCCTTAAGTCCGCACCTGTTTAATGTTTACATATAGGTCACTAAATTAATATGCCTAGCATTTTAAATTCAATTAAATAATGTTTCTCTACTAATAATTTTTAATATACACAACTGCAAATATTTTATTTATTATTATAAATTTTAATTAGACAATAAATTAAAATTTTATATTACCCTTTAAAAACGGAAAATATGTGCATTTGTATACATTTATAATTCGCTACAAAGTAATAATATTTTTTTATTGCAAGACATAAAGTGAAATACTGAAACAATTTCCGCATATTTTTATATGTAAATGGCAATATTTTATAACAACAAAGCGTTTTTTTAAAAATTTTTTTATATTATTATTAAATTATTCATGATTTATAACAGTTAAAAACTTCCGAAAAATCAAAAGTTTATACAGTAAAAACCCGTGTTTCCGTTTCGAACAGGTTTTATTAACATATAAAATCGCTCAGTTCCGAAGAACTTTTTTTTTTCCAGGTTCCGTCTTAGGCAGGTTTTACTGTACGTAAGAAAAGTTATAAAATATCATATTTATCTGATATTAATTTTTATTTATCTTCCTTCGCTTAGTCGACGTTGGAAAATATTTCTTTTTAAATGGCAGAATTCCCTTCGAGATTGGTCCCGGAGATAAAGAATTCGTTTTTTTGAATACATTTTCTACTTTTCCCTTTAGGAATTCCTCCAATTTTGTTCGATAGTTGAATTCAGTTGAACGATTCTCTCTCTATAAAACTCTCCCCCTAATCTTTCCTCGATAATAATGGCCGATCACAATGAGGTTATTTATTTTTTAAATGCTTCGATAGTTCCCTACGAAAAATCATAGGAAAAGAAATATATATCATTAGGTCCAACCTCTTAATCTCCTTCTAGATTTAAAGTAAATCTAATTATCTTCTCCGATTTTTATCGATAATTTCTTATAATAGATGGAAGAGAAATCGTATTTTTTCCCCCTTCTTATAAATAATTCATAATAATTACGAAATATTTCTTATTAAATTAACCTTGACCCGCGAATCCCAATATTGACTTGTCTTATACGAAAGCTCTCACTTCCCATTGCATGATGGGAACTATTGCTAGAAGATCTTCAGCAATCGCGCGTGTGAGAAGTTTCTTCTGACTTTTGTCGACTTTAACACTAGTGACACAGGAGTGTATTATTTATTTATTTATTTATTTTTTAAAAAATTCTCAATGTCAAATTTTGCGTATAGAATGTAATGGAGTACGCGTTTAATTTTCGAAAATTAGGATAATGCCTTCTACTGTCAATCAACAAGGCACCTCTTGCGTGTTTCAGTGGCCTTTGGGTGTTGTGTCAACCAGTGTCAATATGTCCGAGTCGAATTCCACTATCGAGTGTACAATTGGTGTTGGATGCTTCTTACGTTATTCCGTTGCGTGGACTACGGGTTATTGCGTTGCTTACGCTTCTATTTTTCTACTGGGAATTATTGGAAACGGTTGTGTACTCAACATTATATACAGGAATAATTCTATGAGGACGACATTCCACTTTTTGCTTGTTAATCTAGCCGTTGCCGATCTACAAGTCGTCGTTTTTTATCTGCCGGCGACTCTAGTGGGACACATCTTCGGACGTATGTATTGCAAATGTCTATTTATACTTATCTTGTATAGAAATCGGGGGGGCGACCTAACGACAATGAGCAGGGAAAATTACTCATCGTCGGGTATTGAGTGGATAAACGAAATAATGTGTACAGTACTCGTTTCCACTCGTTTTTTGTAGTATTGGATAAATTAAAAGTACAATACGTTGTGGGGGATGTGTTCCCTCTGTCCCATATGGATCGAAGCCCGTGTTGTATTGACAGAAAAAGTTTTGTTTAGTCGAAAAACTTCGATTTAGATCTGTTTATAATATATAGTAAAACCTGTTCAAAACGGAAAAAGTATTCGGTACTGTCGATTCCGATTTACACAGGTTTTCCCGTATAACAGTTATAGTATAGGTGTAGTATATTATAAAGAAAATAATTTTAAAGGTATAATATATTAAATTTAAGGATTTAAAAAGCCATTACCTCACGTAATTATTTTTTTTTTTTTTTGAATTTTATTAATATTGAACTTTTGGTAAAGGGATGAAAGGACTAACACACGGAATCCATTAGACAAGGTTATACTGTTACATTTAAGTATAAAAAAATCCTATTTAAGTTACAGTGTCTGCAGGACAAACCATAAAGAATAATACAGCGGTGGCTTTCCCACTAGGCCCACTAGGCAGGGGCCTAGGGAAGAGTTTGGGGGACTCAAAAATTTAAAATAATAACAAGGGGGAGTGCTGCAGGCCGTAAGGGGCGCCATGTTTCTAAATCCGCCATTGGTGTTAGATCGTATCTATTTTTGAGCTTGCTTTCTTTTTATTTTGCCTCCGCGATAACACCAGATAAACTGTTCATCCGTGTGAAAGTTGCGGGATTTATCGACTTCTAAACTATATATATACTTTTTATAAGTTAAAGCAAGAAAGAAAAATACATTAATTTTTATTTTAAACGGGAGATAAATGACTCACTATTGGATTTTATGTTATTGTTTATATTAGTATTTATTATATATACGATAAAACCTGCGTAAAGCGGACTTGTACGGTACCGAATATTTTCCCGATTTGGCGGGTTTCCGTTCTATTCAGGTTCCGTCTTAAACAGGTTTTACTGTACAATTTAAGAGTAATATAGGCTTAAATAATATAATATAAATGAAATTTACCGAGTTAAAATTAGCGAAAAATTCTTGAATTTTATTTCAAATAGTCTAGTAAAATTAAAATTCAAGAATTTAATTTTAGAAAAAGAACAATAAGTTTGAAAAAAAATCAATCGATCAAGCGAAAGTTGGAAGAAAATTACCAAAGCATCATTTAAGATTTGCATTGTAAAAAATGCCACATATTAAAATATTGATCATCATTTATATACGCCTCTAAGATGTTATCTTTTAAATCGATAAATCAAGTAAACTTAAAGGTAATTTTTCTTTTAGTCCATTTTTCTTCAAGTAAACTAAAGGGACGATTTTTTTATTACCATTACAAGTTTTGATTTTAACGTCATCTGTTGAAAGTAATTCATTTTTTTTTTTACCTTAAGTTTATTCAAATGTTCGATTTTTCTCGTTGTAACGACGTTTAATTCTATTCGCAGTAAAACCTGTGTAAACCGGAATCGCACGGTACCGAATATTTTTCCGTTTCGGACAGGTTTTAATGTAGTAAAACCTGTAATACAGTTAAAACCTAAATAATTTAAATAAATCAATAAAGATTCGAAGCGATTAATTTTACGCAAAAATTAATTTTTCAAATATTTTAAAACGTTATTAAGCGATGGAAAATCCAAACCAAACTGATTAATGAATGGGGTAATTAATAAGAAACTTCTCTTAAAATATTCTTCTACTAATTATCGATAAAGGGGTTAGAATTGTACTGTACACGTGGAAATTTTTTTCCGTTGTTAAAAAAATATAACACACTTTCCTTGTTAATAATTGATTTGTTTTAACTGTCAGTCGATCGATATTTGTGACAATTCGTTTCATCAATCAAAGTTTTCATTTTTTAAAGAGTAAATATCGTAAATTCAAAATATATAAACAAAATTTTCAATAGAAACGATTACTTTTCTTCTCTTTACAAAATTATTAAATTAAAAAAAAAGAAAATCGATTGAAGGGGGTGAGTGGGAAAGTAGTAAACTTTTTCTTTATTAAAAATACAAAAAAAATTGTATTAATTTAAAAATAAAAGGGTGTGATAAATGTCAATCATATATAAGTAAATATATATATTTATCTGTTTTAATTTAATAAAATATGATTTTACTTTCCCGAGTGAAGTATGGCCATCGATCGAAAAATGACCCCCGAGGTTTTTACATTTTTGAACTCAGAGGACCTTGAAACGTCGAGAAATGCAAAAAATTTGGGGTATTTTTTCTGTACTTACGGATGTTATGTATTTGGAGCGTCGATTTGTTTTTTCACCCATTTGAAGCTTAATAACTCCTGTGCTTTTTGTCGAAAATTTCTGAAATTTTTCAGGGAGGTTCGTGTTTTAGGGAGAAATATTTCCAGAAATTTTCAGGGAAATCGGATTATTATTTCAAGAGATATGGCCCCATCCTCTTAATATCTCCCGAACTACTCTGAAGAATGGTAGCAATTATTAGGGATGAAAACAAATATAGAATACCGGGAAAGTCTAGCATTAATTAGTAATTTAAATTTAAATAAAAATTAATTTATAAAATATTTATCTTAATAAATATATTTCTTAAAATTCTGATTTATTTTCTTTAATGATATAAGCAAACAATATCCGACTATTTTTGTAGACACATAATCGAATTTATTTCTCTTATTTCTAGATAATAATTTTTATATTAAAAGATTATTCATTTTAATTCTTTAAAAATAAATTTAATTATGATTTTTCTCTCTTTAAAATTAAACAAAGTTGAAAAATTTAAAGTAAATAATTACATCGAATTAATAATTAAATTTTTCTTTCTAACTCTGTGAAATTTATATAGTTACAACCCTCTAAAGTCAATGTTTGCCTGTTTAATTTAATATTGAATGATGATAAAGTAACTTTTAATGCAGGAAAACCTCTGAACGACGGCCGCTAGCGAAGACATAAAAAAAAATGGCCGTTGTTTGGAGGTTCAAATGTATAATAATGAAAATAAAGAATTTTAATAGAAGAGGATGCATCATTTAGTATTTATTTAACTTTATTGTTAATATTTTCAATACGAAATATTTAGTTTAACATAACGTGATCGTGTAAATAACAGGATAAACACAATATTTCTTTCGTGTCGTTTTTGATGAATTTGTTACAAGAATATTGATGACAATGAATAGAGAAGGTACTAATATATGGACCCATTATAATCCACTTTAGGCATTTATCATCACCAACAGTTATTGCTTAATTCATCTTTATCTACTCTGGTTATTGAGAAATTTTCCGACAGATCGCAAATCTTATTTTTTTATGTCATGCCTGTTGATATAAGACATTTATTATGCTAAAATATATCCTGCACTTCTCGTGTACATTAATTTTAAGATTTGATTTAAATATCTTTAATATAAATTGTATGTGTGGACGTTAGTGTGGGTGGGGGAGCGATTTTGTTCTTGATTAAAGCTTAATAACTCCCGTGCCTTTTGTCGAAAATTGATAAAATTTTGCAGGGATGTTTGTGCATTAGGGGTACCGATGCTATTAAATTTTGGTGATTAAAGGTGGAGGGAGTGGGGAGATATGTCGATTTGAAGAACCCGGGTTCGAATCCGGACGGGATTTTCCACCCGAATTCTTAGAGGCGATCTGTATGTCTGCCCGTTATTGTAAGCCATAATGGGCTTGCCGAAAAGACCATCTTTTTATCGACAGGATAGAAAGAATTTAAAAAAAAGAAAACTATTGTAAACAGATGGCTATAGCAAAATATATTCCTCGATATTAAATTACATCTAATGTTATTTTTATTAATATTTTATTGATATATATAGGAGAAGCGTAGAAAAATTTTCGAGAATTATAACGAAAGTATTATTTAGGATACAATAAATATGAAATTTTGAATGATTCATTGATGATCTAGAATTTAAATTGTAGCGATTTAAAGAGGAATTCCAATAAAATTCTACCAGTAGAAATTTTTATTCGCTTTCAAAACGACAATACGCCAAGTGTCGAGTTCGCGTCAATCTCCAATGGGTGATGGAATTCTTTTGAATAATTCACTTTTAGAAAAGAGGATTAAAAAAAAATAAGAAAAAAAATTCAATTCTATTTTTCTCGGATCGATTTTCATAAGATTAATATCATAATGAAAATAAAAATATATTTTAAAGTTTACGTAAACAATTTGCCGAAATAATCAAAAATGCAATCACGTTTAAAAGATGATTTGTACTTTGAGGGAGTGCGTGGGATTATAAAATTGAAGAAATTTTCGAAAATTGATTGGATAAATGAAATATTTTAAATAAACAGAGAGACGAAGTGATGAATTTACGTTAAATAAAAAATTTCAATGATGTTTTATGTTGACATTAATGGTTTTCTGTCATGACACGATGGCATTTTCTAGTCGCTCAATGTCAATTTTACATCTCATCAATCAATATAAGAAATTGTGTCCCAACACGAAAATCCAAAATCATTAATACTCTATATACACAACTATTTGAAAGCTTTCAATCTCTTCATAACGTCGCTTCGAGTGCGAGAATATAAAATATATGTGGCACAGCTTCCATTTTCCCTAGGAGAAGTGGAGCCGTGTGATATAAAACGTTTGCATTTTTTTTCCCCCGCCTCCTCTTGTTCTTATAGGAAAAATGACTGATTTTTCTATTATTCGGGAACAGATTAATCAATATTTTGAAAGTAAAATATAGTTTAGATCTGAAAAGCTGAATTTCAAAACGTTTTTCGAGTGATTTATCATTTTCTTTTCGTATTTTGCCTGAAAAGTATAGCAAAGTGGGATCACGAAGTTTAATGATAATCTGTGATGCTTAGCCATTGATACATTAAAAAGTAGTTCATAAAAACGACTTCTATAATCTCGTATATAATTATAATACAGCAAAACCTGTCTAAAACGGAACCTGCCTAAACGGAGAAATTCTTAGGAACGTAGCTATTTTATTTGTTTTTTTTAAAAAAACCTGTTTAAAATGGAGATCTGCCAATGCTGGAAAAATATTCGGTGCCGCGCGAGTCCGGTTTACACAGGTTTTACTGTATATCAGAAAAACAATAAACCCAATACAAGTAAAATAATATCTCTATTTCGAAGCATTATTTCCGTTTAGGCAGGTTTTTGTTTTGTTCATGTTCCGTTTTGAACAGGTTCCACTGTACTTTGGTTTATAGAATACAGTACATAGATCTTAAATGACGTATACCAGGGATTGGTCTTAGTAATAAGAAACTTATCATAGACCTGAAAAATCACTAGATTGAAAAAAATCGGCGCCATATCGCCAATTGGCTTGAAATCTAAACGCAAATAGCCAGACCTGGCAACATGCCCTGTTCCTACTATCCATAGAGTGCTTAAAAAACAAACTATTCATGCCCTAAAAAGGCAAATTCTATATTCGGCTCTATCCAAATAACAATAGATAGATACCGAATTATCCGGGTAAAGCCCAAATTCTAAGTGTTCCAATCGTTTTCTGTGTAGTGTGAGCTTTATCTGTTTGTGACTTGGATAAAGTTAGCATTAGCCGGTTAATTTATGGATTTTAGCCGTAATATATAGGGTCTTTTAAATCCTCACTTTTGGTTCGAATATATACGTGGCCGCCCAAAAGGGGTGTTGTTTATAGGGCATAAAGGAGAGGATCAAAATTTGTCCTGAAGCTCATAAGAATTATACATACGTACACACTCACACATACGCATACACCACACAATTACAGTAAAACCTGTGTGAACCGGAATTGCAGTTTCGAATATTTTTTCCACTAAGGCAGGTTTTCGTTCGAACAGACTTTTTTTAACAGAAAATCGCTCCGTCTTGAAGAATTTTTTTCCGTTTAGACAGGTTCCCGTTCTATTCAGGTTTCTTTTTGGACACATTTTACTATATATGCGAACCAACCCGATGTAATAGCTTATTTAAAATTTATTCAAGCATTTTACATCAGCCGAAGCTGAAAAAATAAAATTTTATTTAAAAAATTAAAACCCTATATTGAAAAACCCATCTAAAACGGAACCTGGATAGAACGGAAACCTGCCTAAGAGGAAAAAAAACATTCGGTACCGTACGATTCCGGTTTACACAGATTTTATTGTAATTTTATTTTATTTTCACGATTTTATACGTAAAAGTTAAATTTTAAAACAAGTAACAAAGTAGATTTTACTATAGAAAGGGGGAGAAATGCATGAGATCAGAAGAATTTAGACAACCTGGCGACTGGTGAATTTTATTTTCAGACGTTATCAGAATTGTCTAAAAATATGAATTGGCACATTGAATAAATGTATTCTGCTTACCAATTTACTCTTATTTATTTATTTTTTAAGTAAAGTAAAATGCATTACGGAATGAAAGTTGTAAAATTGACTTTGCATATGAAATGTTAGAAACTTTTGATCCCCGTGGATTAAGATAAAGAAGAAATTGTCCGTTACTTGTTTACTCGTTTCCAATGTTAGCATTACTTTTGAATAATGAAATATCAACAAAATAAAATATGGAAACACTATTAAATTTTTATATTAATTCTAAAAAATAAAAATTCTTGCAAAGACTTTAATAGTAAAGTAAAACCTGCCAAAAACGGAACCTGAATGAAACGGAAAAGTTCTTCAAAATGAAGAGATTTTCTATGTTAAAATAAATCCTGTTTAAAGCGAAAACCTGCCAAACCGGAAGAGTATTAAATACGATTCCGGTTTATATAGGTTTTACTGTATTTTACTTTTAAAAATTATTTTTTTATTGGGCTACAACCTACAAACTCCCAGCGGTGTCTGTCTTTCTAACAGTCTGTCCTTCCTTAATCTTGAGGACGGAATAAGATAGATGTAAGTCGAGACCTTAATCTTAAGACCAGATAATATAGCTAATGGGCCTTCTGCCTCTAAGCTTCCTATGGAAAACTTAGAGGCAGAAGGCCCCATTAGCTATATATATAACTTCCGGTGTAGCCGAAAGTCACGTTATTTCAATTCAAAAGTTTTCGCTCTGAAGTTAGATGACCAGCATGACTCTGTTGTTATCAGGAAAAGTATGATGTACAGGGGCAAGACTATAGTAAAATCGAGAGCGTATTTAAAAATTTTTTTCATTGTTTTCTTTGATTATTTTTGCTAGAATATAACATTTTCAAATTAAAAATTTACTGGTAATAAGCATTTTTTAAAAATATATTTATACTTTTTTACAAGGAAGTGTTGTGTAAAACAATAAAACAGAATCGTTTCGTGGCCAATTGTCTATAACTTAATGAAATTAATTTAAAAATGAAAATGCTTCTACGTGTTTACCATTAATGATTTTCACACAAGCTTTAATTTTCTATCGTTCTCTATAAAAATCTGCGATTCAGTTTGAAATCGTGGTGACCTGGAAACGCAATTCAACTGCATCTAGAGAATTGATTTCAAATGATTCTTCGTCCATTGAAAGGATTCGGCATCTTTGAATAACTTTTAAAATATGTTTCTATAAAAAAAGTCAACATTTGTATTCAGAAATATTTTCAAATAACGATTAAAATCGATTACGTCATAAAATTTGAATTTTATGGCACGATTAATTTTAATCATTATTCAAGTTACCAAACATCATTTTTTATAATTAAATTTGAAAAATTTTTAATGTAATTTTGACTTTCTTTTTCGCATAAATTACTTAAATAAGAGCTAATTTATTTTATTTTAGTTGAACATTTAACTTTGATAAATAGAAAAGGTCAAGTGTATATATTATTGTTATTGTTAGTATTGTGTGCCCCACAATGCCGGACTGCAAGTTTTAATCGTCTTTTAATTTAAAGAATCGTGTTGTATATAGTTATTCTCCACCACTAAATTTAAAATATTGCTTAAAGTGAAAATAATGAAAGATTTCTTACCTTCCTGTGGGTCTCAAAAGGGTGCCTTTTTACTGTACCCATCGTAGTTTCGACCAAGCCCACATTGGGGCCTGGTTAGTGAGGAACTGGGCCCTAAATATCCGGAACTGTCCGCCCATAAGAAATTCCTGAAGAAATCGCCCCAGATTCGATTTCGGAATCTCCAGAGCGATAGAATGACCTCGGTCATACGGCCATCAGCTAAAATATATTGTAACAATTAAGTATAATTATGGATTTATTTTAAGAATTTAATTTTAAAAAATTATGGGTCTACTATATCACTATATATATACTAAGTCAATGGGTCTATTACAGATTACATTTTTAACGTATAAAATGTGTCTAACACAAACTCTTAAGTAATAAACACGTTCTAAAAATAAAAATAAAAAGTAATAAAAATGGAAGGAAACGAACAAAATTCGATTTGTAGTTTTATTATTCATTTCCATTTTTATTCTTTTTTTAAATTCACTTTTGGTTGGCGAATTTGCAATCGTAGACAAACATTACATGAATGCTATATTTGCTATTACATTAAGTTAATCACTTTCTCTTAACTTTAACAATTCGTAATATGAATTTCCGCTTATAGTAGATCGAAAGATAGACTTTAAGATATTGACTTTATACGTTTACCGTGTCTCTATACATTTATTTAGAATTCTAGAAGATTGAACCTAGTGTTTACTCATAACTGCAAACAAGACAAATTCCAGTATGCGAAATTATTTAAATGCAAATTAGTTTGATGTTGAACGTTGTACAATTTGTATGCGTATTACTTAAAGAAATATTTTCAATTTTCCTTTTTGTAGGTCCTATCTCTTCGTTTGAACACTTCGCTTATAAGCATTAGCCAATCAGAAGAGAGGATTTGAATTTCGTTTTGTGTAGAAGTGGCCAATCAGAAGCGAATATACGAATGGCGACAAAGTTGGCAATGAGAATATAACAGTGGCTAATTAGAAGCAAGATTGCGAACGTGTCACGTGATTTAAATCATCTCTTTTAATTAGCAGCTGTTATATTCTCAACGTTACGTGTGACGCATTCAAATACTCTCTTCCGATTGGTCACTTCTATACAAGAAACCTCTGGATGTGACGTCGTAACATGTGATTCAGATCTTCGTTTCTGGTTAGCTGTTGCTACGCAGTAAACTGATATAGTGCGACTATACTTACCTATTTATATTTATACTGTAAATTAATTACAAAAATTATTTGTAAAAATATATAATTAATTAACCTTTGACCCAATTTCTTTTGAAACATTAATATCTGACACTAGTTAGTAAAGTGGGCCAGTGGTCCTGAAATTGCCAGATTGAAAATCGTGTCCTAGCCCTCCGCTGTCTATATGTATATCTCACTGCATTGTTCATATATGTTATTTCCTAAGAAGTAAATTACTTGTAGCAGAATACTTAATACAACACAACCTCCGAATAGTGGACATCATTGGAATCGAGAAGTTTGTCCGCTATTTAGAGGTAAATACTGTATAATAGATGTCCTATTTGAATAGTCTGGGAATTGTAAAAATTTCCCTTAATTAAGTTAATATAACTTAGATAAATGTAAAACCAATAGGGAATATTTTGTCTACGTCTATCTTGAAATCACTTCAGGCAAACACGTGTTTTCTTTAGTCGAGTGTCTCCTGGGACTTTGTTATTGTGAACACGAAAAAATATCGTTTGAAGTAATTACTCTATAGACGTGTTTACGTGTGTCAACCACCCGAAATGATTTCTGTTATAGAGTTTTCGTGTTCTCTCTTCTTCAGATTTTGTCAACTTTAACAGAAACAATTCGTTTAGTCGGTAGCATCACGGTTAACAAACTAATAGGCTGTAGATATTAACTGCTGCTTGCTAACGGATAAAGTTTCTCTAGAAACAATATAAATCGGAAATGATGAGCAGGCTGAATATCCGGATAAAACACTCCTTAGCTCTCTGCAAAATAGTCTTAGATTAAGGCATGCTACTGTAATGAAAAGTAAAAAATGTAATATTATTTATAGAAGTTTCCGTGTTACATATGCTTTATTGAAAATTAAACTTCTAGTTGTGGGCTCCAAACATTGGTGGGCCTCTCGACTTGTGGGGTCTGCGTGGCAATTGTTACGGCTCTGTAGCGTAATCATTCAATTGTTTAGCAGTTTTTATTGTCACTCTTTTGCAAAAGCTGATGAAACACGGCGATTTGGAAATTATAAGGTATAAAGTTTTTCAAACATCATTAAGCCCGGAACTAAGGTGCAAAGGAAAAATAAACGATATTCTAAACGAGCAATTATTTATTGTCACATCGTCACAGTGCAGGGCTACAATTTTTCATAACAATGCTCTCAATTTTAGTAGTGTCTTGTCCCTGTACATCATACTTTTCCTGTTAGCAATAGAGTCGTGCTAGTCATCTATCTAACTCCATTCAGGAGAAAACATTTTAATTGAAATAACGTGACTTCCGGTCCAAATAGGAAGTTTGTATATAGTTAATTTGAGTCCCCTTCTCCTAAATTTTTATATCTGATATCGACATTCATCTATCTCTCTCCGTTCTATATTAAGAAAAGACAGACAACGGACGTTAGTGGGAATTTATGAACACCATCTTTGAAGCTTAATAACTCCTGTGCTTTTTGTCGAAAATATCTGAAATTTTGCAGGGATGTTTGTTTATTAGAGGATTGATGCTATTAAATTTTGGTGGGGAGATTGTAGGGGTCGTGTGTATCTCCAGTAAGGTCGGATTTAATGACGATTTTACTCGTTATTAGCATTTACAATTTTTATAAAACCCATCCCTACCCTCAAAATTAAGCTTTTTGCCATTTTATAATAATTAAAAATATAAAAAGTTTTTAATAATACAATATGATAACCGATGGTGCCACCAAATGTTTCCTGGAAACTTTAGCAACTCACTGCTGAATTTTTTAGTATAAAGTTACGGCCTCTTTATTTCAGCACTTTAATTAAATTAATATACTACATATGCAGTTAAAAACGAGTATAAATGAATCTCCCGGATAGTAATTTCTAAAGTAGATTTCCTAAAATGTTTTGATATCGTGGCATCATGTCATAAGATATTTTGCTTGTGAAACTCTGTTAACACAATAAAATGAACATTGAAATAATAAATAAAATGTACAGTACTTTCGGTTATGCCTAAATATTTCTAGACAGGCTAAGGAACCTTTTCATAATAATTTCGTCGGTTGTTGTTTAGGAAACTTTTAATTATTCACGGTTGATTTTCCCTTGTTCACATCTATCATTCATAAGAAATTATGTCTATTGTCAGCGATTGCTCAATAGTTCGACTCCCATAAGATTGCTTATTTGTTTGTGTACGGTAAAGCGACACGTGGGAAATCTTCCGAGGAGGGACACTTTGCCCTGCTTACGTGTTACAAACGTGAAGGCCCACCAGTGGCCAAGCGGTTCCGTTCCCTGAACACGGAGTTCGGTCGTGGGTTCGCACCTCGCCAAGACAGGCTTGCCACGTGGAGCTTTCTCCACATCTGTAACGCCTGAATAGGGGCCAGTTACCCTTAAAATACCTTCCGGAAGGCATTATTCCCCGCGTTATGACCATCATAAACGCATACAACTATTATTACATGACACTTTACCGCGGAGCCATATAGCCTAGAAACTCATGCCCAACTAGCTACTACAAGACTACAAACGTGAAGAAAACCCGGAAACTCCACGTTCTGGCAAGGCTGGATTCGGACCTTAAGGCCAGATGCGAACCCACGACTAGTGTTCAGCAGATTTATCCACTAGTCCACTGGTGGGTAAGTTGCATAAGAATGTTTTATGTGTAATCTTTTCACTTAATTTTTGTTCTTAATTTTATATATTCTGCAACAAATACGAAAAAATTTATAAGCTTAATTTTTTTTATAATTATATAAAAGTTTTGAAATTTAAATATATATATTTTTTTTCTGAACTTTATAATGAATTTATTTTTAAATTGTCGGAAATGGATTCATATATTTCAGTAATAGTGACAAGCAGCAGTTATATAATGTTTTGATTAGCATAAATTTCCTATTTAATATTTATGCAAATGATATTTATTAGAATAAATGGACTTGCAGAAAATTAAGATTATTCCATATTAAGATAAATATTTATAACGTATGAAAAAGAAATTTACACGATAATACAGAGTTACTTATTATAAAATTAAATAATTTATAAATATTGTATATGTGAAATTATATACACGTATATAAAATAATATTCTGTATATAATAAAGTCTGTAATGTATTTAATATATAAGTTATGATCTAGTTTCGCGGTGTGTGAGCGTGTAAAATACACGCTTGTATGTAAAATACGCGTGTTGTATTATATTATAAGACTGGATAAACCAAAAATTTTAAAATTTGGCAGGTTTATTTCTGCGTATGAGACATCGATGCTATTCAATTTTGGTAGTTAAAGGCGGAAAGATAGAAAGGAATCATGTGTCATATCTCGAGTGAAGTCAGGCTTAATGAAAGTTTTATTTGTTATTAGCATTACAATTTTTTTAAAACTGACACCTACTCCAAAATAAGCCCCTTTTTATAATAATTAACAATATATAAAATTAATTTTTAATTATATTATGCACGTTGTCTTTCTGGACGGTGTTATCGATTGTTCAACTGAAATATCCTATTTAAAAATCTTATTATAAGAGACTTCTATCTAGACTTTAAAATATAGAATTTTTGTTTTATATTATTCACATATATTTATAATTAAACTTTTCAGGGAATTTATAGGTCTGCAGACCTATAAATTCCCGCTAGCATCCGTTTGTTATCTGTCCTACCTTAATCGCGAGAACGGAGTTAGATACATGAAAGTCGATATCATATATGGAAACTTAGGAGCGAGAGGATTTAATTAACTATATACAAACTTCTAATTTGGACTGGAAGTTACGTTATTTCAATTAAAATATTTTCTCCTGAACGGAGTTAGATAGATGACTGGCACGACTCTGTTTAACAGGAAAAGTATGATGTACAGGGGCAAGACACTACTAAAATTGAGAGCATTGTGACGAAAAATTGCAGCCCGGCATTGTGTCGATGTTCTTTCCACCTCAAATTAGTAGTGTCTTGCCCCCTGTACACCATACTTTTCCTGACAACAACAGAGTATAAACTTTCTTTTACTTTTACTATAAATTAAACACTGAAATTTTGAGCATTTTACTAATAGATTTAAATAGTTATATCTATAATTTATACTTTATTTTTATAGAATTTAAATTTGAATAAACATTATTATGTGATAAATAATATTTTATTAATATCAAGCAATTTCAGATATAACATTTTATAGGATCCTATAAATATTTCGTAGGATATTGCAAGTTTATAGATCGAATATCTGACTACTTTCCATACTAAATTATTTACATATTTTCGGTTTTTACATACGTAAAACGAATATTCTTCTATATGTTAGATGAAATCGAAGCTTTCAAGAAAATAATCAGATAAAAAAAAAGGATATAAATAAACTTCCATTTCAAAATTGCAGTTTTCTAAAGTCAATAAATGGTTTCTATTTTATTGTAAAACATAAATTTTATAGTAATTTTTGATAAAGTATCCTTTCATCCCCCTGTATTTTGTATTTACAATTATTACGTACTTATTTTGAGTTAACTTATTTTATTTAAATATATTTAAAGTATAAAAATATTCACAGTTTCGACAAAAGTGAAGAAAACAGTATTATTTCTTTGTAAAATGTTATTATCTTTCGTATACAATAGCTGATCCAGAAATCTTTAGAGGGGGTGATGAAAGGAAACTGTATGTCTTACAAAATTTTTTACTATGATACCCGGCTTTACTCTAGAAAAATTGGCAGAATAGAGTGCATCTGTGCCTGTGCACCACTCTAAATCCTTCCCTGTTTGTATATAAGTTTCATTTTGTCGATGATATACCTTCTTCACTCAAAAACATTCTCACCTTATACTCTTACCCCTTTTCTAACTTTACCTTAGACCTCTGAGTAGGCTTTACTCCTAATAATAATAATAATTAAGTATCATGTTATCGTTATCAGTTCTGTGAAAAGATTTATCAGAAATAACTGTAAATCAGGCGGTGATCATCAATGTCACTGATTGCTTCATCTAATCGTAAATATACTTTGTATTATGTTCCAGTTGAAGCTGCCGAAACTGTTAGATTAAGGAATTAGAAAAAATTAATTTAAATTTATTTACTAATATTTACAAAACATTCATAATTCACATGAATTTCAAAAGCATTCAGGTAAAATTGATAGTCTCACCAACCTATCTATCAAATATTACTTTAAAAAAAAGAAAATTCAATCTGATCTTAGCTCAAGTCAATTTATCACCATCAAAAGGTTGATTTCGATAAAAATTTTAAACGAAATTTTAAAAAATCTGTCTACTAAAATACGATTACCTGCAATATTTTCGCTCTAATAATCGAAACAATGCATGCTCTTTAATAAAACTAGCCCATTCGGGGTTCTCTCTCTTCCTGGTTCTATCTTAACCGTATTAAAATTAATCTTTTTGCATCTTTAAAAATTAAATTTTCCCTCCTAGAAGTTTCTCACTAGGATCATGTTTCGAGAAACTTGGTAATTAATTGCGTAATTATATCTCTCCTAGCTAATAGTGTAAGATGAGTGATGGTAGATGATTGATGATTTAACCCTATCTCCTCTGCATAAATATTTCCCTCCACAGAGAAAATCATATAATCCCACTTTTTATTATTGTTATCGATACTTATCTACACCTTTTAGCCCCCCAAAAAATTCAAAGTTAGGACGTAATTAATGGTACACTTACCATTTACTTCACTCCTAAAACACGTGATATCTCTAAATAACCATCGTCTTATTCACTATTCACTATAAAATATGAAAATATTGAATAAAAACAGAATATTTTATTGAATTTATTAACTTCTGACCTCCTGCTTAATTAATAGAAAATATATATCAACAAGAAGGCGAGTATTGTTGACGAGTTATTAAACAAACAGCAATCTTACTCTTGTAAATCTTCAACTGAAAACAATGTTATCTTCCTATATATAAGTGTATTAATTGTTTAAATGTCTATCTAACGAGAATTCTAATCCTTCTGAATGTCACGTAAAGTAATTTATATCCCTCGTCTAAGGCCATTTCTCAATTTCTAATCTCTTCTTGATCACCTTCTTATTCAAATATTTGCCAGTTTCGTTTAATGAAAACTTTGTCTTTAGTTAATTTATGCCAGTTTAAAATGTTTATTAATTTTTAATGCTCATTATGGAAGTAACTTATGGTTTGTATATGCGTGTCCTGCCATACAAAGCTGCAATTACATAAATTAAGAAACCAACCGCAACTTCCCCTTCTATCTTATAATAAAGCTTATTTACAGTTAACTTCAAAGTAACTTTTTAATTCATTTTCCTTTGATTTTTTCTAATTATTATTTTTTATAACCCGAATTGAACGTAAAGGAATCAAAGAAGCGTATCAGACTTATAAAATTTTAATTGAATTTTATTAATATTCATTAAATAAAATCGATCGGGTGGGATGATTTTTGCCACGTGTTGCCATCTAGTAGTAAAATTTAAAAACTACATTTTAAAAATATATATGATTTATTAACTGTAAGAATTTCTTTTAATGGGAAGAAATTAAATATCTAATTTAACAAAATAAATTACGCGAGAAAACGTTAAATATTACTAACCTATTTAAACGGGGAACATAAAAATAAAATTAAAAAAAATCATTAATTACTTTTAAAATGGATTATTTTGTTAAAACAAAACAACTTAATATCGTTTATTTTTTATTTAAAAATAAATAAATAAAATTACACTCTTATTTAATTTTACTTAGCGCATTTACACGTGCGGGTTATACTCGAATTTGTAGCACGAAACGTTATAATTATTAAAGTTTTCAATACAATAACACTTAAATATTTTTTTATCGTAATAAACACTCTTTAATTAATTAAACTAAAACGTATTTAACTCGATAAACTTTATGAATAAAGATTTAAAAACAATATAAAGTAATTTAATGGAAAGTTAGGCGTGTAACTTCAATACTAATAGGTTTGATGTTTGCGGTATATCCAGTTCGCTTGTGTTTATTCGAATTTAATATAGTTTGTTTTGCATAAAGAGAAACGATATAGGCGGAAAGCGAATATAAATCAAGCGAATGTTTGTTAATGAAACAACTAATTCATTATTGCAGAAATCCGCTATCATTTCAATTACAAACTGTTTAAGATGGCAAATACACATCCATCTCATTATATTCTTGTTTGAAAAATGGTTTGAATAATATTACAAAAATACAAATTTCGTTCTTTTAGATAAAAATCGTTACATTTCGTTAAAATGGAATTTTTGAGTCTCCTAAACCAGCGAAAAGTCTTTACTCGTATATATTCAAGGCGAACAATATACTCGTTTAAGTCTTATATATACACGAGGCAAATAAGCCTTGAATATATACAATATGGTGTAACATATAAAGCATAAGGTACGAGTGTAGAGTGGGCTCCCTTTATCCTTTTGTTTTTTCATCGGTTTATTTGTTTACGGCAATGAAGGGGGGACTGTCTATGGGAAACTGTACCCCGGATGCTTTTATCCACTCGTACAGTCTTAAAGATTTTACTTTTTCTTGGTAAAAGTAACGTTAATTTTATAGGGATAGTAATCACTACTGGCTAGGGAAAAATCCCCACTTCTCCCCTTTCGACAGCCGTGAGCGTGTTTAATTGGTTTAAATTGTACGCGAGAGTAATTCGTGTAGGTATATTCTTTCGTTTGTAAGTAAAATCGATAATTTTTGGGGGGAAGAAGTTAATCGAATTGCTCTGGTGTCGATCTCTTAACACTAACAATGATATATTAAACTTTAAAAAAGTACTATAAGCAAAATAAGAAGTTTGAAAGAAGTTATAATGTCAGACAAGATTTCTATTGACTTTTTTGATCCTACTGAGATATTGATTTATACCGAACTTTTTACAAGATTATGAATGACTTTTCTTATTTATTTTATCCGAAATAAAAACAAAATAACTTCGAATTTACGCTAAACCCTCGAGTTAACGGAGAAATATTTAAAACACAGCGTGTTAAAAGGCTGAAACAACGAGCTAATAAGTTAATCGTGTGCAATATAAAATTATCTAATTCATACTTAAGCATCGTAACGAGATTTTAAAACGGCAAAACCTCCATTAACGGACAACTCCCGAATATAGGATACTTCTATTTAACGGACATTTTTACAATCCCCACACCCTTCAACTAGGGACATATATTTACCTCTAAATAGCGGACAAATTTCTCGGTTCCGACGGTGTCCGCTATTCGGAGGTTATACTGTATATGTTTTTAAAACACATTCGATTTAACGAACTTTAAACACTCCTTTCCCCAATTACTCCGTTCAATCGATGGTATTCACATATTTTTATCTTATAAATTAATAAAGTTAATTAAATTCATTAAATATCAAAATTAGATGCAGTAATTGTGTTATTACAAAATACATTTTTAAATTAACATTTATTTTTAAAAATCATTTTACGACATTATATTTAATGTTAATATTTTTAAACGTTTTTGTATCATGTCCTCATCTTTCGATTCAAATTTCATCCACTTTTAATTAATATACAAAGCTGAAACTTCTAGCACGTATCTAATTTACATGACAATGCATTTTCGATGTTTTAGGGAGTGTCTCCACCCGATAAACACTGTGTAAATGTGTATGTAGAAGCACTGTAGTAAGGTATGCGATGGGGGTACTTGCACCCCTTTCCCACCATCTTTCCCACTCCAAAACCCGATAAACACTGTGTAAATGTGTGTATAAATATACACTGTAGTGACGTATATGGTGGAGGATTTTGCACCCCACCAAACTCCACCCCCTAATCTCGAAAAGCGTGACCAATAAAAGCGTTTTTATTTATTTATTTATTTATTTTAAAAATATCAAAATTATTCATACTTTAATCAATATGTTTATTTAAATGGTGTGTTTATTTATTATACATGACAGCATTTACGAAGTAATGATGTAAAGAATATATTAAGATTTATTAACATGTTTGAATTTTTATCCTCATAATAATGATTTGCATATTTATATTTAAATATCCATAAATGATGTGGATGATTACCCCAGATCATTCTGAATTTACATTTTTTTAATGACCGTAACGACTTTTACAACTTATAAACTCAAATTTTTCATATAGAAACTTAAGAAAAGGTTCAATTTTTGAAAAAAATTATCATCATAATTCAAAAATTAAATAGAAATTCAATGTTTAATTGCTTTCCCCAATGTTATATAACAGAGTTAAAGTATGGTGATCGGTCTCCCCCCCTGAGATTTTTATATTTTTTGACTCGGGGTACCTTGAAGAGTCGAGAAATGCAATAAATTTGGGGGTTTTTTCTGCGAGAAGGGACGTTAGTGTATGTGTTAGGGCACGATTTTTTCACTCAATTTGAAGCTTAATAATTCCTGTGTCTTCGGTCAAAAATTTCTGAACTTTTTCGGGGAGGTTCGAGTATTAAGGAGAAATATTTCCAGAAATTTTCAGGAAAATAGGACCACTGGTTCGGGAAATATGGTCTCACACCCTTAATATCTCCCGAACTAATCTAAAGACTTAAAGGTAATTGTAGCAATTATTAGGGATGAAAACAAATAAATAAAGTTCAGTTATGTTACTTTGGATCAATTCTATCGACTGTTTTACAACGTTTATCATATGTTTCTTTAAATTATTAGGTAAAGTTAATAAAGAGGAAGCTTTATATCTTAAGCAAATGGATTTAAGTTTTATTGTAAGAAAAGTTTTATTGAATTTAGATAAAATAGAAATAAAAATGCAAGAGACTAAACGAAAAATCTGACGATTTACGATCATTCTTTCTTAATAAAATAGAAGTTTTCTCTTTTAATACATAACAGTATCATCCTTAACTGAATTTTTAATACATAAAATGTAAGATGCATGTAAAATACTGAAAACATAAGTTTTGTTTTTACATCCGAACCCACTACAAGATTTCTATCGATGTCAAAATAAGTCAAAACTTTATCATATTTATCTTTATAGAAAGCTTAAATATAATAGTATAAATACAGTCGAACCTCCTAATAACGGCCAGTGACGGGATTATAAGCGTGGCTGTTGTTTGGAGGTTATTTTGTACGTATTTTTGTTCAAAAGATAAAACTGAAGATCAATGGAAATTCGATATCAGCATTAACTCAATTATACTTTATCATTTTCCCCCCTATTTTCACTAAGAATCTGATATAATTTTTAGAAGATACTTTCAAACAATTAATCATTATTATTTTTTTATTTAAATTACAATAATCAACGTGTGCATATCTTATCAATTAATCTATTTTTTTATTAAAAAAATAATTAGATGATTTGTTATTTTTCTATCTTCTCTTAATGATATAACGACGTTCTTAATGATGTTTTTCTTAATTAAATATTAATTTTTGATTTTAATAAATGACATTACTTTTCGCAATATTTTTAATATTTTAATTTAAAAAAGAAAAAAATTGATTTATATATTGTACTTCTTTTTTTCATTATTAGGCCATCATTAACTCGCTTTCTATCCTTACAACTCAAAATTTATCCACTTCTAATTAATATAGAAGGCCAAAAATGAGGGCAATGTCCACACCATCCTCCCTATCTAGAAACCCAATAAACGTAAGTGGTGAATTTAAGTGATGTAAATACACTAAACTCGAAAACCAAGACTAATTTTTAGAAAATATACTAAAATTATTTCCTCTTTAATTATTTTTAACTAAATGCCAGCTTGTGATTGTTTAAAAAAATTGGTTCAAAGGGTCTAAAAACAGCAACGTTTAAAAATATCATTTATCACGCGGCTGTAAATTTTTGCTTTGGGTGGCAAAGTGAGAAACAAACCACACTCAGCTTTATTTATAGCCCATAGTTTCTTCTTTAGCTTCCCTTTGTAAGAATTAGTATAAGCTTGTGTAGATTATACTCGTTAGATTATACAGTAAAACCTGTGTAAACCGGAATTTCAAAGTATTTTTTCCGTTTTGAACAGGTTACTTTTTACATTAAAAATCGGCTATTTTATCATTATTTATAGCTCCTATCGTTACCCAATTCTTTACGAATTTATTATTGTAAATAACTTAGTTTTTAAATAAACAGAAAAAGAAAAATTTTCGTTAGCCCGCTTTGAAATATAACGTATCGATGCCGTAAACATACCTTGGAACTAAGAATAAATGCTGGAATTCTTGCTATATTTATTACTATTCTCCATTTGTGCATCGTTTATCATGCAGTGTTTAACTTTAGATATAACAAATCAACTTTTATACCGAGCTAATACCCTGATACTGATGAAATATTAACGATTACTTCATTTAAACAAGGTAACATTAATTTAATTAACTGTTGTTATAAATTATCATTATGTTATTTATATGTAAGCTTCTTTTACGGGTGACATTTTAAGGGTAAATTTAATATTCTTTGTTGTTTAAAGTCATAAAGGCCTTCCTCTTGTATATGTCACTAGGTGAATAAATGTTAAGAAAAGTAATTGGAATTAAGGCCTAGAAGCAGTGGAGTATCAGGATTTTGATAATATGAGTATTGTTTGGGGGGTGCCAAGGCCCGTTTTTCAAACAATGTTACTCAATTACCTCAAAATCGCTTGGTTTGGTTTATTTGTATACGGTAGCACGACTTTGATCTTAGTGTTGTCTTTCCACTGTTTTTTGACTTTTATCGCAAAAAAGATTTGAAATAACGACAGAAAAAGTAAACGAAGGAGAGTAAAAGTAAATGTGTTTTAGATCATGCCTGGCGGCACAATAATCAATGTATCTGTTTACCAGGCATTGGTCTCTAAAGACCTAACTTTTGTTATCAAAGAAAGTGTTGCTGTAACGCAATAATACCTATCCGCGTGAGTTTCTCGAACATTTGCACTGAGAAATTCTTCCATATTCTGCATAATTTTGTGATTTATTGGAATTTCACTCCTCCAAACTATTCAAACACATTGGAGGCTTCCAGTTTGGTTCCAATTCAAAGTTACTGGCTTATCCAGAGAGGGCTGAGAGGCCCCCTTCGTAATGAAAAAGTTAATAAAAATGCTAAATACAGGAAAAAATAATTTATATATGTTTCTTTAATCTATTATATATGTATACATGTGAAAATTTATTAAAATGTGTGGTGATTTATATTAAGTTTTAACTTGGGCTCCCCTTTACCTCTGATCTGGTTAACCTCCCTGCAAAGTTTCAGAAATTTTCGACAAAAAGTACAGGAGTTATTAAGCTTCAAAGAGGGTAAACAATGGTGTGTGTGCGTGTAAATGTAATGTATGCGTGTAAATTGTACAGTTTGCATAAGAAATTGTGTATAACGTATTGTTTTTTTATCTAATTAATTGATTAAATTAACTTCTAAACTGTCCAAAGAAGATTAATTAAACGCTTTACTAATTTATCTTCTGTATTTTAAAGCGCGAGACTGTTATTTCTGTTGTTAGAAACAAACTTAAATGTTTTTTTGTATGTTAAAAAGTCAATAAATTACAACATATATACAGTTAAACCTGTGTAAACCGGAATCTCGCGGTACCGAATATTTTTTCAGGTTTGTCAGGTTCCGCTTTGGACAGGTTTTACTGTATATACTTAATGCAATGTGTAGGCTAATTCATCAATTTTCCAAACATAAAATGCAGAAAAATTACAAATAACTTAAATACAATTTAGCTAATTGAAGAAATTTGGACTCGGTTCACACGAGAATCAAGTAACTTTCTGCTGCGACGTGTAATCCTCATTCAATCAATTAGTATTTATTGTAAGGAGTCATAAACAATAAGCTGTAATAAATTAATAAATTCTTAATGATATATATATATATATATATATATAATACAGTAAAACCTGTCTAAAACGGAAACCTGCTTCGGAACGGAGGGATTAACATGAAAATTTAATCGTCTTAGATGCTTTTTGATCCGATAGCTGCGTGTTGTTCTATAGAATACACTTACATATTAATGCCAGTACATCGGTTCAAAGTCTTATAATTATCAATTTGCTAATGTAATGAATTAATATATAACATAAATGTGTGCTATTATCGGCTTACGCTAATTAAATTTTATTTAAATCTATTGATTTTTACTTTCTAATGATCGAGTGACGAAGCGCTTTGTATTGTGTATTTGTATTCGTAATAAAACATTTATTTCCAATACTTATAACACGAATTAAATAAAAATAAATGTTTTTTATTCACATAATACGAAGCTTTATATGAACTTTTCTATAAATTGCACGCTATTGTAATAGTTTAAACACAGTAAAACCTGCGTAAACCGGAATCGCACGCTACCGAATATCTTTTCTGGTTTGACAGGTTTTGAACAGGTTCCTTTTTTAACACAGAAAATCGCTGTGTTTCCTTTTTATTCAAGTTCCGCTTTAGACAGGTTTTACCGTACATCTAAACTCGAAAAACAACTATCCTTTTACTCAAGTTTGGTAAATTCTCTGTATTATATTAAAAGAAAAGAATTGTTTACTGACTTTTATAGTTTTAGATATATGGCTTTCTATCTGATATCCTTCCTTTCTAGACAGTGAAGATCTGGCTTCATGCCCTAAATCACATATCAAACTTTTTAAAATATCTTTAATGTCAGAAAACTCAAACAAAAACTTAAAAAATTTCTCTTTCCACAACTTGGAAAGTTCTACTTTCTTACAATTTATGCAATATTAAAGTAGCTCGTCCATAAATTTATGTATTTTTATACTATAAAAGAAATATTCGATGATTGATTATTTCGAAACACATTTCAGTAAATAAATAAATAAAATAATAATAATAATCAATTATTTTAATCAATAATCATTAAAGAGGTTATAATAAAATAAAAGTTAAATTAAAATAATAATATATAATACAGAAACGTTAAATATATACACTAAAACCTGTGTAAAACGGACTCGCGTGGTATTTTAGCAGGTTTCCGTTTTATTCAGGTTCTGTTTTGATTTTAAAGAAATGCTTTTTATCGGGCGTGTGTTTCGCGATTGGGGTGAGGGATGGTGGAAGTGGAATCACCCCCCTTATATACGTCACTATAGTACATTTACACACATACGTACACACACGCCATAACTAAATTTGGTTACTTTAATCGGGTTTTGTGTTGGGAGAAGATGGTGGGTGCGGGACAACCCCCTAAAAGTTATTAAAATGCATTGCCATCCGACTTCTACAGTGACACGTTATCCTACGGGCAAAGAGGGCAATTACCTGGGGTCCCCGGTAACAGGGGGCCCTAACTCAATCAAATATTTCCCGAAAAAATATTGTACATAATTTTGTATCGAATATTATCAAAATAACACTACTTTACAAGAGAATTGCTTGCGTTAACCGTCACCAGATGGAGCCAGATTCTTTCCATTATTAACTAGAAGGTATGGAGAAGGCTTTATTCGAGTGTCAATACCTTAAAAGATTCTTAAAATTTGACTTTCAAAAAGTTTTCTTTGGAGTTGAGATAAAAATTTTCAAAGTATCATTTTAATCTGCAAAAAGTTTTCTATAGTAATTCTCAAAATTTGAGTCCCGTATCAATCATCCAATTTTGATATGGGGCCTTCAGCATAACCGAACAACTCTCTATCTTTTGAAAACTTCGAAATATATCAATCATTCGGTATATTGTAGCAATCTTCTATCCGTGCTTAACTTAAAATTAAGGACGAATCATGCCTTAAATGGAATAAAAATATGTTTCTATTATACATTAAATTGCTTTGTATAAATAATCAATTATCATAATTTATTCCATGCTTTTTTTACGTCTAATCACAAGTTTTACCATGAAGAGTACAAAGTTCGACAAAGTAATCAAGAAAATTCAAATCAGCTTCATCTTTATTCAATGGGATTCTCGAAGATTCTTGTAAGCTAAAGTGCATTCGACAAGTATTGCATGACGAGGAATTAATCGTTCGACACCAAGGATAAAACAACAAAAGTGTAAAATTGAATAATGTGTATACCCGGCATCGATTAACGCCGGTCATTTATAATTTCTGATGGAGTCGGAAGAGACGTTTCCACTTCTGAAAAATAAATAACCCCCTCCCCATCTCTGTTAAGAACGAAAAATATTTAAAACACGGCCAACTCGTGAGTAAATACAATGAAACCTGTGTAAACCGGACTCGCAAGATACAAATATCTTCCCGTTTTAGCATGTCTCCCTTTTGAACAGGTTTGTTTAAATCAGAATTTTTCAGCTTAGGCAGGGTTTCCGTTTCGGACAGGTTTTACTGTATAATATATCTATTTTATTTAATTTTTTTTTTTAATTTTAGAGTGCCGCCGGTTTGTATTTTATTTAGAGAAAACCAGGGCTGTGGAGTCGGATGTTAGAATGTCTACTAACCGATTTACTTCAACCATTTCAAGCTTAACTCCTGTGTTAAACCATCCGACTCCCATTCAAAATCGTGCCTCCCATACAGTCTAACATTCGTACATACAGAAAAAAACCCCCGAATTTTATGCGTATCTCGACATTTCGAGGTGCCCCGAGTCCAACAATGCAAAAATTTGGGGTGGGATCATTTTTTGACCGATCGCTACACTTTTCCTCTGTTATATATAACAGCCAGAAAAGTAAAAATTATCCTATTGACTCATTACTTAGAGGAATATTTTAGCTTTGGAATAAAAAAAAAGTTTCTACGTTTATCTTTATTAGAACTATATTTATTGATGCTAATATTACGAGGTCACGTGATGACCTTAGAATTTTCGGGCCTACTTTCTTAACAAGTCCGTCCCTGGTCGGAGTCGGAGTCGAATCATAAGAAAAAGTCGGAGTCGGAGTCGAATCGTAAGAAAAAGTCGGAGTCGGAGTCGGAGTCGAATCGTAAGAAAAAGTCGGAGTCGGAGTCGGAGTCGAATCGTAAGAAAAAGTCGGAGTCGGAGTCGGAGTCGGAGTCGAATCGTAAGAAAAAGTCGGAGTCGGAGTCGGAGTCGAATCGTAAGAAAAAGTCGGAGTCGGAGTCGGAGTCGAATCGTAAGAAAAAGTCGGAGTCGGAGTCGGAGTCGGAGTCGGAGTCGAATCGTAAGAAAAAGTCGGAGTCGGAGTCGGAGTCGGAGTCGGAGTCGAATCGTAAGAAAAAGTCGGAGTCGGAGTCGAATCGTAAGAAAAAGTCGGAGTCGGAGTCGGAGTCGGAGTCGAATCATAAGAAAAAGTCGGAGTCGGAGTCGAGAGTCGTGTAAAAATCTACCGACTCCACATCCCTGAGAAAAACAAACAATTACCGAGCTACACATATAAAAAAAGAAAATGCAGGAAAGGAAAAAATAAACTTGATCTTTATGGCTGTAGTCGAAAATATTTTCTAATTAATTCGCTTCAGTTATCATCACAGGAAGATTTGGTTCGCTCCGTGCACAAAAATAAATTGTCTGATCTGAAAAGGAATCACGATACGAAAACTACTACTGTACTTCCGCTTTGTACAGCAGAACACTAATGGAAATACCACCGTAAAAGGTTCCGCTGTTTGTTTATCTCTTTCGTTAGCGATTGCATATTTAAACTATGCTTCGTATTCTTTTAATTTTTTTCAATTATTTCATCTAAATAATGGCTCTCGAAGTATAGTACAAGTTACTTTACAACCTGTGTAAACCGGAATCGCACGGTACCGACCTGCTAAGTTCTTTTTTAGTATAGAAAATCGCTCCATTCCCAAGAATCTTTTCTATTTAAACAGGTTTCCGTTTTATTCGGGTTCCGTCTTAGACAGGTTTTTACTGTGTATATATAATAAGATGATTATAAAAAAGATGTAATTAATGAAGTTTATAGATTAATTAAAAGAGTATTTTTAAAATTAAGAAACTCGTTAATCAGATTTCGGATATTGAAAGAGGGTTCAATTTAACTTCAAAATAATAATAATAATAATAAATAGATTGAAACCTGATATCAAATGATGTTGAAATTTGATGAACAGTAGAGGAATATTAATTATTTTATTCATTGTTATTTATATCGTTGTTTTGTAACGAAGATTTTAAATAAAATTACATAAATTATAATCCTTAAAATGTATGCGAGTGTAATTTTACATCTAAACAAATTAACATCATACTGTACGAAACCTTATAAATTGTAATATTTATAGTAAAACCTGTCTAAAGCGGAAACCCGCCTAAGCGAAAAATATTCTTCGGAACGGAGCGATTTTTTATGCTTAAAATGGCCTATTCAAAAACTGAAACCTGCCAAACCATGTACCCTGCGATTCCGGTTTATACAGGTTTTATTGTATTAATAAATCGTGACTTATATAGAGAGAAAAATCATATAAAATCATAGTAAACAAGTTTTGTATTTTAATCGAGATGAAAGGCTAATTTTTTCCTCTTTTTTTGACATAAAACAAATTGAAATAAGAACGTCTTTGAAAGGACTTTCCATTGTCATCTAATAAATAAATCCCGACTTTTAAATCTCTTTATATCCTTACTGAATTGCACGAACGTACAGTACAACTTCTAATCCTTAAAGAGGTAAGCTATGTATTGTACAGTACAGTACAGTACAATCTTATCTCGATTTCTTGGCTAATCGCGCTGTTATTCGAGCCATTTCGCCAATTATTTTTGTTTAATATTATACTATTCTAAGTTAATTAAGGTTTTCCTATCATTTAACTCATTTAAACTGGCTCCATTTCTTACTTTTGCTTCATTACACATCGGTGCCATTAGACAGACGTTTGCCATTGTTCGAACATTATCTTATGTATCATAAAAATGGTCAGTGAAGAATGTCTGGATCTTTGCTATTTGAACATTCTAATTACTGTTTAATCCTTTTATTCTTTTATCTTTAGTAATTCGATGATGTAGGCTATATATATAATAAAAAATAGTTTTAATTAAAAGAACTTTTTAATAAATTTATCACTTTTTAAATTCCAATTTAAAGAAAAAACGGATTATGTTTTGACTTGGAAGCAAGATTTCACACTATTTTCTAATCAATATTTTACAGAAAAACTTTAAAAAGTAATTTCCAAAAGATTTTTAATAAAGAAGAAACGTAAAAAAAAAGGTTTAATGAATTATTTTATTTTTTTTAAATACATTTTACTATTGTTGTACCCGTTGGCGTGTCGTGGGGCCTTCACATGTAGTGTTGACTTCAAATATTTTTCTTCGAAGGAAATTTTGGGTCACCCGATAGTGGGGGCCCCAGACAATAGTCTTTTTTGCTCATAGTAGCTGTATCAGTGGTGGATTATCCAATAGACACGGGCCTAGGGCCTCGTCATCTCGAGGAACCTCAAACATTTTATGGCAAAAAAAAACATATGCCTCTAAAAGTTTAATGAACGTTTAAGGAGGATTTTATTGTATTTTTAATATAAAAAACACCTTTACATAAAGGGCACTATAACAAAATGGCGCCTAGGGCCTCAAAGGAAAGTAATCAGCTACTGTACTATACAGTGTGATAAGTAGTCGTTACACGGTACTTGACAGCAATTGCTCATAAAGTAAAATATTTCAAATGATTACTTAAAACACTATGTCATCAATTATGTGCTTTTATGTGTAATTATTTGAGTAAAAAAATGGTTGAATAAAAGAGTATTGTTCTCTCAGATTTCCTTGTTATTAAAGAAAGTAGTCGAATCTATAATTATAATCAAAATAAGCTGAAGTTGACAAATTTTTTTGTGTATTATTTGTTCCTTTTAGTAATATATATATATACGATAATAGGGCTGATTGTTTTAAAAATTCTCAAGGATTTATTGCTATCAATTTTTAATTATTTCCTTCAATATATTATAGTCACAATTTTTTTTTTTTTTAAAAATAATAGTCTTTAACCCTTATAAGTGGGTTCTTTAGGGTATAATTTAAATACATTTTATTATTAATTTTCCTTAATTTATATATATATATATATTTTTTTTTTATTGTTGTGTGTTAAATGAATAACAGAATTTTCATCAATTGTTATTCTATATAGAATTACACTAGGAATTTTTTTGAATATAAATATGCTGTATATTATCCTTGTTGCACAATCCAAGGACGTAATTAATAGTTAACATATAAGTGAAATTCTTGAAATTTTAAATTACAAAGAGGAAAACGACTAGAAAATTACGTGTTCAAATTTTTTATTTTATAAAAATATATTATTATTTACACTTATATATGCATATTTTTATTATAATTAACAGCTTGGATTTTGGGTTTGTTCATCTGTAAAGCCGCTACTTATCTCCAAGGAGTGTCTGTCTGTGCTTCTGTACACACTTTGGTTGCCATTTCAATTGACAGGTAAGTGTTTTGTAACTGCTGTGATCGCCTTATTATTTTGTCAGAAAATTAAGTGTTTTTTTGTATACAGACAATTACGTATCACTAGAGTACAGTACAGTACATCATAGTCACGTCCTTCCACAGATTAGATAAGATAATATCGTTTCTCTTTCGTGATGCGATAAGATCAATATGAAAACCTGGGAGTTTGAAGTAAAAGGACAAAAGAAAAGTGAGAATTAATCAAACAGAAAAGCATATATTTAGTATTTTTACTGTTTTATCAGGAATTGTTAGTAACAATTCCTGATAAAACAGTAAAAATACTGAATCCATTGTTTAATATTTACCTTATACTTTTTCAAACATATTATTAGCTATGATATAAAAACACTTAGATAAGGTATATTTAAATAAACACTAGAAAGTTTTTTTGTTACAGTTTAAACAATACCTTCTCCTGTGTTGAAACAATGCTTATAAAGTCAAGCGCTCTTGGAAATTATTTATTTCCAAGAGCGCCTGACAGAATATTCTCTCTGACACAGAAAAGTTAATTTTTCTGTGTCAGGGAATTAAAAACAAACGAAACAAAACAAAACAAAACACTGTTTTATTAGAAACAGGAAGGATATGAATTAATCTAGAATGACCATGACGAAACGGCATGAATAAAAATTAGCTACGTCACACGTTTTTGAGGATGTTTTCGTGTATAAGCATCCCGACTAGTAGATACAGTGTCTTCAAATGGAATTACACTCGATATTAATTCAATATAAAACATTTTAAAATATTGAACAGGATTAGTAATAGATGGAGGCAATATATCAAGTGCGGTTGTTAAAAACTTGGTCTTTTTCTTGCAGATTCCTGGCTATCTGTCATCCAATGAAATGTCAAATGACCTCCAGAGGCTGTAAATTCATCATTGTAGCTATCTGGGTAGTGAGTTTTGTTCTTCTTTTACCTTGGGTTTTTTATTTTCGCCTTACTCCCATGTACAGTAATGGAAATTACGGTTTACAAGTGTGTCAAGAAGTATGGCCTACAGAACGAATGGAGATGATGTATTTCGTCGTGGCTAATCTTCTCTTGTGTTACTTGCTCCCTTTATCTGTGATTTCTCTTTGTTACATTCTCATCTGGCGCCGAGTTTGGTTGAGAAAATTACCGGGTGAAGCGCAAGAGCAAGAAGTCGAGAGAATGATACAAAGATCGAAGATTAAAGTGGCAAAAATGCTTCTGGTGGTCATAGTAGTTTTTGCAGTTTCGTGGTTGCCTCTCTACGCCATATTTGCTCGGATTAAGATCGGTGATAAGATTATAGAAGGCACCTTGGAGGATAGTATTATCAGCATTGTGGCACCCGTAGCACAATGGTTAGGCGCTTCCAACAGTTGCATCAATCCAGTGCTTTACGTGTTCTTTAACAGCAAGTTCAGGACTGGATTCAAAGTGATCCTATTCAAGCGTTACTGTTGTAGAGACATCGATTACCAAGACGAGCGCGATAAAACTTTCCGTAATGCCTTGTACCTGTCCCGAAAAACAAAACAAGTCGATGGTTCCCAAATAAACACAAAATGCGTGTCGTGAAAATATTTAAATTAATAATATTCTTGTAATCTCTTCAGTGGCGCGTTATCCCGTGGGTAAAAAAGGGCAGCCGACTGGAAGTCCCAAACCAATCTTTTATAAGAAATTACTTTCCTCCGAAGGAAAACACCGTACACGGGATCCCCCCTAATTCAAATTCGCCTGGACCCTACGAAGCTATAACGCGCCACTGGTCATTTTTGCCACAATTACGCTCTCAATTTCTCTATAAAATGTTAATTTTACAAAGTCTGACAAAAATAGAAAAAAAAGTAAATATAATTAGGTTTTTTAACACAAAATTCTAATTAATTAAATCTCGTATAGACAATAAGACGTCGACAATAACGAGATGCTGAAGTTATTGGATGTGGAGTTTCAGTTGCAGAAATTCTTCCCCTTGGCTCTACAACCGTTTCTATGACGACCAGGAATCATAGATTTGTGTTTTCAGTTTTACAAATATTTGAAGTAAAACGTGACAACTCAGTCACGTCATAGTCTAAGCTTCTACACTAGAAACGTAGAGTAAAAAAGTTAGTCGAAACTCCTGCTTATGTGTATTTTATGTAATTAAAAGATCCGAAACTAGTAAAAATGTTTTGTGAGTTGAGTGTGAATAACTTTAAATTAATCATTTTATTTTATTTTTTTAAAAAAAGGGTTGTTTTAGAAGAAAAAAATTGGCTGGAAACACGTCAAACTTATTTTTGATCGATAGAAAAATACCAGTTCGCTGGAACGTAAGCGACGTTTAAGTGAAAATTTGAAAGGCAATTTATAGAAAGATTTTTTAAGTAATTGGATTTAAAAAGTATTAATTTTCAAAGTAAATTGGGTTAGAAATAACGAATACGGGTTCTTTTATTGTGGAAAGCAAATGTGCTGATGCGTCACTGTTGACAGCTGTATAGACCACTTGCTGGAAACTGTCAAACTAAGTTTGATACGAAACAAACATTCGAATCGTGCGACATATTTGGAAAAGAAACGTTTAATGAAATATACAAATCACTATTGTTGCGTATCGAAAGCATTGTCTATTTTACAATTATTTCTTTGTCCCGTGTCATTTTTGAAGACGAATTACACGGTGACGTGCTAGAGTACCGTCCAATGGCAAACTTTCCGATCTCTAGCACCACCTGGTAGAGTGTATCGACGTCATTTGTGTAGAAATACTCAAGTGGAATCGGTCCTCTTTCAGTCCAACTCCGAAACTAAAAGGGGGATCACAATCCTTTCTAACAATAGTGATTATGATATAATATATAGACTACATGGAATTCACTACGCTTATATATAACGTGTCGGAAAATAATATAACCAATGTTTCTTCGGAGGGTGAGATCCTGTCGATGGATATGTGGATGAGACACAGGATCGAAGTTTCTACTGTACTTTGCATCGCTTATTCTGTAGTATTCGTTTTGGGATTATTTGGGAACAGTTTCGTCGTTGCCGTCGTGGTTCGATCACCCCGAATGAGAACTGTCACCAACTACTTCATCGTCAATCTAGCCTTAGCTGATATATTGGTCATTCTGGTCTGTCTGCCCGCTACTTTAGTGGGTAACTTGTTCGTACGTGAGTATTAAAACATATATATTATTTTTCCCCTCCCCTTTTACTTTTTAAACTTATATTTAGGAAATTTATCTACTTTAAAATTTCATTTTTACGTAAAAATAAATTATTTCGTGAAAGTTTCCTGTAGAAATTTCAAAAACGTGGAAGAGTTCGTTACTCTGTTTTGTCATTCGTAACAACGAAAGGGATTTCTCATGAATTTTATAGTCGTTAACTCGGTTTTGTCATTCGTAATAATGTCAAACTTTTTTTTTGTCCGTTATGTCTTGGTTTTTTTCCTTTTTATATCCAAATAACTTTGTAAGTACAACTTATAAATTATTTAGAAACACGTTTAAATTCTCGGAATTTAAGAACGTATTTCTAAAATAATACAGTAATAATAATAATTAATATAAAAATTAGAATTAAATTTCTATTGTTTTTTTTAACACGTAAAAAATAAAAAATAAAATGCGATATTCTTAACGTCAGGTATTAAATTTCACACCGTGGATGTATCAATATCGTAATCGAAGATCCATTTATTATTAATACAGTAAAACCTGTCTAGAACGGAACCTTCAAAAAAAAAAAAAAAAAGGAAACTGATAAAATTCGTCGGAACGAAGCGATTTTCTGTGTTAAATAAAACCTTTTTGAAACGGAAACCGGAAAAATATTTCGTACCGGTTTATACAGGTTTTACTGTATTGTGTTTATCTTTGAAGATTTATCCATTCGGAAAATGTCAAAGAATGTAACTTTGAAAGGCAAAATCTGATAACGGTAAGTAATGAAAAGGAAATAAAAATCGGTATTTTATTTGTAGAAAACCTTTTTTTTAAAAATATAAAATTTTGGTGTATAAATTCCTCGAAAAGTAAACGTGCGACAGAAAATATCCCAAACGTAAAACATGGCGCCTTGATAAACTGCTAAACGATAACGTGCGATATTTGAGTTTTAACGACAATAAATTTAGTGTATTATATAATAAAAATTTATACCTTTAAAGTAATATTATGTAAAAGAAAAAAAAGTGCAGTGAAATATTAAGAAAAATCATCGTACAAAGTTCAAAGTTTGATAAATCATTTATATTTTCGACGATGGAGCCGGAATTTAATCAGAATGTCAACAGCGAAGGATAGAAAGATTTGAAAGAAAGAAAATATAATAAATGAAAAGATAAATAGAATTTCTTCTTATTTATTTATTTATCTATGGTATAAATATATACCATAAGCGAATTTTAAAACGGCGCCGATAATTTCAAATCGATATATCGTTGTAACTATGATATGGAAATTAATTAAGCCATTTATATATGAGAATATATTAATTTAGAAAAGGAACTGCCTGTTATTTAACGAGAGACAAGCTGTTGCCCGAATACGTATGAGATTTATTCATTAGGCATTGTCATAAATGAGAAAACGTCAAGTTTTTCTCGCATCTCAGATTGATTTTAAATGGATGCAACGATTTATATTACATTTTCTGTGTGTTACTCGGTTTTTTTGAGGGGGTTGGGTTGGGGGCGATAAAAACAATAGATACAGTACGTTTGATTAAGTACTTACACTAATGAAACTGCAATACACTTAATAGGGGATGGGTTTTAGGGGCGGAAACCCTCACAGTATTTCTTTAACGATAAAAATTATACCTTATTGTTGTTCATTAATTAATTTTTCCGTAGTATTAATTATGTTTATTTTAGTATGGCTGCGGGCAATATCAGCCTAGCTGTGCTTCAAAATGCTAAAATAAATAGAACAATTATCCGTTGAAAAATTTTACGTAAAATACCTTTTGTTAGGAGGGAAAAAAAGGGGGAATTTTTACAAATATTTTTCTTGATTTTTTTTCTTTTTCCCCGATTTTAAACATGTAGATACCCGACTGTATTTTCATATAGTCGAGTTCTATACCTCTGTAAACATCAAAGTGGTGAAGGGAGAATATAATAATATAAGGAACAAATGCGGTGGATTCGACTGCTGTTTATCTCCTTCAAGTCCTATATCACATTTACGACATGACTGACAATACTGAAGTCTGTGTTTATAATGGTGTGTCAATAGGGCATACCGGTGCTCGGGGTGACTAGATTTGATATTCGAGAAGAAGAAAGAAATATTCGAGATTTAAAATATTTTTCCACTATAAATTTATTATTTATCAAAGATTGAGAGATTTAAAAACGTAACTTTAATTATTGGGAATTATGGAAGAATTATGGCAAATATCATGATATTTCGATCAAAATGATAGTTCCGGTAAGGCAAGAAACACACGAAATTAATACAAACATGTCTAAGAAGCAGTTAGGAAGGAGATTAGCAGTAATTCTTTAGGGAGTTGATGAGACTCGAGCTTAATAGGGAAAAGGAGACAGAACGAATTGAATTTGGAAGAAATCAGAAGAAATGAATTATTGTGAATAAAGGAGAAAATATCTTCGTTTCAACTTAATCGCTTCCTTTTCTACTTATTAGAAATCTGTTTCTAAAGACACAAGTTTTAAATAATAATGGAGAGTAGGAGAAATGAGTCACCTGCACTTGTCACATGAAAGAATGCAAAAATTGCTTGTTATTACTTCGCATTCAATCTGTTGTTCCATTGATGTCTCGTGAATAAATTTATTTTCTTTGCTATTGAATAGAAAAATAAAAATAATAATATAACAACAGACTCTCGCTTGTTTTCCAAGTGTTATACAATTCACGGCCGAAGTAAATATTTGAGATCAAAACAGTTCACTGCTCTGACGTACAAATATACAAATAAAAGTTGACAGCTTATTTGTAATGAATGTAGAATAGTAAATTAACACATAAAATGCTTCCCTTTATTAATTTTAATAAGTACTCTATTCATATTTTATAAACCTCGTCCGCATTCGATTGTCTACGTTGTTTTTTTAAACCTATTTAGCGTGAGCATTAATTAAAAATGGGTTTTAGTTTAAATATATTTATATACCTGTAAATGCGAGCGGGTACACAGAAAGCTTAAACCCCCCCTCATTAACATACACTACAGATATTTCAGCTATCTCTCCCCCCTTTGGGTTCTTCTGTATCTGCCACTGCTTGCAATTAATTTCGAATGATTAATTCTATTTATAGCAAAAAATATACATTATAAATTGGTAAATGAAGCTAATTTTGCAGTGAAATAACCGTAAAATAAGGGACTAAAATTGTATTGTATCTCCAGAAAATCGATGTTTTATGTTCCGTTCAGGCCAAACATTTATCTTTAGTGTTTGAAGTGAAAGAAAGAATATTTTTATTTATTTATTTTTTCAAATTAATTGTTTCATCTAACACCATTTAAACACTGGTTAACAATTAACACTCCCGTGGGGCTGTTAATTAACGTTTAAACACTTAAATACGTTAAATAAAATAGGGTCGTGCGGGTCGATTTTATATCGAATCGGATCAAGTTTTTAAGCTGTAGAATTTTAAAAAATAATAATGAAATTTTTTAAAGTTTTTAATTGAGAAAAACTAGATTATTCCAGTGGTATGCGCGACTTGAATTATAAGGAGACGATGTCAATTATCCAATTCTTCTGTCAAAATAAGATGATAAATGATGACGATTTAATAACAACAAGGAAGTAAATAAGTACTTTAAATACACTAAATACTATAAATGTATCGATAAACTATTGAAATATGATATTTAACACAGGATATTTTGTTAATGTTTGTATGTTTTAGATATAATTTATAAGTTGTGAACCGTAATATATATTTTAATTTTACGGGATTTACGAAGAAGATTATTCAGAAATCATTCGACGAATCTTTTTATCAATCTGTTTATCGAGTAAACGTGATCAATCTTGATGTAGAAACGACTTGTCAAGTGCACAGACCAAAAATGAGAACAATAAGTAAAGTCATTTGGAATTTTCCTATTTTCTGTAAACGTTTCGGTTCGACCCCCTTCCCCCATTTCGTTTTTTCTTCTTTTCTTTTAAATTGTGTATATTTAAAATTTTAATTATTTAGGAAACTTTAGAGTAGAAAAATATATACGAGATTGAAAGTGATCCGGAAATTTAAAAGCCGGCATTTGAATTTCAGAAGGAGTAAATGCGAATTTACCGTGAAAACAAGAAGTAAAATACATACAAGATCAAATTTAGATGAAGTCCTTTACATTACTTCCTTCGGTTAAAATAGGTTATTCTACGTCATAAATATTCAGTTAAATCAAGTAAATATTCAATTTTCTATCTGTCGAGATCGTATTAAGAATAAAATCTCCGCTTAATCGCTCCTTTTTCTTTTCGAAAATAATTCTGTAGTGTGTTGAAGTATTGACTTGTGTGTTTATCATCCTCTTAAAGAATTCTTTAATTGCTCCATCTTTAAAAAAATAATAATTAATTTCTTTGCGTGTTAACTAGAATTAAGAATGTATCGTATCGTTTTAGACAGGTTTTACTGTATAAATCATAGTCAACCACGTTTATAATTTTATTTATAAAGTAGTAAACTTGTGTTTAATTCAAATACCGTACAAGAAAAATGATAAATACACCGATTTTCTACAATTTTCTTCTAGATCGTATCTTTAATTATTCTATATTTAGAATGTTTTGAAACTATTCTAATAATATATATCCCAACAGGTGCAATTGCCAAAAGATAATTAAGAGATCATCAATCATTTAACAGTCAAACTTAATCTATTTTTTTTTGTATATACTTAGATTTAAATTGACACAAAGAGGGAGACAGTAACTTAAGTAACGTTAGTATATTCAATTGAAGTAATCTACTCAGAAATTTATCTATAAATCCCCGCAGGGTGAAATGGGGGATTTAAAAAAGAAATAATAATATCAAAATAACAATGTAGTATACAAATAAAAGCTGAACCTTACAAAAGTTTAGCATTAACGACTGTCTGGAAGGTTTGAAAACAACATCAATCTTTGCTGTGTCTTCGGGAATGACGTATAACTTTCGATTACACGTTTAAATTTAACTCGGGGGTTGTTTTTTTCCTGTAATTTATTAGGATTTTTTCCTCGATTCTATTATTAATTACATTTATACCACTTACAGTAAAACCTGTCTAAAACGGAAGAAATGTTTCGAAACGGAGCGATTTTCTATGTTAAAAAAAAGAACCTGTTCAAAACGGAAACCTGCCAAACCGAAAATATATCCGGTACCGTCTTACACAGGTTTTACTGTAGTATATATATATATATAAGCTTGATCATTTTTATATTTTTATTATTTATATAAAAATTCCCACTTTTTGTTAATTAATATCGGTTTTACCTTACACATTCTTCATCTCGGGAAGAAGATTATGAAATTTTTCCACGCTCAATTTCTCTTCAATTTTTTGTTTTCTTTTAATGAGAAAATAATAAATTTCTACCGTTAAAAAGAAGGTGAAGTTGATTTATCTATTTATAAACTTTAAAAAAGAATTTATAAAAAAGAAAGTTACATTAAAAAAAAGAAGAAAAACGACTTGATTTAGAAAATAATAACTCGAATCATCTCGAATTTAATAAATTATTTTAATGACGTTAACGTAATTAAATACAGCGAAACCTGTTTAAAACGGAAGAAATATTCGGTACCGTGCCATTCCGGTTTACACGGGTTTTACTGTACTTTAAAGTCATTGGCCAAACTTTGAATTAAGTTAAAACAAATCTGATTTGACATAATTTTGCTCCAATTCTCTATTCTCCATGACATTTGACAAACAAGTACGGACAGAAGAGATAAGTAAATATTATCTATCCAAAATATAATTAAACTATCGATAAAATCATTATAATATTAGATAATAAAAGTACATAAACACAATATTTCCGTGCTGTAATGATGAATCGTTATTATTATTATTTTTTTTAATTAAAGCAAATTATGGATTTTATTCCTGTATATTTATTATCTTTCTGACAACGACGGGGAAGAAATCCTTTACAGAAATCTATAAATTTGATTAATCCGATAAATTATAATTTAAATCTTATCGTAGGAAACCAACAGGTTGATTTATTCTCGGCAATTCTATCCGTCCTTCATCAATCAATACGCCTGTTAAATCATTCAGTAAATTAATAAAGACATCATCTGTTTTGAAGCAACAAGTCAAGGTTCAATAACAGCTGAATTCAATATCGATCGCATCGATCAAACTGGATCAAACTGTGTCTAATCGAATCTCTAAACTAAAATACTTTCTATCGGCGAATTTGTCAGATGCACAGATTATTTAATGGAGGATCCAGAAATCTCTAGAGGGGGGGAGCTCGTCAGATTTGAATTAGTGGGCACCACGTACGGATTTTACTTCAGACAGTTTTCTCCGGGGGTATTTTTTGAGGAGAAATCCTCCGGTATCCCCGACTTCTTGAGGGTTCTGCGCTGCACCAGCACCACACAGGCAATCTACTGTTCCCAAATATGGCTCGAATTTAAATTTAGGCCGTATTTGGGGAGTCTAAATGAGGGCCATTTTCGATATTTTTTCTACGGTGATGAGGGGAACTCTGGCAATTACTCTTGTTGCACTAGTGTAACGCGCCACCGGAAGGAAGGAATCAATATGCCATACAAAATTTTTTTCTATCCGAGGTACCCACTTTAACCGGGAAAAATCTCTAGAAAGGGGGTGCGGCAGCGCCCTGAACACCCCTCTAAATTCTCCTCAAGGATTAGGTTATTGGAAAGAGTTAAGCTCGTTACTGTAGCGATTAAGGCATCAAACTTCTTCATTAAAGTTTTTGTGTTAGAAAGACGATAGCGGATTCTTACGAAAATTAAAACATTAAAATATCGATTTTTCTTATAATAAACTTTAAAGCCAAGTCTTCCCGAAGCAATTAAAATCGTTAACGTATACAACAAGCACATATAACAATTCTCTATTTTAAAGTTATATTCTGTAACTTTATAACATTTAATCATAATTTTCATCTGGATCTAGAATTTAACCATTGTGATTTATATTGTAGAAGAAGAATTTTGTCAGGAAGATAAAATATAATTGATTAGCGACAAACAAAACGCCATAATTTCTTGGATAAATTGTTTCGCAAACCGTCTATAATTTGGAAGAAATGAATGGTTACAACCGTACATAAGTCGATTTCTTAAGTTTTATTTGATTAATGGCTATCAAATTTAAAATCTTTTATATTTTAAATTTCACGAAAGATGTAGGCTACGGGCAAAAACTGCCCCACAAGTAGCGGGCCCTAGACAAACCAATCTTTTATAAGAAAATATTTCTCCACAAAAATTCCCCAACACTGTACCGGGGCCCCCTAATTGAAATTCGCCTGGGCCCCACCAAGCTATAATGTAAGCTGCGACCAATTTTCGCAACTTGGCTTAATGACACGTATCCTGATTAGTAGATTAAGATGCGAGATATTGTCATCAACCAATTCTCAGTTGTTTCCAACAGGATTAACGAAAATCAATAGGCGAGAGTTATTTAAGGACTGTTTCATCAATATCCTTTGTCTATTTTATCGATTACTGAAGCTGTAATTGTGCGAGGGAGAAGAAAAAAAAAGTACATATCATCGCAGCAATTTGCTAAATCAAGGCCATTTTCAATCAGTGTTTCTTCGATGCATAAAAATTAAAAATGTCTGGACAGCAATCAATTTGATTTAGAAAGTGTCGAGCTTCGAAACACATGAAAAATTGATGTAAGACTCCTATTCACGTTGTAATTATAAATGAAATATAGCAGAATATTTGTTTATAATTCGGTTTTTGTTAAGAATATCGATGACAATCTTCACAGAGAAGAGCATTCAGGCCGAAATACTTAAAATCTTATATTTATAGCCCATAGACACGACACTAGTGTTGTCTTAACTATCACGCAAAGGCGATAATTTATAGTCGAGTGTTTCCTCCTATTAAAAATTTAATAATAATAAAAAAAAATGATCTGAAATTTAATCCCTGTTTAAATTGAGTAGGCGTAACTCGTGAACTTTCTCTTATATCTTTTTTTTTTCATAAATACTTTCAGCTGATAGATAACTACAAACGTTGACGCGATGATAAATATTTAAAACAAATGATATGTTTTTGCCCTCCATTTTTCAATGCCAGTCAATAAAGGTGACATTTCTCTATAGAAATTTTAACATCAATTATTGCGTGTCATTTATGGACACTGATTAGCAGTCAACTACATTTGTGCCGTCTTCATAAATTATGACAAAGCATGGTTCACGAGTCACTAACTTCACGCTTGACTAAACATACTGGCAAGACAATGATTCGGAAATTAAACGACTCTACTATCTTTAGAATACAAATCTTCGACAAGCTATAAATTTAATATTATTAGGGTTTAATAGGGAAAAAATTTCAAAATAAATCAGGTATTTTTAAAAATTTGACGAGGAAAATAAGATTAGACTGCTTCAGAACAGTGTACTTTAATGATGTTTAAGGGGTGGACTCCTGAAACGTCATTAAAATGCAGTCATAGATGTGCAAAGTTTCGGCCTTCTATCTTAATTAGAAGTACTGTACAATACATAAAACAATTTCAAGTTCTTTATTCCCCATTCCGAAACCCTATAAACATAACCAAATGTAGATATTAATCATAATATATTGTATTGATGTGTACGGTGAGGGTGTGGTTACCCCCATTATCTCCAATATATAATAAAAAACCACTAATAAAAGCCTTTTTTAAAAGTTTTAAAATTATTTTCTATTGTTTATGGGAAAATTGAACGTTATCTGATGCTAATAGATCGATAGACTAGAATAATTTTTAACGTTGAAAAGATGAAAGTTTCTAGTCGGGAGATAACTTCTGAGGTCGATAAGAGCTACTGTACAATGATAAATGAATCTGTCTTCCCTTGGTGTTTTAGTTATTTTAGATTAAAAAAAAACAGAAAAATAAGAAATAACACGTAATAATATCGAAAAACATTCCATTTAATGAATATTTTACAGTAAAACCTGTGCAAACCGGACTCGCATTGATTTGGCAGGTTTCCGTCTCGAACAAGTTGCATATTATCTATAAATATCTGTAAAAGTAATTCTTTGACAAGCTCTGATAACATCGTCGAACAGTAGATTAATTAATTTTAAAAGTTGTAAGAGTAATTTGCATTATAAATACCATTTAAAGTGTGTTTCTTTTTGTTTATCGCACCGCAATTAAATGAATATAAGCTGAAGAAATAGGTTGTTTTTTTTTAATTTAGGTGATGATGCCATTCAATATAACATGGAAGCTGATGAGAACTATATGAAAGTTTTGCTCAAAATGAACCCTTCAATGATGGTGTCTTGAGGCATCAATTGAAAAAATAAATGCAATATTGCAGTCGTAGAGACGAGTTCATGGAAAATACATTAAGGACTTATATAACAAGGGAATACGACTCCCAAAAATACTTCTAAGTTTATTTTTTAAGTGATAATTGTCGTAAATACCATAAATTAATTTAAAAATCGTAAAGTGTTTTGTATTGTTAAGTAAACAGTTAAACATTTATTTTATGGCATAAACAATTCATTTCTTCAAGAGGTTTTTCGTGTGTTATTTCTAGAAAAATTGATACAGTACATTTTAAAATGTTTTTATTTAACTTGCTTTGTATCGTGTCGTGGAATCTTGCAACTCGAATTTCATCCACTTCTAATTAAGATAGAAGGACAATGCGTTTTAATAACGTTTCGGGGGTGGCCCCACTAGCACCATTTTATTTTCTGATGTCACCACGCTACTTACTCTCTTCTGTATGTTTTAACCTTTAAGTACGGTACGTGTCAACTTTCTAAAGCAGGTTCAACCCGGCTTTGTTTAATACACGCCACAGCAACCATTAAATTAAAATAAAATAAAATTTAAAAATTACATTAAAATATCCACGAATTTTATTATTAAATTGTTGTATCAATGACAGCTTTGTACACTACATTTAATTTATTTCGTACAAACAAGTTTCGTGTATCTTTTTTAAAATTATAAACAACTTAAATATATTAAAACCTGTGTAAGCCGGATCGGCGAGGTAACGAATAATTTTACCAGGTTTCCGTTTTGAACAGGTTTTTTTTTTAAACACAGAAAGTCGCAACGTTTCGAAGAATTCCTGTTTAGGCAGGTTTCTGATTAAGGTTCCGTTTTAAACAGGTTTTACGGTAATTAAATTTTATTTTTATTTTGTTAAATACTTTTTATAACGGGAAAAGAAATTTATAACGATGGGGATTACTGGAACAGCAGTGAATTTTAAAACAGAAGAATCCCTGTTGTTTAATTGTTTGAATTAAACAGCAGGAATACTTAAACTATAAAATTTTAATTTTTAATTTTATCCCCGAACGGTTACAATATTTATTTAGGCGTATAGAAATCCATAAAATTCTAAATAAAGTGACGAAATACTTTTAACGATTTATCAATTCGTACGTAATAACTGTAAATTAAAACCTTTTTAATACGGTAAAATCTGTATAAACGGGAATTGGAAGGTGTTTCCGTTTTCAACAGGTTTTGAGCAAAATACGGTGAAGCCTGTGTAAACCGGACTCGTACGGTACCGTCCGTTTTAAACAAGTTCTTTTTAACGCTGCATTTGTAAGAATTTTGACTTTTAAGCACGTTTCCGTTTTATTAAAGTTCCGCTTTAGACAGGTTTCGCTATATAGTGAAATATATTTTTTAAATGATAATTTTTTTTATCAATTTTTAGTAGTTTAAAATGGATTCATATGTCCCCCTCCCTCTCTCTCTCTTTAATCTCTAGCCATTACTGCTTATCTTTCATTCTATTTTCGTACCAAAATTGATGTAAATTCCTCTTTAACATTTAAAGTCATTAGTAAGAATATCAGATTGTTACTCGTAACTCAATTAAAGGGGCAGATTTGAATAACATTTATAAATAATACAATGGAAATTTGTCAAGAAGATCTTGTTTATCTTTATTTTGACAATGCTCTTTAAATGCTACGAATGAACAAATGAATGAAGAGTTTATTAAATTTCCTTTATAACAATTTACATAAATAATAAGCATTGTTGTTACACGTGAAAATAAATCAACTTGCAGAACAAATCAGCGTAACAAATACAACAATCTAATTACTACAATAGAACAGATAGACAATTCAGTACAGATAAAACCTGCGTAGACCGGATATTTTTTCTGGTTTGGAAGGTTTCCGTTCTAAACAGGGTGAACATACAGTAAAACTTATCCAACCGAGAAAAATATACGGTAACATACCATTCCGGTTTACACAGGTTTTACTGTAAAATTCGGAAGAATTATTTAGTTTTATTTCCGTTTCAGACAGGTTTTTACTGTATTTAAAAGTTCAGAATTCACAAATTCTATCGATAAATAGATAAGTACTTCTCAAGTTTTCACATTGAGAAATCAATTCTTAAAGAGAAAAAAATTTGTTCTGTGGGCTTTAAATTCATTTTATTCATTTAAAGTGTTGAATGAATTCATTTATTCAATTGGAAACTATAAAAAAAGAAGTTTTTAACAATAAAAAAAAGTTAAATTGTGAAATCTCAGCCCATTAATTGATTAAAAGAAACCAGAAAATGCTATTAATAAATAAACTTATATTGTTTATCCGAATTAATAAATAATGGTAAAAGTTTTAAGTGATCTCCTCCAAAGATCTTATCACTGTTTAATAATTTAAATGGTAAAAAAAAAGTATTTTAATGGCTTAATTCGAATTACAAATGGGATAATTTGCCTTTAAATAATAATATTATCATTATGGAATTATCCTCGATATACGTTATGGGTAGATAACAGCATAGTAAATTTTAATCACGTAGAGAATAGCTTCGGGCTTAGGACTTTTACCGAATGATTTCTAAGTGAAAAGAATGCCAACCTCTTCGATAATATTATATAATTAGCTTTAAGCCATTTCTAGTATTAACAATTTTAATTAATCAAATAATTAATAGGCTCGGGTGCGGACTCGAAGGTCTTCTCCATCATAGGAAGTTTATTTATTTACACGTAGATACAGTAAAACCTGTATGAACCGGAGGAGTAGCACGGTGCCTACGTGTTTTTCTTGTTTGACTGGCTCCCGTTTTGACAGGTTTTACTGTATTTAGTTGTAGAATATACACGTTGTTCGTAGTTTTTAGTCGCTTCACGTTTATAGGAGATTTTTTTATTTTATTTTATCCGATCGTTAAATCAATTGTGTTTGTCTATTTTTTCTCCACTATAGTAGATCGTGTAACATTTACTAGAACGGATATAAACTTAAAGGATCACATCTGTTACGCTTCTTTTATTTTGAAATAAAAGGACGTGAAAGAGAATTGATCCTTTAAGTTTCCGAGCAGTATTTACTCCTGGAAGTCAAGGTTCAATTCCCGGTTGGGTCCTACATTTTTCTTCTCTATAACTAAAATAATAATAATAATAATGGGTGGACGTGATCTTAACTTTGTTTTCCCTCGACGATTCAAAGGTTCACTTCGAACAGTCCAAGAATTCTTTAGTAACTTAATTTTAGATGGTGAATGAGTTATATTCTAAATATAGTATAAACCTGTCCAAATCGGAAAAAATACTCGTTTTACACAGGTTTCCGTTTTGAACAGGTTCACCGTATATTAAAAAATTAAACGATAAATTTCATAAGACAGAGCATTAAATTTCTTTTTTTTCCTTTCTTTTCTATGATTGTAAGTGTAAGAGTGGATTTAAATTACACTCGAAACTCGTTTATGCGAATTTAAATTTAAAATAAATAACTTTAAAATGTAGGATTTTCTAATTAAGTGTATTAAAATTTATATTTTCTTTTATGTAATTTAGAACTTGGCATTTATATTTTACATTACTTTAATAACTTTATACTAGATCAAAAATTGGAGTAAGAAGAAACAATTAAAATAATTGAATTTTTCTTTATATAACAATCGAATTTATTGTAACTAGCTTTAAATAATTCTATCATAAAACTGAAATTAAAATTTTTAATGATGATATTTATGTTTAAAACATTAAAAACTTCCAAGATATTAAATTTTTTTATATTTTAAACCGCTTAAAAGTTTGATGTAACGAAACAATACAAATACATTCACATAAAATATTATACCTTTAACTTATACTTAATTATACAAGTATTTTAAGAGCTTTTCAAGGTTTATACTGTTCTAAGTTAGAATTTTTTTTAATACTTAACGTAACCAAAGTAATGGTAATTCCAAGTATGTTACGACATAAGAAAACAAAGGATATTTTGTATTATTAATCAATACCCTAATCTAACAATGGCGTGTAAATTCGGTGTGACGAATTTGCAGGCTGACATTATAATTGTTACCAAAGACATAAAACGGATTACGTAAACAAATCTCAATTTAAAATTCACATCATAACTGAAATTGTTTATGCAACTGTTTTATGGTTTTCTTTAACAATGAAAGTGTACGGGGTGTCCACGCTTGCATTTCCTGCATTTCCTCTATTTCCTAACCTCAGTTATCTTGATTTTTGTTTCCTAACATCGGTTTCCCGTCACGTAATGTGTTACATTTATTTCTATCCTTAAAACACAAAGCTTTTTTCACAAAATTCAAAATTGTTGCCAGAAGCTTTTAAACAATAGAAAAACGCATTGACCCTGCATATCTTCAATCGTCATTCCATAAAATCGTGAAGAATAACTTTCTATTTTTGTACATGAAAATATTGAAAAATGACGGACATAAGCTGTAAATAAAAAATGATTTTAGAAGCAAATGTACTCTGAACACTTTGTACAGTACATATACAAAGAATAAACTCGGTACGATGTCTTGATATTGTTTAAAAAAGAGATATATCAACGGTAGTATTATCGAATATCTTTTATTATATACAGATCTACTATAGAGGAAACTAGCTTTAAAATAAAATAAAATAAATAAAAAGTCGATGAAATATCGATAGATATGTGTGTGCGTGTCCGTTCGACTTGATGGCATTAAATTTCATGCTGGAAGCACACGCAAACATTCAAGCACTCGGGAATTCTTCAATGATTATACAAATGATCAAGATACAGCGGAAAAGATGCAGAATCTAAAATATCAAAAACAAAATCAATAAAAGTTGCCATTTGACCTTATTTATTTGATTTTTTCCCCGACAAATGTTTGACTTCTGTCACGTAATAACTCATAGTGGGAGATAGATAGCGCGAAACTTTAGTTTCTCGTCACGTAACGCATTACATTTGTTTCTATTCCTGAAGTAGAAAGCTTTTTGAAAATTCAGACTTGTTCTAGACAGTTTAGACATCAGGTGACACTTTGCTTTACGTTTAGGAATAAGAATTCCGACTTTCTTTTGGAGAGGGAGAGCTGTAGACACGAGCATCCCCAAATAATTTTTAGGTGTTTTCACAAGTAGATTACAGAATACAATATTGTATCCATGGTCGAGGGTGTAAGGTTACGTATCAGAATCAAATCTACAATTAAAATTTGTAGAATATTTTACTCGATCCCGGGGGGAGCGAGTGCCCCGTTTACGTTTTTCTATTGGTCAAAACAAGGACGGAAGATCCAACGGAAACGGAAAAGTTGAAGTATTTTCTACCGGATTTTGCTGAACGGAAACTTCTGAACAGGAAGTGACATCACTTTTCCGTTTCTGTTTTCTATTTCTGGTGTATTTTCCAGTGACGAGAGAACCAGTTTTTTAACTCAAGTAACCGAAAAATATTCGAAAGAAGAAATAAAATCTAAGTCTGGCTCGCGAATATTTTAGCCATTTATTTAATCTAGGACAATAGTAAATGTCTATAAAATCAATTCGAATTTTACAATATTTTCGAATTATAATTACAAATTATAACTACGCAAATGCTTATATAGTTTTTGCAATAATCAAAACGTCGTTGTATTTGTATTTATTAAATAAACTAGTTATTATTTTTATCGACTTGACCCAATAATTTATCGTCAAAAAGCCAAGGCCAAATCAAATAATTAATTCAATGTTTAACACCAAGCGTCGTTATATTGAACGTTACAGACAGACACAGGCCCTACGACAGGGGGCACGTCATAAATTTGGTGGTTTCTATTCTAGATTACATTCCGAACAATTGTAATATAATTTACTAAGTAAATGAACATATTGTAATTTTCAATATGTTTATTAATACACAAATTACATTAATCGTTTGAGCTAATTATCATGTGCCTATCCGGGAAAGTGTTTATGGTGCTGAAGCATCCCATTGATACCAAAGCAGTTTTGTTAATTTAAAATAAAAATAAATATAATAACGCATATCACATGACTTCAATTATGTAAGACAAGGTAATTAAACTAATTTCTAAAGTAATTATTGAGTAACATTCTCCGAAAAGACAAAGGGCACGTTCCTTGGTCTCCCGTGTGTTTTCTTCGAGCAGCACCCGTATTGTCTTACATTCTTTATTCTCACAGCTAATCCCATTTTGGGGATTTTCCCGAGTAAAGCCGGTAGTAAAAATTTTTTAAGGCGTATTGTTTTCTTTCTGCAACCCCTAAAGCTTTCTGGATCCACCATTGACCATAGATGATCCACACAGTGTTTCCAAGGTTCTTAAGGGTTATAGGTCTTAAGAAGCACTAGTTTTTGTTTTTATACGGGTGATCTTTTCACAATAAGTAATACAGTCGAACCTGTGAACAACACCCACTGATGGAACATAAAAAAATGACCGTTTGGAAGTGACTTTGCAGGCATTTCAAAAGGAACATTCTTGAAAAATGGCCGTCGTTTAGAAGTGATGCGTTATTGGAGGTTCGACTGTATTGTGTTTTTCCAAGCAAACTTTAGAACCGTTTTAACAAGCAAAATGGATTTTTTAAAGTTGATATACTATATTTTAACACGTAAACCTATCATATACTTTGATGCGTTTCCGTTAATTTAAAATATATTTTAAAACCTTCTCATTAAAAAAAAGGCCATTTTGTTCGTTAAAACAATCAGTGAGATGGATATTACTTTAAAGAAATGCATTAAAACTAATCTAACGCTGATTGTCTCTAATTTTAAAACAGTTTGAAGTCACTATCTAGTCAACAACATGACCATTTCGTGTTTAAATTAAATAGAGATAGTCGTTTAATTAATGGGAATCGTTTAGTTTAAGCAATATGTTAAATTCTATGCCTAATTCGGAGATTTAATACTACGAAAATTAAATTATTTAGAACATTAAACAGGAAATTAGTCAGAAATAATATTGTTTTTATCTTAGATTTGTTGTAAAATGCGAAGAAAGAAAGTTTAATGTCCTCCTCGAAAAAGTTCTAATCGACTAACTAACTCGCATTATATTTAAACTTAAATTTTAAAGTTTTAAAGCCTAATTTTATTTCTGTATACAGTGAAACCTGTTAAAAACGGAACCTGAATAAAACGTAAACCCGCCGAGACGGAGGAGAATTCTTCTAAACGGAGCGATTTTTTTAATGTTTAAACAACCTGTGTAAACCGGATTCGCACGGTACCAAATATTTTTCTGTTTTGAACAGGTTTTAGTGTATTTTTCATCTTAACAAAGTTGATACAAAACCATTCTTTGCAAGGAGCGAGTCCACGACAGGTGCTGTGTATTGGGGCTACAGAGGCTTAAATCCTTTCCATAGACGGACAAAAAATTAAAATTTATTTGTTTGAACTTCAAAACACTCTTTGAATTATTTAATTTTTGATTTGGTCCCCCCCCTTTGGGTTCTTACGGATCCAAAGGGGGGATCCTCTACAGGTTCTTCGTATTCCCGGTGTGATCTGAGCTTATTTTAAATTATATTCGAGAGAAAATTTTTTTTTCAAATGACCTCAGGTAGATCAAAATATTTTAAAAAATTTACAGGATGATTTATGAGCAAATACCAATTGAAAATATCCGGAAAAAGCATCTAAAATAAGTTGTATTCGATCCATTTCTTCCGAATTTTTCTGTCCATTCACTCAATCTTTTGTTTTTATGACAATTATTCTTTTTCTTCTTATCCGAGTTTTTGTCATTCGCAGAAAAACAAAGCCTAATCGATTCAATTATTTTCGTTAACTTCATCCAAAACTATCGACTGAATTGTTTCGATAATGTGTTAAAACAATAAATATATTTAAATATTTAAAATTAAATTAATTCGAAATAAAATTTTATAGGCTTATAAAATATATATAATACTTCTGCGTGTGCCCGTCTTGCTCGGGCTTTTGTGGAGATGAAGATTAGTGAGGTTGGGTTGGGGGAGAGTGATAAAAACAATGGTCACGGTAGTTAAAATGTGCATTTATTCAGCCGAGTTATTTACGGTAATGAAACTGTAAAAACAGTTTAAGAGGGGGTGGGCTTTAGGGATGATTGCGGATGTGTGGACCCCCTCAGTTTCTTTCTAGGGTGTCGAAGAATATTTTATGCCAAATTCGGTTGGACGGTATAAAACCGTTTACCTAGAAAACTTACCTAAGTTACGTACAGTACATATTTTTGCTTATATATATATATACAGTAAAACCTGTGTAAACCGAAATAGAACGATACCTGTATTTTTTTCTGGTTTGGTAAATTTCCGTTTTAAACAGGTTTTACCGTAATTTATTAATATAAAATATGCCTAAATAACTTACATTCTGTTTTTTTTAATAACAAAACTGTATTAAAATTTTTATTTCTGTAAATGTATTAGATTTAATTTTAATCGAGGAACCATTCTTTTAGTGAAAATTCACATTTATATATATTCAAAAAATGGTTTTTAAAGCTCGAAACCTTCGAAAATATTAAAATTCAGCACGGGTGTGATAAACTGACTTTGCTAGATCACACCAGAAAAGTCGCATCAAAACAATAAATCATATTCAAACTAATAGATCTGTAACAATATGCTAATGACTATCATTTATTTTCAACGAATAAAAAATGTAAAAGCCGATAAAAATCTTAAACAAGAATTTTTTAATAAATTAAGAAAAAAATCTGCGGAATCTTCCAGAGATATTTCAGACAAGGATGACATTTAGAAAGACACCTTACATTGTTGAATGCGATGACCTATATTGATTAGAAATATGAATCCTGAGACGAAAATAATACCAATTTCTTACAGTATATTAAGGTCGAACAATGATTAGAAACCTATAGAAAACCAAATTGAAAATACCGAAATCTATTAGAGCGATCCGAGATAACCGGGCGATATTAGGAAAAAAGTAATATGAAGATATATCTAAGATATCGATGCAATATATCCGAGAATAATTCGTAATATAGTGTAGGGAATTTGTTATCGATCAAATTGCGGATTCGATATCGAAAAAGTCATTAGAAATGCAACTTGATTGATAGAAGGTTAGGTTGGGTTTTTTTTTTGTAACTCTTTCCGCCCTGTGGGCACTAAGAGGGCCTCTTATAGCAAGCCCATTGTGGGTTCGGGCAGGCCCACAATGGGGCGGCCGGGTGGTGAAAGACGGGGACTGACATATCCGGACGGACCACCCCCCGAAAAATTCCTGGGGATTTTTCGAGCCGTCCGGATTCGATCCCGGGTCACCCAGGGCGGCAGGCTGCTAACCTTGACCGCTCGGCCATCCGGCCTTCGGTTGGGTTAGGTTAAGTTAGGTTGGGTTAGGTTGGGTTAGGTTAGGTTAGGTTGGGTTGGTAGGTTAGGTTTAGGTTGGGTTGGTAGTTGTTGGTTGGGTTGGGTTGGGTTGGTTAGGTTAGGTTAGGTTAGGTTAAAATAAATTGTTTCTTTTTAAAAAATTGGTTTAAAAACAGAAGCGACTCGGAAAAAAATTCCTAAAAAAATCCCCAAACACACCTTTTGAGGATTTTTCCCGAGTAAAACCGAGTATCTCGAGTTAGGGTGTCAGTTTTCAGATTTCAGACCAAGATCCTGCACTCAGAGGGACTAACACTCAAATTTATATGAAAATTTGATATAGTTATTTTCAACTGGACCGGGAGGCCTAATATTTCTCTTATTGCTATATTGTGTATTGTTTTTGGATTATTGTAATACCCTGTACAATTGGCTTAGCCTTGTACTAATTAAAATAAAAATAATAAACAAATTCGTATTAATTGTATTTAAAAAAATTCACTTAAATATGAATTGAATCGTTTTAAGTCGTCACTTTATTTTAAAAGAAAGCGACAACTTTCTTTAAGGTTATTTATTGAATTAAATTCTAACTTGAATTAAATTTCACACGTTAAATTTAGAATGAAAAGACGATATTGAACAATTGATATTTGTTGCAGAGGGGGAAAAAGCTCTGAAAGTATTAAAAATTTTTCTTTTCCTCCAAGATTTTTTTTTGAAAACCGCAGTTCTTATAATAGAATTTTTTTTTTATTTTGTTTTCGGCTTGTAACAGTGGATGATTGATAAAACGAAACTTTTTCTGACTAAAATACAAGCGTTTACAATACTGTGCCTATGTAACAGGCTTAATAATTCGTCAAATGTGTGTAGAATGGACCTCGTTTATATTTGACAAGAAAATGATGCCAACAGATGTTGATAAAATATCCCATACGGTGAAATTCTTTTGTTGGCTACCGGCCTGACAAACAGAAGACTAAATTTGATCTTCCTTTAGCAAAAGAAAAGAAAATTATGATTGATGCGGTTTGGAAAATTTCGACATTCAAAAAGTCACCGAGATTTTAAATCTTACTTCGAACAGTAAAGAACCGAATGGTCTATAAGATAAAAGAAGTAACACACAAGCTATACCAAAGGAACATTGTATTAGACATTAATACGAGAAATTTTTGTATATTTGTTTTTTGTTTTGAAAATTCTATTGTGTTTTAGTGATCAAAGAAGTAGAATTTAAATGTTAAGTGATTCGTTTACTGTCAGAGAAGATTATTTTAATTTAAAATTATTAACGTATAAGATAATAAAACACTAACATAACAATATATTCGTAAACATCGCAAGTATAAAACTTCAGTTTTGAGCCATTAAAAAATAATTAGAAATCGCTTAATTATTATTAACTATTATAATAAATAATTAATCGATCGTTATTAATTATTTTTTAAATGATTTTAATTATTAGCGTCATTAGTTATAACAACAAACAATTAACAATTATTATTATTAATAAAAATGACTATTAGATAATAATCATCGCCGTTAATAGCCATTATAAGCATTTCTGTGGAAGAAAAATTAAAATTATTTAAAAATTAGAAGAGTTTAAAGAATTAAAATTGCTTTATTTTAATTTTATGGGGTGCTCCTTTATAGAAAAAAAAAAGAAAAATCCAAATCTACTTGTTGCAATTGTGTTTCGTACGGCTGCTGGTGTGATTTTAACTGGTTAAAATTAAGAAGATATTCTATTAAATCGGTTAATTTTTCAGAAAATTATATAATTTGACACTTGGTATTAAATCAAAAATGCAATAAACAGCAATTGGAGGGGAGCGAGCGTTAAAAATACTCCAGAGAATGATGTGAAGAAAAAGTCTCATAATTCAAGATGCTGACATCAAAGAATATCAAAAATGCATCACCGCCGACTATTCAAATTAGAATTGATTTGAAATTCGTAAAAGTTGTCCCGAAGTAAAAAAACAAAGAATAAAAAATAAATTTTCCTTTATCTGTTCGAAGTTCTTGCCACTAGAAACAACAAATAAAAAAGGGGGTAAAAGCCGGTAAAAAGAAACATAATGACTGTTGGAAGGAGTAGTCTGATGCATTTTGTTGGAGATTGAATTTTAGAAGATTAAAGTCGACAAGACGGCGTGAATCTCTCGATAAAATAGAGTTTAAGATTAGAAGAGTAACCGAGGAGAGAGAATGGAGAGAGCATCGAATAATAGAACTCTATTGAAAATAAGCGTTGATTATTTTAATTTAGAAAAATTTATTATTATTATTTTTTTCCTTTTCCTCCCTTCTCCTTTTGAGTATTTGTTAAAGGACGTTTTGTTATTAAATTTTTTTTTTTTTTCGGTAATTTATGTTCTTAAGCAAGTGAATGAATATTGCGATGTAATTTAATTAAGTCATTGCGGTATGAATATAAATAAGTGTTGTATTTTTTATTATTATAATATATATATATATATATTTCCTTCTATTTTCCGACTGTAGCGGGATAAATATAAGTTTCTCTTTCGAAAATCGATATCGAGATTTCAATAGAAGTATACGTTTCAGAAACAACGATTTTTTTAGGAAATGCCTAAATATATAAACTTCAATGGCATTCTTTTCTAGTTTTCGTGCATAAATCTCTTTAAAATAATTTTAAAAAAGTGAATTTTATTTCGAGGTGGGATGGGGTGATGCTACCCCCATCACATACATGGCTACAGTGGATTTACATGATTAAATTCTACACACTTGGTTATGTTTATCGGGTTTCGGGGTGGGCCATCCCCTCTAAAACATCACCGAAATGTTAAAACAAAAATCGCTCGGTTTAGGCAGGTTTTTACTATAGAAGATTCGAATTTAATATTCGTATATTTGAAAAGAAAAACGAAGGAATTAATTACGAAAAAGGCAAATTTTGAAAATCTGGCAAAAACTTAAAAAGTAAATATTTATACGAACAATTTTATAATATATTATTTTAGAATGGATTTAATGTCGTGGTGTACTACGTGACGAAAGCAAAGTGCGACATTGTTGACATTGTCAGTTTGATCAGTGGCTTATTAGTTATTGAATGGTGTTTGCTTTTAAGTACGTAATGAAATCATATCAACGATGGACGTGATCCTTCAAGAAATCCTCAACGCCAAATGACACGTATCTTTACGGATGATGAATGAAATTTTCACAATTGAAAAGTGCTTAAAATTACTCGTTAAATGATCAAATGTATCCAGTTTAAGCTGTTGTTCTTAATCCTTTATAAAAGTTGTTGTTCAGTGATATCTCTTTGTTGGAAACAATGGCTACACTGTATTACGGTTTGATTGGTTGAATTTTTTACGTCAATTTTACAGTTAAAAATTCTAAAAAATGACGTCAAGTTTACGTAAAATTATGCACTATTCCAACCAATCAAACAGACTTTATAGGTAACGATAAATATATATATATAAGAAAATACTTCTACGAAAATATTGTAAGATGGTATACAAATTACTGCTTAAATTGAACAGCATAAATTAACGGACAGACAAACAGTGCGATAGTATAGATTAGCAATAACTAAACACTTGAAGAAACTAAAAGAAGAAAACCAGTGTAGCTGACAAATGGATGAAAATATTTAATGAAATTCGCAAAAGGATTCTTGATTTCCAAGATTTTAGTAATTTGATAAAATTAGTTGTTGCTTTATCAATTACAATTTCTGTAGAAAGAATATTTTCACTCATAAATTACCTGTGGACAAAAGGAAAGCCAAAATTAAATAACTTTTTAAGGGCAACTGGCTCCTATTCAGGCGTGACAACGTGGAGAAAACCCGGAAAACTGCATATGACCTTCCCTTCCTGGAGAATCCACGACCGAGCTCCCAGTGTTCAGGAAACGTAACCACTCTTGGTCACCTCGAAGCCATGAAAGCAATGCTAATTATAAAGCAAAACTGTGACTTAGAATGCCATAAGTTTTATGATAAAATTGCGAGTGACCAGAATCTGAAATATATACCTTGTTTGACTCTGTAAATCCTGGAGTCAACCTAAATTTGATATCATATTGTAATAAAAATATCACTTTTTCGCTATTAGATTTTCGAATATAAGGAAATTTACGTATTCTAACAGTACTAACAAATTGTTAATAATGTCCATTCATATTTCTTGACGAAATTCCAATAAGGGGGACCTGTATGTATCGGCTACGTCCCCCCATTCCGTTTTAGTATCAAGAAATTATGGTCAGCTTGTTATAAAGGCACTTGTATATCATTTGAAAAAAAGGATAAATTATTGGATTTATAAGTAAATAAAAAAAGGAAATTTGTTTTAAAACAAATTTACAAGCAATTTTTAAATTAAATTTAAAGTATATCGAATTTTATTATGAGATATAACGAAAGAAGATGGAAAATGCCCATTGGGAAAAATGTTATTTATACGAAGACGTGAAAAGCTACATTAAAATTTTAAAAATGGATAAAATTTTGAATTTTCCACTACAATAATTTAATATTACATAGGCCTATATAATTTATATGATTATCTATGCGATTTATTTCTTTTGTAGTGTTGGATATTTCCGCTTTGATTTAGTTTTATAAATATAATGTAATTTTTTCTTTGCTTTGAAATTTTTAAAGTGTATAAATTACACGAGAAAAGTAGTCATTATGTACGATTCATTCAGCGTTAAAGCTAAATAAATTTCAATGTTGACTATGTACAGTACGTTGGCGATCATTCGCATGGAAGAAGAAACGATCGCTATGAAATTCCATTTCGAGTAACAAACTCGATGTATTATATCTAATATTGGAATCGTTTCTGGAGTAGATTTTTTTTAGCTGTTCATTTTTACTTTTCCTGTCTCTCTACCTGATGATATATAGTATAGCCAGGAGCGTATCCAGGGGCTACTTATGTCTCTGCAGCACCCCTTGTTACCAAAGCAATCGGTTTTGTTACGAGTACTTTAAAATAAAAATAATATAATAAGAGTGTACAGTACCGTATGACTTTAATCGGGTAAGATTAAGTAACTAAAGTAATTCTAAAGTAATTGAGTAACATTCCCAAAAACAGACAGGGAATATGCGCCTTGGTCTCCCGAATCTACCTTGAGCAGCATCCTTATTATCAAAATCCTGGATACGCAACTGTATACCTTCATTACTTATAGGCTGTATCAATTTATTTATGTGCGGTACATGAACATACAGTACGGTACAGATAAATAAATTGATATATAATAGACAGGGTAAGTCCGGTAGAGATGCCTAGCATATTAAAAGAATTTTTTTAAATGTTTGTTTTCTAACAGATTTATTTTAATTCATGGATATTGGTAACGAAACACAATACGAAACAATATATTAGAAAACAAAAATCATAACTGTTATAAAGAAGAATAAAACGAAAATTTAAAAAGATATATGTTATTCGACATCTCTCCCATAGACTCTGGGTGAGATGCCTATTTGCAGTGGTATAGATGCCAATGTTTCTAGGACAAAAATGCTCCTTTAGCCAGCGAAGAAATAACTCTGTGTTCACTTAGGCTGGTTTTTTTCACATATAAACAACAGATCTCAGTGGCATATCTTCTTCAAACTCATATTTCTTATTGGTCCCTTTAAAAATGCAAACTTAAGGTAAAAAAAAATATCCTTTTGCGTTACAACAAGAATTAACTGTTATTATTTCTTCCTTTTTCCGAGAAGTTGAAGTTGTTACAACCTTTGAACGTTTTTCACCTATTACCAAAGAGGGTCTAGTATTGAGCTGAAGACCAGTCTCGTCAACGTTGTAAACAGAACCCGGGTTTGTGGAAAAAATTGTTTTCTTGCAATACCTGTTCCAATAAATTCTTCGTAGCTTTCCTTGTCATTCCCAACATTCAGTTCCGTGATAATCCCTCAACTTTCCTAATCAATAAATCTAGGTTTCTCCTCAAGAAAGACTTGAGCCAATCATCACCTGCTCTTTCCTCTTTAATTGTATTTGTATTTTTTCAGCTAATCTAAACGCTATTTCTCTTACATCATCTATTGTAGGCGAAAAACCACACCTCTGAAGCTTTTTTTATGTGGGCTACAATCTTCTCAGCTTCTTCACCAAGCACCCATTCTGCTCTTCGATTCGAACAGCCCATTTCGATGCTTTTGGTAAAATCATCCTTTTCAACGTTCTCAAAGGGAATATTCTGTTTTCGATGCTTTGCCAACTTTCATACCACCTTCAATGGCCTGAATAGTTAATGTCAGGTCTTTCTGTTACTTCCATCAAAACAGTAAACAAACAGATTCTGTCTAGCGGTTTATAATCGAGTTATAAAGAATCGGCATCTCTCCCGCTATGGCATCTCTACCTTATATATATACTCTGCTTATAAGCATTATAATTTATATTAATTATATTTTTAATCTTTTACCATCGGTAATAGTCGGTATAGACTTTATCTTTAAAAATACTTCTTTTTCTCGGTGGAATTTTTATAAATTAAAATGAATTTTTTCTCATAGAGTTACATGTCATTTTTTTAAACTTCAAATGGCCTTCGTCTTCTATCTTAATAGAATATATAAAGAAATATTACTTTTCTGAAACGAAAAAAGCTAAATATAGAAAGGTGTTATGACATTTATAATCATTGTAAACCTTTATCGACCGAAATATATAAAAATTTCTGTCAAAAAATAATTATTTTATTTATTTGTTGAGCTAAACATTTATGTCTATACACTGTTTAAATAAAATGAAAAATGTATAGTCTTTTAATTGTTAAAAATAAATTGTTTTGTCATTCTTTAAAACGAATGTGTTGTAAAATTTAAATATTAATCGACCATTAGCTACTAATCTGCGGAAATTTCAAATTAGAATCATTCTAATTATTGTTATCTTATTCATATTTATTAGTCGAATTTTAATTGGATGAAGATGATTGGTGTATCCTGTTTACATTAAATGCTTGATATTCCCTTATGGAAGTTTATATCATTACAGAACGACAAACGAGTGTAAACAGAGTGTCAAAGTGTCGTTGCATATCAGAATGATTAATTACAGTTTTATTTTCCGATGTATTTAGAGATTCCCTTTGGCCCACCAGTGGCCGAGTGGATAAAATCACTGAACACTTGGTACTTGGTTGTGGGTTGACGTTCTCCGAGTTTTCTTCGCATTTGTAACACCTAAATAGGGGCAAGTTTCCCATAAAAGACCTCTCTGTTACATTGCCGTAACAAATAAACCAAACCCTGTATAGAAGTGACCAATCAGAAACGAGAATTTGAATTATGAGATACTTAGCAGACTATAGACCCTGGTCAATCAGAAGTGAGGGCATTGTAATATTTTAATGCCCAATACGTAAGTAGAATAATAATTAATCTAGAAGCAGAGTTAATATTTAATCTTAACTATAATTAAAAATATAAGAAATTAATAATTGTATTAACGACCGAGGAGATTAAGTGATTAAGTCTTCAGTCTCTTACTGCTCTGGGGACCCTTAATGTCGGGCCCTTTCTCTTATTACCCGGCCGGCCCCATTGTGGGCCTGGATGAACTCATAAGAGTTATGATTAAACTACCCATTTAATGCCTGTAGGGCGGAAAGATTTAAAAGTGAAAGTACAACTAAAATTATAACAGTTTTTTTATTAGAAAAATCGAAATTGATTTTCGAAATAATAATAATAATTTTATATTAAGTTTATTATGACCTTAATTACGTTATGTAATCGAGTTATATAACGACCGGTCGTCATCGAAATTTTTAATTATAATCTAATTTTAGTAAAAACAATAAAAAATCGAGCCTTTAATGTCGTTTTATTTAAATATTTAAAAAAGTTATGTAAATATAAATTTAATCAATATTTTTCGTGATATTCTACTATTTAAATTGTACTATAAAACCTGTCTAACGCGGAAGAGGTTTTTGAACTATATTCCAAGAAAGATTTCGAACCCTGTCAAAGAAACAAATGCCACGCGACAACGGGACACAAGGGTCTTTGTTAATACAGTATTAAGATAGTCTATTGGAATTAACCAGAGACAGATTCGAGTTCTCGAGAACAAGCAACGAAAGCAATTCGTGAATACAATGAGAATAAGATAATATATGCTGCCAATTTCTCTTGTATGGAATAGTTAGTAATTAAATAGTGCCGAGTATTCGAAAACAAGTCGAAGACCATTTTAATAATTACAGATTGAAGTAAACGATTAATTAAAATATTAAAATTCCTGAAGAAGTCAAATCACGTAATGACTTGGTCTTTGTAATAATGTAATGCGATTAGAGTTTCCATCGCAGAGAGAGACACTACTTTTTGGTACTCGAACGTTGTTCGCTGTTGTGTGAACTCATCGGGATGGAATACGAAAAGTGTTCGAATACCCAGTACAAGTTCTTCGGGAACAGCAATGACTTTTTGAAATCAAATGTCTTGTATTCGAATACTTTCCACCTTTAGTTGAATTAAGTCCGGCAATAAAACTTTTACACGAGTAAGAAGTGATTTTACTTTGAAAGATAAATGTAACTGTGTGACATTTATCTGGTTTACTTTAAACATAAAAATTCTGAAGACTGTTCAAAACGGAAACCTGCCAAAATGAAAAAAATAATCCATCACTGTGCAATTCCGGTTTACACACGTTTTATTGAGTAATACACAATATATGGCAGAATGGCCAAGCAGTTAAGGTGACAGAATTTTGGTGTGTGATCCGTCCGGATATGTCGGACCCTATCTCTCACCACTCTGCCATCCCCATTGTTGTCCTGGCCAAACCGATAATGAGCTTGCTAAGAAAGGCCCTAGTAGTGTCTACAGGGAGGGATGAGTTTTAAAAAATACGATATATAACTACTGTATAACATTTCTAATTAAAGGAATTGTTGACAAGCTTTTATATATTACCACTGAATATAAAATTATATATATATATATATTATATAGAAAAACCTATCCAAAATCGGCTAAACCGGAAAAAATATTCAGTACCGTACGAGTCTGGTTCACACAGGTCCCTGATTAGGGTAAAATATTTCAGAGGGAGACAGGGCTGGCTCAAATGTCGGTTTTTGCAGTGTTCCTCGGAGCGCGGGGCTTCAGATTGAGGCCTCGGGTTCCGAGGGACCCCCGCAAATTTCTAAGAGAATTTTATAACAGAATGTTTTTATTTTCTTTGACTTTTTGTTGAGTGTATGACTAAATGTATTTGATGTCTGCAAATTGTTTAATACAATTACGTGATTTTTCGACAAAAAATTCCTTTTTATCAAATATTTTGGGGCTCCACTAATTACTTACGGGCCCTGGATAAACTTAATTATTTAACTTCATTTCGAATTTATGTGAAAATATTTTATTAATTTAAAAGGCTTTTAAAAATCAGATTTTTGTCAAAATTATGATGGGTAAATAGATAAATGCATTGAAATAAATGCATATTTCATGTCAAAACACGGTCAAGATTTATGATGTTGAACCGTTTCCCCAGTAACCGAACAACAAAAACGTAGCTTAAAAATTGAAACGATGAAAATGCAAATATTCAATAATAATAACATTATGAAATCACTTAATATTTGTTTACACAATCAAGTTTTGATTGATTTGTAAAGTAACAAAGTAAATTTTCTACTGTAAAAATGACTGAAGGTTATTTTAAGAACAATTAAAATTTTTAATATTTGTAAAATAATTGACTTTTATGATAAAATAAAACGAATTTCTGCGTTTTTCCCCCTTGAAAGAGCGTGTTTAAAATACAAGAGAATGTTCTAGTTGCGAGTATTTGCAACTGTGCAATTGTGAGTATCAAAGAAAACAAATGTTTAAAATATCTTATTTTTTATTGAGCTAATATCTAGTGCATAATGGACAGAGTCGTCGAGATCTTGTATGGAGCCCGGAGTAAAGTGCATTTAGCCTTTTGCGTTTTGAACAATTTAATAAAAAAGATAATAAAAGTCTTAAAAATTTTATTTTCTATTAATAAAAATAACGTTAGGGGTCTAGAAGTAAGAATCTGTAGGGCCTAAGTTTTTTCCAGGCCCGGGAAATCCCCAGCTACTCTTCTCGAAGACCTTGATAATGGACGTTTTTCAGGTCAACGTGCCCTCCATTTGTATAGTCTAGAGCCAATATGGCGTTGTACATATCTGAGCAGGTGGTGTATATTGGAAACAGAGTTCAAAACACTAAGCATTACTTTTATGATTCACATTTCTGTGAGAATCGTTTATAATAAAATTTAAGCTTATTTTATCGTTTAACTAATTCAGTTGTCATCCATTCACTAAATAAAAAATTATTAATATCAAATCCAGTTCTTATGGTTTATATTTTACAAACTTTCTCTGTATATGATGTTTTTTGGGAGTGCAATTTTCAAAAATTGAAGACCTATAAATTCTCACTGGCGCCTGTCTACTTGTCCTTCCTTAATCTTGAGAACGGAGTTAGATAGATAAAAATCAGAACCAGATACGGAAAGCTTACGGAGAGAAGGCCCTAATTAACGAATATTTCAATTCAAAATGTTCTCTTGAACGAAGTTAGATGACCGGCACGACTCTGTTGTTAACAGGAAAAGTATGATGTACAGGGGCAAGACACTACTAAAATTGCGAGCATTGTGGCGAGAAATTGCAGCCCGGCATTGTGACGATGTTACAATAAATAATAGCTCGGTGTCTTTATCATTGGATTAATGTATTTAATAATGATAAAATGTTTAATGGTAATGAAACTTTATCATGTATAAAAAAATAGAATTTAATTAAGCTATATTTATTTTAAGACAGTTTTATTTTCATTTTTAACAGATGTGAGGAATTCAATCAGTTGTTTTATTTGGTTATATCGTTTTCACTTTATGGGCTTAAGTCTTCAATTTCTTTCTTTCTTTCACTTTCTTCAGTTTCCTTAATCCCTGTCAGTTATAGGCTTATTCCGGTAACTGAGACAGTCATGACTGTATTTTAATACAGTCACGGTTAACATTTTATTTTTAATGAGGTTATTAAGTGGTAAGTATACGAAAACAAATTTTTAAAAAATTAAAATTGCAATTACGCGCAATTAATAATGACGAAATGCTATTACACTTACGAAACGAGGATGACATTTAATTCAGATGTTATATCTCGTGCTTTATTAAAAATAATAAAATAAATAATAAAAATGCGTTATATTATTTTGATTTATCTAATTCATTGTAAGTGGTGTTTCAGAAAATGTATCCTAAGGATGATTTATTTCTTAAATATCGCTTCTATAAAATTAATACTTGGTGTTATTTAGTAAGTTTATGATGTATAAATAAATAAAAACTAAAAATGTGTATATTATCAAGTATATTTGTAAAATAATGCAGTATGTTTATAGAATATGAAAACTTGCCTAGAAACATAGCATGACAATTATAATTTTACTGTATTTTATTTAATAAGCGAGTATAAAAACCAGTTACATGTAATATTGACACTACAAAAATCGTTTTCATGATATGATATTGAATTCTATATGTAATGTAAGTTGTAAGTTCTGTTCAATTCCCATGGATAAAAGAGATGCTTCATTTTTATCTTGTCCCCTGCAGCTCCAATTCTATTGTAATTCAGGATTTCTGTAATAAAAAATATATATATATATATAATGCCAGAGATGTTGTCTATTAGAAACCGAACGTTTAATTGATATGTATAGAGTTAAACCTGTGTAAACCGGACTCGTACGGTACCGTTTTGAACAGGTTTTACTATATATAGTGTATCAATCAATGAATTAGTTAAGTTAAAAATAAAATTTTTCGGGTCATTCGGCTGTTTAAAATTTAATATTTTAATAAATTCTTACAGATAGATTCTTAGAATATAACATTTGAAAATGATAACTTAATTTCCTAATTCAATTTTTTAAAAAAAAAATAGTAAATTTTATAGGTAATACGAAGAACTTTTTGTAATCATTTCAGAAAATTATATTGAAAAATGAATTTTTGATGGAATATATCATCCTTTAATCTTTTTCGATAGAAAACATACTTTTTAAAAATCATATATAGAAAAGAAAATCTTATTTTAACGTGGATGCAAGTTTTTTTATTTCTTTTTTCCTATGAATTTGTACAACGAAAAAATGAAATCCTCTCTCTTTCTCCCTTCTTTTCTCTTTTCTTCTTCTTCTAAATATAGAAAGAGAGAGAGAGAAAGTAGTAGTAGATTATTATGATTCATGATTCTTACATTAAATGTTATAAAAGTAGGTATAAAAAGTATATTTTAATTGATTCAACTACAAGTCAAATCAATATCAGAAATACTTAAAAATTAATAAAGTTTTGAATCTCCTGTACTATAAAATTTAAAAATTCTAATGAAAAAGTAACGTCTAATAAATTTTTTTCAGTGTTAAAATTAAATTATGATTAACATAACCGAAATGATAACTTAGAATATTTTGTAAATTTTTCATGTTGATTATTTGTAAATTAATGTCGAATTTTACAAAATAATAAGAAAATCGAACAAAATTTTTGCGTGTTTATTTTCATATACAGAAACACACATTTCGAATAATCCTACATGCAATTTAATGACTTGCGAAGATGATGAGCACGTTGCTTAATAAAGAAGATTTAATGCAGTTAGATGAGAAAACCAATCATATAGTCCGTTTCAAATGAAACGAATTATGCCATTGGTTTGTTTATCCAAATGCATTAAATCCGCTTTGCCAAGCAACGTACCCGATATGTGTGTATAATATCTATAACTTTAACTGATATATAAAGCTTTAATGTAAGAAAATTTTGATATTAAAAGGCATTATATTCTTGCGATGCTATTTATTGATTTTCATGGTAATCCAATAGTTTAATAACTTACGATATACAATAAAACCTGTCTAAAGAGGAACCTGACTAAACGGAAAAAATTCTTCGGAACGGAGCGATTTTCTACGTTAAGAAAACCTGTTTAAAACGGAAACCTGCCAAACCGGTACTGCGAGATTCCGGTTTACACAGGTTTACTGTATTAGAAATTAAAATTGCTTTAATATTATTACATTTTACCTGTTTTCAGACCACAATAAAGTATTGTTGCTACATAGATTCTGTAGATATTTTAAAAAATAATTCTTATATACTTTTATTCGATCATAAATATATATTTATCTTCACTCAAGCTGACTTTCAAAGCCTATAAATAGAACTAAGTACAGTATTAAATGTTGATTTTTATATAAAGTATCAATTTTCGTTTGTAAAACTAGATTAATGTACATGTTTAAAGCTATATGACATTATTTATGCCTTTTTTTACACGTTATATTTGAAATATATTTTATAATATAATGCACACATTATTAATCTCAAATTTTTATTATTAAAATAAAAATTTGAGATTAATTTTATGAAGAAGTTCTTGAAAAATTTTGTTTTTATTCTGTTTTTTGATGTGATTAGATATAATTTATTCAATAATTCAATCTAAATTTTGTAATATGAGACTGTTAGTTTATTAGTTTAGCAATTTTTATTCTGTGATTATTCCTGTTATATTGGCAAATTTCAAAATATCTGTGATTTATTGTTCGGATTTTATATTCACCACTTTTATGTTCCTTTCTTCTCATGTTAAATCTTTATCTAACCTAAATGTGTACTTTTATGTAGTTTAAGTAATGTATTTATTTATTATTCAGCAAGATATTCATGCTTATAATTTTTTTTTCACTCTTGAAAATGTTGCAATAGTTTTCCTTATAATTTCCCAGTAACAATAAATCACTACTTACGTATTATTTTATATATTTTCCCCCTCATAAATCATTTTATTATAAATATAAAAATATACAAATTTCTAAATGATATATTTTAATATTTTCTACAATACAATTTTATAACAATGAGAAAAAAAAATCCATTAAAGCTACACAAAACACCTGTTAAAATACAAATAATAAAATAAAAATAATCTTTAATGTGGAAATGTTTTCTTAAAAGTTCAAAGAAATTTATAATATTTTTACCTGACAATAAAAATGCTATAAATATTTTTAGAATAAAATACTTGCTTGTGTCTTGTTCTTTTATCATTAGATTAAAACTTATGATAGACGTTGGAAGAAGAAAAAGGAAAAGGTAACATGGACTAATAATCATTGGCTAAAGCCATAGAATCTACGAGAGAAAAGATGGAATGGAAATATTTCGGGCCCCAAAAAACTTCTTTAACGAGGTATATTAAAATGTTCACATATTTTGAAGAAACACTAAACCTTTATTTCCAATGTTTTCAAACCTTCAGGAACAAATATAACTGAGCCGCCAGCACTGTTTTTTTAAAAGTTTTTACATACTCGAAACCTCAATAAAAAAGGTCGACTCTGCCCGTAGAGACTGTTTGTTCCTGAAGGTTTGAGAAAGACATTGAAATAAAGGTTTAGCCTTTCTTCAAAATGAAGATTTATATTTGGGATCCTAATTTGGAGCACATTTTCCAAACTGCCATTGCTGAATTCAAAAATTCTCTCTACAAAAACTTTGTAATCGGTTTGACAAAGGGAGCTCTGGTCCAATAACCAAAGAATATTTTGGCATTAAAAACTATTTTACATTATTAAATTTATAAAGGTGGGGTTCCGACTTTGCTGCTAATATATATAATAATATATACCGGTGTACAATTCACACAAATAATTAAAAATGCCGTTTCTCTTATTTCTAAACTTTATAAAATAAGTAAACATATTATTTAATATCGTGTCGGATATAATCATTATTTTTATCTCATATCGTGATTTCGATATATAATACATTAATGAAAACAAATAAACCGTAGAATTATCACGATAGCTTGTCTTGTGAAGCACATATTAATCAATAAAAGTATTTCGTCTTGACAAAATCGATATGAGTTATTGTTATTACAAGAGTGGAATAACTCGTCTAGAGAAATAATTTCATTCCTAATGATACAGAATTAGCTACGGAGCAACTATAAGTAACTAACTAGAGCTAAGAAAAGATAAAAATAGAATTGTGTACTTCTCAAAAATTTCTACCAATATTTAGAAATGCTTTGTTGTTTTTTATATTCCGAAATAATAGCGAAATTTGAAACGTTACCGCATTCGTTTTATTTAAATTGATAGTTCCAGAAATTCATTTTGTATCATTTTCTACGAGGAATGCAAATGACATAATGTAACTCGCAAAGCATTTATTATGTTCCCTTTTTTTAAATTATTCGTGTTTATCTTTAAAATGTTTCGTTTCTTTTTCTTCTGTAATATTAAACGAATTTTGAAGATATTAAATTGATCTATTACGTAGAAAATTTAACAATAGCTGATTTTTTAAATAATAGAAATACTGTATATAAGAATTTGAAGTGTTATTCATAACTTTTCTCAATATTTTATAGTTTCGATGTAGAAATTTCAAACAAATTTTGCTGGTAATCTCTGAAATCACTACTTCATCTTCGATAGAGCGCCACAAAACTCTCTATATTTCTATATAATTTTATTATATATTATATACATCTGTTCTATTTTCCTCTATAACTCTTGGAAGGAATTCAATAAAACCAGACTCACCTGTTGATTTTGTAGTAGGCTTATTGAAATTTTCATAAAATCCCTCTAAAGTTATCTGAAAAGCATCCAAATGATTTGTCTTCTCAAGTATTTTATAGTCTACTCGGGACCTTTTTTCCAATTTTTCCACATTGACAGTTTTAGTACATCTTTGAGTTTTTCTTTTACGTCCTGGCGAACTGGCGAATGTGTCAAAGGCCCTGGATTTAGTTCAATTCTTGACATAATAAGTAACAGAAAAATTTCAACTGAGATAATGAATTTAATCCTATATACCCCATTAAATTTTATGAAAAGAATTGTTTATCCAATACCACGATTCTCGAACACAATGATCTTTATGTGACAACAATTAAATTGAAGAAAGTCATCACAGAGACTTAGTGTATGACAATCCTTTTATAAACAAATGACTATTGTTTATTTTTACAATATTATATGATTTAAAAATACTTTTTTTAACCAAAAAATTGTTTTCTTTTTAATAAATAATAATCACACAATCTCTGTGAATTTACATTGTGATAGAGATTTGCAACTGCTCCAGCGAAATTTATATTTACACTCTCACTTAAATAGCTTGAAAAACTGCCAAATTTTACCGGTGCTATTTATGTCGATCATTAATTAGTTTGCTTACTATTTTATTTTTCCTTCGAGAATGTAAAAACGATAATTAACTTTTTAATTACTTTAATAAGTTTTCGATCAACAAATTATATAATACTGTACTTCGATATATTACATAATTTCCTTATAATAATTTGATTAACTTTGAATTTTACAGAAATTAATTAATAAAATAGTTCTTAAGAGTATTGTACAGTATTTACAGTAGTAGCTGTGTAATAAATAATGTAAAAAATGTTCTTAAGTAAGATTAAGATATAATAAGAGGCTTTAAAGTGATATACTATATAAATCTTTTACATTTGTAAGTTTATATCCACATTACCACGGATAAATAGTTAAACGTCTCAAAAATTCAATAAATGTATTAAAGAAATAAAGAAGCCGAAACAAATTAATTGATTGAGTAGTTGTTATTTGTTATGAAATCAATTTGTACCTGATGGAAAAGGTTTGTCAGATTAGGATAGTTGAGGGAATTACACAAAGAAAATAATCATGTCATCTCGATACAATAAGCTAGGAAATAGTGCTATTTGTTTTTGTAAGATTTACCTTCTTATATGTCATGCAATAATATATATTCCGGTATAGACAAGAAGTCACCTGATTTCAATTCATAAATGTTTCCCTGAAAGGAATTACATAGATCCTGCACGACTCCAATGATAAAGGAAAAGTATGATGTACAGGGGCACGACACTACTAATTTGAGATCGAGAGCGTATATTTTAAATTTAAAATATAATTAAAACTTGTAGCCCGGCATTGTGACGATGTCACAATAATTTTTCCTCGTTTAATGTTAGTTTTAATATTAAAATTTGTATTATAGTTTATTTGTTATTTTGTTTTATAGCTTGTATTTTCAGGGGTTTGATTTTTAAAAAAAGGCGGTGACTAACACATTGATACGTTTAAAAATCAGTTGAAAAAATTTATATAATAAGAATATCAAAAATTCTAAAAAAGTGAAGAATTTTTCTAGAAGTACTGAATATATGCAGTGAAAAACGTTGTATTGTACTGTACTTCATATATATAATTAACATGTTAATCACATTTTAATTAATTTACTAATTTAGTATTATTACACATCATTTTATTTAATTTTCTCGTAATTTCTGAATATTTTCTTTATTTACTTGTACAGTTAGTTAATATATGTATATACTGTATTAAAAAATTATTTTATTAATATATACATTTAGGCTTCTATGAAATTCAATTTATGTAGTCTTTTATGCATCGATAATCTGATTAAATTAAATGATTTTAAACTTATTGCGGATTCCCACGTGTTTTCATAACTGTTTACAAATTTTTTTGATAACTTAGTAATGAGATTTAAAGAAAAAACAAATATCAACGTCCGTTTCCATCTAGAATTATGTTCTGTTTAATAATTTATATTCTCTACCAGAGGACCACTTCGCACTTCAACGATCAAGGTATGACCTGAAGGCTTATTTATTTAGTTAATGACAATGCAATTTGTAGTACTCTACTTCAAAAATATTCATTTCGGGTATATAGCTGATCCTAGTTTAAATTAATTTACTGTACATTAGAATTAGATTCGAATTATTCATTTAAAATAAAAGCAACTTATAAGGGGCAATATATCTTGTTGAATTATTCTCACAAATTGTATTATCATTAGATTGAATTAGAACATGGAAGGTATTTTACAGCTTCCTAATAGAAAACATAAATTTCTTTATCTTTGAATCAATGATAGTTCTCAGATTAAATTGGGAGTTATTGTAAACAAAGAAAATTTAAGATCGATTGTAAAATATAAAACAATATTATTGGTTTGCAGATACAATTTTTTAAATCATTTTTGCCATGATTAATTTTTAAGAGATTTTTTAATATTAATTCTGAATTTTTCCATTTTTATTTGAATTTAATCTCAGATCCTGTTTCACTTTTATGGCCCACCAGTGGCTGAATGGATAACACCATTGAGTACTGTGAGTTAGTCGTGGCTTCGCACCTCACCAACGGGGATTTTCCTGAGTTTTCTTTACGTTTATATAACACCTAAATGGGGACAGTTCTCTCGAGAGGCATTACCATTTGGTAGATTGCCCAAGTGTATGTTGCCTTTTTCCATTAATCTTCCCCTCTTCACTTTTCTGAATATCTTTCATCATATGAACTTAAAAATATTCTTTCATTTTTTAGCTTGTTACCAATTCGATTTCCTTATTAAAATAGTTTTTATGGCATACAATACTGTAGAATTATTCTTTTAATCATTTACTCCATCTTCCTACATTATTATTATTATTATTTTATATTATAAATTTATGTTTTCTTAAGAGCTGTCAGTTAAGACTGAGACTGATGCCATATCTTGAAAACGGTACAAGCTATGTCAAAATTAATAGCAGGTTTAAAACACACTCAGTCTTTCGATAGCAAGTGTGCCATGTTCGAAACGTCTGTGTTAATTGGTTGAAGAATAATGACGTTGTCAACGACGTCATTTCCGTTTTTGCCTACCGGGAAGCAATAATATGTGCTGAAATTCTGTAGTAGCGGGTGAAGATTGCCGAATCACTGTGAGAGAACTTGGAACATTCCTCGACATGCCATTTTGTGAGATAATTTGCATGTCTTCAAGATGGGTTCCAAGACTTCTGACACAAGAACAAAAGCAGATCCGCGTTGAAGTTTGTCGTCATTGCAAAGAGACGGTGGAAGAATGTGGGAATGTTTTCTTGAATAAGATCGTGATTAGTGATGAATAATGGATTCACAATTGAGATCAGGAATCGAATCAGAAAAATTCCATGTGGAAATCACCGTCATCCTCAACTCTCGAAGACACCAGAGTTGACCCGTCCGTGGTAAAATCCTGATTACCACATTTTGATCGTAGCGGTTTGGAGTACCTGCATATTGTACCACCCCAAACAACTGCGACAGGCGTCTATTACGTGAATATCATCAATAAATTGAACGAGCACATATGCAGGAAGCGACCACGCTTGCACAAATACTTCACCGCGATAATGCCTATCCCCATGTTAGTGAGACACGACCCCACGAAACGACCAAATGTTCAGTGACTTTATCTAGTCGGCCTCCGGTGGCCTAGTAGCATGCAAGCAAACTCCTCATGGAGTTTGCTTGCAGGAATGAGATAAGAGGAACGATGTTCCGGTTCAGAATTATGATGAAAAGTCGCGGGATCCGGATCGAATTTGAAACCATCTAGCCTAACAGCCATCTTTGGATTGTAATAAACTATAGGGCGAATATAATAGACCAAAAAAGTAATTATTATTAAAATCGATTGTAAGTGAGAACGACCATTATTGACAATCGCTATATGATTATTGGTTTAAGTCATATTATAAATTTAACAGTTTTAACACCTTGCTTACGAATGATATCATCAAAATAAGGCACATAATAATACAGTAACGTTCACTAAACTCGCTAAAATCATTAATAATTCGATCGACACGAAATATATGTAAGGCCTTATAGTTTTCTGCACATCTAAATGTCACAGTGTTTAATTTGAGGCCCCATTCACTGAATTTGATTAATGGGAAGTGTGTGAAATAAGTGATTATGTCGGCTTTTAAATATATACTGGGTGATAAGAAATTAGACAGACAAATGAAATGGTTTCGTGAACTGTCAATAACGTCGACGGAAGCAAGTTTGGTTTCAGTTGTGGGTCACCGCACTCTCCTTGCGAGATACAGGCTTCTAAACTTTTGGTAGTGATTGCTGCTCTGTGATGTACGAATGCTATAGAGAGAAGCCTGACATTACTGCTAAACATTTGTTTGCGTGGAGTGTTATTAATTCACATTGTTCTAACCACCACCGTGAAAAGTCTCTCCGTGCATTTGCAAGGCTTGTACAGTTTCACGATGAAAGAGGTGCAGTAATTGTTCATGTAGTACAGTCAAGATGTTAACGTGATTCATACCAATTATTCGGACAATAGTTCTCTTGTTGAGGGTTGTTGCTCCTCACTAGTTCTTTAAAGTCAGTTCTTGTTGATCGTGGCCGTTCCTGTCCATCTTATCTTGTTTCTCTCAATTGATTATGGATTGTGGTAAACGTTGAATGGTGGTGTATTTGGCACTGGGGATATTATTTTCGATATTCTTTGCGCTAATCGTCCATTGCTCTTAAATAAGATGCATATCATCTAGCTCCTGAGACGCGAATTTTTCCATTATATCTGATAAGCAATCACTTAGCCAACGAAATTAGATATCATTAAGGTTTCACACGTGGAAAGTAATGTGTTTTGGAAATGCAAATTAGTAAGCAAGAGGGGTTTAAAAGAGGGGAGTTTAGGCTTAAAAATACAAATATTATGAAATATGCGTTTTCTTCTAGCTTAATTCATCTTACAGAATTGAATCTAAACTCCGGCTTAACATCTCTATTCGTCATAAACACCACTGGCTGGCAACATGGACAAAGCTCAAATGCCATTAAATACGAACTGAATTAAGTGGTTCTGAAGCAAAGTTGAAAAGAATCGAGTTTCCAAAATCAGATTTTATTGCTTTTATTTTGATTCGTACTAAATAAACTCTAGATTTAAGCGTAAATCTCACTCATGAGTTGAGTTATCTGCCGTTGAGCTGAATGAGGTTCAATTTGCAGGCTTTGAAAGCAACGAATGTAATCCTAGTTAAAGTATTTTGCTGACTGCCTTTTTTATTGTTAATTGCACTTAATTAAAAGTAGATTATCCTAAAAGAATTAACAACTAACAAACATTCTCTATTGTGATTACAGTTTTCACTTTACTAAGATGCATCCGTCTACATGTATAAAACTGCTACATCAAGAAACAAGGCGCGTGACAATGACGTTGTTTCACACTGTACACATGCTACGCAGGGCAGCAAACATTTAGAGCAGCACAGAAACTTAAGAAGCCTGAATCTCGTAAGGGGGTCTGCGCCTATAGAACCAAAATTGCATGTGTTGGACCCCCCCCCCTCTACTACCCATTTCGTTTTGTTGGTTTAATTTCTTAACATCTTGTAGATATTGATACTCGGGCCAAATCTAAGAGGTCGGAACCCGTTCGACCCCCAATAATATTTTAATTGGTGCCGGGCTCCCAAAGTTAAAGGATAAAAGTTATTTTTAACCTTTGAACTTTAGGGGCCGGCATCATTTAATGTCCAAGTTGTCATTTATGCTATTTGATAGTCTATGACGAGTGAGACTCACGCATAATGGACATAATTGAAACCAGTCATGCATCCATTGTCTGCTGGTAATTCATTTCGTGAATACTACTTACTTAGCTTTTAATAAGTCCATAAACAACCTTTTATCAAGCTGTAGGTATGATATGTATTCAAAATTGAACAGCGAATAATATTAAATTAACTTACTATTTATATTGTATAATATATTAAACATGATAAGTTAAATTTATTTCAAACAGCTGAAAACTGTATTAATGGGAGGAAATTATTACGAATAACACTCGAATAATTCTACAGATTATTCTTGAGGATGGATGCCATTTGTTTAAGATTATTTCGATAAAAAATTAATTACATTTAAAAACACAAAGTTAATTATTTTAAATGATTAATTTGTATGTTTTAAAGAAAACGAATAAAAACTAAATAAACTTTATTTCAGTAAGAATTGTTAATAAAACAATAAAAACATTCGAAGTTGACTTTGCAAACTCGTTTAAACCAAGTTAAATAAAAATTTAGAGAATAAAATTAAATGAATTTTATTATTTTGTGTTTTAGTGACGAGTGTTGAAAGCGTTAAAATGAATTTTTTTCTTCTTTATAACGTTCGCTACACACGAAAACAGTAATATTCTCTTGCATCACATCAACAATGAATAATGCAGAATATAAGAAAATGCGTACGTCTCTACGATGCCACTAAACGTCACGTTCACAGTGTATTTTTCTATTTTAATAAAATAAAAAAAATTATTATAATACTATTTTATGTAAGTTATAACAATAGTAAAGGCATCAAAATATTTTTATTGGTATAAAAAACGTAGGAGTTTGTATAATATAATAAAAATTTCACATAAAAGACCATCAGAATATTGGATACTTTAAATGAAAAGTGGATTTTTTCAAAGTGAAATAGCCAGGCATTTACAAAATTAAATCTTCTGGAAGGTAGACATTTTGATAAATCACTTTTTGTATCGCTGTTTTGTTACTGTTTATTTTCAATATCTAAGGGAGGTCTTTTAAGGGAAACTAACACCTATTTAGGTGTTACTAACGTGAAGAAAACTCGGTAAACTCCACGTGGCCACCCTCGTTGGCCAGGTTCGAACCCACGACCGGTGTTCAATGATTTCATCCATTCGGTCACTGGTGGGTTAATCAAGTTCATAAACACACATTCTATTACTCATACCTCTGCACTTTTTTTTACCCATCAAATATAATGTTTTATTGCTTTTTGTAACCTTTATTCTTAACAATATTAATATTTAATTTCAAGAATTTATTGCTTTAAAAATTTATTCAAATTTTACGTGTGTTATACATTAATTCATGAGTATTTTTTAAAATATATTTAACCTCTTGTGAGTAAAATATTTTAATAATAATTTTGTGTCTGAATAAGCAATTATGGAAATTATTTTATTGTTGATAAATTCAATTCATGAGAACAATGATAATGTTTGTGTTAAAATGTGCATTAATTTGACACGAAATATTAAATTCTATGGAGTTTATTATATTCTATTAAAAATCAATTCATGCGAAACTTTCGTAATTTTATTTATAAGTTAATTTATTTTTAAAATTAAATTTTAAATATTAAATTAATTTTTTTTTTAAATTTTACTTGAATATTAATGGTGAAATTCATAATTAAAGGTTGATAGCATTTTTAATTTTTAATTTTGTTTTTCTTCAATTTTTTAAGGATTTAAAAGATCCATTAATTATATTTATAAGAAATTTTTATAGACAATATAAAAGAATTCTTATAAGTTTAATAAATTTAAAATTTATAAGAAATTTAATTTGATATTTCGTATAAATAAAATAAGATTACATTCACAATATGTTTATATCGTGAATGTTATATCAAAGATTTATATCGAACTTTATGTCTATTATAGTCGTATCGAATTTTAATTTACAAAAGTCATTAAAATACTGGCAAAAAGAAGAAAGTAACATACGATAGTCTCTTTTCATCTCAGAGTTTCTAATGAATTAATCGAACTTAATAGCCTATATCATGTTTATCGAACGTGCCACTGTAAGGCAACTTCTTTAGCCTAGTTTTACTGTTTTTTTTTAATTGATTGGCGATTGAATAGAATAACTTTGTAATCAAGAAAATACCTCTTGTCCGGTCTTCACGTTAGTGGCCAATTTCCCATAAAAGACCTACCGGTTTTTTTATGGAATCGTTGGTCGAATCCACAATGAACATGGGTCGAGAGGGAAGCTAGGAATATTTCCTTGGGTCCGGAGAAAACTTAGGGGACCGTAGTGTTTTCTACTCCTATATATTAATGCTATTTTTATTAATAAAATCGTCAAGACTGCTTATTAATAAAAGAAACATTTTACGTATTTCAATTACGCGAAAAAAGAGAAAATTGGGCATAAGATGTTCGCTAAGGAGAGAAAAGAGCACTCTCTATCCTATATAAGCTGTCGAAGGCCCTGGGCCTGGAAGAAATTCTCTCTTAGTGCTCAAGGTGGAAATAATTATGAACGAAAACAAAAGTTTTTATTCCTAATAGTAAAACTTTTATTATTGAAAGTCAAATTTTACAGATAAATTAGTTGCTTCGATATGAAAATGTAAGCATTTATTTACATTTATTAATATATATATATTTTAATTAATATCAGACAAGTTTATTTGTTCTATTTTATGTTTATTCATTATTAATAAACTATGTTTAATTAGCTTCAAATAATAAAAATATTTTGATTAATGTTTGTTTATTTAATAATTATTTAATACTTATTAATATATATATTTTAACGGAATATTCAGATACGTTTTAAAAATATATCTGACAATATTTTATTCAACTTTTATCAATATTGGGCTGTAATTTTCAAAAACTGCAAACCTATAAATTCCCATTGGCATCCGTCTGTATATCTGTCTGTCAGATTTCTCTCCTTCCTTAATCTCGAGAACGGCGTTAGATAGCTGACCGGCATGACTGCATTGTTAACAGGAAAAGTATGATGTACAGGAGCGAGACACTACTAAAATTGAGAGCATTGTGAGAAAAATTTCAGCCCAGCATTGTGACGATGCCACAATAAATACTTGCTCGCCGAATAGTATATTTATTATGTAATATTACATTGATTCAATTGATTGATTTTATTTTTAAGCCGACTCGTATTAAGAGATTTTTCTCAGTATTGTGTGTATCTATAATATGAATAATATTGATGTTTTTGAATATATTTGCATGACTCGTTAACTAATGTATCTTAATTACTAATGTCGACTACAAAATAAGATTAATAGCAATGCCTTATTATCAGCATATGATTAATCAAGGTAATGGTACTAATTTTCTAGAAACTATAAGTCTATAGTTTCTATAATTATCTAGATTATGCCAATAATGTTGAAACTAAAACTGTGCACCTCTATAAAAAAAAGAGCATACATAATGCCCTAGCTTCAAATTATAATTAAACGTTAATCAGCACTCCCACAACATAATACTGGTTGCAATAGGGGCTAACTTGGCCTTAGAAACAATGAGTGTTCCTTGCTTTTAACGCCAAATTTTGGTCAGCATAAGATGAAGTTCGTGTTACCACAAATATAGTTCATTGGTTTCTTTTGTACTTGCAGAATAAGCTAGAAATTATGAATTTTCTGTTGTTTGTTGATAGTGGAATTTGGACCCCCTTGAGGGCAACCAGACGAAAAGGGAGGATGCCCATGGAAGTGAATTTGGTTTCTTGCTTATTTCTTACGATTAAGTAATTACGTATCTATGTACTATACGAATAACTTCATTATATGATTATGACTAATTAAACTTTGTAAACAAGAAATATTCTTTAACGTATTTAGAGAAAAATTGTCATAAATCAAGTTTAAAAAAAGCAACTATTATCAGGAAGCTTGTTCTTATCAGCTATTATGTTATGTATTGTAATCACTATATTGTTTTGTTTTAAGGAAATTTTTTCTTTTCTAATCTATGAATTGTTTCGTAGAAATGTATTCGATTATATCCTGATAGTGCTTATTATTATCGCTTTTATTTCTGTCATCGAATGCAATAATAACAATCCATCAACCATTTTTTTCAAAAAGAAATATTTAATAATAGTGTTTTTTTATGGAATTTAAGACCGATCTTATAACAAAGCCTATTATATGTACTTACGTACAACACAAACTTACATTCTATTGTCCTTTTATTTAGAATGTATCAAATATTATATTCTTTCCTCTTGTCACATTTGATTTTTCATAAGTACACTAAAAATTGTCCAAAACGGAAACCTGCTTAAGAGGAAAAAACTATTTGATTTTTTACGATTAAAAAAAACCTGTTCAGAACGGAAATCTACTAAACCAGAAAAAAAAATGTAATCATACAGAGCGATTCCGGTTTACACAGAATTTACTGTAAGGAAGAGAAAAAGTTTTAAAAACTACAGTTTAGTAATTTGTTACTACTTTTCTTAGTTACAGAAGGGAAGTCTCATTTTAAAGGTAGACTATTTTTTAATTTAAATACAGTAAAAACACCATTTTTCATTAGGTTTCCATGCATTGGTCTAAACCAGATTATACAGTAAACCTGTGTAAACCGGATTCGTACGGTACTGAATATTTTTTCCGTTTTGAACAGGTTTCCGTTTTATTAAAGTTCCGTTTTTGACAGATTTTACTGTAAAATATGCTATATTATATTTGTTGTTTCATATAAACAGTATATATATACTGTATATTTATGTATATATGCATTTATTTATTTATTTGCGCACACACATGCATATGTGTATATATATATATACATGCATATGTGTATATATATATATATATATATTATATATATTTATATATTCTTATTTTATATTAATGAAGAATTTATATTATATTTATTACATCATATATAAAAGGCTTTATACATATATATACAAGCTATTATCTTTTCTATACGGTATTTCACCCACATTGATTATAGTGTGTACTGTACATTTATATTCATGGCGTGTAGCATTTACACTCATACAGATATAGCTGCATGGTATCAAATTTTTCCTTGATGTGAAATAAATATAGAAAATTAGAATTTTCTTTAGCTTATATTATAATTATAGCGTGGAATAAAGTGTGAAACTTTTATTTGTTTTACAATTATAGGATGATTTTTATATTCATTAATATAAAATCTCAAGAGTGGATTTACGAGGGGTGCGCAGGGCACAGCTGTACCCTTTCAGGAAGTTTTTCCCGAGTAAAGCCGGGTACCTCAGGTAGTAAAACGTTTTATAAAGCATATTGATTTGTTTCTGCACCCCCTCTAAAGATTTCTACATCGTGTATTGCAAAATCGATTAGTAATACAAATGATTTTTAAGTGCTGTTAAAGAAATAATTGTTAAATTTCTCTCTCCCTTTTACTTTCCCGGCTGTGTTATGTATAACCGAAGGAAAGTATGGCAATCTGTTAAAAAGTACTTCCAAGATGTTTATATTTTTCAACATAGGACACCTTCAAACGTCGAGAAATGAAAAAAAAAATTCGGGTCTTTTTTAATGTATGTATATATGGATGTTAGTGTGTATGTGTATGGAGAGAGACACGATGTTGTTCATCCTCTTTGGAGCTTAATAACTACTGGGCTTTTTGTCGAAAATTTCTGAAATTTTGTATGGAGGTTTGTTTATTGGGGAAATTGATGCTATTAAATTTTGGTGATTAAAGGTCGAGGAGGTGGGGAGATAAAGGGAGGTCGTGTATCTCGAGTAGGGTCGGACTTAATGACGATTTTACTCGTTATTAGCATTTATAATTGTTTAGAAAACATCCCTATCCTCAAAATGAAGCTTTTTGCCATTTTATAAGATTTAAAAATATAAAAAGTTTTTAAAATAAAATATCATAACAGTAGCGCCAAAGACGCAGTCTTAAACGTTGCCGGGAAAGTTAAGCAACTCGTTGCTGGATTTTTTTAAATCGATAAAGCAATTTCAAATTTTTAAATCATAATTACGTGTATATTTCTATTCTATAAAATTTATAATTATTCATTGCTATACATGTATACACGTACAGTACATATTGCAACTGAATTGAAACCTGATGTTAAATAAAATATGGTAATTGAAACGATAAGCTAACATTTATTCTTTAAATATTTTTGACGCTATTTGAAACGAAATGTCCCAATAGCCAAAAAAAAATAAGTTATCCCATCATCCAAGATGCAGTAATGTAATATATATGTGTAGGCACATATCTCTTTCAGGAAAAATGTTCAAATATACTTTTTTCACGCAGATAGTCAGAGTTAAATTCTGACTTTTTTTAAAAAAAGTTTATGTATTTATTCGTAGGAAATAACATTCAGAAATGGAAGATATTATTTTATTTTTTATATGATATTTATCTCATCTTATATAAAATAACAGAGAGATTTTGATAAATTACTTTCACGTCTTAAACAATTATAATTCGTGTGTGTTAAGCATACTTTTATTAAATAAACTGTGTACAGAATTTGGTTCGGACTGTATTTATAACATAAGAGAACACAAGACATAAAAATTGAGACTTCGTATTAACGAGATTCGTATTAAGCCAACTTGTACAATGAAATATCAAAATCCTAATTTTCTTTTGTTTTGCCATGTTTTACTATGTATAAAAAATTCCAGCAACGAGTTGCTTAACTTTTCCGGCAAAATTTATTTAATAAATTTGCATAAAATATTAATTAAATTAAATATATTTTTGAAATTATTTTAACCCTCCTATCATTACAATTTGTAAAAGTGAGCGTATATTAATGAAAATCTTCACGAATTTGTTAAATTTTGGGAAAATTTTCACGCACGAAATAAGTTTCCCGGATTCATACATCGTTACAAACTTATAAGAAGGAATGCGAATGCGTTAGCTTGAAGTGCTAAACACGTTTCCGTGAAACGTGACGTTAAGTTTGCAGCATCAAACAGGTCGTGACGTATTTTCAAGGCATTTGACGCTGTAAAACAACGTCGTATGATAATGACAATTTACTATTCTACTGTTAAAGCTGACTTTTCGCTCTGTTTTTACATTCGTCCGATGGATGTCGAAATTGCCCATTTTAAATGATTTATTATAAACAGGTGGCATAACTTTAGATTTTGGAAAAGTAAAATACAGCAATTCACAGACATTGGACAATATGGCGATCGGTCCAAACAGGACCACCCAAAACTTGGAGTTTTTTTTTTGTGCAGTGTGTGTGTGGGGCGCGCGATTTTGTTCATCCTCTCTGAAGCTTAATAACTCCTGTGCCTTTTGTCAAAAATTTCTGAAATTTTGCAAGGAGGTTTTTGTATTAGAGAGATTGATGCTATTAAATTTTGGTGGGATTAAAAGTCGAGTGTGGGGAGATAGAAGAGGTAATACGTCATATCTCGAGTAGGGTCGGACTTTTCGTAATTAAATATTTAATCGAATAAGAATAAATTTAATTGTTTTATCGATTAATTTAATAAAGGACAACATTTTTATATACATTAAATTTAATTTGTGCATTTTAAAAGTGTAATTTTATTAAAATTTATCATATGAGAGTACGAATATGTAAGGTATGTGAGTGTTTATTAATGTTTCTATTTATAAAATGTGTTAAGTACTTTATAAATATAAATATTTTTAAAATATTAGTTACTAAAATAGTTAAAATACTAATTATCTATGTTTGGTATATTGTACTAACGAGTATTTTATTAAAACTAAAGGTATATTTATAAAAAATTTATAACTATTAAGCTTTAGTAAATACTAAATATTTCATATTTTATATATAAAAAATCTTATAAAATATTCATTATTTATAAATTTATATTGACGTTTTTCATTTTTATTTTTTTAATATTTTTACAGGTTTTTTACAATAACTTTTAAATATATTCTGCACAAATTAATTATACCAAAGGAAAATTTTTGACCATTTTTACTTTTACCGACTGTTTTATATAACATAGGGAAAGTATGGCGATCGTCCATAAAATGACACCCCAAAAATTTTACATTTTTGGACTGGGGACATTTAAACACCAAGAAATGAAAAAGGTTAGGGGTTTGCTATTTGTATGGTTAGTGTATGTGAGGGGGACACGAGTTTGTTACCCACTTTGAAGCTTAATAACTCCTGTGCTTTTTATCGAAAATTTCTGAAATTTTACAGGGAGGTTTGTTATGTTAGGGAGATTGATGCAGTTAAATTTTGGTGCTTAAAGGTCGAGAGGGTGAAGAGATAGAGGGGATCGGACTTAATGAAGTTTTACTCGATACTACCATTTGTAATTTATTTTTTATAAAACTCATCTCTATCCACAAATTAAGCCTTTTACCATTTTATAATAATAATATAAAAGCGTTTTTTAAATAAAATCTCCATAAGAACCAAACGTACAATTTTAAAGTTTGGCCGGGAAAGTTACGCAACTCGTTACTGGATTTCTTTAAATTTAAATGAAATGACAGAGAATGAAATTTAATCGTATTGGACTTCCAATTAATTTAAAAATATTGAATATTTATTTAATTTTAACAAATAAATTCATATATTTTAGTTAATATCGTTCCAATGCTAGTGAAATGATAAAGAAGCGTCATTATTCTTGGAAAGAAGAGAAGCGATAAAATGAAAATACAATACGTTTTCTTACATTAAAAATTCTTTATTGCTACAACTTGCTATTGTCCATTGTATTTTTATTAAAATTTATTACAATAATTTATTATTTTAGTGAAATAATCGGTTCAACTGAATCGATACTTCAAAATTATGTTTGTTTGTATTCGACAACGTGCAGGTTGGTTACCTTTCAAGGGGGAATTGGCCCTTATTTAGGTATTTACAAACGTGAATAAATCCGGAAAAACTTCACGTGGGCAGCACGATGGCCAGGCGCAAACATGCGACCTTCAGTGATTTTATCAACTCGGCCACTGGTGGGACCTTCGCAATTACGAGTAAAACAAATAAATCATTACATTCAATCATTAAATATACGATTATTTATCACATTATCTATCAGCTTTGAGTAATTTACACACCAAAATTATATATTTTTAAATATTTCTGTGTGAATTCTTTACTGAGAGGTTGTACATTTAACTCATCCTATCAGAATATGCCAGGTGTTTAATGTATATGTATAGGTTTGATTTTAACGATATTTAACAGATTTATTGTGAGTATAATACTTTAAATCTGCAAAATAAAAAAATTCTGTAAGGATACAGAGGTATCCGCAATCAAAAAAAATAATGGTTATTCATGGAACTTCTCTCTACAATGATATAGTGTAAGGAAGAAGGAAAAATTATAGACTATACGTGATGAAATTATATATGATTGCTGTAGAATGCATCAAGGTTATGTGGTTATAAGGAAGAAATTTCTTGCTTAATAACACTTGTAATTTATTATTAGAAGATATTAAATAAGTGAGGATGGAGCACCGAACAAAGAACAAGGAATAATTGGTGTTAATATTATGACGATGCTATATAAAAAATTGACTACTACTAAAACGCTCAATAAATTATTATAAAGTTTTCTATAAGTTTAAATATAATCAATTATAATTGTAATAGGTTAGAGTAAAGTAAATATATTAGTTTAAAGTACGTTTTTAAAATTAATTCAAATACAGTTAATTATAGTATAAAATGATACTCAAATTATAGATTAGAATAACAGATCGATTTAATAAAACAGTTTTTCTACAAAATGTCTAAAGTTATGTAGGAATATCAAATGGATGATTGAGAAACAAACGTAATTTTCAAAAGAAACAAAACGGAACTGAATTTTTAATACGTTCTTTTTACTTTCCTGGCTGTTATATATAACAGAGGAAAAATATGACGATCTGTCAAAAGATAACTCCCTCCAAGATTTGTACATTTTTGAATTCAGAGGACCTTCGAACGTCGATAAATGCGAAAAAAAGTTGGAGGGATTTTTTCCTGTGTGCCCACCAGGCCCACCGTTCCCTGAACACTGGGAGTTCGATCGTGGAGCTTACCGGGTTTTCTCCACGTTTGTAACGCCTGAATAGGGACCGGTTACCCTTAAAAATACTTCCCGGAAGGTATCCCCCTAGGCAGATCGCCAAGTGTTACGTTGCCATAACTTAACTAACTTTTCTGTGTGTATGGATATTTGTGTGTGTTTGGGAGCCACGATTTTTTCACCTCTTTGAAGCTTAACAACTCTTGTGGCCTATTTGTCGAAAATTTCTGAAATTTTTCAGAGGGGGATTGATGCTATTCAGTTTTGGTGGTTATGAGTCGAGGGGGTGAGGAGATAAAGGGGAGTTGGACTTAATAATAAGAAGTAAAATCGTCATTATTTACAAACTTTAGTTTATTTTATATTTACATAACAGACTACGAGTGGTGAATTTTTTGTTGTTTGTTGATAATGAGGGATTAGGAAAAGGGTAACAGATAAAAAGTGCTCCAATGTACGGACGTCCCTGGTTATAAAATTTAATTATCTACAAATTAATTATATGTGGCACAGATATTAATGTTTGATTCTTTTTCGGGATTTCAGAATCCATCCTTAAATTCGAGAAGATAGTAGTAAACAGGCAACAGTTATTAATTCAAATGTTATGAATTTTATGATGTATTATAATAAACTTACAAAAAATGAAATGAATTAAATTTATCCCTAAACTGTTCAGTTTTTCATTAAGTATATTTCCGACTTCAACTTCTTCATAAACATAGAATAATGCATAATAAATTAATTAAGTAATTAATGTTTCCACTCGTCCTCCATTAAACTGTATTATTCACCCGTCCTCCGTTGTACTGTACAATGTTAGTGCAATGTCCTCCCTTCTTGTACAAGAAAGCTGGCATCCATAAAACTAATGAATAAGCATAAAACCTCGTTGAACTATTCTTGACATAATTTAAAATTCGGACACTAATTAATTAGCGATCTGCAATAACTGTATATAAGTCTTATCTTTTATTATGCTAAAAAGAGATTCCATATTCTTATCACCATTTAATCCTATAATAAATTTTTATGTTTTATCTAAAATCGTAACAAAACATAAAATTAATTATAAATTTTTACTTGCCACCTATCGCATATGCTGTATATTTTTATCGTGCCTTATCCCAAAAATAGTAAACTATAATACTATTTATTAGATATAACATTAAGTAATTAAATAAATATAATTTTTTTAAAAGTGTAAAACTTGGTCGCAATGCGGAGCTGCAATTTTTAGTCATATTTATTTAATTTAAAATATACGCTCTCCACCTCAAATCGGTAATGTGTTGCCCCTGTAAATCATACTTTTCCTGTCAGCAATAGTGTCTTGCCGGTCATCTAACTCCTTTCGGGGGAAAATTTTTGAATTGAAATAACGTGACGTCCGATTTGCATTGGAATTTCTTATATAGTTCATCGGGCCTCTAATCTTTCGATATCTTGTCTCCGCTTTTCTCGAGATTAAGGAAGGACAGACAGATGAACGGACGAATTTATAGGTCTACAATTTTTTAAATGCATCCTAATCAGTAACAAACTGCAAGTACTTGCTACAATATACAAGTATTGTAAGTCTATATAAGAAATTTTTCGAACGTTCAGAGCTTATGTAGCGATTATTTATTCATTTCTAATTGAAAAAATGTATTAAATACACTCCTACCCTCTCTAGGAAACACAGAAGAATGAGATAATCTCGCTAAATATTCAGATTTTATTTAAAATTGCTTATATCTACGTACATGATTTAAATTCCGGTAGATTACAGCACTCTGAAATAATAGAAATTCTGTTTAAAGTGTATTATAATTTGATTCTTTATTTCGCTATTCACACGAGACTTTTCCATGCATAAAACCTTTCAAAAATAATAAAATCACAGGAACCTTTTATTCTGCAGTATTATTTTAAAAGATATTTCACTTCCATTAAGGTAGAACTATGTCAAAAATTCACAAGACAGATCGAATAACTTAACTCAAAGTTTAAATCAAAATATGAATATCTACAAAAGACAAAGATGATTAATTTAATTGAAAATTACTCGGGTAATTATTATATTTGATTATCTTTAAGCAATTTTAATTAAAAATTCAAACTTCGCTTCAATATTCCTTAATTAGTGCGCGCGTATTCGAATAATATTATATTCCTTCTTTTATCGGGTGTTTTAAACAATTATTCTTACGTTTATCTGTAATAAACTTTCGTGTAAACGTAGAAAAGTATTATGTAACAATACGTAGATCGTTACCTTTCAAATGGTGGAATGAAGTTGGCAACAATGCGACAGAGCATTTATGAGTTCTGCCATCTTGTTCAATGTTATCTTATTCATTCTCCAGTTTTTATGAGTTTTTGTAATGGCATCTTTTATAGAAGTTTCCCGAATTGTGACGTGAAAACTTTTTAAATTTTCAAATTACCGTCATTATCTCTTCTAGAAGAATAATATAATATTTATTTTTGTCTATGATATCGGATGAAATCTTTTCGTATAATAGTTTCCTGCAGTATTTTGTTTCCATTAACTTATAAGACGAATGGCCGAGATACATGTTACGTTTTCCAACTGAAAACATTTATTTTTATGGTTGTTTACAGCTTTAGAAAAATAATAAACTCGAAATTCTGTCATTCTTTTTGTCACGTAAAAGTTCTACTGAATTTTATTTTTTTTATTTACTGTTTGAAAGTTAACTTTTGTTAACTTCATGTTAAAAAGTTGACTTCGATATAAAGTAAAAATTCTTGCGTGTGTATTGTATGGTAATTTTTGAGGTATTTAAATCCCGATTTAACGTTTTTACGTCAATATCTACTTGAAAATCGATTGAAAGGAAAAGTAAAATAAAAAATGCAAATGAAAAAAAAATCTCTGCTTTTTTTAATGTTATTTTTATGATATTTTAATACTATAAGTTACAAATTTATACTTTTTTTATTTAAAATTCTTTAAAAAGCATCAAAATGACTAAGAATCTACAAAAAAAAACCTTGAAAGTCGAGAAATGCTAAATCTGTTAGGGTTTTTTTCTGTATGTTAATATGTGGGGCACGATTTTGTTAATCAAATTTGAAGCTTAATAACTCCTGTGCTTTTACTCGAAAATTTCTGAAATTTTGCAGACAGGTTCGTGTATTAGGGTAAAATACTTGTAGAAATTTTCAGAAAAATCGGTATAGTGGTTAGGGAGATGTGACCTCATCCCTGTAATATCTCCCGTACCAATCTGAAAACTTAAAGGTAAATAGTAGCAATCATTAGGGATGAAAACAGATGAAGAATGCCGGAAAAGTCTAGCAACAATGTCGCCGTGTTTTTTTTCATTATTTTGAATCGAATTAAGTTTTGGTTATTTTAAGAAATTTCGCATAATCCAGTCAGATAAAGGAAAGAAAAAAGTTTTCAGTTCTAAAACAAATTTCTCTCTATCTCATCACGAAATTCGAAATATATTTAAATATTCGATTGAAATTATTACTGTTTGAATTTATCTTTAGCATTTATTATTCATAAAATTTAAAAATATATATATATATATACTCGAATATATGAAGAGATGAGTAAAAAATTGATGATGAAATATATTGGCAAACAGGATTACTCTTGCATTCAAGATTATTGAAGACACGCAGCACTCGAAGTGGGTATTTTTATTGTGAAATTAATCATTTTAAAAGAATAGCTCGGGTATTTTGAATTACTTTTTGATAAAAATGCTTTCTAGAAAGAAGATAAACAAAAATGTATCGCATCTTTATCCATAAATACTTAACTTTTTTAAAGAGTTTTAAAGCCTAACTTTCCCATTTTTATACCGGTTTAAATTTATTTCCAGGAATTAAAATAAATGAAAAACATGTCTAAAATTCATTATTCAATAATTAAATTCGGGTTTAAAATAAATGAGCATTCGAAACTTTCTTACAGGAACAAAAACCAGAACTGTACTTACAAATTAGAAAACTAATCAAAGTCTTAATTACTTCTCTTGAAAAAAGTAATGAATAAAAGAGTTTAAAAGATATTAAGATGTTGAAGAATTTTTGAATTTTAAAAGCGGAATAAATTAAAAAAAATCGTAAATTGTAATGTGAGATTTTTACAGAATTTAAGTTTTACGATATGAGAACATTTCGTATTCACAAAGTGTTCTGTAGCGATTCGAACGAATTAAAAGTTGAACCGTGGTGAATGTCAGATGAAAAACATACGAAATCAATAAAAAAGTTATAGGTGAATAGCGAAAGAATGCATTTGTTGAATATTAAATCTATTTATACATATATATAATTGAATTCGTGTCTGTTTGCTTGTCTGTCCGTTTATTCGAGTATGGCCGAACCGATTTGTATGAAACTTGGTATGTGTATTCAGGACAGTCTTGGGAAAGATATAGACTATTTTCGAATTCGAGTTTGTCTGTCTGTCTGTTCGAGTATCGTGTGAGAAATGCTAAATCCTTCTCAGGTTGTTTTTAGAGTAAATTTCCATGTTTTTGGTCGGATCTGTTTTAATTATAAGTTTATTTTCTTTGTTCGTATATACATTTGACTTGGAAAAATAAGGGACAATGCCAAATGAATTGGCCCGTGACGTTTGCCCATAATATACAGTATCATTTTCCCAAGGGAAACGGTTCCCCGGTGGCCTGATGGATAAAACAACTGAAAGTCTTTAGTTCGCGCCTGGCCAATGGGCTGGCCACGTGGAATTTTCCGGGTTTATTCACATTTGTGACACCTAAATAGGGACTAGTTTACTGTAGAAAGTCCTCGACTAGTACTTCATAGAAAATAAACTTAAGGAAAAATTATTTAGTTTTAACAACATTACAATTAAATTTAGTTTTCGTTAGGCATTTTAATGTTTCTAAAAACTTGTTAGCCATGATTATAATAAGATCATTAATCTAAGTTCCTGATAACTTCCTGATAGAAACACTACCAGGAAAACTATAACGTAAAATTAATTCCAAACTTTCCAGGTCAAAATAAAAATAATAATGAATATTAACTGTACGTGCCCGGTGTTACTCGGGCTTTTGAGGGATGGCGATTTGGTGATGTCGAGTTGAGAGACTGTGATAAAACAATGGTCTTGGTAACTAAAATTTACATTTATTGACCTCGGCATAATAACGAAAATTGCTCGGGCTAAAGTTAACAGGAGTGTGGGACTCCAACATAGACTTAGCACTGTATTTTGACACCACGTCACGCCCGAACCATTACACCTTTCTGAAATCTCTCTTCAGCGGCATCATCCGTAGGATAAGAGCATTAATTTGATACCTAAACTGTATTTTCAACCCCAGAACAAGCTGAAAACCCCTTTTCAGTTAACATACATTTACTGAACAAAAACGTGTCATAGATCCTTTAAAATTATCTTTATTTATTCATTATTAATTAACTTTTAAACATAAACCTAACTTTACCCGATCGGTATGCCTTATGATTTATTATAAACGGATTAATTTGCATTTATATATTATTGAAACTAAAGAAACTTATTTAATTTTCGTTTATCTTTTATATTTTCTGCATTATTTAATAATTTTAATAAAATATGAATTAAAAAATGGAAAATAAAAATTTAAATAATATAAAATCACAAAAAAAAATTTATTAAGATTAATTAACATTAATTAAATTTAATCATAATAAGAAAATTAATTGAATTAATTAATCTTAATGATATTTATCAAGCTCGCAATAAGAATAGAATTATTTCTTTTTAGAGGATGGAAATATATTCTATATTTTAATTTAAAATGATTAATGCGGTTATTTTTATTGGTTTTTTTAAAAAGATTCTTTACGAATTCTTTAAATTTACTTTTTTATAATAATTCGTTATTATCTTTTCTCAATTTATTCAAGCGGAATGCAATAATCTCGAGTGAAACAAATAAAAATTCCGCCCGAGATTTTTCTATATAAACTCAAGCCGTGCAGTCCCCCCTCCTTAAACTTTGGTTAATCCTATCTTTTAGATAAAACATAAGAGAATTAAGATTTTTAGTTTTGAAAATATGAAAAATATTAGAAATTTCCATTAGATTTTGATTTCGTTCGAAATTAAATACGGAGAATAAATCTGGAATTATATGAGAGAATTTGTTGCAAAAAAAAAAAAAATGGAAGTAGCTTTGCCTTTCGTCTGGTAAGTCTGAATTTTTGAACTTGGTAGGAACAACCTGAAGGAATTCTGCCGCTCTGGGAGATCAAAAAACCCGTATCACCCGTTCTTCCCATTGTGAGCCTGGCCTGACCAGTAATGGGCATGGAACGAGGTCCTGTTGGTGCCTACAGATCAGTGTGTGTAAAAAAGAGCATTTCTACTTTCAGTGTCCACCATTTTTTAAGGTTTTACTTCGATTTTCGGTTCAATTTTAAATTTTGAGACTATCTTTACCCAAATTTAAAGTTGGGTCCACTAGTGGGAGCGTGGATAAAATCGCTCAACACTACTCGCGGTTCCTGCCTGGAAAACGGGCCGGCCGCCAGCAGTTTTCCAGTTTTTCTTCGCGTGTCTAACACCTAAATAGAAACCAATTTCCCATAAAAAGTCCTCCTGGGAGGGACTTAACACATCATCCTTCTTTTGCGTTGTGCGAAATTAAATTATTAAAACTACGCACAAATTTAAAGTAAAAAAAAAAAAAAAAAAATCAGCAACGAGTTGCTCAACTTTCCCAGCAACATTTAAAACTGCGTGTAGCGCCATCTGTTAGGATATTGTATGGAAAAAACTCTTTATATTTTTAATTATTATAAAATAGCAGAAAGCTTAATTTTGAGGGTAGGGATGGGTCTTATAAAAGAAATTTCTAAATGCTAATAACGAATAAAATCGTCGTTAAGTCCGAACCTACTCGAGATACACGACCCCCTTTATCGCCTCACCCCACCGGCCTTTAACCACCAAAATTTAACAGTATTAGTACCCCTAATACACAAACCTCCCTGCAAAATTTCAGAAATTTTCGACAAAAAGCATAGGAGTTATTAAGGTTCAAAGTGGGTGATCAAAATCGTGCCCCCACACGCACACTATTCATACGTACTGTACAACAGAAATAACTCGCGTATTGTTTTTGCATTTCTCGACGTTTCAAGGTCCCGAGTCCAAAAAGGTAAAAATCTGGGGGTGTCATTTTTTAATCGATCGATATACTTTCCCTCTATTATATATAACAGAGACAAAAAAGTAAAAAAACAGGATTTGCACTAGAACATTTGTTATCACGAATAATTATATCAGACTTTAACATAAAGACCACATTTTAATTGTTCTTAAAATAAGTTTAACCGGAAAATAGAGACTTAATTTCTTTTTTTTTAAAAAAGCCATAGTTAATTGGTATCATAAATAAATATAATGACTGTAAACTAATTAACTTATAAGCCTTTCTTGGTTCCCATTTAGTAAAGTAGTAAATTCTGAACGAACAATAACGAAATAGTAATTTTAATACTATTAAAATACATTGACATCGGAGTTAGGTATGTCTACGAAGTTTTATGCCTTCTGTATTATTTAGAAGTGGATACAGTAAAACCTGTGTAAACCGGAATCGCACGGTACCGAATATTTTTCCGTTTTGAACAGGTTATTTTTTTAACGTAGAAAATCACTCCTTTCGGAAGAATTTTTCCGCTTAGATAGGTTTTCTTTTTATTCAGGTTCCGTTTTTGACTGGTTTTAATGTATACGAAGCAAATTTACAAACAAAATTTGCTCATAAAAACCTTTTTTGTTTATTTTCTGATCAAGAAACGAAAACATTCGTAAAGTAATTCAAATTTATTTTATTATTAAATATGTTTTTTTTTTAAAAATGCTTTTAGAAATTTTTAATTGAAGCAGTTGGATAATTAAATTAATTAATAAATCTCCTTCATTAATATCTTTTGCTTTCTTTTTGAAATAAATAAATAATGCGGCATTTACTTAGTGAATAGAAAGTAATTTACTTTTTATAAGGACAAAAATTTTATTTTCTTCGTCTGTTCGTTTGTCTATTACCCGTTTATAATTCTGCTAATCAATTCGAAAATTATTATAATTTATAGAATTATGTTAATGACTTTTTCTAAATTCCGTATTTGTTCTTAGCATTATTATGTTTCTCCTTGTTCAAACAGTTAAACCTGTTCAAAACGAAAACATTCCTAAACAGGACAATTAGCGATTTTCTATGTTAAAAAACCTGCCAGAACGAACAAAATCTCCCCACATCTCTAGTAAATAGATCTTAATGTAAAAGTTGGCTATATTTTTTTTTTTATTCTGGAGTCTCTGGAGAGCAAACTAATTGAGATGTCACCACCAAAATTGACAGATAATGTAATGAGAACGTGAAGAAGCGATTGAAAGAAAGCAAAGAAATTAGTTTCAAAAGTCCCACTAGGGAAAAGTTGGCGCTGCCGGTCACGTTAACTTGTATAATTTTCATTGAAATGAAAATTTAGAACGACTTTATAACTTTGAAAGAATATAAACTTTAATCAGAAAACTTGGTCGAGGCATTAATTTATAGTAAAACAGATCAAGTTGCCTCACCGGGTGCAGAAATGTTGCGCGGGATTGGGGAAGACCAGACATTCCTGAACAATATGGTCCGTTTTCATTTGATTCTCCCTAATATACAGGGTGCCCACTTAAACGTCTATCCAGAGGCAAAAGTTATCTTTCCAGTATGATACAAGTGTATGCATGTGGTGCATGCTTGTTCTAGCGCTAAAATAATGGAAGGGAATTGATTTAAGACGACTCAGCATAATGTAAAAATAATCTCTGACTGTAAAGATAAAGGTAATACTGCAGAAATTGGTACAAACAAGTGAGCTTTATTTTGTTAGAGAACACGAACCCCAAGATTTTTACGTTTTTTGGACTAGGGGACCTTGAAACGTCGAGAAATAGAAAAAAAAAAATTCGGGTCTTTTTCTGTATGTAAGGACGTTAGTGTTTGTGGGGGGCACGATTTTGTTCACCCTCTTTAAAGCTTAATAACTCCTGTAATTTTTGTCGAAATTTTCTGAAATTTTGCAGGGAAGTTTTTGTTTAATTAAGAGGCTTGATGCTATTAAATTTTGGTGGTTAAAGGTCGAAGGGGTGAGGATATAAAGAAAAGTCATGTGTCGTATCTTGAGTGGACTTAATGACGATTTTACTTGTTATTAGCATTTACAATTTTTTTTTATTTATAAAACCCGTTCAACCCGTATTTTGTTTATTAGTTATTTTTCTCGAGTGAAATATAACGTAACCTATAGAAGTATTAAAATAAGGAAAGTGTTAAACTGCTTCACCGGAAAATCAGGTCATAGGAAAAATTCCAGACGGATCAAATATAGGGAACGTTGTAGCGATGTAACAGGTCGTGTTGTACCATTCAGCGGTTGCCAATCGCTTGACGCACTTCTGTCCAGGAAGGAAAGCAATTGTTTTTTACAAAGACGAACCCGATTATCTTTACGTCACTCGAGCAGGCAGAGTTTACACTTCATCATTTCATGTCACACGACAAGCAAGAGTCGGCGCATGTTGCAAGTTTGTAGTTAGAAATATGCTAACGAGTAAGACAACGAGTCATAGATTTATTCAAAGGAAACAAAAGAGCAAAGCATTAAGAAGAGGAACGTCGAGAAATTGGTAAGTTAGTGTAGTTAATTTGTAAAAAAGTAAGCTAACTGAAAAAGTATAATTAATGGTATGCTATAGAGGGGAAGGAAATCTTTCAGTTATCATATTTATAGTTGTATATATCACTCACTGTTTGTGTTACATATATGTATGTATAATAACAAATGTAGTATTAAACTGAACAGTAACACTGAAATAAGTATTGACTATTACATTACACTGAAATTTATGATACATTATCGAATAAATTGACTAAAGATAGTTTGATAAAACCTCGATTCTTTAAGCATCGAATTTCTAGACAGGAATTCAAAATAGAGGCACAGGGCATTAGTTAGTGTTTCACACACGTAATTGTTTTTCATGTAAATCATAAATACTTTTATTATACATACCGTATAATGTTTTAATGGTATGTTATATAGGGAAGGAAATGTGCAGGAAGAGTGGTGGTTGGTCATGATGTAAACTTGGCATCGTGTTACATTATACAAATTGCAGTGTGGCATCCTCCGCATGTTGTGCCGGTAGCAGAAAGGAGCGGAATGAGTGCGTGTCATGGTGATATAATATCCGATTTATTTATGTCCACTACAGTCCACAACTTAACTAACGCTGGAAAGATCTGATTACGTCTTTAAGTTTTTCCATTTATAATTTATTATAATAACAAAATAGTTACATAAATTGTTATTTTATATTTTTAAATGCATTTATAAATGTTACGTTGCTTTATTAATATTCTAGAAATTTGCATATTAATAAAGTAGCGTAGCATTAATTCATTTACATCGATTTCAAGTTAAAGAAAAGTCTGATATTACTTTATAGTTTATAAAATTTGTATAATCTCTTATATATTTTGGAAAACAAGCGTTGAAAACATCAGAATATGGAATATATAAGAAGAAACTTCTATATAATTAAAGGCATTGGATGAAAAATTGTCTTGTCTGCTCCTAGTTATCAGCATTGGGGGTATAACACGATGACATTGACAAATTTATATGTGATATATCAGAGGCCTTTCGAATTACAAATCTGTCTTTTCTTTATAATTAATCATATAATAACAATATAAAATTTTGAATGTATCCGTGTAGACTTTCATCTGTAATGTTTAATTACGTAAATTCTTCAAACTTATTTTAAATTTATTGACTTTTCAGAATATTTTAGACAATAGCAAAAGTATATATTCGAATTATATACTATGAAATAATTAATTCATTGACTTAATGAAAAATAGATTTTAAATATACGAGTAGAATATTAATTAATTAAAAATATATCGGTTTTAATATTAAATAGCGGAATATTTTCGTATAATATTGTCCTTAGATGATACTCTGCAAGGTCTTGTAGAGAGAGAGAGAGAGAATCTTAAAATTTATTTAACATATTTGCGAGCCCATGTGTAAACTGGATATTCAATTCTTAGTCTTTATATTCGTTTATTATTCATTACGCGTGTCAAAGATTAAAAAAGTAATTAATTTTATTGCCATTTTAAATTTTATTGCCTCGAGGTTTAGCACCTGACGTCCAATGATTACAGGGTTACAATTGCAAACTTGTATACTCGACAGCCTAGTTATAAAATTCACTTATGTTATAGAAATGGTAATTATTATAGAGAATTAAATGTTATGAGAATATTTTATTTAAATACTTGTTATAAAGATTTTAAAATAATAAATAATAAACTCTTTCAATTATAAATATATTTAAAAAACTAATTTTAATATATTAAATTACATGAATTGATTTCTAAACTGAAAAATATAAAGATTTTATTTATTAAATTCTTAAATTTAATAAATAATTGTCTATATTCTGAAAATAATTTCCTTCGAAGATGCCAAAATAGAATAAAACCTGGCTAACTCGGACTAATTGGAGGGGTGAAGGTTGACCGTGTTAGAGGGGTGTTTTTTCCTATGACATGGAAAACGAGAAAGCTGATATACAACTACAATCAGCTCTGTATAGAAGTTTCACTGAGCTTTAGTAGGTTATTGTTACAGGAAATGAGCTCAGAAAATTCAACGACAGAAGACTACACAGCATGGGCATTCGCACAAAATTTTCCACGAGCTAAAATTTCGGGGGTTTACAAGTAAATTATAGAATACAGTATTTCAGTATGTAAGATTCCATTGACAGAGTGTGTAAGGTTACATATTTCAATCACTTTTACGATTATAATTTTCCCCCCTCTGCGGATGCCCATGATATACAGCAGTGTACTGTACTGTACAATACATCTTTACTAACTTACCGAATACAGTAATAATATTGCACGGTATCGCAGAGAAAACTATCCTTAATTATAATGTATTCAAAAGTTTAAAAAGTTTATTTATTTCAAAATAAATTAATTTAAATAAAGGTTTAAAAACAGAAGGAAGTATTGATAGTTTTTAGGTATAAAAACTAAATTATAAATTATCTTTGTTTATCTCTAAGGAAAATCCTTCATCATTAACTAAAATTGAGAAGAGTTAAGCTATATACAGTGTTTGTTTTTCTTTAAGGAACGTCTCTAATTAGTTTCAATGTGTAATTTGTTTATAAAATGGTCAAATTTCTTTAAATTTTTTATTGTTCCATCCTTTAGAATTCTAAACTTCTTCCTTTAAAGTTCTAGTTAATCTTTCATTATTTTCATTTATAGACTTTTTAGCGTTAACCTATTAAATCCAGCAACGAGTTGCCTAACTTTCCTAGCTGTTAAAAGATTTTATTTAAAAAATAACTTTTATATTATTAATTAAAATATTAATAGATAAATTGTGTGGCGTCATCTATTATGAGATTTTATCATTAAAAAATTTTTTTATATCATTATTTATTATAAAATGACAAAAAGATTAATTTTCAGGGTAGGGATGAGTTTTATAAACAATTGTAAATGCTAATAACGAGTAAAATTTTCGATATATCCGACCCTTCTCTATCTTTCCTTATTCTCTTCCAATACTTTCCCTTGTTATGTATACATTACAGCCTAATAAATAAATAAATAATGGAAGATTGATTTCAGGCCTTTTGAAACCAGTAAAGATAATAAACAAATAATAGTAAAACCTCGATTTAACGGAATAATTCGGGCGAGGGAGTGTCCGTTAAAGCCGAAAGTTCTTTATACAATAAGGCAGATTTTCCGAATACGCGTGTTAAAAAATTAATTAGTTTATCTGTTTTTACTTACGTAGATACATTTGTGTAATTAAAATTATGTATGTATGAGAAGTTTAATTTCAGCACAGCATCCTTTTAATAGGTAACGTGCATTCAGACGATTTATTTAATAAAAAAAAAAGTAATAAATAATAATTTTGAATAATTTTAAAAGTACGTAAAGGATGATTGTATCCAGGATTGCATTTTTGATATCATTTCCTCTCCTTCTAATATTTATCTTTCATCGTGATCATATTTTAATCAATAGAACCGGTTAATAAATGTTTAGAACGACCGCTGCTGGCTGTGTACGAGATAAATAGTTCAGACTTTTTAAATAAATTAGTTAATACGGGTTCTCGATTTTAGTAGTGTCTTGCCCCTGTACATCATACTTTCCCTGATAACAACAGAGTCACACGGGTCATCTATCTAACTCCGGTTTACACACGTTTTACTGTATCTAAATGAATGCCTTCTAAACGTTTATTTATGTACATCGTCGTTAAATTATATGTATTCTTGAGTACTTCTTTAATATTTTTTTTCCTATAATTATCATAAACGTTTAAAATTACTCGTATTTCTTACATCTGGATCGTATTTAAAGCAAATTAAAATTAAAGATTTAAATTTTTACTATTTTATTATTGGTAAAAAAAGAATTTCAGCGAGAATTCTAGATTTATTAAAAATTGAAGGAAATGTCCTAAATTAAAGGATAAGAATTATTCGCTTATTTACAAATTTAGTTACTGCTCAGTAAAATTAATAATATATTATGAAATGCAGCTCTTGGAGAATTCTTTAAAGTTTTAATATCCACGAGATGCAAATAATTCTCCGTTGCTGCAATAAACCGTAATCCTTGAATCAAGTTTGGAACGATGAGAGCAAGATAAGACATCGTTTGAGGAAATGATACTCGATAAGTGTTTTGAACAGAAAGCGTAACGAATTTATTAATGTGTGAAATTGTTCATTCCTAGCATTGAATGACTTTGTGGTGTAAAATGTGAATGTAAGTGATCTCATTAATGTGCCCGCATCTTTTTAAAACTTTATTTATAACAGATTTTAAATTAAAATCAGCAATTATCAACGTAATGCTGAGTTGAAATCTTTTTGCCACAGTGCTCTCAATTTCAGTAGTTTCTTGCCCCTGTACATCATACTTTTCCTGTTAACAACGATGTCGTGCCGGACATCTATTCGTTTGGGAAAAAATTTTTGAATTGAAATAACGTGACTTCCTGTCTACACCGGAGGTTCGTATATAGTTAATTGGGGCCTCTTTCCACTAAGCTTTTATCGATTTTCATCTATCTCACTCCGTTTTCAAGATTAAGGAAGAACGGAGTAAAATTGCAACCCAACAAGTTGACACGATAATATAATGTACGGTGTACTGTACATGTGCATAAGTGCTCTCGTCACATTTAAATATGTTCCTGTACTTATTTGATTTTTTTAAATTATTTATTTATAAAGGTAAGGGCACCCCTAGGCGCTTCCTGATTACGCTATTGTACTATATCGTTATTATATCGAGAATTCAAATTTAAATTCTCTTTCTTATATATAATCTTATTCTATATTCTGCATATCTAACGTGAAAGTCTAATTTTTTCGTTGAGATTAGAAACATTAAGACATTAAAAAGTAATTTAAAAAATTAAACGATTTTTAATGTATTTTTTATAGATGTATTCATTACATTAAACTTCTAATGGTGTTTAGTATAGTTGATACGAGTATCAAATATGACAGTCGTATAAAAAAATTGTACAAAGCACCATGTTTTTTAATTCTATCTGTCAGAATCTTGGTCTAGCGGCTTATAAAAATACTTCTTCACCATTGGAAGTACAAATATTTGAACAAAACTGCAGATCTGTTCGATAGATATTTGGAGTATTTTGAATTTTATATAAGAATCGCAGTTTTGAAGTATTTTATATTTTAAAATTAACTTATAACATCAACAATACAATCGTAGCTCCCGAGATATTAACCTAAATTTTGGAAAAGATTAATAAAAATGGTGGAATTTTGTGCTTGTTTGGAAACTTAATCCATTATTTTGCCTTTCTGGGGCAAATTATTATATAAATGTTAGTGTAATTTTAACTGTACACTTAAAAGATGTATGTATAAGCTAACATTTCTATAATAAATTGCAGAAAAACACGAATAAATTAAAAAATAATGATTATTTTCTTTGATAAATGTAACCTAATTTATTTAAATTTATATTATCTTTTGAAATATATTATATGAATAAATTACAATTACTAAATAATTTAAATGATTCTATAAATAGAAAGTAAATTGCTGCATTACACTGAATATGAGATAACATAATTTATGTTCATCGAATGATAAAGATGATAAAATGACAGTCGTAATGCTATAATTGATGATTAAGGCTTTGAAATTTATCCAGTTCCTGTTTAGTTATGAAATTTGCTAGTTCATACAAAGTTAGATTTTGTTAAATAATTAAATTTAATAATCAAAAAGCTTTTTAGATATATCTTTATTTTAAAATGATGAATTTATACTATTTTAATTATCTATCTTTAGTTTAGTCTGCTTTAATGTTAAGCCCTAGTCAGAGAAAGTAAAAGAGAATGGGCAATTATTTATTGTGACATCGTCACAATGCTCTCAATTTTATTAGTGTCTAGCCCCTGTACATCACACTTTTCCTGATAACAACAGAGACATACGGGTCATCTATCTTACTCCGTTCAGGAGCAAATTTTTGAATTGAAATCACATATCTGGTCTAGATTTTCATCTATCTAACTCTGTTCTCGAGGTTAACGAAGGACAGATTGACAGATGGACGATAAAGGAATGTATGGGTCTACAATTTTTGAAAACTACAGCTAAAAATATGCTGATTATGCACTATCTTGGAAGCAGTAAAGCTAGGCATGGAAGTTTGAGACTCCTTTACTTACATTTTACGACATTGTAAACCAATAATGTCTAATTGTAGTTATAGAATTATTCATAAATTACGATGTACAATTCGCAGCGGTAAAATTGCTTTATTTTTAGGGGCACTTAGGTAATTCGGAAGAATATTTTGCTGTAAAAATAGCCCTTAAATTAATATGGATAATTATTTTCTGATATTATAACAAATTACTATTGATGTATTGATTTGAAGTTAATCAAACTTTGATTTTAGTTCGTAAGTGTTCGATTGAAGTGCTTCATTTAATTATTTACCAATTTACTCCACTAGCAAATTATCACAAAATGGTATATTGATACATTAAAGTTTGCTTTTAAAACTTAGAAATATTTGCCAAAAGTTATTAAAATTTATTAGCCAGAAAGTGAGAACTGTCTAAAGGAAACATCTGAGTTACGCTTATTAACACAGTAAAGCGGAATCGCACGGTACCGAATATTATTGGCAAGTTTCCGTTTTGAACAGGTTTCTTTTTAACATAGAAAATCGCTCCGTTCCGAAGAACTTTTATCGATTTACGCAGGTTTCTGCTCTATTCGGGCTCCCTTTTGGACAGGTTTTATTGTGAAAGAGTGTAATAATAATAATTATAAATGAATGAAATACATAAGTTGTAAATAATTTAATTTTGAATTTTAAGCCATAAACTATACTTTTTTATTGGTATTTATTTACCAATATTGATAAAGTCCAAGACGAATATCAATTAACAAATTATTTAGAAGAAAATAAATTAAAAGAGCATCTTTATAATTTGCCCTTTCCACGTACACCTCCTACGTACTGTACACAGCGAGATGGGTGGAAAAGAAATCATAAAGACACTCTCTTAATATTTTTAAAGTGTTTTTTTCTATCCTAGAGAATTTCTTATTTGTATATTCGTCCTGAATTTCTTTACCAATTATTTTTTTCATATTGTGTCACTGCCAGAAGGATATTTTTAACAAGTTTTGTATAGTGAGGCGGGAAGAGCTTAAAAGTAATGATCAACTCCGCCGTGTGACTTTGTTATATTCTTGAGATACGTGAGAGAAAAAAACAAATGAAGACGACCTTTTAATATATTTTTTGAGTATTTCTTCTATTCTAGAGAAATTTTAATTATATTCGGATAGCTTCAGATATCAAATACTTGCCAATACTTATGGCAGATTTAACTTAAATTGGAAGTATGTCTCCGTTATAAACCATTATATTCATGTACTATTTGATCTCCGAGAAACCTAGCGAACCAATTTTACAGCTGATATCACTGTAATTTGCTTGCAATTTACCGTTACAAAGCGATTTTTAAACATTATTCTATGATTTATATTTAAAGATGACAACATTTAACATAAAAATCATCTAAAATTTATTATAATTCTTAATTATTGCAATTCAATTTGTCGCGAAACATCTCGCTTCAAATTTTTAATGATAAATCCTATATTTTTCCATAAAGAATGTGAATCGAATTACTTGTAGTATTGGAATAAAATTAAAGGATTATTAACAAAGAGAGTTCATAGAAAGAAAAAATTATTATTATTAAAATGATAGTCGTAAAACGAATTGGGGTGCGCTCCCTCCTTATGTTTAGTTGTAGCGAATCTATACTCCAATTCAATTAAATTCTCCAATTAAAATCATATAATTGGAAAATCCTTTGTTGTTTTCAAGTTACGTCAATCTTTCGGTTAATTGTATTAATTTTATTATGTAACTACTGATAATTTAGTTAATTAATTTCTAAATTTAATGTTAATCCTTTCTCGGTTTTCTTGAAACCAAATCGAGTCCTCCATCTTGGTTTCTGTCAAAGAATAATCTTACAAACGAATATAAAAGGAAGACTTAAAAACAGTTTATTATTAGTGACAATCGGAATGAAATTGATTTTCATTTCGCTTCTCGTGTAGCCCCGGTGATCAGAAATATTGATAACAATACTAATGTGTTTAATTTCTCCAATAATAAAGCCCGATTATACTTATTTTTTCTTTGTGAGACGAGAACGGATTGGGTTTTCTGCGGGTCGTTTATATATGTGAGTTATAACTTGTGTCCAAGTTTATAATTCTTTGTGGTTATTTCGAGTCTGACCGATCTACTTACAAGCAAACCTTCGGATGGAGCAGATAAAAATGGTTCGTTCTTCCTGCTGTAGGTGTGTGCATTATCGGAGTGCCTGCGGGATAAAGATAAATTTATTAAACGTTGCACAAATACTGATAGAAAACTCTGAAGAACAAGGCTATGAAGCTTTTATATAAGTAGCCGAAGAAACGTGAGAGATTCTGAAAAACTGTGTATCAGAAACTGCAGAAACATGCTAGATATTGACCATAATAAACTGCAGTGTGAGTTGTGTGGCGATTCACAACACGAAGTATCAGAATAATTGACATTAGATTGTGTTACTAAAGAATAATACAGTTTTGTATTACACGTATAAGTAGTACAAACCCAATTTCAGTTAAAAAAAATTGTGAAAATCTAAGAAATCCAGTTTGGACCTCTCACGACCTCGGGAGAATCCATTTAATAATGTAAAAGAGTATAAGGAATCACACAATGGTGTGATTAAATATTTTATTTTACTTCGTATTTCATAAAAGACTGGGAGACTTTATCGCAAACCAGTTCGTCTGTAATGGATAAAATTAAGGATCCTGTTAGTTCTGGTACTTTGTAATTGCCAGCTAATTTCACTTCAATTAAATAGAAAACTCCGATTAAACGGTCGATTTATTTCTAAACTTTTATATATAATTTTATAAAATATTAAGCAACACGTTTCTAAGTATATTAGTATCTTTATATATCTACCTATATAATTGTAGTATTTAAATATAATTTAAATTCGACTTTAATCAGATACAATCATTTTTCATCCTTAGGAACAAATTTTGTTTAATTTCGTTGAATTACAAATAAAATTTATTAGTTTAAATTGAAAAAATCCTTATTTTGGTGGCATTGCAATTAAGGGAAATTTCACTAAAATCGATTTTTATAATCAAATTCTGAAATTCCTTTTGGTAAAGATTTCGGTGGAATCCATCGATCCCTCTTTCTCCCTTCACGCAACATTTTTATTGAATACCTTTCCAATATGAACTAAATATTCTATTCTCCGTAGTACTTTATACAGTTTTATTAAAATACTATACACGAACTGGACCGGACACGTGACTGCTTTTTAAATTAAACTGTGACGATATCACAATAAATAACTGCTCGTCTTAAATATAATACTTTCGGTCGTTCTTAAAGATTAAAACGACATTATTCTATACTCAAACAAACTTAATAAATTATTTAAGAGTATAAAAATCAATTACTGACGTAAATATTAAATTATTTCGCATTATTTTAATGAAATTGTCCCCGTTAAAAGCTGTTATATTAATCAATTAATTGTTAACTTTTAACTAATTTTCTAACAAAATCGATAACGAAGAAACGTTAATAGACTTTTCTTATTTGTTATTTTATCAAGGTGAAGTAATTAAATTTCTTTGATAAAATTATATAAGAATTTTATGCTCTCGGGTGCTTTAACTGTACGCTTTTCTCGACACCTAAGTCGAGACAACGTCTTATATATATAAATTCAATTAACCCATTTTTATAAGATTTTTACTTTAAACTCTCTTCTATAATAAATTCATCATTCCGAAAAGTTACTTTGGCTTTTTTATTCGTTTTAGCGCTTACTTTTATCTCCTATTGTGGAAATAGTGACTTTGTCTGCCTGATTTACTACACAAACTTAGCAATAAAACTACATTCTTGAGATAATAAAGCATTCTTTACTCGAGGTGTCTGCAACACGGTCTAATGGAAGATAGCGACGAAAATTTGATAGGCCTGTTTACGGAAGTGACTTAACACGAAAAAACTTGCTTGTAAGAATCGCTATCGGAACTTTACAGTCACACTATGCATATGAGAAAGTAATCGATAATGCGATAAATCGTCATTTTGTTTTTACATAGGCCTGCGTTACATCTTAATACGTTTAATCTAACATATTTTATATGAATGTTTCTTTTATAGCTACGTGTATAAATGCAGCGTGAGCGTGTGTTTCACACGGGAAAATAATGTATTAATTAAGTAAAGGACTCGTATAAAAACACACACAATGTGTGTATTTTATGCCAGTGTATAATATGTCGTGTGGCTTTTAAGAATAAGGGTCGATGTCGAGGGCCAATGCGGATATAAAAATGTACTGTACGTGTAATAATAGATCCAGCCAAAAAGCAATTTTACATCGAAATTTACGTGGTCTGAGAAAGATTACGCCGTTCTCATATTCTCGAACAGACACGAATTTGAAAGTAGTTTTCCCGGGACTATCCTGAATATACGTACAAAGTTTCGTACAAATCCATTCTCACGTGACATTCGAACAGACAGACAGACAGTCAGTAAGGCGGAAAGACCAATTTTATGTGGTCCTATATAGATTTTATCGTCGTTATCCTAACGCAATCTCTAATAATCAGAAAGGATAGAATATTCACGCGTTGTGCGATGCTAGTTTTCAATGCTGTTAAGTGAATCGGATGTTTCAATGAAGCTTGCGGTGCATATATTCTGTTAATTGTTACCGCCGCATTGCTTCCGGTCTTGTAGTGAAGATACACAATCACCGACACGTTTGACTAAATTGTCACTATTGACAGTATTGCTGTATCTCGCAATTTCCTGTATTACAGGTTTCAATATACGGCTATAAAGTATGCAAAATTAAGTCAATCGAATAATTTTCGTCACTTGCCAAACTATTTTCCCTACTTACGGGTAATTAATTTAAATTATGGACCATAAAGTTTGTGATAATACAATTATATTTCAGTTCCGTATCTCTGCTGTAATTTTAAAAATTAATACCGTAGCGCATTAGATGTGTTTCAGAGGTAAGAAACGAGACAAATTAAGTTTCTAACTTTAAAAATCATCCGTAATTACATTCATTCTTATGAAAACTTTATTTCCTATTTCAATATAATCTAAATTTAGCGATCATTTACTACTAAAGTCACTCCGAACCGACTTTTAAACCCTAAAGGTATACAGAGAACTTGTTTCTCCCTTCAGATAATAAGTATAGATCGATTCTTCTATAAATTGTTATCATACACTTTCAACAATGAACAAATTTCCTACATCATTACTTTAGAACTAAAAAGATTGATTTAGAATAGTTTTATTATAAGAAATGCTTATAAAGTCTATAATAAACAGTATCATTTATATAGTAGTATTATTATAATTTTTTAAAATATTTTTATTGAACAGTTATCCGAGCAATTTTCTTTGATCCATTTCTAATTAAGATAGAAGGCTGAAATTTGAAGACGTGCCTAAGCCAGATTATAATACGTGTTAATGATGTTTTAGTGGGTGGCCCACCAAAAATCCATTCCATAACCGAATGTAGAATTTAATCATAATGTATATGTAATGTGCCCCATCGTATACATCACTGTAGTGATGTATGAGATGAGGGTTCGGCCACTCCCAAAGACCCTTTGTATTTAAATAAAGGGTTAATGTAACCCTTGGTGCCAAGATGGTGGCGCTTCCGGTCGCCATCTTGGATTGGCCTGGAGACTGCGCGTTTAGCGCTATTTTGATCGGAGATCACGTGTCTCCGAAAATATAATAATCTAAGATAAAATATTGATAATAATAAAAAAACGTACTCACGTTAACGATTCCTTTTTTATATTCGATCCTACTTTTTCCCCCCTAGCTTGGTAGATTCCAATTTCATTTTTTGCGGGTCCTTTCTTCCCTAATGTTGTCATTTCTGCTACAGCCTCAGAGGAGTGTTTGGCTGCCTTTTTATTCACATTTGCTGTTGCCTTTTCCTATTCTTTCTCTATTTTCAGTATTTGCTTCTTATTGAAGTTCGGAAGTAGTGCAGACGGAACATATTGTAGATCAAACCATTTTAGAGTTTTCCTAGTCCCCGGACACATCGCAACCAATTGTTTTGCGAAAAATTGGAAACTGTCTCTAGGTTTTCTTTATACTTATTCAATCGGACAGTGCCGAATGCCGTAATTCCATTTTGCCGTACATTTAAAACAATTTCAGAGCGAACCGAAAGACAAAATACCACCAAAATGGACATTGCCAAATATGCTTTTGAATGTATGCTGAGTACTTATTTCCACTTTTACGAATCTTAGAAAACACCATTTTAAGTCGCTTCTAGAGTATAATTTACATGTTGTACAGTACATTTACAGTATAATGTCCATGTACCTACTGGTTAATTTGCATATTCTCATGAAAAACTGCCGTCTACCACGTCATATTTTACAAATTTGCATAATCTTTCACATTCTTTTTTTACGTCACGTTAAACGTCATTAAGTATTACGTCAGTAAATTACACGATAGCTCCCTCTATCGCTATTACCTCGCGACACCCGGATTAGAGATTACCGGAAGCGCCGCCATCTTGGCACCGAGGGTTACATTAACCAAATAAATTAATTTTTTTTTTTAAATTTTTTTGTTTGTATATAAACAGGTCAATTCGAAAACTTAACCTTTAAATAGAAAAACTCATAATTCTTATATGGTGAGAGGTTCAATTGATAACAACAACTATAAATGGAACAACTGCTGGCACTCGAATAATCTATTTGCACCCCATCGCGGACCAAATAGATAAATTAGTAAAACTTTGTTTTCTTCAATGTTCCTTATAAATCGAAATCTTAGAATGTTAATGATTCACAGGACCTCGAAAGGTTGGCGGTTTTCTCTGCGGGGGACAATTTTTCTCGCCCGCTTTGAAGCTTAATAACTCACGTTTATTCTGTCGAACTTTTCTGAAATTTTGCACAAATATTCGTGTATTAGATAGAAATGTTTCCAGAAAATTTCAGAAAAATTGAACCGTTGGTTCGGGAGATATGGCCCCCAATCTCTCGAACAAATCTGAAAACGTATAAAGGTAATGGCGGCAATTATGGATGAAGACGAATAAAGAATGAAAGGAGAGATCAGAAAGAACTTTTTAAAAATGTGCAAATATCATTAAATTTTATCGTATTAATTATTAGTTTGATAACACTTAAAACACTTCGGTAATAACGTTTCCATGTAGAGATAGAGAGAGATTTTTACCTTTGTTTCGATACACGAGTAAATGATGTATAAAATTTCGTTATCGACTTTGATAAGGAATGATTTTCGGTTTAACTTATCTAGAGGCAGTTTTCTCGACGTAACACAATTGTCGACTCTTCGAGACACTTCTTAACACTTTAATCTCCAAACAATTTATTATATTTATACCTCGAAGCTAATAAGCAATTATTTTTGAGTAGTCTCTACATAAAATTACGTAAATTAGGCATTTGAGAGTTACGATATTTGTAAATTTTTCGACTTGGAAAATAGGCTCTTAGTCACAACAATACTTCAGTTGTTACTAAAACATTTATTTCTTTCAAATGAAAATGTAATTATGAAGAGATAAGAACCTCTTCTGATGTTTTATTAAATTTATTTTATAGGAATAAATCTCTCGCATCTTCTATAAAGGAAATACGTAGATTTGATAACACCAATACAGATTTTGTTTTCGTGTGATGATTTATAATTATTCTTTTTTTACTTTTCCTGGTTGTTATTATATAACAAAAAGTATGGCGATCGATCAGAAATGACCCCCCAAAATTTTTACATTTTTGGACTCGGGACCTCGAAACGTCGGGGGGTTTCTGTATGTATGGATGTTTGCGTGTGGGACACGATTTTGTTCACCCACTTTCGAGCTTAATAACTCCCGTTCCTTTTGTCGAAAATTTATGAAATTTTGCAGGGAGGGTTGCTTATTAGGTGGATTTTTACTATAAAATTTTGGTGGTTATGGGTCGAGGGGTTGGGAAGATAGAAGGGGTCGTGTGTCGCATCTCGAATGTGTTCCGACTTAACGACATTTTATTCGTTATTAACATTTACAATTTTTTTAAATAAAATCCATCCTCATTATAATCATTAAAAATATAAAATGTCATAACAGATGGCTCCACAAGCAGTTTTAAATGTCGCCAGGGAAAGTTAAGCAACTCGTCGCGAAAATTGCAGCCCTTATACATTCCCAGTGTCGTCCGTCTGTCCCTTCGTCAGGCCCCGAGGCCCCGATTAACCAGACCGGAAATTACGTGATTTTTTTTTTTTAATTAAAAGACAATTTACAATTTAACCAGCCTATAATTCTATATTATAATAAAGATTGCTCTGAATATTATTATTATTATTTTTTCTGTTCTGAAAGAAAGTTCCAATTCTCAACTATAATTAAATTTGTTTTATTTCAACTTCTAAGTATCAGTAAAATAAATGAAAAATATAAGGATTATCAGTCGTAGACCTAAATATTTACTTTTCCTTAAGGATTATAAACTAAAACTATTTTAATTTAAAAAGAATTAATAATTTTATGGCTTAAATCCTCATATATTTTATTTGCCGACATGAATTAATAATCGGATTAATTTCTAGATCATTAATCATATTTTTCAAAGTATTATTTTACTAGCTTTAATAAGGATTTGTTATTCTCCTGTAAATGCAATACGAACTGATACAATGGTTCTTGTATTGGTTTGTCTCTGTTACTGCTGATGCTGCTGCAATTCTGATATTCTCACTGCTGGTATTGTGATATTTTCACACAAATATCACAATACCAGCAATGAGAATATCAGAATTGCAGCAGTATTGAATATATTAATCATAATATTGAAAATATACATTATGTTTAATGAGTACAACCCTACACAACCTTCTGTTTAAATCGATATTCTTCAGTTGCTTTCTAATTTTCAATATTTACTGTTATGATAAGATTTATGTTTTAGGTACACTTAAACAAATGAATTTATTCAATTTAATCTACGTATGCTTAATATTCTTATTTTAAATAAAGGTATAATTCATGTTCTCAAAACGTATATAAAATGATCAAAGTCGAATGCAACATCATAATTTAATAATTCAACTCTTTAAAGATATACAATCAATCCCCTTTTAAATTGCCACCGTTGGTTCTCAGACCATGGCAGAAAACCAGGGGTAGCGGTATATGGAGGGGCAATTTAAAGGGGGTCGACTGTACTGAAATGATTACAATAGATCGATTTCGAACAGATCACGTTTCTACTGCAAGAAAAACACTATAAAAACATGAAAACATCACTTAGATTTAAAATGAGATGACCTAAAGCCAACAGGCGAGATTACGATGAAATGTCTGTCCAGTTGGTCTTGACAACTAAGCCAATTCCGCTCCAAAAAATGACAATTTTTTGGCTTTAACATCGTTTACTTTTTAAATTTACAATTTAATATTGCTATCTTTAAAGTAATTTTGTAATGGGCTACAATTTTTAATTTATTTCATTTAAAATATATGCTCTCCACCTCAAATTACTAGTGGCTTGCTCCTGTACATCACACTTTTCCTTTAACAATAGAGTCGTGCAGTCATATATCTAACTCCTTACAGGGGAAACTTTTTGAATTGAAATAACGTTTGTATCGGAAGTTCGTATGCAGTTAATCGGATCATCCTACCCCTAATTTTTCCACATTTATCTAGTTTTTCATCTATCTAACTCCATTCTCGATATTAAGAAAGGACAGACAGACAAACGGACGACAGTGGGAATTTATAGATCTACAAATTTTTAAAGAAGTTTTTAATATATTGATGAGTATTTCGAACAGTCTATTGAACTCGAAAGCGTTTAAACTTGACGAAACACTGATAATAAATTACAGTATTGATTACAAGTGAATTATTTGGATGAAAGTTTAAGCGAGTGCAAAAGTCGAGTTTAATATAAAAGTTTTGCGATATTTTAAAATATAAACGTTCTATATTAATCCTTCTTAGAAAATCGGCGATAAAGACTGTATAAAGTGTGAACTTAAGTGTATTGCTTGTCACCTCCCCCTCTTCGTTTCAAATTAGTGGCATAGAGATTGTGTCCCACACTCGTTAAACATTAACCAGTTCTCCAGTCGACGACAGTTTCTTCTTATCTCTCGAATTAACCTTATTTACATTTTCTTTTCTGTACTTTAATTTCTCTAATATTTTTAGCTTTATTGGGCGAAAATAATACTAAATTAAAGTAAAAATAACTAGAGAAAAATCCACTTTCTTAATGCTCCTTTCAAAATATCGTTGATGCTATCTCGACTTGTGTAGTAAATTATATTATTTTTTCAAATAATTTCGTTAAGTAACTCTAAATTATAGCTTTTAATCAGCCAAATCGAGACAACTGATCAATTTTAAATGGATACGGATGTAGGGGTCATTGAAATATGACCTCCTCAGGAGGAGATACGTACAAATTTTGTCACAGGGGGTGGGAGGTGTTAGTAGAATGACGACGTTCTAAAGATTTTCAAAAGTTTTCGTAGGTGGACAGTGAAAAAAGACTTAAAATTGGTGACATCATATATGAAAGACCACATAGGATGAATAGTAACGATGATACATTTACCTCTAGAACTCTTTCGGTAAGGACGTTCGGGAAAACATTAAAATAGAATACAATAGAGGTTAAAGAAAGAAAGCCTAAATAAGGAGGCAATTAACTTAAAAGATAAGGAGGAATTGCTGATACGAGTGGGATTGCTAAAAGGATAACGTAGACCATCCTACATCAAGGAGGAGGATGTAGTTCATTACAAGTTAGAAGTCACGTCGTAGATAGAAACGTGGATGGTTTTAATCGATATTGAGCTATATATAGGAACTATTGCTAATGAAGATGTAAAATTAAATTCAAAAATGTATTTAGAACCGGCATTCGAGATAGGAATTTAACGTCAAAGTCATTTTAATTTGTAAAAACCGGAATCAAACTTTTCACCATTCGAATTCTTTTATTCGGGCCAATATATTCATCAAGGTTGTTAGTAGCAGTATTGAAATTTAAATCAGAGTAACCAGTAATGTAGTCGACTTCATTGTATTCAATGTAAATATAAATAAACTCGAACAATGCAATCTACCAGAAACTTAATACAATTTCAAATAAGTACAATTAATAAAATTCATTTCTTCCTTTAAATAAATTACATTACGAAATGATAATAAGATTTTCATAAAATTTCACTAATTCTGTTACCATATCAAAAATTTTCCATCCAATTTAATAAATATGAAAAATTTTTATTAATTTTCCATATTAAATTTTACCGATAAAACAAAACAAAAAACACCAGCACTACTGTAGTATTAATCCGGTATAAATCCTATTTATATATTTAAAAAAAATAGAAAATAGGGGAGATTATAAGATTAATTTGAGTGAAGATTCATCTCGTTACTTAATCATTTTTGCACTCCAATTTTCAAATTGTTATCAGGAGAAGTATGATGTACAGGGGCGAGACCAAATATGAAAAGCTCAGTGGCATTAACTATATACGAATTTCTCCATCTCAACCGGAAGTCACGTGTGTTTTTTACATTAAAAGATGATGCATTTTGATGATGTCACAATAAGTAATTGCTCGTTTAAGTTTTAACTTTAGAATTAAACTCAAAGGTAAAACAAATTCAATGTTTTTTTTCTTCTTTATCTGGCAGTATAAATGATCAAAACGTTTGTCCTTTTACAAGGAAATGCTGTTGAGAAAACTAGAGCAAAGTGATAGATACAAGCTATTTTTCTCCTTTTTTTTAAAGCGAAATTTATCTTCAATTATACTCTTCAATTGTGCTTATTACGAAACTTTAGAAAACTTATCTTTATTGTTTATTGATGATCATAAATTTTACTAAACTATAACTTTAAATATGCTAATAAACTAGGAACTTATTTTTTATCTATCTTTATTCATTAAAAAAACCCAAAAAAACGCTTTTGTTCCTTCTAAAACTTGCATAATAAGTATGCTAATACCCTTATTTATTAATATTTTTTTTATCTCCTGATCCCGTCAATTTTTATTATTTAGATCAATGGATTCGGAAGATAAATTACCGGATGTGTAGTTTAGCCGTGTTTTTAAATGTAGGAAGATGTGGACTTCGTTGTTACTTAAGAATTAGAGATTGAAATAATGATTTTCCAACAGATAAAGCAGTCGATCGTTAGATAGTTTCGAGTGCCATATCTACTCCAATTTCGTGGCTTCTAAATGATACAAATTCTTTTGATTTTGTTTGGGAAAGAAATTTGTCTTTTTACTTACGATTTCATCTTCGAATGGTCTAAAAATACTTCAACGTCACAGGAAATGTATAAGGAGAAAATGAGAACGGTCGAGAGCTTCATCACTTCTCCAAGACTGTATTTATTTGTCCATCAACCGCCAGAAACCCCAGCTTTAAAGATTGTTAGAAGAGGAAATTACAGAACAGTTTAAATTTCCTTTCCTTTTCTTTTTATTGTTAACGAACAGTTGAAACCGTTTGATCCTTGTTATGGTAGCTACAATTTGCCCTGTTTTTAAACCACTTATTTATTCTCCATAATTATTTTTCTCTTCATTATTTGCTATTAAATTTTTGAATAGACCCAACGAAAACTTTCTCCATTTACGCCAATTATTTCTTTACAAATTAAATTATGTTTTTCTTATAAATTTCCTTAAAACTATTTTGATATTATTAATAGAAGGATATTAATATCTTCGTAATAAAACAATATCTTTTACCTATTCTAATTTTTTTTTCTTAGAATAATATTTTTTCTATGGATATTTTTTTAATTAGGGGAACAAGTAAGCTAAAATAATTTTAATTAACATAAGCGTATGAATTTTCTACCGTGTTTTTATTCATTTTTTTTTACAATTACAAAGTAAAAGAATATGAAAAAAGTCAGTTTGTTTTATAAAATATAAGTGAAAGTAATGTTACATTCCAAAGAAAGAATTTCGCTTATGTCAAAAATGTCTTCGAGTTCTAAACGAATCATTTTCTAGAATTGTAATGAGAATAAAATAATTAATTTCGCTTATTATTTACAACGTTTAAGAATTCAGATATCATTTTTATGCCTTCTGATTATGATAGAAAGATGAAACTTTGAGGACACTTAAACCTGATGACAATGCATTTTTAACGATGTTTTAGGGGATGGGCCAACCCCCACCCCGAAATCAAATGTATGTGTATACACTGCAGTGATGTGTGGAGTCACCCAACTATTCCTCCGGTTAGATTTACCTATGGTATACAAAATGGCGGCTCGTCTCTAATTCCAGCAAACAGAAGGGAAACAGTGGGATGCACGTTCTAACCTAACCTATTCTAATCACCGTTTCTCTTATGTTTGCTGGAATTAGAGACGAGCCGCCATTTTGTATACCATAAGTAAATTTAACCATTCCTCTACCTCAGTCTCGAAAAACACGACCAATAAAATTATAGATTTTAAGCAGACCCCATTTCCTACCTTTACACATAATTAACAGATTTACAAAACGAATTTGGAATAAACGTTTCGTATCCTTTATCGGATAATTTATTGGTTAGGGAAAAAAATTTTATGTTCTACATGCTTCACTGTAACGACTTAATTGGCTCAGTATTTTATGCTACGAAGAAATTTAACAATGATTTTAAGGTCTTTCGAGTTCAGATTAATCAATAATAAGTGGAAACCTGTTCGACAAAGTTTCCTGTTTACGCTTTATAACGAATGCAAGTTAAATATTCGTCCTTGCTCGCAAACTTATTCACATAAATAAGCGACGTACTACAGTACCTTTATATTAAAAAACCTCTTCAAAAGATGTCTTTGAAGAACGAATTTTAAAGCTTATTTTATTTATTTTCTTCGTAAGAATATTTCTGAATAAAAATGTAACTTATTTCATTCATTTTAAGTATTCGCGCCATGTTTGCTGCTGGTGCATACTTTGTTAGAATGATTCACGGAGCAGTGCCCGTGTGCATTATGTACTGCACATCGACAGCGCAGGGCCCATTAATGAAATAATTATCAAATAAATATTATTATTTATAAACTGCAGCAAAATAATTAATTTTCCAAGGCTTTTAATCATTGTTTCCTTCTAACAAAGGCATAAAAAATTTGAATGCCAGTCGTAACATAAATTAATTATAAAATTTTCACGACAGAAAAATAGGTAGAGAAGGAAATTACTTCGCTATCGGTTATTAAAACACGTGTGTGTAATTTGACAAAAATTCTCTAATGATAATTACTTCGCAGCATTAAAAATAGAAAAGTACATCTTAGATAATTACACGCCCGCAAGAATGTCAGTCCAATATAATTTTAGTATCAAGTTATTAGTAATTGATATAGAAAAACGCCAAATTTATTACTATAAAAAAATGTTACTCGAATATAATTTCAGTATCGGTTTATATTCTCTCGTTAATTTTGTAATTTACGCCCATTATCTTTGTATCCAGTATGAATAATAGTCGATGGACATAGATACAGGTAATGAATGATAGACCCAACACCCGACTCTATGTGTGTGAGTGAATTTGCAGTTACCGACTATCCGCTCACTAATGCATATGGGTATATATAATAGTTATATTATACAAAGGAAGCAGATTAATGAGGCATCCGATCCGTCGCATCGCGTTTATAGGTGTTTGTTTGTTTATCTTATGAATGTAGGATTACACAATTACGTACGATCTTTATACACACTTTGGCGGTGACAAGGATGATAAATGGTTCTCACGCACGCGAGTATATTTTCGAAGAACGACAAAAATATATTGAAGATAACCAGCAACCTGATGAACCGATGGCATTACGAAAAGTTCCAAACGTTTCTCCAAAGGCCATCAGAGAAGTAGATGCTATCGGTTTAGCCATTAACACCGCCGTTACAGTATAGCTTTGTGTCTAGTATCTGATAGAACAGTTATAAAGGCCCACTCCTCGTAACTTAAACTCCATTTTTGTATGTGTTTTGCAATTTTATTATTCTAAATATGCGGCTCAATAAGCGTGCATTCTAGTTACTAAGACCATTGTTTATATCACCCTACCCCAACCCAACCTCACTGATCCCTATCCTCTGAAAAGCCCTCCTTGAGGAGGTATGGGATTGATGAGGTTGATTCGGAGGCACGTACGCTAGTCTATTTATAAAAATGTAAATAAACCAGATTAAATTTGAATGTATAAATAGATTAAATGGCCATTACGGAAAGATAAAGTCGAATAAGATATTGATTTAATTTGCTATTATGATAATTTAAAAGACTATACAAAAGAGAAGTTTGGACCCTGGTCTTTCGCTTAAACGTTTTTATATTTGTCAGGAAAAATAGATCTTATCTTCGAGTTCTTTACGAGATTAAAATAAATATTGATGATACCAAATTAATTCCGAGTTAATTTATTTATTGGAAAAAATTATATCAGAATTTTATACATAATTATCCAATTTCAATTCTGCTATTAAATTTAAACGCTAATTACTTGGCTTTTTTTACTAATGGGTCAATCAGAGAAAATGAAACTAATTTTTTTTTTCCTGAGACACGTTTAATTTGTGTGTGTAAAAGTATTGATTTCTTTCAACGCTTCAATTAATCAATTAATTGGTTACACGCAAAAATTAGTTTTATTTTATTTCTATCCGCAAATCAGTTATCTGGAGTAGTTATTGTTATGTGCAACTAGAGGATCTCGCGCCAATCTCCTTCACCACCGGAAGCCATAGGTGACACCCATATCCATTAAAAGAAATCCACCACCACCGTAAATGCCAACCGTATTGACAATTTTTTCCTTATTCCATTTAGTTTATTACCAGGCTGATCTAATTAAACAAATGGCGTCAACAATAAGTTTGTTCGGTTGTATTAATTAATAATTCGATTGTTTATTTGGAAGCGATTTACTAATTTATATTCATCATTTCCTTTAACACATATCCATTTGTATTCACCAAAAAAATTTATTTATCCCTCTCAAAATTGGTAGGGTGCGAACAATTGTAATTGTTCGTCTCGTTAATTTATCCATTACCTATGGGTATCGTTAAATGCCAATTGCAAAATTAAACACGTAAAGTAATTGTTTCTCTTTCTAAGTAAATTATTATTAGCAATTACTTTATTTGTAAAAATAAACAGAAGTGCCCTACGTTAAAAATTACTGCACCTCTATTTATTATTACAATAAAGACTCGAATGGCACTTACCGTTGCAAAGAACGTCCGAAACTCTGCAACGGGAAAACTGTCAAAAGGGGAGGACTTTCTGTAGGAAAACTGGTATAGACAGGTGAAGAAAACCCGGAAAACTCTACCCACGACCAGTATTGGGCGGTTTTCTCCATTTGGGCGCTATTTACGTGTTATAAAAGATGTTTCGTTCAACCCCACAACCGGATAAACTTCCAAATAAGCTGTTAAAACGTATTTCATCCAAGAGTACCCGGATAATCCCGACGTTATCCAAGATCAAATTGAATAAATCGATGTTCGTTACACAGCCAAATCTAATTTTAACGAATCGACAAAATAACTAAACATCAAAAAACCCGAGAGTTATAAATTGACTAATATAAAACTTAATGACCTTATAATCTAGTAAATAGTTCACCAGTTTGATTAACAAGTGGTAATCTCCGCCCGTTCGACAAGACATAATTCGTAAAGTAAATCAAATTAATCTCAGAAAATCATAATTTTAATGGCATATTTAATTTCCTCTTTTTATACACGACCCTAATTAATATTCACTGATTACTTTCGCTTTCCTATTAAAATTTAAGCGTAATAAACATTAATAATAATTTTACTATTTTCGGACATTTAAATAACCCAAAAATTCGAGAAGAAATTCTGTTAATTCCTCTATAACCGTTACGACCTTCTCCGGTCACTTTTTTATATTGTAATATTCTGGAATGTGGGGAAGTTACGTCACAAAACGGTGATTTACTTCCGGTAGCGCAATACATCGATTACCATTATACGCCGGGTTTATGGTTTCTTATAACGTATGCAACCAATCGAAATAAATTCTAGAGAATATTTTTTGATAAAATACCTTTAAAATGTATTTATTTTATGTTTTTGTGACTAGAAAAATGGAACCGTAAAGTTCGAAAGGAGAAGATTTAAATTTTACCTTGTTTTTTTTAATAATATGAATGCTTAATTACATTAATTAAAGTTTATTATTTGTTTAATGTCATAAATTAAAGTTTAATTAGGCCTTGTTTCTTTTAATATTTATTTAAACGATGCGTGTTTTGGTTATGGATTTAATTAAAGCATTTTTACTGTCGTTTCTCCTTTAAAATATGCTAATTTTTTAACTTTTAATTGTCGTTTAAAACTTATGTAACTAAGTAACGAAATTCTTTAAAATTATTCTAGAATATTTAATGAAATGTAGCATTAGAATTCGTCGAATATCAAGAAAAATAATTAATTAATTCTTACAAATTAGAATTTTAAATGTTTTAATTATTTGAATTGTTATAAACTAATTTGTATTGCATCGAAAAACAGGGAATTTTTAGTGGAAAAGTACGAGTTTGTTGGCATAATTTCTACGACGACGATAATAAATTTACATTATTTTTATTTTACAGCTTGGCTTATGGGTTGGTTTATGTGCAAAATGGTTTCCTATCTACAAGGAGTTTCGGTCAATGCTTCTATCAACACGTTAGTGGCTATATCGGTGGATAGGTAAGCAAATTTATCATCGTCTCTACCTCTTATCGCTTAAACCTACTTTAAGAGTTTGGTCGATAACGGTTATTTCCATTGGTACAGGTTCTTGGCCATTTGTTACCCATTAAAATGGCAACTGACTCGTAGAAGCGCTCGGAAAATGATCATCGTTATTTGGATATTTTCACTGCTGATCACGTTGCCTTGGGCAATTTATTTTCGACAATCGCCTATCCATTCGAGTGCACCGGACATCCAAATATGTTCCGAAATATGGCCGCATTATCAATCGGAAAGACTCTATTTCCTAATTGCGAATCTGTGTCTCTCCTACATTCTACCACTTTGCCTCATCACGGCCTGTTACGTGGCAATATGGTGTCGTGTGTGGAACAGAAGCATCCCCGGCGAAGCCAAAGCTGCCAACAAAGACATAGTCCAGCGCTCAAAACTTAAAGTAGTCAAGATGATGTTAGTCGTGGTGGTGATTTTCATATTGTCGTGGCTTCCTTTATACATTATCTTCGCTCGAATAAAACTAGGAGGACCTATAGACGAAGACAGTTGGCAGGAGAAAGTGATTTTAATAGCCGCACCAATAGCTCAATGGTTGGGAGCTTCTAACAGTTGCATAAATCCAGTTCTGTACGCTTACTTCAATCATAAATTTCGGCGCGGATTCGTCGCTATTATAAAGAGTAGAAGGTGTTGCGGGACTTTGAAGTACGACACTAGAAGTAAAAACAGCACAACTTTGAAATCTCAATACAAAGTTAACTCGCGTTACGATACACAGTGCGACTATCTCTCTTCGTCCGCGGTTTGAAATCGTGTCCATCTCTAATGGTTAACGTATCAATTTTGGTGTCGTCACTTTTAAAAATGTGCTACTAAACACGAGGAAAATATAAATCTTCAATGTAGAACATTTCGTGAAACCAAACACATCCTCATCTTCATTTTCTTTTTGTGTATTTCGTGGGATTTAGGGAACTTTCTATTTAATGTTATTCGAACGTGTGCGTGTGTTTGGAATCCTTCCATCTTAAGTCAAACGAGCTTAAAGTTGATGGAATCGTGGAGAATGTCAAGCATATTCATATTTTCATATTGTCAAATAATATGAGCAGTTTTATAAATAATTCTAATTTACCAGTTAGAATTGTATAAATATTAATATTGTAAATGTAATATAATTGTCATCTAAATAGTAAAATATATATGAGCTTTAGGACGTCTTCATTTTAACTAAAAATCACTGCCAATCAATAAAATTTCCCTTTCATCCAGAATACTCCAGGGAAAGAAGTGCATTAGACTCTATATAATCTCAATGAATAGAATATGTAGACCAGTATAAGGATACAGATTCAATAACTAACCTATCAATAAACATTGATTCCAGGTCTTAATTCCCAAGAAATAATTTTTTAAAAATTACCGAAGATTTTAATATTTTTTTTATTTAATTCATTGTAATAGAATTCAATTCAAATCAGTTTTATTCAGGGAAAAAATGTTTTATTTCTTTCTATGAAAAATCTCCTTGAAAACAAATGTAGACGTTTATATTTTAAAATACATACTGGCATTTTGTTGAATAACACATCAAAGACAGTCATACGTAAATGGCACAAAAGTTTCAACATAAGCCAGATAACAAAAAGAACGTAACAACACGTACACATAATTAATGTAGAGAAATTTATCTTACATTCTTTTCTTTAAAATAATTTATGGAACAGTCAGACACGTATGAAATACTTCTCTTTGTAAGCATATAAAAAAAACGCATCGGAATATATTGCTATTAAATCTTTTTTTTCGGCTAAATATCATCATTTTAACAAAACAATTTAATCCATTTGAATTTTGCACTCTTCTTAAATTTCTTTTTCCTATTATTTTTTTATAAATATACTTCCAGATTAACAATTAAATTATCAAAATTGAATAATCTGTGGTATGAGTAAAAATAATGATATGACTTTGACAATTAATTCATAGGAACAAAATTTAAGTAATATGGAAAACAGCATGTATAAATCTTATAAACATTAAATGAATAATTCTCATATTGCCAAAATACAGATAAATTGACTATAAACCACAATTTTAATATATCACCGTAGTTTTTGGAATTTTTAGTCGGAGGTGACCGTTTTTCTTCTTTACTTTGGATTCGAGATAGCTGCCGATTTCCACGGATACTACCCAGATGCAAAGTCTATAAAAAACATTTTTCTATACAGACTGTATTGGAAGGCACTTTGTCATGGAATTGGATATTGCTTTATTATAGTGTTTAGTCATTTTACTTAATTTTAAACAGACTTACTTAAAACTTAATATTGTTTTCCAACAAATAGAGTAAAAAATATTAATTCAAATAAAAAAATAGGTATAACTGATATGCATAATCATGTATACAATATTTTGATCATATATTCAAATAAAATGTGCTTTTGCGTAAGTTCTCCATATACTCGGATCGTCTTAATAGCACCGAGAAGGAAACGAGGAAACGTGCTTTTAACGTATGATGCAGTAATCTGGAATGACATTTTCTCGACGATAAGGTAAAGTATCGTTTACGAAAAAACAAAAAAGCAACAAAATTAATTATCGCTTATCTGGATAAATCCAAATATTGCTCAGCCATATAAACTAACATTCTTTAAGCGGGATATATTACGAAAAATTAACTAATATTTAATCGGTGAAACGAAGTCCACACTGTCGACGAAACTCTTGACCTCTTTCGTGCATCCATTTATTCGAAACTGAAAATAGATTATTTAAAATCGTCATCTTTTTAATTTATTCGAAATTAATTATAAACTAAAATTCGACTATTCTTTCGTATTTAAATTATTATTGATTATCCTTTGAATTACTTTTGGATAATTGTTATTTGAAAGTTGCAAGAATATTTTAATAAGCAAAAAATTTTTTTATCAGATTTTTGATATCTGTCTGGGGTGTGGTCGTTATAATACTCCAGAGAAAGGTCAAAGAAACTATGGCTTTCAATTACTTCATTTATTATCATCAGATAACATAATAAAAGAAGAAGGAAAAAATATCCTATTATGGTAATTTATGAACTTAAATTTAATAAGTTTCAAAATTTTTATTAAGAAATTCTAATTATTTTACCCCATTTAGAACCGGCTAATACGGGACACGCGGCATGCCTCGTAAGCATATCGCCTTCTCCATTCTTATGCAAATTATACCAAAATGCAGCAGAACCCTGAGAAATAAAAAAGTTATTAACAATACATTAAAAATGCTAATTAATATTTCAATTTAATTTAAAACAAAATGAAAGATATCAAAATTAAGAAATAGCTAAAGTTAATTAGAAAGAGATTAAAATAATTAATTCACAGTAGACATAGATGAGTGGAAAAGTTTTGACGGATATTACACAGTCTTTTAATGATCAATCATATTTTCATACTAATTTATATTTAGTAAGATTTAATTAATTACTTAGCCAATACTTCAGCATTTCTGTTTTAAAATTTATACTCCTATGATTTCTATTTAATACTTGATTATGAAAGAAGAAATCATAAATACGATCTATTATTTAAACAGAATAAACATACCTTTTTGGGCCACATTGCAACTCCTATTTGTGGAAATACTGTACCACCACCGGCTTCAACATCACTCATCTGAATACAAAACAAAATTAATACAAACAATGCAAAAAAACAAAAAAAAAATACAGTAGAGTCTCAATTTAACAGACTAATTGGGGAGAAGGAGTGTCTGTTATTGCCAAAGTTGGTTAAATCGAATATGTTTTAAAAGCATATGTTAATAATAAACTTACAAAGTACAGAATGAATTAAAATGTTGTTATAATACATAAGTGCAAATAAAATGTTATGATAATGTTCATTGGGTAATTTATAAGACAATTTTTTATCCAATAAATGAAGTGTACTCTAAGTACTCGTGATTTATCAGACAAATGTCTACTAATTTTAAGTTCTAGTAAACTAATACAGTTCTTGAACAATAATTGAACAACAAATGAGTAATAAAAGTATTTCATAGAAAAATAAATCTTTTAAATAATTATTATTAATTAAATGAAGGAAAAATGTTATTAGTTTGATAAAGTAAGGAAAACTAAAAACACATACGTAATTAAGCCAAGTTGCTATTCTGTTGCCCGTTCCTAAACTTTTAAAAGCATTTTTTTCTTCTCTCTATAAACGAAATTATATACATTATTTATATATTTTATTACATTTATATATTTTATTACAGAACATTTAATTGTTTATAAATAAATAAAATACATAGAACATCAGCATTTAGCGTGAAAATGGACTATCACTTTAGGAAAAAAAAGTTTGTTTTCATACTAAAAAGTTTCATTTATTCTGCATAAAAATTAAACTCTTAATGCTTAAACGAGTTACCGTATAATCTTATTTGGATAGGAAAAAAACGTTAATGCTGAATAATAATATAGATGCTATATAGAAACTGAAAAAAAAATTCCAGTAGTTGACTAAATCTGATATTATGGATCTTCCTCATTTATAATGGAATTAGATTCCTTATTGACAGGTAATATCCTAAATTCTAATAACTTCTCTAAGCCAAAATAACATCAAAGAACATCCATTATTATTCAAAAATGACTGTTTAACATATTAATTATTCTGAGTTCACAATTTTTAATTACAATTATTTAATATTTATTATTACAGATTTTATAAGATAAATTCTTAATTTAATCTTTATTAAAATTTTGATACTTCTTACAACTAAAAATGAAAACAAAATCATTATTGCTTAATCAGTAACATAGCAGGAAAAGATTACATTGCAAATTGCACTAAAATGACTTATTTCCATTAAAAATAATTAATAAACAATCAAAATTCAGTGTTAATATTATGTCCTTCCCTCCTCAAACAAAAAGTATACAACACTACTAATAGTAACAATTAGTTTTTATAATTTATTAGAAATTTCAATTATTTCTTATATGCAGTAGTATAAAATATCATCATCTGATTGACATTTTGTCTAGATTACTATTATATAATATTGTAATAAAATTACAATGCAAAGGAATTCAGAAAATCTCAAATTTAAATTATACTAGTAGACGTATCTAAAATATTCAGGACTATTCTTTCAAGCTGAAATATTTTTCTTATTAGAAGAAAATGACTGTAATGAGTGATTTTGAATTATTCACTAAGACTTCAAAAATATTTTTTGTATTTTGTCTTCAGTATTGCACTTTCAAAGATATTGTATATTTTTGAATTAAGTTACATCATTAATTAATTAAAATTCTAACATAAATCCAGCAACAAGTTGCATAACTCTCCTGGCAAAAAGCATTTAAAATTGCATAAGGCACATCTGCTATAATATTTTATTTTAAAAATCTTTTTATTTCTCATCTCGTTATTTGGTAGTTTGCTTCGATCAATACCTTTATTTTGTCTTCGTCGGCTTCAACTGGCCGTCCAGAATGTGGTGCATCTTTAATATTGAAATTGCCCGAATGAAATTTTGTGAACCAGTTTTGGCATTGTCGTTCTGTTAACACATCTTCTCCATACATATCGCACAATTATTTTCTTGCTTGAACAGCATTCTTACCTTTTCGGTAATGAAAAAAAAGCAAAATATGCCAAAAATGCTGCTTTCGACTTTCCGTATTTGATGAGACACCAAAAAACAAAACAATTGCAAAGAATCAGACAAAATTTTTTACAAATACGCCTTCAAATGTCAGCTGTCAAAATATATAATGACAATACGATTTAAAATGAAGTTGGCGGGTAAAAATACAACTAATCTCTCTCTCTCTGGTGGTAAAAAACAAAATTACTTTCTGAACAACCCAATATAACAGCTGAGGAAGTAAAAATAGTCTAGAAAAATTTGTCAGTGTTTGGTTGTATGTTTGATAAATTTCAATTTTGAGTTAGTATATTTTATATATTCAAGATTTTATCAATCAAATACATAATTTTCAATACATTTTGCTATATAACAAAATTTTTAAAAACATCCGACATCACTTTTAAACAATTTGCATATGTATAGGTGGTGAAGAACTTTAAAGAAAGGTTGACTCTGCTAGTGCTAATTGTGTTCCAGTGATTGTGAATGGACTTCAGTATGACTTTGAAAATGATTTTTGATATTTTGTCCTCAATACTGTACAAATATATTTCATCCTGAAGTTTTAATCTTTATTTTACCTCTCTCTATCCAAAAGTATTTTTAATAATTAAAATAATTCAGAAATTTCTAGAAAAAAATTAATGATAAGAAATTGTACTGTCTTTCATCGTTAAGTTTGTTTGTTTGATGAATTAAACAAGTACTTTCGACATTTTCAGAATGGCTTCCTCGGGTGAAAAAAGAATACATAAAATTCGGTACAATTTCTTATGTACAGTATATTTGGCGTCGTAAGTGAGAATATAAAGTTTTATAATTAATGGTAATAATTTAAGATGATAACACGTTTTTATTAGAACAATCTTTTAGAAATCAACCACTCACCACACCGGGATATAGTTAACCACATATTCTGAACCAATTATGGCGTGCAGATAACGAAAACAAACAAAAACGAACTCCTTTAATGATTTCTAAAAGAATGTTCATTTTCAAAATCATCAAACAAATTATAACCGATTCTTATTAAGCAGGTGATATTATTATTAAAGAACTGTTTATATATAAAGAATCCTGTTATAATTAATAGAAGACACTATTATTTTGTTTAACAGAACTTAGAATTGTTTATTCTTCATCTGTTAATATATATAATCATTAATGTTGATTTAATAACTAATTACTTTTATCAAGATTTCACTTTAATATCAAAATTAAATAAACAGGTTATAAGCAAATTAGAATAACTATAAATAATTTTGAAAATAAATACCCTAGCAAAATCGTAATGTGGCTCATAATGTCCACCTATGCCATAGTTCACGACTTGAAGCTCTTCCGAAGTGGCCATATTCAATCCGGTAATGGCTTCAATCCTTCTATTAAGTCTTGCAATAACTGGGTCATCGTCATGGCGAAGCCATGCACTAAAAATATAAGCATCTAATATAGTATTTTAATACTTTAAGTAGCTATTTATTTTATTTCCTAATCCAAATACCTTTTACTAATTCTGTAATTAGCTACTTCAAGTTCGCCCGATTTATAATTTTGAACTGTAGCTCTCTTCAACTGTATGAAATAATAATGCAATATTATTTTAAAATTATACAAATTTAATAACATTTAATTTATTTCAAAAATAATATACTTACTCTAGGTTGGGCTAGTTGTTTAATAATTTCAATTTCATTATCTGATAAAATATCATGATAAACTACAATTCGTGGCTTTAAAAACATTTCTTCCTCTTTAACAGGTTGTATTAAGAGGAAAGGATTATTATTTGTTATGTATTGGCATTTTAATTTACTTTCACTGATAAGTGTCTGAAATAAAATATTTTTTAATTATCAAACAAAATTAACTGAAAAAGTTTTTTAAACTTCTACATACCATTACTTTTTCTCCTCTACACAATTTTTCATATACTTCTCTCTCGGATAATTCTTCGACAGCTTCGGGAATTTCGGAGGTTGCAATGTACGTTTCTATAGGAACATCGCCGTCGTCGCCTCTTTTTTGTTGTTCGCTTTTTCTGATTGCATCTTCATAATAGGCTTTATTACCTCTTGCACGAGGATGGTCTGGAACTATTTTTTAAAATCATGAAAAGTTTAATTGAAAATTTTAACTTTTAATTAATATGAAATTTGCAATATAAAAAAGAAATAACTGTAATTCTTGGAATATAGCTGTTTCTTTTGTTTACACTAAAACTGCAAATAAAATATTGTGAAATAACTAAATTTTATTTCAAATCTGATTTAAAAAATACATGAATATGTATGAGATAGTAATCAAATTTAAAAACAAAATACCATCAAATTTTTAAGTTAAAAGTTAATTTAGTTAGTATACAATTTGGCCAAGCTACTTCTAACTAATGATGCTACCATATCAAACACTTCAAAATTCAAGCTAATTTAATTAATAGTTTTGAAACATTGAGACAAAAAGATTGATTTCTGCAAATCTTAACTATAACATCTGGATATGTTATATAAATAACATTAGTTAACATGATTTTGAAGTAATGTGATCTTACATTATTATAAATAATAGTGATAAATGATACATTAATTGCAATCACACTTTATGTAGCTATATGAGATAAGAATTTTTAATATAACTGGTAACTACTGAAAGTTAAACAAAAAATGGCAGACTAAACTGGAACTATATAATCAACTAACTGACACTTAAATGCAAATTCTAGCACATAATAAACAAAGAAATTTTAATGTTCAAATGTTTTCGGCTGTCTTTTAGAGGCCCTCATCAGGAAGGAATGCACAAACAAACACAAAAAAAATTTTTTTTGTGTTTGTTTGTATATCGTCATGGTTTCTGACGTTCTGGCAGTTTTTGTTCCAAGGAGAAATTCTTGAGACTATACAATTTCCATCATAAAAATTACTTTTAAATTTTATTTATTATATTTCAATAAACGTATTAAAATAGCAATAAAAGGACTGTAATGAATTAAATACAAATTTCAAATTAAAATAAGTTTTATTTTAAATTAATGTTTATAAAGTAAAACTTTAAGCATAAAGTAAACAAAATATAGCAAAAGATGCATAACATTTATTATTAATTACATTAAAATGAATTTACTGTCAAACCTCATGAATGCAAAGTTAAAGAAACTTAAAAATTGGTACAGGTACTCCTCACTTTACGACCGAGTTCCGTTCCGACGACTACATTGTTAAGTGAATTGGTCGGTAAGCGAGGATCTTGTGCCAGGAATATAGGATTGTTGTAAAATTATCCAAATTATGCAACAAACTTCAAATTTATTCATAAAAAGACTATTATAGTACACGCAAACCTATTATAGTATGCTTAGTGTGCATGTCACCATTCCCCACTGACCGACACTCAAGCCGAAAAAGGGGATTCCCCGAATTGCAGGTCGAAACTCGATCGGTCATAAGTGCGAGTGGTCGTTAAGCGGATAGGTCGTAAAGTGAGGAGTACCTGTACTTGGTATTAATGACTTTGTATTATCCTTAACAAAACTTTACAAAAATCAACAGTTATTCCATCAAACAGAAAAAGCCAAATTTTCTTACAGTTATTCCCCTATGTTTTATCTTGCCTAACTATTTAAAAAGAAATAAATAAACAAACTTACATACAATCTATTGAGGTACGGTACAATGACCCAAAGAAGGAATCGATGCTCACTTTTTTAACATTGGTTAGAGTTGGTGGAATGAAAATTAAAGTTACTGGATATAATAGGCTGACTTAGCTACCAAATTAAATCCAAGAATTGGTAGTTATTTTTTTTTAAATTTGTAAATTTTCATAACTTATCTGCATAGATTTCAATGGCAATAATTTGTAATTTTAAAATTAATAAGAAATTGATTACAGTATTTAATACAGTAATTCAATTGTTTTGTTATTTCTGTTATTAAAACAATTAAAAATAAGAACTATTTCATAAAGCTATAGATTTTTAATCAAAAATCTTTCAACCCTAATCAGTTTCAAGCATGTTAACTGTCATAACTAACATTCAGTGTTGTCACAGCATATAAAGCACCAATTATAAGAGAAAGTTTTTTGAGTTGGGATGAACATAGTTGGCACATACTTGAATTGCCAATGATAACAACAACATTGATGTCATAAGCATTGTGACCAACACTGAATTCAAAATGTGCGCTCCTGGTCTGATGTGGCTTATGTATTGCCACTTTGACTTGTGTGACTTGGAAAAGCTACAAACAGTGTGCTTTATATTAAACAATGTAATATAATTGTTACCGAATTCAAGGAACCATGACACACTTCATATTATATATTAACCAAACTGTTAACAGACTACCTATCCTTGCCCATAGGACTGCAAATCTATATTGCATTAATACAACTTTGCATAAACCGATAACTTAAATGAGGTTTGGTATATTAAATGCAAACAAAATGTTGACATTGAACTAAAAATCACTTGATAAGGAATAAAGATAATCAAATCATGTTAACAGACTGACTTAAAGGGAACAAATATAATAAATATATCTATTACTAGCAGCATTTAAAAAAATTCTTTTCTGCCCATTGGACACTAAGAGGGTCTTTTAATCATGAATTCAACCAGATCCTCAATGGGAGTGGTATGATATGAGTAATTCTATTTTGGTTTATTTAAAATGTAAAATTCCTTCCTATTTTAGCAATTCAATTAAGTTACATAAATGCAATTCAAAATCATAGAATGTTTCTATTAATTATAATATTGTCAATATAACAAAAGTAATTTTAATTTGTTTTAATTTACATTTGTGATGAGTTTTTTTTATTTCTAATTTACAGCAATGACAAAAGAAAATTTATAATTATCACTTGATAGTCCCTAATCACAATTTAATTCTTATTCTCTAAAAACAAATTATTTAGTTTACACTTTACTATAAAAATTGTAAGTATGACAAATTTGACAAATTAACAAATGAAATAACAAATTGTTTAGCTACAACTTTGCCTAGAATAAAACTAAATTACTGGAATATACCATTGACATTCAATCTAAAAACTGCAAAATTAAATAATTTGAGTATTAATTTTAGATATTTAAAATATCATAGACAAATGAAAATTCTAAATAAATATTTATTTTCATACTTTTTGAGCTTACATAAAAAGAAATTCTCTTACCTAAATCTAATAAATCAGTTGTCAATTTTAATGCATGTCGAACATTTCCTTGCTGTTAAAAATAAAGAAATTTCCATCAATATATAAAATTTAACCACTTTTATTATATAAAAAATTTTATAGAAATGTTAGACTTGCTAACTGTAAAATAATACAATATTTTTAATTTTCATTAATTTAAAAATAACATATAAAACTTTAAAACATGTTCAAATATATTGAAATTCTCAGAACAATAACTTTAATTCCTGGCATTTCTATTTGTTTAGTTTTTAATGCTTCATTTAATGGTATGAACATTTATTTTTGTTATGTTTTTCAACTTTATTGTAATGCAATAATATGACGATATTGTATTATGTTTCAAAATTTTCTCATCAGATATAATTTAAAATGCTTGTATCTATTTCAGTTTTTGTTTCTTGTATCAGGTCAGTCCATAAGTCCATTCCCATTTTTATGACCTTGAGAAAAATCTTGTTTTGCTGTTAAAAATGTCAGTCCTAATGTGATAATTTTTACACTGAAGTGTTAAATTGGATCTCATTCATATAATACTGTTCAGAATTGTGAACATTTCAGTTGTTTATTTTTGTTAAAATGGAAGTAACCGACCAATACAAAAGACATGTTTTATACTTTTTATTTTTAAGTGGTGAGAATGCTACAAATGCAGCCAAAAAAATAAATACTGTACATAATCAAATCGTAATTAGTGCAAGGACTGCGCAGAAGTGGTTTGAAAGATTTAGAAACAATGATTTTAGTGTGGAGGATAAGGCTCGTACTGGAAGACCCGTTGACTTTGATGACGATGCTCTCTCTGCACTAGTTGAAGCAGAACCATCTTTAACAGTTGATGAAATTGTGGAACGTTTAAATTCATCCCACGGAACTGTTCGTAGACACCTACAACAAACCGGAAAAGTTTCAAAGCTAGGAAAATGGATACCGCACGAACTGTCAATAGCTAACCGACAACAACGTGTAAACATTTGCATGTCTCTTTTATCCCGTATTGCTTTAGAACCTTTTCTTGGTAGGCTGGTTACTGGAGACGAAAAATGGATCCTCTATAATAATGTGACGAGAAAAAGACAATGGATGGATCGCGACAAGCAGCCAAAACCGACTGCAAAAGGTGGGTTGCATCCAAAAAAGATTCTTTTGTCTGTTCGGTGGGATATGTCAGGTGTAATTCACTTTGAGCTGTTAGAACCTAATCAAACAATTACAGCTCAAATGTATTGTGAGCAATTAGAGCGTTTAAATGAAAAATTGAAAAAAAAATCGACTGTCGTTAGTGAACAGAAAGCAGGTTCTCTTGCAGCATAACAATGCCAGACCACACGCTGCAAAAATAACTGTACAGAAACAGAAACTTGAAAGCTACAACTGGGAAATTTTACCTCATCCACCATATTTGCCAGATATTGCTCCCAGTGATTATCATCTTTTTTGCAGTTTGCAGAATTTTTTAAAAGGGAAAACTTTTGAGAATGAGAACAATGTAGAAAAGGCCATTTCTGAATATTTTGATTCAAAACCGAAATCATTTTACGAAGATGGGATTAAAAAGCTACCATCAAGATGGCAAGAAATTGTACAAAATAATGGTGAATACATTATAGATTGAAATAAAATTTAATTAAAATTTTTTGCTGCTTTTTTTGTAGATAAAAATACACATGAACGTATGGACTGACCTGATATTTGAAGTTGTGAAATTCTGAGGTAACATTTTTGCTATGACTTTTTTACTAATATTACTATTTTTTTTATTGTTTCGGGACAAAGAGTAGTAGTCATTTCAGTTATTCAGCTAAGATCAATAGATATTTTGATATATTTAGGAAGTTTATACAAGAGAGTTGCATAGAGAACTTGCATAAATGTCACCTCACATGACCAAACTGTCATTGCTCTGCCTCTTGTGCCATGCTGTTTGTGGAGGTGTATATAGTTTGGCTTGCATCTAAGTGTTTATCATGTATAGATAGCAAAACATGCATTTTACTTTCCAGACTCTATTATATATAACAGGGAAAAAAAAATATGGAAACATTTTTACATTTTTGGATTCAGGAACCTTGAAACATCAAGAAATGCAAAAACATTTGCAGGTTTTTTTCTGTATGTATGGATGTGTTGGGGACATGATTTTCTTCACCCAATTTAAAGCTCAAGAATTCCCGACTTTTGTCAAAAATTTCTGAAATTTTGAAGGAAGGTTTGTGGACCTATAGGCCTTGTAAGTTTAGGGGGATTGTGCTATTAAATTTTGGTAGTTAAAGGTTGAGGGAGTCGTGGGTCATGTCTCAAGTAGGGTCAGACTTAATGACAATTTTACTCATTATTAGCATTTAAAATTTTTTATAAAACTCATCCCTATTCTCAAAATGAAACTTTTTGCCATTTTATAATTAAAAATATAAAAAGTTTTTTAAATAAAATATCATAACAGATGGTACTACACGTGGTTTTAAACATTGCTGGGAAGTTACTTAACTTGTTACTTGATTTCTTTACATAGTTATTTAACTACTCTTACTAGTTAGGATGTTGATTGGTACAAAAATAAAATTGTAATGCATAATGGAGTTGATCCATACGAAGATGACTTGAATTCGTTCTTAGAGGATCATAGTTCATGACCAAAGATACAATAAGGTGATACCTTGTCTTAATAACCCAACTTTTAACTCAATCACATAAAAGCATACACAAAAGTTCCAAAAGTTTTATAGCAAATGGCTGGGCTAATCCAAAGATTTTGGTAAAGAGTTCTTCAAAACAAACTTTTCCAGCAAGAGAAACTTAAGTACATTAAAACAAACTATAACACTTGGCCATTGTATCATTGTACTGACTAAAAATGTATGTTTTATGATAGTTTTATTGATTATTGCACAGCATCACTTATAAGTGCTGTGTGGTAATTTTTTCTTTGCAATTGCCAAATTTGTTTTATTCTGTTTTAAAATTTACTTACACAGTATCTCTTCATTAGGTAAACCACTCAAAGTTTATGCTTTCCCCCATTTTATGTTTTGTTACTCTGTCATGTATAGATGACATTATAACGAAATGTAAATGTCACAAATATGGCCCCAGACAAAGTGCACATGTGCAACACATACATCCAGGACTTCAATACATCACATGCAAGTTGTCTATAATAGTCTACAATAAGATTATTATTTTCAATGTCTCATTACTGAGACATTGATATATTTGCTTTTGTGTTTCACTCATAGGAATGAATTCTGACATCTATAAACACCTCAAAGCCCGATGTTTTTAATAATAAACCAAATGATCGCTATAATGAATTGGGCTACTTTATCACTACTATTAATAATTAAATTATAAGTAATTTGGTACTAGAGGTAGGTATTAGATACCATTTCTTATTAAGTTTAATAATTATAATTAAATTAATATTTACTAAACAATTTAGAATATTCTGTAAGAAAAGAATCGACCCAGAGTGAGACTCAAACCTGCAACTCCCACTTACCTCATGGATGTGTTGTCAATTATGCTACCCAGAACTCCATCTGACCCTTTTCTTCCAGACATATTTAATTTTAGATATAACCATCCACGGTTACTTATACACCATGCCAAGTAAAGCGATAACTGGCTGAGGGCCATACTGGGTGATTATAGGCTGTGGACACAGGAGTCATCCCCAGTCAGCACCATAAGTAACTGTTAATGGTTATATCTAAAATTAAATATGTCTGGAAGCGAAGGGTCGGACAGAAGTCAAAGTAGTGTAATTGGTAATGCATCTGTACAGTAAGTGGGAGTTGTGTGTTAGAGTCTCGCTCAAGGTCAATTCTTTTCTTCCATAACATTCTAAATTATTTAGTAAATATTAATTTAATTATATTTATTAAACTTAATAAGAGATGGTGTCTAATGCCCATCTCTAGTACCAAATTACTTAGAATTTAATTATTAATAGTAGCAGTAAAGTAGCTCTATTCATTACAGTGATCATTTGGCTTATTATTAAATTCTGACATAGTTTTTCTGGAAGTAGCTATGAACAGTGGACATATGGTTTCAAATTTGTGCCCACAGTTTTATTATCTTTTTATTTTACATTAAACATTTCATTTATTTTTCAAATTGAAAATCACAAAACTTCTTTTTTATATCTGATGTATCTATACGAGAAAAATGTTTGATATAACTCTTTCTTGTATAACTATATTCTTCAAAATATGTCAGAATTTAATAATAAGCCAAACATACTTTGAGTAAACAACATTAAAATTTTATTTTTGAATTTGAAAATGCATATAATCTAAATTAAAGAAGCTTGTGTATATTATACAGATTTAAATAAATAAAACTTTCTGTATAACATCATTTCATTAATGTTACACAGTAAAAATACTAAAATAATATATAAATCCAAATACTTTTATTGAGTGTAATTTTAACATCTTATATAAAAATCTAAAATTATAGTGAATATAATTCACAAGCATAATGTCTTATTGAATTAAGTTTTTAAAATAATTTTAATGTATATAAAATTTAAATTTTATTTTGTAAAATTCTATAAACTTCAATATAATAATAATTTAAACTCTAAAATGAAAAGAATATTAAATTGAATTAAACTGAAAGAATAAAGTATTTGAAAAATATAAAAAATATATAACAACAAAATTAAAATACAATATTAAGTTTAAAAGCAGATCTGAAATCAGATAGCTTGGTTTAAGAAAATTATATATGTATGCAAACAAGTGTAAGGTAATGTATCTTTATTATATTTATATTTATCAAATTTCTTATTTCAGCAAAAATTTTTTTAGATTTAATAAAAGTGAAATTAATTTAGGTTTATCCCATATTTAAATACTGTACTTTATTTTGAACGGAATAAAATGCTTTCAACTCAAAAATGAAGAACTTTGAAAAACTTTAAAGCAAAAAAACTCTCTTTTCTTGCTATTGTATTATGTTATAAAAAGTATATTATGTATTTATGTATATATTTTAATTTTAATAAATTGCACCCGTTGGGCTGCTATTTGGAAAAATTGTAGACTTATAAATTCCCACTGTCATCCTTTTGTGTTTTCTTAATCTCAAGAACAGAGTTAGATAGATGAAATCTGAGATCAGATATGTAAACCTTAGAGGAAGGAGGCTCTGATTAACTATATATAAACTTCTGATGCAAACCAAAAGTCACATTATTTAAATTCAACACTTTTCCCTTGAAAGCAGTTAATAGATAATAAACTCAAGTCTATTGTTGAAGGAAAAGGATGATGTACAGGGGCAAGCCACTACTAATTTGAGGTGGATAGCATATATTTTAAATTAAATAAATTAAAAATATGAATTAAAAATTGCAGCTTGGCATTGTGACAATGTCACAATAAATAATTGCTTATTTAAAGTGCATTTTATTAAAATTAAAATATATACATAAGCTTATACTTTATGCAAATATAAACATAAAATGTATACTTTAAACGAATTTAGAATGCAATCTTTTTACATTTTTATATAAATTGCAGTGTTTTGGTGATAGAAACTTGCTTTTAAAAATATTTAATGTAAAGCAAATAATAATTTTGAATAAAGATGGTTTGTGCAGGGTTCCTACTCAAATTTTTATTTTGAATTCCATGACTTTCCCTGACCAATTTTGTCCAAATTCCCTAATCTCACATTTCTTACAGTATGGAATATCGACATAATAAAACAGCATTTTACTTACTATGAACATTGAGTACACTATCCCTCTTTTAACACAGTTGATATGTTCCAAAGACTGTGCCAAAAAGTATAGTATATATATCCTGTAGAAAAATGTTTGATAGGATCCACAACTTCAACGTAATGAAAAAATAAATAATTTACAAACAAAAAATGAGCTTTTTTATTTTATCATCATTTATCATTATTATTTGTATGTAAATCTAGTAAACATGAGGTAGCATAAAATCAACAAACAGTATTCTCTGATATACACAAATAGTACTGTAATGTGCTTAAAAAAGATGAACTTGACTTAGAAACATGTAATTTTAAAACCAATCTTTCAACAAAAAGGGTTAACTGTTTTTAAACATAATATAATTTTAACAAAAAGTTAAATTTAAAAGTAAAGTGTTTTTTTCCCATATAAAAAAAAATTGATCATGCTAACTAGTTGATATTCAAAACTATAACATACTACAGTATTATTACAGGTATAATCAATGTTAACAGTTTTTAAGCCCTAAATTTGCCAAAGTCAGTGATATTTGTTACCCAAATTTATGTCTATTAAACAATTATTAAACTGCAGGAAATTAACAAAAGAGAGAGAGAGAGAGAAATGCACTTGCAGTACAGTACTTTCAAGGAAAATCATAACAACAATTGTAAAATGCTAGTGCTGACCACAAGTTGACATGAGCATTTTATATCTTTTACTGTAAATGTCGGGTAACTAAAAACATTACTAAACAACATAAAAAAATTATAAATGTAGAAAACGATTAAATTATAAATTTTTACTGATCTATTTAGCTATTTTGAAGTGAACATTCTAATAAATTACCATTTCAATGTTTAAAAGTTTTCAAACAAATTTTTAATTAGCTGTTTTTTATTATAATTTAACAATTTCATCTTAAAATTGCTGAATTATTAAAAATAAAAATTAAACTCTATTACATAAAAGTAGTTTGTCCTGTTATTAATCCACAATCGTAAAATTACATGGCTTCAAACGATGAAAAAAGCCATTATTTATTTTTTGATCATTAATGAATTCTGTAGTCCATTACAAAAGCATAAATTTATACCTTAATAAATTTTATAAAATTTTAATATACTGGGAATTGGAAATTATGTTTTGTTACACAATAAAAATTATTAAAATAAAAAATTATAAATATTTGTAATTTATTGGTATTATTTATCAATTTTTGCACTTTGTTCTCACTTTTTAAAATCAAGTCATTAACACCTTACCACGAATTGAGTAAACACCTTACCTCAAATCTGTGTAAACAATAATTGTGAGGGGTTCGGTAAGGGTTACATCTAGTAGTGTCCTCTAATACTAAAAATGTTTCAATAGAAAAATGAATTCTGCTATATTTGTAATAAAGGTTGCAGCATTACTTCTTGCCGTCTGCAGATGGCTACACTTGGTCAACCATATTCTGCAAATAAAATGAACGAGGCAGCTAAGCAGACGGATTCCTTCACTTTTCCTGACTTTTTGACAATTTTCGACAAATTCTCTGACTTTCCGTGACTTTTTCTGAACATTAATGAAAATCCCTGACTTTCCAGGTGCGTAGGAACCCTGTTTGTGTCACAATTTAAAAATATAAAATAGTAAAAAATACAACTGTGTCTGGTTTATAAAAAAACTGAACTCTAATAATTTATTGTAATAATTTCAGATAAAGACAAGAATTAGTGACTAAGCCATTATAAAAATATATTGTTATTAAGAAGTATCAGTTCAAATGCATTCCAAACTGTGAAAATTCACTATAAAATAAAAAAATCTAATTTGTTTAATATTAGAAAAACTTTCTTTGATGTAGAGAAAGTTTTATTAAATGCAATAATCACTTCAAATTATTAAATACATAAACTACTAATTTTCTTAATTTCATTAAATGCTTAATTTCTACGACAATAATTATAAATACCATATAAGTAGAAAATGCCAAATATTCTAAAATTTCTGGTTTGTCTGCAGTTTTATTAACTTCCTCGTCAACTCGATCCAATGATTCTTGCATCCACAGAACAGTATGATAATGGTCCCCACTATTATATGATTGCCGACCAAGTTCAAAACAATCGCCAGCTGAAATAAAATTTAATAAGGCTTTTTATAGGCATATTCATTCTTCTCAAATTAAATAATTATATTCCACTGTTTTTTTATTTGATCTTAACTTTACATTGATTCTTTTCTTAATTGTTACCGACGACTATAATTTGATAATTCTATGAATATTAACTATTTATATTACCTTTACCCACAAGATTATATGGTAGAATATAATAAAAATAGAAACCATTTTCATTATAAAGTATAAGAGACTACAGTTGAATACTGAAGTTTTTGAATTAACATTAGTATCTTTAAAAAATGGGGTAAGTTTTATAAAATCATAATATGAATGTTAAAAAAACAATTACAAATTTTTTAAAATATCATTGTTTATTAAAAAAATAATAATAATTACCGTATTTTACGGACTATAAGGCGCTACAGACTATAAGATGCACCTTAAATTTTATAGGTATTTTTTTTTTTAAATTGCTTAAGACGCTACGGACTATAAGACGCACCTGAATTTTGGAAGCAATTTTTCGAAGAAAAAAGTGCGTCTTATAGTCCATAAAATACGGTAATTGTAATTCAAGCTTTTAATTATTACTCATAAATAACCTTTTTCTTTAAAATCTTTCAACCTAAAGACATTAAGAGGTTTTTTTATGCCCATTATAGATTCAGACAGACCCACAATGGAAGCAACAAGACGAGACATGGGCTTGACATATTTGGGTCAAATCAAAACTCAAATCAATGTCTCCCAGACTGTCAGCTGATGTCTTTACAATTGTCATAAAATTGTCTATAAATAACCATTAGAAAAATATATAAAAAATATAACATTTCTACAATAACTTATAAAAAATATTTCTAGAAGCTTTTCTTAAATGTATCATTTCATACTCCCGAGAGTAAGAATGCTGAATTATGCGGATGTCTATTTCAACTGCTCTTTTAATGAATGTAAAAAACTCCAAAAACTGGATATATATACTTAAATTAATACAAAAACAGCTTAAATCCATAAAAATAGAATGCTTATTAACAGAGCAAACATTTCCGACCATGTACAATGGCCACTTTCAGTTCTGGAATGGAATATAACAAATAGAACCTATTTATCAAAACAGGTTGCTTGAAACAGATTCAAAAAGCTTTATTTTTAAAACAGTTTTTCATTCTGTCAACTCCATAGAATGATACTACATCAAAAAATATTTTCTAGAGCTTAAAAAACAAACAAGCAAATCTATTATTCTCAATATTTCCAGCAATATTTTTGTCTTATGTCTGTCAGTTCATGGTTTGCAGTAGTGGATTAGAATTACATTTTGTAGATATTTCATAAAATTATTATTAACACGTTAACTGCCATCCGACGCGCCGGCGGTCGTACTAATTAAGGCCGTACAGAGCCATCCGACCGCCCATCGTCGCTATAACCAATGTAGGTTAAATTATCCTGGCTTCGTAAGACGTTGTTTTACATCCTAGTGGTGGCCTCTCGCGGACGTCTATGAAGTTCGTTTCTGACTGCCGGCCGTCGTATGGCCTCACGAAGTGGTCTGACAGCCGGCTGTCGTAGTTTTTTTTAAATAAAAAGCTATTTTATATCTAATAGTGTTTTTTAATAGTGAATTGTTAAAAAAAGGAAAAAATATCGAAAACTAGTTTAATTATTCTCTTTTGTTACATATAAAGTAATTAATATTAAATATTACAATTACATGGTCTTATAGTCTCCGGTTTCAGGCCATATGATGGCCAGTCATCGTTGATATATTTTTTTAATCTTCACTCTACCGACTGTTATATAATGACCCTTCTATTTATATCATAATAATATATTAAATATCAAATTTTCTCATTGTGGCCTGAAAAGATGGAAAATATCATATTATAGGTGGCAGTTAACGTGTTAAAGATATTAATTTATTACAAAATAAAAATCATTTGTGCAATTTGGTCAATGTAATCAATTTGTGCAATTAGTACTGGCTCATCAATCTGTTGTTAAAAAATAACAAAAATTAAATAAACTGTAAAAAGAGCTATTGAATAAACTGACAAATCATTTTTATTTATGACAAATAAATTAAAGAATGAAAGCTATGGAAATTAGCAAAATTTTAAGGTATATATATAAGCATATTTGTATACAAATACACCAACAACTGCCGTAAATGATCAGGCTAAATTTTGGATATATGATTATAGATTAGAAATGAATTTGGCACTAGAGTTAGGCATTAGGCGCCATCTCTTATTAAAATTAATAATTATAATATTTAATTAATTAATTTAAATTAAACTGGAAGAAAAGAATCGGCCCGAAGCGGGACTCGAACCCGTAACTCCCACTTACCGTGCGAACGCATTGCCAGTTACGCTACCTGGACCTTCGGTCTTATCTCCTCTCCCAGCATATATAAGTTTAAGATATAACAATCGACGGTTATTACACATTTCGTTTGATGTGTATATTTGTATATACAGGGTGTCTCAGTTAAACGTTTCAGAACTTCTAAGAGGGGTAGGGTGCATCCCAACGACACAAAATCATATAGCAATGTGGGGTCAGAAATGCTTTCCTGACGCGGTAGATGGCATTGCGCAAAAGTTCTGATCATTCTTGCAGGGGAATCATCATTTCGCACAAGGATGCAGAGTTAGTAGGATGGCATATTATACAAACGCAGAGTTAGCCGATATGCATTTGGTGTATGGGGCTGCAGATTGTAGTGGGCCAGCCGCACAGCACTTGTACGCAGAACGATATTTGGCCAACAGTGGATTGGACGTGGTGGTCCCGTGCGTTGGCCTGCTCGGTCACCAGACCCATCATGTCTTGATTTTTATTTCCGGGGCATATGAAAACACTGGTTTATGACATCCCCGTTGACAATGCTGAGGAGCTGGTTGCTAGAATCGCAGTAGCTGACGGAAAAATTTGAGATGAGCCTGGATTATTCCAGAATGTTCGGAATTCCATGCGCCAAAGATGTGAGGTCTGCATTGCAGTCAGTGGAAGAAACTTCAAACACTTTCTTTGACCCATGTTCCTTTTGTTTTTGTACATTTATTATTAAAACGAATATTCACTTACGGTCTTCTTCTTTATGATGTTTCTGTGTACATCACCGCTTCAGGAAAGCATTTCTGATCCTGCATTGCTATATGATTCCGAGTCGTTGAGATGCATCCTATCCCTCTTAGAAGTTCTGAAACGTTTAACTGAGACACCCTGTATATACCTTGCCGGGGTTGCAATGGCTGACTGAGTGCCTTGAGTGGATGTTTCTGGCTGTGGGCACTGATGTGTCCCCAGTCAGCACCGTAATAACCATCGATGGTTATATCTTAGACTTATATATGGTGGAAGAGGAGATCGGACCGAAGGTCCGGGTAACATAACTGGCAACGTGTCCGCACAGTAAGCGGGAGTTGCGGGTTCAAGTCCCGCTTTGGGCCAATTCTTTTCTTCCAGTTTAATCTAAATTAATTAATTAAATATTACAATTATTAATTCTAATAAGAGATGGCACCTAATGCCTAACTAGTGCCAAATTCATTTCTAATCTATAATCATATATCCAAAATTTAGCTTGATCATTTACAGCAGTTGTTGGTGTATTTGCTTAGGATATCGGGTTTTGTTTGATGTGTATATTTATATTTGTATACATTTTTGCTATGTTATTACTCCTATGGATTTAATATAGCATTATGAAATAGATGACTGAATGATTAATTCAACTGGATTTACTTTTTTTTATCTTTCTTTCATATGGAGAGCTAAGCCAAATGTCAACATCATCCTACAAAAGTTTAACAACAACCCATATGGGTTAACACTAAAATTAGACTAAATTATCAAAAAAGAAGTCCACTTCCAAGATGTAAGAATTAGGCTAACAAATACTAGGATTAAAACAATTGTATTTCACAAGCTCACATACTGCCCAATTTTTATTCTGGCCACCTCATGTGACTTGCCCTCCTATAAAATATCAGCATTTAGATTATTAGTAAAAAGAGCCTTTACACATTGTTCAAACGTAAAAGACACTAACAAAGAATTGGAACATATCAATCACAGACCAAATGCATGACTATAGCAACAAAACTTTGTTCCTACTTTAGTGGGTGGCTTCCTAACAGGCAGAACACAAGCCAGAAACAGGGACATGAACAAAAACAAGAGAAAAAATGAATCATGGTAAAGTTTTATCCCACCTTAAATATTATGTATAAACAGATAGCAAAATACACAAATCCCTCAATAACATTCAAATGTAGCCCAACCATCTTTAGATTATTGTCCAATGTTATAACAAAGTTTCAGAGGTGTATTCCATATTCTTATATGACAGAAGATTTGACAATAGCCTAACTTACTAGATTCTACTAACAGGGTCTTATCCAAAAGATTGCCAAACATAAGTACAATATCTCAAGTAATACAGCAACAACTATGCTCGCACAGTACGTGAATGAGATGAGCCTGGAGTGTCAGTAAACTGGAATGATGCAAAATTAAGAAAAGCTTTGATACAAAAAGCTTAGATCCCTGGAGTCCTTGGGAAATATATAAGAAATCATGTGATGGAAACTATATAAATGGCAAAGACACTGAAACGGTATTAACAACTTGGAAATTGCTAATGATAACCCATTGAAGAGTAGCACGAGGGCACTTTAATGTGAGAATTGGACAACTCAACTCCCAAGTGTTAAAATTTGTGGAATTTTACTGTTTCACTGTTATAAAAACTTACATGATTTTGATGTCATAGAATATTTCTGCAGACATGTATTGTTTAAAGTGCATGATGTAAAAGAACAAGTTTTTAAAAAATTCCAGAAATGAGGATCTTTGGCTTTCAAATCAAGATCTTTTGTATAAGTCTGAAGCCAGTCCCTAAACAAGGCCAAAAACATTTGCGTTTTGGACACTAAATATTTTATTGCTGGTAGAAGGTTGTCATCAATTTCAGATAATTTAGTATTGACAGTCAAACTTATCATATTGTTATAAACTACAAGATATAAAATATGTATTTATGTATCATGAAAATTTTTAAGCATCTATGCTAGACTCAAACCCTGAACCCTCAAACTGACAGACTAACATCTTCACCACTTTATTAGTCAGCAATTAGTTAACTAAAAAATTTTATAAACTTTGAATTTTCTGTTATATATTGTCATTTCTTGAAAAATACAAAGTAAATGTGTGTTATTTTCAAGACAACAATGTAATAATTTTTCAAAATGAGATTTTTAGCAAATTAGTTAAATAGTTAATAATTATTATAAACAATTAAAACAATTAAAATCTTATAATAAACAAAAAGTTTATTTCTTACCTGTAAGTTCAGGGGAAGGCTTAACTCCTTTAATAAGTCCTTTTGCAAGTGAAGATGTTTCTAATTTATAAGTATCTTGCAATCTAAGAAGAGCTGCTGCTGCACCAGTAAGATCTTCGTCGTCTGGAAACTTTAAATCTTCTCGAAAACGAGTAATATTTTCAATTAATGCTGCAAAGTAATGTGTTAGTTTTAATTACTGTAAACTTTAATTTATTCATATTTTGTTCATATTTATTCATATTTCATATAGGCATTATTATTATTAATGCATTATTAAGTCATTTATTTATAATACATAAGTTTAGTTATATATCAAAAAGAGTAGAGATCACATTCATTCTAAATTTAAAAACTTACAACTTCCGAAACTAGAATGGATCAAATCATATTTTATAAATAATATTATTAAAATATTGTTTAAAAATCACAAGTAAAATAGCACACAATAAACAATAAACTCACACAAAAAACCAAGAACAATAAATCACATATAATTACGATTTTCACAAACGTTTTCGAACATAATAGCACACAATAAATAACTGTCTGATATTCAGCTAAAGTCGATCCTAATATAACATGAAATATATAATTTTCTTCCTTATTCTAATATAAATTTTCTAATATCATAAAGTTAAACAGGTTCAAAAACAATCAAAAATGTATTTGATTCCAAAAATTATCTCACAGAAATTGAATGAAAGAATAATTCAGTTCACTTTATAACATACACACATGCACAGTATTATATATATATACAGTCAAACCTGTTTTTATGCGCTCTTTTTATGTGCGATTTTTATTTGTGCGATTTTTTTAATGCGAATTTTTAATTTGTGCGGTATAGTTGGCGACTAGTCTCGTGCGATTCGTCATGTCTTACGTTGACTTATTATAGCTAAATAAACTTATTATAGCATAAATGCACTTATTATAGTAATATTATTGCATGAATATGCAAAAAATGAAATAATTTACTTTTTAAGTCAACAAAACACCACCTGGACAAAAATATGTAAAACAGACGATAGACCGGACGATGCAGTCAAGTGCTGACATCTGTTGTCAATAAATTCTATTTCGTACGGTTTTGAGTTATTTTCTATGTGAGACTTTTTTTATGCGGTCAACAGGGACCGCATTTTACATATTTTTTAATTGTGTTGCGAAAACTATTATTTACAGCCATTCGTGAAGTTTCGTGAGATTTTTTTTATGCGTTTTTTTTTAATGCGGTCCCTATCCCCCACTTTATAACATACACACATGCACAGTATTATATATATATATATATACATAAATTAATAATTAATACTATGACTACATTATTATTAATTATAATTATAAATACAATATATTTTTACAGTACAATATCAATATCTCGATGCAAAAAGAGACAGAGAAAAATTTTCAAGTTAATGAAGTTTAGAGTTAGAGAAACTACCATATTTTAATGAGATTGTAAGCATCATAATATAAATAATATAGTTAGATTTAAATACGTTATGTTTTATTATAAATTCATGTATATATACAAACTATAACAAAACATTAACATTATTAGTGAAAAAAATCTGTTACATGAATTTCTCATCAACAATTCATTACTTCTTGCTCAACAATGTTTTCAATGTGGTTGATCATCTCAAAAGCATTTTGTTTTATGAATGATTTCTAGAAAGCTCCTTAAAAGTATGATAGGTTTTTTGGCTTTCCTATTGTGTTTATAGATTTATTTATAGAATATTTATCTTTAACAGGATTTACTTCATCTTCATTACTTGTTTCTTGCATTTGATTCTTTACTTTTGTATAATATCATCTTCAAATAAGTGTCCATAGATAGCTAAGTCAGTACCAGTATTGACAAAATCTTCTACTGATACTTTTTCATCATTCATTGCTATAATGAAATCATTCTTCTTCAATACAGTCAACAAATTCTGATAAAAATTCTGATTTATTCAAAGCATCAACAAATTGTTGACCAAAACTGCTTTTGTAAAGCAATTTGCAAACAACCAAACCTTAAAAACCTTTAATATGCAGTCTTTTTATTAAATCTTCTAATGCTTTTGGTCAGTTGATTGACCTTCTTCAAGAAAGAATCGAAAGGTTTGGTTGTTTGTAAGTGCAGTTAGAGAAGAGTGCAATTTGCAAAGGTGCTTTGCTTGAACTTCATTCAAAATTTCATTAATCATTTGCATTGCATCTAACAGGTTCACACTTCAAACTCAAATTATCCATCTTCAGTAACATGCAACATTTTTTGTACAATGAGTTTGCTGTATCATAATTTAGTTTTGAGTGATTCTCTGATTTAAAATTTGCAATCTGAAAGTTGCATTTGATGGTAAAAATTGAACTGTTATATCTTTCAAGTGGGTATCATTGAATATATATGGCACTTGTTAATAAAAAAAATAACTTTTCTATTTTTGGCAATCATGCCAGTCTAACTTTTTCAGCCAATTAGAAAAAGCTCTAACAAAGTCCATGCTTTCTTATTTGCTGCATATTATGTAGGTTATATCTTGGCATTGTGGAAACAGAAGTTTCAAATACTTTCCAATTAATAAGAATGGCAGTTTTTCATTACTTGTCATGCTTGGTCCCACCCAAAGAAAAAGTTATTTGTTGCATTTCTATCTCAATATGAATCCCTGTTGAACACCATTGTTTTGCCCAGCAGACATTTAAAAAATAAGCCTATTTCATCTATGTTAAAACATTATCTAGGCTTAAGGTGCCAACTATCCCGCCTTGTGCAGGAATGTCATGCATTTTCGAATGAAACCCACATGTGAAGACACATGACAATCCAGAAAAATATTTTTAAATGATACTATTAAAGAAATTTATAAAAACATATTTATTGGAAACATGTAAATGTAGTGTGGATCACGAACATGTGATAGATTGACAAACAAAGTTATCTTACATTAATCACTGTTATGTAAGGATTCATACTGATACTTGTATACAGAATTGGACTTGCTTTCAAGAAGCTTTCTCCACTGCCAGATGTTTTCAGCTTTCCAGTGAAAAAAATTTTTTTTAAATTTTGATAAATAACCTGAGATTTGACAATAAAATCAAAAAGACACTTTTCATGAATGGGTAAAAATGTAAAAATTCAAGGTAAAAGCCTTGAATTTACAATATAGCGTTAATATGGATGATCTGTACAACGAGATAGCTATAGTTAAATAAAAAGTAACAAGTGTAATGATGGGAAATTTACATGTTCCAGAAAAATGAGTAAAAATTTAGAATTGTAAACCAGTGCTAAACTTAGTTAAATTATTGTCATTTTGCCCAAGTATTCCAGCTACTAATGTTTTTGTAGAAAGAGTTTTCTTTCTCTTTTATGAATATATTTTGAATGAAAAACTGAAATAGATGTTCTGTGAAATTAATAAATAGTGAATTGAAAATTAAGTTAAATTCAAAGGAATCCTGTCAACAGATGTACACAACAGTGCTAAAAGATAAAGAGCTGCTTTCTGAAGCATGATCTGAAAGTAAATATTTATTTCTTAAACATGAAGAAATAAACTGATTCATAAGAAAGTCCTGCATTTTCATTGAAAATCCCCCAATTTTTACTAGCATGTGCCCCAAAAAGATTTTCTCCACTTGGCAACCCTATCTAGGCTTTACTTCTGTACAATTTCTAATAAACTTTTCAACCACTTTATATAAATATTACATAAATTTTATAAAAAATACAAAATTTTATTAAAAATTATTTCTTGCTGCCTCTTCTTAAATTTATCTAGTCCTTTGAATCTGGTATATCCCAACTATTGAAACATCACCAAATAATTGCCTTAAATAATCAGGCTATAACTCCACTAATTTAATGATTAATTTGCTACTAGAGATAGATGTTAGGTGCCATCTCTTAACTAAATTAATAATTATAATTTTAATAATTTAATAAATAATTCAGAATCATCTGCAAAAAAAAACTGACCTAGGGCAAAGCACGAACCCACAACCTCTGCTTGCTGTGCAATGCACTTGCCAGTTGTGCCACCACAGCCCAAGCTAGCCTTCACTTCCAGATGTATTTAAATTTCGATATAATCTAACGCAATTAAGCATGGCGCTAGCTGCGGATGACTCCTACGCCTACGGCCTAAGTATAACTCCACAATAGCACTCAGCCAGCTATACTTAAATCCCAACTATTGTCCAAATTGTTCCGCTTTCTTATTTTTACACTGTACAAACCATTTCAGCAAGCACTTAAAAGTGTGTTTCAACATGTAAAGGATGTAATTTAGTGCATTTCACATTTTCAGCTATATTCTTTACATAATGCAACAAGTTCTTTATTATATTCAAAAGACAGAGAACCTGAAGATAGTCTAAATTAAACTGAAAGTATTTATTTGTAGTAAAACTGTTACTGATAATAAGATGTTTGGTATTAGTAACTCAAACCAGTAGATTACTTATACAGTATAAAATATTACTTATTATTTCTTTTTAGTTTTAACAATGTAAACTAAAAATTCTTACATGTTTTCAAATATATAATTAAAATATTTTATGTAATTAAAAAATGATAAACATGAGAGATTTTTCAATTATTTTATATAAAATAAGTTGTATACGTTTCACAAAACCCTTTCACTCTTTCTCTAGCAGAAACTGCTAGAGAAAGAGTGAAAGGTTTTTGTGAAACATATTTAAAGAAGCTCTAGCTTTCCGTGCATGGATTTAAATAAGTTGTAAATGAAATAATAATAAAATAGTAAACAAGCATAAGTATATTATACTTCATGTATCTAGTATTACAATCTACTATTTACTTATCATTTCAAATTAATTTAAATACAAATGTAAATAATAAACTAAAAATAAAAATTTTCATTTAGCAACACATACCTCTACCTTCACTACTCAATAAAAGATTTTCTGTAGCTTTCCAATCTGCAGTAAGCCTTTTAACTAATAAATAAGCATTAACAGGATTTGCTAGAAATGTCTGTATATTTTGACTTGCTGTATTATATAATTTTCCATATTCTTCTCTAATACTGAAAATATTTTTTGATAATATTTAATATTTAGTAAAATTACATAAAATTTTAAATTAAATTAATTTAAATTAATATTTTTAAATTTTATAGAATTAATTCTGTTAAATAATTAATCCATATTTTAAATTTATTCCAAAAGATTCTAACAGATCACAACAGTAAAGACTTATTAAAATAAAATAATATAAATAAAATGAAAATTTATACAAATAGAATAAAAACCAATTTCGGTATAAAAATATTAAAAAAAGAATTGTAAAACTTTATATGCTCAAACATGATGCCAAATATATTGTAAGAAAGGAGTAGTACTGTCTTTCGTCATTAGATCTGTTTGTTTAATAAATTAAATACATGAATTAATAGGTTAAAAAACATTCTTATGTAAAGTTTCATGTATCTAAATGTCTTTTACCGATGCACATATCATCCACAACAAAGTAGTTACACTACTTTGTTGTAGATGATACGTGCACCGGTAAAAGGCATTTAGATACGCGAAACTTTACTGTTCTCTGGTGTAGATATTCTACCATCTTTCGAACATTCTTATGTTTGCTTAATTTAAAGAGATTTTAAAATCAATATTCAAATTTTATATATTTATTTTTTGCTTAAGGAAAACATTTTGAAATGTCGAAAATACTTGCATATATTTAATTCATCAAACAAATAAATCTAATGGTGAAAGATAGTATTATTTCTTTCTTATAAAAGCAGAATGCATTAATGGTCAGCGATTGTAAGAAATTTTGATTAAAGTTATAAGTAACATTCAAATTTTGTCAAAACTGAAAAGCATTCACTATCAAATACTAAGACATACAAATTCACATAGTAACCATAATAAATTATATGACTAAATAAAATTTATGCATTAAATTTGCATTTAAGGTTAATTTTTATAGAATTTTATTCTATAATTAATTTTCCCAAAATACTTAAAAAGATTATAACAATATCATAAGAAAAGCTATATTAGTCTTATTTTTACTCTTACACTTAAAAAAAATTAAAATATTATACACTAATCCATCTAATTTTAATTAATTATCATTTATAAACAATTTCAAAATAAATGAGAACGATGATACTGTTGTAAATAAATAATAGCTATAGATTTCAGTTACTGTATTCATATTCTATAATTGTATATTCGAGATTTAACTATGTTTCATTCTATAACATTACAAGGATAAGTAACTTTTTAATGGAAGTTACAAAACAATTCTTATAGGTAAAAACAATTAAATAAATTAAAATTTAAAATTTTTAATAATGATTTTTATATAAAATTTAGTAATTCAAATACAAGACAAGGCTTATTAATGTATTATTTAACAATTACTATTTTTCATCTCTGAAAATTTGGTTTCACTTCTTCATAAATTTATTATAATTAAAAGATCAAATATATTTAAGAGCAATCAAATTTGTTTGAAAAAGTAAATGTTTGTTTGTTTTGCTTCTTTATCTATATTAAAATCGTGTAAAACTTCATTTTATATGATTTTAGCATATTTATGAAAGTTTTAAGTTTTATTTAGCAAATATTTTAAATTGAAATTGCTTAGAAATAATAATTAACTGTTTCAAGTTTAAAATTAAAATGAAACTGAAAATAATTATCAGAAGAGTAAAAAACTTCTTTAATGTCTTTAATTTCTTTCATACACAAATTAGTTTTTTAAAAATAAATTATCTTAAATACAAGAGCAGATTTAGGGGATGTGCAGAGTGCATCTTCTTCTGGGTTCCCAAGTAATAGTGTACCTCAAGAATTAAAAACTTTTGTAAGGTGTATTGTTTCCTTTCTGCATCCCATCTAAAGCAAGGTTTCTTCCAAAAAGTCTGAGAAGGTATTATTCCTCAGAGATCAGAAAATACTTCCTCGTCTAAAGTGGGTGCATTATCCTATTGATAAAAAGGGCAATTTCCTGGGGACCTATTAACAGAGATCCCAAACTGATCTTTTATAAAAACATATATCCTCCAAAAACTTTCCCCAAAGAAAAATGCCTGAACTCAATACTGTATGTGGTGTCCTCTAATTCAAATTCAGCTGAACCCCATGAAGCTATAATGTGCCACTCACTGTTCATCTAACCTCATATAAAACATCTTTAATAAAAAAAAACAAAGAATTATTGTTTCATCAATGTGTCAGAATTATTGTTTTTGTGTATATGTGTATATGTAAATTTACCAACCAATTGCATTTATTACCCCTTACATAAGAAAATACCCTCAGAGAATGTCTTCTGAAAGAATCATTGCTATAAAGATTTCTGGATCTGCATTTGTTTTATATATATATATATATATATATACATATACATATATATATATGTATATGTATATATGTATATATATGTATATATACATATATATATATATATATATATATATATATATATATACACTAAAAATTTGTAATATATATGCTACAAATTTTCAGTTTAGAAAGTATCTTGAAAGTATATTGGAAATTAAAAAATAAAAGAAAACAAAGAAACTAAGTTTGATGATGATGATTATTAATTTTCTATTAATCTATTGAGATATAATAATAACTATTACTTTATAATTACTTCTGCACAAGATGATATTATGGAAAGACAAAATAAGCATAATATATTGACCCTAGAAACAGTGATACACGCAGAGGAGGCCAAAGGGCCTTGCACCCTCCAAAAAGAAGGAAAAACACTAGAAAATGTTCAAAAACCTTTCCCTAATTAAAATTCATTTTTTTTAATTATATTGTGTTGTGTCTTTTATTTCTATTCTAATTATGAATCATATAAGATCATATAAGGTGGGAATTTTATTGAATTTGCATTAAAAATTTTTTCTGTTCAATTTGGCTCCCTCTAACAAGTAAGATTAAATTCTGAGTGTGCACTACCTAAAAATACTGTATATATACTCATCAATCGCACACCGCGCTGAATATTTTGTGTGAGTTTATTGTTTATACTGTATATAAATATGAATGCAGATTTTGTGAAATTAGAAAATAAATTTTGAACTTTTTTATTCTCATTTGAAATATTTTAAAAATATTTGTTTTTGGTACAATTATACTATAGATATAAATTCTTTATAGAAAGTAATTAAAACTTTTGATTTCAAATTGTTATGTTACTATGAATACAGTACTTGGTAGATTAGAATAGCATATTATACTAAATTACATATACAATTATTTTTAAATTTTTAATTTTTAGTGAATAAAACTAAATGTTTAAAATTATTTAAAATGAAATGTTGAAGTTTAATTACGTAATCAAAAACACTGAGTTTCAAAGAAATCTTTCAAAGCAGTTTTAGTGATATAAATGCAAAATGTCATTATCTCAATGATGATACTACTACTTAAACTGGTTTATTCATGATTTAAAAGTAAAGGGAAAAAACCAGAATAATTTAAACACACATGCTATAATTAAATTCATTAGTGATGCATTCTTATAATACTTTTTCTTAAAATTTTAAAACAAACAATTATTACATCAGTTACCAAAATAGTGATAAATTTATTCAGAACAACATTAAAAGGAAAACTTCATAAATATACATAACATTTTTAGAAAACAGCACATTATAAAAACTATAAATATATTTTGAAGGTAATAAAACTGTTTTAAAATGCACAACTTTTTTTTAAATTAATTATTATAAAATATGATAATTTTATTATAATTAATTCTTTAAATTTATATTTTTGAATAAAACTTTAATCTGTTAATAATACTTTTTACATTTAGAATGTAACAACAAAAAGTATTTTTGTTATGTTACTGACTTACTTGCGAACTTTTTGAAGTCTATTCTCTTCGGTTTCCAAATATTTTTCTAGAGTTTTAACAATTTCACCTTCTGTGTATAGCAACCTTTCCAATTCTACAACAGCAGTAAACATTTCTCCTCTTGATTGCATAAAAATCACCATAAATAAAAAGGAGATAACCAATCTCCATGAAAGAGCCATAATAATATTTTTGATCTGCAACCTGCAATATTAAGTTTAAAATATTCAACTATTATAACACTAAAGTTTTAAATTAAATCATAATATTTATACTGATTCTAATAAAAATATCACTTGATTTACAGTGGAACCCCATTTATCTGGCTCAAACGAGACCGGGTTCGAAAATCCAGACTGGAAAAGTCATTAACGACATAAATAACACAGTTTATAAACTTTATTTTATATATTTATAGTCATCTCCAACATAACAACCATTTTCTTTTCTTTAGTCATTTTCACAGTGTTTACTTTATTTCACAAATGTTTAAAGAAGAGCGAAACTCAAGAAACAATAGGAGTAAAACAACAGCTAAAATCTTAAAAGATTACTTAATATTTTGTTGAAGCTTTTCTAAACTCAAAGAACACTCCCTTGGAATGCATAACAATGAACATCATATGCCGATACATAGGAAACAAGTCTATCCTTGTTACGCTCGGGCAAGAATGTAATTAGGAGTTCTTTAATTTTTTGCATTTATAGGTTTGTCGTATGTCTTTCCGAGACAGGGATTGTGTTTTATAATCTGGATAAACGGGAAATCCAGATTAACAGCATCCGAATAAATGGGGGTTCCACTGTAATTTGAAATGGCACAACTGGAATCATTTCAATTGAAATGATCTGAATTGAGATAATTGAAATATTGTCAACTGATATCATTTAATATGATTTGTTCTGAATGGATATTTAGGATTATGAAATGTCAGCATGAACATTTCCTGTCAATTGATATTTAAATTATTATTAAATGAAATAAATTGATATATTAGTATAAACATTTCAAAGTTTTACAGAGAAATACACACACACACACACACACACACATATATATATATATATATATATTTATTTATTTATTTATTTTAAAAAAATTAGGTAAAAGTGTTAAATATGAGCTCTTTTATGGACACATAATACTAAAAATATTATATACTTTTGAGAATCCAATGGTCAAATATTAAAATATTTTTGTAAACAGAATAATGGACAATCTTCTTTGAAACACAAATATTTTATTTATTAATCAAGTTGAATAAATTGGCTTATGTTAAACTGAATACAAATCAAATCGGAGAAAACAGAATGGCAATCACTATCAAAAAGAGTTGGAACAGAATGGTATCCTTCCTATTCTTTCCATTCAAACAGTTCTTTTTATAAATAACCTCAACTAGACATAAATACCAATCAACCAGCAAAAATATTTTAATAAATATTCAGCAGCACAATGAAAATTTCTAGAAAAATACTGATTTAAATGTATGGCTAAATGTTTTTCAATGTAAACATTTTTTTACACTCTATAAAAACAATTAGATATAACAATACTTTATAAATTATATATATTTTGTATTATTCTACAAAAGAAAAAACTTATTTAAACTGAATTATTTAAATATAAATAAAGCTATATCAATAATTAGCCAATATACTTTAACACGAGAACAGTTTAAACAGACATTGTACTATAACTTAACTTAAAAGCAATATATCTTTGAATAATAAACAAAATTCTCATTTTATTAATTATATACTATTTTATAATAATATGAACTGTTTCATTTAAAAGGTAAAAAATTGCTATTTTATTTATAAACAGTAGTAAGTTAACCACTCAAAAAATAAATCGTCTTATAAAATATAAATTAGAATATAAAATATGAAACTTACGAAGTGAAGATCATGTTTAATAGCTATATCCAGTCTAAACAGAATGAATTTTGGATTTTGTTTGTATGTTAGTGCACTACACTTCGAAACAATAAAATTCTGTATTTTTTTAAATTCTTAAAATTTTTTATGCACCACTTAAGATATCGTGAAACAACACGAGGAAAATAGAAATAGGTCAAACATACTGAAGTAATGATGGATGAAACCTTTTATTGTATAGTTCGTCTTTGGATTTAGGATAGAGGAAATTATATTTAGAAGAAATTAGATTAAATATACAAAAAATTATATACAATGAAAGATTGGGGAGGTGTCACGAAATAAAGAAATTAGAAATGATACCTCATGGTAATTACTATTGACACTGGTATTAATTTTTAATTGTTAATTTATTCAAATTTGAAAATTTTTTTAAGAAACAAGTTTTTAAGCTTTGAGAATTAAAAACAGAAAAATTTACTACAACTAACAACAGAGAAGTTACATTAGACATCACAGTAATATTACTATAACATAACTTTTTGCAGGAAGCATTCAACTGTATACAATTTAAAAATTTTACTGATTTCAATATATCAGTATATCAAATATATCTATTATAATATCAAATTGAATAATAGTAATTATTATTGAAATTTTTATTTGTATTAAATACCATTTACAAAATGAGTTAATGTTACCTATGGTAGCGAACATGGTGGCTCGTCTCTGAAACAGTGGGGATGCACGTTCTAACCTAACCTAACCTAACCTAACCTATTCTAATAAATTACCATAATTATTGCCAACCAAATTATTAGAATAGGGTAATTTATTAGAATAGGTTAGGTTAGGTTAGGTTAGAACGTGCGTCCCCACTGTTTCAGAGACGAGCTGCCATGTTCGCTACCATAGGTAACATTAACCACAAAATGATATATCTAATCTAAAATTTAATTCTTATCAGAACAATAGAGAAATAAGTAAATACTTTAATTTTTACTTAGATAAATCAGACGTTTGACAATAAAACAAAATAAGAAAATAAAAAATTTTACTAAACCTCTTATGTTTAATGAAGTTTAATAAGTTATAAATTTTCTGCTTTCTTACATTAATTCACAGCACAGTTACAGGAAATTTAAATTTATAAATTAATATATTTTTTGTTTTGTAATTAATTTAATATTTTTCAACACGTATTTTCATAAATTTTAATTATAATTTAAAACTCATTATAAACACATTGGAATTGTATACTATATTATATATTCAATATTAAAATATTTAATACTACAGAAATTCACACTTTACATTACATAATTAAATTAACTGGGTAATCTGATACAAAATAATTCCAAACAATTAAAATAGCATTGTTCAAAACTAACTAAAAAGCAATTTTAAAAGCATTTCATCTTCTATATAACAATGCTGATAACTGTAAATCTTGTTTGGATTTTTTTGTCTCAAATGCTTAATTCAAATAACTTCTGATATTTTACATTCTTACTATCTTGTTATTTGTAAAATATGAAAATATACTTTCTTTAAATCAAAATCTAACTGTGCATATTCATTCTACAAACTCTGCATATACATAAACATTATTGAACACTTCATTATATATTATCATGTACTGTATATAGTGATGCTTTTAATCTCTCAAAGTAATTAATTGTCTAAAATTATTTTAACATAAAATGTAGAAATATATAATGTAAATCTTGAATTTGTCTTTTAATTATCAAATTTATTAGTCATTAAGAAGTAAACTAGTTCATATACACATCCTCAAATAACATCACTAAAAAACTGGCTTTATAATACTTAAGTATCCAACTGACCTAATGACTGTAATTCACATTGTCCTAAATATAAAGTGAAGCTTATGCCTCATTGATGATCTGTTACAGTTTAATTTTAGTAGCTTGTTTGTTTCATATATTTTAAGCTGTATATATCTATATTTAAATTTTATAAATAAAGTTTATTATTAGGAAATTTTTCATAAAATACAATTGTATAATATGAAATTAATAATAAAAAGTATTTTATCATCACTGATTTTAGTTTAAAAAATTATAAATTAAATATATTATAAAAATTATACCTTTAACAATTTGTATTATAATGATTGTATCAAATACAAAATAATAATAAAGCAACTGTCATATCTAATGATAAATAAGTGAAATTATCAGTTTAATTATAACAACTAAACATAAAAATATAAAAAAAAAGGAAATTCAAAAAGTTTTAATCAATATTATATCAGCATAATTCTATTTTGATTAAAAGGAATTATACTTGGTCAGTTAAATAATAAAAAAATGAATGAGGTTACATATTAATCTAAATTCTAATATAGCTGGAAAAAGTTTGATCAAATGTGATTAGACAGCTGACACAAGGAGAAAAACTCACATAAAAGGCATTAAGGTATATTTTATTTTCCTGCAAATGCTTTCGACGCAGTTATGAACGTCGTCGTCGGGCAGAAAAGGAATCAAACAGTTGTTCGAATGGATTTTAAATTTATTTAAAATCCGTTCGAACAACTTGCATGAAAATAAAATATTCCTTAATGCCTTTTATGTCAGTTTTTCTCCTTGTGTCGGTACAATTGTCGGCGTGATGTCCACCGTATGTGTTTGTGATTAGACAGCATAACTGCAACACATTTAATGGTACATGATAATCATAAATTAAAACTTTGTTCAGTTATTTATCACCAGATTATTTTAAACTAGTTATTAAATTATATCATTTAATCATTAAATCTTTTAATGTGTAACAAAATACTTACTTATTATTTTAAAATTTATTTACTTAAATTCAATTGAAATAATCTGTTTCACGATGCTTTTTCGGTTCAAGCAAGCAATTCACTTAAATGTTATTTACTTACAATTTAAATAAAAATATAAAACATACTAAATCAGGATATTATTTCAGACTGTATGATAGTAAAACCTTTAAAAATTTCAAAAAATATTATTATTATTTTAGACAGAGAGTTATTATAACAGGAGATAAGGATCAATTGCTTTAACAAAAAAAAACAATGGATTATATCATTAACAAAAGATTTTGAATTTGTAAAGGTCATCTGATCAGAATATAAATAAAGTTTATTTCCTGAATAAAAGAATTCGCAACAATACCACATAAATCCACAATAATGAGGAAACTCAGAATTATATAATTTTATAAAAAAAAAACTTTGTTAAATAAACTTTTGAAGGAATGCCATCATTTTACATAACAATAGAGCTTTATCTGGATTAAACTGGACCAGAAATCGTTATCAAAAATCCATATAGATTGAAAAATTTGTATACTGCTATAGAAATAAATGTTTTGTAATTATAAAATAATTATAAAACATATATACTATATAGCATTCAGGAATATATTAAAAGTATATTAACAATTACTGATAATATTTAGTGCATAAATTACCATTTAATAAAAATAAACTCAGATGCAAAATATTCTTTGCTTAATACCATGATATTTAAGAGACATTTCAACATCAATTAATTAATCTAGCATTTCAACATTATAATGTTATATTTTTTTTACTCTCTTTGTCTTGTGGGCACTAAGAGGGCCCTTTAATTATGCCCATTACGAGTCTGCCAGGCCCACAATGGGAGAGGTTAACTGGGGGAAAACAGGCCTAACATATCCAAGACAGGCTATTCACAAGAAATTCCCAGGGCTATTTGCCCAAATGCAATTCTAAGGTCCTAGAGTGGTAGGCTGAAGCTGTAACTATATTGACATTCAGGGCTACCACATGATAATGATTAAAAGTTTTGTAAGTTTTTAAGGTAAAATATAAATTTTAATTAATAAAAATACCAATAACATATTTTAACAATTACAGTCAAACCTGTTTTTATGCGGTCTTTTTTTGTGCGATTTTTTTATGTGAATTTTTATTTGTGCGGTTTTTTTTGTGCGATTTTTTATTTGTGCGGTATAGTTGGCGACTAGTCTCGTGCGATTCGTCATGTCTCACGTTGACTTATTATAGCTAAATAAACTTATTATAGCATAAATGAACTTATTATAGTAATATTATTGCATGAATATGCGAAAAATGAAATAATTTATTTTTTAAGTCAAAAAAACAGCACCTGGACAAAAATATGTAAAACAGACGATAGACGAGACGATGCAGTCAAGTGCTGACATCTGTTGTCAATAAATTCTATTTCGTACGGTTTTGAGTTATTTTCTATGTGAGACTTTTTTTATGCGTCCCTATTGACCGCATAAAAAAATATTTTTTTAATTCTGTTGCGAAAACTATTTTTTATAGCCACTCGTAAAGTCTCGTGCGATTTTTTTATGCGTTTTTTTTATGCAGTTCCTATCCACCGCATAAAAACAGGTTTGACTGTATTAAAATAATATAAAAAGAAATTAGACAAAACATGATAGCATGGACAATGCATATGATATAAGAGAAAATGATGAAATAATTCTTGTTATAGCATTTATTCTTTTGTTTTATTTTTTATTTTATTTTTTCTGTAAAGTTTGCTGGTGATGTCAGGATAGAAACAGTTCTTGAAAATACAGTAGTCTCTTTCTAATCCAACATATATCAGACCAGTGGGTGTCAGATTACAGCAATTGTTGGATTACTGGATTTTGTATGCACATACGTACTGTACAGTAAAAAAAAAAACACACTTGGTTCACAGGTTAATTTATCATATTAAATCAGGATTGTGATGTTTTGCAAATTGCATGGGTAACAAAGAACTAGTGACAGACAGTATACATGTACTGTACATCAGTCTCTCTCTTTTGTATATATCAACAACTGGTAACAAAAATTTCATGCACCTGCAGTGTTAGATTATTGGACCTGTCAAATGGGTGAGTGATGGACTGTAGAGAGTCTACTGTATTTAAAAAATAAAAAAATTTGATGATTTAAGTAATGGATATTATTTTCACGTACATTAACACCTTACTCTTGCCGAGAAAAAATATATTTATTTGCAACAAACAAACAAACGTTTTCAGCCTGCTTCACAGGCCATCTTCAGGCTTGGAATACATTTGAAATTAAAATTCCATCCATGGAATACAAAAATTCAAATTCAAAATTAAATAAGGTACAATCAAAATAAAATATTGAATAACTAACATAAAGCAAAAAATAACAAAAAATATATAAAAATGTAACAAATGAATACGTAAGCATTAATAAATGCAAATTTCTAAGACATACAATAAAACCACTATATTGATTGGTTAGAGCCCTTATTAAACTTCTTAACCATAAACTTCCATGCAGAGGGAAGACTTTCTGCGTCCCTCGCATTAAGACAGCCTTCTTGTAATCTACTTCTAAAAATCTGCAACTTTTCCGCTGTCAAGGCTAATGATGGAGACGATAAAGGATTTATGATGGCCGCCTCATTCCATTTGACCGTAGCTCCTGGCGCTTGCGCCATTTGGGACAAAACTGTTGCATTAGACCCCTTTCTGATATTATAACTATGCTCCTTGATTCTAATTCCTAAACTTCTAGTGGTTACTCCGATGTAATCTTTTTTAACGCCCAATTGCATGTTTTCATACGGAATTTTATAAACTCCTGCTTTCTCTTCTGCCTTTATAACATCTTTATCATTCCTGAGGATTTTGTATAAATTAGGGGCCCTTTTTATAAGCATCCTCGAACTTTTTCTGTGTGCTATTTCTTTCATGACTGTATTCATACTTTCATTATATGTAAACTTTACAAATTTATTGGGAGCATTCTTAAAACATCCTTTCTTGATGTTGTGTTCATATTTCTTAATTATTCCTAGAATTGTACTTTTTTGGTAACCTAGGGTCCTGGCTACATTTATTATTCTATTTATTTCTTTCGTCCTGTCTTGTACTCTTTCGCAATACAAAAAGGCTCTTCTTATTAAAGCCCTGAAAGCTGCAATTTTATATTTATACGGATCCTTGGATTGGGAGGGAATATACAATGGGCTGTGGGATGGTTTAATAAAAACACTAGTGGACAAGTGGCCTTTTTTGAATGTGATATCGATGTCGAGAAAATGCAGATTCAAGGAACTTTTCTGCTCCAATCTTAAAGTAAGGCCATCATTGTTATCATTGATCTTATCTAAAAAATCCTTAATTCTGCTGTTACTTCTCCATAATATAAGTAGGTCATCAACGTATCTGCTGAAATACACGATATCATCCTTAAAACCATGAAAAATTCTTCTTTCCAGCCTCCTAACTACCAATTCGCATAGGATCCCTGAGAGTGGACTTCCCATAGGGACCCCTCTTCTCTGTCTGTAGACCTGTCCATTAAACACGAAACAAGACTCCCGGCAGACCAAACTAGTTAAACTCTCTACCTCTTCCGTATAACTAAGCAATTCCGAGTTATTGCTGTATAAGAAATCCAATAGTGCCTCCTCGCACGATTCTATCCTTACTGACGGATACATGCTCTCATAGTCGAAAACCGTTGCAACCTCATCCTCCATTAATGCTATACTTTGCAGATCCTTAACCACCTTCATAGGATCACGGGCAACAAGAGTATCCGTGTCTAGTTGCAAGGATAAGTGATTCATGCAAGGTTCCTCTTTGTGTTAGAAAAGAAATTGCATGAATACTTATCCTTGCAACTAGACACGGATACTCTTGTTGCCCGTGATCCTATGAAGGTGGTTAAGGATCTGCAAAGTATAGCATTAATGGAGGATGAGGTTGCAACGGTTTTCGACTATGAGAGCATGTATCCGTCAGTAAGGATAGAATCATGCGAGGAGGCACTATTGGATTTCTTATACAGCAATAACTCGGAATTGCTTAGTTATACGGAAGAGGTAGAGAGTTTAACTAGTTTGGTCTGCCGGGAGTCTTGTTTCGTGTTTAATGGACAGGTCTACAGACAGAGAAGAGGGGTCCCTATGGGAAGTCCACTCTCAGGGATCCTATGCGAATTGGTAGTTAGGAGGCTGGAAAGAAGAATTTTTCATGGTTTTAAGGATGATATCGTGTATTTCAGCAGATACGTTGATGACCTACTTATATTATGGAGAAGTAACAGCAGAATTAAGGATTTTTTAGATAAGATCAATGATAACAATGATGGCCTTACTTTAAGATTGGAGCAGAAAAGTTCCTTGAATCTGCATTTTCTCGACATCGATATCACATTCAAAAAAGGCCACTTGTCCACTAGTGTTTTTATTAAACCATCCCACAGCCCATTGTATATTCCCTCCCAATCCAAGGATCCGTATAAATATAAAATTGCAGCTTTCAGGGCTTTAATAAGAAGAGCCTTTTTGTATTGCGAAAGAGTACAAGACAGGACGAAAGAAATAAATAGAATAATAAATGTAGCCAGGACCCTAGGTTACCAAAAAAGTACAATTCTAGGAATAATTAAGAAATATGAACACAACATCAAGAAAGGATGTTTTAAGAATGCTCCCAATAAATTTGTAAAGTTTACATATAATGAAAGTATGAATACAGTCATGAAAGAAATAGCACACAGAAAAAGTTCGAAGATGCTTATAAAAAGGGCCCCTAATTTATACAAAATCCTCAGGAATGATAAAGATGTTATAAAGGCAGAAGAGAAAGCAGGAGTTTATAAAATTCCGTATGAAAACATGCAATTGGGCGTTAAAAAAGATTACATCGGAGTAACCACTAGAAGTTTAGGAATTAGAATCAAGGAGCATAGTTATAATATCAGAAAGGGGTCTAATGCAACAGTTTTGTCCCAAATGGCGCAAGCGCCAGGAGCTACGGTCAAATGGAATGAGGCGGCCATCATAAATCCTTTATCGTCTCCATCATTAGCCTTGACAGCGGAAAAGTTGCAGATTTTTAGAAGTAGATTACAAGAAGGCTGTCTTAATGCGAGGGACGCAGAAAGTCTTCCCTCTGCATGGAAGTTTATGGTTAAGAAGTTTAATAAGGGCTCTAACCAATCAATATAGTGGTTTTATTGTATGTCTTAGAAATTTGCATTTATTAATGCTTACGTATTCATTTGTTACATTTTTATATATTTTTTGTTATTTTTTGCTTTATGTTAGTTATTCAATATTTTATTTTGATTGTACCTTATTTAATTTTGAATTTGAATTTTTGTATTCCATGGATGGAATTTTAATTTCAAATGTATTCCAAGCCTGAAGATGGCCTGTGAAGCAGGCTGAAAACGTTTGTTTGTTTGTTGCAAATAAATATATTTTTTCTCGGCAAGAGTAAGGTGTTAAGTACGTATATCTATAATGATTTGCTGAGTGCTTTATAATATTAATGGATATTATTTTCACAGTTCATTATAAAAATTTGAAAAAAAGATAAAAAAAGAAATTGGAAGGAACATGTCTAAGAGAAACATAGTTGATAAAGTTTTAAATGACAAAACGATAAAAAAAAAACATTGAAGAGGAAAAAAAAAATTTCAGAAGTTTTTTATATGGAAAAGAATATTTGTTCAGAGGGAAAAGAGAGAGAGAAAACATGGAAGTAGGTCAAAAACATTTTGGTTGATTAAATATGTGGCTAGAGTTATACAATGCTTCTTTCTTTTGAAAGAGAGTTGGAGAATTCTATAAAAGGAAGCTGTAAGCATAATCTCAGACCTTCTGGTATAGATACAATACTATAGAATATATAGATGATGATTTCCATAATAGAAAACATATTAACATTGTTTAATATTGTTATATTTAATTTAGACTAACTAGCAATAAAAACTAATTTGGTTTTCTTTTAGCATGTTATTTATTCACTAAATTTTATTCATAAAAACAGAAATGTCTTCAACCTATTTCAGATTTCAGAATAACTCAATTAATCTCAGAATGTAATCGGAAATACCGATTACATTCTGAGATTAATTTCACACAAGTTTCACAAACTTTAAAAATAATGTTTTTATGGAGGTATAATAGCACAAAATATATATACAGTGGGTGATCGGTTAACAAACATAATCTGTTCCAAGACGATGTTCGTTAACTGATAATCGATTTACCATAGATTTTTATGGGAATTTGATTAATTTGTTCTGGAGACCCCAAAAAATAAATAAAATATTGTATACTTTCTTACTATGTTTATTTATATGTAATAATAAAAAAACATATATACACAGTCTTGCATTTTTATCTGTCATGTTTTTCTTCCGTTTGTGGGGCGTTAAACAATCTGTCCAATGTTGATAACTTTTCTTTCTTCTTCGGGATTTTCAGGATTTTCGGAAGTAATTAATAGCAAATATAAACATCTACTGAAACCCAATGCTTAGCAAATAAACACCCACAATTGCCATAAATAATCGGGCTATAATTTGAAAATATTAATTATGAATTACAATTTATTTGTAATTCTTAATTAATATTTCCAAATTATAGCCCGATTATTTACAACAATTGTGGGTGTCTATTTGTAATCAATAGCATTGTTGTTGTAGAGATCCCCAAGCCTATTAACGTCACCTGGCTTGGATGACATTCTAAGACTGTTGTTCTGATATACTCACACTTCTTCAAAATATCTTTAATAGCAGATGTCAGCATTGGTCTTCTTTCATCTTCCTTTTTTTTTCAGAAGAAAACACATCTCGGCGAGTTTCTTGGAGTTCTTCTGCTGTCAGATCATTTTCAGGTTCATTATGAACTCTTCAATGTTCTTTGCTTCTCAGATGTGATTTTTGTTACTTCTTTAGCTGCTTGACTCTTCTTGGTTATATCTTTCTTAGCTCAGATTGTGCCTACTATAGACCTGTTTGAGCCATACTGCCTAGCAACATCAGACATCTGCCCACTCTCTGCCTTGGCTATTATCTCTTGCTTGGTTTCTAAGGTGAGCATGGTTCTTCACACTCCAATTTTTTAGGCTCCATAATATTATCAATTTCTTTTTTAAATAAAGAGTTCAGAAAAGCACTCACAAAAATTCACAGAACAGAAATCAACTAGCACACGTAAGAATTACGTAAATGCAAGGTCCGAATGAAATTCGAAATTTTGGTATTAAAACGTTAACAAATATCCAATAGGACAGTTAAACTGTCACCTTTCGAAAATAAAAACAGACACAAAACTTAACAAGTGCCCGACAGTCTCACAAAGACTATAAAAAATTATTTGTCAGAAAGGTAAACAAAAAGTTGAAATTACAAAGGATAGTTTCAAAGTTCGAAGGAACGCTATCCGATTAATATCAGGTTGAGTGTCGAAGTCGACGTCTCCCGCACTCCGAAAGGTTTCGAATTGTCACCTAAAGACGGGGAAAACCAATTGGTAATCATTATTTTATGTTGCTTCTTCTTGTGTTTGTTCTGTGAAATGTTCATTGTCTGAACGTAAACATCTGTCGCAAAAGTATTCGTTGTTCGATTTGTTCTCAGTCCGAACTGTTTGTTAACTGATCACCCACTGTATGTGCAGATATGGTTTGTATCTGATAATAAATACATTTGGGTCTGCTTATGAGAACATCCTCAGGGTTGCTGCATTATGCTCCCTTATCCAAATTAGCAAGATCACCCAGGGAGTTGTTAATGGTATTCAGTCCCCTCCATTTTTTCATGTCTTTGGAACACTATATATCTTATAACAATGCAGAAATTCATTATCACATACTTTAACTGTATTTACATATTTGTTTCCATTCATATATCATCAATTTTATTGTATTGAATAATCAATAAATACAGAATGAGCACATTTCCTAGTAAAACTGCTTTACTTAAGCAGCTAGAGGGCACTTTAAGCAATTTTTGCTGTCCTAAGAAACACTTGTACATCTCAGCTACCCAGCATTGTTGTTTGACTCTTTGTATATGTTGTTTTGTACAAATAAAAATGTTTTGTCAGAAACAACAGAGAATTGTCACTGAGACTATACATAATATTGGAGACAGCCAATCAAAAAAATTCAATATTGTATAAAAATGTAAATATGGTAGACAATAATAATATAACATGTAACATTGTGCATGCTCCTCCCAAAAAAATATGATGAATTAATGTCTATCTAGGACTGACATTACATAGAGGACAGGGTACTCAAAAGTTAGACATCCAGCCATCCTAATTAAGATGTTCTAAATATGAAGAAAAATCCATCAAAAACCACAGAAAAATTCTTAAAGAGCTACACGTAACTATAGTCATAGATTGTTAACCTTTGTTCTAGACCAATAGTTCTCAAAATTTTTGAGTTAGTGTCACCATTTTAAATTTTTGGTATGATATTAGCACCGATGATCTAATATCATACAAAAGACGAGACTATATTATGGACCAATCGACATTGATGATGACTTCATACTTAATATAAAATATAAAAACCACATAAAAATACAAAAAATCAGCAATTTTAGATTAACTATATTTTTGGAATCGGATTATAACTTATAAGTTAAAAAAAGGTTTCTACGTAACTTTAGATTTTTTTGAAATTTTGTGGTACACCCATGAGAAGTTCACAGAGTACTGGTTGAAAATCACTGTTCTAGGCTTTACAGTTTTGTAGGATTAACAAAAACATTTGAAACCATAGTGATGAAACTTCTTTTTGAGAATGTTTAAGAGGAACCGTATCTATCCTAAATGTATTTTTAACATCAAATTACATTCTGACACAGGAACATTATGTCAGCATTTCAGATGACTGGGTCAAATAGCTTGAAATGTTTATCATACTGATGTTTATAATATGATTTGAAGATCTATAATTTTGGATTATATTGGAAGAGAAATACAATATTGGCAATATTTTAACATTAGTATGGATGATGGAAACCTGCAATATTCTTATTCAAATTTGCAAGAAGACAATAACATTTTCTGTTTTCCATTAATCGCAAAGACTTTTAAGGTTTTTTGATATAATTTTATTTCATCGACAATTCACATTACATCTTTCGGCCATCTGTGTGGCTCTCTTCAGAACGTAGCCGATATTGTATCGACGAATAACAATCACAATATTGAAATATCAAACATGTGCATTTATATGTTGTATCAATAGAAACATAATTTACTCATTCTAGATTTTATATATATAAATTTATATATAAAATATAATCCAATTCTCCAATAATCCAATTAATACATAAATGACCAGGTATAAATATTAGAAGAAAATAACACAATGCCAATGCCAATATAAAGGCAAAAGTATTTTTATTTATACATATGTCTTCTCCAGTTTTTACACTATTTTATTTATGTTTGTAAGGTGAACATTTTGTTATTCTCTTCTAACATTTTATACCTAATATAAATACAGTACATTACTTTTGAAAAAAAAACACATTATTTTAGTAACAGTCAACTATGATTTTAAAGTTTATTTTTTTAATATTACTAATAATACTGTCTTTATATACTTAAACACGAAATTTAATCTATTGCTTAATTTTCATTTCTAATAGCAAAATTCTATTTTTTTTCTGCTTATAAAACAATAACAGTTAATAGTAACTGATATCAAAATACTCCTACGACATACATTTTAAATTTACATCAATATCATTCTGAATCACAGATTTAAAAGATGATTTTAAAATCCTTAAACAAATCATGAAAAAATCTCTAGTTAAATCAGGAAAACAGAAATACAATAAAAGCTTACGTACTTAAACTCGCACATTAAATTTAAGTATAATACCGCATTTTATCTTTTCTAATATAGGTTAAACAATTATTTAAAAAAGTTAAAATTTTAAAAAGTCACATTAACAAGAATATATCTTGGATTTAATAATCAAAGTATCATAAAATTGTATACTTAAAAACAAATAGAAGTAGAAAAAGATTAAGATAAAAATGATATCATTTAAAAGAATTTATAGATTAAACAATTGGATTCCGTCGTTTATATTTCGAAATCGATCCGTACAACGTAATCAAAACCTTCTATTGGACACATAAAACAGTTTTGATGTGGGGTAGATACTTTTTATAAACTGAACAAATGAATTTGTTCAATCATTTTCAGCAAAGTAATAAAATTTGGCAAATTTGCCTTTGGTATCATTACGATCAGTTTCCAAAGACATTATCTCATCAAGCGTATACATTAACAGAATCATATACTTTCAAATAATTTACTTATATCAAATACATCCCTTTAATTATCATACTCTTCCTTTTCTAAGAAATCATATAAATGAACCAAGTGAAATTACAACATATTAAGTATATTTACCCTTTAATAAGCGAGTAAATTGGCGTAAATTTGTTAGTAAAACATAACGAAAGTTTTTACAACACCAATAAATGCTATACATTTTATTTTACCACGAGAAAAACTGCGGGAAAAATAATGAATATATTTCGCGGGAAGAAAAGTGAAAGTGTTCTTAAGACGATTTTCATTAATGGTATTATTAAATTTCTGAATATTAACCCCAGTTTACGTTAAAAATAGAATTTATACATTGTAATACGAAAGTGATTATTAAATATTAACCCGTTATCATCTGTGATTTTTAATTCATTTTTAACAGAGAAGTAACTGAGTTAAAAGTCGTTTAAAAATAAAATCGCGGTTAAAAAGACATAAAAAATAACTGTAATATACAGAAAAGGATCGTTTTTAACGAGTAAAATCGTTAAAATAACTTACCGATATCAATTAAAAGATTAAACTGTCCTTTTAAAAAAGGAAAAAAAACACCATCCTCTCCTACATAGACACATCGACGTTAGCGATTACGACGCCACTTTTACTTTTCTGTGAAACTCCTATTTACTTTTCCTGTTTAATTTTACAACAAATAAAATATTAATGGGGTTATAAAAGTGAATGCAACATTGTATTTGTTTAAATCGCGTGATGTATTTTCCACGCTCCACCAAGCTCTGTGTATATAACACAGATAGAATCTCTTAATTATTAAGATTTCCTGAGAATCCGAATCATTGTCAAAAATTCCAAGAATGTATATTTATCGTTGTATCTTTTTCTAAATCTTAACCATTCGTTTTTAACATGTATACTGTAGTATTTATGTGTAGGCCCACAAGTACAGTATTTTGAACACAAATTTGGCCTATATGTATATATACAGTACTTGACAAAATATGTTGAAATTTGATTCTTTTGGTAATGTGTATATACACGCGTATTCAAAAGGTAGAATATTTCATTTAAAAATAATAGAAAATCCTCATTTTGATAAATCTTGATAACGTGAGAATTTACGCGGAGATTTCGAATGTCATCGGTGCAAAGGAAACTCTCACAATGACGTATCGTGTGAGTTTCCTTTGCGCTGATTATAAAATTGTTTATCGGTTCCGCAAGTAAATTTCAGGATGAGAATGGAACTTAAGTTAGTTCGAGCTGCATTTATCGATTCAGATCTACAGATCTAATTGATCAATCCATTCTTTGAATATTTCCAATTATTAGGAAATCGTTGACGATCTTAACACCTAAATAGGAGCCAGTTTCCGGGAGGATTTTCTATGGGAAACTGGCAATGCAGCACACGGGCAATCTACCCTTTGATGTGCTGCATTGCAGTGGCGTAGCGAACATAACTGGCGCCCGACACTTTTTTGGCGCCCCTCTTTCCCCTCCAGAAACACATATAGTTTGTCTTGGAGACCATTTGGGTGCCCCTCTGCAAGTGGCGCCCGGTGCATGATATACCCCCTTGCACCCCCCCTCGCTACGCCACTGCTGTATTGCCTTACCCCATTACCCCATTAATCTAATCCAATCTAATCCAGACAGTAGGGCCGTCGAGAAAGGAGTGAGGACATTTCCCGGGACCCAGAGATAACTTAACGGAAAAAACCCGTAATGTTTCTTACTCCTTTAAAATTGATGTTATTTTTACTAAAGAGATAATAAAATCCTTAAGATTGCTTTTTATTAATAAAGAAACATTCTACGTATTTCTTTTGTTCAAAAAACATGGCTAAGAGGCCCACTCTATCTTCTGGCTCCATACAAACTCTCTATGACCCTGCCAGAAAAAAACAGACATTATTAGATAAAAAGAATAACAAAATCCAAAATAGTCAATTAAGATTGATAACGGATAATTTTGTTTCCGATAGGATCACGTCACATCTGTATTTAGATGACGGAAAGATTTCGTCGGGCCTATATTCAGGGCCGAATTTACATAAGGACATTTGGGGCCGGTGCCCAGGGCCCCCACAAAACTATGTTTAAACATAATTTTTTTTCTATTACTGCGACAGCCTAGCGTGGCCTAATCACGAGGGCCACAGGCAAAGAAAACCAAACCCGGGGTAAAACCTATGAAACATCGGAAAATGTCGGGAAAAAATTTTACATGGGTATTTTTCAATTAAATTAAAATAATTAGTTTTACACAATAATATATATGTAAGTTTACAATAACCTTATTTTTAAATGAAATTTACAACTTTCTAGTTGAAATCTAGGTGAAAGTAGTATTTTGTGTAAATTTTCTAAATCATCAAATTTGCCTACTCTTAAAGGGGGGCCTCCACCGAATTTGTGCCCAGGGCTCCTGGATTGGTAAATCCGGCCCTGCCTATATTAGATATAACTCCGACAAATATTGAACATAACTACAATTTGACTGACTAGATCAACTTCTAACAAGGGAAGGCTTCCAATTTAAAATCAAATTTCTTCTTGAAACATTGTACTTAACTTATTTCAGGAACGATAAACACAATGGGCGTAGTGAGAATTTATACAAATATGTGTCAACCACTACAGAGGATTTAAATCAATCATAAGGAAAATCGAAGAGGTGAGACACAGACACTTCAGCGAAACAGATGAAAAGATGAGAGTAAAAACTGAATGACAGGCATTTCATCGTGAGAATGCATTCCTATCTATAATCAATTTTATTCTGAAAAAATTTAAAAAATAATAATAAGGATTCTCGGGTGTACTATAGATTACTCCCTATGGAATTTCAGGACTTTGATTATATTGTTGATTATCCGATGGATCTAAGTCCACGGATGTAATAAGGATGTATGTTAAGGACTCAAGTAATGACCAATTACACGTGCACGAATTTGGCGAAACAACAGTAATTTATTCTAACAGTACAATAACCGCGAGATACTTCCTAACCCTCAAGTTTACACGATACACGACTTAAAACTAACGAAATTTACAATACTCTATATACATATATACATACACATTTTCCTTCTATACGATAATTGCATATATTAGCCTTCGAGGAATCACGGTATTATGTTAAGTGAATGCAACACGATCTCGAGTTCCAAGCGTTCCTTTTCTTTACGTCAATTCTCAAAACTAATAGTTCTGTCCGATACCTGAACGTAATTTACGTCACCAGAAGTACGTCCCTCGTTGATACTCCTCAATTACACTACGATGGAAACGGATTGTGCTTCCCGACTGAAAGTGGTCGCCCTTTCTAGACTTCTGTTCTCCCGGTCTAACTCCGACGTCCTTGCTGACCTTTCCTCGGCGACCTTCCTCGACGAATCCAAAAACAGCCAAAAAGTGTCCTCAATCGTGAGAGTCCCTCAATTTATATTTCCCGCTCTCCGGAAGTCCGCTTCACTTATTGTCCCACTCTGGACCAATCAGAAAGCTTCTCACGTATCCTAAGGTGACATCATAAGAAAATTCCACGCGACACGGTACAAACCAAGAAAACCCGATACATACAAAAAGGAAACCGAGAAAATAATTAATAATAATAATAATAACAATAATACATAGTTGCGTAGCACTACATATCTCCCCCCCCAAGCGACTCACTTCCCGTAGTGCAAACTACGGAAATCAATTTTGCGTTCACGTAGGTTATAAGGTTTCTTACGCACCTCAAGGTCAGTGCACTTCTGCACACCACTTGTGTCAACACCTTGCGTGTTAGTGACCACCCCACGTCTCCTCACCAACCGATCATCCAGGACTTCATCATCATCCTCCAGTACAATTCCTCTATCCTCCCTCTTTTTTTTCTTATTACAAATCGGATAGCCATAGCAAGGTTTTAGGCGATCGACATGGACAGTCTCCTGATCCTTCATATTGCAACCCTCCACACGATACGTAGTTGGGTTTATCACCTTGGTGATCCGAAAGGGTCCTTTATAATTATAAGAAAACTTATTCCCTTTAACACCTTTCTTTCTCACCCAAACCCTCTGCCCTTCCGAAAAACTTACTAATGTTCTCCCTTTGCTTCGATAATCCCTTCCTTTCTTGTTGTAATTTCGCGCATGGATACTCGCATTTTCCCGTAATGCACGGAGTTTCGTGACCAGGAATGCCCTACGCTCATCGGTAGACATATCATCAGGCAGGTATTCGATATTAGGGGTACGGGGATCAACACCATACAAGAGGAAGGCAGGTGACTCATTTATGGCAGTGTGGTGCGAATTGTTATAGGCAAAACATGCAGAAGGTATCATTTCATCCCATTCGACTCTCCCATCGTCAGAGGATTTAGTTATCATTTCGACTAACGATCTGTTCACCCGTTCGCACGTGCCATTCGCACAAGGTCGATAAGCGGTAGTAATGTTCCTCCTAATTCCTAACCACTTGCAACAGTCCGAGAATAAAGATGATAGAAAGTTGGTACCTCTATCGGAAATAATTACTTCTGGGGCACCGTACCTACAAACGATTTCATTAAATATTGTATTACTCACAGACCATGCAGTTTGGTCCTTCAAAGGGTGTGCTTCGACGAAACGAGTGAAAATATCTACTATTACAAGGATGAATCGGTTACCGCTGCTCGATGTGCGGATAGGTCCTACTATATCCACAGCAATCTTTTGGAAAGGTGCCTCAGCCGTCTCGTTTTCTTGGAAAGGAGCCTTTCCTTTGTGTACATTATGCCTCTGGCACCTTTCACACGTCTTAATGACACCTTCGACCTTCTCCCTCAAATTCCGAATATAATAGTGTTTCTCAATGTTAATTATAGTTTTTCGCACGCCCCAATGCCCCGACAGATTGTTTTCGTGAACAGCCTTAATCACTTCCCTAGCAAGATCCTCCCCTACGCATAATTGGCTAACATACTTGTCACGGGACTTCAAGAGGCTTCTTCTATACAGGCATTCGCTTATTACTACATACTGGTGCATATAGCTCCCAATATTTCTATTCCCGGGGCTTCTCAGTAAATCCCTTTTTATGGGGCCAAAAGTTTCATCGCGATCCTGTGATAAACCAATCTCGTATCTATTAGGGATTACAGCCCTTGTAGATTCAACATCGAAGTGATGAACCCCGTTAACGTTCCTCGAAAGGAAGTCCGCTACTTTATTGTCAACGCCTTTCACATGTTGGACTTCTATATGGTAGTCCATAATCTCCATTATCCAACGAGTCAGACGCTTGCTCCCATTTTGAATGTTGCTAAGGAACACAAGGGGTTTATGGTCAGAGAGTATTATCGTTTTTTGGCCTAGAATTAAAAATTTGAAGTGTCTTAAGGCTAAAACAATTGCTAGACATTCTTTCTCAATTGTGGAATAATTGATTTCTGCCCCTTGAAATCTCCTACTAAAATAGCCTATCGGAGCCAGTCCCTTTTCGTGCCGTTGTTCGAGCACCGCAGCTGCCGCGTTGTCAGATGCGTCAGTGTGCAAATAGAATGGTCTATCAAAATCCGGGTGAGCTAGAATTGGTGGGCTTGCTATTGCCTCTTTTAACTTTTCAAAACCTCTCTGACATTCTGGGCTCCATAAAAATCTCTTCCCTTTCTTGGTGAGTTCTGTTAATGGAGCAGCGATATCGGAAAACGACGGGATAAAATTCCGAAAAAATCCAACCACACCGAGAAAACTGCGGACCTCTTTTACACTACGAGGTGTTTCCACTTTCTTGATCGACTCAACATTGTTGGGATCAGGTCGCACACCCTCGCTATTAATAATATGTCCTAAATATCTCACCTCCTTTGCTAATATTTGGCATTTACTCGGATTTAATTTTAGGCCCTCATCCCTTAATGTACTAATTACTCGATCGACAAGCTCAAGATGATCCTCCAAACTTTGTGAAAATAATACAATATCATCTTGAAACACAAAGCAGCTATTTCCGACAAATTTTGCTAAGATCTTCGTCATAATGTATTGGAAAAACCTCCCACTATTCTTCCCACCCTGAGGCATCCTACAAAGTTGGTATTTTCCCCATGGTGTGGAGAACGCAAATATGTGTCTTACCTTGGGATCTAGAGGAATCTGGAAATACCCTGCTTTTAAGTCCAATACCGAGAAATATCTGTTCCCATTAAGTTGGGATAAGATGTCGTCTATTCGAGCCATCGGGAATATTTGGGGTTCTGTTATATCATTAATTTTTCGCAGGTCCAAAGTGATACGAATCTCACCAGAGCTTTTAGGAACAACATGTATAGGAGAGTTCCACTCCGATGAGCTCTCCTCACATATACCTGCTTTTATCAGCTCACTAACTTGCTTCTTAAGGCCAGGTAAGTAACTGTACGGAATTCGGTACTGTCTAACGTTGACCGGACGTTCCGACGTCAGGCTAACAGAGTGCATATGTCTGCTAGTGCCAGATAACTCGGCAATTTCGCTAGCAATAGCGTCCGGATACTTTCTCAAAATATTTATTATTTTCCTCTTAACCGGTTCATCTAGGTGATCCAATCTCCACACCTCTCTTTCTACCTCTGCCACCCCTACCTCACTATTTATATTAATACAAAATCTCCCTTCACGACCTTGCTTATCTGCCTTAACCACTGATTCGATCCCCACCAACAGCCCAGGGTGCTGGCAAATAATGTCCATCCCGATGATCATCTCGTAACCTGCCCTTTCAGGAAACCCAACACTTGGTGTTGTCGTGCATACCTTTTTCCCATCGTGGAAACAGCACTCGATTGCTACGGCCTCATCACTGTTTATGAGTGCTCCCGACATCCCACTAATACATGAATTGTTTGGGACCACCCAATTCCTATTTTCACGCCTGATATATTCAGTCAATTCATTCTTAATTACGGTCCTTTCTGCACCTGTATCTACTAGACCAGCAATTTCACGTCCTAGGATTACACCTCTTACAATCGGTAACCCCCGGTCTGACAAGTGTATCTTTCTGGTCAGTTCTAATTTAACTAACCGGTCATTCGCCTGACCTTTCAAATGACCTCTGACTAGTTTAAATCTCTTCTCTTGTTGCATTTTCTCGAAATATGGCCTATTTCACCACACGTGTAACAACGGCGCTCTTTTCCCCACCTCTCGCGGTTATTGTTCCCCTTCATGTGCTCGAGTAAAGATGCCATGGACTCGGTCAAACTCCTTATTTGAGTCTCCAACTCCTCTACACGCTTACCCAATTGTACTTCCCTTCTCTCCAACCCCCTTTCATGCTCAACATTTGCGCATACCTCACTTATCCCACCTCGTTTGTTGCAGGCCGATTCGATTTCCTCTTCTTCTTCGGCCTTTACTATCGCCTCATCCAAGGTGTCCGGCCGCCTCTGCATCACCTGCCTCCTAATCTCCGCTAGTAGTCCTTTTATAAAGCATTCCTTAACAGCATTGTCGCGAAGCGTCGCTAAATTAGAATTGCGCGTCACCGCTCGTGAAAACAACGACTTAATCCTAATCCCGTATTCGCAAACCCTCTCCCCTCTTCTCTGGGAGATCTTTAATACCTGATCAAACGGGTCCTGTTCTTTTTCTTTACGACCAAAGCACTTTATAAGAGCCCTCCTTATTTCATCATAGCTCATGACGCCCTGGTCCCTTAAATCGAAAAATAAAGACAAGGGCTCACCTTTTAGGCGGGCTTGAACTACGGTGACCTTCACAGTCTCATCCCAGCTTGCCAACGACGCGACGTTCTCGACGGTTTGGAAAAACCTACTCACATCTAAAATATCTCCGGGCAGGTTCGAAAAACATGGGATCATGCCCATAAATCCCGTTACAATAGGCACATTGCCCAATTCCCCTGCCCCTGAAGATCCGCTGGTAATTTGTTCATCCATAGTTTACCGAAACCTTTTGGTTTTACAATAATATAATTTACAATTCCAATGGCTATAATTACAGATATAAGCGGCAGTAGGATGAGGGGTTAATACAAGATGCACGTTTGGTCGGTCCTTTTACAACAAACAACCCGATCAATATCCTGTCGCGGACGCCAATGTTGATTATCCGATGGATCTAAGTCCACGGATGTAATAAGGATGTATGTTAAGGACTCAAGTAATGACCAATTACACGTGCACGAATTTGGCGAAACAACAGTAATTTATTCTAACAGTACAATAACCGCGAGATGCTTCCTAACCCTCAAGTTTACACGATACACGACTTAAAACTAACGAAATTTACAATACTCTATATACATATATACATACACATTTTCCTTCTATACAATAATTGCATATATTAGCCTTCGACGAATCACGGTATTATGTTAAGTGAATGCAACACGATCTCGAGTTCCAAGCGTTCCTTTTCTTTACGTCAATTCTCAAAACTAATAGTTCTGTCCGATACCTGAACGTAATTTACGTCACCAGAAGTACGTCCCTCGTTGATACTCCTCAATTACACTACGATGGAAACGGATTGTGCTTCCCGACTGAAAGTGGTCGCCCTTTCTAGACTCCTGTTCTCCCGGTCTAACTCCGACGTCCTTGCTGACCTTTCCTCGACGACCTTCCTCGACGAATCCAAAAACAGCCAAAAAGTGTCCTCAATCGTGAGAGTTCCTCAATTTATACTTCCCGCTCTCCGGAAGTCCGCTTCACTTATTGTCCCACTCTGGACCAATCAGAAAGCTTCTCACGTATCCTAAGGTGACATCATAAGAAAATTCCACGCGACACGGTACAAACCAAGAAAACCCGATACATACAAAAAGGAAACCGAGAAAATAATTAATAATAATAATAATAACAATAATACATAGTTGCGTAGCACTACAATATATTGGAACTCAGGGGACCGAGACGAGTTCAACGGTACCCTATTTTTGGACCGGAGACGAAAAATAAAAAAGTTATCACACTTTTTCACTTACCATACTTTTTTAATGCTCTCGTGCAGACGGCACCGTAGTTGCTAGTATTGCCATCTTGCGGTAAAGTCTGCAAACCGTGACGTCGGACTACGGTCATCTCCCGGAGGGTTAAACACGCGACACGAGAGCGGAGAGAGCGACGCGACTTCCGATCATCGCGCGATCGCCATTTCGGTTAATGTTACTTATGGCAGCGAACGTGGCGGCCCGACTGACCTCTCGTATGGGCGCCACCACACGCCGCCATGTGCTAAACTAGTGATCGATTCACGGTAGTTCTTGAACAAAGTAAAAAAAAGGGGGGAAAACGTCTACTAAAGGCAATTTTAACGGCAAGCGACGGGACTCCCGATTGCGATAGCGAGGCCGACTTAGCGGAGAGCGACGCGACTCCCTATCATCGCGCGATCGCCGGAAAAAAGTATGATAACTTTTTTATTTTTTGTCTCCGGTCCAAAAGTAGAGTATCGTTGAACTTGTCTCGGCCCCCTGAGTTCAGATATATACCCAAACACACGAAATTCCATAGGGAGTAATCTATAGTATACCCGGATTCTCTACTCATGGAAACAGGCTGGCTATGATATTGGTGACGACTTCGAATTTTTTGAAAACGTCGTGGAGCGAACATTCAATACGGAAAAGTCCAAAATTGTCAAGATTGCTTTTTTTATTGTGTTCTCGTTGTGATAAAACACTGCCTCGACCATCTTATTGGTGAAAACGAGCCCATTTTAAGGATGTAAATTAATCTCTTTACAATAAAATTTGTTGTTCCCATTGCAGTGATCTGTATTAGTTATATTAACTCTGAATGTCTTTATTACGGTCAAATTTTGTCATAAAACAGGTAAATATCACCTGCCAAAATAATTTATAATGTGTTGAATTTTTCGATTCTTTGGCTTTTAACCCCCCCCCCATTGAAGATATATATTTGCGTAAATTTTCACTATGCCCATTGTTTTACTCATTCCGAAAATAAGTTAAATATGAAGTTTCAAGACGGAATTCGATTTCAAGTTGGAAGCCTTTCCTTGTAAGTTCTTGACGTATCTAACGGTTACTCATAACAGCTTTTTCTTGTAATATCTATTCTCACCTACACCAACGAAATAAACTTACGCATGCACACTAATTATTTCGTGAAAAGAGAGTTTGACTACAATGCTTATAATTTTATTTAAAGGTTTATAGCTGCAATAACTCTTGTCACATAATGTGTTTAACTCGTGTTTTAAATTGCTAATGTTTTGACTCAATTCTTAGTTCGTATTCGGACTGTACCTAGTTATTCCAAATATTGTATTTCGAAACGCACTGTTTCCTATATTAAATTCGGAATTAATAACACTCAGAGAAACGCAGAGAGTTAAATATACAACTCTTCGCTTGCCTTTCGTCTTTTCGCGACGAATGACAACCCAGAACTCACCACGTGGAGGTAAGTTCTGGGTTGAGGTATGAGAGCTTCACCAAGCATTGGAATGAGTGAAATGCTGCATGTGAACATCATGTATAAAGTTTCACCCATCCTAACTCATGCTATATTGCTGTATACTCAGAATGTTTATTATTATTGTAATACAAAACAAACTGCAATCTTATCATTCTAGCTAATTTACGGTTGGGTGTGAGCTACTTTAAATAGTCAAAAGTACCGAAGATCTACTACCACAGCCTTATTCATTATAAAAGTCTACTAACCCACTCATATAAAAAACCACACAGCAGACCACAAAATTGCGACCACTAACGAATCGTCAGCAAGTGGTCGAAAAATCCCCAGGAATTTTTCGGGGGGTGGTCCGTCCGGATATGTCGGTCCCCGTCCCTCACCACCCGGCCGCCCCATTGTGGGCCTGGCCGAACCCATAATGGGCTTGCTATAAGAGGCCCTCTTAGTGCCCACAGGGCGGAAAGAGTTTAAAAAAAAAAAGTGGACGAACTGATTTGCACTGAGAGACGAGTCACAGTACGTAAGCTTGCTGCACAACTGCATTGTGATCACAATGCCATACAAAATATGATGGAAGACTGGGGTATCGTAAAGTGGGTGATGTCAATGAATACGACTTTTTCCGATCTGGTGACGAAATAAAACGTAAGGCATATCTTTATGATCCGAGCACGAAGAATCAATCCATGGAATGGTGTCACACTTGTTCTCCAAGGCCTGTGAAGTTCAAGAACCAGCAATCAGCACAGTAAGTTACGGTGACTGTTTATTAGGATGACAAGGGCATCAATATCCTTGATTTTCTGGAACATGACGGCGAGCAATATAGCGAAACATTCAAGAAGCTTAGAGAAACTATAAGAAGGAAGAGACCAAACAAGAATCTGAAAAAGATCCACATTCGCTTTGACACACATGCGCGACCAAACACATCTCTGGAAAGAAATTAAGCATTCGGCAAATTTGGTTGGTCGATGGTCCGATACTTTTCGTATGTATGACACTATAACCACAGCGTAGTTGTGCAGCAAGCTCACGAATTGTACTCATCTCTCAGCGCGAATCAAGTCGCCCGCTAGCTAACGATTCATGTAAGTTGTCGCAGTTGATGGTCTCCCGCTGAATGGTTTGTCTTCAGTGCTGATGTCCCCTTCTTTAAACTTCACCAATCAGTACAATTGATCTAGATAATAGTGTCATCTCCGTAAACGTTCTGTAGCCTACTGTGGATGTCAGACAGCCTGCATCATTCCTTCGTCAAGAACTCAATTTGGCACGTTGCTTCTGCTGAAAATCCATTATTTGCCTACAATGAAGAAGAAGGATTACTACAGAAAGAGAATTTCTCTACCAACATGTGGAATTTTAACGACTTGTCAGTTAATAAAAAATTCTACCCACATTTTCATTACTTTTCGTAGAGCCCTGTATTTTCATGAAAATTTCAAATAATTTTCGCCTTACAACAGCCCATATTCCGGCAAAACATGATGACGCAATGGAATTGCTATCCATAGCCTCAGATGCACACAATCCATCTGCGACTGTACAGAACCATGTGTTACTATTATTATTATTTTAGACGGCATATCTTGTAATAAATCTGAAAACTAGAATTGGTGAATGAATGGTGAAAATCACAGAAGTCCAAGTTCTATGTTCAAACCGAATCTTGTGATAATTTCAAAAATTAGAATCCTTGAATGAGTGGTGAGATATGCTGCTCCAATCCAACACGTTTGTTCATTTCTTTGTACATAATTTGTAAGAGCCTGTGCGTCCGCGGTTTTGATTAACAAGGAGAAAGCTCCCCCGATCGCTTAGTATCACAAATTATGCCAATATGCAGAAATTGTGCCAACATGTGTGCACAGTGTTTACACGAAAAGCGTTGAGTGTTGTCTTCTTCCACCATGATCAAAATATTAGTTTGATTGCCGTGTATGATTCTTCTTCGATAATGTAGCACGTTATCGAAGATGAATCATACACGGCAATCACGGATGTTTTTTCTTTTGTAAATTTATATTGATATTTTAAAAATTATGTATATTTTATCAAATAAAGACTATAAAATAAAGTTATTTTTCATGCATATAAAACGGACTTTTTTTTAAACTCTTTCCTCCCTGTGGGCACTAAGAGGGCCTCTGTTAGCAAGCCCAGTTATGGGTTCAGCCAGGCCCACGATGGGATGAGGGACGAGGCCCGACATATCCGGAAGGACCATCCCCGAAAAATTTCTGGGGATTTATCGACCCGTCTAGATTCGTACCCGGATCCCCTAGAGGGGTAGGCTGCCACCTTAACCGCTCAGCCATCCGGCGGTCAAGTATAAAACGGACTAGAAAAATTTACTACAGTATTTTCATTTTTCTTAGATTGACAAAGTCCGAAAATACTTTATGGGTGGTCTCAAAGTTATACTTACTTCATTGGATGGGCCACTTCATTTCGTTTTTGTATGAGATCAGAAGAAAATTGTTGCTGGATACATGAGAAGACAACCTTACACTCGTCGGCCACGGAAAGGCGATCCTTTTGCCATATGGGCAAGGAAGATGCGGGCACAGACCAGTAATTTTTACATTCTCTCGGCGTCGATTGCTTTATTCTTGTGTTTCGTTTCTTTTGTGGTGCCCATTTTCCATTAGGCGCGCGCAATGCTCTTTTTTTTTAAATATTTTTCCCCTAAATTCCGTTAGGCACGCTCAACTGCGTTATGGAACTTGGACATTGTCACTTTGATCCCACTGTATCTCGAAAACCAAGCCAATTTTTATTGCATTTTTGGATTCTTCATTGCAATTAATGGAAAACAGCAAACTTTCGTCAAAATCGGCCTATCAATTTTAAGAACGAAGTCAATTCCTTAAACCACATAGAAGACACTTCGCTAACGTTTCGCCTTAATAAGGTTTTAGGAAGGTTACAGCAGAAAGATCATTCGTAGTGTAATTTGAAAGTAATTAAAAGTTATACGCGAAATATTATAAAACAACAAAAACGTATAAAGCGCTTCGGCCATTTAGCCGATGCAATTTAGTACGGGTCTTTTAAGAATAATAGTTTAGACACTTTACATAGAAAATTTTTACAAAATTTTAAAAATAAATTTAAAGTTTAGAAATTAATTAATATTAAAACTTGTATTGTTACAATTAATAAATAAATTTAAAAATTATTTATATATAATTAAGTATTCAGAGGTCGCTGCTGTGCCTCCCAGACGCCATTCTGAAATGGTAAATAGAGAGAGTTAAAATGCCCTTCGAGGAAGATTTTTATTTACCCGAGGAAAGTGAGCTGACGGTTCAAGAAGTTAATATATCCACTCCCTCTTTAAAAGCAGGTGCTTATCATTATGGCTCGTATTGTGATAGGAAGAACAGAGTAAGAAGATTATTTTCGATTTAGCTGTCCATTTAATGTTTAAAGTAACAAAAATATATAAATTTATCGTTGCTTTGAATTGTTTGCCATAGGTTTACATAGTTATATTAAATGTGTGTTTATAAAATGTAATGATATACAAATATCGTAATAAATATTTAGAGAGGGAAATCAATTTAAAATAATATGTAAATTTGTTTATAATTTACCTTTAAGTCATATTCGTACCTTTAAGTACCTCCATCAAACACATGGAGGTTGGGGCATCAACCTAATGAAAACCCAGCCCAGACAGTCTTTCCACTACCACTAAAAGCATGTCTTTCTGTTATGTTCTGTGATTTGTAACAAGTTCCAATCTCCCTCCAGTCAATATATGCCTGCTGTCAGATTCCAGGGAGAAATTAGACTTGTCTGTGAACAGGACGTAAGTCCATTGTTCTAGAGTCCAGCCTACACAAATACTGCAGGTCGACGGGTGAAAAGTGCAGTCTTGTGAAGACTTCTGGTAACAGTTGGGACAGATACCTGCCTTCCTGTGGATGAAATGAGGATAGGAAGCAGAGATGATGCAGATGCTAATTTATTAGTATCTGCATCACCTTTGTTTCACACAATCTAAAATCACACAAATAGTTGTGTTAATATTTTTGCTCTCTGAACATTGCCTGTAAAATGTGGCTACCATCTCATTGTTTTGGGTTTTTTTTCAAACATTCAAATTCAATTACCTCAGAATCATGTTTCTGAGGGTTAGCACTATACATCTCTGAGGACTTTATATATATATAGACATACTGTGTATACAAAGTACACTTCTATGGAATGGTGTGTGTTTTTATTTATTTTTGTGAAGCATAGTAATAACACTATTCTGATATTAATTTTTATTTAACTTATTTTATATATATCTATATAGGTACAATTACACTTCTGAATGAGATGGTTGGGACCTTATCATAGCTGTACACCATAGGAGCAAAAAAGTCAAAGGAACCATACCTCTATATGTAACCCTTTACAAGATATGGCCCCCGAAATCAGGTTGTGCAATTGGAAGGTGCATTGTTCTGCTAAGACTATTGTGTTTAACTATTTAGCCTATCCGACTGCCGGCTTTTAATAGCCAACTTGACTGTTTATGGAATACTTGTTATAGTTTTAGAGTGGATGTGGGGGCTCACCCCATGCAGGTGCTGAGGTGTGAGCAACAGCAAGCATCAAAGTGCCACAACTACATGCAGAGCATGGAGAATAGGCAGTATAGTGGTTCATGCTAAAAACTGACTTTTGGAGGCAAATATCTTGTGAAGGGTTGCATGTACTGTATAGTACATGTACGGTTCCATTGATGTTTTGCTCATACAGGGGGTCTATAACTCTGGGAGTGGCAAATTCCTCCTTCAGAGTTCACATTTTGCCCAATATATATGCATGCAATATTACATAGGCAATATGTATTTATTATATAATGTAGACAATTTTTAATATTAAAGTTAATCCAATAATATGCCTTTTTTAATAGTAATCTATTAAACAACTGTGAGATTGAACACAAATTCTAATACATAGATAGGAAACATTTCAAAACTTTTAATGAAAGTATCATTAAAATTACTGGCAGAATATGGCATTCTCTAAGTATAACTAAACACATTATAAGAATGAAAAAATTACTCTGAATCCTTTTAAAAGATTCAGAATAATTAGACAATTATAAGTGCTTGAAACATCAAATAGGGCTTTGCTTCCTAGATTCCCGGGGCCCTGTTTTTATATTAAATGCATAATGAACATATATATATATATATATAGTAACAATGAAGAAATAGAATGAATAAATTATAAATAATTAAAATACATTAAACATCTCTCACAACTGCCAAGTTCACTTTGCAATAAATATATTTGTACCAGGATTATTTACATGAATAAACAGTAATGATCATACAAAAAACGTTTTTTGCGTCAATTTAATTTTTTTTGTACCCAACCAGAGACAGATGATATACAACACGAAGACAAAACATAAATATTCTTTAAAATGACCGAGATAATATTAAAGAACATGTACAGAAACACACTCGACACCAAATAAAAACTCGGCACTAAAAACTTTTTCACTATCAGTCAGGTCTCAGTTGTATTTAAAGGTGGAACCACTGTAGAGTCCCCTGGTGGAAATTTGGGAATAAAACAATTTTTGCATAAAGTAATATTTAAGCAAAAATTGTTTTATTCCCAAATTTCCACCAGGGGACTCTACAGTGGTTCCACCTTTAAATACAACTGAGACCTGACTGATAGTGAAAAAGTTTTTAGTGCCGAGTTTTTATTTGGTGTCGAGTGTGTTTCTGTACATGTTCTTTAATATTATCTCGGTCATTTTAAAGAATATTTATGTTTTGTCTTCGTGTTGTATATCATCTGTCTCTGGTTGGATTAAAAAAAAAAAGAATAATAATTAAATTCTCAAAAAATTTTTTATATGGTCATTACACTTTGCAAGTTCTAATTTACAAAGTGAACATTACAACAACATTTTGTGGTGTTATTTTTTAAAATTACAATTTACTCTGATTTTACAACTTAGGGAATGAGGAAATGATGATCTAAACTCAATTCTTGTATCAGCTGATTTCAAATTCAATTCAATTACTACAATAGTTACAGATTTCTAAAAAATATATACTGTATTTTTTTTTCTAAATTTTACATATTCATTTTTCATTTTATTTGTGTGATAGTTAATTTTATGTGATTTTTCATTTTACACAATGCTTTCTTGGAACCAAAAAATCAAATGTGAAAGACGCTTGCATAATTTTGTTTTTCTTTAAATTTTTTAAAGATGGTTTTTTGTGTGTGTGTGTATTGATAAATGAATCCATTTCAGCTTAAATCTAATTTAATTAATTAAACTTATACCTTTTTGTTAATTATGTTAACAAAAATATTTTATTATAATGAAATTTCATGCTGTTAGCTTAGTTACAGGATATATATAACAAATCAAAGCCAAAACGATCATTATAATCAATTGGGCTATTTTTTTGTTACTATTAATTATGAAAAATAGCCTGATTGATTATGGCAATCATTTGTCTTTGATTAATAACATCGGGCTTAGAGATGTTTATATAACAAAATTTATACAAGATATCTCAAAATGAATCTATAAAAATAATTGAAATAGTTCTTTTTATAATTGTCTAAGGAATACCGAAAGCATTGAGTTGAGACAGTATCATCTATTTCAACAGCTGTGTTGGAAAATACTTTTCATGCATTGATATGATGAATTGGCTAATGGACAGTGTGTAGAAGTTTCAAAAATTAGTACACCATGCTTAAAAAGATCTGCTGATTATTCAAGTTGTTATAAATACCTGATTTTGTTTTTGCTTTTGGTAGTTTCATTTGGGAGCATATTGAAATTTACTTCTGTTTTAATGCATTGATATATGTTTGAGATAGTCTCTGAAAATATAGTTATCTTAGGGTTATTCTGAAATTTGAGATGCTGGAAAGCATAGATGCACTGGTCATGAAATTTCCTGATAACAGAAGAATCATGCCAGTAAACTGTGTAACTCAATTCAGGGGAATATTTTTTAATTGAATTCGTGTGACTTCTGGCCTAAAGTGGACATTTGTATATAGTTAACTGGAGCCTCCTGCTCAAAGTAGTTCCTCTAGTATTGAGACACTTTTGAAGTAAAATTTTCCAAAGATGGAAAGCTTAGTCATTCATTTTTGGATCTGATGAAGATAATCTCTGATAATGATCTCAGTCTCATCTTCAGAAGCAAAACAATGTCCACATAAATTTTTTAAGGTTAAAAAGTAGGCAAAAGTTGTATGTGGCCAGATCAGGAGTAAGGGGATATTATTTTCTCTAAGAAACTTGGTTGGTGGTTGTTACAGCTTTATGAGAAAAAGCACTATTGTGGTGAAGCATTAAAGATATAACATTCTGGCATTTCTGGTAGCCATTTTTGTTTATACAAATTGGCTATGACTATATTTTGCCCTTCTAACTTTATATCTTTTGACAAGCCCTGAAGAACATGGCTTACATAACTTTATTGTTCATTGTCTTTTCACAGTGATTGGTGTAGAATCATCTTCAAACGTCTATACTTTACTTTCTTGACATGTTGGGACATTTGAAAAATGGTATATAAAATGTACATTTTATAACATGCTACAGTTTTTGGAAATGATGCAATACTGTTGTGACTGTCGGCCATATTGTATATATATATTTTATTGTATATAGTTGTAATCCTATCTTATTTTTGCCATTTTCTCCTTCCTTTGTCTATTCTTTCTTAAACTTTCCATGACCGTTATCGCCGTGGGGCTGGATTAGCAGTTCTGAGAATCGGTAGGGACAATAGCAGGTAGTGTGGCCTGGGGAAAAAGTGGCTAAGAGAGGGGTCACTTTTCGACTAGATACGAAGAGAGACGGACGGCAAGAGCGAGGCTCGATCGTGATTTCCGAGAGAGGAAAGAAGTGCGATAGTCGAGTGAAGAGCCGAAATATAGAGACCGGCATATTGGAGAACCCCGATAATTGAGAGAAGAAAGGATAGTGAAGAAAGCCACTATCGTCGGATCCAGGTTCTACACAAAGTATCAATACATATCCGCCGAAAAAGAGAAAACCCCGGGTGAATCATCCCTTCATTTCTTCTACCTTTCTGCTGTCCTATCTTTCTTATCTTTCCTTAATATTAAGTTAGATTTAAGCTAGATTTAAGTTAGGTTAGTCACGCGTTTACGAGGGACCGATTGTTACGCGCTTAAAAATTAACACACCTCGAATTGTAAATCAGTTGGGATTCCTTAACAACAAGAACCTTATTTGTTCTAAGTGGAATAAAGGAACATTGTTTATTATTGTAGTCGTTGCAGTGTCCTTTTCTGTACGTTTCATTCGCGGGCCGTACTGCCACACTCGTATAGAACACCACACTGTCATTTATGTAACTTTAGAGTTTGTTGACTGATTCTAACCCACTTTGCCTTTTGATCTGTTAAGTTATGCAGAATCCAATAACTAATAATATTTTTCATAATCAACTCTGAAGGATCTTGTGTATAGCTGTGAATCTCATGTTAAGGATAGCCTGTATCATTTGATTGATATGTTGATTATCATCAGTTACCATTTTCCTTATGGCAAGCACATGTTCTGAGACTACTACTGATGGAAGCCTGAAGGTGTTGATTTGTGTTTTTCCACACTGATGTATATTTAGTTTATTTGTGTAATAATATTTTGATTTTTGTGTCAGTTATTGAGTTATTTTACCATATGAAATAGTGATGTCATGATGATCATGACAATTTTTCTCAAAATTCTTCAGTTTATATTTAATAATTATGAATTTTCTGAAAGCAAAGATCAATCTAGAGCAGGATTTTAATTTTACAACTTTTGCCAACTATGCAAAAGTTACACTTCATAGATTTCCATATAATCTTTGCATCTAGACCAATTAATTTGAGGTATAACTGTATGGGTCATTCACACTGCACTGACTAGGACAACCTTGCACTTATAGCCATCCATGATTTAGGCATGGTATATAAAAATGTTTGCTTTTATATACATATAATTGATGTAAGCTATGGCAGGAAGTTTGTAGCCAGTACAGTGAATGACCTGTTTGATTATATATTTCAAATTAATTAGTTTGACAGCAAAGATCAGATACAGAATGGCCTGGGTAGCATAACTGGTAATGCTTCAGACAAAATTGCTTTATATCAGTTATTAAGTTTTGATAATTATTAGCCACAGTGTAGCTGAAAATAATCCAGTATTTAATCAGAAATTGTATTTTTATCAAGTTATTAATGTTTTCCAAATTTTTCACGCTTCTCAAGCTTGACAAACTTTCAAACTACAAGAAAATGTTTATCTTAGAACTGATAGAAATTAGAACATATTTTAATTTCTATTAGTTCTAAACAGAGTTAGACAACTAGAGTTTAAAAAATAAACTTTTAAATTATTTAAAATAAATTCTCATATCATAATCTAGGAAACATCTTCAATTTTAACATAAACAACTAAAACCTTAATCCATTTAAATTAAGCTACAAACTTTAAACTGGTTTATTGCAGATTGCATATTCACACAACCAACAAATCAACAACATATGAACAAAATTAGTACAGGTATAACACAATTTCTAAGACTTCCAGATTGTAAAATTCATCAGCAGGGAAGCTCTCAATCAAATTTTAGAATGAAAGTAACAACTTGGATTTTTAGATACCTATATTTGAACAAAAGTGACTTTTAAAAGATTGAAAAAGTGTGTTTATTTTGAATAACATAATAACTTTGCTAATATGTTAGTTTGTTGTTCTGTTAATCTGTTAATAGTATACTAGTATAATATTTTACAGGTTTGGCAACTCTTTGCACACATCCCAACAACTTGTTTTTCATCACACAATCCAGGGCTCACCTTAAAAAATAAATATCCAACATCTTTGCTGAATTACATATTTTAACTTAATAGAATACAATTTTATTGAGTAGAATTATATAAAGTAAAAATGCAAAAAGAAACAAACACTATCAACTGATTTAGTAATAATATGAAATAAAAAATGAAACATCCTATTTGCAGACTTCTATTTCTGCAGTATACTGACTAGGGTTTGGGTCCCGGGACTTTTTCTAAATTTAATTGTCTCAAGTCCCAGGACTGTCGGGTCAAGACTCGAGACACGCTTGTCGAAATTGTATAGTAGTAATTTTATTTTCAAAAGGTTAGCCTAGCGATGCTTCTTTTGTTCTCCCTCCTGTTTACAAATAAACAACACAGGTGGGGGTAATTTACAAGGCCGTGTGACTTTTAACCTTACTCTGTTAAGAGACAATCTTTACAAATACGTTTGCCGCCATATTGTTATTTTGTGATGTTTGTTTTTGAGATCGTGATATTTGTGGCTGTCTTTGTCAGCACTGTCAGATCAGTCAGTCAGTCGTCAATTTCACTTTGAGGTGAAGTGCTGTGCGCGGTTGTTGCGACGCTCTTGTGGAAACGACGCCCATCTTATGTAAGTTTAAACAAACACTACATTTTGTTTACTTCAGTTAGACGTTTACCTTGGATGAGATTTGTTATTTTATTAAAAAAATAATTGATATCATAGTGATACTCAGTAAACAAAGATATGACATTAATTTTGGATTATTATTATTGTTATAGATCATCATCAAATTTAAATAGATACCAACCTATTCATTTAATATGGAACGTAAAGCAAAAGTGTGGAAACATTATAAAAAAAATAAACGAATCAACCGCACAGTGCTCATTATGTCCAAAACAAATTTCATGTAAAGGATCGAATACTAAGGCCTTGACAGGCACCTGCAAAGAGTTCACAATATTTTTGTAAATCAGCTGGAAAAATCAAAATCAGTTACACAGCCTGGGACATCTTGCAAACTGGAATCTAAAAAAATTAAAACTGAAAAGCAGTCTACAATAATAGGATATGCTGCAAAAAAGTCTTTGCCTGAAATAATTTTTTGCTTGGCGGCAGAGGATGCTCTGTCGCCAAGCGGGAAATTATTACACTTACAATAAGGGAAATTATTAAACTTACAATAAGGGCAATCACAAAGAGTAAATTCATTCGTGAGAGTATTATCCAGAGAGGTTATAAAATGCCTAAGAACGAAACTGATTTCATGAAAATCATATTGAGTTGTTATGAAGAGAGAAAAGAAGATATGATTCAGACTTTAAAAGATTTTGTCGCTTCTGGTACACGTTTCAGTCTTTCAGTTGACGAACGAACCAGCGTCCAAAACCGAAGGTACTTTAATTTATGTCTGCGTGGTGTGAACGGAGAAGTTTTCAATTTGGGATTAATGTATATATCCAGAAAGTGCGGTGCCGAAGAGACCAGACAAATAGTCGAAGATACATTGAAAAGATTTCAATTGGATTTTGAAAAATATATTGTGGCCACCACCAGCGATGGTCCAAACGTAATGAAGAAGTTTGGAAGGGCTAGCCCCAGCGAGATGATTCTATGCTTGAACCACGCAATACATCTAGGAGTTGTGGACACATTTTATAAAAAAAATCAGGCTACTGCCACATCCGCAGCTTCTACCTCCGAAGATACTGATGATAGTGATGATGAAATCATGGAGAACAAAAACTCTTCTGATGATGAAGAGGACTGCAATGCCAGCTACGAAACAAACTGCCCATTACAACCAATTGATGAAATTAAGAGTGCTTGATGAAACTCGATTCCTAGTGAAATTGTTTAGAAAGAGTCCACTAAAAAACAGCCAATTACAGAAATATGTTAAATCAGAATTTGGAAAAGAACTCAGTTTACTACTGGATGTCAAAACGAGGTGGAATTCTATAATTGTAATGGCAGAAAGGTTTTTGAAGCTCAAAAATTGCATAAAGAAAGCGTTGATTGATTTAAACATGTTAGACAAATGGAATGAAGACAATCTTCTTCTTTTGCAGTCAATTGTTACTTTATTGCAGCCAGTCAAGATAGCTGTAGAAGCCTTAAGCAGACAAAACTCTTCGTTACTCACAGCCAAAGCAATAATTGACGTTTTACTGAAAAAAATTCAATCGACAACAACAAATAATAATCTGGCGGTATGGTTCTTTGAAACATTGAAAGCCCGTCTAGAAGAAAGAAGGTCACAACGGGTTATATGTTTGTTAAAATATTTGCACACTGGCCACCACAGCTCACAGTCGCAAAATACGGATTTTTTTACTTTGAATTTGAATAAAACTGCACTTATTGCTTTTGCGGAAGATCTATATTACAGACTTTTTGAAAATATCCCTCGTATCCAAACGCCAGATTTGGAAATAATGGACGCCGAACCCAGTACCAGTAGCTCTACAGTACACAATGAACCCGACGAGTCGTTTCAAAGTCAAATGGAACAGGCAATCAAAAAAATCAAAGAAAATGTACCCGAAATTCTTGCAAAAAGATCAAGAGCAACATTAAAAAAAGAGTTCCAATTATTTGAAGCAACCGGAAAACATACTGAAAGTTTGGAACTACTTTATAAAGCTTTAAACACAATAAAACCGACATCTGTTGAAAACGAGTGTGTGTTCTCCTTGTCCGGAGGCATTATTACAAAAATCAGGAACAGATTATTGGACAAAGCTGTAAATGCTCTGATTTTTTTTAAATGCCTATTTTATTAAATCAGAAAAGAAGTCTAATTGCTAGTTCATTATATTTATATGACTAATGAATAGAGAATAGGTGATGATTATTAATGATTAGTATGATTACTAAGTTGGTTTCATAATATAGATTTTACTGCCAAAAAATGAATCTATGATTATAAGAATTAAACATACGAATTGTTTAGACTTTAATTAACGTTATAGATGTTAGGATTTGATTTTATGTTCAATAAATGTTGATTTTTTATTAAAATTGCTTTTTTATTGATACATCTCGCCAAAAATGAACGCGATTCTAATTTTATTCTGGGAAGTCCCGGGACCTCCCGGGATTTTGATCATGGGCTGTCTCGTGTCCCGGGACTTTGAGAATGTTGAGACTTCCCAAACCCTAATACTGACTTAGTTTCCAATTTTGCAGAAAATCCATTAAATCTAGCTTACCTGTATCATCATCTAGCTGCTAGACCAAATAATAATATGTTCCAAAAATTTCAGCTGTCATGTGAGAAAGTTTTGCATCATAGATATGGCAAGTTTGGCATGCATACTTCAAAAGGTTGCCCATACCAATCTATTAGATTATATTGGTACATTATTTTAATTTTTGATTTATGTAAACAGGAATATGAGAAACAAAATACTAATTCCATTGACATATTGTCAGAGGTGTGAAATTTATTGCATAGCTTTGTTAATACTATTAAATCTATTATTATGATTTACAGTCTAAATTGATGGATCTATTGTATTTTCATGTCTTAATAATCACTAATTGATAACACTATTATGGTTAGCTCCAGCTTTTCTATTAAAAGGGCTGTAAAAGTTGGCAACATTAATGCAACCTCACTCCATATTACTTAAGTATCTTTTTTTCAATGCTTTTTCTGACAGTACAGTTATTCTATTTTTGTTAAATCTTATTTATATCTTCTAATTCATGTAAGTAATAACCTATGCTTGTTACATAGTAACTTCTCTATTACAATTCTATAATGTATAATAAAAATTGAATTATAAAGATGTAAAAGTTGGCAATATGGCTTCAAAAATGTTAATTGTTTTGTCTGATTTATTGTAAAAGTTGTTTTTCTAAAAAAATTCATTAAAATTTTCCAATGAAAAATATAATAGTTGGTCATGAATATTTAAAAGGGGAAGTTCTAATTTCTTTTAAGTATAATTTTATAAAAATGTTTTTTTAATTTGACCTTTCATTATAATTTGTTGTCATAATGTTTTGAGGATGTTATCATAAGTTTAAAATTTAATGATTAAAGCACCTAATTAAATTATCAATACCTTGTATACTTATTAATAGATCATCATATTAAAAATGACTTTGAAAGAACAGTGAGTAAATCAGGTGGTTTTCTAACTGACTGCATTAACATACAGTAGTTATCAAATTATGAATTTTATGAAATATTTTATTATTTTTAAGGAAGAAAAGTCTTCAAAGTTTTGTTAGTACAGTTATAAACTGTTATCCGTGTAGTAAGATTTTTTTCAATGAGAGTAATACTTTTACATTTATTTTTTTACATAAACAGCATAAGATTTCAAATATTTTACTTACTTAATTTTACAAATGTTTGCAAATTTTGTTTAAGATGGACTTAATAAATACAATACATTTTTAAAATAAAAGTTGTGTAAAAGAATAAACATTTTTGTTTTGTTTTCATAAGAACTTAAGTAGAGAATGGTGTAGTTACTATTTTATTGATGGTTTGTAATGGAAATAGTTGATCGGTTAGATTTTTGCATTGGATGTATTTAATTAATTAAGTACTTTATTTATTAATTTGTTAAACATAGAATATTTTGTTTACTGATTTAGTTTAACAATATATATATATATTTTAATTGGTTAGTTTCTAGTACTACATGTATATAATATAAATATTTAAACATTAAAAACATTTTATTATTAAACTTCTACATGAAGATGATCAAAAAAGAACTGATGATAATTTTTTCTTGAAAATTTAATTATTATTTAAAATTTTAAATATAGGAATTTATGCTATGCCGAGCAGAAGAGAAAGACCCGAGAAAATGCTTGAACGAAGGTCGTGTAGTGACAGCGTGTGCTTTAGAATTTTTTCAAAAAGTAAAAGAAAACTGTCGGGATTCTTTTGAAAAATACGCTCATTGTTTAGAATGGAATAGTGCCGATATGAATTTTGAACCGTAAGTTTTTTCTTTTTAATACTTAAGATAATTGGTATTTTTGTAGATACTTAGAATTGCATAGAAATGTTGTGGTATCTTATGCAATATCTTCTGGTTGGAAGATAGATGATAAAGTCAAATATTTATGCTATTATCATTAAAATATCTTTAAAAATTCTTATTAAACTTTCATATTGAAGTCATTTAGTTATATTCAATTAGATGTGCTTTCAGAATATTAGCTTTGTCTCATTTTAAGATAATATGTGAACTGAATAGTAATATGAATAACTAAAGTATATAAATTTAAAAAATTTTTATCATTTGAAATGTTTTTCTTCTTTGAATCGTAAACTGTCAGCTGTTTTCCAAAATTCTTACTTTAGTACTTCTGCTGATTGAATTTGAGTTATTGAATTTTTAAAATTAAAAAAGAAATGTTAAAATTTCAGATATCCAATAGTTTAATGTTTAAATCATTTTTAAAAGTTGAAATAAGAAAATTGAAAATTTTATTACTTGACAATTCACATTTTTTTAATTTTATTTTTAGTTTGCTTTTGTTGTTTAGATCTGTTTCCATTCATTAATATGTTGCTGCTTCTCATTTGCTTTTGACACTAGTGCTTTAAATAATTTCATGATGATAGTTTGTTTTATAAATTTTATGGAAATTATTAAAGCATCTCAATTGAAAGAAATCATAAGTGCATTCATATTACATAAAATTGATGCCTAGTTTTGATTTCTAAATGCTACATTTTAGCACACTTTATGTTGATAAAAATCATCACATTTTCTGCTTAAAGATTTGATTACTTTGACAAATTGTATAAACTTTCATTTTTTTTAAATAAATGTATGTTGTGTGTTTTTATTCAAAGTTCAATAACAAAAATATGCTGAAACAAATTAAAATAAACTTTTAAAATGATAACTAGTAGTATGCTTTTCAGAAGTATATTGAAAATTTTCCTTAAATGCCTGCATTATATTTTTTTTCATACTTTCATCAAATTTATTTATTTATTAGTCCATGCATCAAAGTAATTTTTAAAAACTTACATATGCACACACACTATATTTTGTTTTAAATCTCCTGCCTAGAGTAACATATAATTAATTAATTAATATACTATTTTCCTCATTTGAAAGATTTTCTGAACAACTAGTATGACTCCATTTTTGAAGTTAAACCTATTTTTTAATCCAAAATCATACTGAAAGGAAAACCATACATGCACAAACCTTCTGCCAACTGTTGATGATGAAATTGAAAATAGTGAAAACAGTTACTTAATGACTGAAAATGAAATTTACACTAAAAAGTAAATATGAGTAATAAGAATGTTTTTGCAAAATACATAATTAAAAAAATTTAAATTATTATTATTTTTTTAAGGGTATTCAAGAGCATAAAAAAGTAAAATTTTGAGAATTTTGAAAATTTAATATATATTTTTTAAAGTCATTATATAGCAGTTTTTATTTTATAGCAAGTTAATATCTTAAGACAAGTACCTGTACATATTATAGAGATTAGTCACAAAAAATTAGAATAATAATCCTTTTGTAACATTAATTTCACATGCAAGTGATAAGAGAAGCTGCCAGACAAGTCTTCAGCTAAAATATGAATACTTAACTGGCAGCTTATCATGCTGTACTGAAATGAATGATTAAAATTATTAACAACTATTGTATTTACTTGCATGTTTAATTCTGTGGGTTTATTTTTTACTTTTTTTTTTAATCCTATGGGCACTAAGAGTGCTGTTTTTTTCAAACCCATTGTGGGTTCAGCCAGATGCTGAGGAACAGGGTCAATATATTCAGGAAAGATCAACCTGAAAAATTTATGGGGTTTTTTTCAATCACTTGGATTTGATTCTGCATTCTTTAGAGCAACAGGCTGATGCCTTGACCATATCAGCCATCTAGTCAGGTTAATTCTGTAATTTGGATTATTTGCTTTCTCAGGCTAATATGAAATAGTTATCATAAAAAGTTTGGAAGCTCTGTAACAGATCATGATGTTCTGTTAGGTATTACAGTATTCAACTTCATTCCAAATCCTACATTTTATTAAAATCATTTAAAATGTATTCACTCACTGTTCAATGTATATTATCTTCCTTCCAAGTATTGCATTCTTAACTTATCTAATAAAGTATTATGTGATCATCAATTTTCATATTTAGAGCAGAAATGGGATGATTTTGCTTCACTAATAATTTTTTAAAATTTTCATCGGACGAAATTTATAAATTTGGGTAAAACGTTTGAATAATCAAACTATAAATTAATGAAATTACAAGTTTATTTTTACTGTCTCATCTTTTGCTCTTAGGAATATTTTTATATTTGCTCGTTAATTTGTTATGTAAATTAGCCTATAGATGTGAAACTAAAACAACAGATTTTGAAATAAAATTTCTGAAGTGTGTTCATTATGTTTACTTATAACTCCTTGGTATAACATTTATTAAAATAGAACTATTCTAAAATATTTTTAGAATTTGTGTGTAATCTGTTGTAATTTGAATATTTATAACATAAATTATGAAAAATGTAGAGATTTAAATTAAATTTCCCAAACATAAAATGAACTTCATGGCATTAAGCACAAAACAAATTTTATAGTGTAATAACTTTAATTATGTTACACTGTAATGTTTATTTTGTGTTTGGAAGTGCTAAGATAGAGACAAAGATGGATTATATTGGATTAGGTTGGATTAAGCAATTTTTCCAATAAATTACTTTTAATTATCTAATGTAGATTTAGACAATTTACAATTTACCGAAAAGATTATTTAATTCTAAAAATATTTCTCCATTTTATTGCATTTTATGTTGATAATTAATGGATAAATCCAAAATAAATCATCAATTATGAGACAAAGACAGTAAATTGTGTGATTATATTTGATCACGTGACATAGGTGTCGTGCATATCGATACGGTTGTAAACAAGCTGTTCCGTTCGAAGGATAGCTTACTTTATAATAAAGGAAGAACGAAAATATTTTTTAGGAAGGTTAACAACGGTACAATTAAAGGAAGAATTAAAAAAGTACAATGCCAAGTTAGCTGGTAGAAAAGCCGATTTAATAGAAAGGTAAGTTAAAATAATCTACATCTATATTTTTATCGTTAATTATTACATTTATAATTTCAAGTCATTATAACTATTACATGATAAGGTAACTTACCAGTAGATGAAAGTTTTAAGAATAAGATTTCACAAAATGCACATTTTTCGTCTATAAAAACATTTAAAGATCAGTAAAGTTCTCATTGATTCCTTTCACATTTGTCTAACCAATACATAAGGTCAAAACTTTAATTAAAATAAATTTTTTTTTCCTTTGGAATATGGTCATGTACTGAGCCTGATATATTATAACCAATTTATATCAGTATCTGAAATGTTAACTGTACCAATAGGTTATCACTGTAATTTAGAACAACAATCAATACAAACAAAACTACTTTCTATGAAGTTCTAAGACAATATAAGAGATATATATCTTAATCTTTTACCAAGAGAAAACAATATTTGGAGTATTTAAAATAAATATAATCAAAATGTCTTTTTTATTGGTCACAAGTCATCTTGTTTCAATAATTTAATGCAATAAGACTAATTTCTTCGCCAATAAACTTTTTGTACAAGTGAATTTTTGCCCATTTTCTTTTACTAAATCTGGCATACACTACATATATGCCATATTTAGGTGCTTGTCAATACTGTTCAGTTACCTTATACTGTTTATTTTTATATTATATGTAATATATTAAGGTAAGAATATAATATATAATAATAATTTTTGCCTTTCCTGTCAATGAGACAGAAAAAACTAAATAAAATATTGGTGATCATATCTTAACTAGTTATTAAACTTGTTTACAATAATTTTCAGGTTACTGGCATATGAGAGGAATCAGGAAACTCATAATTTTTCTATATCCTGTGATAGCTCTCCTGAACTCAAACTTCCTGATTCATCTGAATATAAGGATCTCTCTCCAAGTTTACAAATACCAGTTTTGACTATAGAGACAATTGATGCCTACATGGAGATGTCAGATCAAAGAATGCCACTGTCTGCTGTGCAGATGTATTTTAATGAATTCTTATTAATAATAAGAGGAACAAAAGAGAAACATTTTTTTATATTTTAAAGGTAATGTAAAATCTGAATTAATCAAGGGGAACAGATTTACACAGATTTAGTAATTACAGATGATGGGGTTATAGAAAATGTAATATGTGAATGTACAGCAGGTAAAGGGCCTAAAGCGTATTGCAAACATGTATGTGTAACACTATTGGCAATAGAAGAATATGGAAGAACAGGCACATATAAGTGTCACAAAACATGCACACAGGTTCTGCAAACATTCCATCAGCCTACCCGCCAACATAAAGGTTCCCCAGTTAAGGCTAGTGAGCTTCCATTTCATTTATTTAAGAAGAGAGGAATGAAAAGAAAATTATTGGAAGACATAAAATTTGACCCCAGACCATCTGGCAGTACAATCCCTGATTATACAAACTTTGTTATTAATTTGGCAATGAACATGCAAAGTGGTTGTGCAATACCGATATTGCAATTAAGGCAACCAGCAAACATGAGGGCTTTAGAATCAGATCATGATTATTGCAAAAGCACAATGTCTGAAATGTTTTTTAAGTGCTTTACATGTAACTGAAGCAAGTAGGGAGTACATAAAACATTTGGAAAAAGAGACCAGATTACAATGAAAAAGTGCAGTTTGGAAGAAGGAACATTTGTTGCATTTGACATCTTCAAACTTTGGAAAAGTTTTTAAATTAAAATCAACAGACAGAGTAAAATTGTGTGGCTCATTACTGTCAAGTAGGCCAATAAAAAGTAAGGCAATTTCTCACGGCTTAAGGTATGAAAAAGAAGCAATTGAAACATATTCTTTTGTAAATACTCCTGTGAAAGAATGTGGCATGTTTCTTCATTCAAAATACCCATTCTTAGCTGCAAGTCCAGATGGGCTAGTGGATGATGATAAAATATTAGAAGTTAAATGTCCTTACTCCAATTTTAAACTTCCTGTGAATGTGCTAAAGATACCATATTTGGAATGTACTGATGACAAAATTACTTTAAAACGGAATCATGATTATTTTCATCAAATCCAAGGACAATTAGCAGTGACAAATAGACAAGTTGCTCATCTGTTTATTTACACAAAAAGTGACTTCAAAGTTTGTATCATTCCAAGAGATAATAAATTCATTGCAGACATGATTGAAACACTAATTATGTTTTTCCATGAGCATATTAAGCCAGTTCTTTTTTAAAAAAAAATGTTTTATAAACATTAAGTTTATAAAATAATTGAGCTAATTGTTATTTTACAATTTGAGTTTATGTAAAATTTTTCTAGATGGTGTATAGTGTGAATTTTTTTAAATAATAAAAAGAGATTTTGTTTTAAAGATTAAAATTCTTTTATTAGCTTACAAATATTTATTCAACTATAGTACAAATTTTAAAACCACTATATTACTTTGAATTGAAGTTCCACAATGAAGACCTTACTGTGTATGATAGTATACATTCTTAATCTTAGAATTTATAAACAGACAAAAATTTAAAAATACTATAGATGGAAAACTTAAATTAGGCTAGGGTCTAGAATGGAAAAAAAAATTATATACGGTATTAATAGAGAGCTAGACTAACAGTGAAACAAATTAAGAATCTCTGCCAACAATGCATGGTCTAAAATTGCATAACATAAAACATATAAATATAATTTCACTGCCAAGTTTCGTTACTGCCGGATGCATGTGTTGCCTCAAAATTTTATATGTACAGTACGTGAGTACGAGCCATTCCTATAATACGTTCAATATGTATTCTTTTACTAGATGTTTTTCTGTCTCGAGATGACAAACTGCTGCTCAGCTGTGCTTTTCCTCTCATAAAAGTGGGTATATTTACCACAACTTCTTTAGTAATTAGTTATTCCTGAATGTTAAAACCTCTATCAGCCATTACCCAGTCTTAAAATAATTATTGGATTTTCGTTTAAAGAATTAACAAATCGTACTTTAGAACCGACAACGTATCGCTTAGTCTGTTTACAACCTCGTCGATACTAGCGCCGCGATAAATCCAAAATAAATCATCAATTATGAGACAAAGACAGTAAATTGTGTGATTATATTTATTTTTTCACTGGTAAATAGTAAAAAATTACAAAAAGTCAATTTAAATGCACTGAATCATTGTTTAATAATTTAGTGCATTTAAATTGACTTTTTGTAACAATTATTTTACTTCGAAAAGGTTTTTTTATAATCAGAATACTTATCAATGTGCAAAAGTTGAAAAAAATAAATAATAAAAAAAAACCAACAAAACATTATTGGAGTCAAAATGGAAAAACAAGCAAATGTTGTTTCGTGCTTTCAATTCTCTTAAGTTTATCTTCAGGGAATAAAATAAAAACATAATATATATAAAAATTTAACTTTACTTGAACAAAACATTCTCAATTACTTTTTATATATATTGTACATTCTTGATTTTATCCCCTGAAGATGGACTTTAGTGGTTTGAAAGTATTGGAAAACTAATTTTTGTTTTTATTTTAACTCCTACAAATGTATTTTTTTATTTTATTTATAATTTACATGAATATACTTTTAAGCTAATTTGTTATAATACATAAACAAAAATGGTTCCATAATTAATAATAATATTTAATAATTTTTATGAAAATTTTTTCAGTTGTAAAAAAACTCAAGCAAGATTTGATATGTGCATGCTTGAAAAGTTAGAATTACCAAGACCAGAACTGGGATATCTTTCCAGAACCTATGCACACGAAACCAACCGACCAAAACCACCTCCGAAAAATCTGAGAGAATATAACGATCCTACCCCCGGTTTACCCGACGATTATCCTAAACAAGAGCCTAAATACGGTAGCCGACTCTTTTTCACTTAACGAACCAATAATGTTAGGATCTTAATAAGGATATCTTAGCATAGATATCATTTGTTATTAGTCTACAAAATATTGATGTTAAATATAGTGATTGTAGTTTCACATATATTTCACAAAGAAATAAAAATTATATGTAAATTATAATTTGTTTTTTTTTTTATTTATACTGATTTATCTATCCACTTCCAAAAAATAATGGAATTATAATGGTTAGAACTTTTTACAGAAAGGTACAACAACTTACTTCCCTTTTGACGTTATTTTATTCTATAAAATTTAATATAGTGTAAGCGTATTAAAAAAATAATACTTCTTTACTATTTTTAATCGACGACCTCAAAAAGATCTTTCTAATAATACGGAAAACCGATGCCATCTCCAGCAAAGTAATTAAATTCTACTATGAAATTGAAAAAAATGAATGTCAGTTGAAAATACACATGTTATGCTTCCAGGATACACACGATATACACAGGATTTTATATTACATGCTAAAGCACTTTCGATCATTTTTTAATGATCATATATTGGTTTAATTTAAAAGTCTAAAACTTTAAATATTTATTTTGAATATAAATCTCATTTTATGTATTTTAGTAAAGGCAATTATCAGAAAATCTGTTTTATAAGTTTAGTATCAAAATAAAAGTATTTTTTGCGCATTTTTATGGTTATATCTTTTATTTAACTTTAGGAGGAAAATTTATAACATTTTTATATTCAAAACGATGTAACTTAACATTTTTTTTTCTAATAATGGTATCATCAATTTGGTAATTTTTGTTTTCTTGTGGCACCCCTACTTCTTTAACAGTTTAAATTGTATATAGCATTTTCAATAAAATGATTAAATTATTTAATACTTTGTAATTACTTTTGATTATACAATAACTTTTAACAATACATGCAAAAAGCATATGATGGCGCTTATGGTTATTTCATTGCATCCTTGGTTGAAAATCACTTATTTGAATGCATTCTAGGAATACATTATAATGCAATTGTATTAAAAAAAAATTGCTAACAAGGGGCACAATGTAATGATGTGTGCTAATCATAAATATAAATTAGGTTTATTGGATTTAGGTACCAAACTGCATTTTTAATGAAAATGAAAGAATTATTAGAAGTGAAACACAGACCTGCCATTCATCAATATGATTAGAGAATTTTCTTAGCACTTAGAACTAGTGTAGTGGAGTGGGTAAACAAATAGTCTGACTCCTTCCCTTTTTTAAAATTCCAGACTATGATTCCTTTTATAAGATATATAGCCTTTTATATATACAGTAAAATACAAAAAAATAACAATTTGATGAATGATGTAATAAATTAATCTGTAAAATAGTTTCTCCTGCTACCAGCGATGGTCGACTGAACTGGACTATACAAAAGAATTTAAAAATATGAAATTTAGGAAAAAAAAGTCAATTGTTATGACAGTACAATCGCGCCCCAAGAACTTAAAGAATAATAAGCTGGAACAATCCCGTCAATTACATTTTGCAGTTTTCTCTTCCTCTTTTAGTTTATTGCAGTTAGATTCTGATCTTGGTTTTACTTTTTGTTGTTTTTCTATTGTTTAAAAGATCAAATTATAGTATGGAAGCAATAATAAATAGTCATAACTTGCAATCAATAGAAAGGCAGTGAAAAATATCAGTTGTTTTGGATATCAAAATGTTGCGCCAAGTAAAAAGTTATGGCACCTGAAATGAGAGTCAATTTTTTTTTGAGAGAGAGAGAGTTCTCTTTGGTAAAGATAAACTTGGCGCTTTGAAGCCCTACTATAAGCTTTTTATTATTGTCTCTGTACTTCGGGTTCTTGCTTTAGTAACATGGTGAAAGTGAAAGTTTCTCTCTATCTTCCGTCTCCTCAAGCCGATTCCTTGGGTAAGCCGGCCCGAGATGATCAAAATGTAGGTTCGTTGGAAATACATTTCTACACAACTCAATTCGGTTTATATAGTTTATTTACGGGAAATGTACACAGCTTATCACATAACTACAATGTACTGAATGACAGCAGTACGATCAAGGATAATCTGGAACAATTGGGAATCGGTGTCTCCTTGATAATTTCTGAGACTCCGTCTGCACTTTTCATATGACTACAAATCTCAACCGTACCTGGGCGTTCTTTCTGTAAGAGTGTAACGTATTAGTTTGTTTACGGCAACACGACACGTGGGCGATCTGCGAGGAGGGATGCCTCCCGGGAGAACGTATGGGAAACTGGTCCCTATTTAGGTATTACTAACTTGAAGAAAATCCATGTGGTCAGCCCGTTAGCCAGGCGCGAACCCACCACCAACTACCAGTGTTCGGTGGTCCACTCGGCTGTTGGTGGGCCTGGAGGAGTAAAACCTCTCTCCCTATCCTCAGCTTGCTGATTATCTGAGATCAAAGTGCTATTATCTCCGAGCCTCACTTCAATTTAAATGTTTTTTGGGAGCCAACTTCCGACCAATCAGAAGGCTATGGTCGCCGGGAGAAGCTTTTTTCACGTACGCCTGATCCAAATGTGGGTGGTCATCCTCCCACTTCCTTACTTGTTTATTTGTTTGTTGTTTTTCTGCAGCTGTAAGTGGTTTACGACCGGACCACACCTGAGTCAATCACAAGCCTCCCAAATAATAATTACAGCGAAGCTTTCGAGAACCAATTGCAAAGACATTATTTTTTTCTGATACATTTAAAGCCTCTCAGACGTTCCAGACTACCGCCATAAAGGATCCGAGATTGAATTCCCGTGCAGACAGCTGCAAAAAATTTTTCACGTACAATCCATCGGTGCGTCATTCTCCATCTTAGATCCATGCTGCACCATCGACTAAGTGGATTCGATCCCTAATCACTGGTAGTAGGCTCGGGTTTGCACTCGGGCCGACGGGCTGGCTCGTGAAGTTTTCGGGTTTTCTTTCCGCCAATTTCTCTTAAAAGTCCTACCGAAAGGCACATTCCACGATTGCAGATCATCCTCGTTTTGCGTGCCAGTATCTAAACAATACACTTGCAGTACACTTGAGGATCAATAATGTTTAAAGATAAATACGAAAATTTCTCATAAAAACAGCATCATCTATTGATTGTTAAAGAATAGATGCAAAGTAACAATGTAGAAAACTGATATTGTAATTTTTTCTTCCTTATCCTAACTTTTCTATCAACCAGATGTTGTCGTCTTTGCTTTCAGACTTTAGTCTTTAAGCTGTCACTGTATTTTGTTTTTATAGATTAATCTTCGTATTTAGTAAAGTTTATTTTAAACATTTTTAGGTAAGTGTCGTTAAGCTTTTTTTAACCGTAGATAAGTAAACATTCGTAAAAATGACGAACGAAATACAGAATATCTCGGTACTCGAACTGTTCCCAACTCCAACAATTCGGTATTCGAATACAGTTTTAGAATATTTTCCTTTGTTCTTTGTTCCTTCTCGCTTCTAGAACTTTCTTTTTTAACTCTTTTCCCTTGAGTGGTGAGGACCGATTCAGAGAAGAAAAAAGGGTACCCGAGAGGACGAATGCGAGGGAGTGGGACATTCTTTCGACTGGACTTCAGAGTGGACGGATGTGGAAGATGGTGCTCTGTGTCGTCAAGTGTAGCTAGGCTGGAGGAACAGTGCTAACCCGATAAGAATTGAATTTTATCGTAGTCACGATAAAAGGAGTGTCGACTAGGTATAAAGTATAACCAAAGGAAGACATCAGTCCGAGAGAGTTTCACGTAGCTTCCTACCGAAGTTGTGCAAAGTTCCGTACATTCTGGTATTTCGCTCTTTCCTATAATCTATTTTGCTATTTATTACTCTCCCTGTTACCTTCCCTCTTCCCTTAGTTTAAGTTAGTTTGTAAGTACTAATTATAGTCTATCCCGATATCATCATTTTATAGTATATGTCGCGATCGGTGCGTATTCATGTCATTGTCTGCCGTTAATATTTGTTACCGCCGTGTTGCAATCATTTACCATTGAGTTGGAATTCAAAAGAATCTGTATGTATTCCTCGAAATAAAATACCTTGTTTAACTATATATATATAGCCTATATTGTATAGTTATTTGTTCGGTACGTTCTCCTATGTCTCTCAACGTATATTTCGCGAGATTATCATTATATTATTTGATTTAAAAGAAATTTAATATAGGTCAGATCTCTGTTAACGTTCATTGGCAGTTTGGTTTCTTTTACTTTTTGAAAATTGTTTTCCCCGATTCTCATTATTTAAAATTCATGAAATGATCAGATTTTGAAATATCCATATTGTCTTTCATATAAGCTATACATAACTACTTACGTGTAGTAAATGCACCAGTGGCCAATACTTTACGGCTACTTAAAGGGTTTATGAAATTTATTTGATGCAAAATTACTTGTTTATTCAAATATATTAGTTACGTATGATGTTTCGTAGCATTGCAAATGCAAATTTACTTCAAAAAAATCGGGTACGTTGTTAAATTTATGCATTTTGTACCAGTCCCTTAGATGGGTGCGTGACCTGATGTCGAAAGTACCAAAGACATTTGCCACTTTAATTAAATGCAATACTATGGTATTCAAATTTATCATAGAAATCTGCCCGTCATATTTCATAAGATAATTATGCTACTGGATCACTATCAGTAACTGGTGCAGTTACCTTAATGGTTTTTATATGATGAGAATAGAAGATAGCATCCATTTCAATAGAAATTGACTATATCCAAATGTTTCTTTTGGAGTGCAGATAAGAGTAATCTGATTTCTAAATTACTAATACTTAAAAAATTTATAGTTATTATAGAAGCGGCGTTTGGAAGATATCGAGTTGACTTAAAAATGGAATTATTTAATGTAAAAATTTTGCACATCTTGAAACCTTGAAGAATGTCGATGGATGTAAAATAATCGTCATATTGCCTACCGCTCTGGAGGACCCGGGAACAGATCTACGCGGGAGAACTCCCAGGAATTTTTAGGATTGGTCCATCCTTCATTATCATTGTGGGCTTGGCGGAATCTACCACGAGCTTGATGAAAAAGCTCCTGTTATTGCCTCGTTTTTTGCTCTTTAATTCGGCTACTTAATAATTAATTGGAAGCGGTACCTAAAAGATTTTTACCTGTATTATTCTTTTTTACATGTCGCTTCAAAGCGCCAAGCTTATCTTTACCAAAGAAAAACTCATAAGAAAAATTTTCGCTGACGTCTACGTTGTCATATGTTTTTACTTGGCGCATTTTTTACATCTGAGGTATTTTTGTTTGCATTTGTTTATTTATCAATTGTTTTTCATGTAATAATTGTATTATTGTATCAAGATATAAGACGACAATGTACAAAACGCGTTGCCGCCCAACGCGCCGCCAACAGAACTGTTTCAATAGAGAGGTTGCGGCCGAAGTTTTCATCTCTAAAACACGAAAGTCGAACGTCGAGCGCCGCCATCTTGTAAGCCTAGAAGTTTGACAATGGCGTATTTCTAGAAATAGTTTAATTTGTTTATTTACCTTCTCCGGTAACCTTCGTCACTGCCTTTTTACTTGGCGGGGAGTCACTGCCGTGACTCTTGATACAAAAGCAAATTTTATAAGGGAATTTTGAATTTAAAATGTTTTATTTGTTATCAGATAATATAAGTACATTTGTTTCTTGTAAACGAAAACATATAGAATCTTGCACACGTAAGCAAAGCGTGTCATTTTCCTCTTTTTTTCGAAAGATTTTTACTATTAAAATGTTAAATGTAGGCTTGTTTGTAGCTTATGGAATGTAAAACGATTCAACGCCACCGTTTCTTTGCCTATAAAGTCGAGTGTGGAGCTAAATTTAAGTATTTTAAAAAACAACAATTATATATGGTAATACCTTTTTATATAGTAATTTTAACGTAACGGAAAGAAGTTTGTGAGCAAATGCAATGTGTAATGAAATTGTTAGTTAATTAAAGAATATAATAGGATATACATAAAACAAAATTTTATATCTTATCATTTTATTTTTTAAATTATTTTATTCAGAAATGTTTACCGAAAAGTTTAATAAAAATAAAGAAAGAAATTCCACATTTTATCGTCAATGGCGAATATTTACAGACTTTCGGACAGCTACAAAACTAATCCTTAAAACTCGAAAGGATTAGATAAATCGATTTGTTAAATTCAGAATCACTAAACGTGATTACTTAAATAAAGGAAATAGGTAAAGCTTAATTATACGTTTGTCGCTTATTGCGCAAAGACACTTCTCTGATCAATATAATTAAAATAATTTTTAATGTAAAAAATTTAAAAAAAAGTCATGTTTTTCGAGATTGGGGGTAGAGGATGAACTCATCTCACCATATACATTACTACAGTGTATTTACACACACACACACACATCATGATATCAATTATACATTTGGTTATGTTTAACGGGTTTAGGGGTGGCGAGGACGGTGGAAGTGTGGCCACCCCCTAAAACAACATTAAAATGCATTGTCCAGTAGAGTTTCAGCCTTATTATTCCATCTATTATTCATTGTATCTAAATTTTAATTCAATAATCAATTATTAAAAGGTTTTTTACCTTCCTGGAGTTTTGTGTTTGGAATGAAACATTTACAGTAAAACCTGTGTAAATCTGAACCTGATTAAAACAGAAACTTGCTTAAATAGAAAAATATATTCGGTACCGTGCGATTCCGGTTTACACAGGTTTTACTGTATTTACTTATATGTCGTTTTTAAAATTTAACTTTAAAACAATTATATCACTTAATAGAACTAATGATAGAATAATTATTATATACCAAAAAAATATGAAAGACAAATTTACATAAAGAAATCCTAAAATTGATGTTAAATAAGTAAAAAAAAAAACGAGACTAATATAAGAATTTTTAAAATTTTAGTTTAAAAATAATTAATTAAAAATATAGCTTATTTAAGAATTAAAAAAGAAGAAGAAGAAAACCTCGTAAAATAATAAATATATGTTGAAATTTTGCCAAAACTTAATCTTTTTTTTTTTCTTATTATTTAAATGTCACGCTAACGAACTTTTTTTTTTCTTAATTCAATAACCACAGAACCTAAGAAATCTATCACAAGTCCGGTTAAAAATATATCTATTAAAATGGACAATAATTCTTATTTCATTATTGGTGTCAGGAGTGGGGTTAGACAAGGCTGCTTAGATAAAGGGGCCCTGAAGCGAAATACATATCGAGGACCCTACAGCAAATTAAATCACACTAAAGTTATTACATTGTGGAAAATTTAAGTTTAATTAAAACGGTTAAAAATACCTTTAAAAGAAATGATTATTTTAAATTCGTTTTATATGGATGATATTTTTTTTCATCTCTTCTTAATCTTATTTTAATTATCGATAGGTCTACTTGGAAAAGATCCAAATATAATTTATTTTTCGAGTTTCAGAATAGGCTGATAAAATTAACTCTTTTTACATTAGATTAGATTGAAAGTGACGGGAATAACGATATTTGTGCTTCATCATAGAATCCCAACACTCGTCTAACAAATTGTTAAGACGATGATAAGATGAAGATAAAAAAATAGGAATAAAAAACAAAATAAGAAATCAATAGGTGTTAAATGATATTGTCCAACTTATAATTAATATATTAAAAGTTTGTGTAATATTTCACCTAATAAACAGAATTATTTACACGTAACTACTGCCGAATTTATTAGTTTCGAAATACAATTAACGTTAAAATAATTTTATACCGTAAATAAACGAGTTTAATTTAAAACAAGAATTGCCGGCGGCGTAAATTATTAGTACAATTCCATTATTGTCTAATAAACACGGCGAATTGTACTTAATCATATATTTACGCGATGCTTATTATGTACTTTGCACATTAAAATTATTTAAATGATATTAAAAAAAATTACAATATCATGTTAATTTATGATTATTTCGTGTAAATTTTGTTATTCGAATTATGTAAATGTGCAAATATTTTTCGAAACTCTTATTGGTCTCGTTTTTCGAGATTGGAATGGGGGATGATGAGGTGAAGCCATTTTATCATCACTACAGTGCGCATTTATACAGTGTTTATCGGGTTTCGGGACGGGGATGGTGGAGTAGGGTCACATCCCGAAACGTCATTAGTGTATTGTCATCGGACTTATATATGTCCTCTGTTTCAGCCTTCTATATTAATTATGGTTTGGGGCCCAGTTGGTGGGGGACTCGAGCGTCAAAATCGTGTATAAAGATTTCGGCCGAATTTATTACGTTTACTTCGATCAATGACACCAGACAGTTTCTTAACGTTAACTATATTTCTTTTACTAATGTATTTACTACATTCTATTGATTAACAATTTGAATCTCTGTTTTTATTCGCACGTGAAAGCAATTTTTGGACTAATTCTCTCATTTTATACGATTTCACATTTTTCAGATAAAGTAAAGTAAAAAAATTAAGTAAAGAAAAGTTTTCAACCAGTTCAATTATAAGACATATGAAAAAAGAAAATTCTCTTCGAATCGTCGAATTAGATTACCTTTCTCTAAGCGTTTAAAACTTTTATATTTAATTCTACGTTTGTAGAATATGAAATGGATTTAATTATTATTAGCAAATTTAATTTGTTGTGTAACGTATTAATAAATAATATATAATAATTATATATATATATAAAGAAATTTCGATTATGTCTGTCTTAGCTTTCATCTATCTAACTCAGTTCTCGCGAAGTGGGAATTTATAGGTCTGCAGTTTATTTCAAATTGCAGCCCTTATTTATTGACGTTTGTGACCCACAAAAATGTATAGAGATTGTCTGTCTTCAGATCAGCACGAAGTTTACAATAAAATAATTTAGCATAAATAGATAAATATTTCCAATAGCACATAGATAGATAGGTCCTAAGCATTGGAGGGTCGTTTACAATATTTTGCTTAAGGGACTATTTAAGCCATTGATTTATAGGAATTATTTATGTTTAAATTATCGATACAAAGGAAATATCCGTCTAAAAATGTTCACAATCGATTCCTAGCATCACTATCAAATGATTTAAGCTAACTTAGTTGCAGTTCTTAATACAGCTTCATTACTCATGCTAGACCATAAATATCCAATAGAGCGGTCACTTCTACTCGACGTGACTTTGTCGTCACCAATTTCCATTGAAGTGGAATCTGACGATTTAAATCCTTCATGCTATATTATCTCATACTATTTTTATAACGTATTATAAATAATAATTCGTATATCGATGATAACTTTCTCAATTGCTTATGCTTTTTAAAAATATATAAGCTATATCTATAAATATCTTATGTAGGCTACGTGAATAATATATTTATTACTTCAATTTAATATATTTTTTATAAACTGTCGAATTGTCTATCACAAAATATTTTTATTTTATACGATTTACATTTTTTTATAAGTGATTTTTCTTCAAAATAAAATTCAAAACTGAAATTGGAAAGTGAAAATTGATTTTACTGCTCTCTATTCGTTTCTTTTATATCTGATAAGATTAAGAATAGAAGTCAAAGATAATAATGCCTTATATAATCAATAAATTATATATATATTTTTTAATGGAATAACTCGAAGAATTTATATTTTGTATCAATATTTGAATCAAATATCAATTACTAAAATGTATATAAAATTCTCCGGCACTTCGGTTAGTCTTACGGCTTATAACTGATATGGCTCTTTGTGTTAGGGATTGGCATCGGCTCCATGAATATTTGGTAGATTTATTATACTAGGGAAGTTGTCGAGTGTAAACTAACGCTTCTGCTATCAAACCTAACCAGAAGTCTGCTAAGATGATCGCTGTTTTCTGAATTCGGGTCGTTTTAATGTGATTTTATCCTTCTCCCTTTCACTTGTTGTTCAAATAGTCACGTGTTAACAGAATTTATTACCAGTTATCACCGTAAAAGATCCGAATTCGAATCTGATCTGTATGCTCGCGATTCTCGTCAACTCTTCGAAGTCTTAAACTCGTATTTGTTTTATCTTGCACACAAATAAACTAAGTATACTTATATATTTATTAGTAAAAATAACATTAATTTTATAATGGTGGGACCCTCGATAGGCCTCCGGATTCAGGGAAAAATCCCTAACTTCTCCTCTCTCGACTTAAACTATTTATTATATTTACCTAAGTTTTGTAATTCGAATAATTACTATAATTTTTCATTTATTACCTCTATTACATCACTACGTACTGTACATTATAATTCCATGAATATATTATGCGTAATATAATACAATGAGTATATATTATAGGCGCATCTATACAATTGCATAATCGTGTTGCAATTAAATTATTATTCATTTATAAAATAAAGTTAAAATATTATACGTTTAATTATCGTAGAATGTAGATTTAAGACATTTTAAAATAATGACGAAAATGTGCAAATTTAATTATTATTTGTTACAATTCTCCTCGGTTATTTTGAACGTAATTAGTATATTTGATAATTAGTAACATTAATTATATGGGAAGACGATTATAAGATATCCTCTCGGGATAGAAAAAAAACAACAAAAGTCAGAGAAATCAAGAGTAGGAAGTATTTAACCTTTGAGAATAACTTCGAGACTTCTTCATATAAAAAATAAAATAAAATAAGACGATATTTACCTGAAGGGCTCATAGTTTTGACGGAAGTAGTGGCCAAGTTATCAAAAAAAGTTATGTTAAAAAATTGATTCCCTCAGGATAAAAACTATTTTTTTTTCTTCACACGAAAGCACTTCAACTAAAGAAAATAATCTTTCAAAGATTAAATCAATTTTTCTAATTTTAAATCTTCAGAACATTTTTATAAATTATAAATTGCAATTTAAAAATACGTATAGCAACTTAACACATTCCAATCTAAAACTTGTAAATCTTATATATAATTTTTTTTATGGTGGAAATAATCTTTACAGGACGTTTGCGGCTTCTAAACGATAAAAAAGACGAAGCATTTATAATGCTAAAAGGTTTTTTATTAAGGTTGTGGATTTATACGATATCAAATAACAATAGATCATGACTATTAAAACAATAAATTATGATTCACTTGATGCCACATATACTGTAGCTCACATAATCATTCCTTTCACTTAGACACTTGATGTGATCGGAACAATATAAGAGCATTTCGGATAAACTCCGAACAATATACAACATATTAGAAACAACAATTGTCAGAAAGAAGAAAAAATCACCTGCAAGAAACGAGTGAAAAAATACAACATCTATCACAAGACAGTTTTTTTCAAGAAACTTTTTATTTCTGTTTTTTTCCTTTAGTGGGTCTAAATGAACAAATCGTTATGTTATATCTCTAAAAGCTTGCTGTAGGAATATATTTTCATTACTAGCAAAAATTATTGTGACATTTTAAATCGTATTTTTAATTTATTTAATGTAAAATATATGCTCCCGATTGCAGTAACGTCTTGCCCCTGTAAATCATACTTTTCCTGTTAACAGTAGAGTCATGCCGGTCATCTATTAACTGTTCTGGAGAATCAGAAAAAACAGATAGACAGTGGTGATTTATAAGTCTGGAATTTGAAAATTAATTAATTAAAGCCCCAATAATAAATTATTTTACTTAATAAAAACTATAAAATCACACACAAGTAATCAGTTATGCATTATAAAATTACATTTGCCATCTCAGCAATTTACGATTATTCTAATAATATTTACAAACTTACATGTGCAGAATCTTATTTGTATGAAGATTAATAGATCAATCTTCCGCTTTAATTTGTTATAAATATCATTAAAATTATTAAGCTTCCTATTTAGTGTTTTAATCTCTGTTTAACATAAGATTACAATACAAACATACGGTAAATTGAGCAAATTTAAGGTTATACGTGCATACTAACAATCAATATAACTAGAGTTGTATATATATATAAACTAATCTGAGAAAATGGATTCTGTCAAAACCTAAACGAAAAGTAGCGAGTATACGTTATTATAAGAAAATTCTAAGTTTTTTTAAAAAAATTAATTTGCTACTTTTCTATTATTTTTGAAAAATACACACAAATATATATACTGTAATTGAAATTTTATATTGCAACATAAACAGGAATCTTTTTCATAAATATAAAGAAATTCAGAAAATAGATTCCTGGAAAGAACTACAAAAATTTGATTACATTAAAGAAATCTGTCTGCCTTTATTTCGTTGAAATTCCTCTCTTTTTTTAAATATTCGTGCTTGGAATCACGAAATATGCGGCTGAAAGCTAGCTGATGATTGGAGGAGATTTTAATAGATTCTTTGTGAAGTTTTTTCTCGGAATAACTTCTGACGTGTGACGGTTATTTTACTTATCAAAATATTTGAACCCGGTTGAAAAATTACCAAATTGAAAGAGCGAAAACTTGGCCTTATATTATAATACAGTATTATAGTTTCCGGCCGTAGAATTCCTATCCAAAACAGCCGGTGAAAACCGACCAGTTGAAAATGTAATTACGTAACCTGCCAAGTTATTTCGTAATTAATGTTTCTCAATATTCCATAGAAACCAGTTTGAATTTATTATATTCTTAACCGTTTTGTGTTAAATATTTAAAATTTTAAAGTTATTAGTTTTGCTTGTGTGATAGATTCGATCCATCAGTTAAATTATCTGTCCGAATGAAAATACCCTTACTTGTTTTAATTAAACTTTATTGCAGTTATTGATCTCTTCAAATCCTAGTAACTGAAACTTATTTTCAATCCTTCGATATAAACGAGGCTTTAAGTGCATTCTCTCGACTGTAATCTAATCTTGTCTCCCTTGTTAATTAAGTGCATTCTTCTCAAAAAGTATTGCATTGTATTCTCCGAGTGAAGATTACACTTAGTTGTCCTGGTTAATTTAATAATTCTTATAAAATCCTAATTTAATACAAATTATTATTTCGCATTTCCTTCCTCTACTAACTTATAAAACTTGTCAGCTTTTACAGTATAAGTTAGTACACATCTAAAATATTTAATGGTTAGATAAATTCTAATGGCATTTTTAATTTGAAACCATTACAAAAATAATAATTACTGAATATTTTATTTGTAATGAAATTAATTCAGAGCAGCGTGGCTCACGAAGCTCTAAAACCCAATAAAACGAAGCAATGAAACTAATAAAAATGTAATATATTTATAGAAATGTTTCTAATTAATTAATAAAATTCATATAATTTTTATGTTTTGGCATGTATTGAACGTAATATCTTCACGACGAAGCAATGTTTCATGCAGCTTTCACCACTTACAATGGCTACACAGACGATATCCAGGGAAATATCCGAAACGGACAATGATAATTATTACAATTGATCATAGTAAATCCATTTAGATGGCCTCCATTGTCAAGATTTAGGCACGCTAGTATCAGTTTTCTAATATGTCAGCTGTCAATGACTTCCAGTAATCATGAAAAACGAGGGAAAAAGTATTGCTCATCAATTTTAATTACTACTATGCGATAATAGTGTTAGGCATCAATTTATATATTTTACACGACTTTTTCTATCTTAATAAATGAAAATTAAGGTAAGAAAACAATAGTTTTTAAGTTCTTAACTCCTCAAACCGAGTGGTTGTATAATGCAAAGATCTACCTTAAATATAAACAAAATTTACTGAAATTTGTCATCACAATACAAGTTTGATTCGAGATACGTAAGAACATATTGCTTCTATATTTGTATAAAGAAGGAAAAATAGAAAATACAAAATTAATTTAAAATAAGAATATCTTTTATTCATTTACAAACAATTTCCGCTTGAAATACAAAAATAAAAAATTCCAATTCCTTGGAGAAAACTGTAACCTTTTCATTTATTTATTTACAGTAATTCGATTTGTGAACTCCTAAAAATTCTTATAAATTCTTTATTAAAGCCAACTACTTCGCTAGTTTAAAGTAGCGAATGTTTAAACATTTTAATTAATTATATATTTAAGTTTATGTTGTATTGTATGTACAGTATTGTACATCTACCGAGTTCTGTTAATGTAATGGCCAATCGTTTTAATATTCTGTTTGTATAGGTTAAACTACATATAATTTAACCTTTATTAAATTATATTTTACAATTTCGATAACGATTCATTGGTAAATCGACTAAATGTAATTGTCCTGGTATATTCGAAATGTACGTTAATAATATCAAACTAAAAAATACCACCCAAGATTTTTACATTTTTGGACGCGGAGGACCTTGAAATGTAGAGAAATGCAAAAATGTTGGAGGGTTTTCCCGTGTATTAGTATGTGAGGGGACGATTTTATTCACCCAATTTAAAGCTAAATAACTCCTGTGAATTTTGTTGAACATTTCTGAAATTTTGCAGGGTGGTTCTTGTATTGGGAAGAAATGTTTCTAGAAATTTTCAGACAAATCAGACCATGGGTTCGGTAGATATGGCCCAACCCCTTAATATATCCCGAACCAATCCGAAGATTAATGGTAGATAATGCTAATAATTATTAGATATGAAAACACAAAGAATGCTGACAAATCCAGCAAACAGCAATGTAAACAAGCAATGTAAAAAACGCATTTAATTCTCAAAAGTACTTTGCCCCGAAAGATTTCTTAGATCAACAGGTATAATCATCGCAGCAATATAAACTATTGTAAATACCCAAACATCGTTAAGTTCCGTCGTTACGAATTTTTGATAGGCGGAGAGGAACTAGAAGGAAAAGATCCCGAGACGGATAGAAAACATTGAAGGTTGAAAAAAGAGTACAGAGAGGAAAAAGAATCGAGTAGAACGTAAAGTAGGAGATAAACATCATATCGAAAAGAAGTTCTTTTCGGATTAGAGTTCGAAGATAACCAGCGTACAATCTTCCCACTTTTTCGAATAAAATAGGAAAAAAGGAGGAAGAAAGAGAGGATAATATTTATGAGAAGAAAAGAATAGAGTAGAAAACTCCAGTTCAGTTTTTCCATCTCTTTATGGTATGTTACTGTGTTCCCTTCTATTGTAAGTAAATTTTACACGCAGTGTCATAACTGGTTGTGTGCAAAATTTTATTTTTTTCTCTTTTTTATTAAAAAAAATATATATATATATAAACAAATGGTTGGTTAATTTTTAACCAAAAACATTACGGAATTAGCCCACACGGCAGAAAAATTTTAAACTTTAAAATAATAATATACTGATAGACTTTTTGTTATCCCCATCTCGGGAGCGGGAGCTCCTTCCTCTCGCATCCTAGTTACGTTCGAGTTAAACAAAACATCATTAGCAGATAAGTGCGAGAGTAATTCCCTTTAAAATTGAATATAATTTATAAATAATTCGCTGCAAATTTTATACCGGAAATAAATAACGAAAAATCAATTAAATATAATGGAAAATTATACGAGATCATTACGGATTTTTCAATTTATTTACAACTTTGAAAAATTATTCTGATACAATAAATTTAATAAGAATTTATTACAATTTACGTATAATTTCATTTGTCGAGAGAAAAGAAATTTTTAATTTTAATTTTACAAGCAAATTTAATCATCAAATTGAATATTGTTTTTGAATTTGTTCCATATTTTCTCCATCCAGCCAATACGTTCTCATTAATCCTTTCCCCTGTAAATGAAATCCAAGTAAAAGAATCTTTAACTTTTTCTTTTTATTAAATAATATTCTTGTCCTCTTAAAATCTAGTCACACGAGAAACAAATCTAATTTCATTTTTCTATTATTTTTTGACAAGTGTAAATATACCTTCGAGTTTCAAATTCACAAAGTTTCTCCCCCTGTCTACTTAAATGTTTAAAACTTACTCGTCTTCAATATTTTTTGAACAAATTAAAACTTTTTTAAAAAAAAAAAATATATATATATATATATATATAATAATTTAAGTAATCTTGATTTATAAGATAATCAAAATTACAACGTTAAATTTTTTAATTTGATAATTAAGTAGTATAATTAATTAAATAGCCGGATAATTTAAAAGTAAGAAAAGTAATTTGCGGATAATTGAATTTTGTTTTATGAAAAATGAACGGATTATTCCAGTAAAACCTGCCTAAATGAGAAAAATTCTTCGGAATGAAGCGATTTTTTTTATTTTAAACCTGCTAAAACGGAAAATTGCCGAAGCGAAAAACAATATTTGGTACCGTGCGAGTTCGGTTTACGCAGGTTTTACTGTATATAATTAAAATATCGATTTATTTTTTTAAAATATTAACGTGTTAAATAAAAATATCAATCAATTTATAAAGTTTTTTCTTAGTTTTCCTTTTTGTTTTTTATTTATTTATTTATTTATTTTTTTGCTATTGTTTGGTTGTAACAGCAAAGAGCATTGGTGAAAGCTTTGTTTCCTTTGTTGCGCTTGTCTTCCTTTCTCTCTCTCTCTCTTTGCTTGTTATATCTTTGCTTGTATTTTTTGCTAATTTTGTCTCTATTTAGTAAACTGTTTGTCTGATAACAGAGATCGATTTACTTATTTTGAGTGTATAAATAATGTAGACAATTTAAATACAGTAAAACCTGTGTAAGCCGGACTCGTACGTTACCCGGTTTGGCAGGTTTCCGTTTCGAACAGTTTTTTTTTAACACAGAAAATCACTTCTTTGCTAAGAATTTTTACCATTTAAACAGGTTTCCTTCCTTTTTTTTGGACAGGTTTAACTCAATATATTTTTTAAATCAATAGAAAAATAAATAAATAACTATCGATACAGTAGATGAAATCAATGAAAATATTTACCTTTACTTCTATATCTCCTCTCAAAATTATGTTAAACGAATGGAAATGGTCTAAAATATTCTTGGTTTGATAACTGATATGAATTTTCATGGCTAAAAATTTAAGAAAACTTTAAAATCGGATTAAATATTCGTGGAAATAACGAGGAAAAATAAATTAAAATTTAATAATACGGTAAAACCTGTGTAAACCGGATTTTACTGTATTTTTTCCCGTGTCCGTTTTACACAGGTTTTACCGTATTACATTAAAAGTAAATTTACTTCGATTTTTTATTATTTATTTGACAATAAACGTATGTAATGTATATATTTAACCTAGATTACGAATGAGAAGTCTTAAAGTTTTCTAAAATGGCCACGGTTATACAACAATATAAACGTCTTTGTGATCGGATCCGGTAAATGATCGATTGCTATTGTCAGTAGAGTCGACGTCATAAGCAAAGCAAAATAAACAATAGACGAAAGCTGTACCAAGATATGCGACTATCTTCAGTCGATAAAGGTGAAATATGAGTTCCGGCATTAGAACTTATTCAATAAAATTCAACATAGTTGAATATTTTGAAAATTTATAAATAATTCTCGTATTATTATTATTATTATATGAAAATTTTAAAACTGGTCAATATTTAAATACAAAGGAGCTTATCGGAAGATTCTTCTTCTTTCTAAATTTTATTGTAGATATATTACGCTTTAATAATTAAAAGAAATCTAACAAACAATGCATATTAGTGGACATTTTTCTTTATTCTTTTAATTAAGTCTTTTAAAAAGTCGAAGAAGATAAGATCTAGCGATTTTTGTTAATAGAGATCTTTTGATATCTCTCCCTTATCGTTAAATTAACATTGTCCACTGGTAATACAAGAGATTATTCTTTTGATTAGTTTCTCTGGAATAATTCCTCCTCTCTCTAAAAATAAATCTAATCTGAAAACGGCGCTTATCGGTAACCCGATGGAGTGTGTGAAATCTTCGATTTTTTCTTTCCCCTTCCTCACAATTTTTACGGGCTAACACATTAAAATTTAACAATTTTCGAACAATACAACAATAATTTTTATCGGTGTAATTTCTGGTAACAGCTCTCACGTTTATTGTTTTATCGTCCGGTAATGGTCTAATTGCTAGATTTTTTTCTTCTGTCGCTTAAAGAAAATAAAATTTGTGTCGCCATTAAAGACATAAAAGCAAACAAAGTGAACAATTTGATGTGAATTTTTAATAAAGTTAACTTCGACTCGAGTGAAAACTTTGGCACACGTTGAAACAATAGAAACTTTCGTTTGAAAATTCGAGTAATTAAAAATGTAGAAGAATTATGATTGGGTACAGGTTTTAAAGGGAGGAATTAAACCTGTACCCAATCATAATTCTTGCAAAATTATAATTAAAAGCTATTATTATTCGGATTTTACCACGGTAAATTTCGAAACGGTATTACGAAGCCGGCTATTAACCATCAATTGCTACTTTATTTCACCTCAATTAATAAATTGATAAGGACGATACTAATTGTGTTGTTTTGTTAATCGACTGAAAATTGTTTGATATAGCGTAGTCAATAATGACTGGCCAACGCAGAGATTAAACACGTTATCCGTTCGCTTAAATTAATACTCTCGTATAATGTTATCTTCTAATTAAATTCTAATCCTTCCCCGTGTTTATTTGTGTTGTCCTCTAATAATTTTCAATTAATATAGAAGCGAATACTTTCGATGTTCTATAACGCAGATTGTGTGTAACTCGTTTAAGTGTAACGTCAATATATATATATATTCCTTCTTATTTTATGCAAAATTCGAGTAATACCTTCTCCACTTGTTTCCATTCTAGAAGCTGTGTTGACGGTGTCTCCGAAGAGACAATATCTTGGCATTTTCTTACCCACAACACCAGCGGCACACGGTCCTAAAAGTGTATATTTCAATTTTATTACTTTCCAATATAGATTTTGCAACGACTCCAATGTTTTTTTTTTTTTATTTTTATTTTATTTTACCTGAATGTATTCCAATTCGTAGTTGTAGTTTACGTTCGGGTTTATGGCGGATTTTGAATTGTTTAATGGCGCTTCTCAATGACAATGACATTCGAGCAATTTGTCTTGCGTGTTCGTTTCCGTTTCTTTCGGGTAAACCCGAAACCACCATGTATGCATCGCCTATTGTTTCCACCTAAAACGGAAGTGCTGTGAAATTTCCGGATGAACGACGTCGCTTATTCAAAAAGTGACTTACTTTATAAACGTCGTAATTTCCGATAATTGCATCGAAACAAGTATAAAGTTCATTCAAAAGATCCACTATCTAAAATTAAAATATATTTTCCTATAATCGGAGCCTCCCGAGGAGGCAAACGAGGCGAAAAAACATTATTAGAGGACCCTAATAATGTTTATTCGCTTACTTAATACGTATTTTGTTCCACATCCCGTTACCCTTTTGGGTAGCCCCCCGCTTATAACGATTTATGAAAGATATATTTTGAATATTCTTACATCCATGGGCGCGCTTTCTGCCGAAAGATTAGTGAATCCAACGATATCACTGAAGAAGATTGTTACGCAAGCAAAATTTTCTGGTCGAACGTGATGGCCCGCCTTCAATTGCTCGGCTACATATCTAGAATAAACGAAATATTTATTTAAATAATAAGAGGAAAGAATATGAAAAAAATAATAATAAGCTTTTTATTATCCTCCTTCACATTTATAATCAATTATTAATAAATGAAGTTAACTAACTACATCCCATATATTTTAGAAAATGTCCTCGGAATAACTGTTGTAAATTTATTAAATGTTATTAATTTGAATGTATGTGTGTTAAATTTATTTCAACATTATTCATTTTATTAATTATAATTAATTTATTTGCTTTTACCTGGAGACTTTTGCTTTCATCTTTGGGAGAATTTTATCACGTTAACGATATCGGTGTATCGAATGAAAAATAAATTTATTCTCGAATTACCAGGAAACATTTCATTCAAACTGCGCTTAATAAACATAAAATTCCCCGAATTTGCCTTATATTTTATCGTAATTAAATCGAATTTTATTAATCGTTTATGCAGTGGCGTAACTAAAAATTCCAATCAGAACGATGAAAAATTAAAGCCCAATAGGCGCGATAGGGCCTCGTCTTCTCGAGGGGGCCTCAAAAATTTAGTCAACGTTTAAAAATGTGTATTTTAAACAAACGAAAAATGTCTTATTATTTATTGTCTTTTTAACGTAAAGGGCCTTAAAGAAGCATAATCCGCAACGAAATCATTATAATTCTAAAACAATTTAGATTAGGAGTTGAAAAACCTCCCTCGGTGCGGGGATCCAACACCAACGCAACCCCCAAAGCATAAAAATAAATTTATAACTGTTTTAAATGAGCAAATATTAGTGTATTTTTTAACGTCGAGACCAAGAAAACGTGAAGAGCATTATTGTTGAAAGGTTTTTAATCTGTAGAAGAACGAAACTAATTTACCTCGGTAATACTTCATATAATAATTCTTCGCTTTTCTTTTTCTCTTCCAAAAAAGCTTCTGTTTTCTCTTCAACTAATTGCTCTAAGTTATTAGCATATTGTTCCATTCTTGATAATAAATTATCGAGGAAATTACTGCTTCCCATACTTTCACCAAGAGGTTGTTCAAAGTAAATAGTAATTATTTATAAATATTCAAAAATTAAATCAAAAAGTAAATTGTGGTTTATAAAATAATATTTACAGCTTTGTTAATTTCTTTGTCTGTTGTTTGATGACAGAGAAAGTAGGGCGATCTGTTGGATCCTCTTCCCAGCATTGATGCAGAAGTTCTAACAGCTCGGAAGGACATTCATCAGGAGAGACGTTAGGTCGAAAAGGAGGATCACTAACACTTTTTATACACTCTAAAACTTCTATTATGGGGGGAAAAGAAGAAGATTTTATGTTCGATACTATATATTTTATTTTTTTTATAATTTCTGTGAAATTTATTATTGTTTTCTACCCCCTCCCTCCGAACCTTGAGGCTGTAAGGTGGAATATCGCTTCTTGGAAGTTGCTATTTTCTGAAAAGGACCTAGCCTAGTAATGATTTCTCTCAATACAATACCAAAACTATATACGTCTCCTTTCTGAGATCCTTTCATTTCTGATCGCTGCTCTCTTAAATGTTCTGGCGCTGTCCATAACAGAAGTCCTGGGATAAAGAAAAATAAATTTTATAAAATATCGATTTACTTTTCTACAATTCCAGCACGTTATTCCTTGAAAAAAATAAATAAATAAAAGGAAACAGTATTATTCCTTTGTGTTATATATAGGAATAACATTACTAGAATTAAGGAATCGCTATTCAATAGTAAGTAAATAAGCGTGTTTCGAAACCCTAAAGGAAAATAGCGTAACAAATATAGTAATAGAGCTGATAGAATAATGACAAGCATAGTTATACCAGGCCTTCTTAGTAATTTTACCTTAAAGCCCGCTTGTACTATAAATCAAGATCTAATACATTATAACTATCTTAGTTTAGGATTTACAGCGTCATTCTAATGATTGGTAAAGACCCTCTAGCTCGGCCCAAAGCTTCCAATTGGCCGTGTTAAAACGTCTTATATATTTTTTTTTCCCTTTTATTAGAAGTACTCAATCTTTCTCCATCAGATAAAAGTAATTTTAACTTTTACTCCATTTGCTATTCTTTTTTAAAATGTTATTAACATGGCATTCGGAATTTTCTTCCACCTATCGCCATTGAGATAAGTATGTTTATATTTAGAGACAATAAATTCCATAAATAAGACTTTAAGAGGTTTCAATCTCTATATATATTTTTTATTTACACTCACTCGGATCAATATAAGTATTCGGTAAAAGTTGATCCAATAATGTTCGGAGACCAAAATCTGTCAGTTTGACTACAAACCTTCCATCAATGACACAATTGGTGGATTTTAAACGTCCATGATACGTCACAGGACTTTGGTGTAAGTATATCATCCCCTGAAACAAAAATATATATATATATATATATTTGTTTTGTTTATATTTTATAACCGCTTCGTTCTTTCTTCTTCAACACATCAGTGGCGCGTTATAGCTCCACGGGGCCCAGAGGAAATTGAATTACGGAGGCCCCGTGTACTTGGGGAGAGGGGGGAATATTGGAGCATCCCGTTGGTGAGGGTCCCAATCAATCGTCTCATTCTCCATTAGAATAACGCGCCACTGTCTGGCATTAATTTTAAAGATGTCTTACCTCGATAATGTCACTTATCAGGGAAAATCTGAAAGGCCAATCGATTTTAATCCCTTCGTTCGATAACAATTCCTGAATATTTTGTAAGAAATTAAATATTAATCAGTTTTAAAAAATTATAAATAAATTATCGACAGGAAGAAAAAATAAATAACGATAAATATAGCCTATTTACTCGTAAACTTCCTCTTGGACTAAATTCAGTTATCAGAGCAATATTAGGTTCGTCCGAGCAAAAACCGATAAAACGTATCAAATTCTCGTGTGTCACGTCACGAAGCTATAATAAATTAAATATTTAAAGAAAATTATATTTTCCATTAACAAAACCAGATGGCAGCACATAATAATAATTTTTTTTTAAATATTAAAAATGTGCGCGATTACCTGTTTAAATTCGAGGAGGAGTTTCCTAGTTATGTGTAATTTTCGGATGTTTAACGGCTTAACGGCAACTTTCATCCCCTGTAATTTTTTTTATTAATTATTTACAAGAATTTCGAATTTTAAAGCCGGATTATCAGGTAATATTAGTCTTAACATAGTCCGATAATCCGGCTTTATATACCTTAAAATATCCAACGGACATTGTTTTCTTATAATTAGGAATTTCTACGCTTCCACTAACGTCGTCTTTCTGTACAAACAATACAAGTTTAAAAAAAAAATAACCAATGGATGGGGATTTACAGGAAATTTATTGATTTACCTGAGTGATTTCTTCGACATTTATACTTGTCGAAGACTTAGTACTGGGGTGAGAAAATACTATTTCGTTCCATTTGACCTTCCACCACATGCTGGTTAACTCGGATTCGAGTTTCATTCTTCTGTAATGAAATTTATTAAACGAGTTTTAAACTGGAAATAATTTGACACGAATAATTAATTAAAGCCAACGAATAAATTGAAAACGTAAAAAGAAATAATAATACCTGTATAACAGCAAACCGATAACAACAATGGCAATAGCCACGACTCCTAAAATTCCCAAAATTGAAAACGGTTCTGAAAAATTAAAAATGCATTTCGATTTTAAACACTTAAAACGATTTTTCACGCTTCGTTAATCGTTCGATTTAACATACCGTATTTAAAACCTGTCTAAAACGGAACGGTAACCTGTGTAAACGGGAGAAATTCTTAATAAGAACACAACGATTTTTCTGTGTTTTTTTTTTTAAACAGAGAACCTCTTTCAAAACGGAAACCTCTGTCCGGTTTACACAGGTTTTCAAATCGATACGATGCTTTGAATTAAGTTGTGATGTATTCCGGGATTAAGAAAACAAACGATTATTCAGATGAGTCGCGAGTGTTGTATACATCGATACACGCTGGTGAAGATTTTATTTTATGGATCTCCGAGCAGCCTTGTTAAATATTAATTTGTTTCGATTAATATATTACCGTTTAATTGACATTCCGGATCGTTTCCAATAAATCCACAGATGGGTACGTCTAGAGGAGGCGTGTTTTGTCCATTTGGCCAAGAAATAGAGCGCGATTGTATCGGTATCAGTATTTGCTGGACTCCATAATAGTGTATGACAGCCTGAAACAGAAGGTCAAAAGGTTTGCTATACCAAAACTTAGCCAATCTTCTCGAGTCAATGATAAATCGCTTCCAATAAAACTTTTACTTCAAACAACACTAACTCAGTTTAATCTATTTTAAGAATACCGTTTTATATATTTTGCTTTACCTGGATATTAAGCAAAAAAGAAAAGTATTTTTATATTACATCTTATTTTATTAGATATTGGACGGTATCTACAATGAATTTAAAAAAAAAACAAAATGGAGAAAGAACTTGCCTTCATTTTTCCACTTTTTACGTCTAAATCATATAAAGTATAATCAGCTTCTCGATCTCCGTTTCTGTTGATATGAATCTCTTCCGCGATTCCTTTGTAGAAAAAAGAAGAAAAGAAAAATATAAAAAAGAAGGGAAACCATTTTATAAGATGGCACGACATCAAAACTTTTTCGCGGCTACAAAAATATATATATATATATAAACTAAAACGGTTTTAAAATGTTCGAAAGAAGCTCCTTTCAGATTCTCTCTCTTTTTTTTATAACGAGTTTTCACACCGCAAATGTCTGTGTTACAAAGGTGTTGACAGCTGCGATCTTGCTGCATCTGCTTCAGGTCGATAGAGAATGAGTGATAGACAGAATCAGGTGAATATACGGACAAACTGATACGATTCGGCTCTATTTCTTACGGGAACGTCAGTAATGCTCATTCACTGGCTCCATATATTGAATTTCGATCCGAATTTTCTCTAAAATTGGTCACTATTCACAAATTCAAAATGTATCCCGATTTGCAGTGATGAAACAAAACAAAAAAGTAAGGAATGTGATTTTCTTCGAAGCATTCGCAGAAACCTTAAAGGCTTACACAAGAAGAAATAGTGAATAAATGATTTTATTAACCGTTTCTACGTAATAAAATTTATACAAAGATTTAAATTATAATAATTTTTAGGGTAGCCCCATGTACGGTAAAGTGTTGAGACGTCTTTCTTCAGGGGTGAATTTTTTTCATGGGAATCCTCCGGTATCTTCGTTTGTTCAAAAAACAAAAGAAAATAAATGAAATATTCATGGAAACTTCGTCGTCTTTACCAACTTCGAATAATGCCACCTTATTATAATTCCATTTTTAATGTTACAACTTTAATCTAAGTTAAATCTTTTATAAAATATAATAGATCTAATTATTTGGGAGGTTCCTATATTTTGGGCGTTTCTTCTACTCCGTGCCAAAATATTTCTGTTCTATCTGTTCAATTTGCATGTTAATAGATCTACAAATTTCACTCAAATATATACGATCCAAGAGTTAAAATTATCATAAATAGTTTAGAAATTATTCTTTAAAAAATTACAAAAAAAAAACATTCATTTTTAGAATATTTTCTGTATTTTTTTTGGGGGGGGAGAAGTTTTGCACAAAATTATTATTATTATTATTTTACAAATCCGAAAGAATTCGGAAATTTTTAGGAATCTATTTAGTAAATTGTTTCGGAAATATTCATATTTAAAATAATGTAATTAAAATAATTAAAGCGGCTTGGCAAAATTCTCAATGAAGACTCGCTTGGGAAGACGATGTTTGCATTATTCGTGCAAATTTACTTGCTTGCTTTTCAACTTTCCCGAATAATGAAAAGTATCTTTCTAATTTTCTGACTTTACAAATTACATTTTGTATTTTCTCTTTTCGTCTTTCATACTTTCAACATTTGCAAAACTTAAAAATGCTGTGCAATTTGCAAAATTATACAAAATTTTCAGAAAAATCCTTCGTAGAAATGGCTAAAATATCCGTTTAATATTTAAGTAGATCGATTTAATTAAGATATACCCAATTCGTATTATTATTATTATTAATGCATCTCGTCTATTCTTCTCTCGAAAGAGAACATTAAGATTAAATATATTTGCTGCAGAACAATGTGGTGTAACTTAAATACATAAACCAATCGAAAAATATTAGACACGGTTTCTGCCTAATTTTCTTGTATTTATCTTACTTATTTATAAGTTTGACTAGAATTATCTTAATTTACTCGAATTCATTATCTGTAATATTTCAGAATATTAATGATGCAATTAAAATTCTACTCAGCCTATTTATTTTCTTTTGTGAAAGAGTGTTATTATTATTTTTGAAAAGTAAAGTATGTCTGGTCGCATGCACTAGTTCTTTTTTTTTTTTATGATTAATCATTAACTCAAAGTCACCATGGCAACTCATTAGGCTCATTTATTTAAAAAAACTTGAATTAAAGACATTAAAATGATTCTAGTTTTTATCTTTCCAATGCTGTAATTTATCTAAGCAACTAAAAAGGAGGAGTAATCAGTTTACGTGAGAAATATTATATATAGAAAATGGCAGCGCGTACAATATATTAAGTCCCTAACTACCGAGTAAAAGTGTTTGCTCAGCATTATTTCATTTTAATTTACACATCGATTTTTGTATTTTTAAATCGAAATTTAATTAATTCAAATTACACATAATATTTTTTTTTCTTTCCCCCTCCCTCTCTCTCTCTCTCAAAATCATACAAAATGACTTATAGAAATTCTGCATTTTCTCGTTTTGCCGTGTTAATTATTAAATAATAAACACATAATTTCAATTTAATTGCCAAGAATGTCCATTTGGAAAGCCTTAATTTTCACGATAAAAGCCAACGTAATTGTAAATTCTAATCAAATTAAATTTTCTATTTACGAAATTCAACATAATAAATATAAATTCTCACGTCAGATTTATTTATTTTTTATTTTAAATTAACAGAAAAATATTTAAATTAATTTTAGAGTACCCTTTATTATTCTAAAATATTATGTACTAATTCTTTAGACGGGTCTTAACTACTGTCTACTGTTAAACAAATGTTATAATATATATATATATATAAATTAATTTACATATAATTTTCATACTTTAATTACAATATTATTCGTAATTAAACTTTAAAGATTATCGAATCAAAATTGTGTACAAATTGTAATTGCGAAAGTTTTAAGAGCGATTCTAGGAACCGTAATTACATTTAAATAATAAAATTAATTAAATAATTATACTAAATTTAGATATGCATAAAAAAATTTTTAAACAAAAAATATAAATATAAAGAGCATTTATTTAACTTTAAATATATGCTCTCCACCTCAAATTAGAAATGGCTTGCCCCTGTACATCATACTTTTCCTGACAGCAACGGAGTCATGCGGATCATCTAACTCCGTTCTGGGGGAAATTTCTGAATTCAAATTGCAGCACAATTAAATAATCTTTTTACACGTCGCTTCCAGAAAAAATAAAGTAAATAAATAAATAATTTGATACATTTTAATATATACTTTTATTTATATTTTAAAATTTTGCGGAAATAATATTTATTTATTATTGCTTAGAGGAATTTTCATCCTACATTCAACTTTCTCCGAATATAAAAGGATCCTGAGAGATTTTTTTACACGAATAAACTAAAAAATATATAATAAATAAAATATAAAATATATTATTAAATTATAAATTTAAACACTTTGTCTGTAAGCCATGGTATATAAAAATTGAAAAATTCCATAATCTTTAAGTAAATTGTTTTCAGTTTGATAGTAAGATGCGGACAAACTATCGAAAAACGATCTTTGCTTAAGATTTAACTCAAGTAAAGGGATAAAGGAAAGAAGTATATAAAGAAAGACTTAATCTCTGTTACTAAATTTAGACAATATCTTTTGTTAAATCAGTATTTTATTTGACTTTTTTGATGCTTTAGCCGGAGAATTTTTGACGATTTTTTTTTAAAAAGTTAAATAAAGAAAACTTAATATATTATAAGATTTTTGATGAACTGGGTGTATATTAAATATGTAAACGAGACTTCAAATTAAATTAGAAACGAGATAAATATAAATTTCTGACGTTTTTTATAATTAAATTTTGTCACATTTATCAAACTCAAATGCCAAATTATTCAGCCGGAGATTAAGTTAAATGTGTTTTATTATATATTAAGAAGATTTTATTGGATACGTTTTAATAAATTCTAAATTTAAGGTTTTTTTTGGGGTTATTTTCCGAAATTCTTTATATATATATATATATATTGATGGCTGAGAGAAAAGACCTACTTATTGTGTCGATTCGACCTGGACAGCAGGTTTTTATCATATTGATGGATATTCCAAGATACTTTTCAACTTCAGCTTCAATTTTTTATATATTTTTGTTTGGATCTTACGTAATATTATCCAAACAATTTCATACTTAATGGTAAGTTTTATTGGAAAAAGTTTTATCCTGAATTAATTATAATTTTTACTTTGCCGGCTGTTATATAACAAAAGAAAAATATGGTAATCGGTAGAAAAAAAAATAACCCCACCCAAAGATTTTTAAAATTTCGGATTCGAGTTACCTTAGAAGTCGAGAAATGCAAAAGAGTTGGGGTTTTTTTCTGTATGTATGAATGTTAGTATATGTGCGGAGGGCACGATTTTGTTCACCCAATTTGAAGCTTAATAACTCCTGTGCTCATTGTCGAAAATTTCTGAAATTTTATAGGATGGTTCGTGTATTAGAGGGAATTATTACTAGAAATTTTCAGGAAGCTGGAATTACTGGTTAGGAAGATATTAAGAGGAGGCCACTACAAAGCTTCTATTGTTTGTTTATTGTTTAGTTATGACAACGCAACACTTGAGCGATCTGCCTAGGGGGGTGCCTTCCGGGAGGTCTTTTTAAGGTAACTGGCCCCTATTTAGACGTTAAGATTAGGAGAAAACCCATTCCCAATATTAACGCGTTTATGAAACACTTAGTTATAGTGTTTCATAAACATAAACAGTTTCCGCCGGGAAAGTTACGCAACTCGTTTCTTGATATATATATATATATTTTAATACGAAACAAAGCAGATTCAAATTTAACACGTGAATCATTAAACATAAATAGTTAAATTACAAGCAATTATCAGAAATGCTTTTATTACTCGGCTTATCGGTTAAACGATGCGGTTTAACTCCAATTATATAATTATATGCATAATTTAATACTAACTAACGGTATTATGCTAGATTCGTCTTCCAACGTATATACATACTACGAACATAAATAATGTAGATCTAAAATTCATGCCACTTTATCAGATCATTCGGCAATCAATATTATTATTAAAGAATTAAAATAAAGAGCTGATATTTGCGTATATATTACTTAAAATTAGAATAAGTTTAGAAAAGTTTTATTACCGCCATAAAAGGTTCTGTTCCACATTTTTCTAATCACAGTTCGTCCATCAAAAGGATCATCCGAATCACCTAGAGTCTGATTGAGAGCAGAAGCGAAGAGGAGAACACAGTCGTGAAAATCGGCTACAATAACATTTACCTGAATAATAATAATAATAATAATAATAATAATAATGTACTTCTTTAAAGTATTAAATTTTGGGAGAGTTATTACACAATTTTTGCTTTAATACACGAAGATTCATAAACTTGACATTCGCTCCAATACGTAATTAATTAAAACAGTAATTAATAATTATCTTATATGTTACTTCTTAAATAAAAATTACATCTTCTGTTTGAAACGATGTGTTGAATTCAATTCTGGATCTTAAAACCACTTCCTCAGCAAACTTCTTATATTTTTCTGTCGTGGGAACTTTGGCAGAAACTAAGAGGAATGCTTCATAAATCTTTTTTGCATCCTGAAATAAAATAAAACTAAGAATATATATATATATTTTTACATGAAAATGTAATATCGATAAATAAGAATTGAAGATAATGGAAGAAAATCATATTTTTAAGTTATTCCTATAATTATTTTTATAGACATGGTTGAATGTAAATGCATTTATAACTATATAACATAAGCAACAAGTATTTTCGTTTATTTCTTTTTATAAATTGTTCTAATGGTCTTGGTTTATCGTTAACAAAATTTTCTTTTCATGTCGGAATATATATTTAATATCCAAACTACTATATATCATTCCATTTTTACGAGAATCAAATAAACATTTTGTCTTGTTTTAACCGAATTGTACAGATAAAACATTATTTTCAACGATTGCAATAGCTCGAATCTACTTATTGATGTCTATTTTTTTTTTCTACTACTTGATTTTCCTTTCATGACGATCTAATATTCTCTCCAACAATAAGTTTTCAAGGTATAAATCTCGCTCTGACCTACTTTCGAATACCTTACCATAAACTAAAATTCTCCCTTGATAAAGTTTACTCTATCCATCATATTAATGTTTTCTTTTTTCCCCCCTTCTCTCATATTCTTTCGACGATTCATTTGGTTTTCTGTTATTCCCTCGGGCCATACATTTATCTTGTTATTGGCAGAAGCTCCATTTGCAACTATTCCTATTTTATTCTTTTTTGCGGATTTAAAAACCATCTTCCCCGATTTAAAATTATGGACCCGTTTCGAAATCATATTAGAAGTTTTATTTATAAGGCAATTTAAGATATTTACATTTTCTCTTGTTTATTTTCAATATAAAACGAAAAAGTAATGGTCCATTTTAATATTAGATTTTTAAGACAAAGCCCTCTTACTTGAGTTAAAGCGAAAACGGTTTAAATCGAATGCATTTCATTATAGAAGAAAAAGAAGAAAAAAGTCATATATCGAGTACAATATCTGTCGTGTAATTTAAAGGATGAGTAAAAGACTAAAATAAAAAAAAGACTTTTGATACCATTTCATCATTCCTTCTCATCACGTTCGACATTCAACTTGAATATTCCAAAATATATCTTTTTTTCCCTGTTTTCTTTACAACCTCCTTTCGTCTTTTATAGTCTATTGTGTATTCGGAGGCTGTAGCATCCCTCCCAATGACTATTTGGGGAAAGCCATTCCAGTTAACTTTTCGACGTTGTTAACAGTTACGAAAATCAGTATTGTTTTAATGTTGTCGTTAAAACACTTTCAGCGAAAATCTTTATCAAAATAGTTTCTTAAAGTGATTAAAGTATTAGAGAAAAAATCGATTTTTAAACGTATTCTTACCTCGTTTCTAGTGTCGTCTTCTCTATACCAAGAAAAGTCTCCAAAGGACGGTTTGTTCTTAAAAAATTCCACACTAATGAAGACGTAATCTCCATTTCCCATTTCCAAATCGAAAGCACTTAATAAAAAACTTCTTACTGTATCTCCGTTCGATATCAGGAAAAATACTAAATTAAAAAAGAAAAATATGTATGTATATATATATAATTTTTACATATTACGTATCTATCGATAAGTTATATGTCTACTCACGGATATAAGCGATTCATCAAATACGAGTATGAAAAATTACAATTCAGAATTTTCGATTACCTGTGCAGACTTCATCAAATCCAGAAAGCAAAAATTAAGTTTTTCAGATTAAACTTGTTTTTATGTAAATAAACTTTAGCCTACATTAAGTACAGAAATTTCCTTTCCTTCAATTTTTATTAGAAAATTTGCATTAAAATAAAAGAAATTTTAAGTCGGTACATTTGGATAAGAAAACTTTCAAAATAATAAAAACTGTCTTCCCTTTATGATTTCTTGCAAATATAAAATAATATAAATCTGAATGTGTTTTTGTTATGCTCTGCGGATTAAAATGCGAGATCCACAATATAATTAATTGCTATAGTTTTATATATTACAATATAGTATTAAATCATAAAATATTCTCAATTATGTTCCATAAAAAATTAAATTAAAAACTAAGTCGTGTTTCTTTCAGAGAAAACACCCCCAACCGATTTGATTCTTAAGAGTAGAACCATTAAAGAAAAAAGGCCGTATATATCAAATATATTTGGCAATAAAGTAACGTAATTAATACTATCGAACCACAAATAGTCTTCTACAAAACAATATATATCGTAAAGGTAGACAATAAAAAGAACTAACTGCCTACCGAATAACAATTTTTTTTCTTTTTTGGAATGTATACTTACTTCTTGCTTCTTTGCTGGCTGCTTTTAGTATATTAGTGAAATTTTTTCTTCGTTTAGAGAGGGAAAATTCGTGTAAATCCACGTAGACATCGTAGGTTTTGTCGTTTTCGAAAGTATACATCAAACTCTGTTTAATTAACCGACACCAATTAACCGCTTCCTCTACGATGAGTGCCACGTGGTGCCATTCAAATCTCTTCAAAATTTGCAATATAAATATGCTCGTTCCTTTTGCAGAGAAGGAAAGTCTGGTTAGAGTAGAGAATACTTCTTTGTTTGAAAAATTATCATCGATGCTACCGGCGGTGTAGAGAGGAACATTCCAATAAGAAGCCATTCTAGCAACCGGATCCAGAGCCAAAGTACAAGCCGGTCCCATAAAAGCATTCACCGAATTTAAATAATATTCTTCGGCCGCGTATACCCCAGCATAATTTTGTACGCATCTAGAAGAACTATTCCGGTATCTGGCTTTCCAAATGATGTTAGGATATATCTGACTTACTTTTTCCACTGCTATAGATATAGCGGGCTGAACTAATTCCAAGGTATAAGGTAGATCGGAATCGGCTACAAATAAGCTAACGATATGAGCAGTGAATGGAAAAGATTTAGTACTAGGAACGTAAAAAAGTATAGCGAAGGCAGAACAGATCAAGAACATCCTGTGATCGAGCTTCTTTCGATGACTGGAGGTTTCCTTCTTCTCTATCTTTCTATCAATGCTTCCGGGACATTTGCAATAAAGTGAACGACAAGAAAGACTAGATGTTGACTGATGGGAAAACCTACTCAATGGAAGTACAGACAAGCTTTTTCTCCTGCTTAAATGTTGTCTTACGAAACATAATTTTATATTAAACGATAAGAACTACTAGAAAAATCGTATTGTTTAATTTGAGCGTCAAGATTTATCGTGTTCTATTGTTTCTAAAATTTTTCCTTTTTTCCATAAACTCGCATAATTGCATGTTAGATGTAGCAGGTGATTCTTAGTCAGTGATAGATCGTGCACTTCCTTTGTCTGCTCCGATAGTGGTCATTTTAGGCGATTTTATCGATCGATATACAAATCATTTTGACAGCAGCCGGATGCGAAATGAACTGTTATCGACAGGCATCTTCCTCTTCACCTCACTGAACTATTAAATATGACACGAAATTTATAAAGTTTAATACCTTTAAATTGAAAGCATTAAAAATTTTAAATATCAACTTTCTTAGGTTTTGTACGGCCGTCTTCGTCAAACACATTTCTCGACAACAAAGAAAAATGATGTACTAATGTCGTATAGAAAATAATATCGGTAGATAAATACATTCTGTCCGATTTTATAACATTTTCAATGAAAATCTGTTTGTCTTCTAGTGTTTTGTTTCTTTACCTTTTTCAAAGAAACATTCCCTTGTCAATATAAGCTATTATGTTGTATTATCACGCAACTTTCATAGATTTTGTAGTTTATGGCATTATTAGTCAGTGGTTGTTCTTCTATTTTTCACTTTAAATTAGAAATCTTCGTGAACTTTGATTTTATTATTAAATATTCTCATAAAACTGATTCTTGGCATTTATAACTTCATTTTTTTTCTTCAATTCTCAATTCTCTTATAAATTATCATTGGTTCGTGTTGAAAAAAAGATACATATATTCTCTATCGGAGAACTTACGTCTTTAATCCTTCATACTAAAGATCTTAATTTATCGTTTTACTTTTTCGCCAATATAATTTTCAGGACATCATTTTTCAATTTACTCATTCATTTTTTCCCCAATTTTACGACGGATAAAAGTTTATCTAATTACGCGATATGATTTGATATCGGACACGATTATGATCATTAAGGGGAAAAAAATATGGTAATAACTTCGATTGATAAAAACAGTGTTAAGTTATTAAAATAGTTTTTAAATTTAAGTCAGAATCATAAAAATAAACGTTATGGAGTAAAAATGATACTGCGCTATTTTTTTAAACGTTTTCTGTTGATAATTTAGTAATTCAACAATTTTGTTTCATGAATTATTAAATTTGGCTAATATACAGTTAAAATTTATGAGCTGGAGTCAGTAAGAAGTAAATAAACAGCTTATTATTACTTTTTTAAAAAATAGATTTGTTTATTGGTTAATTTAAATTTAAATTAACCAATCCGATCGAAGCGTTTCAAAATAACGTTCGTCAAAATTTAAACCAACCAATAAGGTTTCGAATAGACTTTAAATATTTAAAAAATATTTTTAAATTTTTTAAAATAAAACTCGTTTATTTTTTCTTAAATATGCTTTTTAATTACTGTTGATAAAACTTTATAGATTTAAAAGAACTACTCTGTTATATTTTTTAATACTTTTTATTAATAAATTAGATAATTCAACAATTTTACTTCATAAATTATAAAATTTGGCTAATATACAGTTAAAATTGTCAAGTCGGAGCCAAGAAATAGTGAACGAACAGCTTATTTTTTAATAGATTAACCACGCAGATTTGTATCAACAGTAATTTAGAGAGGGAAAAAAAAGAATTTTATAACCACAGCTTTAATGTAAATTATTATTATTATTCTATATATAAATGTTTTAAAATGTAACTTAAATTTTCATTCTTTCTACGTTAAAACTTTAAATAAGTTTAACATAAATATTTTGATAGTCTCCAAGTTTAATCAAAGTTGAAGAAGATCAAAATGTTAATGTTGTAATTTATATTTCATCTCAGTTAATAAATTACATTCATAAAAATAGCAATAAGAAAAAATAAAATATTTAAAAATTTAACAGTAAAAATAGGAGTAAAGGCGCAATATTAATTTAATTTAATTCGATAAAAATTTTCAAATGCGGGTATTTAATCAAGTAAAAATAGAAAGACATTAAAAGGAAAAGATGTCAAATTTTTTTAACATTAATGTAATTTGGTCAAAACTCAAAGAAACTTCTTCTTGTTTGGTCTTAGTCAACAACAGATGACAGTATAGGTTCTCTTCAATTTTTTATTTTTAAAATTTTTATCATTCGTCTTTTAAATTATCTAATACGTTGAATTTTTTACAAATGTCTTCGAAGCATAAAGCTATAATTTTCTTGTTTATTAAAGAAGGAAAAAAATTACTCTCTAGATTTATTTCTTTGATTATCGTAAGCCAGTCAATTAAACCAAATTGTTAGAGTATCATTGGCGAAGGATTAAAACGGGCCGAGGAATAATTCTTCTCTTTTTACCATCAATTTTTAATTCAATTTCCCTCTCATTGTTAAATAATCTATCAAATTTTGGCATTTTCTTTTTCGAAGAATTACTAATATTTTTAATCGTCTTTAGTGCACAGAATACGGTTGAATTTCACTGACAAACGATGTTAAGTCGATCCATCGAACGATGACAGTTGTTTTGATTGTTCTTTTTAAGCATCAATCATTTTTCTTCATGAGCAAATATACTTCAGAAAAGAATTTAATCTTCCAAAATCTCAAATAAAGATTTATCTTAAGTAATCACAAATTAGAAAAAAAAAATTTTGAATATTGTTTAATTATCATTATAACCGTATCAGTAAATTTAAATAAAGGAAGAATTACTTTAAAAATCGATTCTTAATGCTAATTCTTTGATTTATTTTGAGCATTAAATCCGCTTCACTTAAATACACAGCGAAACAGATATTTTTCTTAAGTGAAGATTTGAAAAAGTAGATTAGAAAAGGATCTTTTCTTCTTGGTTTTGTATATTCCTCGTCTCTAAATTTTATGGAACATTTCCAGTTTCAACAATCTTCCTCCAAGAAAATAAAGAAGGGAACTGGCAATAAATTTTTACATCGGTCTTAATTTAAAAAAAAAAAAAAAAAAAATTAAAATTTAAATGATAAATTATCCCGAAATTCCCGACTTTCTAAAGCATCATCTCGTAAGACTAATTCTAAATTTCAACGCATTTTAATGGGCAAAGATACTATTTGTCATTCGGTAACGGCATTCTTTATTGCATTTTCGGGCTTCCTAAATTTTAAGTATGTCAACTGTTGAGAGCTTTTTCCATCCCCTCTCCGTACTCCTGTTTGTATATTCGATTTTGATTGTAATAATTTCCCATTCAAAATGCGATGATCATTGGTGAGTTTACCGGATGTTGAAATAGAAAACAGCATTTTTCGGAGTGTATCTAGAAATGAATATCGCGTGGAATTATTAGATAGAAGAGGCATATGGACTAGAAAATGAAATTGTAATATTCTGCACACCTTCAATTTCCACTTACATTCCCTCCTGTAAATATTATTTGATGTTGGAGGAAATCGTTACATTTTCCTTTTGGCAAAAATATTTTACGAAAATTTCTGGAATCTACAAATATAAAATTTTACAAATATCTTCTCCGTCTAAAATTAAAGGTTTTAAATATGTTTGCATCCCGCCGTGTTATTAGCAAAATAATCTTCTTTATAACTTAATCGTGTTTAATATATATATATATAAAGTAGTAGTAATAATAATAATGGATTCAAACTAACGTCATCTCACAATATATTTGATTATTATTATAAAACTTTTTTAATGATTTTTATTCTTAATTAAAATTTACAGGAATTTAACTTAATTAAATTCTAAATTTTTCGATTTACTTCGCAAAGATTTCCAAAAAAAAAAAATTGGAATTAATTTTCTTTCCGCTCGAAATATTTCGAAAGAAATTTTATATATAAAAATTTTTACTTATTTTATAAATGCGGTTTTACAGCTTAAATTCTATTAATGTTGGCCCTCTTTAAACATAAAACTATAGGGCTCAATACAGGGAATACAGCCCCTATAATTAATTAATTTACAGTAAGTGAAGTATAAAATTTTATAATTAATACGCTTAATATGCATATTACCTTACCGGGTGCTCATTAACTTAACGGGCGGATTAAAAAAAAGGGGGTGTATATACGAAAGCGTAACATCGATAACTTCATTTATCTTCATAAAGTTAAACGATTAGAAAATATCAATTTGTAAAAGCAATTGGAATTTATTAGAATTAATAGAAATATGATTACGTTGTTCAGATTAAATCATTAGTAAATTTTTTTTTTTGACAATATAATTTATTCACATTGAGGAATCTGATTAAACATCAAGATCTACTTGTTCCACTTCAATGCAATCCACTAACAAGAATGTAATTAATTCATTGATCATTTATCCGAAGTCTTCAGACAAAATGCTTATTTCTACTGTATCGATTATAATCATTCTTGCTTTAAGCCAATGTATAAAAATCTTGTAACAATAAAGATTCGGTAAACAAACATATCATTAGTTAATTTCATTTCATTTCATATATAATTTTTTACGTGTTATTCGGCCGACGTATCTCCCTTAAACTAGCGGAAATTAACAAATTCCGGCACAAAAATTGTTAAATTAACACGAAAATAAATAATTTGACTTTGATAATTTTTATCGGATGTTCCATATTTTCGATAAAAATATTTGTTATTGAATAGAAACTAAAAATAGCCATGATATTCCGCATCGTATGAAAAATCCCGAATAATCGATCGTCGTTTATAATACTCAAAAATTTCAAATAATAATAATAATACTTAATATGCAAAAATATATAAAAACAATATATTTTACGCTATTAAAAAAAAACCATATAAAAATTATTACTTTAACAACAAGACATTATTCTTTCATAAAAAGTGTAATTATTAGTCTAAAAGTAAAATTTAAATAATCCCAAGCGAGATATATATTTTTTTTCTTTTGTATATCGGCTTCTTTATTCTTTTAATTTTCTTTATTTGGCAGTTCATTTTTAAATGCTAGAGAAGTAAACTAGCTTCAATTTTCAGTTCTTTTTTTTTAATAAAAAGAAATATTCCTTCCTTAAATCTTTTATTGTTCAGTAATTTTGTTACTTCTTTCATCGAAATTTGTCCTTGGTTAAATGTAACTGTCATTTCTTTTTTAAACTAAATCGATCAAACATCACCATTTTCTAGATTTTTTAATGGTTTAACATTTATTAATACATAAAACGAATATATTTTATATATATAAATAAATTTTTTATATGATTTTAAAAATTTATTATTCTTTTCTGTTACAGTTCGCCATTTTTTTTTTTAAAGTTTCCTTTCTATTGTAGTTCGTTTTTTAAATAAATAAATAAATAAATAAGGTATATATTTTGTTTACATTCTTTTAAACAATTTTTACTTGAAGTTCCATTGTTGATTCTCTATTGCCTTTATATTTTCGGAGCATATTCCATTATTGTATTTCAAAAAAAAAAACTATAGAATGTAATACCTATCTAGTATATTATTAAGGTTCTTTTTTACTTTAAAAACTGTGTAAAATTTTTTACTTTATATATATATATACTAAACCCTGATCGATTTTAACTTATAATATTATATTTAAATATTGGTTTAAGTAGTAAAGATTCGTATAAAATTAAACTTGAAAAAACAGTGGATAAAAATTAAATTAAATAAACTAAAAATCGGTTTTTGCTAATTATTTTTGCTTTGTTTCTCCAACTTGAAGAATATAAATTAGAAGTTTAGCGGAAAGCACTTTAGTTGTTAAAAAGAATGTTTATTTTTTTTATTTTGCAATTTTGCGATCGATGGATTCTGCTAGAGACAATGATGAAGGAGTTGAATGTAGTTTGTCAATAATATACTCGTAGTCAGGTAATGAAGCGAAAGATGATATCTGCTCAAATCGATTCCTCGAATACCACCTCAATAACAATAAACAATTAAAAGCCTTAATAATATTTTTAAGGTATCAAGGTCGTAGGAAAGTCAACAACAAAAAGAAAAAAATGTGCAGCCTTCGTTGCCAGTTTACTGCGACATCATTTATTTTCCTTAACTGAATTACACGTAACGTTTATGATAATTTTAATTAAGTTTGTACTTACCTTTAGGAAATGGAAAATAGGACTTAGTGACGTAAAATCAATTATATAGATGGCGAGGAATATTACGAATATGGAAACGTATATTATATATGCTAAATAAATTAATAACATTGTTAATAATTATTAACGATAGTTTTCGAAAAGTAATTACAACACTAATAGTTTGCTCATCTGTTCGGAATTTCCAACTCCCCCCCACGTTAAAGAGAATCTATTAAACGGCGATTAGCTACTGAAATCTCATAACAGATGTCAGTATACGAAGATTTTAAATCTTAATTTATTGTTAAAATCTAGTAAAATTAATACTAAAACCCCTTTTTTTTCCTCCTTCTTTTTCTTTATATTCGTCGGAGAAATACGGAAAATATTTAGAATTTTTTGATGTCGCATGCGATCTTGAGATAATCGACGGTATGGGCATTGTGCCAAATCACAATGGAAAAAAATTATTCAGAATGATAGAAATGGGTTCTAAACAACGAGACTTTTATAATATTTACCATTTTTAACGTCATTATAATTTACATTAAGTATTTAAAGTTAAAATTATGAAGCGCATTAAATTTATTAATCATGAACGAACAATACATTCGCACCATAAGAAAAAAAAATTATTACGGTATTTATAATTTTTTTTACTCTTTTCAGAAGATTTAATTTAAATTTTTTTTAGTGTAAAAAAATTTTTTAAACGGTTGCACTCGTAAATTTTTTTAAAAAATAGTAAAAAAAAAAATTATTTTTCACTTGAGATTACGCAGGTGTTTTCTTTTTAATTGCAAATAATATTTATTAAGCAATTTTAATTATTGTTAAAGTTAGTATATTAATAAATTAACCGGTGCAATTAGTATATGAGAGAAGCACGCTCTCTCCGGGGAGCATTTTCGACAGGGAAAAACAAAAATATTCTCAAGAGACCGTCTGACTACAAAGGTTCCATCTGCTTGTTCTCATTCAATTTCTTTTGTTCTGACATTCATCTTAAGTCTAATGATGTGGTCCTATACAACACCCGAAACGATGCAAGCTTAACTATCTGGAAATTTTATATCTCAGTTCAGATAGCCTTTATTCTATAACATTTTACGTTGTATTTTCTAGTAAATTGAAATAAAATGAGAATTGTATGATTCAAGTTTAATAGATTTTCTGTCTATATATATGTGTGTTTTTTTAGTACGAAAACATTGAATTTTAGTCAATTTTTAAGAATTAAAAAAAATCTATTAAATCAGAAATTTATTTTTTAAAAATTGTTTAAATTATCTCGTCTATTTTAGCAAATTTTTGATGATTTTCCAAGTTATTTTCTGACAATTTTAGAAATCGATTTTGAAATTCTCCATTAAACGTATCAAATGAGTTATGGTATTCTTAATATGTTCTTCATGACGAAGAGATCAGATATAGAATATACTTTTTTCTTTCGGCAATTGCAAAAATTTAATAGTTTTATTATCCATTTGTCTGTCAGTAGAATAATTTATAAACGGGTTGTCTCGAGTTAATTTTATATGAATATTTTACTTTTAAACACCCCGAAATCGATATTAAATGTTTTCATTATTTCTAAAATTTCGCTGGAAAACGTGTGATATAATATATTCAAACTAGCAATTATTTATCATATCTTTATCATTTATTTCATTTAAAATATCGGCATTGATTTTAGTAGTGTCTTGCCCCTGTACATCATACTTTTCCTGTTAACAATAGACTGGTGCCAGTCTAATTCCGTTTAAAAGAAAATCTTTGAATTATAGTTAATCGAGGCCTCCTGCTCCTATCTGTCTCGACTTTCATCTATCTTATACCGTTATGGAAAGACAGCGGGAATTTTAGATCTACAGTCTTTTCAAATTGCAGCCTATATATTAAAAAAAAAAGTTTATTTAATGAGTGAAGTTGTAGGAAATTTTATTTAGTTTTTTACGTACTTTACGTATATATCATTTTCTTTGTGCTCATATCAAACGGATGTTATTTTTTGAATAATTAATCTAGGAAAGAAAACTCAAATATTCTGAATGTAAACATCATTAGCATTCTTTGCACAGACTGACAATTTCAATCAATCTTCGGCCCGCATTTTCTCGCAAATTTTAGTGGAAGACGTAAAAAGGAATTTTTATATCGTCTAAGAATATATAAATTTCCATATTAGTGAAAGCTGATTTTCTGCCAAAATGAGCCGAAGATGGAGGAAATTTAAGTAAGTAAGTTATCTTTGATCTTCACTCGACTACCGATTTCATTTATGATATTCTTTTAACAAAAGAAAGTTGCAAAATTCGACATCTCGGTTAACTTATCTGAAATAAGATTCTTTGTAAAATTTTCATTGTGATGGAAATAATTACATTAAATTTATAGTTTATTTTAAGCTGTTGCCTTTATGGGTCGTATTAAACGCTTAATGTGGGATATGAGGAAATGACTAGAGAATGTCAGTAATTAGAAAACATTGTCTTTCCAAACAAAGTCGTTGCTCTATATAGCAACCTAATTAAGTTTTCATGAAATTAGAATTTTATGAGAAACTTTTTACAAGTTTTAATTAAATTTTTTTTCTTCTCTCCAGTGAAAAAAAAAAAATAAAATAAAAATAAATAAATCTTAAAATCATTTTGTTGACGGTTTAAATTTCATAACGAAAACATTTTCCGTTTTGGTTTTTTCTTGTACGAAATTTCTATGGAAATTAAACTTGCTAAAACAATCGTAGAGTATCTTTTAAAATATAAAATTAAACATTTTCTATTTAATTTCAATTAAAGAAAGAGAACTCTTGAGAAAGTTTAGTTTTTCGTCGTGGTATCGATTCGACGTGTTTCTTAAGCAAAACACGAACGTTTTACTTTATAACGAAATTTATTCAAATTTGAATCCTTATATAAACAGATTCTTTATTGTAATCAATAGAAATCAATTTAAATTTAAATGGATTTTTCTACAAGGATACGTAGCTTTAGAATTAAGACAACGAGCAGCAATAATGAGAAAAATATAGGTCTATCGGATCACGCCGTTAAAGTCAATTTAGAGAAGTGTAAAGCTTTATTTTATGGTGAAATTAAGATATTTTTTTCTTTACATTAAGCTTAGTTTAACGTTAAAATTTGTAACGAATAAATCTATACTACAATATCAGGAGTGGCCAAACATTGTCACGATAGGAACCGTACACTGCCTATTAGAAATTTACTAGAGCCACATCCTCTATTGGAGTGTCCATTCGAGGGCCACGTTATCTATTTATTTTATATATAGTTAAATTACTATAGTCATTATTGTTTTATGGTAAATATCATTGTTACTTTATGATACACTAACAATGCGCTCATTTAACTCTTTACACTTTACGAACGTACCCAGTTGCCTATTCGAGGTTGAGTTGCGAGTAACACTTACAATCTCTGTGTATATTATAGTACTTAAGAGTCAGAAAACTTCCAGAAATATTAAACACGTATAAGTAGTATGAACCAAATTGTATAAGTATACAGGAGCCGCAATAAGGGTCTAGAAGTGCTCGAGAGGCACAGTTTGGCGAACGTGATTATATAGGCCTATTATAACACAATTGTTTTTGTCACCCGTATTTTGGATTTTTGTTGATTTGAGGGATGAAAGTCATTTGTCCTCCGCAATTTCCTGTTTGTAATTAAATAAATAATAATTATAAGTTAAAATTTATTAAAATCAAACAGGGTTTTAATCATATTTACTACTAGTAATTTTGTTATTAAGTTCATAATTTGCAGAATGATTTCAATTGTTATAATGTTTAAAACACTAAGTTATTATTTCGTTAATATGCAATAATTAGGAATTAAACAAAAGTCCAATGTTAAAATACTGTAGTATAAAAGTCTAAAACTTATTTATTTCAAAAATTATCATTATAAATTATTTTTATCGCTTTTAAAGCTCGATATATTCATTTAAAAAAACTTAAGTTTACTGTAAAAATTTTATGTTTATTCATCATTCGATAATTGGATAAAAATTTTAAAAAAGTCTCCTTATTCTGTTCGTAATCCCTTAATTTTTAACGTGCGATTAAAAAATTGATTGTTTTTTTACTATTGTCAAAAATAAAAAGTATTATATTCTAAATTTGAGTATGTTTTTCTACAAATCAAAATCCCCTTTAAGAGATGAAGACTCCGAAAACTTTAGATCCTTAAATTCCCTTACTTTGTTCTGCATTATATTTTATTTGTATGTTTTTATTCGTTTCAATTGTAGACTTATTCGTTCGTCAGTTTGTCTGTTTGTCTGTTTGTCTGTCCTCCTTAATCGCGTGAAAAACATTAGATATACGAAAGTCGAGACCAGATATGAAAAGCTTAGGAACAGAAGGCAAAAATTTCCCCCAGAACGGAGTTAGATGACCGGCATGACTCTATTGTTATGAGGAAAAGTATGATGTACAGGGACAAGACACTACTCATTTGAGGTGGAGAGCATATATTTTAAATAACAGATTTTTAAATATTTAATCGGTAATAAAAAAAATACTGACAAAAGAATCGAGGAAAAGAATTTTAGTACATTTGCTTTTATATATAACGTAGGACTATTTGTAGAAATAATTTACAAATATAAATTAGGATGTGAGATTTCAACTTGTAGTGCGCTTTAATTTTATCTGTTATGAATAGATTTATTTAATTTATTTCACTTCTTCCAATCGAATTCATTGTGGTAAAGACCTGACCTGCAATAGAATGGTCAGCATAGACGAGGACAAGAATATAGATTATTTCGAGCCACTATAAAAAAATTATGAAAGTGTGGATCGAATTCGAATTTGGATTCTATTCTGAGGCGAAAAGATCTTAACACGCGACCATCCAACAGATTCTCTAATAATCAGAACAGAAATATGATTCTTTTTCCCTGTAAGTCTCGTCTATACAGCTAATAAAAAAAAACTTAAGTATAATGCTTCTATAATTACTGAATATTAAATATCTTATTTTATAACAATCATCAGTGCCTTTTTTTCGTTCATTTTTATTGTTTTTTTACAGTGTTAATCGGTTATTTTTACTCATTTTTAATGTGAAGAGTGGCTCTTTTCGCCCATTGGGTATCTTCATGTATCTAATTGATAAAAATATAAATAAATAATCATATTGTCCCAAGGATTATTTACATATTTAAATAAATTAAATTAAATTAACTATGATTTTTATTTATTCCTTTAAAATGTCAAGGTGTATATATAAAAGTATATTCAGTGTTCTATAATGAGGTCAATTACACTTATAAATATTTAAATAAAATTTGGGATTAATTCTAGAATAATTTTTAACAAATTTAAACTAAACAAAAGTTTGACCTGGCATATAATAGAATTACATATAATTCTATTGTATGTTTACACTAGGTTAGGGGTTCCCAACCTGGTCGCTGAAGTCCCCCCGGAGAGGTCAATCGATTTGTCTGGAATAGTGGTTCACATTTGGTGGTTCGCGAACCACCAAAATTATATACTGTTATTAATTAAAAATTCTATAATGTCACCATATTCGTGGTGAACTGTGTTCGAATAAACAAGTACAAAACCATAATTAGATTTAGGTCTACAGTTTTATTTTATAAGTTATGTTATAAGTTCTTGAATTCCGAACATAATTTATATAAATATAAATATTTTTTTATACCTTATAAATCCATCTGAGAGATTCGAAATATAAATTTCGTGTTATAAGTGGTTTGAGTGACAAAAAACACATTAGGAACTACTGTAATTGTCTGTAGAAGCGTTAAATTTTATTATTGCTGTTTGGGCGTAACAAAATTAACTTTTTACATTTAATAAAAAATATTATTGTTATTAAATTCTATTTTATACTGCTGGCCATTAAAATTGCTACACCGTGAAGGCTTTAAATGCGAAGTCTGCATAAAAGGTACATGTTGGGTGCTCTGTACCTCAAGATTATACCTATCAATTTGGTCATGTCTTCCTTTCAATGTATTGTATGTGTAAAATAAATATGATTCTGCTATTTGCTTTCTTTCCTGGTGCAGTAAATTTAATGGCCAGCAATGTATTTGTAATTTATTCTTATTTTGTAGCAATGGTAGAAAGGGGTCGACGAATTAAATCAAAGTTTTGGAAATTGAATCGGCAAACAAAAAAAACAGTTAAAAATCTCTGTTCTATTTGCATATGATGTTTGAATTTCGTCTGCGATAATAGAAATCCTTCGTTAAAAGCTATATATTTTTCTCGGCTTCGTGTACTTCATAACTATTGGGCTACAAGTTGAAAAAATTGTAGACCTATAAATATCCACGTCATTCATCTGTCTGGCTGTCCTTCCTTAATCTCGAGAAGAGAGTTAGATACATGAAAGACGAGACTAGATATGGAAAGATTAAGGGTGATAGGCCCCGATTAATTATATATAAACTTTCTGATGCTAACCAGAAGTCATGTTATTTCATTTCGAAAATTTTCCCCTGGAAGGTGTCATATGTAAGGTGATGACCGGCACGACTCCATTGTTAAAGGAAAAGTATGATGTACAGGGGCAAGACATTACTAATTTGAGGTGGAGAGCGTATATTTTAAGATAAATAAATTTAAAATATGGTTTAAAAATTACAGCCCGGCTCGTTAAAGTATATTTTCAATTGAGATATTTGAAAATGCTGTTTTAACTTAATTGTTTTGTTTTTTTACAAAAATTAACATCTTAGAATAAAAGAAAAATATTGAATTCGTGCTTGAACGGATTGAAAATAAGAAACGAATTTCGTGAAAAGATTCCATTCCATTTTCACGAAATAAATCAGAATATGACAAGTGATAATAAATATAAAAATTCGTCTTAGAACTACATCAATAGATCCTATGGTAGCTTCGCCTATACGAAGTATCTCCCTGCTTAGTATTATTAGATCATATTGACAAAATAATACCCTATATTCACGAGACAATGAAAAAAAAGTAAATATGTAGGCTTAAGTCTATATCGACGATTATTGCTAGCTTGAAGCGGGTGTGTTTTTGTGACAATATTAATTCCAATTTCTCGTAACACAACACGCAATTTCACAAAGATACTGTTTACTCCCCTTCTTTTTACTTTGATCATTATTGTTATCGAATGATTAAGTATCAAACTTTTATTTATTTATCTGTCGAAAGGCCATTTAGAAAAATAAACAAAGTACTTTAACTAAAGAAATAAATATTTTATTTTAGTTTCCTTTAGAAGTAAAATAAAATAATAAATAAATTTGCTTTTAAGGTTGTTAAATCTTTAACGTACGTAAGTAGTATTTGAAATAATTTCGGAAACAATTAGGTAGAGAAGTGTTAATGGCAAATCTTATAAAAAAAAGTAATAATAATAATAAAATTCTTTTATTCTTTAATAGAAATAAATAAAATGTCAAGTGTAATTACTGTGTTAGATATATTTATGTATACATAAAAGTCATGTGTTTTCTCAAATATTTAATAATTTTACAATGAATTCCACTAAATCTAATATAATTTTATAGAGAAGGGAAAGTGGGAAATGACTGTATTAAGTGCATTCGCCTGTTTTATTTTAATACCTTCTGAAAATCTATTAAAATCTGTTTATATTCCCCGATTACTTTGTATTATTGTATTTTAAATGCGATACTTCTGTTTATTCCCGTCGATATGATAAAGAGCTAAAAGTGATGAAAATATTTGAATTTACATTGCAAACGAAGATAATTAAAAGCAAATTGGTATAAATGAAGTTAAATAAATTTACGGAGTAAATATATTTAATTGATGCCTGTCAAAATTAATATACAATTTCATTTAAATAATAATCGCGTGTAAGATTTAACAATCTTTTTTTACCATTCTTTGCATTTTTTATTAGCCGAATAAATTATCGTTAAATTTAAAAAATTAGGCTAAATATAACTTTTTGTTTAGGTGTTCTTCGAGTATACGATAACCTGACACTACCACGTTATAATTTTTCATATTTTAATTACTTAAATTATAATTTTTCATATTTTAATTACTTAAATTATAATTTTTTTACATGAACTATACTTTTTAAATGTTAATTAATAAGGCTTCTATATTCTTAATTTTATTTTGAATTATTATCGTCTACTTTCGTACAGTAATATGAGTTATACTGGTGTGAACAATTGATCAAGATGTGTTCAGGAAAACGGGTGAAAATAAAGAAATTCCGTTTTAATTTTGACTATTGTTTCCTCTTTGTTTTAATCACACCAGTATAATAAGTCCTATTACTGTTATATAGGCGATAATACTTTCACAGCTGTTATATATAACAGAGGAAAAGTATGGCGATCGGTCAAAAATTACGCTCAAGGACCTCGAAACGTCGAGAAATGCAAACATTTCGGTGTTTTCCGTATGTATAGATGCTAGTGTGTGTGGAGGGGACGATTTTTGTTTATCCTCTTTGAAGCTTAATAACTCCCGTGCTTTTTATCGAAAATTTTTAAAATTTTGCAGGGAGGTTTGTGTATTAGGGGGATTGATGCTATTAAATTTTGGTTGCGCTAGACCAAGGGGGTGGAGAGATAGAAGAGGGTTCATGTGTCATATCCAGAGAGATATTGGCATTAATAAAGATTTCACTCGTTATTAGCATTTACAATACTTTTTATAAAACTCGTCTCTAACCTCAAAAGATCGTAGCAAATGGCGCACACGCAATTTTAAATATTTTTTTTTTTTTTTTGGCCGGGAAAGTTACGCAACTCTTTTTAATTTCCAAAAATCAATGGTAAATTTCACGAATAGGCTTACGTTTGAATAATTGCCATTATTAAAAGAATATTAATCAATAACGACAGAAAGAATTATATCGTATCAATTATTAATTTTGTTTTTCGGGAGTTATTATTTATTAAAAACGTTATTCAAACTCTTTTGTAATTGTGTCGCACATGATATTTGTATACAGTGGACACGCAAACTGTTTGTTATGACAATACATTTTCTATATATTAGCATTTAGTGCTTCTGTATCAATTAAATCTTTTAAAAAGTAAGCAAATAAATTCTCCTAAATATATTTTTTTTTAAATATAAAAATTATATTATAACGCTCTTGTTAATATTATCTTGTTAACTCTTGCGCTATTATTCTAGAAAATTAAAACTGCTATTAAAAATTTCCTGCTTTTCTGCTTTTTTAATTTCTTAAATTTAATTAAAATTATAAGCTTAAATTTTATTTTAGCACACATTTATTGTTATTATTATTAAATTCAAAGCTGAACAATGTAGTAAATCATTAATTCCTTTATCTTTCTCTGCCTGGAAATGCTATAAAAATTAAAATGATCTATACAAAATTCTATTCTCTCTCTCTCTTTACAATTTGCAACGAAAAACTTGGTATTTGCACATCATCGCACTTATTTAATTGCCATTAATATGTGTTGACACTTAAATTCTTATTTATTTACATATTTACGAAGCACATTAATTATAAAGAGAATTTACAGCTGTACAGGATATTTTCTCTTGAAAATTTCCTTAAAAGTACAATAATTTTTATTCTATTAATTATTTATGCATTTAAATCTTATCGTTACTTTTATATTTGTTGAATTTATTACGGATTACACACTTCAAATCTAAAGCTAAATCCTATTTATTTTTCTTATAAATATACGAAAATATTAAAATAAAATAATCGAATACATTAAAAGAAAGAGGAAAAATAATTTAAAATATATTTTGATGATTTTGTATAAGAAAACAAGACTAAGCATTCGCACTAACAGAAGATGAAGATGAGGAATAGCAATTTTTTTTTTTCCTACTTTGATTTATTTCTAATAAGTTAAAATCAAATAATTTTAATCTATAAATGTATATATTTAATTATAATTTCAATATCTTAAGATTAAAAAAATGATAGCTTGTTAGCTGAAACCATTTCAGTGTCGAGTTGAAGACAAGAATGTCCCTTGTCAAGAGCTTATAATAAATGTAAATTCGATAGATGAACAATTAAACTCATTAGAATGGGACTTAACAGACTCAATAACAGAAGATATCCATTTTTATCTTTTTCTAACGATAATATTACAAGCAATCGATTGAACGAATAACTCCATCTATCTACCTTATAATAAATCACAATAGAAGGGAATTTATTATTAAAGATCTAATTCATCCCGAAAAGAAAGCACCTATCAATATTTTCTATTTTATAATCAAATCACAAAAAGTTATACATTTTTCATTTACACAACACACACACACAAAAAAAAATACTTTATATATATAACTTTCTAAGTTACAAGTACAAAAGTCTAGTCATTAATCGTGGAAACAGTCGAGTAAATCGTCATTCAGCCTATGTTAATAAGAGAAAACCGCTATAAAAATAAATATATTTTGTTATATATATATATATACCGTTAAATAAAAATATAATTTTAAAAAAGTTGAAACACATTAGGCAGATAATAATTATCGTGATAAACAAACGACATTTCTTTGTTTGCCTAGATCTATAAATTAGTTTTATTTTGCGACTTATATTTCATGCTCTGTTGACTGAAATAATATAAGATCATTAGTTCGTTCTTTTTATTATAAAGTTTTGTTAGTTTATAAAAGCAATTTTTGACACAGTTTCGAATACACGAATAATACTTTTTAATCCTTTAAGCTCTAATCCTCGAAGGTGTAATCTTTCGGCAATGACATTTGAAGGGGGGAAAAAGAAAAAGAAAAATAAAAAATAATAATAAAATATCCAGTTTTAATTAATTTAATTAGCGTGTATAAACTGATAAATATTTAAATCAAGTTTTAATATATTTTTTCCACCGTAATAGTCCTTGAAACAGTCATTGTTGGACCCGCCATTGTTCGGAGTCTCTGTGTATTAAGCTTTCTTAAAAATTCTCTAGACAAATGGTCTGCACTTATTAAGTTGTCATCCATTCAAAAAAAGGAACTTACCCTTGCCAAAACTCTCAACATCATATCAATATTTAAAACGTTTTTCTCTTGTTCTCGAGATACTTATAATTGTGATCGAGTTCTTATTTCTTTTCCTTCTCCTAAAATGATCGATTAGTCTAGATGTTGTGAAATCCAAGAGGTAAAAAGAAGAAAAAAAATTATATATTTTATTCCTTTCGCTTTGGTATTTAGGAAAGGAAAAAAAAATTAAATTTATCAAAACTGTCAAAAATTGACTTCTTTAATAATAAAGGAAAGAATTTGAAAAACTCTTAAGACACCTGAAACAAAATAATATAATTTAAATTAATGATAAAATATTACTCAAAATTCGTATATATAAGTCGATACTTTCGTTTCTAATTTATTATAAAATCAAAGAATGACACGCAAAAAAAATAATATTTAAAGTGGAAGAAAAAAAAAAGAATTTCATTTCTTTTAAATAAAAATTAATTTTTTTCTATTTTAATATCGATCTTTAATACACTTTCAACTATTCGAGAAGTAAATAATGAACATTTGTAATTTTTTCGTTATTTTTACGTTTTAATTAATATCGATCTAATGTCAATAATATTAAATAATTACTGGCGAACGTTTAAAGTAATTTATTATTATTATTGTTTTTAAATGGCTTTAAAAAATTGCAAATTATTATCTTATGATAGACAAATTATACTGTGTTATGTAATTCAAATTGACATTTCGTGATAAAAATACAAAAGTTATTGTAGAAAATTCATTTGTTCTCTCCGGCGGATCCGGTTGCTGAGTCATTTGTTTGTATTGGACATCGGGTAGTTTTTAATTAAATATAAAAATTGATTAAAACCTATTGTGTTCGGTTTTCTTTTATCCGCATACTTTAATTAATGTCTGGCTGCGAAAAAATTAGTTTTTGAAAAATATTTGCATACGCAAGAAATAAAGTTTATTAAAGATAGAGAGAGAAGAGGGGGTTCGTTTATTCTGTAAAGTTTATATGTTCTGTACTGTACTTTCGAAGATGACATATTATAAATTCAATCGTGTCAAATGTGAAAGTAGCGACCAGTCCAAGTGTCTATAGTAATTGTTTGATCGATGTCAAGCCTCTCTAGAGACAAAGAGAATGGACGGAATAAAATACCAACCGAGAAATAGCAATCTCCGGTGTTCCCAATTCCGAAAGGTTTGCCAACTTTTTTATAGTAAGCATAATCAATATTCGACCTATTTGCAATGTAACTCACTTCTGAAAAGTACCTGGCATAACGTTTCCTCTTCGTATAAATGTAAATATTTATCCTCTTCTACGATAACACCGACTATTAATATTGTATAATACGCCCTTTTAAATACATAATTCCGACCCTATTAAGCCATGATTGACACGAAGTTAGGGTCGTTAAGAGAAAAGTAAATTAAGGTCTTTCGAAGCGGGTAATATATAAATATTTATTAGATTATTCCCGGATTTTATTACGGCCAAAGAAAACTTTATTAATCCTAAATTGTTCGAATAATTCCTTTGCTGATCTTTAACGTTTCCGTTTTCTTTTACAGTGGCGCATTGTCCTGGGGTCCCGCCAACAGGGGGACCCAAACCGATCTTTTACAAATTCATTACTGTATTAAGAATATCGAAATTTAAATGTAGGTTCTATCTGGGTACCCAGCACCAGTCAGCACCCTTACGCGGGGCCCCAAATTCAAATTTGCCTGGAGTCCCGTGAATCTACAATGCACCGCTATTCTGTTATCCATTGCATTAACGTAATTTTTCATCGGGCGTAGTAAATTTATGCGTACGGAATCTACATTAAAAATTAACTACGTTAATGAACATTTCAACTATGAACTTTTGTGTCGAAAAGTCAGAAAAGAAGATCATCGTAAATTATCCGAACTTGAATACCATAACGGCGTGTAATTCTTATATTCCAGATGAGTTATTCAGAATGCGTAGCAGAATGTTAGGCAAATTGAATTAAATTTGTTTACAAAGAACACAATAAGCGGTTTCTATTTACACGGGGCACAGAGGTAATTGTTGTGATAACAATTTTTTCCCAACTGGGTATACGCGAAGAATTACATTTTCCTCTTATTTTTTGCTCTGTTTTGTAAACTAAACTTCTACATATCGATGAATTTTAAAAGTTTCCAGCATCTTTACGTATTATTCTCGGCTCTTGTATATCAAAAAAAATATTCTAAATAAACGTGATATTTTATAAATATAGTTTTTATTTATGATACACCACAACCGGTGTACTTTATTTCTGACAAAAACACAAAAGTCGCGAAAAGTATTTCTTATATCTCTCTCAACTTATAATAAAGTCTGCATTTATCAGGAGGGGGAGAGGAAAAATTACTATAAAATTCATCTTAATGCCTCGGGCATGTTTTCGGGTTTGTTTGTGTCTAAAAAAAACAACTTATCTAACTCGAAGGTAGTCAGTCCACTTAATAGTTTCATAGTCTGCATACAAACTTTTTACTTATTTCACCCCCTCGACCCATCCGTTATTTTGATAATTTATTTACTCGTGAATTATGTAACAAAATAGATTTTTGACTGGCTTTATCGTATTAAACACTCGCTTAAATAAATGAAAAACAAGGAAAATAATTAACTAGCCGATAGTAAATGAATCCAGGTATTAATCTTGACGTACTTTTATCGTTCAATCAGTAAACTGCATACACAGCATTTTAATATTGATTAGCAATATCAGCAATTAAATTATTTACAAAATTAAATCATATATTTGTTAAAATAATAAATAAACGCAAATTTACACACCTTTTCTTTAAAAAAAAAAAAATTGTAATTAAAATCGAATTACTTAAATTTAATTCAATACCTTAAGTAAATTATTATTAATTTTCGTTGTTGCGAATAATAATAATTCGTAATTGTAATTAATAGTTTTAAATGAATTCATTAGACTTATATACGTAATAATAAACTAAAGTTTGCCAGATAGATCCGCCGTTGCATAAAGTTTGCGTGCGATGTTATACGGTGTAGCCACATCCAGGAAATCAATGCTAAAATGTCATTTCGCTAGCTTTTCGCCGTTGATATTTCTGTATATGCAAATGAAAGAAAAATTCCGTGCATCATTTTCTCACGAATACCAAACTACTATCTGTTATTGACATTCATATAATTAATACGCGGCCTCCCCGCCCTAAGTTTTATATACGTTAACATTTCTTTTTTTAATGCCCCCCGCTATATTTCATTTTAATTATTTTTTAATGCGAATTGCATTATTATTAAATGTTTTATTAATAGGTATGTAACACACGCGATTTATTCGCCATCTTGTGTTTTTTTTTCTTATTTACTATTAAGCATACGACTCAATTGTTAGGCGCATATATACGTATATATATATATATATATATATATTTACCTATCTAGATATGGATGTCATATCGTGCCAATTTCCTCACCGGAGAAGAATATAGAAGTGACCAGCTGGTATTTTCTCAATCGTTGATGTGGCGACCTCTGGGGAGACTTCGTCACAACGCGATACACACTAGAGAAGTATAGTCGTAGAGTTGCTCGGCTTAGTTTCTCCATCATGGATATACGGTTTCGATAGAAAATATTAAGGAATCTACACCGAAAAAACATGAAGAAAGATGATTGGAAACGATTTCACTCCGTGAAAGGATATTTTTGGTTTAAAGCGTATTGTTTTTTAACACTAGTCAACGGTGAGTTGTAAATATACACTTTATTCTTAAGCGTGCGATTATATTTCTTTACTTTATTATTATTATTATTATTATTATTATTATTTTAAGTCTTGCACGAATTGTAAACCGAAAAAATGATTGGCCAAGATCAGAACAAACATTAGTTAGTGCCGGTTAAATTAAGTAAATGAGGAAAATTAATGAGTAAACCGAAAGGGTTTGGTGATGAAATGTCAACGTTGAAAAATTTCTTTCTCCTTACCTGGAAGGATAAGTTTAATTTTGTAGGCAAAGTTCAAATATTTGAAGATTTTAATTTAGTTTTATTTATTTTTTTTCTCTTCTCCTCTTCTCCCCTTCGTTCTTAATTTTATTAATTATTGTTATTTAAATGAGAGAATCGATATCTTGAAAAGTATATCTAAGAATTTAATTTTGCTGATGGTAGGTTTGGGAATATTTTACAATTTCCTAAATTTCTTTTGGCAGTTTACCAATATTTAACTCGTAAAAGCATTGTTTAAACTCGCACTTTACCTTTTCCGTTCACCTTTTAAAAAATAAAATAAATAAAAAAAATTTATAACTATAAAACGAGACCATTTAACAAGATTGTATCTCTTAAATTCATCTTTTGCTTTTATGAGTCTTGATAAACTATTGTTTTTATGGTTTTTAAGTAAAAACATAAATCGTATTTGTTGAAGAAAACATATCCGGCGAATTATTTAATCAATTTGCTTTGCTGGCCGCAGCTGTTCGGGTCAACGTTTGTTAAACATCATATATAAAATTTCGGACAAAATTTTAATCATTTTTCTCCAATTTTATTGACGGCCCTCCTATATCTTTTTCCTTAATAAAAATTTCAAATATTTCGCGATTGATTTTAATTAAAAATCGAATATGCAAATTACAGCAGCGGGATGTCGTGCAAACAAAAGTTTTCTTTTCCGGTAAACTCTGAGAGTGTTTCAAATTACCGCTTGAAATCAGTTTAAGAAATTTGACCGAAAATTATATTGTAATCAATGCTTTCGATTTTTAACATTTCTATTTTAAATCTATCTCTTTCGTGGCTGTTATTCGCAAAACTGAGAAAAATTCTACTTTCAATTTAATTTAAATAAGATTTGCACAGTTTGAATGAAGGAGAAACGTACAAAAGAAGAGAAAAAAAAGAATTCTTTTCTTAATCTATTCTAGCAAAAACACTTGGAAAAAGTACAAGAAAGGTAATGTAACAATTAACCAAAGTTACGAGATCGCAGGAAAAATGCTAAATAAAATATCTCGCGAGATAGAATTTGCATTATGTGTTTTATTCATAAATTATTACTTTATAAGCGTTACGGACAGAAAAATTCAACAAGAAATAGCTTCTAATGAAAACAAAATAACTTACTCGAAAGAAAAGTCAACATTTAATAAACTGAAGATTCATTAGAACAAGAAACGAAGAGAGAGATTTTTTTTTTAGTTTTCTTTTTTATATTCTACAGAAATTGCATTATTATTATTTATTTTTCTATCAATTATACATCGAACTTGTTACCTTTTCTAATCTCAAATCACTCGTCACGGTATATTAATCATCGAAGTTTATTTGTTGTTTATTATTGGAAATTTTGTTTTCCCATTGAAAATTATTAATTAATGGTCTGAAGAAAAATTTAAATTAAATTTCGAATACTTTTACGAAACTCGGATTGTCGCAAAAAGGAAAAAAACAAAAGAAAATAATGCAGCAATTTCGATTAAACGAGATAAAACAGTTGAAAAATTAGCGAAGTGAAATCATTAGATTTATGATGATTAAAAAAAAACCCGAAAGTTTAGTACTTTTCGATCAAATTTAATTCGTGATAAGCCGAATAATGCTGATGTCTATTATGAAAAATAAGCCGAAACCAAAAAATTTATTAAATTAGCCAAAGTTTAGTAATTGATATCCATTGGAAACTCTCTCACGATCGCTTCCAAGTGCAATTACAATTTGAGTAAAATAATTTAATTTATAATTCGAGTACACGATTTTTCGGGTGAAAATAAATATTTTTATGAATTTCATATTTTTTTTTTTTTTTTTCCAGCAGAGAGAGGGTTGATTATTCAGAAAGACAGGTAAATTATTGAGAAATTTTCTTTCTTTCTTGAGCATCTCGAGGAATCTCTTAGCTTGATTTCTTTTCAATTTAAACAATAAAAACAGAGAAAAAACTATACTCTTAAAATGGCAAAATATCGAATTACTCGCTAATTAAACAAGTTTTCTTGTAACATTAACGAAAGTTTGACGAAAAATGATTTAACGATGAAAAGAGCGTGACCGGGGCAACACTGCAGCTAATTGAATTATCCCTTTATAAATTAGAAAAGTTATATAATAAATAAATAAATAAATAACGAATAATTGTATAATTATCATCGTACCGATTTAACTTTTTTAATTGTTGTAATTAAAGTAAGAAATTTTTAATCTTTTGCATAAGCGCGGCCATCGGGCCTACTGTATTTATATCTCTGCGGTAATTAATTTAAAGATAATTAATCGACTTTTATGCATAATATATAATAAATTTTAAAGTTTTAATAAACTCAATTTATTTATTTATTTATTTATTTTAAATTTAGATACGAAATTTCTACGATATTAATAATTGCTTCTACACAACATTGAGTAAATGGTGTTAAAGACGTTCTTCTACGCTAAAGAAAACATTGTTAGAGCATTATTTAATTAATATACTCTGATTATTCAAAGGTTATTTGGTAAATAGTATATATAAAGCGATGATATTGGGCGGTAAACTTAATTTTATCTTAGAATTTCCATATAAATGGAAATCGCAGCTTAAATTAGTTTCCATCTGTTATTTTTAGTTAATATTGGATTTATAATACACGATAACATTGATGGAATGGTAGAGTATTGTGGTGCCGAATTTAAAAACCAATATGCTTCATAACCAGGTTAGAAAACGAGATATGTCAAAGCTTCTTATCCGAAATAGTTTGAATGTGGACATATTTTCGCACAATAGTATAAATAAAAGTGACAGGTGACAATGGAGATCCAGATATAATCTATTTTCTTCCATAAAATTTCGAAAAAGAAATAAAAAAAGAAATTTCTGAAATCTCCCGGATGTCATTTATGTCGTGGAAACGGTTAATGTCGGAGGAGTTATCACGTTTAATTTAATTAAAAAAAAGCGCAACCGAACGAAAAGTAGATGGATTTAATTCGCCGATTAGACATTAATTTATTGTTTTCATTGTCTTATTCCAGGTATTAATGCTAATCCAGATGCGAAGAGATTATACGATGATTTGATTTCTCGTTATAACAAACTCGTTCGTCCTGTTATGAATGTTTCAGATCCAATGACTGTTCATATCAAGTTAAAACTGTCGCAGTTAATTGAAGTGGTAGGTATGGTATGGTCTAATCTGGTTTAAGAAAACAGTCACCTTTCTTTTTCTATTTTTCGTTTCAGGTATTTCACTTTAAAATCTAGAACCGTATAAACCTTTTTTTATATATATAAATTCTATTCAAAACGGAACGAGTTCTTCGGAGTGCGTGTGTCGGAGGGGAGCCGTCAAAATTCCACTATTTAGAAAGTATGAATAGAATCCCGTGTAGAAATATACTGCTAGCTTTAAAAAAAGAAACTGGGTATTGAAAAGAATAGAAATCTAATCTAGCATATTAAAGTGAAAGCAGCTTTTTTTTAAAAAAAAGTAAAAGCTAAATTAAATTTCCGATTTTAAACTTATGGTTCATTGGCGAGAATAATTCGGTGAAGATCACCTTCGGCAATCTTCTACACAATACGGCAGCTTCGGAGTATTTGTTGGTCTCGTAGTAAATATTTTATTTTATATTATCAATTGGAGAAAACTCCTTTTTTTAAATTAAAAAAAAATATATAATAAGCAAGCAAATGCTTCCATTCTTTGATTCTCTCACTCTTCAAAATGGCGCACACCGTAAGCGATTTAATTTGTATTATCTTCGTCGTAGGTTATCGTCGAGATACAGTATTTTTATCGTACATTACCGCTTTTATTTGTTTCGTAGATAAGCGAGTACCTTAATGGCGAATCATGCTTATGTTTTGTCGATTGGTTTGTTTGTTATGACAGTGCATGGAATTAACTCGAAAATATTGATCCTTAAAAGCGAAAATAATTTGTTGTATAGGTATTACAGAGGCCTACACTTCCCCCCCTATTCGATACACTTTTAACTATTAGAACAACATTAATCGGATATTTTAAACATTATGCTTAATTACTCGCAGAAAGTTAAATGATGCACATTCGGTATTTTAAATTACCTAATTAAGGGACGGTAAGGATTTCGAATTCCAAATTAAAATCGTCACAGAAGTATTTATAAAAAAAAAAAAAATATAGAAAGAAGTAAGAAAGCAAGACGATTCGTCTCTTAATTACTATTATTTGAATTCAAATTTTTCATCATACCTCATCTATCTACTCTCTCTCTCTCCCTCCAGTTTGCTTATCTAAATCACCTTTAACAGTTTGTTTCTTCCAATAATTTTTATCGAAATGGGATTAAGACGTAAACTAGTAATAAAATATAAAAATAATGGAAATTTTTACAAAAATTTCTCTGTTCCCCCCCCTTTTCTTCTATTATATTCCACGTGTGTGTGTGTGTGTTCCTTTATTTTTGCATTACGAGATAAAAGTTGGTGTAATGAGATAAAAGACTTTTGCTCAAGTAAATTTATTAGATTGATCTATTCTCTCTCATATGTATTTTAGTCTCACCTGCTCTCCTGATTGTTTTAAACAGTTTATCCGTGACAAGAAAAATATAAAAATATCCTTGATTAAATAAACCTACAAAACACTGTCTCCTAATTTAAATATAGAATAAACTCAATCTTGTTATCCGTCGATACATTAATATTATGCATTAAAATTCAGAAATATAATAAAGTTTGACTAAGTATAAATATATATATATATTTTTTTTTCTTTCATTTTCCTCTTTCTCTTCACTTTTCTTTGGCATCTTGTGATGTAATAATTAAGAGTAGATATTACTTTAAATTTTTTTCCTTTGTATACAAATTTTTTACGTATAAAATTGCATTATTTCGTCAATTTATTAATAAATAAAAGGAGACAGTACATATAAAAAGTGAGAAATAAAATAATTAAATTACACAATCTGTTGAACCAAGTTTATTTAATTAAAAGAAAAAGAAAAAAAATTCATTTTGACGCTGCGAGAACACACACTTCTTCGTAAATAAAAGCGATATTTTTTTTCTGTTAAATTATCAATATTTTAACAGTAAATTAAAATAATTATTATTAATTTTTAACTCGTTATAATAATAAATTTTTGTCGTCGGAATTTATATTATTAAAAGGCATCGAAGGAGCCATTATGTTAATACTCGATATCGACTATAAATAATAATTTTCAATGTTTACCTTCTGATTTGTTTGGTTAAAATTAATTTCTCCGTATTGTACGGGTGTTCTGTACTTATAAGACAGATCAAATCGGTTCTTCGTACTTTTAAAATGATAAAATGACGTGTCCTGTACTTGTAAAATGGATAAAATTGTAAGATTCATTAAAGTAAAACGAATTTATTTACTTTAGAAAAATTGTTAATTATTCCAACGAATTAATTCTCTTAATATTACACAAAAGTTATATTCTAATAAACAAATATTCCTTACAAATTTCTGAATACTCCATAAATTGGACTAATGGATTTCCTTCTTATCATTTTCCTTTCTTAGATATAAACTTTGTATTATAAATATATTATTAAAGCATTCTTATTTTTAAATATAACGATCCATAAGTTAGCTTCTGATGGTTATTACATTTTCGGTAATTTGTTTAAAATCTGTAAATTTAGAAAATTTCTAAACTCATAATATTTCCTAAGGGATAGAGAAATCTCATCATAAATTCTGGTAACATATCACTAGTCAAAACTGTGAAGGGGGTGCTTAAGTATACGAGTATAAGAGCGCTTTAGGTACGCGAAAATCTGGTTAATGATAAATTTAATATGTACAGCATCACCTAATACGGAAGAGGACTGGGCTATTCAGTTTAATATTTCTTTATATAGAAACGAAAAAAAAAAGTAGATACCGAGAATGTAGTAAAGACATTCGCTACAAACCCCGGATTTTCAATAAGACCTGGCACCTTGCCACACATCAAAACTAGGTGTGTATGAATTTTATTTCCACTATATTCATTTTCGTCCATTACATTTCTATTTCGGATCCGAAGTGCATAAAAATTCACACACGTGTGAAACTCGAACATTTATTAACGTAAATTCAAACGAACGGTAATAAAACACAGTTAAATTTATAAATATTCTCGATTTTTACATACAAACTAGAAGTACGTTTATAACTACAATGAAAATACTTGTTGCTTACTTCAAATATTTTTTATATTACTTTGTATTATTTATAACCGGGAGTGAGCTTGTTTCTTTTCGGTACGAATGGATAAACAAAAGTAGAGAAAATTGCGCTTGTTATACGTTTTATAACAATACGTATTTGTTATATACATATATATATAATGCATAAAATGTGTATTTAACACGGGAGTTCGAGATGCTATATCTTTTCTTTACACGGGCGATCAATAATTAATTAAGAATTCCATACCAAACTTCTGTTGCTGTAATTTCGTTCCTTTACCTAAAAATTTCTTTAGTTCTTAATTTTCGGTCGAAATTGATAAGAGAAAAATATATTATTATTTTTTTATTCAATAAATAATCATAAAATTATTTTCCTTGGATTAAAAAATATATTTAAAAGAGTGGAAAAATAAAATGATTTCGTAACAAGTCTTATTCGTCTCGACTTATAATTATTCTGCGTAAGAAAATTTATTCAAATGATGTAATTATTTTTCGATAACGTTTTAAATAAGTAATTAGATAAATCTAATGTGTTAAAAAAAATTATCATTTAAATCTAAGTATTATTATTATTTTTCTCTACTTGTAATTAGTAATGATCGAAGAAAAACTTATTTATTAAACACTAAAAAATGTCTCTCTTACAGTAAAACCTGTCTAAAACGGAAAATATATTGGGCAATTCCCGTTTACGCAGGTTTTACTGCGTATATTAAATTAAAAATAACTACGTATTAATTCGTCTTTTATAATTCTTTTAGAATCTGAAAAATCAAATAATGACGACAAATCTGTGGGTAGAACAAGTACGTTAAAGTTATTTAAATATTTTATAGATTATATTAAATTATTTACATATATATATATATTATTTTACTATATTTGTTCTCAGTATTGGCACGACTATAAACTTACTTGGGATCCAAAAGAGTACGGAGGAGTGGATATGCTTCATGTGCCTTCCGACCATATTTGGAGACCAGATATCGTGCTGTATAACAAGTAAATACCCGAATTTTCTACATAATTTTACTAAAAAATATTTAAAAATTTATATTTTTTAAGTCTCGGTATTACTATTTTCTAAACTATTTTCCCATTCGTTTTCGACTTACCTCACTCGACTGTGTTAGGATAATAATTGTTTCCTGTTAAAAAATACTTATTAAAAATGAATAAACACACGGAAAATATAGAATATAACGTATGTTTTATTTAAAAAAACAAGCAAAAAGTGGTGACTTTCGAGGAACGAAATTCCAGATGAAGTATAAAAGTAAGCTTTTATGTTTATTTCGAATGAAGAATTCTCGATGAATAATTTACAAGAACATAGAACAAAACAAGATTCTTTTCTCAAAAATTGTTTACGGATGTAACAAAACAGCTTACACTCGTGAAATATTTGAAACTAACTCGAGGAAATTGATTCGGTTATCGATGCTTATTTAAAAGATTATTCTTTAATTCGTGTATTTGCACCAATTTAAAGTAATATTCTGGCATATTTTTTTTCTTTTTACATAATCTCGCCGTGTAAGATTAGAAATTTTTGGATTTTTATCTCTTCTTTATTTATTTATTATGTTAGTATTAGATAGTGTAGAGCTAAATACAATAACTATTATACGGAGGACAATAAATCAAATAGATACGAATAATATGGATAGCCTAAGTTTCATTTCTTAAAAGCTCTTTTTGACATATTTCCATAGATCATGCAATTTTTATCTCCATCATCACACGATTTGTTCTCTCAGATTGAAGTTAAATTTGAATTTATCGGGCCAGATAGGTTTTTATAAGTTTAATCGCTTTTTATGCGGTAAATAAAATATATACGTAACCATTTTAATATTTTAAACGAAAAAATAATAATAATTTTATCGTTATGGATCTAGTTTAGTGGCGTAACTTCTGAACGGGAAATGTTCTCTGCCCTACGAAGCTAAACACGGGCGTTTTTTGCCGTAGAGAAGTAGTGAAAACTTTTTAATTTTTCGGTCACGAAAACACGAGAAAAAAGAGAAAGAAAAATAATGAATAAGGCTTTATTAAACAATTATTTTTTTATCCAGAAACTGAATTGTTTCAGTTATCGATAATCGATGAGTTATGTTCATCTGGCAACATTAATTACAAGAGAGTTGGTATTTATAAGTTGGATGTATTGGTCGTAAAATGTGTGTAACGAATTTAATTGGAAGTATTAGGTTTTACTTTTTACTTTTACTTTCAGTGCCGACGGTAATTTCGAAGTGACACTAGAAACTAAAGCCCAATTAGATCACAATGGCATGATTCGATGGAAACCTCCGGCGATATATAAAAGTTCTTGCGAGATAGACGTAGAGTTCTTCCCTTTCGACGAACAAACGTGCGTTATGAAATTCGGATCGTGGACTTACGACGGATTTAAGGTACGTTTAAAAACACCGCTTAATATCTGTTGCCTCCGAATACCACAACTGAAGCGAATAAATTGGTATTCCAGGTAGATTTACGGCACAGGGATGAAGTTTCGGATACGAGTTTAGTGAAAATCGGTATCGATTTATCAGAATTCTATCTGAGTGTGGAATGGGACATATTAGATGTTCCGGCAGTACGAAATGAGAAGTATTACACCTGCTGCGTAGAACCTTATGTCGATATTACTTTCAATATCAGCATGAGAAGGAAAACTCTCTTCTATACAGTCAACCTGATTGTTCCATGCATGGGAATATCGTTTCTGACAGTCTTGGTATTTTATTTGCCCTCCGACAGCGGGGAGAAAGTGACACTTAGTATCTCTATCCTGTTATCGCTAACCGTATTTTTTCTATTATTAGCAGAAATAATTCCTCCCACCTCGTTAGTGGTCCCGTTGTTAGGAAAATATTTACTTTTTACAATGATATTGGTGACTTTATCCATTTGTGTGACGGTGGTCGTACTCAACGTTCATTTCCGAACATCTTCCACACACAAAATGGCGCCTTGGGTCAGGCGAGTATTCTTACATGTTCTTCCAAGACTTTTATTCATGAAGAGACCAGCTTATCCTTCTTCTGAAAACCTTCGATATTATCATAGAAACGAAGATTATTCGCCTAGGACTAGTTTAGATTTCAGCTTAGGAAGACCATTTAACGGTGGATGCAGGATACACGGGCCATCGAATACCATGGAACTGCCCATTATAGAAGAGCACAGCCCAATAGGACAAAGAAGACTCCATTTCTGCCCAGAATTTCAAAGAGCTTTGTATTCTGTCCATTGCATCGCCGATCACACTAAAAGATACGAAGAGCATATCAACGTAAGTGAAAAATCTATCCTAAAGAAATCAGCCATAATTAACTTAATTGTCTCGTAGAATTATCTTATCTTGCGCTTTAGAAAAAAAATACTTTTGCTCCGTTATCGGATAATTAATCGCATTGCAGATTATCAATTAAATATTATGATATAGAATTTTCAGTATTTTACAAGTGCGATAAAATTTATATTTAACTTTTAGGTCAAAGAAGATTGGAAGTATGTGGCAATGGTTCTAGATCGCTTGTTCCTTTTAATTTTCACAATCGCTGTTATGGTTGGTACTTGTGGAATAATACTTCACGCACCCATGTTATACGACACTAGGAAGCCCATAGATTTTGCATTATCCAAAGTAGTAGAAACAGAAACCGTCCATCAAAACAGAAGGCATTCATAAATTCTATGCAAAGCAAAATCTATAATTTAGTAGAATAGGAAAAGTTTTCAGTTATATAATGATTTTACCAATAAAAGATTTATTAAAGAAAATATTTATTCTTTCGTCTTTTAATTAAAATTCATTCGCACTTTAATTAATTAAAGTATTCAATTGTATTTAAATTAATAATTAATTCCGTCTGGTCTCTCTCTCTAATCTTTCCTTCTGTTATTAAATTCGGTGATATATTTTTTTTATTGTTTTTAAATGTGCTTATTATAATGAACACCAGATGGCGTTCTGATAAAAGGAAAAATTGTGCTGATACGTTTTTACGTCATACGAAATGTGTTGTAGTTTGTTTAATAAACTGTTTGCAAAGTTTGATATGAAAAGTAATTAAAATTCTAGATACAGAGGAGCGAAAAAACATAATAAGCTTAAACTAATATTTTAAATTTTTTTTCTTAAATTTGTCAAGATAATGTTATCAATTATAGCTTATTTTTTAAAATTATTGTTGTTATAAGTATTATAATCTTTATTTTAACACTTAAACAATTTTATATATATTTTAAAATTTTTAAACTGTTAGTTTAAATTTCGGCTACTAGATGGCAGCAGAAGAGCGGAATACTAAACGAATCGATATTCCATTAATTTGGTTATTACTGCTCCCAGACATGATTTATATTATTGCGTTTTATCGCTGAATATGTATCATAAATATTTTTTAAATAAATCAGCGCGTATTGATTTATAGTTGCAGCTTTATCTTAATGCAGAATTTTGATGGATAATATAGCGCATTAGAGTAAAAAAAAAACGAAAAAATGGGGAAATGTAAGCAATCTTTATTCCCCCCCCTCTTTTATATAAAGTACAAACCACTGTAACAACTGAAAAATTAGCCATTTTCATAAACACATTCACGTTTAATCCAAGATTTTCCGGCATTATTAAATATACGCGTAACAGAATCGTGCAGTCGTATTTACCAAATGCAAATAATTTTAAAAGGCTGATTAAAAATTTTTAATTATTCATCCACAATATGTCATGCGAGATTTTAATTTGCGAGATTTAAACATCGACGTTAGACACGATTCTCATTATTTATCTTTTGGGACTAAATCCGAGCATCCATAGTTGTCTAGACGATTAACCAAAACGATAATTACCATCAGTTTCTAAGTGGTACGATGATATACTTACAGCGAGGTAAAAGAAGAATAAAATTACGCTATCATCCCGCGGCATTTCGGGGGGAAGGAAAAAAAAGAGAGATGAATAATCTTTTTCGATATATTAAAAAATTCCAGACAATGCATTAAATATGCTGCATTATAGATTTAACAATGTTATAAATAAAAAATGGATCCAGGTAACCTCTAAACTTATCCAAACCTGCTTGACCACTGCACGAACAGGTTTTTTAATAATATATATAAAGAGACGATTAGTCAGAAATGACAATAAAAATGATTGGGAGGTAAAGATACAGTATATGCATTACTGAAGGTTTAACAACACAAAATAGCTGTGATTTCCAAGAATTTATTTGGTTTAGTACTAAAAATTTATATTGTCTGACCTTGGAAGATAAGTACTTTCATTGTTTAATTAAATAGTGAAAAATGGAAAAAAAATTCCTTAAAGCTTAATAAATCTTTTTCGTTGTAAAGTAACTTTTTTTTCTTTATTATAATAAAATTTTCGAATGATCGATAGTTATAAAATTGGCTTAATTAAATAAATGGATAGAATTATAATTTATCCCAATTATCTGTATCCATTAAGACTTTCACGTTTAAAAAATGTATATAAATTTAAGGATGAAATACAACACGTGACCTATTGTTATGGCAATATTGTCTTAAATTAGTTATCAGCCAACAGATGGCGAAATATACTAGTGTAGGAGGAGCTACGTACACTATTTGAAAAATTTTCTTGACCAATAGCGAAGGAGTCTTCGTTTTCAAGGTCAGCTGTTACAATGATATATCGAATGTTATTTGTTTTCTTCGTAAACTTTATTGATATATTTTCTTTTCGGAATTTTTAATTTTACACAATTATATTATTATATTTTAAGGCGAAATAAATTATCCGCTGTTAGTAATATTACACGCATCACACGTGCTTCCATCTATTACTATAAAATCGAATCATTAAAAATTTTTCGGATAAAAATTTGATTTTGTCACCCGGATTTTTGATATTAGAATCTTATTTTTTTACGTGTAATTGAATTTTCTTTCTTTTCTTCCCCTCGATTATAATATAATACTACCGAAAGGTCTTCATTTCGGAATACAGAAAATTCGCCGTATTTCGAAAAAAGACACGAAATTACCATTTAAAAAACCTTCCCGACGTAGAAATATATAGGCTTTCCTATCTATCAAGATAAGTTGTGACCTTTGTCATATATTTGTTTCATTCGCCATTGACCTCGTTAAACGAAGATGAACAACGGGCCGCAGACGTTCACCAATATGCATTCAAGGTGTATTGTAAACTCTTATATATAGGAAAAAAAAAAAAAAAAACTTTTATTCTTGATGCATGACGAGTCAGCTCCCGCTGGTCATATACAGACAGACAGTAAAGCCTGGGAAACACTGAACTTGAAGAACATTGCCACAACTTCACTCTTCAATAACAAGCAAAGTTGAATGGCCTTTTGCTTTTTTTTTCACTGCCTCCTTTTTTTTCATTCTCTCTCTCTTTCACTGTCTTGCATATCAATCATTTTTTCTTTACGTCTAACTCTGGTTTCCATTGTGCACTTCTAACCTTGATCTGGTTGGTGATGGAAAGGAAGGTGAACTTTACAATGAAGACAGGAAGAACATTTTCAGTGGACCGAATAGTAGGCCAGCTTCCCTATTCACTATTGACCCCTCGGGGGTAATGTGGACTTCTAACCTGTTTTGCCGTCTGGTACCGTATCTGGCCCGAACGGGTGAAGCGCTTAACACTACTACCGGAGAAATCATAATTTGTTGCTTCTTCGGATTGAGATGTTACGCTTGACAACGCGCAATTTCACTTAACAGTTACGTGGTAGTTTAGGTAACACCCAAAACTATCAACAATGGCTCGATCCGGTCGTTTTCGTACGTAAGGGCAAGTAATAATTTAACATTTACAGAGAGCGTAGACTTATAATTATTTAATTTAGTAAAACTGAAAAAGAAAAAAAAAAACATTCATCTGCCTCTCCGCTTTTTAAAGCGAAAAAAAAAGCTGGCTTCATTTTTAAAATGTTTCTTTTCAAATTTTTGTTTTCTTTCTAAATTTCGAATTTAACGAAAAAATCGATTTAAGTTTTTTAATTCCCTTCCTTTCTAATGTATTTTTTCCTTCTCGAAAAAAAATTTTGTTGGGTCGCTTCAGAGAAATTGGAATTTCTACTTTAGCAGTTTTGAAGTTTCTCAAACTAAAAAAAAAAATACAATTTATTTTTTTAAAGTTTTACTTCATTATCAAGTTTAATCATTAATATATAAATTTTAATATTTGTACAAAAAAAAATCGTGCTTACAAAGAGAGTATCGATTTTTGTTGAAACTAATTTAATCAACATCTGGTTTTACTCAAACGGAGACAGGCAGAAAATTATAATTTTTCAAATAAATTTTCATCAAAAAATATATAATTTAACTAAGTTTTATCAAGAAAATCCTCCGGCATTAATATAAAAGTTGTTAATAATGGAGAAGAGAGCCCCTTGCTTATCATAGAAGGTATTTATCAAGTTTCCTATTATCAGTTCTATGCTTTTTCTCCCTTTTAATATTTATGCTTGGAAGAGTTCATTGTTTGTAATTTCATTAATTCCAGTTTAGAATTTTGCTTTATGTTAATAACTGTCCTGACACATCCATATGTCAATGACACTGATAAAGCACAGCACAAACCACGTTACAGAGTATGACTCATTTGGACCAAAGTAATAAAACCATCTACTTTCTGTATATATATTGACAGCGGGGAAAATACAAGTTTTTATCGCCAGATACATCCTCTTTTCGTCATTTTTATGGTAAGTTTAATAATAAAATCCGTACATTTTAAAACTTGTTAATTTATCTCCAAGTCCTGTAATTAAAAATTTACCCATTTTGATAATCGATTTTCTATCCGGGCCTAAAATCATCAATGAAAAATTCCAATTCTTTTCTTCTTCCACTATCCGCCGATCTGATTGGTTACGAGTCACTACTTAAGTCTTTCATTGGTTAAAAAAAAATTTTTTTTAAAAAGAAAAGTTTTTATTTATATAAAATTTTAGGTAGTTTACATAAAAATACTTTTTTTCTTTTCTTTACTATCGATGATATTGTAATAATAAATTATGTATAAATGACGTTATATAATACATACAAACTGAGTTATAATTATGGTTATGTCAAAATGGATCGGGAAGGGAGGGGGGAAAAAACACAGTTAAATTTACATTGTCAGTCTTTCATAAATCTTTGTTTGTTCTGATCTGATATTCAGACGAAGGTGAACACGTCACTGTATCGATAGTCACAGCTGCAGCGTCCACTTTTCCCATTACTCACACGTCACAGTCACAATTGTGAGTCATGTCGCGGTTTAGTCCATTCTGGGCAGACTTCAGTAGGGGAGATTCGATATTGGGATGAGTCGATTTTATATGCTAATATGCAAATGAGAAGAAATATTTCTTTCTTCTTAAATTATTTTTTGGGGAATTTATGAATAAATGAAAATAAAATTCTTGCATTTGCATAATTCTCTCTCTCTCTCTCTCTTTGTATACTTTCGATTAAAAGCCGTTTAACTTGTTAGATAAAATTATTGATTTTCTGTCATTTTTTTATATAGAAGGTCAAATAATTTAATTATATATATATGTGTGTGTGTGTATTTCTTTTTCTTCCTATGTTAAAGTATAAATTAAAAAATATATAAAATGGTAGGTTTATATATCTTTCAAAAAAGGCATTGTATAATACTGTTGTGATGTAGTTAAAAAACTGTCAAAATCTTAACAGTCGATTAATAATTTTTAACGATTTTTCAGCAAACTGACATACGAATGTCAACGCTTGTCACTCGTTTGCCACTGTTTAAAAAAACAAAAACAAAATAATTGGTAAAAAGTTACTTAGTAACTGTTTATGGGCATCTCGAATGTATCCCTGTACTGATATTAAGGATTATATATATATACACACATACAGTATCTGTATAAAAGCAATAAAAATAAAAAAGTTTTAATCTTATGTAATGATTTGTAAGCAATTGACTATGAAAATATGTCTTTGGAAAAAAATGTTTTATTCTCACACATTCAAACCTGAGAGCAGTATTAGAAAGTATTATGGCACATCTTGTAAAATGCCAGTACAGCAAAAAGTGCTGTCATATAATTTCATTAACTAGATTGTGACCTGAATCTACATTTGTGATGTTATTCCGGGCACACAATTTTCACGTCAACAAAAAAATTCAAAGAAAAAATAATAATAATAAAATAATAATTGTACAAGCAAATAAGAACAATTGGACTAATAAAAAAAAGACGATGCTTATAAACAGAAAAAAATAGTGTGTTGATCCCCACGAGCTCCCTGAGTTCAGAACAAAAACCCCATGTAGGAAGGGATTCTACTTTTGGCTAAATAAAAACTAAAAATTGACCCCCACTATAAAAAAAAAGAAAACAAAAAAAAAACAGTTCAAGTAATATTAATATGTGCATGCAGAGGAGCATACAATGAGGTAGACATAAATGGTTGGCAAATATAAGTGCTGTTAAAAATAAATGAGTAGAAACTCTACAAAATTGTGACACCCGTTAAAAGACTATGTAAAAAGTACACTCCTACGTTTAAAAATTCTGCTTGTATTCTCATTCATCTTGCATTTACTTCCATTAAAAAAACTACCAATAACTTTTGTTGGAAAAAGATAGTGAATTCTTGAGATCGCCTTTTTTTGTGACTTCGGTAATCGTAAGTAATACTACGCTTGAGAACTACTCGTACACCGAACAAACACCGTCCGATACTGATGTACTGTTGCTGGACGCAACAATATAGCACCCTGAGTTCAAATACTGTATTCAGGATGGCCTAGAGTGAGGCAGGCAGGGTGGCTAGGGTGGGGCTTGAAGAATGATCCTCATTCCCGTAACAGTCACTAGGAGGCACTTCCATCTTGGTGGCACTAGTCTTGAGCCGTTCCAAATGTCCCCACCAACCCTGGTCTTGCAGGCTGGGAAGGGGAAAAAGGATGGGATTAGGTGAGCCACCAAGAAGAGCAACAGATGAAGACACTGGCACAGAAGATAAAGCTGTGGCTGCTAAGTTTGCTTTGGTAGGGGAAGAAAGCGACGGGGGTAGGCCAATTGTACTGGCAAAAAAATCTGGTCCATAAGAGCCACGGATACGACCACCATCTATGTCTGACACTAGTTGGCCTCCCCCCGTCAGAGGAGATGTAATGTTAGGAGTAGAATGAGACTGAAACTGTGAGGATTTTAGTTCTGGGCTGGTAGAGGATGCACTCACTATCACAGAGTGCCCAGAACTAAATATAGAAACAGGTGGAAGTGCTGTAGAAATGGAAGAAACTGTGTAGGAAATTGGCGAAGAAGCAAGATTAAATGTATTGATAATATTTGTAAATGTATTCATAGATGTGGTCGTATTCAATAAAAAAGGCTGTGACTCCATGGATTCATCAGTATTTGTTCCACATCCCACGCTACCAGTGGGGGTGGAAGCAGTAGCATTGTTCACCTCTGTCTGTCTTCCTTCCGACGCATTCTCAAAGACTCTAGGTGAAGAGGAGGAACTGGTAGCATATGAAGTTGGCACTTGTTCTGATCCTATAGGGGATGAGGATTCAGGTGACAAAACAGTGGTACAATTTGCAACTTGGTTTCCAGAAGACATTGTATATGGCGAAGAAACAGATGGCATTGATGACTGACTTGTTACTATTGATGCAAATGGTCCAGTACTAGATGATGATGAAGAAGGATGAATAAACTGATTACTAAGATTTTGTTGTTCAATTGGCTGTGCAGAAAATTTTTCAGAAATAGTGCTTGACTCTTGTATAGTAACACTATGCTTTTGATCTTCAGATCTGTAAAGCTGCTCCACTGTTGAATTTTCATTTTCTCTCCTTGAATTACCCTGGCCATAAAAGGCACCAAAGTTCATTCCATTTGATGTGTCTTGGTGTTCCTCGAGATAACCAATGGGCTGATCGGGACCCGATTCATTGTTCTGATGAAATTCTGTAAGCGATTCACTTGTAGAGAAAGCCCTTTCATTTTTTGGGTCTCCCTTCTGAAACTGAGAAATGTCACCAGAATTATCACTTGCTGTCATTTGGCTTTGTTGTAATGGAGAAGGTCCCCTTGACCAGAGAGCTGCAAGATCAGCAGGTGGAGTATGTGATAAGCCTCTCATTTGTTCTGATGTGGATGAAAGTGGTTGATGAACAGTTGGTTGACTTAAAAATGAAGAAGAATGATCATATGTATGAATTCCTCCAACAGAACCAGAAGGATGCTGATTTAAGAATGTCTGACCAGATGGACTGTGTGAGGGAACAGGATGTTGATTGTGGAATGGGCTAGCTGTTATTGTATGTCCTTGTTCTTTTTGACTTTGGCGATTTTGTATCATAGATTTAAGACGACTGTTCATTACTTGATGTCTCGACGGACCAAAATCACCTAAACCTTCTTCGGCCATTATATTTGGCGTCATATTGACACGATCGATTGGCAATAAATGGCCATTATAAGTAGCAATTTGTGGATTTTGAGTTGGAAATGTATATTGAGTATCAAACATCTGATTCATTCCAGAATTATGACCAGGTAAGCCAGATTTTGGTGGTCCACCTAAACCATATTCTGGTGGATAACCCTAGATAAAATAAAAAATGAATTATTGCATTTACTTACACTGTGACACCAAAAATTATACCAATGAATGAAATAATTTACTTAAAAATTACTACAATAGTTCATGCTATAACACAATACATCATAGATTTAAATATCAATAGAAAGCAGGATTATTTTCAAATTTCGATCATTTCAAAATTTCGTGAATTTAAATGACGGAATTATCGTGCCGTATTTGAAATAAATGTGAATTTTCATATTTTCTATACTTAGCTTGTATTTCATTGATACAATTGTACCGATATAAAAGTGACGTACGCTTTTTTAAAAGACATTTTTATTTAATTTTGAAAAGAAACTTTATATTAGACACAGTTTGCTTATTTTTAATAATTTAACAATTAAATTTTAAAATTAACGACTCGGATAATACGAGCTAATTCCGCAAATCGATTACCATCGTCCCAACAATAGCGAAAATAGTAAAGATCGGTTCGAACAAAATTTTTACTTTTTTGAAAACATTCCAAAATGATTCATTATTGATTACATTGTCCTCAAATTTTTTTCTTTAAATTTTATATAAAATAATTCATAAGAGGAAGATAATAAGTGAAAGATTTTAAAAATTTAGACACTTTTATCTTATTTTTTATATACAATTAATGTTCTAAAAATCTTTTCCATTCTCTGAAATCTGAATAAAAATTTTAATAGCACTACTAAATCTGAAAGCTAGGCCATGCATGTAAGGAGACTTAAGCCCTCTTATTTAGGAAGAATTAAAAAAAAAATTATTTTGTACCCGGTCAGTTCCTTCTTAAGCTATTGGTACTATTGGTATTGTGTTACTCTATATATTGTGAAAATTAAATAACTACATTATGAAAAATAGCATTTTTTTTAAACCCCCACCCTTTTAAAAATCCTCCACGAAGGCCTATCTAAAAGTTATTTATTAATAAATAAACTAATAATTTTATTTAGACTTTTATCCAAATATGCATTTCATTATAAGAACACATCTTATAATAAATATTATAAACATTTTTTTTAAAATTTAAATCATACAACTTTCTTCCTAAAAAAAAACAAAAAATAAAATAAAAAACACATATAACAAGTTATGAAAATTATGATTACGAAACAGATAATAATAATATATTAAATAATGCAAAATAACAGTTATTACAAAAGAATTTCGGTACCGTATCGGGCAAAATAATGTTAGTAGTATAAAATTTACGAACGCGACACCGAATAAACATTTTTCGTAATAAATTCGGCATTTTTTACAGAAATGTTCGATCGTATTATAGGAAATTAAGTGCGTACATAAAATAGGTATAATTTTTGTAACACGGACAGTGTTAAGAAATTTTTTTCCCGTCGAGGCAACCGGAAAATTCACTTTATAGAATAACTAAAACGTTCGAATAAATAAAACTGCTTAAAAATGAAATTTTTCGTTATTATTATCTAGTAACGATTTCTTGCGACTTACTCGTCGTCGTCATCATCGTCTAATCAAAATATAATAAACAATCCATACCAATATTTAGGCAACTTCGTTAACCTTAAATAAGACAATTCAATTTTACATCGTCAATTTTTAAATGTCTGCAGAATATTGACGAAAAGACATTCTGATACTTTAAAACATTGTTATCACAGTTATTTTCAATTATTATGAAGCTTCGGAAGTTCAACTTTAATGGAAGATAAAAATATACATTTTATAGGGAAAGAAATATAATATTCAATATTCATTAATATATTTATATTTATACTTATGTTATTCAAGATAACAAAAACACAATGAAGTTGTTTTGTTTTTATGAAATAAGATTTGTAAAATACATCTATTTAATTACTCCATTTTTAAATTAATACAATCATTTTATAAAAAGTATTATTATACTGTATATTTTAAATCTGTTTTTATAATTTTTGTATTAGAAATAATACTTTTTAAAACTTTTTAAAAAAGTTAATAGAATAATGTAGATATGAACATAGTTCCACGTAAAATATATTATGTATAGCATAAAATTATTATTAATTATATAATAAAATGTATGTATAACAGAACCATATTTGTGTTTCAATTACCGAATTACTAATTTCCAATTTAAAAAAAAATATATATATATATATATATATATAGATATTTTTTTAAATTTTCTTAAAAACAGATATAAAATAGACAAATAAATATATATATTTACTCCAAAAATCATAATAAAAGCAACAATAGTTTTGACAAGGGAACTCAGAAATAGATACAAATGAAGAAAGTTATCTTAATTTGAAACCAGCCAGTTGGGTTCTAGAAAACTATTCTTTGTATAACTATTGTTGCAGCCGCACCCAGGTACAGGGTTAGATCCAAGTATGACCCATGCCATTGGGTTGTTGGGCATAGACGGTCAACCAGGCATGCTGGACAAAAGACCATGACCTGTTCCATCAATAGCAGCTGTTGGACAGAAAATTTACAAAGAAATGTGTTCTAAGTTGTGCAGTCAAAGACACCACTTTCGTTTTTCAACCCAACCGTTTTACTTTCGTTTTCGCGTAGGAAAAGAACGAATAATAATAATAAAAAAAAAGAAAAAAAATAGTAGAGTTAATTTTTAAATGTTAACGAAATTAAACGATATCGGAAATACTTCGTAAATTCCGGCATGATATCGGAATAAGAGTAATGATTTCCACTTCGTTAGCAATCGATTATTTTCTCTTCAGCAGTTACAAAGTTTCATTCTAGTGAAGTGCAGTTATGAGAAGTGTTTGTCATCGGAGTAAGGCCCGAGGCGTTCTCCATTGTTAAGCAGGGCAGAGTTGAAGCTGTCAGGAAGAATGCTCTCCAATCTCCACCTCTGAAGTCCTTCTTGTTATTACTTCAAAAATCAACTGTTACTCAAAGCTTTGAAAGTAATCCCGTAATAGTTATCTGCTGGAATTTTTTACGGGAAAAACAAAAATTAATTCCCTTCTTTACAGGGAACGAGAAGAAGAAGAAGAGGAAAAAAAAATACGGAACAAAGTCGGGCGGGCGCAAAACTTGAAACAAATTCAGAATTTTAATAAAGCGACACGATGTTTTAAAATTAAAAAAGCAAAACCCAAAATAATTTACTGTATATAATTAAAATGTATATATAAATTTCTGTATATATCTAATGTAATTTAGAAATTAAATTTACTTTCTAAAATACACGTGACTGTTTTTTAAACGGCGCTTAATCTTTTTCTTCTTGTTTTTTTTTAAAAGAAAAAAACAACACCGAAGCACATCATTTATTTTAAGATTTAAAAATTTTCGAATATTAAAAGAAACAAGATTTAACATATTTATCAAAAAGTTTTTTTTTTATTCGGATCAAAGAACCCATAAATTCTAGTGTAGTGAAGAAATCGATATTTGTTTTCCCTGGACATTTTGGGCTTGGGCGATGTGTGTGGTTCATTTAGCACTTAATTACCCACAGATTTACGAATGGTTAAGGAATAGATGATCAATAACCTTTCGTAAACTTCTAGTCGACTATAATAAGCTTTACAGACTCATTTCCTATCTTGGGAGGGGGAGGAGGATGGAAAACTTATCGGATTCTGCCGGAGAATAAAAACTAATTGTGTTGTGTCAACCACTGATAACAAAATTATCCTTCCAGCTTTTTAACCGAAAATGGCAGGGGGGAGGAGAATGCAAAATTTTATTCATTAAAAAGGATCTAATTTGACTTTCGGGGATATATGGAGCGCGATTTGCGAAAAACGGGCGAAACGGAGTAATTTTCGCCTCTTTTGATGGGATTTTTTGGGGAGGATTAGCTCCTCCCAAAACTAAAACACTGTATAACGGTGCCGTGTTTCGCGGACGTAAACGATTGGGCGGAGTGTTCGAGCAGATGTGAGCGATCGGTAACCGAAAATCTAATTTTCCCCGACGTCGAACACCTGGCGGAAAGAAGACGAACTAACGGTACGTTCCATTTCGGCTACACGGGGAAGTGGGCTACACGGAGTAGACCATCTGGTGCATGGGACGTGAGAAAACGACCCAGATGGCAACTTAGGTCTACAAGTGGGTAACATGGTTGACCCGACAGGGTCATCTTATGATCGGATTTTGTGACGTCATAACGCTAGCTACCATCCAACGGTGTGAACAGGTCGTGTTTAAGATGTTATAGAAAATTACCTGCGAATCGAATATGGTTACTTCGGAAGTGAGGAGAGGAAAAAAAAAAAGCAGAAGTTATTGTTTTGCAGCTGGTGCCGTTTTGTAATGTTAAGAGAGAGGCCCTGTAAGCCAAGACTGGTCGACGATGAATTTGCACGACTCTAAAGTGCGATTTGTAATTGTAATGAGTATAGGTGAATAAAATTCAAAAACTGACTCTGAATAAGACTAGTTTTCTATGAACGGTTACAATGTGTTTTGCAAGCAGATATCTTTATATATATATATGAAAATCAATTTTTAAAATTGCTTTTGTGCTATTAATTAATTTGTTAAACAGGAAATTCAATTTCCGTTCGGTTAATTCATACGTAACGAGTTAATCTCCATTTTACTTACCCTGTGTTGCGGGTCAGATCCAGGTTCACCAGGATAAGATTGGTTACCATTGATACTTCGGTCACCCTCTACGCCAGTGCTACGAATGGGAGGAGTTTGGCTTTCTTTCTTAGCAGCACTTACCTGTTTAAGAAATAGAAAATATTAATTCTTAAATTATCGCGTAATTCGTTTAACTTGTCAACATTAACGGTGGCCACTGCCGGTTAATCGATAAAGTATGCAAATAACTGGCGGTTCGTTGTCCCGCTTTTGTATTTTTAGCGCGATACACACGAGCTAATAAATTTATTCACTGTAATCATTGTCCATTTAGTCGAATCGTTTAAAAATTCTTATTTCCAGCATCGAAAACAAATTACGAATTTAACACATTTCTAAAATTTTTACTTAAAACTTATCGGTAGTGTTTATTTTTTTATCGTTTTTACTTTCACTTCGTATTCTCGACCAATGACAACGTATTAAGCTGTCTACTTTGACAAGTGTCGAGAGACTGATTGCCCAAGTCGAACAAAAAAGTGATCTATACACAGATAAAAATTACATTCAATTATTATTTATACACACGAAACTTACTATAAAATGGATTTTGACGTTACCATAGCAATATTGACTAGAACCCACCGTGCATTGCACTGAGATATATCGAATCAATCAAAATGTTATTTGCATGTAAATACAGCGATATACAGATTTAATTAATTGAGTGAGAACATTAGTCGTTATCCGAGAGCTTAAACTTTTCAATATGGAGTAATAATAATGGCAAAAAAATTTATATGTGTATATATATATATATATATGTGAGAAGTGCAAACAATGTTACTATCAAATATTGACTGTGATGATAAAAAAAGAACGTCACCTGCTGGTCAACCCTCCTGACCATCTGGCAACACCAGGTGGTCAGACAACATGACTGGGTTGAAGAATACAAGAAAGGCAGCGATTAATTGATGCACAATAGCCCTGCCTTCACTTTAAGATGGAACACCGACAGAAATCTTCAAAGCGGAAAAGAACCAGGGAAAAAACACTACATGAAAAACTGCTTCCTGTATAATCATACTGGATAATAGAATTAGTATGGTTTGTGTCTGAATAAAATTTCCAAAGAAATGCTTTTTAAAAAGAAGGAAAATAACGTGTCTTACTTTACCGAAACTTTAAATAATAAATTTCTGCGAGAGAAATTTTACAACAAAAATATCAACCGGAGTCATCTTAACCTATTACAACTGGCCACAATACTCCATCAATGATTAGATGGATTTCTGAAAGGAAATGAAACAACGAATCGATGTTATCGCGGAGGGGGAGTAAGTCGTTTACTTTATATCTTATATTTTGTATGAGATATTAAAAAAGTCCGTTTCATATCGGTTAATTTTTCCCCGGAAAAAGTCTTTTCACTGGCAAAAGCGCAATTGCAACTAAAAACAATAAAGTCTGTATTTCCAAGTTCCATATAAAACCGCTTCTTTTATTTTACTTTTTTTTCTCTTCTTACTTACTTGACCGGACTTTCGCCATATTGGCTTCCTACTGGCGACATCATTCAATCAAAGGCAATTGAATGTTTGTAACGCCATGTTTACCAAGATGCAACGATTACCGAATGTAAGCCAGAATGGATCGATAAGAGGAAAGCATTTATAATATAGCGACCAATACGGGAAAAACTCGATACATAAATGAACATTTAGGAAAAATCACTTACGAATAACAACTCGGTACACGGCGCACTTTTTAATTTTTACTTTCGTAAACCAACTTTATTAAACAAGGTTATATATATATATATTTCTTATTTTAAAAAATGTGATTGGGCGCTTTAAAATTTAAAATATTCATTCGACGAAACAAAATGTCCGACACGCAATGAATATTTCAGAATTTTCCTAGAGGACATTCTCCAATATCTATAACGTAGAGGACAATGGCAATCATTATTCAACGCAATTTTCAGTATGCCAAAATCGATTCTATTGATTCAATTTTAAAAATACGTCCGTTGGCGAACCAATATACGATAAGACAGAACAATATTAAACATACTACTCGAAGTAATTAAAATCGAAAATAGTAGTTTTTCGGTCAATTCCAATTTAACACAACTGTCGGCATTATAAATATTGAAAACAGGTAAATTGACTTTTACGGTGGTGAAAAAAAATTTTTATTTTTGAAAACTTGATGTTAATCGAATTTCTAGTGACGTGTGCCATGACTCAGTTCATCTTTTTAAAGGCTGAATTTAGCTGAGTCAGCCATTTAAAAAACGGACGATGACCAAACTACTTTCACTATTTAACTTTTTAAATTTTATTACCGATAAATTCTTTATAAAAGGGGAGAATACGAAAAAGTATAAATTCAAAATTCAATTTCTTATATTTTTCTATATTTAATTAAACCGAATTAAAAAATATATATGTATTATATATATATATATTAAAACAGGATATTAAAAAGTCAAATTACTGTATCCCCTACAGGAAAACTAAAAATGCAGGCGTTGTAAATTTTGTCAATAAAATTGATTTTTTCTCCATTCAACTTTTTCCTTTTGGCCTGGTTGTTTGGCAAGCGGATGGAAATCTGAACTGGGAAATCGTTAAAAGGCACATGCCCAAAAATGAATCTAATAGTCCTAAGATTTTTATTAAAAATGATAAACATGGAGGGCAGCAGGGATTGACAAATCATTTATTCTCTCGTTTACGTTAATCAATCAAAATATTTTAAATATATATATATATTTTTTTGCTTATTCCCTAAAAGAAAAAAAAATTGCCGACGAACTCCGTAAGAGAAAAGGAAAACTGAAGAGACAATTTGTGGAAACTTTCCCATCCTTTTCTATCGCGGAAACCAGCTCACGATTCATCGACTTTTGTTATCTTTTTCTCGTCGGAGCTTTTAGCGGTGACGTCACGGCCAATGACGTCAGGCTGGCAACGGAACCAACTCATTCACTTGCATTACGTACGACGTCGACGTAATACTGGAAGAGGAAAACGACCCTCGCTAGAAAAATCACAAAGTCAAACGATTTGTTTCTTCCGTTTGCGATTTCATTCATGTCACGAGACCAACATCTTCTAAATCCCAATGGATAAAAATGTTTTTAAAGGAAAAAAAAAAATGTTACGAGCAGTCAATATTGAATAAACTACGCCGTAATCTAGTGCCAGACAATTCTTTTTTCAATTCTACAAATAAGAAAAATATATTTATTTATTTATTTATAAATAAACTCGTACGACGTTTAAAAATTCCTTTTTCCGACTTCGTTTCCCCTCTTAAAAATAAATTATACACAGTTAAATTATTCATCCCGTAAAGTTCTACCAACTTTTCGGTAAGCTTATTAAGTCGGAGATTATTTTTAAAAACGATTCGAATGGTGTTATTTGCCTTTCATAAATTCGCTCTATTCGATTCTGCAAACAAAACCAACAATTCGTTAATTCTACGGCAAAGAATTTTAAGAGACGAATCCCCGTTTGGCCCAGAATATTTGTTAATAATTTCGAAGCTGCCGAGTCGAATTTACAAATAAAAACGAAGATAAACGTTCCGGAGAATTTTATTAAATAATTTTAAATCGTTTCATTTTTAAGGCGAAAAATTAACATTAGCGTTAATTACTGCTCCGATTAATATATTAAACGATCTGCCGAATAAATAACCGGAATACGCTACGGTTTATTTATATTTAATATCAACCGTTCGATGCGCCGGTATAAAATTTTTAAAAATTAAAAAATTATATATATATATATATATATATATAAAAATTCCGCTGTTTCGTAAATGCGCGATTGGATGGGAGGGCGGCGGCCATCTTGCGTGGAAAGAATAACGGTAAGCTTAAAAATCACTTTTTAAATAGAACGGTTTAATCTCGATTAATGGAGACGTCTTTATTAAAATATTTTAAATATATTATTAAATGAATTTAGTAGGTGAGGATGAAAACAAAGCCGAGTAGAAAATTTAAACATTGATTAGGCGATAACCTTCTTTTAAAGCGTGGATATTTAATCTTTATCAAATGATTTATTTTCTCTCGAATGAAATATTCGTTTTATTCTAAAAATACACGTGGACAGAAATCTGTATATTTCATAAAATCCCGCGTATTGATCTAACGAATTATTAAAAAACCTATCATTTTCTGACAACAATTTCATTGTTATTTTTAAAAGGGTTCTTCCTCGACGGTATCAAAATGCCTTTTTCCCTTCTATTTTATTTTATTAAAATTTACCGATTAAAATTTTTCCTATATTAAATTCGGTAATGGATTGTAGAGAATTTTAAATTTACGTTTTACAGTTAATTTATTAAATTACAAACTTTTCGAGTAATAAATTAAACGCCAGTCGACGTTACCGCGAATACGTATATAAAAATTTATTAATAAACGAACAAATACCGATAAATAAAACCCGCAAAAATAAAATGTTTTAATGACGACAAACGTTTATTACTAGGTAAAGCCAGTATATTAGTGTGACTGTCTTAAATACCGTATTTTGTTTTGTAGAATTCTGTAAGATCTTTGGCAAATGCAATAATCGATATTCTATGATATTGAAATAGCTACAGCTATTAGAGATATTGCATATTATAGGCCAAAATGATTTATATAAGGAATTGTGTCTTATCACCTCTTCTTCCAAACAGTTATTATATGATAAATCAGTCACTATCTGTTCTTACACCTATATACTGAAAATCCTTGCTTTTAAGTTTTAATTCATTTGAGACAGTTAAGAAATTTAAAGAATGAAACAATTTGAAATTTACTAAGTTTTCCTCTCTAAAATTTTCTTAACCGAAAGGTGTGGACTTGATAAAATTTATAAAAACGTGGTGGTATTTTATAATTTAAACAAATTGAAATGCGTTGTGTCCGATGCAATTTATGTTTCCGGGCCTAGTAAAGCTTTGAGCTCGAGCCTTCGATTATTTCTTAACGTAAGACAAAGTTTTATATATAAACGTTAAGATTCCGGTTATAAAACAATTAAGGTGGAAATTCTTCTCCGACAAAAATGTTTAAAAACGATCGAACCGTTTTAAGATATTAAATCTTAAATTTAAAACGCGAAGTGGATTAATATTTTTATAAAATCGTCGACGAAAACCCGTACGTATAATTTACGACGATTAATAAACTTACGTAAACAAATATTTAAAAAGATGTTCGGAAAATATACCGGAATAAAAGAATTACGATAAGATTAAGAAATTAAGATAAACGCGCACGTTATATATGTTACTTAAGGGGGTATATATCTGTGTTTTCTAGTTAATTTCTGCAAGAAAATAACATAATATATCTATGCATATTTATTATTATAAAGGATCTTAATAATATAAAAATATAATAAATATTTGTATATGACATAATAATTTAATATATATTGTATGATGTAATTTGCTAATAATTTTTTTCTGATTCTAGCATAAAAAAATTATTCAAATGCTAACAATGATGTATCTTCCCTTCAAGAAAATATTGATTGAAATTTGATATTTTATCATCAAGTAAAAGTATGAATTTTTTTCCTTTTACTTTTTAAAAGTTTCTTTTCTATTCTTGTTAGCGTGACAAAATTAAGTAAGCAGTAATTAATAAGTTTCGAATGAAAAACAAAATTATATCATTGGAAATCAATCTATTTTTTAAAAAGTAATGAAATAATTTCAATCCGTCGATCTACAGAAAACATTCAAAATTACTTTTAAATAAATAAATAAAATCCTCAAATTGCATATTAAAAAAAAAGCTATACTTATTTGAGAAATTATTTTAAAAAAATAGTTTACTTCATGTTTCATAAACTATTTAATATTTCGTGCGTAATGAAATTTCAAATCGTCTAGAATCCTTACTGTTTATAAATATAACATTCATTCTTATATCAACATTTAAATTATTATAATGTACAGTTTTTATAAATTTGATTAGTAAGTTATACGAATAAACATTAAATTTTTAAGTTTTCAAAACTTAAAATTTGTCCGAACTAGTGGAATTTCTATTTTCTAACTTAGAAGTTTCTTAAAAATGTAATGTTTATGTATAACGTTAAATCGTTTAGAGAAAACTGTTTAATTTTTCCCTCTGTTCGGTTTCTCGATCTCTTATTTTCCATTTATAAAATACAAAATTTCAGAAGATTGAGGTCCAAGGTTTCATTTAGAAACATTTTTTAATGCTTACATAATAATTTAATGGTTTTTTTTTATTAAGTAAATTATGTTTAAATATGAAACTTATTAGTTACAAAATATCCTTTGTTGCTAATATATCCCTAATTCTGTATTAATGAACTATGATTAAAAATGTCATTAAATGCAAGAAGTTTTATTGTTTATTATTCTAACTAAATTTATTTATACTATTTTTCTCACTCTTCCAATTACTATCTGTTACTTAATGTTTTTTTAATCTATTCCTTTCGACTGAATGACCTTAACACTATCTCTGCTTGATCCCCGACATATGGCCTCAAAAGATGCTATTTCCAGATTATCTTTCTAAGCATTGTCTGTTATCCTATAAAAATTTGGGATTTATCAAATGTAATGAACAAATATGAATTTATACGGTAGTAATTTGAAAACTAAGTGCTCTATAAATTTATTGTTTCTCTGTTATTAACAATATTTCTTACAATAAATATTAAAACATAAAAAGAATTTCTTAAATTTTTAAGAAATGTTTTTGAAACTGAAGAAACACGCAAGTATTTTTCCAAGAAATTTATGATTAAAGCTAAATAAAATATTTACTCTATTTAAAACGTTACATAAAAATTTATTTAGTTAATGTAAAGTATTTATATAAAGTGTGCCTTTAACATAATAATTATAATAATTATATTTTATATTATCAAATTATCATCATATCAAATATACAAATTTCTCTAATGATATTTTTCAGGTCTTTAGGGAAATTACTTCCATTAAATTTAGATAATTAACAAAAATAAATTTAATTTAAACTCTGGCTTAATAAAATATTGATATAAATGTCATCAATTAAGTATTTACTTATGAATTAATGTTCATTTTACTAAATTTATTATCCTAAAATTTCTTTTTACGTTTTATTCCTTTTTAAATTAAAAGTATAAAATGTTTCGAGTTCAAGCCCGAATAATTACTATATTAGTATTTTGTTATAAAAATTATTATTATTATTATTAAACAATTTTTTTGAAATTTAATAATGTTATAGAAGTTATTATGTCGACGGTATTCGTACGCATTTACGACGCCGATACTTTTTAAAATTTAAGCGATTTATTTAACGTCCCTTTTAAAAAAACTATTTACTCGATACTTTTTAAAAATAAGAAATTTGAATATTATAAGACAAATAATGAAGTTAGAATACAAAATCCGAGTAATAAAGTTGAACATTGGTAAAAGTATTCTTGCTATAAATCTGAATCAAACACACAAAAAATAACTTGAACATCATGAATTATTTCTTTGAAGATGACAGTGAAATGCAGTCGTTGGCCAAAACCAATGTTACATTATCTTGGGACATAAATTACAATTTTGGGTTGTAAAAGAATATGAAATGTTCCTCAGAATGCATTGCATTTACATTATTCAAAACATTGTAGATAAGATTATATATTCAACCTAATTTTTTGAATTGTTTTTAAAATAAAAAGCATATAATAATGTATATGAATTTCATTTCAGTTTTTTTCCTATATTTAAAACATAAATAACCCTTATAAATAAAATATGTAATGTGTAGAACTACATTATAAAACATTAACAAAATAAACTTTTACTTTAAAGTTTAAAATGAATGAATCTATCTTTTTCTTCTTTATTTGTAGCAGAAAAAGCATTTTTTAATCATTAATCAATTAAAGAATAATGTGTAATTCAAAAAGTTTATTTTAATCTTTAATATAAATTTAATTAAAGCATTGATTTTTAATTTGAAAAGTTTTTAAATTAATTTTTTTCTTTTTTTTTTGAATAAACATGAATTATTTAGTGGTAATTCTGCAAAATTCATTTACTTTGTTATTATAAAGACTAAATATCCAGCATAATTCATTAAAATAATTTTACAATTCAAAAATGATTTTATATATAACGCTACTACAAACGGTTATTTTACATTCGAAAAGAACTCTTTAATCTGCCACACTATCTGCATCAGTCCTGTTTATTTCTAGTAAGATGTGTGTGCTTAAAAAGTAAAATAGCGTCAAATCACACAACAACGCTATTTTAGGATTTTCCCGTTATTTAAAAACAAAATGGCCGCCCGTTTAAAAATTTTACGATGTCGTATCGCTTACGAAATCAACGAAAATATTAAATAATAAATTCATCTTGATGTTTAAGATAAATTCCAATATAAATAAAAAAGAAAGTCATTCATTCTTATATTTTGTTTGAATGAATCGCGCATCCATACAAGCATGACCAACGCGATGTAAGTACTGCCTCCTGTTGTACACACACGTACACTACTGTACTGTACTGTACTGTACTGTGCTGCACAATATATCTACAGTAAGTGGCAGTGCACGAATATCACGAAATTTCATAAACAGCTTGTTGCAGATTGAAGAATTGTATTATTTTCAATGGCCCACTCCGAAAACGGCAGGATTTTGCACGTTAGAACACACCGAAGTTTCAATAAACAAATTGCGCGCTGAGAATACGGTGGAATTTAGTTCTAAAATTGAGGAGTGGGAAACATGTTCCGAAGTTCAGGCAGAAGCTTTCAAGTCGTTATTTGTTAATAATGCTTTATTCAATTATTGTATTTAGTTTAACACATTCATATAACAATTGGTCAATAATATCGAATTCATGCGCAGGCAAGCGGCAGAATTCCAAGGTCACTAAATGACAAAAATATTCAACTTATTACGCTATTTTAATGTAATAATTGAAGTTTTCTCAGCGAATTAAATTCTTTATTATTAAGTGACGGTTCAAACTAGGCAAACGATATAAAGAAGAATTACACGAAAAAAAAAATTAAACTATTCTTAAAAAGTTACATTTTTAATTTGATTCTCACAAAACATTAATCAGATTTTAAGTCAAAAAGTAATCTGTGCAAAAGCTTTTAAAAGTCTTCCAATTTATGAATAATAATAAATGTTAAACAACATATCAGTATTGATTATGATGGACAAACAGCAAATGTGTTCATTGGACCTTACAGAAAGAAAATCTAATAGAAATAGCAAAGGATGAGATAGCATGAGTCACTTACTTCCATTTAATCCCCTCCAAAATTACTAGAAAGTCAGGAAGAATAATCATAGTCCAACAAAATTAATCAGCCAGCAAAAGCAGTTCATTAAGTTTACAGAATATTAGATAAGTTTTCTCAATAAAATCAATGAATAATATATATTAATTTATGTAAAAAGTTATTCTGAGTGTTAAATTATATATCCTATATAATGATTTAATTTATTTTATATCAAGAAATGAATTTTGTTATATTAAAAATATTTAAAATTTTTGTATATGCTGCTGGTGCTGATGACCACTAATCTTTATGATATTGCCAAAAATCTTAATCAGTTTTATTCGTATTTTACGCAACGATAACAAATATGTTTTTCCCATGTCTTAACTCAAATAAAATTTCATTTTAAATTATCTAATGTATTTAATCGATATATTTTTAGTATCAATTATTTCGAAGAATGACCTCGGCCTTGCATTTTTAACATTTATAAAGCATACTACTCCACCCTTCATCCTTTGACCTTGACTCTCTGACACCCTAAAATAGGGAGTAAATGGACTTGACTTACAAGTATGACTAGTTTTAATGGATCAATTTTAATAAACTTTTCCACATATTTTCAAGTGTATTTATTGGTAAATGTGCTGAAAATAATGTTCTGGCATTAAAAAAAATCATCATCAGAGATATAATTTAGAAATTTAAAAAGAGAATTATCAATGTCAGTGTTAAAAATAATATATATATATACATGGTTTAGCTTAGTTAAAATCACACTTAGCAAGTATATTATTCTAAATGTTAAAGAAAAAAAAAAAAAAATCAAATGTAAAAAGATATTTGGCAACTATTTTATTAATGTAAATAAAAATGAAATAGTTTTCTCCTTTTTATTTTTAAATCATAGTAGAACGCACTCTTAAATTTCTTATAACTTAATTTTTTTTGTTTTTGTTAAAAATAAGATAATGAACTATATGCTTATGGGAAAACAATACGCTGTTTTGAACTGTAGCGGCTATAAAGCATTTCAAAAGAATAGTTTTGTTTATTGTATATTTTTTAAACAATAATACAAAGATCAGAAAATAAATTCATATAAAATTCTCATTTATATCAGAATATATAATTTACACGTAATGTATGTAATGAATTACACGAATTTAGATGTAATATATATTTATTTAAAGTCATTATTACGCAAGATTTTAAAAATACCAATGGAGTATTGTTCGTTATATGTAAAACTGGAAAAATATTAAAATCTCCACGATTGGCTATAAAATTTCTTAAATTAAAATTAAATAAATAAGGGTTTAGTTTGGTTATAAGAATGTGTAAGATTTACTTATTATGAGTCTGTAGTAGGCCTAACAAAATGTAAGTTGAATAAAAAATAATTTTATTCAAAGTCCCTGGGAAAACTGAATTTTGGATTAAAATTGTTTCTAAGCAAAAGAGCATATTAGGCTAAACACTTCGTGATTCAACAGTAAAAATATTAATAAATGTACAACAAATAAAAATTTAAAAGCATTCCATTAAATACATACATACATAATTCATTAGAAAATATTTTATATTTTAGAACATTTTAAAATTTATAAAACATTAGGCATATACATAGTTTCGGTCGGTCGCAGAACTTGAAAACGAGTATATGTCATAAGTTATAACCGGTTAACTTTGTGAATATTATATATTACTTTAAATAACTAAGTTATATGTATTATTACTTATATATAGCTTCACAAACAACCGAATACTGCAAAATTGTGATATTAATATTTAAAATATAACAACAGATGATAAAATTCTCTTGGTTTTACTTACAGTCTGTTAAGTAAATGTTAATTTTTGCTTTGAGAGAAACAAAGTAGGATTATTTTGCTTTTAAAAACACAATAAAAATGATTTTTAAGATAAAAATATTGAAAATAGAATGAAATAATTGAATTTTTCCTATTTACGTAATTTATATTCAATTTCAGAAATACTATAAATTCTAAGCAAATTGATAAAGCTAGTTTATTACTGTAGAGAAATGCCAATAAATTGACAAATACTTGTATTAAATATTTCTAAAAAGCTATATAATAAGATGAAAACATCTTGTAATTTGAAATTATATAATAATTATTTTAAACTATCTGTAGAGTCAATAAAGTCTTTAAATATATTTATATTTGAGGAGAAAATAATAATACAGAAATGTTAGCTACGAAAGCAAAGTTGGTATTCGGTAGATTATTGTAAAAAATATTTTAATGAATCATGTAATAAATTCTACTATAGAATAATTAAAATTGACTGAAAAATACTTACTTTTTCTTTTTTAGTTTTTAATTGGTCACACTTCCTCATCTTGCATATTTGATGACTACGTACACTCTTGCAGGGACCACACTCCCCACAATTGTCTTTTTTCAGGCATCCAGGACATTCTCCACATCTTTTTCTTTTCTTCTTAGGTACCTTTTCTGGATCCTGATTCGTAGGTAAACCTGCAGCAACAGCAGAATTCATCCCTTCCCAATGTTCGTTTGGAAGCGACAGTGTAGCCATAGCAGAAACACCTGGACGCGAGGTGGTGGAAGAGACCGAAGGCACTTGGAAAGTATTTTCAGCATTACCTCTCAGGTCTGCTGTGGAAGAATCAGGTTCCATTTTGAGCTGCTTTGAATCTGGGAAGCCTGTGCCTAAATGAGGCCCCATGTAAGGAATTTGTTGTGGATGGCCAGTTAGATGCATAAATGGTGGTGTTCCTCCTGAATATGGCATATTATTGTTATAAGGAGGATTGCCTCTGCTCATGTGTGTGGAAGACATTGGGTTTGTACCTGGTGGACCTAGAACTTGCAAGTGAGGGGTCATATTTTGCAGTTTATCACGATCTCCTGGATCATTTAATTCTGGACCCTCAGATGGTGCTTGTGGTCTTTCTCCTGAATCTACAGGAGAAAGACCTGAAGACATATGTGATGGTGGTCTATTTGGAGTGCCAATCCTTTCTATATTTTGTTCATTTGCCTTTTGTCCTTTTTGTATGTAATCAGTAGAATGAAAAGTCACTCTTTCTGATTCATGAGTTCCTTGTGCAGGAGTGGCAGAAGTTTGTATATCAGATTGAGCACTTGGTGGCCTTTGCCCAGTATCCTGTACACCTGGAGTAGCTGGCTGACTGGAAGGAAATTCTGCTCCTCCTACTTGTTCCCATGGCCTGTAACCTACATTTCCAGAAGGGGTACCCTCCCTCGACGGGGGATTCGAAGTTGGCACATTTTCATTTGATCTAGAATTGGGACTCTTATCTAATAATCTAGCAGAAAGCCCTTCGGGAGGATTATCTTGACTGGATGTAGTCGTCGGAATATCCGAAGAGGACGATCTAGGAGGCATCCCTTCGTTTTTCGTAAAATTATTGTTTTGGTAATTCGAAGCCGACGGGTGAAATGCCATATGAGGAGAAGAAAAAGGAACTCCCGACGGGAAAGGGGACGAAAAATGCGGCGCATTCGATACTTTTCCAAATAAAGTCGGCGACTGACCACGAGGATCCAACGTGTTGGATGGATGAAGAAAGCCCTGCGGTCCCGGTCCCGAATTAAATCCTCCCGGAAACAGACCGGGTCGAACAGAGTCCGACAAAGGAAAATCTGGCGGACAAGGACCGGCCATCACAGGATACGGCGAAGCTAGATGAGGCGGCGTTCCCATCCAAGCTTCCTGTCCCAAGAACGCCGAAGGACCGGGTCCCGGGCCCGGCCCCATAGACGGCGGATGCGAAGTTGCTGGGGCATAGCTTCCAGGCAAGGCTGCAGGAACGGAAGCCTGCCTACTGCTGTCGTTCATGCTCACCCTTTCATCTATTAAAAATACAAAAAATTAATTTTTTGCATCTGGTATATTTATCATTCTTACATTTAGACATACAGAATCGATATCAAATTTTTAATAAATTGATAAAAATAACAGATATTTCTAAAACTCAAGTAAAACGTACGTCTGCGTTTAAGTCTTTCAGTTCCCTAATCCAGAAATATTTAAAAAGAAAAAATATTTCTCGAAATCTATCAAGAAAGAGAAGAAAACAGTGAAGAAAAATTTTACTTGCGTTTTCTTCTTCTCATATCGTTTGGCTAACAATATGACTGAAATAACAGATAAGCAAGATTAGTCCCTACTACAAAGCCACAGACAAGAAAAATTTTATATAAACAAATTTCATTCTATGAAAAACACAAATTTTCTATCTTTCTTACAAAAAACAAATAAGAAAGACGAAATCAATGTAATAATTCCAGTTATTTTTTAACATACACTTTCAAAAGAAGGATTAACATATAAATTTCATTGTTAATACTTTATCAATTTATTAAGAAAAATACATTTAGAATAAAAACAATGTCTTTAAATCCATTTTATAAAATGCCTTAAATATATAACTGTAATTAAATTACAAAAAATAACATATTGTTTGTAATTGTTACCATTATGGAATTTTGAACCATTCAACTGTACTTTTTGCGTGTGAAACGTCGCGCTATCGATATTACTAAATAAACGTGTTTAACTTATCAATGCGATCTTCCACGTCAAGGATACGGCCTAATTATCGCTAATTTATTACAATACAACTTTTGACTCGTCTTTCCCTTTCAAATCGTCGATACAGTTTTCTTTTCGGCTGGAGCATGCAACCTAATCGAGAGCGAAGTAAAGTTAAAAAAAATAATAAAAAACAAGCAAGTGTGTTTTGTCACGTTGCAGTTGACCAGAAAACTTTGTCCTAACGTAAGCCGTTACTCTCGTCTTTACTTCCTTTTTACTCCACCAGTCGTCCGAGGGAAAACCAGTTTCGACTTCTTTGTCCGAATATGGGTCGGAGCATAATTAACAATAGTAAGTCACACGGCATTAGAAAGCGTTATCGACTATTTTCGATAAATCGAATTTTTTACCAATGATAACGATCCGTTTTAAAACAAGAAAACGAGACGAGAGCTAGGCAAAAACAACAAAGGAATTGTGGATGGACAAAGAAAATCCTTTATTCTAAAAGAGATATCTGAATATAATCGTCAAATAAAAGAAACAACCAATTTGCTGCTATTGTCATCACATATTGGCTACACCAACTGTCACATTTTCAGACATTTCTCAGGGACAGTCTATAAAAGCAAGACTATCGTGAGAACCTGTTTGGCCTTAGGGGATGTTTAAACAGAGGAAAGACTGCACAGTGGATTAGCAGAATAACAAAAGTTGTATTACGTTATCCCTCGTTCTCCAGAATGGCAACTGAAACACTGTAGCCATTCTTCGTGACCAGCATGGAAGAATTTCCAACGCTTTCTCGTTCCAAACTGGAAAAACGAGAAAAGAAATTGAAAATGGATCTGGTTTACTCATTTCCGATTTGTAGAGTCGATAACAATTGTTTCTTTTCCAATTCACGAGATTTAAGTACTAGTATGCGACACGTAACCTTACAGTGGAATATCTCAACTTTTTTAAGCAAGACAGAAATAGCTTTTTTACCCACAAAGTCCCTCTTCCCCGATGTGGTAAATACCGTAAAAATTCAGGTACGGTTCTAATTTAAAAGCAGTCGGCATTTGGTTAACGACCAGTTTAAAGTATTATATCGATATAGGTAAATGAAGTGGCGAAAATAAGTTTACCACAAAGTACTAGTGTATACATAATATAGAGGATCAGCAATGAATGCTCTGTCCTACTGCCAGATGTGTGGAGAAACCTGACCCAGGTCTGAAAGCATTTGCTTGGAGTAGGCCAATGTACCACTTGGAGGGAGGTGGGAGTGCAGGGATGAGGGAAAAATATCCCACGCTGGAACAGGGGACCGTAAAAAAATATTCTATAGCTATTAATAACGTAAGAAAACCTTAAGTACATATTTGCAAGAAATCTTTCTGCTCTCGTGTTTATGCTTTCTTTGTTACATTTGTCGGAGAAATACTATTAGTTTGTAATCTTGGTTAAGAAGGAAAAAAATTTAACCCAAGTTTCTTTTCTTATTGCTTTCGATGTATAAAGAAAGATGCCAGACAAAAAATCGATGTGGTTCCGAGTGTCTTTACTACATTGGAAAACAATTTACCCAAACAGGTAAATACGCTAATGACAAGACGAGAATAAAAATGATTAAAAATTGAATTGGCCATCGAAAATTAATTACGAGTCGATGGCATGCGGCGCTCGCATGGAAAATTTTCATCGGCGACGACGTTGCGCAATCGGAGCGATTTTCATCTGTCACGGGTTTGTTTCGAGAGGTTCGACGGATAAAAGTATCGAGTAAAGAGGCGAGTCTCGTTTCCATCGGCTAAGATGGCGGCGCAGATGCGATAGCCTAGCGCGCAAATTTTGGCATATATCGAAGCAGTCATTGGTTCAAATTTTAATCAGATAATGTAACGCGGCGGCATGTTAATTGCGATTAACGGCTGCTCGCTTCGTCCTTACGTAACGCACTTAAATAATTAAAGAAAATTGATTATGATGTGGAGAAAGGCACAAGAACAGCGTTATTAACCATCGATCTCTACTCAAATACGCATGCGTCTCTCTCTTTTGTCAACTAACGATTCCCGAATAAAAAGGAGAAAAAAACAGTTGAATAGTCGGACATTTTGTCATTATGGATGAATGCATTTGTTTGGATGTTGAAAAATGAAAATGGTTTCTATTCGATGTTTGACACAATCGACAACATTTGTACTTACTACAGAAATAAATGTAAAACAAGTCGGTGGACGAAATTAAATAAACGCCATTTTAAAAATCCCATTTAGTAAAGCGAGAGGAGAGAAAAAAGAAGATAAAAAGTTCGATTTCCGAGAAATGCTGCTAAGTTGTTCCGTCAGTACTTCAGACAATAGCAGCTCAACCTTGCACACAACTGATGGATGTGGAGAGTGCCATTGACCTGGTTTTCAGCAACTCAACTAGAGCCGAACATAGCATACCAAGTTTTGGACAGGTTCCGTCATGCATTGTGTCACTTGGTATAGAGATTGTGACCCACTTAAAGTCCCAGATAAAAACCGCAAATCGGATGCCACCAAATTCGGGTCCGAAAAATCGCAACGGCCCGGCAATAATTTTCTAAGATACCATCGCATTTAAATATGCATCGATTTTTCCGACGCTTCTTCGGGCCGATCCCAATAACTTTACTGCGCTTTTATTTTTAATTTAACTGAATTAGCAACGTTTAAGATTTTTTCGCCTACCATTAAATCTGAAATAAAATATCAAATCGATTAATCCCGTTTTAATCGTTCATAATTAAAAAATGAAGAAGAATTTTTATTAGAAAAGAAAAAGGCTTACCTCTTCACAATCAGCCCGAAAAGGCCCGTCGTTTCATATCCTGAAAACACGATTCCTCGTTAAAAACTCAGTTAAGAAAATCGGAAACCAACCTATAAAAAGAACGGGAAGTTGTCATGAGAGAGTAAAACTTCGACAAAGTCATCGACAATCTATTTCCTCGTCGGCTGCGCAAAAAGCGTGAGGCGATCCGTTACATCATCGCACACAACAACAACAAACAAAAAAAAACGCTCCGTTACACCTCTGTAGGCCATTGCCACAGTCCCATCGGCGTTGACGGCGGCCATGATCCCATAGCCTTGAGAACAATCCCAAATCTCGAACGTGAAAAAGTGTCATGGCTGTCATAGAACGGCAGCCAGCAAACGGGGATGGCTTGTCCCACACAGCGGGTCTGACAGGAGAACCCCGTCCTCACGTCACCGTCACGTCCGTCCGAAACGAATAACGTAAAACATCGACCTAACTGAACGTTTGACCCGAGGAGAATTTTTTTTTTCTCGGCACGCACACACTCTCTCTCTCTCTCTGTGTCTCTTGGCGAGATAAAGTTGTTGGGTGTGCGTGCCCGCTGTGAACGGACTGAGAAGCTAGATCAAGCAAACAAAGCGACAAAGCACAGGACAAGACCAAAACGCGTACGGAGCGCTTTCTTGCTTCACGCTCGACTAAATTGCACACAAGCCATCACCTAATCGCTCCATTGTCTTATTAACGGTTGTTTTCTTACCTTTTTATCATATCATTTCGGCAGTTTAACGCCACAGCTCTTTGTCCCAGGGTGTACAGTTGCCGTGCTCCACCGTCCCAGACCCTCATGTAAATTAGCGCGCTCTGGTGGTCACGTGACGTGAGAGGGTGAATTTTTCCGGTTCCTCACGCATTCATGGCGCTAGTGTGCCCGGAGCTGTTTCCTGCCAAGCTAACCAAAGCTACTGGTTGTTAGTGAAACCAAGTTTTATGTCACAGAAATCATCTCTGCGGGACATTCTCGCTATTTATTCAATTAAGCCCGTTCGCTGTCTTAAAAAAAAATAAAACAACTGTTTAAACTCTCCTCCGAACTGTACTAAAGGTTATAAAAAAGGAAAAAACTGCCGAGCCACCGAAATTTTAAAAACGTAAACAAGCGTGCCTTGCCATCGGTCCACGATAAGGAATTTTAATTTAAAAAAAAAATTGCTTAAATGAATTAACGAGATATAAACGCTCAAAGACGATGATATTAAAGTCATAAATTTTCCGGGTGACATATTTTATTCGGTCTATTGTCATCATTAACTGATGGCTAACAAACATGACCTTGGGCTTGAACGCATCCCTGTCCACGAAACCCGGTGACACCGTACAAACGTTAGCTTCCCATTTTGATTCGCGTTTCCTACTCGGTCACGGTAGCACCGATTCTTAATTATAATTAAAGCCGTGCATAGTTATGTCAATTAGTTTGAAAATTTTTATTCCGCTTTAATTTATTTAATTAAAAATATTAGTTTTGTTTTCTCCTACCAGATGGCATTAAAGTAATTTTTCTTTTCCTTTTTTTTCTTTTTTTGCTTCGAAAAAATAAAAAAAATTACTTCATTATATTTGATGATATCATTTTAATGTACTAATTAAAAAATTAAAATTGTTCTTGACACGTATTAATCAATTAATCTTAACTTTTAAGGAGAATTATAAACTTTATCTCTCGGAGTACCATAGAGAATAAAGAAAGGGATTTGAATAATTTTTACTTTAAACGTTAAACTAATCATAGAAAAATTACAAATATAATTAATAATAACGCGTGAAAATAAATTTCAAAAATTTATTCTCTTAAATAAATATATATATATTAAAAAAAAAATTTTAAATGTCGACAAATTTTTCGAATCTTGCGCCATCTACGTCATCGACAAATTTTAGTTATGAAATTCCTTAACACTCATTATAATTTATTACATATATATATATATTAATAAAACTTTAATGAAATCAGAAAATAAAATTCATTCTCATAAATAATATAAAATATTAAATGCGTCATTGAGAAATTTTATGAAAGAGCGTTTCAATATTTAATTCATTATTTTGTTAACAGATGGCAGCATCCATAATAAGACATTTTTTTTTTTTTTAGTAATTTCTGAAAGAAAAATTTTAAAGCGTATTCAATTAAAATATAATTTAAAATATTACTTATTAGTTTTTACCATAACTTTTTTAAAAAAGAAACTTTTTAAAATTTAAAATTAGAATTATCATTAATTTTATTCAAAATTAAAAGAGATTATAAATTATTCTATTCATATATCCGTGAATATATAATTGGTCGTATTTTAAATAAATTATTAAAGTTTTATTATCGGCGATTTTTCTTAATCTTTAATTATTAAGAAAAAATGAATTTTTCATTAGTGACGTAATTATACCGAGAGTGACACGTCACAAAAGAAAATAATTACACATCACTTTTATTATTTAATGATAACGTGATCGAAAAGAAAAACATAATTTTTTTTTTCTTACGAAAAGACAAGAAAATTTCTAAATATAACCACAAAAATTCTTCTTCGTCAATCATTCAAATCGGGAAGAATCAATCAAATCTTTATCCCATTCGATTAATTAATACAGATCTTTGGAATGCGATTTTCATTATTAATTAATCAATCCGTGCTCGGTCTCGATCCCCGAAGTATAATTAAAATTGAAATTCAATAGATATAAAATCAATGTTAATTATTTTAAATTATCCTTTCCATTTTAATTAAAATTAAATTAAGCAGAAATGTAATAAGAGCGAATGACATATTTTTTAAAAATTTAAATTTTTTATACGTATACAAATTTTGCGCTTGTAGTGCCATCTGTTTTCGTAAATCGAAACTATTTAAATATTCCTCATTTAATTAAACATTTAAATAATTTTTTGTCCGCCGACTCCTATGAAATTCCTAACCCTCCTTCAATGCAGTAAAACCCGGACAGATACGGGACCGAATATTTTTCCCGTTTGCCATATGTTTTAGTCTATACTTTACATAAAATCTCAGTTATAGTAAATAAAAGGGGAATTAATTTCGAATTCTTATTGTTAAGTCTTAAATTAAGCGAATAATCATCCCTTTTAAGCGAGTGTATCGCAAATAGAATTGCAAACGACGTGGCTAAAATTCGTAACGTGTCACACATTATCTAAGTTTACTCATTATCATATAAATTATTCAAGACATAATTTAAATAATCTTGGAAAATGTACACCAATGATTTTTGTATAAAACAAAAGAAAAATAATACGCTTTCGTTAATCGCGAAATTTGATATTCCAGATTTACATTTTTATTACAGAAATTTCTGTAATTAAAACGTGAATTATTCGGTATAACAATTTATTTATCCCATTTCGGTTGTATAATAATAATAATAGGCTGGAGCCTCCAGAAGTGTTATTAGTAAGGTCCCAGAATATTTGCATAGAATAACTATTTTAAGATAGGCCAGGTTGAAAAACCAACGAGACATCCCCGAATAACACGGTAAAACCGTGCCTGTCCGTCTTACGCGGGTTTTACCGTAATAAATAAGGAAACCGAAATATTAAGTCTTCTAGGATGTAAGTTTATACTAATTAAAGTTATTTAAATAATATGATTATATATTATGTTAGGAACGTTATCATTATTTATCAGACAGAGAGAGACTTAATCTTTGTTTCCTCTTTCTCGGCACGCATTACCGATAACATTGAAACACGATCCTCTGTAATACAATGTCAGATGTCAATCTGCATATTAAATCGTAGTGAGGGACCAACTATAAGATTCGTCTATCGGGTAATTTCATACGAGAACGTCAATTTTGGGTATATAAAGATCCCAATCATTCGATCGATTGGCAACTACCAGCTAAAGATATCGGGGGGGGGGTTGTCCTTACGATTAAAACTGCCAGGCCATACATATCCAGATAGGATTTTTATGTTTTATTCCTCTCATTTTTTCACGCTACACGATACGTTTGAGGGGTTAATCTAATTTTACGGCTAGATTTTTATATATTTTCGGGCTATTTTCTTACATATTTCGTGTACAAAAGATTTAAACCAATCGCTCGTTTTGCATCGTGAAAGGCCATTGGAACCGTAAAGGGCCCTGTCGAATTTTTAAATTATACAACTCTTAATTAGGAAAACGAATCCGTAAGCTGGAAAAACGACGTAAAAGATAAAGGGGATTCCTCCAGCGTGATATATAAGTTAAATAAAGTTTGCCCGGTTTTATACGGTTAAATTATATTTAAATAATAAAATCTGTTAGGCATTTATTTATTTTTCTTTTTTATTGTATTATCAGTTTTGTTGATACACGAAATCACTATTTTCTGTAGATAAGGATAAGCTACACGGCATTGTTAGAGTCGCATTGATCCTTAAATAATCGATGTTTAATGAAGTGTTGTACTCTAACTGTAACATTCTCCTTACTGCTTTATTCACCCTCCCGAAACGAGTTTTAAAAAATAAACTTATAAACAACCAAATAATTTATATATTTGTTCTATTTAATCCCGGCAAAACTAATATTTTTACCCGCTTTCACTTATAATTTTTTATTTTTTTTCTCCTTGTTTAATCGAATAATATTCGTATAATAAATCATTTGCATCGATTTTACTCATTGTCTAATTGTGTATTAAATCTTATTTTAAGCCGGAAATGTCTTCCTGTTGGATTATTTTCATGCCGCAAAAAATCGATATCAAAGATGATGTTTACAATTAACATTTTTTTTCCATACTGATAAAGTTCGTGGCTTAGATTAATGGTGTACCATAGGCCGAACGGTTTTCTCAAATTTAAATAATAATAATAATAATTTATACGGTGGAAGATGCTATTTTTAAATTTAACCTTAATTAATGGAACGGGAGGTTTCCAGATAGGTTTCTTTTATAAAAAATAATAAGATTAATCTAAAAGATAATATTTATGAAAATATCACTGGTTAAATTTGTACTGGATGGATGGGTGACAAATGTGTACATCTGTCAACTACCAAAATAGTACGTAAGTGTAAATGCGGAAATCTCTTCGATTGTGGAAGAGGGGAAAAAAATTATTAAAAAAAAATAAAAATAAAGAGGAGCAAGAACGAATAAAGAAAGAAAAGTTTTCTGGATTGTCCTGAGGCCGCCATACTGTGTTGGGTAACGATTGAGAAAAAGAAATGGCCGATCAAATCAAACGTTCGACTGAAATTTTCTATTAGTGCCCATCACTAAAAGTTAGAAAAATGGCTTACGAATATGCAAACGATTGCAGGAAGAGAATGGCTAGCAGAATTTTTAAAAAGGAATAGGATTTCCAGTTGTAAAGCCGGAGGGACAATTACGAATAGGACCACTTGTGTCCGAGCGGATGAGACCTCCGAACACTGGTTGGTCGTGGGTTCGCGCGTCGCCAACGGCTGGCCACGCGGAGTTTTCTGGATTTTCTTTATATTTGAGGCCACCTTCCTATACAAAGTCCTCCGAAAGGCTTCCCCTCGGCAGATCGCATTGCCGTATACGAACAAATAAAATGTTAATAATAAGACCGTAGCATTTAATAACACAGAGGTCAACATATTCTATATGTTGGCCGGGAGAAGCTATGGAAAAGCACAGATTTCTCTCGAGAAATAACTTTTATACAATGCTGACGAGACTGGATTCTCCACAGTCCAGAAACCTGGCCGCCATTATCACCATAGGCAACAGACAACCATATTTTTTTACACGTGCTGGCAATACCAGTCATTCTTTTATTTTAGTCTTTTTGCTTTGTAGGCACGAAGAGGGCTTTCTTCCCACAGCCAGAGATCTCGGGTTCAGCCAGGCCGGCAATGGAGGCGTCGAGATGATGAGGAACGAGACTCGACACGTGTCGAAAAGACCGCCCATGAAAAATTCCTTGGGAATTTCTACTCCAGATTCGATCTCGAGTCCCCTAGAGCGAAATGGTGGTTCTTTAATTGACTCGGCCATCCGGCCAATGTGGGATCAATTAGTAAAATTTACTCTTTGACACATCATTCTATTAAACCTTCAGATGTTATTATTTTTAATTCAAATAATAATTTATTATTTAATAAATCAGAAAAAGTGTAAATGAACGAGATGATTAAATTGATTTTCTAGTTTATTTTTATTTCTACTGATCAATTAAATCAATTGAAATGTGTTGCAAGTATTTAAGCGTGCGTGCAAGATCCCGAATTCGCTTCATTGGAAATGAAGCGGAAACAATACACACACACAACTGAAAAAATAACGCGGCTACCGATTTTTAAATATTTAATACAGCAGAATTAACGTAAAAAGAATAGTTGAACAAATTCTGGTTTTCAGTATTATTAATTTTAATTATAAAGAAGACACGCCAATTGATTTGTTGCATATAATATAGAGCATGGATTTTTCAACCAAATTATTATTATTTTTTCATTGACTCCCTTCAAAATTATATATTATAAAATATTAAATTACAGTAGATATAAATATATATACAACAGCCTGCTACATAACTAGTAAAAGGCGTTTTCCTACATTTATAAAGAGCAAAAATGTGTGTAAAATTTTAAATATTTTAAAATAAATTTTTTATATTTACAAAGTTTTATTGACCCTCTCAAACTTTCATCTATTCCTAAGCTTTTTCTGCATTCATTATGTGTTATAAACATGTGTTTATAGCATGTTTCCGTTTAACCCCCTATCTATACACACACACACACACACACACACACACACACACACACCATTGAATAGGAAGAAGCTTAACACGACCTCACCGCTTTCAAACAGCAAAATTGTATTGTTTACAAATATCTTTTCACTTTTCTTCCATTATATTCTGAGTCAACAAAGACTGGCAATAATTAAAAACATGACTCCACTTAATCCTTAAAATCAAATACCATTTAACTCACGTTTTTAAAGATTACTTTATGCATTAGCAGAAATTCTTCTGATTCTATGTCTCTGCATATAAAACCCATCGAAAACACTCTATTTTTTTAATAAAAGGTTGGTTTTGGGGCCCCCATATGGTGGGAGCTCGGGCAATTGCCCTTTTTGCCCATAGAATAACACGCTATACTCAAAACCGATAAAAGAAAATTCAGAAATAATTCGTTTTTGGTTCATACTCAGCGATAATAGACAATCTAAATACATATTTTTAACACTACATATTGTTATAGATATAATAATAATATTATTATTACATTACTTTTTATCATAAAAGAATTTATATACCATAAACATTTCTGAATAGATACATTATTATGCATGTTCTAAAAGATTACTGTTGCATATAGAGGCAGCATTTGTTTATTTTAGTTGTATTCTCCCTTTGAATAAGAACTTAAATTCGGGGAGAAAACTGAAAAGTTCAAATTTATTCAAGTAGATTTTCCAACAGATATACAGTTGAATAAATTTATGAATGTTATACTATAGGCTACTGAAAACCGGAAATTGTGTCATTTTCCGGTTGAGTTCCAGTAATATTGGATTTCAGATAATGTTGAATCGCGGTTTCAGACAATATAAATTCGTTTACGATAGAAAAGAATAAGCAATATAAAGATGTAATGTTGAAACAATAACAACATTTCTCTTTTACTTCCAATATAACAATTTAAAACGTTTTTAATATACATTCAACATTTCCCGTTTTGAGATTATTAAAAGAATGAAGAATATCTCTAGTGAATATAGTGTTCAATTCTCACACGTGAGATCTAATCATATCCCTGTATTTATCGTCCTGTAATATTCATCAAAATATATAACCGTAGAACCCGTAGAAAGTCCTCCCCAGGAATCATTGCCCTTGTGCTGCATCGGGACTGGGGGGGGAAGCCTAAGTTTGGTATTGGTTCCTACTCCTGTAAATTAATGCTACTTTCACTACAAGAATTGTAATTTTTAAGACTGCTTTTATTTTATTAATACGTAGAATGTAAAAATGTTTCTTTATCTCATTTGTTCAAAAAAATACGAAAGGAGTCCGCCCGTTTAATAATTACAAATGGGTGAGTCCCGCTCTATCTCCGGCAGTGGCGTAACTACCAATAAGCGCGATTAAACGACGTTAAAGGGTCCATGTCGCCCACGACATAAGGGAGCCCGAAGCGGGCTCCAGACACTGTTTTTATGGTACGGGATTTAAAATTGGTTAACTCTTTCCGTCCTAAGGGCAATAAAAAGGCTTTTTTTGCAAGCCCATTACGGACTCGACCCACAATAGGTCGGCCGAGTGGTGACGAACGGGGTCTGGCACATCCGGACAGACCCTCCCACAAAAAATTCCTCGGATTTTTCGATCCAGCCAGATCAAATCCCGGATTCCTCAGAGCATTGTTTCGTGATTGAATTCTGTTTACATTAGGCCACTCGATTGTCTCACCCAGTGTATACTAACTCTTTGAGAAGCCATCAGTGGCCGAGTGGATAAAACAATTGAGTAATGGTAGTTGGTCGTGGCTTCGCGTCTCGTCGACGGGCTGGCCACGCGGAGTATTCGGGTTTTCTTCACCTAAATCGGGGCCAGTTTTCCTTGAAAAATTCTTCCGGAAAGCATCCTCCTCGGCAGATCGCTCATTTGTTGCGGCAAGATTCCATCAATGAGTTAAGCTTTAATGGAGTCTTGCCGCAACACGAGATTATTCACTTTGGTGATCGTGGAGTCGATTACAACGACTGGTTTTGAAATAAAACGAGCAATTATTTATTGCGACATCGTCGGGCTGCAATTTTTAATCATACTTTTAATTTATTTCATCTTCTTCTATATATACAAGAATGTTTGTTTGTTCGCTACACATTCCTAAGCCGTTCGACCAATTGCTACGAAACTTTGCAGTTACGTTCAAGTACTTCCAATTTGGGTAATTTCGTGCAATCCACCCCAAATTATCGAATGAATTTCTACATATCGATTATTTTCTGTCTATATTTAATTGCTAGCTTTACACCTGGGAAAAAATTTAACAAAATAATTAACTAAATATAATTCCTACAAAAAAAGGATATAATTTAAATAAATAAATATATATATATATATATTGACAAGACTATGTCTTGTTTATAAAATCGTACTGCCTGCTGTCTTACCAGCTTAGAGGTATAAAGGAGTACATGTCAGGAGTTGAAATTTGGCACAGAGTATTAGGTGCCGAAATCACGCGCGCATAAAATAAACCAGACTCGTAGGTAGTCAGGGGACCGAGAACCGAAACACAATAAAATACAAAATGGCGACACTCTCTACAAACAGACAGTAGTGCGAGATTTACGCATGCGTTGCTGGTTGGTAAGTTGGAAATACGAATACAGTAGACCCCCTATAACACGGTAGATACGTTCAGTGTTATATGAATCCGTGTTGTACGAGTCCTTTAAATATATGAGCCAATCGTGGGCAGTTTAGGGGCTACGGCTGTTTGAAAGGTTTTCTTCCATAAAATTAATCTATTCTAGAATAATTTGACTGAACATTTCCAAATCACGTATAATTTTTTGGGAATAATCCATATAAATTATGCTATAAACAAAAAATTATTGGATTACTTACCGAGTGTGCACCGTTCGAAGACGCCATTGCCTAAGCTTGTTTTCCTCGCGGAGCGACTCGTCGAACGGCGGATGCGTTTCCTGATAAGTTCTTCTTTCCGCGAAGAATTCGCTGAACTTTGGAGACATCATTAATAGAAATATAATTTTTATAGCCGTTGAATAATACTGTAAATGTTGTTTTCACAAGAACTGTATAAAAATGTATCGATACTTTCCCGCCTAAACTCTCCGTATATACGCGTGGCGCTGGACAGCGGCAAGTAGTTAGGCTGCTAGTCCACTATTGGTCCAGATTCTACCAATCTTGTCGCGACACGAGTCGGCGATGACGTTTTACCGTGTTATACGAGTCTCTTTTAGCGTGTTATACGAAACCGATCGCAATTTTTTCGCCGTGTTATAGGAAACCGTGTTATATGAACTCGTGTTATGGGGGTCTACTGTATTGTGAAATCGAATTTTGACAAACACGTGCGTTGGGAAGTTCGAAAAGCGAATGTTGCTAAATCGAATTTTGACAAACGAATCTTTGAAAAAAACCTATTTACCTGTCCCGTGTTATTCCCCACATATTTCTGGTTGCCACGTGCTAACCTCGACCGATTGACCGCAGATAATTCGTTTCATCATCGGAACTTTTTAAAGCTAGATGGCGCGTCGTTATAATTTTATTATTTTATATTAAAACTAACTTCCGAAATATAATTATATTTTTCTTTTTACATTTATTAATATATATATATTTCGTTTGTGCAAAATTAAAAAAAAAATAATTGCGAACGATACAATAGCCACCATTATTTTTTTTTTCAAAAACGAGAAATTTTCGTATTGACAAAAATTCAACCTGGGGCGTCACTCAACGGAGAGAAATTTTGACATTCGATAGATTAGTTTCAATAAAAGTGCGTCGTGGATGACGTCGTGGTCGTAGCTGTGGCCGGCGAAGTTTTAATGATCGCGCTCAAAACCAGCGATACCAAAGATGATTGGAGAACGAGACCGGCCGTGAGCGTCGAAGGGTGCGTTCTTTTATTCCTGTGCGTAACTCCGCGCGAGCGACATCCTTTTAAAAATTCCTGCGGAACGCGTTCCTAAATTCCGGTCGGAGTGCGCGGCGTCGAAAGGCAAAAACGGCCACTTGTAGCAGTAGTTTACGGTGGAAAGCAATATGGCGTCCTCCATGGCCCAAATAATTTCGTTTCGGTGTCCATTATATGGTTTTATGAATGAAAATTTAGAAGTTGTGAAAACGTAAGTTAGTGCACGCGGTGATGTAAATGTCCTTTCGAATTTTTTTCGTGACTATTTTGAATACACTCTTTCAACAAATAATCATTTTATGGTTAAATTTTACAATTGGGACCATTCTTTTGCCTTTAAAAGCTGATATTTTAGAATTATAGATTCCTCCATCACGATACTATCGATAGTGTGGACGCCGCCATCTTTCTTTCTTTCACCGTCGTTCCTAAATGCCTACAAACAGCAGTGCACTCCCGTAGTAGCGGAGACGCAAAACGACCCGCTATTAACGAACGCACCCGAAGTGATCCCGCTTAGTAGTGAGTCTCCTAGACATAGTCTTGTCTCAATTACGGCGCCTTGCCGTTTTACTTGTTTTTTACTTAAACGAAATCTTTCCGAAGTTAAGGTTAGTAACTTTGATCACACGCGGGGGCCATCACAATACATTCAACACGGATCACTTTTCAAATATTAATGGTAGAACGGTATTAATTAGTAGTCGTTGACCATCCTCTCCTGCGGGAAGGAAGTCAACGACTATTTTTTGGTCAAATTAACTTCATTTGCAATAGACCCTTCCTATCGGATCCACCGGTATGGTGGCATTCGAATAGAAAAATTACATAATACAAGGTTACCGGCCAGCACAAAATATGTTTTAAGCGGTTTTCGAGGGTGCCGAGATTAAATATCTGGTACGTTTTTTGCGAAATTTGATTGTTGGTTGGCAGATCGCCATTTCATATTCGGCCGTGAATGGCTAGTTTAAAATATACGCTCCACCTGAAATTAGTAGTGTCTTACCCCTGCACTGTACATCATACTTTTTCTTTAAGAATACAGTCGTGCCGGTCATCTATTAACTGTTTTCAGGGGTAATATTTGTATTGAGGTAACGTGACTTTCGGTTTACATCGGAAGTTCGTATATAGTTAATGGAGGGGCCTCCTTTTGTAGTTTCCATATGTGATTTCCGATTTCATCTATCTAACTCCGTTCTCGAGATTAAGGAAAGACGAACGGACGGATGACAGTGGGAATTTATAGGTCTATAATTTTTTCAAATTTCAGCCCATCAATATGCATTCTTTCAATACGTGATTCTCATGGATTATTTCATCAAATTTTTATAAAATTTTATAATAGCTTTAAAAGATTTTTCTAATTTTTATGCAAATAGTTAGCATTTGTGCATCCGCTTATTTTGTTTTGAATCTTGTGCGGATTCAGCCGTAGAGTTGATGATTGGTTAGCATCGAACAGCCGCGAAGATTTCCGCAACTGTTCGATGTTTTGCAATTTGCAAAATCAGTGTTGCAGTCGATTGAAATTTTACTCTCTTTGGATCGTAAACAGTGGCAAAATTATCACGAATTTACATGCCAGTACATCAGATCGCGTTTCCCGACTGTAGGGACAAACATGGAGATTCTCCCGACAAACATGAGTGTCTCCCGTTAAGTGGCCCAGGATATATTTTCGTCTCCCGGTAACGTTCTCGTCGATTTGAAAAGAAAATTAAAAATAGGCATAGAACGGGCATCATCTTGACACGTAAACCTTTGCCACAGAGCTGGATATTCTGTTGATGGCAACGAAAACTTCTGCAACTTCCCGGCCAAAGTTTTACCGAGCTACTGCTATGTGCTGGATCACGTTACACTCGTTTGCGGCGCTGGTGACCTAATCCCGCTGTGCCCACGAATAAACGAGCTTGAACATCTATGGAAAGTAAACAAATAGATTATATATTATATTGATAAGCAAAGATTGGTATAGCGATACTGAATACAATGAAGGAAAAACAGAAGATTTTATAAATATTGATGAACAAGATAAATCAGATATTTTCGGTCGAAAGCTGCACGCCTTCGAAAAAGTGCAGTGGGTACAAGTAATGCTGCCAATGCACAGAGAGCACCCGAGGGTTTCGCCAGTCTGTCTTCGCATTCTTTTTTTTTTTTTTTTCGTTTCTTATAATTTCTTACAGCGATAAACAACTCCTAACCTGTTAGACTAGCCGGTTCCTTGCGCTTGATGCCTGAAATATATAATATACATAAGAAATGAAATTAAAAACATATCACGTAACACAATACGATCGGTCTGAAATGGCAATTAATAAGTATTAAAGCGCATCGCGTTCAATTAAAGGCGCAAGATAGGTCGATTCCTAAAAGGTTATCACGTAAGTAATGTAAAAAGGTAACTTATAAGTGCCGTTCTATGTTACTGCAGGTGGTATTAATTTACATGTAAATCGTCTACTGATCTTGGCAATGAGGGCACGTTGGTATGAAATTGGTGGGTTGTGAATAACACTGCTCGATTGCGAGTAAACGGCATTTCTATCTTAGTCCATTTAAAGTTACCACGCAAGCAGGTAGACAAGGATGGGATTTATATAACTTTGGAGGAGAAGCCAAGATCATCTAACTCACATACCGAGCTTTATTGGACGACAAGATTTTTTAAATGCAAATTTCAAGGGAGAAAAGCTTGGATGGGCTGACAGACACACTGGTATCTTTGCAATTTGATGCCTGAAGTGTAAATTCCGAATAGCTTCTATCCGAACTGCATCGCGGCCTGACGAAGAAAGTAATGGTCTATATCCGCTGAAGACCTGGAAAGATTTCTAGCACAGATTACAGATAAGTATAGGACATGTATTGATAGTATTTATAAATAAATACGATCTGGAGAGGTTGAGACGGGAGTAGCAGAAGAAAAGAGAAATGCATACATACTTTGGCCGCTCTGAAATTGGTTATGCGCATTTTTTCCCTTTTTTTTTGTTCAAATCCATTTAGGACCACACCTGTAATAAACCGACGCTTCTTTTTTGAGTGTCTGGCCTAACAGAAAATCGGTTTTGAACAAGCAATGAAATCGATATCGTTGTGTTTACTCGCCATTTTTGAATTTTAATTGGCAGGAAGAATGATCGGATTTACGACGATTCCACAAACTGCTATACTAGCGTGGCATTAAATTTGTATCAATTTATTATTCTTTACTTCAATTCTGTAAATATACGTGACAAATTTATAGTTATTTATTTATGATTATATGAATTTAATTTGAAATTTGAAATAAATTACATTTAATTTTTAGAAACTTGTTCTGTTTTTCAAGGACTTAATCCTGAAAAATAAATCGTAAAACAAAGTCAATGACAGATAATATGGCCGTTTAAAACGCAAAAATTATTTGTAATTGTAATAGGAATATTAATTAAGTCAATATTTTTTGCGGAGAAATCGTTTAATTCTCTATGAACTGGTAACGCTGCGCTGTATGAGAAGGATGGGAAGAAGTGTCCTTTGTGTGGATGATAGTTGCTAGACAGGTATGTCGTTATATAGAAATTGTTTTATTGTACCGTAAACAATTCAGTTCAAGCTGAAGAGAATCAGAACTTATAATTTCTGTGATAGAAAGAAATACGGATTTTTTGTTTTGGTGAAAAATAGGCTGAATTTAAGCTCCGAATGACCTTAACAGAGTTGTAGAGCATACTCATACGAGCAAAAAAGTCAAAGGAACCATACCTCTAAATGTGACCCTTTGCGAGATATAGCCCCCAAAATTACTCTATGTAGACGTCCGCCGTCCATTGTGCTACTCCGCGACGAAAACGAGCTTAAGAAATTGCATCTCGGAAGGTGCAGATTCGTAAAGTAGTACTACGAGTTTTTGTTTATGGTTCCTGTTATATAAGTCACATCCAAAAGATTCCATCTGCGTAGATGTCTATTAGTGACGTCTCTTAAAAAGCAAAATTTAAAAAAAAAAAATCCGCGCGATATACTGATTGTAATAATCACCTTCAAATAATAATTTGTACTGAACTGCCAAAGAATAGAAATAATAGTAAGGGCCTTCTAATAAACAGGCAATGGCAAGCTGAAAAAGTTATAAACAAAATTAATTTCTATAATACGGTTATATCTAAAAGATTTAGTTTATTTTGCACTGTTTTAATTTCAAGCTTTAAATTCTTATTTACTTAATTACTAAATTTAAAATTTTTATGGATTTAATATACATTATTAAAATTAGAAATAAATTAAACATACTCTGTACCGAATGCTACATCTATTCTAGTTTAAATTAAACTACTTAATAAATAAATATACGTTTTTAATTATAAAGGACAAATTAAAGTTAATTATATAACGTTTTGGTTAATGTTACCTATGGTTCCAAGATGGCGGCTCGTCTGATTCCAGCAAGGAAACAGTGGGGACGCACGTTCTAATCTAACCTAACCTATTCTAATTAATTTTGTTGGTAATAATTACGGTAATTTATTAGAATAGGTTAGGTTAGGTTGGGACGTGCGTCTCCACTGTTTCCTTGCTGGAATCAGACGAGCCGCCATCTTGGAACCATAGGTAACATTAACCAATGTTTTATTAGCATTAAGTATATCGTCTGAACCATTGAGTTTTTACAATATTCGCTTGTAATTTGCTACTAGTACTATTAGAGTAAGGCCGTAATCGAGTTTAAAATGTTTATAATCATACCTCTTATTGATCTATTTGTTGGATAATAAAAGATTAATTATTACTTTTTATCCTATGATATATTTGTTCGCAGTATCTCTACATTAGGCCTACAACTTTCTTAATTTTATTGGAACGAGTCTAAATATTTATATGGGTACTGTATTTTTCTGAAGTACTAGAATATCCTGGAGAAATATCCAACTTATTCTTGTTAACGATTAGTTTATCCAACCGTTCGTTCATCCATTCTTCATCGATAGAAAATAAAACGAATTGTAATTTATTCATCTCTCTTCTATTTTCTAGAATATAATTCGTGTTCTAGAATACAAACTCTATAATCGATTTCAATCTCAAATTTCCTAAATATTTTCTATATTTTAAAGTTCTGACTCTCAAATCAATTTTTGTCGTGTCAAGCTTCTATCCTGCCTCGTATATATATTGTATATACAGTAGACACTAGTGAAATATTGAAAAGTATTGTCTACTGTTTTTAAATTTTTGAAAAAAATCTTATTAATCATATTGGCTGGAAGTTAGAATTATATAATTCAAATCATTTTAGCAATAAATAAAATTGACACTTCTCGTAAACGTTCAGTTTTACTTTCCCAGCTGTTATGTATACATAAGGGAAAGTATTGGAATCGACTCTCCGAGTTTTGCCACCTCCTGAATCCAAAAAAGAAAAGAAAAAACATACCGTGGATGTGTATGTATGTGCGTGTGTGTTGGCATCTATTTCGTTCAGTCTTTCGTAATAATCAAAAATATAGAAAGATTTTATAACAAAAACTCTTAACAGATGGCGCCACACGCGATTTTATTTATTATAATTAATAATATAAAAGTTATACAGGTACTCCTCACTCTACGACCTATTTGCTTAACGACCACTCGCACTTACGACCAATTGTGTTTAGACCTGCAATTCGGGGAATCCCCTTTCTCAACTTGAGTGTCGGTCAGCGTATGATGGATGACATGCGCACTAAGCATACTATAATAGTCTTTTTATGAATAAATTTGAAGTTTGTTGCATAATTTTTATAATTTTACAACGATCCTATATTCCCGGTGCTAGCTCCTCGCTTATCGACAAATTCGCTTAACGACGTAGTCGTCGGAACGGAACTCGGTCGTAAAGTGAGGAGTACCTGTATTTAAATAAAATCCTCATAACAGCCGGGAAAGTTGCGCAACTCGTTGCTAGATTTTTTTTTTGTTTTCGAAATAAAAAACAATAAGAATTTTTATTTTAAACATTGTTAACATTATCACGTGAAAGACAATCGTAGCTATGACGTAAAACTCTGATATCTCACGTTGATTACGACCGAATGCCGCGTTAAATTAATAAATGAATTTAATAATTTCGATATCCAACTGTGATAATTGTCATAACAAATAAAACGATAACTTTCAGATAACGCTTAGTTAAGATATACGTCAATAGCTTAATAATGAGAATTAATTAGAAATATAATTCCATTACTTGTCATCAGATGTCGCTATATAAAATTTTATAAAAATTTATTTTAAAAAAAAAAGTAGTAGTAGTAAATATAAGTTATTTATTTTTATTATATATTTATATAATTAATTAAAATGTAAATATAATGTTCTAATCGATCCTATTTTTTTTGTGGTTAATTTTATAATTCAGTCCTTAAAAAATTAATTTAAAATTTAGAATAACAGATGGCGCCTTTCCGACATACAAGTGTCGTACTGTACTGTACTGTACTGTACATAATTACGCATCCGGATGTTACGTGAATTACAATCACAAATTTCCATATTCAACAGTTTTAATGGGTTACAAAACATCTTTATCGAGATTTTTAGACTTAAAAACATTCCGAATTTCTTCCGGTATTGATATTTTCTGAGATACTTTATTCAGGAGGATGTGTTTAAATCCTTGTCTTACAGCTTCTTCGTTTGATTTTATCGATATAAAATAAGTTGTGCATATTAAATTAAGCCGATTCTTTTTGAAACTAGCGTGTGCCTTAGTTTCCTTGACTCTATGACCTATAAATTGTTATAACAAAGAAGTATACTCGATATGTGTCCGTTTCAAGGATTTTTTTAGAAGGTTTCTTTGCCGATCTTATTATCTGAGCTAAATTCAAGGGTAAGTTGTGAAAAAAATAATAATAAGCTGTAAAAAATTACGAAAATTTACGAAGTTATTGAGTTTTGGCGGTGTTTTGCAATTTCTTTTTTTTTTTTTTTTTTAGGAAATTCCTTTGGATTTGGCAATAAAATAAGTCGTAATTCTACAATTCCGTGATACATTACATCATTATCTACTTTAATAACAGCTAAGTTAAAAGCAGGTTAAATGTTTGACATGACTTCCGATGACGGAAATCTCGCTGCTCTTCGGTATTAAATAACATGTTTGCATTTGAGAGCTTGAGGAATTTTTCTGAAGACTCTGGGGAACACTTTCGATGGGGGAAAAAAAACCTCGGCTAACTTGTAAATAAGAAAAAAGACGTAAATATTTGAAGATGTGAAGAGAAGACTTCTAATTTTTAGTTAATATTCAAGAGCAGATTTATAAATCTACAATATTCCTTTTGGGATTCTGAATTGGTTAAATTATTTCAGATTTTTTAAAAATTTAATTAAATAACTCGAGGAAAAAAGTATAAAATGCATCTTTTTCTATGGAATTACAAGCCTATAGTTAAATAATAAAAAAAAAAGTATAGAAATATATATGTAACAGCGGGTCTATTCTATAAACAAATTATGGTTTATGACAGCTAAATTACTGAAGTCGCATTGTTAGAATTGCTTTTGGCCGTATTTTATAACAATGGAAGATTGCTTACTTAGGAGTTATTGTGATAAAAATTCAAATTTTCGTTGACCCTGTAGAATATAATCATTTCCGCTTATTTTTTATGTTATAATTTAAGCGTAACATAGATTTAAGCACGTCATCAAAACACATTAAGGTTTCTTTCGTTAGTATATTTTATATTATTTACAGTATGCCTACTCGTATTGTTTTATATGGTTTCTGTTAAATAGACTATTCGTGGAAAGGTTCGTAAACAAGAGCCATTTAATTTAACTTACAATAATATTTTTGAATTAAAAATTATTTATTAAACTGTTTATTAATTAGATACATAATAAAGTGGTCAGATATACTCTCAGATACCGTTAGGATAGAGGCCTGGTAGTGACTCTCGGCGAACAGACTGCGGTCTGTCTTGCTGCAACAAAGAAAAACGTTATAAATCTACAACACAAAGAACCTTGTACTGCAACTTTGGGGTTTTCACTTTTCAAATAAGCTCTATACAGATTAATTCTAGACCATCAAAATTATATTGTAATTTTTTAAAATTCTGTTTCGTGTTTCTTCCGATTAACATCGATGGTGAATATTAATCAAAAGAGCGATGTTCGGTAAATAAGTATAAATGTATAACGTGTCGTGTGGATGCAGATGTTCTGTGTTGACTGGCTTTGATAATTAGCCATTAAGGAATAAAAAAAAAGCAAGAAAAAGCAACGGCTGAGGTACTTCTAGAAGCAGTTCTAATTGCTTAGAATGATTATGCATTGTAAAACATATGCCTGCAAACAATTATTTTTTTGCTTCAATGTCGTTTTCTTTCCTACTACAAAATATTTAAAAAGTTAATGGTGTTTTTAAAAAATGCATATTAAAAATCATTTATTATTATTATTTTTAATATCACTACTTAAATAAAAGAAACATTGATTTGTTTCATGATATAACTGAATAAAACTATAACCTGTTTACAGATTTACTTTCTACTTTCATCTCATTTAATTTTTCTAATATGAAGTTTATTCTTGATATAATTATAATTTAAAATTAAATAATATATAATATATATATATTACAATTTTATATAATCTAGGTATATAAGAATTGGATCAGGTGTATACAATATAATATCCAATTTATCAGGTAAATTATATATTTAGATTTATCAGGTATAATAATTAAATAAAAATACTGTATTATAATTTACAAATAAGTACAAAAATTTTAAGAGGTTTGAGTGAATAGGAACCCATTTATCTTTTATATATATATATATATATTGTCTTTTTTTTTTTTTTTTTGTAGTGAACTGCCTCCTCATCAGTGGCACGTTATCTTATGGGCAAGAAGGGCAATTGCCTATGGCCCTCACTAACACCAATCTTTTACAAGAAAATATTTCCCCCAAAAACTTTTCCTGGAAGAAAAGTGTCTATAGTACAGTACATGGGTCCCCTAATTTAAACTTGCCTACACCCCACGATGCTATAAACCTCTCCACTGCTCCTCTTTTAGAAATTCCATACAGTTCCTCGTATAACACGGTAGATACGTTCCGAAAAAGTGCAGTTTTATGCACAAAGGACTAATCCAAAACCTATGGTTACGTTCCAAAAATACACTATTCTTTTTCATTACTGAAAGAAATATGCTTATTAAAACAATCGATAATTTATTTTTAATCAATAATTAATCAACAATACCGAATTATTCTATCAATATAACCGAGATACTCGTTCCCAATTTTCAAACCGTGTTGTAGAAGTACCGTGTTGTACGAGGAATTTCCGTGTTTTATTTTATTTAATGCTTAATTAATAATAATTCGAAATTTATATTATATTTATTTTATAAGTGTTATTGTTAAATTAATTTATTCTAATGGCGTATCGTCATCCTACGAGCAAAAGAGGCCATTATAAGAAAATATCTTCCCAAAATAATTCCCCATTTAAAGAAAAACACGATGGAAATATCCGCTAAATAAATAAAGTTTACTTTAATACAAAGTACGATTATTTAAGAGCGATCTCTGAACCATAACAACTTATCGTATTTAAGATCAAAGTTGACAATCATATCTAAATAAATGTTTAAAGACAATAGTTTAATCATTAAAATATAGACTCGAGAAAAATATTTTGGTTAAAATATTATAAGAATTTCTACGATAGACTTAAATAAGATTAGTTAATTAAAAAGAAATATTAAACTATAAAACAATTATTGCGAAGGAACGTTTAAATATTTCCAGAATTTCAGAGTATTTCCGATAACTTTAATACTATAAAAACCGTATTCTAACTCTCCTAAACCTCTAATATATCTTTGTCAGGAAGGAAATCTATAGGCCAACCGCGGTTCCGTTATATTACCTTGGTCCTCGTTTCAAATTTTAAGTTCCCTTTGGCACCTTCCACTCTCTCCAGAGAACAATAACGTGTCAATGGTTTTGTTCTTGCATTTCACTTCTTTACTAAATTACACTGATTATAAGCCTGCACGTGTTCGGGTGTCCAGCTGTAGGTTTGAAAAACGCTTCTGGCAATCCCATTTTTCGACATTGTTGCAATTTCAATCGATATCCTAACAGAAATTTCATATTTATGTTCACAAAATGATAATTATTATATTTTAAATATAGATTTATCGATTATTTACATTGAAACTGCAATGAATTATCTTTGCGAATGGAAAGTAGCGAGAACCAATTCTTATGTAATTTAAATTCGAAATCTTACCATTTATCATAGTCGAAATGTTCAATTTTCTTTATACAAATCGAATTTTAAATTGTCTTTTAGAGAAATTGGTTTTTTTTTTCGAAACGTCTTATGGAGTACAGAAAATGAAAACGTGATAAGTTATTATTAGTGACTTTAAAAGATGATAATAATGTTTATCCAATTGTTAAAGGTGGAAAGATCTTTCTGCGAGTCTAAATCAATGTCAGAAAGGAATTTGAAATTAGAAACCGGAGAGTGATGCATGCACAGCCACCTGCTAACGTTGGGTGGTATATTTCACTCGTTAAGTTGGGTCAAACCCCATAAAGCTGTAGAATAAATTGCACGTTACTTCTAAACTTGGAACTAAAACAGAAATTTTTACTCGGCCAACTAATACTTTACATGATAAATCTCCTCTAATCTATGTATATCTAAACACTTGTCTAATTAGACAAGTGTTGAGATATTTCGTTTTAAATACAAGTAAATAAACAGATAAAGTAGCTAAATTTACATTTATGGAAAAGTTTAAGATCATAATTTTTTCTTGCGGATTCAATAAAATCGTTCCAACTGTTGTTTAGTTTATTTATTACGTCATTTTGTCTGTAAAAGTGTAGATCCATCGATCTGTTCTACATAATAATATCGATCTGGCAGTAAAAATTCTTGGTAATAATATATTTATTGAATTATTGTGTGTATTAGTATTTGCATTTGAATCTGTTTACTGTTTTCAATAGATCTATTCATTGATCCAAGTGTATAAAAAGGCTAGTTGAAGTTTATAAAACTAAAAAGTCAATCATATTAATATTTTATTACATAAAATGCCGAAATATAGTTAAATTTTCATCGTATGCTTTTGTTATAACCTAAATAAATGTTTGCATTAGGAAATATAACTTACTCATTCTTGTTTGTAATCATTCATTTCTAAAACATGTTACGATATTTCCTGAAATTTGACCCTAAATAGTTCTATCCATTAATCACTATTCGTGTTTATGGTTAATGTTAATAATATTAATCATAATATACAATTTATAAACTATAATATGATCTATTACCCTTCTTAGTATACGGGACAGTTCTTTATTTATACAGAAAATATAAATATATGAATAAGTTTTAGCTGTATATTTACAGTTTATATAAAACTTGACATCTGAAAGATTACAGCAAAACTTAATCTAGAACTGTTCTTGATCCAATTGTCTGTTCGAAAACGGGATATTATGCCCTAATAATACAATTTTCAAATTAAAAAAAAATAATAATAAGTCGACAGTAGGATTTGATGAATTAGTTAAAAATAATCTAATTAATTAGTGATTATCGTTGTCATTCGCAGATAAAGTCGAACATCTGCATCGAAACAATTCCAGATGTCATTCATTTAATGACAAACAGTAGAAAACACGAAGAAAGAGACTGTTACGTGTCTAATTTTTAAGTTATAACCGAAAATAATTCTCCGTGGAGCTTTTAATTTTCAAGTAAAGGAAGGCATTTAAAATCAATGGACGAATGAAATCATTACCTTTCAAGCTTACAAGTTGTTTTAATAAAAGTAACGGTAAGTAGAAAAAAAATTAATTAGTGCTTTATCGATGAAAGTTTAATCTTATAGATTAATTATTAGAAACAAATATATATTGTGTTATTTTATTATATAAAATAAACTATAATTTAGTAATATGAATCTGTGTATATTTTAAGAAAACTGTCGTCAGTACGTTCGATTATACTGATTAAATATAACAATTGAACTTTGACACGAAAGCAATTATTTATCAACTTAAAGTTCTCGTTACATATTTCAATTCGTTCACATCGGATAATCTTCAAAAGCTACAAAAATTAATTTAAAACAACTAAATCTGTATATTTCTCTTATTAATAATAATTATTTATTACTTTTTTTTTTAAAGAAAATTCAAACAAAAGCAATTCTCTATCGGTTAAAACTGTAACTTTTTATGTCTTTGTTACGTATTGGACACCACTGCTTTATATCATTATTATGTCGGGGGGGGGAACTACTTCATAAACTCATTTTCTAAGTCTCTGGCTGTATATAATACGTTGCAATTATTTTATTATTTATTATTAGTTTATGTTTATTACAAATCTCATTAATATTAACCTCATTTTGTCTTAGGTTTCTTTTCTTTACAAATGTACTTTTTCTAACCGTTCATTCGTCAATTATTCCAGTTCTTCCTCTTCGAATTTCCGTCTCACAATAATTTAGTTTGAATTCGATTATCCTAACGGTTTGTCCACTTATTCCAAAGAAATAATTGCAAACTGTTCTATTATTTCCATTAAAATTCGCCATGTCTTTCAACTTAATTAGTTTTTGGTATATTTAGTCTGTATATCTGAAACGTAAACTGTTTTGTCTATAATGAAATTTTTAAAATCAATACATTCTATTTAAATATATTGTTGATACAAATACACAGAATGAATTTGTAAATTCTTCCTCAAACTGGCTTATAATATAACTTCTAATGCAAAATTAATGATGGCAGAATTGCATGAGCAATTTCACAGAATATACTTAAACATAAAATAACTAATTTAAACATAATTTTAGGGAAACACAATTAAATTAAAATGATAGATTTCGATATAATTCATTAAATATAGATTATTTTATATAAAACAGTAAATACTACTACTCTTCCTCATCCTCTTCTTCCTCCTCATCCTCTTTCTCCTTCTCCTCTTCCTCTCTCCCTCACAAACCGTTTTTTTTTTTAATCGTTCATATAAAGTTCTCAATTAATTTAAATATTTAAAATATATTTATATTGAATATATGCAATAACCCCCCCCCAAAAAATATATTATTTCGAAGAGCCAAATATAGAAATGATGTTCAGTTTTCTCGATAACGACAATGAATGCAACATACAATAGCTTATATTGCCTAATATGTGCTGTATTTAGAAATGTTATGAATATGATGTGTCTGTACTAATCGATTAGTAAGAAACAAATACTAAATAATATAGCCTATTTCACAATGAGTTGTCGTTTATAATATTCGGACTATTTTTAAATAGCTCAAATATAAGTTGCAATAGAAGTGATGCAAAGAAAAGTGAGATTAATAATAATAATCGCTTTTAGTATTGGATTGGACTTATTACTACGATTTAATATATATGGCAGACCTCAACTTTGCCCATTACGTCGGACTTGACCCGCAGTGGAAGATTCTGGCGTGAGGATGAGAATAATGTACCGATCGGAATTTTTTTATGAAAAGCTAAGAATGTTTTCGATATTGGATCGAACTGAAAATCGATATTTGTCACATAACAAATCAAAATCGATTTCGTTTCGGTATTCGTATCATCGATTCGATTAAAAGAAATCGATTTCAAATAAACGGTTTATTAAACGAAATCGATTCCGTTTAATAACTCATTTTTTAAAAATATTATGGTAGGTATAGAGAGAGATTACAGATAAAGCATCTTAATAAAAATGAATGAAATCTTATAATTAAAAATCTCGAAAATGACTTAGTTTTCAAAATAATTCTTTTCCTATTTACGCTGCGTGTTATGAAGAGAGCAAAAACAAAAATTGTTTAAATATTCACTCCTATAATTTCTGATACATTTTGTTTTTATATTGTGAAGTTTTAAAGTTATGTCAATAATTTATATGTTGAAAATATGTTTTACACAATAGTGTAATGATGTAGTTTCAGAGAAGTGAAATTATTTATTTCAACAACGTGGGAGTGAGTTATAATTTCGTATAGTATTGTATGATTATCCCAAATTCAATTGTTATAATCAACAAATATCAAAAGAAATAATTGTTTATTAAGTTTTTATAAATTACGATTATGTTAATCCTTATCAAATAAAAGTAGGTTATTGTATATTGAATACTGTACATTACATTGCACAGTACTGTACGTGTGTATTTGCGTGTGTGTGTGTGTGTGTGGGTTCGGTGTGGGTAGCCGTAAATTATCAATAATAAATATAAATTAATTAAAAATTTTAGTAATAATATGTATAATTTTTTAAACATTTGAATTGTTAAAATTTGTTAAATAATCATAATTGTCTGTTCTTCTCCAGTATTATAAATTTCAAATGTTTAAAAAAAGGCTTTTGAATACAAAAAGATCACTGCTTATTTTCCATTCACTTCTGGTACTAGTTTTAGTGTATTGTGTAATGATTATACGAATTGTATTGTTGTTATTTTCGATCATTTCTAAGTATGCGAGACAACCAACAGAGAATTTAATGATTGTTTACTAGGAAGTTCAGTTTCTCATTAACAACCGTATCAAACCGATAAACATATTTCGCATCATTGAAAGTGTTGTAGACAGGAAAAGAGGGGTACCTACGCTCTGTTTGTGATGGATTCATCAAAAGCAGTTTGGCAAGTATCGAAGTGGAAAAGCAACGTGTTGTTACGATTAGATGCAAAAGTAAACTATGGAGGACTTGTTCCGCTAGTTCCGTAATCTAATAAAATTGAAAATTTAGGTTAAATGATTACGATAATTAAATTTGCCTATAGATTTTAAAACTCTATTCAATTAAGGCGCTGGTAATTATATTAATGGCACGCGAATAATTTTACAAGTTTTAAAATTAGTTTTTTAGCTTGATGCGCTAATAAATCACCAAATATTATACTAATATAAAGATAATAAATAGAAACTGTAGCAATACACGTTTTGTATTTACCATAAAACATTACGCGAGTGCGATTGTTTCGTATTATTTTTATGACTTAATTAAAGAAATTAGATACAAACTCGAACCGAGGATATAAGGCATGTATTTTAAACAAAGAATTTATTTATTTATATTTAATGATTTCAAATTACTAACAATAATAATTTTCCATTCTTATTATACAGAACAGTCGAGCTTAAAAATCTGCTTTTACGATGTTAATAATTGAAATGGATTTTCCAAACCATAAACTTCAAAGCTCTTCCTTTACATTTAAATCTATCTTTTCAAATAGATTATTTAATTTTTAACTAGACAATAATCCAAATCTTTATTTATAAAAATTCAGGGATAGCGGAGAGTTTAATTTGAGACTTTTCTCTCCTGTTTAACGAATAGATTAAGCAGGAAGCAATACAGCCCTGACAGGAGGGGGAAAACGTTGCTGTAATAACGGGTCTGAAGCTCTGAACCCTTACAGGTGGTCCGAGAGCCCTTTTTTAAGTATGCTTCTCTGCAAGGATGTGTGGAGGAGAGAATATGAGAAAATCTCCTCCAAATAAAAAAGATTGGTGGGTTGGGTCGTTGGCAACGTGCTTAGAATAAAATGTATAGGCCTAATTAGAAAATAAAATCTAAATTACGTGGAGGAAAGTTGACTATTTTAAAATAAACATCCGAAAAAATTACCATATAGACATAAAAACGCAAAATTTATTAAATTTTCCTTATAAGAAACATAAGGAAACTTTCAGAAATGTAAGAAAATATATTATATTATAATTTAATTCTGTCAGATATTTTATATTCAGGACAAAGTTTTATCGTATTTTTAAAACAGCCGTACTCATTTACCTGGAAATTTCGTATGAATTTAAATAATAATAATAATAAATTGGAATCAAAAGAATTAGGAAAAAAGCAGGAAAATTCAAACACTCGTTTCTATTAAATAACAACTAATAAACTTAAATGCAAACACTTATTTTCAAGTCTTACTAAAAGGAAAATTGATTTATATATATAATAACTTAGAAACTGCCTTATCACTTACACTGTTTGAACCTCGTTTTATTTTATTTCTTTGCAATTGTAACCTTTCTTAATTATGAAATCATATTACTTTTTTATGTCATTTATTTTGGTGACATTTTTATAAATGTAAGTGATAAGACAAACTGGTGATATTAATGGCGGTTTTAGACTCATAATACATATAATTCTGTAATTCCTGTTATGTAAACATATACCTTGTTTGTATACATTATATTATATACAATATATATATATAGGCTTTTTGTGTATTTATTTTTTTCTTTTGTATATGTATGTACGTGTGCATATATGTGTGATTTAAAAAAATTTTACTGAACCAAACAGAACAGTCTTTTAAAATATTTTTACCAGAAATGTTTAGAATTTTACATCGATAAATCATCATTTATCAACAGTATTGTGATGATATATTGTGAGTGTTCAAACGTCGATAAGCATATCACGTGAAAAAGATTAACTTACATTCCATATACTTAAATATTTCTTGTCTTCTCGGGGATGAAATCATTTAATTTCGTTCTTTATTGCATGCATTATTTGTTAGAATGAATATTAAGTAATCTGGATAATGTTTTTATTCTTAGTTTAATGTATGTTGTTTGAATTTATAACTAGTTTTAAAACTAGAAGATAATTAAATTATTCGCTTTCTATTTGTTTGGCTTCGGAATTAACTTGGGGTTTGTAAGTTTCGTTTTGGTTGTTATCAATTGATTTTGATTTTGATTATGTTTAGTCTAATTGAAACTTCTCAAAAATTTGTATCCTTACTATCATACCCTCCATTAATCCGAACTATCACCGGTCTCAGTTCGTTCGGATTAGCGCGACTGTACTGTATAACTAAAAATGGTGTTCAAAATGAACTTATTTAAATACTAGAAATGTTCGTATGTTCTTTTAGAGTAGACGTGCTCCTGACGATTCATACGTTAATTCTCTTGTGTCTGAATCGTTAAAATAAATGCTTTATCCAAATCTTTCCGCTGGAATTCAGAATAACACATTTATTATTTTGCAATATTTTTTTTAATGCACATAACTTTGTACAATCACCAAAAATCAAATTTTTTTGTTGAAGTAAAAGATAAAACAATTCTATAACTTTATCTCTACAAAGATCTGTTTGCTGTATTCTGCTGAATCACGTATCCATCTAATGTCTGAAAAGACAACATTACTGGAAGATGGCTGCTGTGATAAAAAGTACATAAACCGTTTTGGATAAAATTTCATATCGATCCTTGAAATTCGATTGATAAATATCACAAAATATGACACACGAATAAGTGTCATTCTGAGATTTTTCATTCCATTGAATTCCAGAAAATAACGATTAGAGGGAGAATCTTTCACCGCTGATTCTTCCTCGACTAATATTAATGAAATTATCTGATTCTCGACATCAATTCTTTGGGAACAATCTTTTTCAGATTTGTAAAGGTTGAAATTATTTTATAGATCAAAATGTTTAGCTTTAATATAAGCTATAAATTTTACTTGCAAATGTAGAGTTTAATAAAAACACAATACTTTATAGTGTCATTTAAATAAAAACTTTGTATTCAGAATTTAAATCTGTTAAAACTTTTTCTTAAATTAAATTTAAAAGTAACTTTAAGAATAATCTGCTTATCTAAAGAGGACAATCGCACCAATTTTCTTCTTGGATTTACTCGTTTTCTTCTTCCCGTAAAATGAATTTGATCCGGATCTTTGTGATGTTTCGTAGACAGATCGGGTCGGTGCATTATTCCTCATTATTATTCTATACTGGCAAATCTTATTGTTACCAGGATCGTTAATAAACGAAACAAAATAATCTGGCCATACAGACTAATATGCATTGGTACTTCTAAACAAATTCTATTTAAATCCTTCCAGGTATTTATGACTATCTTTTCATCATGCTTTCAGAAATCTCGGATGTTTTAAAGTATTATTGATATATTTTTTAATTTATTACTGAATAAAGAGAGTTTAGATTAAACAGAATGCTTACATATAACAAGTTAATTAAGTAGTGGAGATCGTACATCACACGAACGTGTTTCTCGTTAACTATTGACATTTCCTATTCAAATTATATTACTATTCATTATATTTAAAAATCTAGCAAAGTTAGAGATCATTATAAACGATTTATATTACAATTTTATGAGAGACGACACCATTTCTCTCTAATTCATTATAATTAACTGGCAAACTCGGGTGTAGCATTTTACATAAGGTACAGTAAAGCCGAGGGAGCTTACAAAGACTTAAGCCCTCCCATTGACACACACACAAAATTAAAATTTATTTTTAAAACATTTAATATGGTAAATATAGTTTATCAGGTTCACATATTAATAAAAAGTTCTTAATGAGAGTGTAAAGAGTATATTTATTATGATCAGAGAATAAAATAGGATAAAATCTGGAAAGTTTTCTTTTAGTATTACTTTCCCTGCATTCTTTAAAAGAGTAAAAGTAATTTAAGTTTGGATTCTGGCGCAGTTAAACTGCAGGGAGATTGCATTATGCACCACGAACACGGGGGTTCCAGGGAGAATAGGTACTGTACCTTATATAAAATGCTACACAGTCTCGTCTTTTGTGAACATTTGTTTGCCGAGGGGCCTCAGATACAGTATTTTTTCAAATGTATCCTTTAGAAAATCATAAAGAAAAAAAATCAAACGATTCTTATGTAAATATTAAATTATAGATATATTGTAAGTAACTTTGTAAGGTGCTCAAAAATAAATAAACCGGTTTAATCCTAATGAAGACGATGACACGTGGGGTTCTGGAATAATATTTTTCAAAGTCGTTCGAATTATAGATTTTAGAGATAATCGCTGGCCCGTAAAGATTAAAATCTCTTCGTGTGACGTAATAATTGTATATTCACAAGTTAAAACATCTTACTCGATTTGTAAGAAGAAATCACTCGAGCAGAAGTCGTGAATCACCTAATTACGACGAAGAATTATTCTCTCGTCTATGAATACAATTTTCACTTTAGTGGATTGTCTGTCGACTGCAATATTTTAAGATTCGACGGCGCTCGAATTTCTTGGGGTGTACTAAACTTACTTCTAGGAAACTACTTTGGGAAATAGGAAAGTATTTCGACATGCACGAGATAAGACTCGGGATGGAAGAGAATTGGAAATGCTTATCTATATTGCTCTTCTAAGGTCATCGGAAAATTGCTTTGCTGACTGATAACGAGAAAAAAAGAAAAAGAAAGTTATTTTCGAATAACGAATTGAGATGTTTAAGACGATCGAGAGCTTTTGCAATTCGACAATTGCGCAAGTCGTGCGAATTTAGCTTGACAGCATAGCGTGACAGACAGAAATCTCGATTTTAGTAACGTGGTTCTTGCCAAACGTGATAAAAAAATTGATTGTCTCACGTGAATTCTCTTCAAGGTGAAAATCTCCGATTAACTTAAAAAAACGCGTATTATACAACTGGGATTTTCAACGTCATGGTATTCAAAATCACTGCGCTGGTTTCTTTTCTTCTCGAAAAACTGCTCCACCGTGATGTTTTGCACGTTAAAAAATGTAGATTGCAACCGCAGTGCCTATGAAATACATGTGCAAATTTTATCTCATTTATGCACAGTAGTTGAGGATTTTTGCATTTGACGTCACGATAGTTTTTAGCCATTGTATTTCGCATCGAGTCAATGGCCTGTCTCACTTTTGACACACGTAGAGAAGGTCAAAAGGAAAAACTGGTTCAGCAGCTTCACTCTTGAATATATATTCACTCAAGCAACCAAATGAATACAGGTAGAAGTCGTCTGGAGAGATATACCATTAAAACACCCCATTAACGCCAAGGTCCTTAATTAATCAACGTTACCAATCTAATAGTAATATCGAATTTATGACCGAATAATTTATTTAATGCTATCTTTAAAAGAGGGGATGCAAATAATTTTAACCGTGGGTGTAATGGTCGTGGATAAAAACAACAATTAAAAAGCTAACACTGCACTTTATACTTAAAAATTCTACATTTGTTGCTGGAAGCTGATCTTCGACGTCTATAAAGTTGTCCTGGAAAGTAGCCAAGCTAACAAGAACTAGTTTTTTTCTGTTATCTTCTAACCCGTCTAACCGGTCTTCACCTGCAAAGATTAACTATGGTCACGTGATTTATATTTTGGCGGCAAACCTTCATTTCGTCAACATTGTCTTTAGGAAAAGCGCTCGGTGAGTTTGCAAAATATTTTTACTTATATTTTAATTGCATTTAATATATTAATCGAATAAAAATCTCGTGTGGTAAGTAATATAAATCTGTAAACTAAAACTTTACTTTACCGTTTTATTGTATTACGTGTTTCCAGCTGTGACGTTGACGATGCATTTTGCCCAATTTTTAAATGGTGAAGGCCATCCATATTTATAAATTTGTCATTTTCAAATTTGAAGTATACTCTTATCTCCGAATTTGTGGGTCATCGTTTCAATTGCTCTCAATTGATGATTGTCTGGTAATTGCTTTTCCTGTCTGGGATTATTACTTGGTCAATGTAATGTCTGCACAGTTTATGCGGGAAAAAAAATATCGACTAATTATATAATAAAGCAACCGGCCGAGCCAAAATGCGCAGTTAAAAATTAAATTATAATTTTACTGTTGGTAAGTATTGTACGAAATGTTTTGTTTAATTACATAAATGAAATTGCAATTCTTCAGTTTCCCTGGCCATATTCAGAGTTTCTGATTAAAGGATCAATTATTGGCTACAATGCAATAATAATTAAGACAATTTGAAAAGTTCTTCATCGGCAACAGGTGCGAGTGATTTTTATGCTCGTATCAACGAGGTGGATGTCCAAGACGAGAGGTTGTTAGGTGTCTGTAAGGGTTTTTAGTTGCACAGTCTATTGTTAGAAGAATCGTTCCTCCTCAATGATTTCTAACGCATCACTGGCTCGGATGATGAGGTCAGACTCAATTTTTATCTCCATACGATCGAGACGGACCGAGTGACTTGGGTGACTTAATTGCTAATAGAGTGACGAATTTTGATATTAAAGTGGCCACAAGACATCTTTTTGTTTTTAAATTTTATCTTAAGCCCGAATGGAAATGATGACAGTCGAGAGCTCGCTCTCTGTTTACATCGGGCATTGTTGTTTTTAATATATGTAATGCGTAAAAGGGATCGAGTGACAAAATTTAACCACCTTTCCTAACATCGCATTTATGAGAGAGCATGCGTCGGATCCTTCAACGCTCTTTTACCCAATCAACTGATCCTCTTCAAGGTCAAATCCCTGGAAGATCTTTTGACCTTCTGCATCCCCAGGAAATTCGTTAGCAAACGCACCTTGGGACTTTGAAACTGCCTAAGATTTTCCTTTACAGTTGTATCCATATGGTCGAACACACGACTAATTTGTATTTTGCAACTAGAAGTAAAATTTGTTTTACATTCAAAGCGCATTCGGCTCGACATCGTCAACAATTCCGAGTGTCCTATTTTGTAAACAAGAATTAGCTTTTCTCGAGATAGAAGAAATATTAAAGGAAAATTGTCTTTCTCGGCAAAGAAATCTCTCTTCTTTTTTCTACAACGAAATATTTTCTTCCAGCGAGATATAAACAAAGTCACTGACTATATTTCATTCGACCGAGTTATAAACATGTTGGCAAGTTAAGGTGTTTGTTTAATATTTACATCTGGACGATTTAGCTTATCAGATTTATGGAGGAGTTTGTTTACATAAATTTTTTTTCTTCGGTAATTTTTAATTATATATTATTCAACTAGTGAGAATCGAAATCGAGCAGGTGATATCAAATCCCTTCAGGCACAGTAGGCACGTGGTATCACTCCAGATGCTCTAATCATTATCGTTTAATAAGATCACAGATTACTTGCAGAGCTTTAATATTCTAGTAGAAAAAGATATATTAAGACTAAGACTAGCGGAGGTACTCAATTTGGGAGAAAAATTACCTCACCACCTGTCTTTCTTCGAGTTACCGGAATCACGTGACATCCTCGTGTGGACAAAAGACTCGTCTTACTCCCCTATAGAGGGGTGTCGAACCTTGGATTCGATTCTTAACCAACATCTGTCCGTGGCCTCCTTAAGGATCGCTTGACCACCTGTCGATCTGACTCACCTTCTTAGCAAGACGTGAGGTTTAAGTGTATCTTTTCTTAGTTAGCCAGGTGGTGCTCGTATGGAAGATAATTGTGAAGACAGCGAAGACGCATTATTAATCGCTCGGTTAACTGTCACCTGCCAAAATTAGATCCGAATACGCTTAGTCATTCATTTTTATTCGGTTCAATTTTTTTTCTTTCTTGTTTAGTATTAAGTGGGTTAATATACAGCACCTGCATGTGGACATCTTTTGTTTTTTTTACAAAAAGCATCCCTTTCTATGTAGGTCTTTACATAATACTCTCAAACTTGAATTATTGATAATCGTACGAGTGTTGCGAGAGTACAATAATTCCGCAGCGAGAGAATTAGGACAGCTCGGATGCGATTACTTTATCTAACCGCTACTCTTTCATCGAATTTCTCGGATGAGTTAGCAAATTTATAATTATTCAAATGTCAATGTTATCTGCATTTTCATTCACGTCCTGTTCGTTCTCTAATAAAGCAAATGGATTCGCAGTCGCGCATTAAAGTTACATGCTGAGCTGCCGAAGCGGTCGAGATCGCGCCAGTGCTTCAATTTTATTATGGAAGACTATAAATATTTATGTAGCAATAGCAATAAAACATTGAATATTATCTCCAATCCAGTTCAACTACACAGATTGCGCTCGAAATAGTTATAACGGCTATTCTATTCTAGTTCGGAGCTATGACCTTTATTTATTACCAAACAAACTCTGCATAACGAAACAATACTAAACTGTACTTCATTAATTGAGTCGCGTGCTAAAGCCCATTAAATAATGTCTCCCCTTTCTCGTTAAAGAAGATAAATTTAGACGAGAAGTTGCAAGAAACGACAATATTCTAAGCCCAGATCTTCGTGTAAATTCTTTGCAAGTTTTCCTCTTGTATGAAAGCGATTAGCAAAATTTACTTTAGCGATTTAACGCCAAATGGAGCCATAATTAAACAGATTAGACATGTGTGAATGCTAAATAAACCTTGAAAATATTATAAATATGAATGAGTTGCATCTCAAGTGGTATTGGTTAAGAGAACTTAAGACAAGAATATTGTATTGTCGATTTCCTATTGGAGAAAAGTTCTATCTTTTCCTGTTCTGAAACTAGGTCAATTTTATTTTTCCTTTATTATCTTTATATTCTAGACTTAAACTCTACCCTAGAAGTGGGCGTTTCACTTATTGTTTCGGCTTTTCTCAGTTTTTAACAATGACCGCTGACAGTAATCGATTGTATAAAATCATTTTAAATGGTTTTGTACACTTTACTGTATATTATCATTATTTTATCAGTCTTCTGGTGTACTATTTTAAAATGTTTTTTACTACGGTGTGCCTATTTTTTTTGTTTTTGTTTTTTAATCTTTTGCAGCAAGATAACGTTCCTAAAACTTCCAGTTTATGCAACAAGCGTCACTCATTATCCTACGCGATACAAACGCAAACAAATGATAAGTTTTCCGGTTTTGGATACACGTACCGAACACTTCTTTCCTTGACGGGGATTTTTAAGAAAGATAATTTCAGATGTGGAAGATTCTTTTAATTTTTCTAACCTTTCAAAATATAAGTAAACACCCGAAATGACTAGAAATTAAAACAGGCAAACCTAAAATCGCGTTATAAAAAAAAACTAGTTGATCTCTTTAAATCAGTCCTTGCGATACAGTATTAAGGCGCGTGACCTCACGGAAACTCTCCTATTGGTTAATGAAGGCTCACCATTGCAACTATTGGTGGAAAAGCTGCGATTAGCCTCTGGCAAGGTGTAGAGTATCAACTCGGCGTCCATTGGCTGGCCGCCAACAGGTACCGCGTCGCCACCAGAAAATCTCAACAAGGTGGTTGTTTTCGTTTGGCTTCTCTCGTATTTTGTGTTAGTTCCTTCCGATTGTTCTTTATGTGTGGTGTCGAACGTATAAATGTGACAGCACCGTCACCATGAACACGTGGGATATACGAAATATTTAGGATTATCCTGTGTGAAAATCATCGCCACATTGGGTAAGTTTTAACATAGCTTATACTATTTTGACCCGACACGTCATAGATAGCTAACTCAGAATCTTGTTTCCGACTCTTATATCGACATTTAAATATCGGTAAGAGGAGTTTTTTTTTTTTTTTTGTCACTGGATCTCTTAAATAGGCAGGCTATAAATGTATGGATTAATTACGTTATTCGCGGTAATTATTCTTGTTTATTATTTAGAAAATTGCGTTAATATATATTTGTTTAAATAATTAAAATACAAAATAACTTGGTTTTAATGAAATTTCACAATGGAAATAACTATTTAACTTTACGAAAGAATAACTCTAGTATTACAGACGTGTATCGTATTCCTGGAAAATTGCCCGCCGGTCGAGTTATAAGTTTCCTGGAGTTGACTGACAAACTGGATGTTTAGAGGTTTACAAGCCTTTTCTACTATATAGGAAATACTCGCTTTGTGTTCGGAATGATATTTTATTCTGTTCTTTCCGTGTTAATTTTTCTACGAGAAGTATTCAGAAAAAGCCCGATTAAATTTCTAACTAGAAATAAAAATTTGATCCGGTGATTATGACGAATATACGGCAACGTTGTCGTCTTATAAATAGCTGTTAAAGGTGAATTATTTGTGTTTTTCCTTTTTACTTATATAAAAATAGGTGGATAGCATAGTTAAAATAGCCAAAGGCTAGGGTTAAAACGCTGTCTTCAGCTATATACTGTATATATTTTTTTACAGAATCAAGTTTGAAACTACATTCCTTCTTTCAATATATTAAAAAGAATATATTAATGATGATAATACGACTTTTTAAAGTAAAAAAATGGAATAATTTTGATGTTTTCTTGGCAAGAAAATCGTCAGATAAAATATTTTGAACCCGCTGCGTTATCTTCGTTACTGTCGAAAGTCTCGTCTCTAATGGCAGAGCAAGCGTTTCGTTATTTATTCAGTCACTGTACCAAAACTGCTCTTTCACTTGTTTCGCAAGTGGTGTAAACTATTCTTGGAATTTCAGATTACATCGAGGGATGATTGGGACGTTTCTTCGGGAAGTCTGTTTCTCGTCAATTGACTTGTCAAGGGTCACTGTTACAGAGGAAACGCTCCTCCGACCAGAATGGAGCTCTTGTTTCCATCTTAACTTGGGTTTGCATTTATCAGAACAGAATTATTTACCCAGATTTGATAATATGAAATACATAACGTTCTTCGTATTGTTATCAATCCAGCTGTTAGCAATGTTACAAAGAGCGCTTTGTGAGTCCTCACGCGATTCGCTCGTATTGTTTTATAAACTAAAAAACGCAACTTGGCCTAACAATTCACCGTACGTCGATTCTTTGTTTTTCCACGTTTGATCGACACTACGCGGTCGAACACTCCTACATTTATCGGAAGAATCGAAATTTGCATAAAATGAATCGTGTAGAAAATCGAAAGTGAGCTTGTGCAACAAACGGAACGACGTATAATTGGTATGTCGAATATGTCCCCGTGCCAAATTAGTTAAATTTATTGAAGATAAAATTTAATATTCTCTTATAAAGATAATTTGCAAACATCTATAGCATTTTAATGAATTTATATTAAAGAACGAGTTTGTTAATAGACCATCTTCATCGTGACTCGAACGTCATATTCCTCTTTATTGCATCGATTCTCGACTGCTGCAAACCGCAAATTTTGGTAAGGTGGAACGGCACGCGTTCTCTTCATTTAATAACGAATGCGTCATTAGCCCGATCTGCAATCTGTCGCCAAGCGCAAAATACACACCGTCTTCGCTCGTAAAACGCTGCATTGTGATTTTTATGCTCTTATACGGTTCAATAAATTTACTTTAATTTTGATTTGTTGGGATTTTTTTCGCCTTTGGCACTGTAAGAACCGTTGGTTTAACAATTTTGCTCCAGTGTTTTTGACACAATTCACTGCTTTGTTCCGAGTGGACGGATTCGGAAACGGAAATAAGCTGCAATCACTCAAAGTGGTCAGTCAATCGTGCTTCTTTTTTACTTTATCTGTCTCGAATTAACTGTTCTGGGTAGATATATCGCTGCGCAACCAACTTTCGTAAAAATCCGATGGTAATTTAGGCCATTAAATTTAATAACACAAATTGGACTTTGCTTTCGTTTTATATTCCATTATGTCGTGTTCGAGAATCGAATTACCTAATAATATTAATCAACGATTTTAAAATTTTAAACTAAACTTTTTAAAACTTTGGCTGATATCGAATAAACGGTTGCTTTGTTAAATGAATTAAAAGACTCCACACAAATCAAAGCCCTTCAAGTGCTCGATAATGAAGTACTGTTCTTGATATTGGATAAGTCTGGAAGCTAAAAATAGATAATTCCCTGTAAATTTCCCGTCATAATCGCCAGTTCTTTTACCCGTATTCTGTTTAGTGTTTTAAGTTATCGGGGTTCTAGAGATTAGCCAGGTAGAGAATGCACAGATAGGTTTAAGTAGTTAGGAGATTTCCCTTGCGAGATATCTGGTGATATAAATGCACGATCCTTGTAAATTGAAAATATAGAAAACGATATAGATGCTCGAACCGTTTATTAATTCAAATAACGTCAATTTGTATCGTTTTAAGCGGTTATAAAAAAGAATTTCGTGACTCTTTTCGACGTTGTTAATACAGAAAGTAACGATTATAATTGAGTATTGAGTCACTCGAACTGGTTATAAAAGATCCTGTCATAGAAAATTGGTTGAAGTTCCATGCTGATAAATATAGAATAATGGCATAAGCTAGCGATATATCTCGTTGATGCTCCTTATGATTGTTGATGTCACTTGCGTGCAGAGCAACTTTTTATAGTTCAACGACACCGACTCTAGATACTCCGCCGACTATTGTTATCTTTAAGTTCATAAGTGTTTTCAACGTAAATATCTCGGCTTAAATATCATTTTTTTTTACATAAAACAATTGAATATTTTAATTATGTATACGTATTATTCGAAAGTATAAATCTGGAGAAAATGTCTACTGTATTCGGAAAATAATACAAGATTCAGACTATATAAGGTTATATTTGGATCTGAATGACAATCGAATCGATGTCTTCGCATTCGTTCGTTCCAGGTCACTCGAATATTCTCTTGTCTACCCAACACATGCCTACAGAGTTTTGTTCTTACATAAGTTTGTATTTAATTTTTGTTTCCGAGTTTTACGAATATTATTTGATTTACTGTGTAGTAGGATTTATATTTAATATATTTTACATTTTTGCCATTTCTGTTTAGTCTGGTCATGCTTTGGTAATTCGGAAACTCGCGTGATTCCAAGTATTATTGTAGGCCCGCTTTATATAGTATAGAATTCTGCCTCTCAAATACTTTAAAAAATCTATATATATATATATATAATTATAACGACTTTTTCAAATGAATTAAGTACTATTTCGTTTCCTTTATAGTAAGGTTTTATAACTAACCTAGAAAGATAAATAAATAAAAAGGAAATAAATTGTTGGTTGTGTTCCCTGTTTATTATAATAGATTTGTTACGAATTCGTGTAGAAAATGAAGCTTTTTAAATTTAAATTATATATTTAATAACTGTCATAATTATTTTATCATTAATTTTAATGCGCAACCGAAAAAACTTTGCGTGGATTTTTACGGAGCAGGAAACTACAGAAGGGAAATAGAACTATGGCTTCTTTTAAATCTGGGAGTAGTCCTGGGACTGGATTTTCCCTTTATTCACACGGATCTCTTTCTATTGTCGATATATTTATAGATGGCAAACTGTTGTTCGATCAAAGCTTGTCTCTAAATATTATAAAACCTATACATCTCGGATTTTTTTAAAGTTTATTTTATATCCCAATCTAATTCGTCCCACATAGATTTAACCCAAACGATTAAAACCTGTTATTAATTTTAAACGTGTATTTTTATAATAAATCAAATTTCGTAACAGCTGTAACTCGAACTAACCCATAAATTTTTATCAGGATTTAAGATTTGGTGTCAAATTATTCTTTACATTTCAATAGCTATTGGATTTAAAAATTGGAGCATTTAAAACAGTTTTTTCTCTCCTCGTTTCTAGTGGTAATGACCCTCATTGAGGTTGCTGAATATTTCATTTGAATATTATCTAATATCGATTTTTTCTTCGTGTAGATAACCGTATTTTGCAATGATTATATTAGTTAATTATTTGAATAATTATTCGTGATTTTCGATTATCAAACTGCATCCCTGATGCCATTTTTACCTAATTCAATAATTAGTGCTTAGTTCCAAAAAGGCAAAAATCAGGAATGAAAGTTACGCTCCTACCAAATTATTGTAATTATCATCGTGGAGTAAAAGTAAATCGATACCACCTGCGTACACATTGCACAACAGCCGTTAAGGCGTGTGCTATCGCCAACTGATTCATAATTCCCAGTAGAGTCCATCGATTGAAAGCGCGTCAAACACTGTAGTGCTTCTTTAACATTAGAACTTCTGAAGATACTATTCTAGAATTGATTATTATTTCGTTAATTTAACTTTTATATGTATAAACAATTAAGTATACAGAACTTTGTTATTATTTTTAGATGTACGGTATAAACTATTCTATAATTATTTGTTTCCATTTTGATAGATGACAGCAGTAAAATGGTCCCTGTTCCATCACCCAGTCCTGGTCCTGGAACCAGAGGTCTGGTGCCATCCGATAATCAATTGAGTTATATGATGACCCCTCGCAACACCATGTCCATTACTCATACCAAAGGATTGTTAAACATGCCAGGACAGAATAATTGTTTTCTTAATAGTGCAGTACAGGTTGTTATTATTTTTTTTTTTTTACTATTATTACATATAAGTGCTGTTTCAGCATGATTGGATATAAACTCCAACTCATATTTTATTTTATTTTCCATTTTAGGTTTTGTGGCATCTTGATATATTTAGAAGAAGTTTTAGACAGTTGAGTGGTCATACTTGCATGGCTGAATCTTGCATTTTTTGTGCTTTAAAGGTTAGTCTTGTTTAGATGAAAAATACTGGTAAAAATAGTGTTTTCGTTCTTAAATACTAGTTAGACGTAATTAGTTTAATAATTTGTTGGTGTTTGTATGGCAGGAACTATTCACTCAGTTCCAGTACAGTCAAGAATCGGCATTGCCACCCGACGCATTAAGAAGGGCATTGGCGGAAACGTTTTGCGATCAGAGACGATTCCAACTCGGTTTTATGGACGATGCTGCCGAATGTTTCGTAAGTAAAAAATGTATTATTTGTCTATTTGACGTGGCCATATATATTAATGAAGACTAACTAGTTTACGATGTACTAATATACAGTACTAAAAAGAAATAACGATTACAAAATGTATTTTTAGGAAAATATTTTACAACGCATTCACTTTCATATTGCCAGTCAGCAATCTGAAGATATGTGTAGCGTTGCCCATTGTATTTCGCATCAAAAATTTGCTATGGTTCTTATAGAACAGGTAAACAGATTAAAATTCCATTTTGCAATATTCAGATAAAAAAATTATTTCAAAACACTGATAAAATGTTATTTGTATCAGACATGTTGTCATGCCTGCGGTGCCACATCCGAACCTCTACCGTTTACGCAAATGGTACATTATGTTTCGGCATCTGCTTTATGGTAAATCCAAAATTCTTTTAAATTTTTTATTTAATTATTTTTTATAATTTTATTTATGATGATAATCACTTTGTTTATTTTTTTGTATTTAGTTCACAATCATCTGTTACTAAGCAAGAATACAACAAACAGTCATTTGGAGAACTTTTGAAGAGAGCAGGTGGAATGGGTGATATTCGAGCTTGCCCTGTAAGTATTAAAAATTTTTAACATTAGCATTTTATAAAATATATTGTACTGATTTAAGATTTTAAAATAAAAAATTAAAATTACAGAGCTCTTGTGGAGCTAAAATTCAGATTCGAAGAGTATTAATAAATCAGCCAGAAATTGGTAAGTTTTTTACTATTAATATAATTTTTAATATTTTGGTCAGGTGATTTTGGTTAGTAATTCAAATTTTACATTAATTTCTTAGTGAGTATTGGATTAGTTTGGGATTCTGAGAGACCTACACTTGAACATATTATGGAAGTCTTCCAAACTATAGGAACAGTCATACATTTAACTGATGTAAGTGAAAATTATTTAACTTTAAATTTTGTAATGAAATTATTTAAACAGTAATTTAATTTGAAATTTTTTGTATTTCCTGATGATAATGTTGTTATTTTTATTATAGATTTTTCATTCAGTTGTAGATAGTAAATGGGCTAAAACAGCTATGCATCAATTAGTTGGTGTTGTGACGTACTATGGAAAACACTATTCCACTTTCTTCTTTCACACTAAACTGAGAATTTGGATATATTTTGATGATGCAACAGTAAGAGAGGTGTGTAAAAATATATATATTAAATCAGTTTTTGTATATTTTAAATATACAGCAGCCAAAAAGTCTTTATATGCAACTTCAATAACTTAATTCTGGAAGGAAATCGTGTTAAAGAAACTCCTCAAATGTAAAGACAGTTTAAACTATTTTTCTAAAAGTTTTCACTCCCAAAAAAAGTTTAAAAAATAAACACTTTCAATTATGTTAGGAAGGGAAATCATTGTAGTTTTATAAGTAGACATTTAAATTTCTTAATTGTTTATTTTAAAAAGTGTTTTATTTAAATTAGATTGGTCCAAGTTGGGATCAAGTTGTTGAAAAATGTCGTAGAGGTCATTTTCAGCCACTTCTTTTATTGTATGCTAATCCGAATGGCACCCCTGTATCGACTACGACGGCACCAAGAACCGTCACACTAGCTACAAATCACAAAAAGAAAATTGGTATAAATCTTATTTTCTTTTGCCTTTAAATTAATATTCATTTGTTTTAATTTTTAAAATGTAAAAATTAAATAATTAAGAAATAGAAATTGAATAAAATGGAGCTTATAAATTTTATATTTGTTTACAGCTAAAATTACAGAAGCTACACCTTCCATGCATATACCAGAACACAATGCCCAAACAAAAAAATTGGCTCAGTTAAATAATGTTCCTTTACGAAATGTTGCTCCCGAAGTTTTGATGAAAGAAGAATATCAAAATACCAAATATCCTAGTTTTCCTTTATATCATCATGTGAATATTCATCATTGTCAAAAACATAATACATACAGCTATAATCCATCATTACCATCATCAAGTTGCATAAAAAGTTGTCAGTGTCATCATAATCATTCCTCTGATCATTCTGTACATAGTGCTCACTGTCATTTTGTAGAATGTGAAAATTACCAATCAGTTAGCCAAGAAAAGTCTCTTGATGTAAGTAATGATCAAGAAACATATATCAGCAGGAAGGCTGTGGAAAGTGTTTTGAACTTTCAAAAACTTCAAAGACAAAAATCACTTTCTACCATTGAAAATAGAAACAGTATTAGCAGCTTAGATTCTTTTGAAAATCAAGCACAGAAACCACAACTAAAACTTGATATTCCTGATGTTGAGAATCTGTCGAGAAGAAGGGATTCGGGAAACTGGAGCGGAGACAGAAATAGCGCAAGTTCTTCGAGCAGTACTTCAATTGACAATTCCTATTTATTTGCTATTGGAAATAAATGGTAAATTGTCTGAAATTTAGTTATAAAATTTTATTTATTTACAGAAAATGATTAATTTTCAAATTTATAATTTTAGGTTACATCCACCCGGTTTTCGTCACGGCATAGCAGGAAAAGCTAATCATGATTACATTAACGTGTTTTCCGATCAAGGCTACGATTCTTTCTCTTTATCGAGTACCGATAGTTATCCATCTGTCGGTACTACGACTATGAAGCTGGATCCTCGTCTCTGTCAAATTCCCGAAAGTCTCGTTTTGGTTGATAATAAGACAGCTTGCAAACAGCAATCTGGTACATTTATTTTTACTATAAAATTTTTAAAAATTATGATTTCAAAAAAATTATAAAAGTAAAACTTATTTAAAATTTTCAGTATCTAGTGTAGATTGTGACAAATTATGTACAGAAGCTGACCTTTTCTTAAACAAATCACACGAAAAAGAACAGGAAGGAGATTTAGTGATGGCAGCTTTGTTGAGTGATCTAGCAGCTTGTATGTATTTTGAATTGGAAATATTTTATTGGTGTTTTATAAGTTTTTGTAATTAAAAAATTTAAATTTTGATTTTTCAAAACTTTATAGCAAGAGCAAGAGCAGCAATGGATGCTCCTTACAGCAATTCTAGATCATTAGTATCGGCCAAAATGAAACATAGTACGTGTGTAATGAGATCGTCGTGTTTACACAGAAAACTAAACGAAATTGAAACAACCGAAAAAAGAAAACAAAAAGAAGCAGAAATTAATCATAGTCGTCAATCTAGTAGAGACAGTAATCATAGCCGTCACGTTCGTCAGGGAAGTAAAGGCAGTAAAAAGTCTTTATCGGAGGGCATAGATAAATCGAAGAAGACAATTGAATTATACGGTACCTTGCCTAAAAAAGGAAGCAATAGAAAAGATCATTACATGGAAAAATCAAAGGATGAGCAAATTTATAAAGACTTTCTAGAAAAACAAAGACAAAGCAGTAAATCAGAACAACAAAAACAAATTATAGAAAAAAGAAAACAATTTAGGACTGATGGAATTGGAAATAACAAAACAAAGTCAGATATAGATACTGTTGCTGATAAACCTTTCTCTAAAATAGGAATATTTGAAAAATCACCTTCTCTCAGAATAAGCAGACAGAGAAAATCTCCTCCTCAACAGAAAATCGAAAGAAAGGATTCAGGGTTTAATGAAAATTCAAATGATTGGGAACATACTAAGAGACCTGCATTATTCAGAACTTATTCTGGACCAGCTGCTATAAAGGATATGGCATGTGAAGTAGTTTGCCAAACTAATAAAAAACAACATAAAATAAGACAAAAATTAATGGGTGGATTTATGAGGAGAAAAAATCGTAGTTTGCCAGATTTAAGAGAAGGACAAGAAATATCTGATCAAGAAGCTAGATCTTATGATGATTTTGCACTAAATATCGATAACCAAACTAGAAAAAGTAATACCGAAGCTCCTCTTCCGCATATTAGCCGCGTATCTCATCAACCACTTCGTGCTTACATAAATAAGAACGTAAATCAGAGACCATTACTTATTCGCGTCAGTCCTCCCCAAGTTCGAGCCAAATCTGCAAAGCAACTTCTCACTCCTTTCACCGTAACGTCGAAAGCAGAAGCTAGAGAAGTAACGGGAAAATCCGAAATTTCGGAAGACGAGTTACCACCTCCCACAAATAGTTTTCTCGCAGAACTTCAAGCAAAAAGAAAACAGATAATGAAACCAAAGAATGAAAAGGAAACAAATTCAAATCAAAATGAAATTACTCAAACAAATCCACTGCTTCAAGAATTACAAAATAAGCACCATCAAATGATGGAGAAAAGAATTCAACCTTTACAACTGGAATATTCAACAGAAAATCAATTCAAAGGTAAATAAATTATATTTATTTTTAAAACTTTTTATTATTAAAAAAACAATTTTAAATTAAAGTTAATTTTAAAAACTAATGTGATTTCAGAGAAAAAGAAATTTGATAGAAGCATTCCATTGACAGATAACTCACAAGCAATGCAAAAGCAGGTAATTTAAATTTAGTTTTGTATTTAAAATATATTTACTTTCTTGTTTATAAAATCTGCATTTACTTTTTCAAGAAAGCTAATATCGACTTAATTTTTTAATAAAAAACAAAATAATTTTTAAAAAAAATCGTCATTTTATTTTATTCTATACACAATATGAAGGAATAGTATAGAAAGTTTAAATTACTAAAATCTTAATTTTAAATTTCGACTAGTTAGGTGTTCTTTTTACCTGTTTAAATAAATTAGCATTTTGCCTTCAGCCTCAAATTTTGAGCAGTTAAATATTATTAAAAGATATGTTAAAAAAGGATCTACTGAGATTGTTTTAGTAATTTAAGCCAAATTAAATGATTCTGTCAATATTGTAGTATTTAACTTTTTAAAATTAACAATGGAGTGTTTTCATAACATACAAACTATTTTGAGTCCACGTATCAATTTATTCCTATTAAAAACAATTAATACATTTTTATTTGGATTAAAACCTGTTTATATTTTTTTATCTTCAGGTTTGCATTTAACATAATCTCTCTTACTTATTTAGATTAACTGAATTGATATATATATATATATATATATATATATATATATTGAATAAATGTAAACGTATTTAAAATGAATACAGTAGACCCTCCACTTTATGACTAGTGTAAATTATCTATTATGATTATATATCATTTTTTTATATTTTGGTCATTTTCGTGTATAATATAGTTTGAGATGTATTTTCAGAAATAGAACTATAATGTGTTGATATACATTATAAATGTACATTGAGTCAACAGGAAATTAGTTTGATTTACAAGTGTTTTGATTCGTTGATAGTTTTTCAAGAATAAATTAGGTCATAAAAGGGTGGGCTACTATATTTTTTTTCCTTTAATGAAAGTTTATTTAAGTATTTTTAAATAATTTACAGGAAAATACTTTCAAAAATATTGAAGGAAATGGAATATCTTTCTCAACAGAAAATTTCACTGTAAATAATTCCAGACCACACGATTCTATGTTGCAAAAAGAGAAGGAGTTAGATTCCGAAGCAATCGAACAGAAATCGTGTTCCGTCAAAGACTTGGCTTCAAAGTTTGAAAATATATTTTGTGCTAAATTGCAACCTCAGAATTCTGTAAGAACTAGTTCCCTTCGAAATACGAGCGGCGAAAAAACGGCTGTATGTAACGAAGAAGATAAACACGTTCAACACAAACAGAATTCTGAAATTAAATTATTTAATGGTAACACTAATCATTTAAATGATTCATCATCATTCTGTGATATCCCAGGACACGAAGAATCGACAAAATTAGATGCAATAGAGAGCAATAATCAAAAAATTCCGGGCGAGCCGAGACGTCCAATTAGACCACCAGATTACGAAACTGCAGTTCAACGACTGTGTTTATTAAGAGACATGGCATTGGGTGAAGCCGAAATGAAAATGGCTATTGGACCGGATGCAAAGAAGAAATCGGGCACAAAAAAGACCGTAACTTTTTCCGACAAAGTAGTATTAGTTGCTTGTGCAGACGACGACATCAACGATTATCTTCCGAATCCAGTTTTTGAGAGAGTTTACAGACAGCACATAATGCAGAACTTTACTGCAAATGACGAAAAAACGGAGTCTTCGGAATCTGCAAATCAGCAAACTATTTTATCTTGTCAACAGCCTCAGCAAAACGTTATACAGTGTCAACCGTCTCAACAAACTGGTATTCTTTGTCAATTATGTAGAAAGAAATTCATAAATATGCCAACAGTATATTGTTCAGATTGTGCTTTTTATATGGCAAGGTTTCAGCCTCGTCAGTAATGTAGTTCCTAATTTTCATGTACAAACTACAACTCATTAAAGCACATCCTGTAAAATTTGCTCAACGAAATTGTTCATTTTTTAAAACATTTCCTTAAAAATTTCCAGTACAAAAATTATTTTTATTTTTATATAAAATTTTTGTAAAAGTAAAATATTACTTTTGTTAAACTTACATTTTTGTTTCACTATGTAGATATTTCATGAACTCCAAATTTTTGTACTATAATTGTAAATACCATATAGTTTTGCAGCTAACAATTGTTATTTGTTATATAGTAACTAAACAAATGCAATACTCAATTATGCAAATATTCTCCAAAGCTTTTTTTAGTAAATTTATGTGCCAATAACTATAGGCATTGTTTAATTTTTCAATACAGTATTATTCTGTATAATGCTTTAAATTACTATTGGAATGCAATACAGATTTATTTTAAAATAAGTTAATGTGCCTTAAAAAGTTTTCCATGAATTTAGATCCACAAATTGTTATTTACCATAAATTTGTAAAATTTTAAAAATTGTTTCTTAAAATATTCTGTAAATTTATAACTAGTTTAAAATGTTTTTTCTGAATTATATTTTTGTAAAAGTATTGCAATGATTCTGTACATAATTGACCATAAAATTTTTTTATATATTGACTTTGTTTGTTTCTATTTTAAGTAATATAATCATTAAGACCGGGCCCGGCCGACCCAAATTGTTTCGCGGGCCACTTTGATCACGCGTAACGTTACGGCGGGCCACAATTTAAGCAAACACGCTTTTAAAAAAGTAAAACAAATACAAAACAAATAAGATTTTATTGTTATACCGAGAGTTCGTACTCGCACTTGCGCATTATAACAACCACACATGCAAATTTTCATTTATTTAATTGTTTTGTTATACACATAACAGGAAACAAAAATTTTAATAGATATATAATATCGCTTAGCGGGCCACACAATTTAACCCAAAGGGCTAGAGGTTGGCCAGGCCTGATTTAGACTCTAAATTTCTAAGAGTATGAAGATCATCTAATTAAATTATAAATTTGAATAATTATTTCAAAAGAATGGTAGTTTCAGTGGATACCAATGTATTATATTTATTGTAGTGCTGGAATATCAGAAAATTGTGCCTTGTTTTGCTTGTATGGAAAAAAACCCACCGAAGTGAGAAATATTGCAATTTCTGAAATGCATCTGGGTAAAATAAAGTGATTATGGTGTCTCCGGATGTGATAATTCCTAGAAAATGACCATATTGAAGATACGGAATTGGAGCACAGTATTAACTAGATCAATAGTACAAAATTAATTTATTGCCTAGATAAATTTGAGCAGTATTTAAGTTAGAATGTGTCTTTTCCTATTAAAATTGTCTCGGGTATGAAGTGGATAACTGACAAATGAACGAATTGATTGAATTTGTTGGTTTGGTAAAATGAATGAGTGTGTCTAATTTATTATACATTATTTGTATATTATAAAGTTATAGGCCTATACTTGTTTACAAAGGTTCTTTATTTGTAATTATATTAAACAATGCTTGTTTTTGTTTAAGTAATAAGTCCTAATAGTTAATTTTTTTCACATTGCTACATTCTATTCATATTTATTTAAAAACAATAAACTAATACACTTAAAGTCCTTATTGTCATGAACAATGAAAACATTAAGTTTTTTTTCAAAAATTTCTTTATTCTGAAGGTTAATAAACAAACCTCTAGAGCCAAATATCATCATTAATACACTATTATAATTTAAATAATATGTAATTCAATATATTTTTTTAAAGTTAAGTTCTTTTAAATAACTTGCATAACTTTGAAACAGTGAATTATTATTATTTTTTTACTTTCATGGCTCTTATATATAACAGAGAGAAAGTATGGCGATCGGTCAAAAAATGACCCCTCCAAGATTTTTACATTTTTAAACTCGGCACCTTGAAACTTCGAGGAATGCAAAAAATTCGTGTTTTTTTTTCTGTATGTATGAATGTTTGTGGGTGCAATAAGGTGGGTGGTGCGATTTTGTTCACCCTCTTCGAAGCTTAATAACCCCTTTGCTTTTCGTTGAAAATTTCTGAAATTTTGCAGGGAGGTGTATGTGCATGCAGGTGAATCGATACTATTAAATTTTGATGATTAAAGGTCCAGGGGTGGGAAAATAATGAGAGTCGTGTGTATCTCCAGTAGGGTCGGACTTAATGACGATTTTACTCGTTATTGGCATTTACATTTGTTTTATTTATTTAGTTTTTTTTTAAAACTTTTTCCTACCCTTAAAATTAAACTTTTTGTCATTTTATAATAATTAAAAATATAAGTTTTTAAAATAAAATATCATAACAGATGGCTCTACATAAACAGTTTAAAATGTTGCCGGAAAAGTTAAGTAACTCGTTGTTGGATTTTTAAAATTATGTACAGAGAACAGCAAAATATAAATTCTGCCTAGGCCCTCGTGTTTTTTCATAAATAGTTCAGCTCCGACAGGATGACCGAACGTGGTAGGATAGTGATCCGCCAAAAACTTTGTACCCATTTATAGACACGCCTGTAAAAAAGGTTGACCACCCTTGAGCTAGACGGTTCCGGTAGCCATTTTCCTTTTGGACGGGCAATGCCAGACATATCTGTTGGTTACTAATAAATAATTACGAACTGTAATAAATACTCTAAACTGATTTGATCATTCCCAAAAAATGGAATGTCTGCTAGGTTACGAGTAAGTTACAACTTTAGGGGTCACGCGCAGTCATATCGCCCGAAAACTCTGTCAAATGAGCTTGGGCTACCGAATCAAGGAAGCGTTCGGCTAAAGAAGTTAGTCCAGAAAGGGAAAAGGAAGAAGACAAGTATAAGAATAGGTACTTTAATTAAACATCGGAACATTGAATGGGAAGAATAGAGAGTTGGTTGATCTTATGCAAAGGAGAGTGAACATTTAGTGCCTGCAAGAGAAGATGGAAAAGAAATAAAGCTAAAGAACTTGGGAAAGGGTACAAACTGTTTGCGAGTGGAGCGAATGAGGGATGAAGGAATGGAGTTGGTATCGTAGTTGATAGAGATCTAAAAGACAGAGTCTGTGAGGTTAAACGAAGATGTGATAGAATTATGAGCGTTAAGTTGGACGTTGGTGGAATTTTCATTACGATTGTGTGTGCACTACAGAAGTAGTGTGGGCACTACGGAAGGGTTCTCCGTTAATGTTGGTTTACATCAGTGATCGGTCCTTAGCCCTTACTTGATAATGTACGTGTTGGTGTGAGGCTCCGTGGAGTATGCTGTTTGCGGATGATATTGTGCTGTGTGAACCTTCCCAAACCAAAGCTGAGAAGAAACTAGAAGATTGGAGGAAAATTTTGGAAGAAAGGGGCATGAGGATTGGCAAAACTAAAACAGCTTACATGACTTTCAATGGCAATATTAAAATCCAAAATCTGCCGCTCCCTTTGTTTTCGAGTTTTAAGTATATTGGGGCCTTTGTCGAGATGGGAGGAGGATTGAACTCGGAAGTGCAGCGTAGAATTCAATGCGGATGGATGAACTGGAGGAAGCTGAGCGGTGTGTTATGTGACAAGTAAGTTAGCTGCAAGCTGAAAGGTAAATTGTACAAATCGATTGTTAGACCTGCAATGTTATATGGGGTTTAGACATGGGCAATAACAAGAGCCCAAGAAAGAAAGATGGAGGTGGCGGAGGTGAGAATGTAGAGATGGATGTGTGCAGTGTCAAGGAAGGATAGAATAAGGAACGATTTTATTAGAGGTTCTGTTAAGGTGGGCCCCTTGATCAGGAAGATGCAAGAATATAGATTGAGGTGGTTTGGCCACGTAGAGCGAAGAAACGAAGATTATGTTGGAAAGAGAGTCGGAAAACTGGTAGTAAAACGAAAGACGAAAAGAGAAAGACCAAAGCTGCGTTGGAAGATAAGGTGGAGGGCACTTAAGAGAGAAGAAGCCCTTGATAGGGAGAAATGGAGGAAACGTATTAGAGAAGGAAACGCCGACCCCATATAAACATGGGAAAAGGCGAAGATAAAGAAGAAAGTTGCTATTAATCTGGATATTGAAGTATACAGGGTGTTTCATTTAACTTGAGACTGAAATATCTCGAGAAATACGCATCGTACGAAAACATGCTTGGAACAAACCTTCAGTATTTTGGAGGGAGCAGTTCACCCTGAAAAATTTAGCTCCTGCCCTGAATAGATCAGGGAGGGTAGATTTGTAAATTAGAATAGGAACCGCCAATTTTCATAGCAGATTCGGATTATACGTCAAAAATTATGTAGGGTTTATCTGAAACATTTTTTTCGAATAGTGGTAGATGGCGCTGTAATTGATAAGAATTAGTTTTTTTAAAGGAAACCCCACGTTTTATTGTATAATGATTCCAGACTGGAAGAAAAACTCTGATGGTCGAACATGGTTTTGAATCATCGTAGATGGCGTTGCAATCAGCCCCCCCGAAAGTGAGAAGCAAGAAGGCACTTTCCTTCAATGTTGAATCATTATGCTGCGAAAACATGAGCGAAAAAACGAAGCTCATACAACTTTTGCTGATTGCAGCACCATCGACGATGATTCAAAAACCATGAATTTTGGTTTTATAGAATCCAGTGGGGTGATAACCTTTTTCTAATCTTTTTAATGCAGTACCAAAATAATACAGTACGTTGTGTAGGATGTTTTATTATTGCATAAGTTCAACTTAAGTCATATTGAATATTAAAATGTCATTAAAAGAAACTCGAAATTAAAAAAAGGCTTGTAATTTTTAAAAAATACTATATCAGTTTACAATATAACAAAGCTTTCATAAACTATTTTATATGAAATTTTTATTTTTATAAATTAACTATTAATGAATCCATATTATTTTGTAAGAATTTAAGATATTTTTATTGAATTTATTGAGAAAATATATTTCTCAGAAGCTTCTGAATTTTTATTTAAAAAATCATTAAACAATCTTTTTAACTTAATACTAAAAAAAAAAACGTTTCTTGGGAAAGATAAAATACGTGCATTTTTAAAGTAATGAAGACTTCAAAAGATAGATAAATAATTATAATGCTTTTAAACACTTTTTTATTTAAAAAATGAAAATTAATCGTGCACTATTAGCTCGTATTTAACATGAATTTTTGTCATTTATTAGAGAGCGTAGTCTTGCAATTTTGAAAAAGTCTCAACAGTTTTTTTTCTAAATTTTATTATATTCGGAAAGGTCTTAATTTATATTTAAAAGACGAGTTACATATACGTTTTGTATATAGTCGACCCGCTTTTAGCCTGAATCCTAACCGCAGCGCTCCTAGTGAGCAAAAGTGGCTCTAGACCGATGTTCCCAATCGTGCCACAATAGCGACTTTTAGAAGAACGTAGCGACGTAGCGGCGACCGCAGACAAATCAGCCAAAAGTAGCGACTTTCGAAATTTTTTTATTTATTTGAGTTGGAGTTAAAATGAAAAAAAAAATGATATCGTGTAAAAATTTATCTTCTATATTTTATAATTTTTCATATCAAAAAATAATTTTGTCTTGACAGATAATATTAATAAAATAAATATACAGTATTAAATTTTATATTAGCGAATCTTAAGATACCATGATTATTATTATTTATGTTTGTTACCGCTAGGTTGTGCTGCAGTCCTAATGGCTACCCTCGTGGTGTTTTATTTTCTAAGACTGTAAAGTAAATCTTTAAGAAACTTTTAAATGACTCGTTTAACTGCCGTTTTGATGGGAAATGGCAGAAGGCCAGCCCTTCCGCCTATCAAATTTCGAGAAATGTTACCTCTAGCATTGAAAGACAAAGTGTCAGGGAAAGGATCACGATTTAATGGTTATTGTTTTTAATTTTTATATGAAATGAATATTTGTGCCCTCACTGGCACAATTTGCAGATGTGAGTGACACTGTTTGGATACAAACAGAGCTGTAGATCATTCCATAGGATCGAAACAGTCAAAGTAAACATACCTCTACATGTGACCCCTCAAAATCAGTCTACGATCGGGAGTCACGCCGCATGCTTCGCTAAGATTAACGCGTTTAACTATTTAGCCCACATGACTATGCTTTGAGTAGCCCACTTGACTGTGGGCTACTTGATGTTATGTAGTTTTAGGGGGTGCCTTTTAAGGAAATGTGGGATCTCGTCCTTACGTGGGCACTGAGGTAAAAGCACAAAAGTGTGTGCTTACATGCAGAGTGTCACGGCAAGCCTTGATGGATGCAGAGCATGGAGAATAGACTAGTATTGGTAAAAACTACTTTCGGTCAGTAGAAGACACTGGTCACCATCCCCATAATATAATTTTCTTGCACTCAAGCAAAATGGCAACCTGAACTGCTGCTGTTGGGGTTTCTCGTTTGGAGGCAAATATCTGACTTTTTTTCTTTTTATTCTTTATCAATAGATATTGTTATAATGTCTGCCTAATAAATGTTTAGCAGCAGGCTGGGCTGTCTGCTAAACATTTATTAGGCTTAGCAGAGCAAGCCGTGTGACTCCCAATTGCACCCAGAAGTATGATGATTTTTGGGGGGCTATATCTTGTGAAAGGTCACATGTAGAGGTATGGTTTTTTGACTTCTTTGCTCCTGTGGGTTTGGTCTACAGCTTTATTAAGGTTCCAACAGTGTCATTCACATCTGCAATCTTTCCCACTTCTTGTATTATCCAGTTTGAGCAGTATGCAATTATCTGTTAATATTTATATATATAATATCTGTAGAGAGTGATTATCTTGTGAAGGATTATATCTTGGCCCATGGTCCTTTTTGTCAACAATCCTGAGCAGACAGCTGTATGGCCAAGTGGTCAAGGCGGCATCTTACTGCTCTGGGGACCTGGGATTGAATCCAGCCTGGTCAAAAAAGCCCCAGGAATTTTTCAGATTGTGGTCTGTTCATGTATGTCGGGCCCCATCCCTCACCGACCAGCTGCCTAGTTATAGGCCTGGCCAAATCCGTAATGGGCTTGCTAAAGAGATCCTCTTAGTGTCCACAGGGCAGTAAGAATTTTTAAAAAATTCCTGAGCACCTTCAGTTATTGTAAACTTGTAATCCTATTGCTCACTTTGGAAATTACATGAAAAGCAAATTTTTAATTTGAATATCACATCAGTTTTCCATAGAAATTGCTTCCTATTTAAATATATACTGTAATGTGAAGTGAGTCCTATTATTTGACTTGTCTTCTACTATTACAACTTTGAATGAAAAATCCAGATCTAAAATTATGGTTATTTAATTTTATGGTTATTAATTTATATGAAATTTTTATTTTTATAAATTAACTATTAATGAATCCATATTATTTTGTAAGAATTTAAGATATTTTTATTGAATTTATTGAGAAAATATATTTCTCAGAAGCTTCTGAATTTTTATTTAAAAAATCATTAAACAATCTTTTTAACTTAATACAAAAAAAAAAAAAATTTTCTTGGGAAAGATAAAATACGTGCATTTTTAAAGTAATGAAGACTTCAAAAGATAGATAAATAATTATAATGCTTTTAAACACTTTTTTATTTAAAAAATGAAAATTAATCGTGCACTATTAGCTCGTATTTAACATGAATTTTTGTCATTTATTAGAGAGCGTAGTCTTGCAATTTTGAAAAAGTTAATTTTTTGTCATGAAGGTCCTGGCTCTTCTGATATTCTTGTTTTTTTACAATGAAGTTGTGTAGTTTCATTGATCGCTTTCTTTTTCTTTCCTTAAGCAACATCTCGTACACTATAACAATGTCAATGTACTATTAAATACTAGATGTATTTAATAGTAAACTGATTTACTTAAGGATTTTCATCATTAGTTCATTAGACAATTATTCTTTTATAACTTGGAATATATTTTAATAATATAAAGCTAGTTTCTTTTGAGAAGTAATAGCAAACAATGAAGGAAAACTGAAATAATATCAATAGCTGTACTTAAGGTTATGAGCTGAAAATCAATGTATTGGTATCAGTTTAATTTTGATTGGCTTATGAGATATTACAGAAAGGTGCAGTTACCTTACCAGACCTTACATTATATCAGCCAAATATAATTAAAATAAATTAAAACATAAAAACTTTTTGTTTTTACAAAAATTTGTGAAATGATAATGTCTAAGTAGATTACCTAAATTATTAAATTTTTAATTTGTATGTTTTATTTTTCTAGATGTTGCATGTCTTAATGAAGTTTTATCATTATTATCCTGTTTTGAGAAAGGCGAATTCAACGAAACATTTTGCAAAAAGGAAATAGATTCTTTACAGAATTGTTATTTGAATCATCTTGTAAGTATTATGTTTGGTTAATTATAATTAATTATTAATTCTCAGAATTATTTATCTTTGGGTAAAATAATTCTCTGTAAAAAATAATTAATCTTTATAAAGAAAAGTTATCCAAATTACTTAGAGTAATTGTAATCAAAACAATATATTATTCATAATATTTTGGACATGCAAGACTATCTTCAGGAGTTGAAATTAAACAATTATCCGAATTTTCACATTTTAGTTAAAATACTCTATGTAACATTTGACACTGCCTCGGCTATTTAATTTTTTTTTAAATATAAATAAACACTGTAATGATAATTTATACATAATAAATATATACAAATATTACCTCTAAGCTTCTTAAATATTATATATATATATATATATATATATATACTTCATTATTATAGAAATGAATAATAAATTAGAAATTTATATTCTAAATATACTGAAAACACTTATTAATTCTTAACATGCTGAAAGCTATATGTCTGGACTGTACAAATATGATTTAAAATTTCACAATATATGTCCAGAAGCCCAATATTTTAGTAATATACCAAATGACTATGAGATTAAATTGGACTGCTTTATTGCTATTATTTTAAATTAATAATTTAGTACTAGATGTATGTGCTAGGTGCCATCTGTTATTAAATTTAATAATTATAATTAAATTAATATTTAATAAATATTATATTTGTTTGGTATATTTGTTTACGTATACATAACCCATTTGTTTATGTATCCTGGGGTTGAGCAATGGCTGGCTGAGTGCCATGAGTAGGAGTTTATAGGATAAAGGTGCTGAAGTCATCCCCAGTTGGCACTGTAAGTAACCAAGGATGGTTATATTATATTTAAATATGTCTGGAAGAGATCAGTCTGGAGGCTCAGGTGGCATAACTGGCAATGCATCTGCACAGTAAGTGAGAGTTGCAGGTTCGGGTCCCATTCCGGGCCAATTCTTTTCTTCCAGAATATTCTAAATTACTTAATAAATATTAATTTAATTATAATTACTACATTTAATAAGAGATGGTGCCTAATGTCTCCCTCTAGTGACAAATTATTAGTAATTAATTAAATATAATCGCAGAAGAGTAGCCCGATGTAATCCAGTGGTTGTTTGGTTCTATTACTTTTATTAATAATAAAATTGAATATTTAAAACATTATTAAAATAATTACATATACATTTTTAGGCTTCTGTTGATAAAAGAAAGAAGCAACAAGTGGAAGGCAAACTTGTTCCAGGGCAAAAATTAAAAGATATGACAGCAAAACAAATTGATAATCTTCTGAAAGCTTATCCTATACCTAAAAATTAATGTATTATTAATAAAAGTTGTAAGTAAAATAAATAGAATAAAATATTTAATAGTAAGTCAAGATTTGATTTTGTTCTAAATTAAAATTTCACTGTTTCTTCTATTAAAATAAAGCTTGACAATGATTGATATGTTTTTATGAAATTTTATTAATGATATATTATTAAGAATTAATTATTTACATTCTTTATATAAATTTATTATGACAAATTTTCATTATCCAATTTATTCTGAGATTTTATCTATTACATAAATTTAAATAATAAACAGTTATAACATAGATATAATTGTATATTATGATTAATTTCTAAGAAACTGTACAAAAGAATTTTAACTCTTAGAAATTGATCATTTTGGGAAAATGAAGAAAGTACATTTATAAATATCTATATAATAAAGCGGGTGTACCATAGATTGCACCCTATGGAATTGTGGGACTTTGAGTATATATTTGAACTCGTGATCGAGATGAGTTCAACGGTACCTTACTTTTGGACTGGAGATGAAAAATAAGAAAGTTATCATACTTTTTAAGTTATTGTACTTTTTTAATGCTATCATGCAGATGACACTGTAGTTGCTAGTACCGCCATCTTGCGGTAAAGTCTGCAAACCGTTAAAAAAAGCACTGTGAAAGGCAAGACTGTTCGTGCTCCCAACGGACCTCCCGGAGGTTAGTGATTTATTCTTTACTGTTCATAACCTAGGTGATGTTTCTCGTGTATTCCGAGGCCGTGTGACAGCGTGGCTGAAGCAGTGACGACAAGGTGGGCGAACACCGCAGGTGCCGATCGCCGAGGAGACGTTGCCTCTCGCAGCCGAAGCAGCTCGCTTTGCTCGCCGCGAGGCTGCAGTTCCCCATAGGCTTAAACTTATATTTACACTCCAGGAAAATCCTGTTCGAAGCACTGATGTATCCAATCTCATAATTCACTAGGTCCAGTTATTGATGGTTTTGAGGTAGACGATTTTAAACACGCGATAGACTTAGTGGAGAGAGTGACGCAACTCCCAATCATCACACGATCACCGAAAAAAGTATGATGCCTTTCTTATTTTTTGTTTCTGGTCCAAAAGTAGGGTATCGCTGAACTCATCTTGGTCCCCTCAGTTCAGATATATACTCAAAGTTCCAAAATTCAATAGGGTGCAGTCTATAGTATCCCCAATAAAGCTACATTGATCTCACTGATTGACTGACTCACTCACTCACTCATTTACTCACTGTCATGAAATGTTTGAGTAGAACTAGACTTCTTACAGAGAAATGAAATAGTGAATTCAAAAGGAAGTATTGAGTATATTACCAGAAAAATCTGAAATCTTAAAAAGGTCAAATATATTAGGCCTTATTAGATGTCTAGTTAAACATTCAACATCTCGTACACTATAACAATGTCAACTGAATGATTAACTTAAGTGCCACTTGCATATTTTTAACTCTTTCTTTTATTAATTTGCTTTTTATTATGTTAAATAATAGCATTGTCATTTTGTCTTACCATTGATTATTCTTTATTAAATCTTTAAAATATTATTTATAATTATTTAATTAATATAAATATGTACAGTAAGACCCCTGCTTAATGCGGGGGATGTGTTCCTAGATGACAAAGCGCTAAGCGAAACAGCATTAAATGAGACCATTTTAACATAGAGGAAATAGGGATAGGGGAACACGCGACCAAAAAATAAGCAAATTTTACTATAATTTTAAGTTATTTTTATATAAATTTTTGCATAATAATATATGTTAAATAACACATAAACATATGTGCACAGAAATGTAAAGTTAATTTTTTGTCATGAAGGTCCTGGCTCTTCTGATATTCTTGTTTTTTTACAATGAAGTTGTGTAGTTTCATTGATCGCTTTCTTTTTCTTTCCTTAAGCAAATGTCGGTAGCAGAAGATCGCATCCAAAATGCCTCATTTTGCTTTGGCACTCCTATCAAAGTCTGGATCATTCAGTACAATTTGATCAACGATTTTGGTTATCATTACCAAACTTTTACTAAGGAAAACTGTAGAGAAATTTTTTGGGTTCTTTGTCCTCAGAATCTCTATTTTCCAGTTCTACAGGAATTCCTTGTTCTGCCAGTTCTTGAAGGTCGTCGTTGGTAAGGCTCTTACCAGAAACCTGCAGTACCTCTCCAATATCCTGCTCACCTACATCTCCTGTATCCGATTAAGTTGACAATTTTGTCAACCTAACAATGCAGCAATAGGCTCTTCTCGACGAGAATTCTTGGATACCTTCAGCCATAACTTCTTCCACACTCCGTTTATGCATTTATCAGTTAATTCTTGCCAAGCGAAATCGATATATTTCTTATGGCATCTGCGATGTTATATTTTTTCCAAAATTGCACAAAACAAACATAGATTTAAGGGAAGCATAGCGCTATGACAAATTTCCACCTTTTGCTGATTAGTTCATGTTTGGGAATAATTGTATTATATATGAATCAATGAAATACTGCGTTAATTTGGATCAGCGTAAATTTTGAGCGTTTTTTTAGGCATCAAGCAGACCGCATTATATTGAATCAGTGTTAAGCGGGGTCTTACTGTATATATACATATATATAACTAATAATGTTAAAAAATTATCATAAATTGCAACACAATTATGAGAGTATCACAAACCAAGACAAAATGTTGGGTTTGCACTACTAAAGGCAGTTAGGGGCTAGTTTTTACTATATATATGCATGTACAGGTATCCCACATATAATATGATAGTTATGTTCCAAAAAAGTGCCATGTTATGCAAATCTATGCTATACAAAACAAAGGACTAAGGCAAAACATAAGGTTATGTTCCAGAAGTTAGCAAAAGTATATTAGTCTTTTTGTTACTAGGAGAAATGTGTTTTTATTAAAGCAATCGATAATTTATTTCCAATTAAAAATTAATTAACAATCACAATTAAAAGTATTATATTACACATTAATATTAATTTTAATTAAATGGGGGCATTTTCTTTTTACAAATTATTGTTCTTAATCTCATCTTTTTTATTGATCTTGATCAGAGGTATTGGCAACATTTTCATATGTTTTATTTTTATAATAAAACATTTTTATAGATGACAAAATAGAAATATGTTATTAATTGAAAACTTGTTCTAGTGGGTTGTATTTGTTCAGTTGAGTACTGAGCGATTTTTTCAGTCGACCAGAATTTGTGTTTGAATACTGAATTGTTCAAGTACTGAGATACTACTGTATTTTGTTTGTTATTTTTATGAATGAAGTAATCATTTGTAGGTAAGTAATACGTATGGTTAAAAAAGTTTAACAACACTTACCTAAAAATGTTTAAATAAATTTTACTAAAATACAAAAATTAATGTATAAAAAGAAAACACAGTGACAGTCTTGATGACTAAAGTCTGAAAGCAACGACAGCAACACCTGGTTGATAGGAAAGTTATTGCAATTTTTTCCTTCCTTCTGCTATTGGTTTTTGTTCAAGTAAACCTGATGAAAAGAACAAAATAATTTGGAAATTTCATGTTCTAAAATTCATGGGCAAGTTTGAGACAACATGTGTGCTTGCTTGAATTTAAATAAAAATATTGAATAACAAAGTTAACACTTAAAAATTTGAAATTCTGTATGGATGATTTCCAAAACAGCATTAGAGTGAAACTGTAAGTCATGTTGTATGGGGGATATCCCCAATTTTCAAACTGTGCTAGATCAAAACCATGTTGTAGAAGTACTACGTTGTACAAGGGTATCCTGTGTTGTGAATAAAAACTTTATGAATATAAAATTATCTGTGTTTAACCTTAAAACTTGAAACCAATCTACATTTGAATCTTATATCCATATTTTCAAATTTAAAAATTTATGCTACTTTTGTATCTGTACACACAAAATGTAAAGAAAGAAATAGCATTAATTTACCAATTAATAACTACCTAAACTTCTAAACTTATTTCTTCAAGACTAAAATTTGATCTCAAGCAAATGTCCGATTTCAAAGACATTTTCATAACTATTTTTGATCCAACATTTCTACTAACTTAATACAGTTACTTTATGTGAGGGCTTATCACACCAGTGAACATGAACACAAAACTTCTTAAATTTAATATACAGTCAAACCTGTTTTTATGCGGGGGATAGGGACCGCATTAAAAAAAACGCATTAAAAAAATCTCACGAAACTTCACGAATGGCTGTAAATAATAGTTTTCGCGACACAATTAAAAAATATTTTTTTTATGCGGTCAACAGGGACCGCATAAAAAAAGTCTCACATAGAAAATAACTCAAAACCGTACGAAATAGAATTTATTGACAACAGATGTCAGCACTTGACTGCATCGTCTGGTCTATCGTCTGTTTTACATATTTTTGTCCAGGTGGTGTTTTGTTGACTTAAAAAGTAAATTATTTCATTTTTTGCATATTCATGCAATAATATTACTATAATAAGTGCATTTATGCTATAATAAGTTTATTTAGCTATAATAAGTCAACGTAAGACATGACGAATCGCACGAGACTAGTCGCCAACTATACCGCACAAATTAAAAATTCGCATTAAAAAAATCGCACAAATAAAAAGAGCGCATAAAAACAGGTTTGACTGTATATTTAAGTTTTCAAAAAGAGACTTTACAATAATTAAAACCAATATGTATAAATTATATAAAATACACCCAAAATGCATTTTGGACTTTAAAATAGTCCCTCTTCAGTTGGTGTTTCAAAAAAATCACAAGATAAAATATATAAAAGTTATATTAAAAGGCCAAAAAAATGACAAAGACATCACAACTAATGAACTGGCATTATCTAGGTTGTATAAATATGCAAATGATTGTACTGAGATTGCTGCTGTTCTTTTTAATTTGTGTAATGTTTCAGTCAGTCCTTCAGAGACATCAACTAACTCTTCATAACTAAGCCAGTTGTGGTTGTGAAAACATGAAGAAGATTGAAATTATTGTACGGCACCTGTGAGATAATGCCAGTTTGTTAGTTGTAATGTTTCCGTCGTTCTTTCGGCCTTTTAATATAACTTTTATATATTTTATCTCGTGATTTTTTTAAAACACCAACTGAAGAGGGACTATTTTAAAGTCCAAAATGCATTTTGGGTGTATTTTATACATGAGCCATTCACAAGCCAAATCGATTAACTCCACATTTTGAATTTTTTAAAATTTTAGTGTCAAAGCACTTGATATACTCGTTACTTTTTATATTCATTGTAAGTTTCCCTAATAATAAGTATTAATATCACTTAATGACAAAATTTTATTGGCCATCAAAAAAATTTTATTTATTCTAGAAGCCAATCTAATTAACTGTAACATAAATCTGCCAGCGCACACTGCAGCATTGCAATCACAGTGTGCACTGACCAATGTCCTGTAGATAATGGTAAATTATTTAATGTTATCTCATCATAAAAAGTAAAAAAAAAGAAATTAGTCAGTTACATTCCAGCTGCTGCAGAAGTAAGTATACTTGTGGAATATTGAACAATTGTTTTAATTTTGGTGGCAATTGTTTTCAGAAGAAAAAAGTTACGTTGTTATACCAAGATGGATGAAACTAAAAATAATTTTTTTCATTTCTCCTATTAAACATGAGATACACGATTCTTATAAAAATTTAAGAACAAATCGACATGATGGGACATCAAATACAGCTGACGAAGAAGACATATTTATGTTGCTGAATAATCAATTTAAACAAAATAATAACACCATTGTAACAGTAACAGAACAATTATTATTCATTTTTGCAAAAAATCTTTAATAGAAAATGTACAATAATGAAGTTTCTCTATAATAAAAAACCATGTGAAAACTGAATTTGATGTTACTACCGTATTTTCCGGCGTATAAGACTACTTTTTAACCCAGGAAAATCTTCTCAAAAGTCGGGGGACATCTTATACGCCAGAAAATACTGTACGTTTTTCACTTGCCAAATTGATTAACTCCTTCAATCACACCAAAATCATAATAATGATGATTATAGCATATCTATGCCATCTTATACATTTTATATGTCGTTAAATAAACGCTACATCTACAATAATACATTCTACAATGTTTATTTGAATTTATATTTTAAAAGGAATTTTTAAAAAGAATGTATATTACTTTGTCACTTTTCTCCACTTTTTCTTTTATGGAGTTAATCAATTTGGCAAGTGAGCGGCACACATATTGATTTTAATTATTGTAAAATCTCTCTTTGAAAACTTAAATATATATTAAATTTAAGAAATTTTGTGTTCGTATTCACTGGTGTGAAAAGCCCTAACATGAAGTAAATGTATTAAGTTAGTAGGAAGTAGAGTCCACTGTGTACGGCGTTATTACTAGTTTTTCTTTTTCTAGCGCTTTCAACAAATATATTTTCGTCGTCTTCAGGCTAAATAAAACTTTTAAATTGCACATAAATGTTTGAAATGGAAAAGGAACACATGTAATTTCAAATAAAAAAAGATTTTGGAATTTACACAGTGAACTCTACTTCCTACTACTATTACTTGGCATGAGTAGCATACTAAATTAAGATGTATTAAGTTAATGTATAATACTAATACATTAACTTAAAAATACTAACTTAATACATCTCTTAGTGTAATACTAAGAGATGTATTAAGTTAGTAGAAATGTTAGAAATTAAGGGCAAAAAGCAAAAAAACAGTATTTTTGATCCAGTTTATAATTATATACATTAAAATGTATAAATTCTGCTGATAATTTCAATTGTACATTTTTATTAATTAAGAGTATGAATCAGTCTCTATTTTTTTCTAAATGCTGTATTTAGAAATTTTTATCATTATTGCTTTCGTTGTAGTTAACTTCCCGAATCACAATAGCAAATTATAACAATAAGCTTGAAGTTAAAAAGACTTTTACTAAATAGTTTAAAGGTTTAACCTATTAAATTATGATATACAATAACTTTTATGTTATTAAGTAGCACAATAGATTTTATTAAACAATGAAAAACTATTATATCAAAACTATAAAAATAAAATACTAGTTTTTATAAATACAAAGAAAATGATTGCTAATTTACTTTTAAATGTTTAAATAAATAATGCTTTTACATATATCTTAGTTTGGTTATTTAATTTTCTTGCACAGTACTTATTATGTAAAACATGAGAACAATGTTTATTTATTTTTAAAGAATTTTTATTCATGTATAGTACTGTACATGAATTTGAAATTGGAAAATTTTTAAAATAAAGTCAACAATGAAAAATAGTTTAAATTTTTTTATGACTATTGAGAAAAATTTCTGCAGTAAAGTTTTTGTTAAACATTAATAATATATGTGATATTTTACGAAGTATTTCTTAAGAACAAAATATATAATTGACTTTAAATTCTCATTATATTTGTTTTATTATGTATGCATTATTGTATATTAGGGAAAAGGAAAAATACTGTATTATATATTTCACTTATTATGAGATAATGTAAAAGAATCATTCTTCAATATGCAAGATATAACGTTACATTATATTGATATTTTTCATTTATGCCTAATTTTTTAAAACAAGAAATTATATAATTGCATTTCTTAAGTAAGTTTGATGTATTTATTTTTCTCAGAGCTAAAATTAGTATGTTTGGGTTACTATTTGGCTAGGCATGAATTATACGTCAATGGAATTATATATCACTCCGTATTCATTCTTTATAATTTACTCTACTCCTTATGTTTTGATATTAATAATCTTCTTCTAGATTAGGAACTATATTAGAGAAATGCAGTTAAAAGAGTGATGCAGATTATAGAGAATTTATGAAACTATTTGTAAACTACATTTTTAAATGAATAATTATGGTATGGGAAACCAATATCATCATTAAAACATTAAACTGAATAGCAAAACTTTTAAAGTGATATTTTATTTAAAACTTCTTACAGATGTTTGTTTATAATATTTGGTCTGCTTTTTTTTCCTCTTTAAGAAATACAATGTTTAAATTTGGCAAAAGAATCTTAAATCATAATTACACTATTGAATGTGACTAGCCATTGTCTTGATTTAAAAGATAGGAACTATATTAAATGTAAAAATTGTAAGTTCTTCTACAGTGGATAATTTTATTATCATTTTAAATGCAATTTTCTCACAGTCGCATTGCTGGTCGCCAGTTTGTGATGATCAATAACTAAACATGTTAAGAGGCTCAAATCAAACAATGAGCAGCATTAATAAGGACAGATAGCAGTAGTAAAATATAACTGATTGCTGGTAGATGTAATACTATTTAGCAGCAAATCTCCTAAAATTTCTTTAAGCTTCAATCTGATTCAAAAGTAAATTTATCGAGCGTGAGCTTTGCAGAAAGGTCGACCTCCTCTAGCATAAAATCCTTGTCCTTCTAAGTTTTTATGACAGATCTGCAAAAGTAAGAACATTTAAGAATCCGAGAAAGTTTTCCAATTAAAAATTTTAGACAAATAATGCTTACTGTGCATTTGAAACATTGAGAATGATAATTATTATCTAAAGCTTCCACCCAACGATCTCCAGCTTCAATTGGAAAACCACAACCAATGCATTTAGTAGTGAATAATTCATTCCAATCTAAAAAACAATTTTTATTAAATAAAACTTATATATTTGTTTTTAAAGTGCGACTATCTGTATTTACCTTTTTCGCAGTATGGTTGACCATCTTCCATGTAAAAAGAACTGTTACCAAAAGGTTTATGACAGTTTGCACAGACAAAACATTGAGGATGCCAATGCTTGTCGAGAGCTTTAAGACAGTCCTAAAATATTCAAAAATTTTAGATTACAGCCAAAACAATAAGAACAAAGAGTTAAAAAGTATTCTTACTCCTTTGATACGAGCACCACATTTACTACACATTGGAGCAAAGTATGCTTCGTAGCAGTGTTCACAATACAACTGCTGCTGCTCTTCAACAAATCCAGTGTCTTGTAACGAACGACGGCATTTATTATTACTACATAAGAAATGATCGGGACACCAAGTCTTTCCAATAGCAACAATAAATGGTCCTCTGAAATATTAACAAGTTTTATTATTGTTGTTATATTTAAATATTATCATTATTTGATAAATAAACATTGTTTATTTTATCTAAAACTTCTCATTTAATAACCTTTACCTTGCATCTGATGCTTGTAAAACAAAATAATTATTTTAATGAATAGATACTATTTATTAATTTGAATTTACATTTTAACAATAAGTGTTTTATTTATAATATTAACATTACTAATTAATTTTATGTTCATTCTAACCTGATTGGAGAACCGCATACGGCACAAATTGGAATTCGAACACCCGGACCAACTTGAGATCTTAATTGTCCACGACCACGTCTTGGAGCAGGATGGGATCCAATTCCAGATGTAATGCCTATTGGGGAGGGTCCAGAAGTGGAACTAGAAGTCCAAGATTGAATGCTGGTTGTTGTGATGCTTTGGACAGGGATATGGGGTTTAGGAGCAACAGCAGGTGGTGTTTTAGGAGCAGATTGAATAAATTTAGGAGTGGGAGGGATTTTAGGTGTAGTAGACTGAATAAATTTAGGTGTAGTAGGAGTTTTAGGAGTAGTTGGAGTATTAGAAATATGTTGAGTTCCAGGAGGAGGTCGATAACTAGGAACAGAAGGAGTAGCATTGGATTCAAGAGTCTCTACAGGAGTCTGTTTTGGAGGCGGCCAAATAAACTTGGAACCGCCTGAAAACAACGAAAAAAAAGAGAAAGTCGAGAGATATGAAATAGTTTACAGATATAGTCTATGAAAACAGTAAGGTAAAAGATTACTAATTCAGGAAATAATTTCTGAATTACTAACACAAAAATAAGAATTTTACAAATTGACAGTTACATAAAGTAGATATATTAAGTAAAGGACAGAAAACCTTACATAATTAAAATGACTAATTTATTTAAATAATTTTGATCTATTTCAATTAGTTAGACTATCACACAACTATCAAAACACACTGAAATCAGGAGAGGTTCACAAAAAAAGATTTCCTGTCCGACATCACTGTTAAAATAAGATATTTATGTAATTGTGTTAAACTTTTTGAGAATAAAATGATATATATATATATATATTTAAAACTAAACATTCCCAAAACCAAAGATGATGCCATTAATGCATTTAATTGATCTGAGAAAGATAAATGTAATATATAACTGAAGACGATTTTTCTTGCTTTTTTTATTTTTGTAAAGTTTAACACATTTACACACTAAAATTCATATTATAAATAAACATATAAATTTATTTTTCAATGGAGAATATGAATTTATACTTACTTGATAATGGTTTATGTGCATCAGCTAGAGGTGCAGTCTGTGGATGAGTTATTGGTGGAGTAAGTGGCTTCATTGTAGGAGCTAGTACAGGTGGAGTAACTGGCTTCATTGTAGGAGCTAGTACAGGTGGACTAGCTGGTTTCATTTGTGTAGGAGAAGCAACCTTTGGTACGGCATTAGATATTGGTTTGAAAGATGGTGGTTTGGGTTGAACTAACTAAATAAAAAATAATAATAATTTATATATAAACTTTCTTTATAAAGGCTTCTTTCTAATGTTATATTGACATATGGTTCTTTTAATTTTTCTGCTCTGAAGATATTAAGAGGACTTTTTTCAGTATTGATCATGGGTTTGGCCAGTCTTACATAGGGAGTGACATGTTGCTAAGAGATAGGAACTGTAACATATAGGGTAATCAACCCATGAAAATTTTAACCAATATAGATCCAAACTTTCTTAGAATACTGCTGGTGTCTTTACTGTGTTGGTCATCTAGTCATCAGCCTATAGATCATGTAACCATTTCTGATTTGTTTGTTTTTTAATGGAATATAAAGTTTAAATTAAAATTATGAAAAATAATTAACTAATTCAAGCAGAAGTCAAATACTGTTTCAATTATATAATTTACTTAAAAGAAATAAATCTATAAGTATATTTAACTTAATTTGGTTACTAATTTTGGATATATTACATAATTAATTAAACTGATAAATAAATAAAAATTAAAAAACTAACTGAAAATGGTGTATTAAAAGTTGTAGATGGTGACATGGGAGCAGCAGTACCAGGTGTTGTAGGAGCTGATCCAGGAACTGTTTCAGCAGGTGCTGAAGTTGAGTTCATTCTATAAAATGTTATGGAAAGTTAATAATTCATTGAGATAATCAAAATTTTCAAATTATATTAAGATTTATTAACAAAATAAACTAACTGGCCCATTGTTATTGGTTCAAAATCTGGTATTGTAAAATGCAACATTTTAGATGCTTGCTTTGCATGTATATCACAGTATAATTTGTCATTAACATTATAGTATCCTGAAAAGATAAATTTATATATATATATATATAAATAAGTAATTAATTAATTATATATAATTATTGCAATTCATACCAATATTTTTAAGAGATGTTCCACAAGTACTGCAACGAAAACATTCAGGATGTAATGGTTTATCCTTAATACGGACGAACACACCTCTAAAATATGTATTTTCAGTGTATTAAAAATTTATAATCATTTATTTTTGAAGTCTAATATTGAAATAGAGAGAGATGTTTTTGATAAATAACAAAATATGACTAATAATAAATTAATACATTAATTTTTTTTACTTTATGATACTCACATAATGACTTTTCCACATTCTACACATTGGTTAGGATTTAACTGTTCAGGTGGTTTTTCTGACGGAGGTTTAGTAACTGGAGCTTCTACATGTCTTAATGGGAAAGCACGCTCACATGTGGGAGATTCTAAACAACAAAGTATATATTCATTAGGAAGCAATTTATTATACTAAAAACTAGTCAATTATGAAATTTGATAGTGTTTATACACCTTTTTTTGTTTAGAATACACCCTGAGACTTTATTTTACAGTAATAAAATTAAAATCTTGGTGTCCTAGTACATCATTTATATAAAACATTTTTTTTTGTTGTTTTAATTAATATGTTTAAGATGACAACTTTCCTATTAAAGTTTTTAGTTCTGATATTTCACGGATTGGACCTCTTACAATATGTGTTCATTTTGCTGATTGATTGGCAGAAGAAAATAGTTATAGTAAGAACAACTGTTGAATGTATGAATTACAATTAACTAAAAAATTATTCAATGCACCATAATGATGAATTTACATCTAACTGCCTTGCATGTGCATGTTATGACTTTTCTTCCCCCATCCAATCAACAAAACAGATACATATTGTTTAATAAGGTTATACTTTTGCTTAGGACTTCTTATTAAATTAATTGATCAATTAAAATCAGAACCAACAAAATTTTTAATAAAAAATTGTCTCGAATCTATAGGCTTACACCCTAAAGAATGATATAAAGTTCTGAAAAGATTGGTTTTTAATTAAAATTTATGAAATAAATGCAAGAGTATTGATTATTTTTGCTATGTTCAAAGTACCTTTATCAGAAAAGATAGAATTGATGTAAAGTTCTACTAATCTACAGTAGTTTTATTTAATAAATATGTTTATTAAATGTACTTTTACCTTTACCGGTGTCTTCGTGTACCATTCTATACACAGCTGATTCTTTATTGATAGGCTGTTCTTCTTTTAAGAAGTTGATGCTATGAATATTAATTATAAATTTATAGTATTTATCTATATTATTAAGTTATATTGTAAAAAAGGTTGTTAAATTTAAATTACTGATCTTTTAATTAATAATAAATAATTAATGATGGTAAATACCCTTTAGCACCACTTGCAAGTACTTCAGTCTGGGCAGAAAGAGTTTCAGCAATATTATCCATTGAGTAAATATTTGCTGGTGAATTATACTGTTTATGAACAACAGCTTTAACTGTTCCATCTTGCATTGCTGCTGAAAATGGTCTTGCACTAACATTATGTTTACTTCCAATATGCTGAACCTCCTGAAAAGATGATACACTATTGAAGTTATTTTTACCTAACTTTAGAAGTTGAAAAATTTTATCAAACCTGTTTGTTAGCTGCAAGTGATGTTTTTGTTACAGGTTTAGCTGTTATCTGAGGACTTGGAGCTGGGATATCTCCTATCGGTACCACAGCTGGTTTCCAAACTCTTGTCTTTCCCCTAAAATTTTAAGAGAAATTATAATTATTAAAATCATAAATATAAAAAGTTTATATATTTGACATTGTAAATAATTTTCTGGTTTTTGTGACAAAATTAAAAATACTGTAAATAGATACCATATTTTTCTTTTGCCTTATAAGATGCACTTGTTAGTACCTAAAATTTATCTGAAAATTAAGATATATCTTGTAAACAAAATGTATCTTATACTGTGGAGAATATTTTTTCCCCAAAAAATCAACACTATAAATGTGATGCACCTAATACAATACTGTGTCTTATTTTAACACAATTTTTATTATGTATCAAAACTAATTTTGCTATTCAAGACAATTTTGATTGTAATTTGTAAAATATAATATAATTGTATTTATAATAAGAAATTATCCTAATATACAAAATAGGGACATATTCAATAGACTGACCAGTTTCAAAATTGATAAACCAGGACATGAAAGGTTGCTTTTCTTATGTTTACTATTTTATCTATAAAAATAATTCGTGTATAAGTTATGTTTAGTTTTCATGTTTCAGAACAAAGAATCACCTAATATTAACTCACTATAACAAAATGGATGTTACAGAATAGCGCTTTTATTATAATTACTTAGTAATTAATTTTTTGAAAATTATGCTTCACTGAAAATTGAAAATATAATTCAAGCAAAACAATTTTACTAACTATACTAAAATCTTTATAACAGTATTTAATTCAAAGGTCATTTATATCTGAAAAATAACTATCCAACAATACATACTATAATAATTGCCGCTCGGTCCCAGAATATGGTGACGTCCTGTTGTTTGGCAAACGCTGCCAGCACTGTGCCATCCACGCTCCTACTCGCCGAACTGGGAAAACCCCGTTTAGAATTTCTTTCACAATGCCGTCTAAATGGGGTTTTCCCAATTCGGTGAGTAGGAGCGTGGATAGCACAATACATGCTATGCAATATAACTATACTAACATGAGCAATTTGCAATTTTTAGACAATTAAGCTCTCACTTAGAATATGCCTCCAAAGTTTTCAGTATAATTGATAGTAATTGAATGATTGATGTGTATATTTCAAAATTTACTAATTAAATTTTGATAATGTTGGTATAGGAAAAAATCTATTAATAGAGAAAGATGAAAATTAAATTTTAAAAAGAATGAAAATAATAATGACTATAGTAAATCATTGTTTGTCCTCAAAACTCTCCTATTCAAAACAATGTTAAATATCTAGTTCAGTATGCATTATATTAGCATTCATTAATTATACTTCACTAACAGCTAAATATATATATATGCTACCAGCTATTTTCAAAAACTATCAGGAATGAGTGATTTATTGCTAATTTCATTTATGATGAATTCACTAAAAGATGAGAATTTACAATAAGTGTTTAATGACTAATATGTTCATACATTAATTTTTTGCTCAATATGTTCGGGTGTTGTTATCAGAAAATATTTTTCAGATTTACGGATAATTTGAAAAAGTATATACCGTATTTACTCGAATATAAGACGATCTCGCATATAGGACGAGGTGTGACTTTAAAGATCAAAATAAAGAAAATTAGCTTTATTAATACAATTCTAATTTTATTTTGTTTAATAACAAGTAAAATATCAAATGCACGTAAATGCACACATTGTCCCGCAAAAATTACTGGCATTTTAAACTCAAGGAAAAATCTTGTAAAATCGACAACATAATTTGTTCACGTAAAGCTACACAATCGGGAACCTTTTTTTGCTAATTCTTAACAGTCGAATCCACTTATGAGTTTCTCCGAATTCTGATTTCCAAATAATCATCTGCTTTCACGTGGGAATGAATTAAAACTTATATTGGGCTCCCGTGTAATTTTGGAATTCAATTCAAAAGTTTCGCTTTTCCTATTGCTATTCATCTTTACTCCTGACAATACACAAGAACGATTCAAACGACCTAGATAAAGTACTATTGTTTTTAAACACCAGAAGGTGAGAATCCGGTAAAAAATGCAAATACAGTTTACAAAAATTATATAAAAACGAAAAGAATCCTTTGCTCGTGCGTATAGGACGACCTACGTTCTCGAAGCAGTGAAAAATGAATAAAAACCTAGTCTTATATGCGAGTAAATACGGTATATAATGTTGGAACTCACAAAATTATATACAGTATATATAAAATAACCATTTTTCAAACTAATTCAAAATTATTAGAAATTTTAGTCAACAAAAAAACATGATATTACAGTACTGTATCTTCAATTCAATTAATTAATGGATGCATTGCCTGATAAAGTGACTTGAACATAGCTGGATAAGGAAACCAATGACATATCCTCTTTCATTTGAAAAAGACCATCCAGCTACATTAAAGCTACTTTAACAGACAACATGCCCAAAGATTACTTGAATTAACCATTTAGTGATTTATAAAATTGTTACATTATAATGAAGAGTTAAATTATTGGGCTGCAATTTGAAAAATTATAGACCTATAAATTCCCACTGTTTACCTGTGTGTCCTTCCTTAATCTCGAGAACAGCATTAGATAGATGAAATTTGAGACCAGATATGGAAAGATTATATACAAACTGTAATAATGTGACTTCTGGAAATGTGAAATAATGTGACCAAAAGTCACATTACTCCAATTCAAAAATTTTCCCCCTGAAAAGAGTTAAATAGATAACTGGCACACACTATTGCTAGCAGGAAAAGTGTGGTATACAAGGGGCAAGATGCTACTAATTTGAGGTGGAGAGTATATATTTTAATTAAATAAATTAAAAATTGCAGCCCGGCATTGTGACTATGTCACAATAAATAATTGCTCGTAATTAATTCAGTTTTAAATAAAATTTATAAATAAATAAATTATTGAACTTCCAAACATTCTACTTAAAATATTTGATGTTATATTTTAATTTCATGCATGCTACTAAACTGTTACTAAAAATTTCCAAATGAAATTGTAGACTTTTATGTATAAAGTATTAGAATGGCATTTTGTAATTACTTCCTTAATTATTATTAATCAATAACAACAAAATTATAAAAATCATTGGGAATTTCATTTTTTATAGAGTAAATATATTAACGTGTTTGTTACCACACAATCCTTGATGATAAAAATTAAAAATGGTATATAATTTTAAATCTGGTCATAATAGACCAGATTTGAAATTATATACCATTTTTAATTTTTTATATTATAAAAATAATTTTCATAGATAAAGATCTAGTATACTGAATATGCTAAATAAACGATATTATAATTTTAGGATGTATAATTATTGATATATTCACTAATATAAAGAATTGCAAATCAACCAAATAGCCAAATTAATCGAGCAGGGTCTTCTTCGGGTACAGTAAGATTGGTTGGAATGTCGGTTAGCAGATATTTAAATGACGTCACTGTTTATAAAGGTTTTTTCTTACTAGCGACGTCATTGCTAAGAAAGTTTAAACGATATCGACATTGTTAATTATCTTTTGCTAACCGACTAATTATCTAAGTATCTGCTAACCGACATACCGACCGACCGACCGACCTTATCGTATCTGAAGAAGAATATTTAAAACGACCGAAAACGTTTGTACTTAGTGATTAAACTGCTAGAAACAAAGTGTGAAAGGTTTTTGTCTTACTTATTTTATTTTAAGTTCTAGCTTTGAGTGCAGAGAAGTATAAATAAATATACTTGATATTTTCAGAAATTGTCATGTTTTTTAATAACATGATTATTATTACTGTTGTTGAAAACTTCATTTAGATTTTTGGAAAATCAGCCATGTAAATATTATGAAATACATAGGTTTAAAAAATAAAGGTATTTCAGCAACTTTGCATTTAAATTTTGTCTACAACAAAATTTAAATGCAAATTTGAATTTTTCCAATGTTCATCTAACAGATTTTACATACTCATTAAGTGTAGTACTAAAACAGATAATTTTTTTCAAAATATGACATTAAAGAAACTTTTATATTGTTTGAAAAACAACAATATTTCTTTAAATTTCCAGATTATAAAGAATTTTAAAATAAAAATATGAATCTATCTTCTATATGGCATATATTTTCTAAAGTATTAAATATTTGAATTCGTAACCTCATGTAATTACTTCATATAACTTACTAATGCATAACTTTACAGTTTGTTTTATAAAATCATATTTTTCTGATTTGTCCTCATGGGCGTATCTATCTATATATTACGTCATCATTAACCGCTGGGAGAGGGCTAAACACTGATGATGGTACGATGGAAAGCAGAGACAGTTGCATGAAGATGATGTCATCACTACTAAACATTTTTATTTTTGTAGCTGTCATACTTGATTGATTTAACAAAAGATCTGCAAAATCTTGACTTTGATATTAAAAGGAATGTATTTGTGCTTCCTTCAATATGGATTCTTCCATCACAGCTGAAGGAAAGTGCCATGCCAGTCTGCTTGAAGCAGGCAGAAACTTCTCTGCACAAAAGTTGTTCTGATCAAGTCTTTTGTAGAGCCAGAATATAACTGGAAGAATTGGCATCTTTTTTGGGTCCTCTTAATGTTTAGTTCTTATCATGGGATGAAAAGGTGAGGGTGCCAATGGGACTAATAACTTCCTGATATTGCATTTTTGTTCACCAGTTCAGTCAATACTTAGAAAGTGGACCTGCAGATATTAGAAATTAATACAATAAACTATTATAACATAGAAAAAAGATATTTAAAAATACATTTATGATCATGTACTTCAAAACAGATATTTTATTTTTTCATGCTTCAGCAAAGAAGCTGACTGAACATTCCAAAACAATAGTGTCCTAGCAGTGGCAGCAAACCAACCAGTACATTTCTATTATTACTGTTGTAATAAAAGACTTATGCTATAATATGTATTACTGACATAAGACGACAAAAATTAATGGCAATACTGAAAGGTATAATTTTTCATGTGTGGTTTCTTCCAGCCAGGTGATGGAACCCCATCTCTTACCACCTTATTGTCTCCATTATGGGTCTGGTTGAGCTTTTTACTGCGAAAGAACACAAAAAGTTAAAATGAAAAAATATTGAAAGATAAGTTAAACCAGGAATTCACTGAGCTGTAAGGTGAAGTTGATATAGAGATATACACAAAGAAGTTAATAATTATTAGTCTGCAGTGTAACTTGAATTTCTCATCAATTTAAATATAAATATAAGACTATAGGAAAAGATCAGACTCTAGAAAAATGACTGTTAATTAATTTTTTAACATTCAAAACTCTTATGATTATTAAGAAGCCAACTTCATTCCAAGAAAATATGGCACTTAGCAAGTTGTTATTAATATTGACAAAATATGTGACATAGATAAAGGACCCGATCAGCCTTCTGACGAATTTCACTTCCCAAAATGTTCATTTTGAAGGAAAACCATAGTGAAATGAGCATTACAGCTAGTGTGATTTAACAAGTGAAAGCAATTACACTATGTTTCTGAAAAGTATATTGTATTCTGTAATTTCTGTTGCTGCACTTGGAAAAGCCATAAATTTAAGTATGGAAAGCTGAGAATATTCTTTTGCGACTAAAAATTTTTGTAATTGGAAGCTGAATTAGTATAGCTTTCACATATCACAAAAAATGGCTATTGCAAGAAAAGTCTGAATTATACATCCCCACATGTAAGCTGTCAGAAAACAGCTGTCAAAGGCTCATGCTACAGAGAAGGAAAAAAATCATAGACTATAAAGAGAGCTGGTATTATTGTCAGCCATTGCAATGTATTATGAAATCTTAAATTATTTTACTTTGGCACATTTTTGTAGACTTCAGCACTTTGCACTTCCCAACCAGACTTTTTTCCCTATGGAAAAGATTATCCTTAAGGTATTGCTTCCCCTTCCCAGTAGTACACACACCTGTACCTAGGAAGATTTAGAAATTAGAAAAATTGAAATAACTAGATAACTGTTGAAAGTAAAATCTTTATAAACTAGGAGACCACGACCATAATCGTGACAGCCACTACTTCCTTGCTTTGGACTAATTTTTCCTCTTTCCTATGGCCCTAAAATATGATATGTGGTGTGTCAGGTTGACAAGCATCTTTTGACATTTATATGACTAATTGACAATCTGCTTGTCAATTAGCCATATAAACAGTCAGAATGATTGGATAACAGGAGAGTGGGTTTGAGACTATTAGAACTTGATATCTTACACGTGCACTAGATAAATATATTGGTAGCAATATGAAATTGATCATACTTCAAATTAATTGTATCTATTTTATTAATAATGGGGGTTGTGTCGATTTTGATGTAATATTAGGGGGCTTTTACAAGGGATGCTTGCTGTACTAAATTCTGATATTGTATATCATTTGATACTGTATATATATGCAATTGATGAAGTCTGATCTGTTTCTTTAGACTTTTCTAGTGATTAATTTTCAGTTACACCTCTTTTGAAATTAAAAAATAAATTTTTTTTAAATCTCACAATATATGCATTTACATTAACTAACTAGTTTGTACATTGACAATAGGTTATGCTACCATTCTGAACAAAGCTATTTTTACAGATCCATATATAAAAATTTATGTCAGCAATCTGACCCAACAGGTCTGTTTAAATCTGAAAAAACAAACATTAGCAAATTCATTAAAGCAATTGAAAGAATATTTCACATTCTATATTAGTTATATTCGAAAAAATACCAATCAGAATAAAAGTATCTTCAGTTGAATATTTTGTTCATAAATAGGTTAATGTGTAAAAGTTTTTATGAACAGGCAGGTAGCCATTTACATACTATTGAAACAGTAAGAAAAATCTAAATATATCCTCCTGCCGAGAAAATAACAGGGTTTACTAGTCCCAATATGCTCTAAAACCATATTATAGAATTGTTCCATAGTAAGTTAAAAAATTTGAAGTCCCATCAGGCCCGAAAGAGTTATCAGAAATTTTTTATCCAAAAAGGAAATCTTTCGGGTTATAAATGGTTTAAATTACAGAATGGTATTCAATTAACTGATTTAATTTTTCATAAAATTCCATCAGTTTTAATTTTGATAAATAGAATAATCTTGTATAATGTTACAAAAAAATTTAAAGTAGTTTTACAGACTATATATTATGTAATAATTGAAATACTGTAGACAGGTGTCTATATATGTATGAAAATTATTTATAAGCATCTTAAATAAGCAACATGTAAAACTATTCCAAACAATAATTTCATTCTAACTGCATTCAGGAAAAATTAAATTATCCTAAAATAGGCTGACCATAACATTTACAATCCAACCAGAGAGACATTTCAGAATCAGTGGAAATAGGGTGTATTGTAATTTAATAAACAATTTCAAAAAATGAGAGAGAAATAATGATCAACCTCAAAAAACCACACACGAACACATTACATATATGAATAGTAGCATGTGAAAACTGAAAACGTATAGAAACAAAATATATTCTAAATCAGGGGTCGGCAACCTACGGCACTCCGATCAAATAGAAATTAGTAAAAATTAAATTTTAATCATTAGTTTTCGAAGTCCATTATAACCAATTTTGATATATGTAAGAAAATTGGTAGAATCACGTCGGCACCCGGAATAACACCGTAACTTAGGTTCGGCACAACGTCGTTCATTCCAAACGAATTTTGCACTCGTATTAACAAGTAGATATTAATAATTGAAACGAATATAAAATTTTTAATTCGAGTTTATTTTTGAAAATCTTTTATCTATTTTTTGATCTACATTGGAATATTGCACAACTTGTACGACATTAAAATTAAATTAATCTGGATGGATACAAGTTAAATGGAATCCATAGAGCTATTTCACAGCGAAAACTGCACACAATGTCTGCAGGATTTAATAAATAAGCAATTTGTCACTTTGCATATTCATTTTTTTTTTTATAAATAACAAATGTTTTGTAGATTAAAAAAAAAGAAATACAGAAATAATAATCTGATATAAACGATATGGCAAATATCAATAACTGAAGACAAAAAATGAATTACTCGGTTGTACGTTTATTGTGTAACAAATTAAAAATCGTCGTGGGCAGAGTCAAACTGGTGAACAATTCCTCTTTCTTTGAATGCCCTGGCTTTTAGTTTTTCTTTTTCCTGCTTGGCTTCTTGTTCAATCCTTTGAGCCTCTAATATCTCGTGCACAGTTACTTGTTCTAGATTGGTGGATCGTTCCTTATCTAAATCAATCTCTCCTAAAAGAACCACATTTTCTCCTCGAATAACAAACACGCCTCTGGGAATATCTCCAAATTGGTTTCCCACGTGGATCCTCTCGATTGTCTGATGTAGAACCAAATTAGCAAATTGATCGATACTCCTCAAGTAACCGATTAAAGTTCGACCATCTCGGAGCAAAACCATTAACTTTTTGTCTAATTCTTCTAATAAACTAGCGGTCCCGGGTAAGTAGTTGTTCATTTTCGAAAAATGTCAGTTCCGACGAAACCAAAAACATAACGCCTCCGCTACGAAAACGCCATCTTGACTTCTATGCCCTCTACCGGTCGATGATGAAAAACGTCATTTTAATAATAACGAAATTTTTTTTAATGACATTTTCTTTTTAAAATCTCTTCGAAACTGATTTTAAATTGAATAAATTTAAGAAATAATATATTTTTTCGATATTTCTGATTGTTTTAAATTAATTTATACTTTAGACTTATTACTACCAATATTTTATTTATAAGAATTCGTGCAGTTTCTCGAACGTAATGAGAATCTGCGAGATCATTATAACTATTTTTTGACCATAATAAAAATGGCTGTTATTTAAAAAAATAATAATAAATAAGCCTGATGCTATCAGAATGGCATTTTCTATTTTTCAAAATTAGTCTATTCACGAAAATCGCTTTTCTGATTGATTAAACAAGTATTACTCAATTCTTTTAATAGAAATAACTATATATAATGTTTTTTAATAAAGATAAAATTTCTCCGATAAATATAAGCTAGCGATATAAGCCGGAATATAAAAAAGAGGAAACATATTTATGAGCTTTGCTTTAAATGTCTTCCATCCGACAAATTGTCAATGTACTTGCAGCTCGTATCAACAAATAGGAAGATTTAAAATTGAATAAGCGTATTTAAATTTTGACTTGTTCGCAATATTTTACTATCGATAACTATTTTTGTGTGTACTTATCATGCAGCGTATACATTTACTTATAAATTATACCACTTGAAATATTAGTAAATAAATATAATCAATATAAATCACAAATGATAAAAATTGGCAAAAATTTTCTTTCTTTTTTGCGTAATAAATACCATTCTACGAGGAAATTTCACTTTTGAAACAAACTGAAGCTAACAAAACTAGAAAAATTTCCTTACGACGTATGTTTAATTGGAATTCAAACAAGTTCTGCGAGATCTAGCTCCTAAAATATTCATATCTATGGATAAAATTATAAATTTTGCGTCATGTAATGTTTTTATCAAATGACTAAAGCTTTTGCAATTTTATTTTTTAAACATTTATACCGATTAGCCATAATCTTATCATATAAATGTATGTATAAAAACCGTTTATTAAAATCACAAATACTAAATTTAGACACGATCCGTACATATTCCATGAAGCATTTTACTTTTATTAAGCTTATTTTTCTATTATGATCCATTAAAGTATAAAATTTTTGTTAATTGCATTAACTCGTGCAGCAATATATTCCCTCCCTCTAAACTTGGATCTCGCTTTAAATAATTTAAAAAGAAATTAAATTAAAAAGCATACTGTCAAATACAATATTACAATGCTTTTAAATATAATTAAATATAGATAGATTGAAAGATCTATATTGTACTATCGACTAAATTAGAAATTCAGATGTATTGCGACATAAATGAATGACTCAATTGAAAATATAAGGCTATATAAACGTATAAATAAATTACGGTGATAAATTAAAATTTCGATAGTTCAAATTTCCGTGTAGATAAAATTTTTGTAGTTTAGTAGTTAGTAATATGCATATTATTTAAAAATTTTTTAAGTGTCGTGTCAGTCCTAAAACTTCATAGTGTTTCTTGGAAAGGTAATACGTAAGTTAATTGTTTATGAACTCTGCTGTTCGGATCAACTACTTTTAACAAATGCGACTTTTAAGTATTTATTCAGTTTATAACCCGTAATTATCATTTATAATTTTCGACATATAAGTCAGCTTTCCTTTTACTCTATTTTTCAGTGTTTTAAAATATATTATGTAACTTATAAACATCGAAATAAAAGATTTTTGTAATACAAAATATTAAAATAATGAAGTAATAAGCTTCATTCAGTAGTAAAGAGCACTTTATTACTGAATTAAACTATTCATTTAACTAAATATTTTGTATATTTTTATTACTTCGAGAAAGTTTTTGATGCTAATTTTATAGCCTATTAATTTACGTTTTTTTTTTAAATTCATAAATGTTAAGAAAAAATGTAATTTTATAATATTTATATGTTTTTAAAATTTTAACTCTCTCCGCTCTGCACTAACAAATAAGAGAACAATACAATTATTAAATAATTCACTCATTCAAATAAATAAAATTTGCTGAATTAATAATATTAATCACTTCAATTGAAACATATTACTTCTTAAATATTTGATTTATGACTGCGGAAATGATGGGACGTAACAAGGAGAAAAAAAATGTACTTTCAGAAATTTTATATTATAATAAATAAAATCTAATTTCATTACAGAAATAAAATAAAGAGATTTAAATAAAACTCTGTTCTGATCGTATTATTATTATTATTTAACGTTAATTAATGCCGATTTGGAATTTAATTAAAAATGTGTCTGGCATCAGGAAGAAGGAATGAAATTTTGAAGAGTTTCTGTTACAGAGTTATCTTTTTTGGAATTCTTGGACTTCATTTTGTGAACGTTTGCCAGATCATAACATAATATATATTAAAACACGAACTAGTTTTCTAGGCACGGATGGGAACGTTTCCATATCCGGCTAGACACAGTCGAAATGACTCACCACTTCTAAGTACAACTTTTCGAAAAGATCAAATATCAGTTCGTTGTAGCTATTAAACTCTTACGTTCCGTACAAAACAAACAATAAACAAAGCAGAAAATCTCATAAAATTCCCTTGTTTTACGAGTTATTAGCTAAACAATCGCGAGATGCTTTAGTTTCGATTAAAGCTAAGAGGGAAAGAGCAAAATGGAGGCAAGCGGTTCAAACCTACGAAGTATGGATCTTATCTATATTATAATTATTATATCGAAGTAATTGGGAAGATATTCTAGTTACGTAACGTATGTAATGTTATCTCGTTTTTAAACTCCGAAATAAACATATCCGAGTAGACGCAACAAAATAGTTTGTCTATTTTCATAGTTTAACTAAAAATAACTTCCTGTAGCTAATATCACCCACTCGCTTTCTATGGAGGCCTTGACAAGAAACAGACTGACACATCTCGGTAGCTTCCCGAAAGATTAAAAAAAACAAAGTAATTTATAGATGAGAAGTCAGAATGCGCGAATAGAGTAATTTAAAAAAGGTTATCCAATACGATAAAGAGATTGTAAGTGAAAAATTGAACTAATTTCTTCTTAGTTGTGTCAAACACTGAAACCTAAATCCGTGTAAGATAAATTATTATTTAATTTAAAAATATTTCCTAATTTTTAAGTAAAGTTAGCAAATAATTTAACCTAAAAATTAAAAAAATATAATTTTGTCTTTTAATTTTCGATATCGATGTTTTTTTTTATTAAATATTACTGTTATAATTTTGAAACCGGGCTTTCTGATTGGTCGAAATTAATATATATGGTATTATAATATAATAAATGAATTTTATTAATCAAAAAGTATATAGCAATTCATTTTTGACTTGTTTATAGTAAGAGATGCTTGTCTTGCCGCGCGTTCCAAACAAGGTCAATAGACGCGCAACCATCTTGGCGTCAATGACGTCACTAGTCATCGAACAAAACTTTCATTGAGAACAGGCGAACAGTTAGCCTTTCTCCCACCACGAAAAAAAAAACTTGTAATTAATGAACGTGTTTAATTATATAATAAATTAAACGAAAAAGGGATTTCGTTTGCTGAAATCGGAATTTTATCTTACTCTGTTTTAGCATAGCGCAATACGGGAAGCGTTAACTCCATTAATAAAAATTGAAACCCTTGTAATTATTTCAGTATAAAAAATCTTTCTAATTCTGGTTTGTTAATTAAAAAAAGGAAAAAAAACCCCATCTTTTTGGAACTTACAAACCAGTAACTGAATCATAGGTAATGAATTTTGCAAATATTTGGCAGGCATTTGGACCTAGGGTGACTAATCTTCAGGTAGAATTTTCTTATATAAGTTTCCAAGATTGATCGCTTCTTATGTAAATATAACGTTTTCTGTTATGTTTGGAACAGAATTAAGACGATTAAATATTTTAAAAAATATATTAAAAAATATGCTAAAACTTTAACTTAAAAATTAGAGTAAAGTCTCAGTCAGAACTTAAATTACTTAAATTATTTATAGCTATAAAATGTATAAATATATTAAAATTTTATTTAGTGTTTCAGAAAGATGTAACCTTATTCAACATAATTATAAATTATTAAAGATTGTGGGTGGCAAACGTGGAAACGTGTCACGCTTCCATTAGGAGGGCCTAAATTCGAATCTTACTCGGGATGGACTCACCCTTCTATTCGTGGATGGCCCTGTTAGAGGCGGAAACCGATAATAAAAAAAGCCATTAAATATAAAATAAAACTTAGGCTTTTAACATAAATTTATATTTAAATATTTATTTTTCATCTGTCAATTAAAATTTGAATGAGATTTAGATAACGTATGAATCATCCGAATTCCAACTAATAGTCGTAAAAATATTCCAAAGGTTAATCACCTATTATCAGTCTACGGTATAGATTTTTCGTAACTCGTCAGTTAAAACTTATTCGAATTTATCACTGATAAATACAAAATAAATATTGAGATTATTCGAATTATATTTAATTTTAATTTTCTTAGAGTTTTGCGGCAGAAAAGCGAAGAATTCGGGGTATGACCTTATAAGATTTTACGGTAATAATAGCGTGTATCTGCGAAAATTAAAAGGTTTTAATATCGTGGAGGCATTTGAGAAGAAAAAGTGTGTATATTTGTTATTCGAATATAAATAAATAAAATTTATTATGTAAATATATATAGGTATAAATTTCTGTCACTCAAATCTAGCAAAGTTGTTTCGTCTTTGGAAACAAGACGTAACAAACTTGCCACCTATATATCGAATATTGATTTATATTTACTTTTAAAGTAATTTATGTGTGAATGTTTTCTTCGTTTTATATTAATTAGTCTTACTGAATATTTTACTACCTCTCGACAATCATTTCTAATAAATTTCCGGATTTGACAATAGTATCTTGAGCTTCCTTGTGTTTCATAGTCTCCGTACTACGTCCCATAATTTTCAAAATCGCATCTCCCGTTTGCAATCCTGCTCTCTCAGCGATGCTATCGGGATTCACCTATTCAGCAAAAGTGGAGGTGGAGGATGTGGGAGAGAAGAGAAAGTGATGTTAAAAATAACTACACTTTAGTTCAAGGCTATGCGAGAAACACTGCTGTAACTAAATATTGACGGCTAAGTGCTCTAGCCAAATATGGTTAGCTTCCATCAAAGTTATATTACATGGTATTTATTGACGAACTGATTTCAGGACACTGAACTTTTGTCTTTCAATTTGTCTCAACATCCGACTTAACGAATTTAAATTAAATAACATCTGATTGGCGTGAACTTGGCCGATGAGGTTACAGCTGCGTTTCTCCAAATATTATAGAACAAAAATATTGTACTGTAATCGATACACAAAACAGGTGTTAGGTAAAAATGTTTAATCATCAAAACTTAAAATATTTTACTTAGCCTTAACAAATATATATATATATATAATTTCATAAAATATTTTTCTATTATTGTTAGAATCAAATTAAATTTATATCCATATTCTACATAACATGTTTATTTCATTTATAGTTGGAAATGTGCTATATCTCATATAAACAGCAAAGAGGCGCTGTCAGGAAATACTGCGGCATTTCCGCTTGTGTATTTAAAATATTTTAAATACTAAACAGTTTTATACTTATTTTCCTAAGAAAATATAAATTTAGATATTTGTAATCGGCTAAGAAATTCTTAAAATTAGCTAAAACGCTCGTAAAATTCTAAGCATTATTCATCATTCCTCCTAAGGGCATGGTGTGTTTTAAAAGTTAAAATCGACTGTCGGGTAAAGCGTGTCAGAATTTACTAAGAGAAAAACTTCTCAACCAGATGTGCAATATCTAAATCTGAAGCATTTCGTAAACAAAATTAGCTCGAAGCATTTTCTTTTTACCTTGTCTAACGTAAGCTAGCTGATAAGATACGTCACGCTTTCTATACTGTAAAAGATTTACTAATATCGCTCCCTACGACATAAATGTGTTTATTAAACGCGCAAACTTTAATTTAAATAGTTTATTATTATTTTTTTATTTTAACTTTTCTTTACTTCTTAATACGTGCAACGAGCAAAAACAAATTTCGACACATTAGTAGTGTCTTATATTTCATATTGATCCATTCGAGTGGCTCTGAGATAAAGTGGTTTACGAAAAAGATTTTATCGGGCAAAAAATATATATATTTAGAGAATATTCTGTTACATTATAGGATTTCCTTTCTTGAATATTACTTAGAAAACTTAAAATACTTACCGTACTTCATTTAACGCCACGATGAGAATGTTAGATAATAAATATCTTATAAAATATAAAATAAATAAATATTTTTTATTTATTTATAGGTTTAAATATATAAATAAAAATATACTTTTTACACAGGAATCGGTTGATATAATTTTTAATTATTGTGTTTGAATTTCTTTTTTAATATTTCGTGGAAGAAAATTTAATATTTAATAAATAATGGGAGCGATTTAAACGAAATGAATTCGTTTGGATTTGCTTTAAAATTTTATTTGTTGACTAATTCAATTGAATCAGGTCCGTTTCTTGGGTCTTTTTCGATATAAATTTAGAAAGTTGTTTAATGCCAGAAGTCGCATAACACAACTAAAAATGGTTGAGTCTGTCCATCGTTTTCAGTTATTATCACAAGCCAAAAATGTTTGGCTCCAGTTTGCATTTTTCTAAAATATTAGGGAAATAAGCAAAACATCACAAGCCAAATGATATATATTTTAAGGTTTATTTCTCAAGATTATTTGGTTATATAAAGTAATATATATATATATATATATATATATATAAACATATTTTAAATTTTAAGAGAAAATCGTATTAATTTAATTCTTCGTACACACGCATATTATACACGAATATACACATTTTTTCGATTATGGGGCACAAAATATAAATCTTCATCAGTGCCATCTGTTGATCGTTAAAGATGACACCAGAAAAAATTTAATAAAGACATAAAAATTAAATAATAATAATTTAAAGGAAAAAAAAAATCTAAATTTAAATGTTGAATCATTTACAAATTAAGTTAAAAATATTTTTAGAGGAAAAGAATGAATGATTGAAAAGTTATAATTATTTATACAGACCCTTCCGATAGATAATGGGGCACTGAAATCCTTTCCACCTTGTAAGCGGAAACCCCATGGGGTATTTTCACCACGACTTAGTTTCACGGTGATCGTAGACATTTCGGTTGTTTTTTTTTGTAATCCTTCGAGCGAATTCAGTCTCTACAGCGATACATTCGAGCGGGTCTAGTCCGCCGAACTGATTCTTCGTCCACTCCTTTTTCCTTCGCCTAATCTTGGTGTTTTACAAACTGTGACGTCACGGAGCCAACATCGTGGGCGGAGCTAGTGTTGAACTGTGACGTCACGATATCAGAAGTTTGTAAAAATTTCAAATGTTGTTTCCATCACCATTTCTGCCATCTAGTGGTAATTATTATAAAAATGTTTAGAGATTCTACACGTTGATAACACGATACCCGCGGTATCGCATTTACCATCGCCACACAAAGCATTTAATTCTCAAATTATTACATTTTTATAAACTACAAACGATCGTTTATTTAGTGAAATTAATATTTAATCTTTGGTATTTGTTATTGTTCTAACCGAAAATCTAGATAAACTATTAAAGTTTATATGATAAACACTGGATATAAACTTTATAATACTCACGTTAATTAAAATACGAAACGAAACGTATCATTTCTTCATCGGTTAAATAAAATATTACGAGATAACAAGCCTATTTTGTCTATATTTAAATGTAGAACGGAAACGAAGAGTCGTAAAATATAAATGATACAGAAAAAACTGTAACAGATATGCCACAAATCTGTGTGTATTTTTGTAATAATTGTATAAAATGTAAATGATATTGCGCTTATTATATGAAAGTTAATAATAACACACATAAACACCGAACACATACACACACATACAAATATATACATATATATATATATAGGCTAAGTAGTGTATATATAAATATGTATTTAATATACGCATATACTGTACCTTGTAATCGGAAAAGGCTATTTTAATTACTGATGTCGGAGCAATTTATTGTTGTTTTCATAATTATATTGCACTCTCATCAATATTTTGTCGTATCACCAATTAATTAAAGAGTACTGTACACGTCGTTATTAATAAAAATAGCTTTTTAAGCAGAAAAAATTCAACACAATACGAATATTTTCCAGTTAAACCGGGCAATTACTTATAAATTTTTTTCTTGATTTTAATACCTTCTAAGTGTTTAGAAATGCATTTTTGCTATCGAAATTTATATATTACTCCTTTTTAAAATGAATTTTTAGTATATTAATATTCAAAAGTTGTATCATTAGACGTGAAATATTACTATTTTTAATCAGATTTTCAGGACGGAACTTTGAGAAATCAATTTTCGTCTTCTTCGTTTATTAACGTAATTAACGAAGAGCGAATAAAATGCAAACGAGTAAACAATTTCTATAGAAAGAAATGATTAAACTTTCGACTGGAATGTCAATTCATCAGAAAATGTCTATGACTAATTGACATTCTTGTCGAAAGTTTATGTCTGTCACGTATGAACGAACTGTTTATTGTAAGAATTCGAAGATCCTTTTGTGGCTATTCACCACGATAAAAAGTGAAAGTTACTTTTTGTACTTTACATTCGAAATTTTAGAAAGTTTTAAAACTCTTCTGCTTAGAATAAATCGGCTGATCTGATCGGATTAACTTATCTTTTATTCATAAGTGAATCGGCACGTTTAGTTTGGATTCTCCGAATTAATCTTATTCGGATTTCAATTTGTTGCATTTGAAATTTCTTTGTTTTAAACAGGTTATTTGCCTCATCTTTTTTCGAAGAAAATAATTATAATAAATTATTGAATTCGTTGCTAATAGGTAGATAGAATTTGAATACATTGTTAACGAAGGCGCAATCCTCTTCGTTGTACTTAATATATTGAGGAAGATTTGTCGCAAAAGCTGGAGGAATTTTAATAAGAAATCGTAAAGTTACGTATATAAGGCTATAATTAATATTATATACATATAATGTAGGCTATATAAATGTGTTTCTATGAATCATATTTAATAAATTTTAAAAACACCGTGTGATAAAATACACAACTTTATTAATGTAATAAATTTCATTCATAAAGAATAATATAGCTTATATCTGAAATCGAATATGCGCCATATTTAATATATAAAAAATAAAACTCCGCAGTTTCACAACAGTTGTACTATCACAAGAATAAAAAATCCATTAAATAATAATCTTATACCTTATTAATTAGGACTTATATTCTATCATTCTTCATTTTAGAATTTTAAATTTTTTTTTTTTTTTTTTTTTTTTTTTTTGTGGGGGTGCTTGTGTGTAAACAGACCATAGTACTTTAAGTCAACTGCGGAATGCACCGTAATGAAATTTTAGAATAGAATATTTGTCCTTTAATGAGTGTAGTCTAAGAATTGAGGAAATTTGATCATCTGCTAATACTGATTTCCTGGTATCTTAAGTGGGGTATAAGTTAAAGAATGCAACTAGGTGATTCGTGTTATAAAACTTAAATCTGATATGTTTCCTGTCAAATCCGAAGACAGTTTCTATACCAAACGGTTTAAAGGCCTGTTTGGGATGCAATTTGAAAAAATTGTAGACCTATAAATTCCCACTGTCGTCCGTCTGTCCGTCTGTCTTTCTTTAATCTCGAGAACGGAGTGAGATAGTTGAAATCCGAGATAGATATGGAAATGTTAGGGGCAGGAGGCTCCGATTTCCATATAAGAACTACCGATACAAACAGGAAGTCACGTTATTTCAATTGAAAATTTTTCTCACGAAAGGTGTTAGATACATGACCCGCACGACTCTATTTGTAAAGGAAAAGTATGATGTACAGGGGCAAGCCACTACTAATTTGAGGTGGAGAAGATATATTTTATAATAAATACATTAAAAATTGTAGCTCGGCACTGTGAATTTTTCCGTTTAGGTAGGTTTCTGTTTTATTACGGTTCCGTTTTGGACAGGTTTTACTGTATTTCTTTCGAACCTGTCTTAATCATCAGTTACCGTTCAGTATATTCGGATATTGGAGTATCTGCAGCAGTACTCTATTATCGATTTACCTTTTTTTTTATTACATGTATTTCTGTCTTTAACAGATAATAAATACACCAACAGCCTATTTATTATAACTAATATGTCATAGATATTTGACCTATGTTATAGGTTATGGCAAAATATTTGAACCAAATTTCACATATACTTAAAATTTTACTTGTTAATGAATAAGGAAATATGTATTTAATAAAGGTTTTTGTAATAAAAGATGCATAATAGATGGTAATAAATGTTAGGTAACGAGTATGTATAAATGTCGTTAGAGTTAAGGAATAAATTTGTCATTGTAAAGTTTCCGAACGTATTTATTTTAATTTAGCAGTTTAGCCTTATTTTAGCCAGGATAAATGTTTTGTAATATACACTAAACCTGTATAAACCGGAATCGCAGGGAATGAAATACTTTTCCGTTTAGGCTGGTTCCTTTTTTTATTCAGGTTCCGTTTTGGGCAGGTTTTACTGTATTTACATAATCGTAAAAATCTAATATGACTTAATTATTTTATCTTATTACTCATTAATTTTTTCCTATTTTATAGGGCTATAAAAAAACAAATCCTGATCACAGGAAAATAGAACGGATTTCCGTCTTTTTAAAATAATTATTGAACTAACTAAAGCACCCCCGTCAATTTCTTCGTCATTCCCGAAGGGAAATGCCTCCCTGGAGATCTTTTATGGAAATTGGCCCCTATTTAGGAATTACTAACGAGAAGAAAACTGGGGAAACTCCACGCGAACCCACGACCGACTACAGTTGTTTAATTGTTTTACTATTCGGCCACTGGTGGGCGATAATAATATTTAAATATATAAAATCAATACATTGTAAACGATGATGACAAAGATTCTTTGAAATGCTTGGGGATTGTTGAAACTTGATACACATACATCAAGTATAAAGCTATTTAAAATTATATTATCTGCTAATTTAAATAAATAAACTGTCGATTTTCTTATGAATATTTTTACTAAATGCTTTTCCCCTCTAAATGTTTATTATTTACAATTTATGCATATTTACTAATAATTACACACGCTTAAGAAACACATAGTCATGACTTCAACGAATGAATTTTGACCTATAAATAAACATGATCTTACTCCATTTATAGGTAAATCCGCTTCTGACTCGCGAGATTTATAAATACCGGAAGGTCAATGATTTTATTTCTATTCGGATAATGAACTTTTGAATGGAGATACGCTGTTTGATTGGTCTATCAATTAATTTTAAAAGTTAAACACGAGTAAACCACTGAACACCGGTAATTGGTCGTGGGTTCCTGTCGTGAGTTATAGGGAAAAGAAGTTGCGACGAGTTTTAGGATTGGAGTCCGCGAATTGAAATTTGGACCCACTTTTCACTTAACTCTTCAATTGATCGTGCTGCATATAGAAAACAATAAAACAATACGGCGTAGGGATTTGATTCTCTGTTATGAAACGTAATTCATACTGCACTATAATATATGATCCGATAGCGATGCAACGTAATTGCGACTTGCGTTATGATGTCCAGCTTCTACCCTAACCTAGCCTAAGCTTATACATATATATATGTAAGATTATGTAGGCGATATTCTTTGTTTCACTTATACAACATTTAAAACAAATTCATCACATGCAGAGACTCGATCGTTCTCTCACGAAAAATCTCCCACTCTGTCACGTACGTGGAAGCACCTACCAAACGATTTTAGGTGTCATCCATATGTGTAGTTAAATTACATAACACATGATCTACACTTAGGTTAGATCATAGCCAGGCATCATCTCGCGAGTGGCTGTCTTATCAAATTGCAGTATGAATACCTGCTGCAATTTGGCACAATTTATTATGTTGCAAATATTTATCTCCGAAACACGAGAACAAGGGTTCAGCCCTTTTGGAACATTGTTTTCTGTGTGTAGCACGATCAATTTATGGGATGAGTAAAGAGGAGGTCAAAATTTCAATTTACAGAATTCTCCATTCGTACCGAGTTGCCTTTACGAAAGAATTCAAAATTAGTGTGTTTGTCATTTCTTTCACGCATTGGCTCGCTCTTGTTAAATGTAGGCGCAGACATCTTGCTACGTACAGTACAGTGGAATTTACCGATTGTAATTGGTCAATTTTGAAACGGTTCCGGTGCTCGTTTGTCTCAATGGAAGAGTATAATTTTTATCGGGCCGATTTAGTCGGATCGTTGCAATTTTTATCGTTAGATGCGACGTAAATCGACACGATTTCCGAGGAAAGTGTTAAAACCAGGGCTGTGGAGTCGGAGTCGGAGACGTCAAAAATCCTCCCCCCGCTCCGACTCCTTTTTATAAAGGTCGACAGGGTAGAGACATAGAAAGGGTCGCGTGTCATCTCTCCAGCGTGGTCAGACTTAATGAATATTTTACTCGTTAATGATAATAATAATCGAGATGGGTATTAATGATAATAATAATAATAATGATGAGCTCAGAGTTCAAACGGTTAAGAGTCGAAATTTGGTACACAATTAGGATACATCGTAAGAATGTACACTAAGAAGGGATTTTTCGAAATTCCTCTCGCGGGTGGAAGAGGAAGAGGGTTAAGGATTACCCCGAAAAACTCCGTTTCTGCCGTACTATTTTAGATGCGATATTTTGCGTTTTTGTGAAAAATCGAACATACTTTTAGACCCATCTAAAAATTCTCTAATTAGTCTCGGAAGAGAGAGGACCTAATTCTTGCACCCGGTGAAAACGGGTAAAATCGGCTATAATATAAATATCTTAATCTTCGTTATCGTTACTTTTTGCGCGAGAACATCTGGCTCATCTGCTAGTTTTTTTTTTTTTTTATAAAACTCGTCTCTACCCTCAAAATTAAGCTCGAGTTCTAATACGAGTACAGACAGAAAAGGAAATCTTACAAAATTTGAAGACGATATTTACTATTCACTGGAAATAATAATTCGCATTGACCGTTCTTCGAGTTTGGATGTTAAAACGGCAATACTACACTATCCAGACATTATCCAAAATAAAACATTGATTGTCACGGCATTGTCCCCAACCGAATTTCGGTAGAACGTTTATTTTCCGCTCTTAAAATGATTAAATATGATTTAAGAGCTTCGGTGAATGCTGACTTAATAGAAGCAATTTTTTTGTAAGGAGTAATTCGATTTATAACAGAGACGAAAAATAATCAATTAATCAACGTGGCAAAATAAGCAACCTCTTTTTTACCAGTCTAAATGTTATATTTCTCATTCTTGACTTAGTTTAATGTATTTGTATACTTATATATTACCCAATATACTCGTATATTACGTACTGTACATTTTTATTAAGCCAATTTGTTTGTATAAGAATGTATTTACTATTTGTATTTATACACACTTACCAAATACCAATGCCATCGTCAAAAAAGTCAATAAATGCGAACTTATATATTCGGTAGACGTGTCAAATTTTAATGTTTAATTATATTTTTAAAATCGTTTTATTTTGTATTTTTTAAAAATAATCAGAATCGTCGTCGTTATTACTTTCTCGGCTGTTATACGGTATAGGCCTATAACAAAGGAAAAGAATGACGATCGGTCAAAAAATGACTTTCTCGGATTTTTACTGTTTTGGACTGGGGAAGCCTCGAAACGTAGAGAAGCGCAAACGGATGTTAGAATGTCTACCAACCGATTTAGTTCAACCATTTCGAGCTTAACTCCTGTGTTAAACCATCCGACTCCCATTCAAAATCGTGCCTCCCATACAGTCTAACATTCGTACATACAGAAAAAAAAAACCCGAATCTTTTGCGTATCTCGACATTTCGAGGTGCCCCGAGTTCAAAAATGCAAAAATTTGGGGTGGGACCATTTTTTGAACGATCGCTACACTTTTCCTCTGTTACATATAACAACCAGAAAAGTAAAAATTATCCTATTGACTCATTACTTAGAGGAATATTTTAGCTTTGGAATAAAAAAGTTTCTACGTTCCATCTTTATTAGAACTGTATTTATTGATGCTAATATTCTGGGGTCGAGTGATAATGTCGGAATTTCCGGGCCTACTTTGTTAACAAGTCCGTCCCTGGTCGGAGGCGGAGTCGTGTAAAAATCTACCGACTCCACAGCCCTGGTTAAAACATAAAAAGCTAACCAATTTACTAATTACTTGACCCACCCACCCAATAAGCGCTCATAAAATGTTTATTGTGGTGTTTTAAACTCTGTCCGCCCTGTGGGCAGTAAGAGGACCATTTTTTAGCAAGTCCAATATGGGTTCGGCAACGCCCACAAGCCCAAAAATATATGGGATATTTCTAACCCGTTCGGATTTAATCCCAGCTCAATATATTGCCACTTTAATTGCTTCTGCCATGTTTGTATCCGGGTCGTTTTTCGTAGGCGAGTGGAGAGGCAGTCAAGTGTCCTGATGAGAAAAACATCTTATATTTCCTTGTCTGTTTATAACTATAATAATATTGCATTGAACTGAGCTGTTTCTGCTTTCAAATCGATTTATGGAGATGTTGGAATCGTAAACAGAAATAAATAATGATGTGAAATATGTACAGATATTAGTTGAAAATATTTTCCCATTTTGGTCCACCAGTGTCCGAGTGGATAAACCACTGAACACTGTCGCATATGAGCTGTCCGCGTAGAATTTTCCGGGTTTTGTTTACGTGCCTAACACCTAAATAGGGTCACACAGAAAATCTTCTGCGAATCATTCCATTGGATCAAAGCAATCCTTTGGAGGATTTGGATGACGTGCAATTCCATAAACATTGTCGGCTTCAAAAGCATGTACAGATATGCTTATTACATTCATATTGAAGCAATAATTAGTGTAGTAACGGGCGAGTCGGAGTCCATTTCGCGAGCGCATATCCGAGCGCACAAAATTTCTGGATCCAGACGCCACTTGCCTCCAGCAATTGGACTCGCCACTTTGTATGACGTCACAATAATGTTGCCGATAGAAATAAATTCTAAATTCGCTAATTTTCTGTACAGCAATCTCTACAATCAGAAACCTATAGTAATAATTTCTAGTCAAAATCTATTATTTTTATTATATCAGTTTATAATTATGTAATATTTGAAGCAGCAATTAATTAAATTAATTCGTCGTTTTTTATACATTAATCTATCAATACAGTAGAGAACCGAAAATCGGAATCAATTAGGGACTGGGGTTGTTCAGATTAGTGATTTGTTCCGAGTACCGATTATGTACGAATAAATATATTAACCTGTCCGATGTTCAAATTTTTCTCCGTTGCGTGTCGCTTCGTGTTGAATTTTCGTCGATTTTAAGCCTAACGAAAATTTTTATAATAATAATCGAGGCTATCGTATCGTTAAAAATTATTTCTGCATTTTGTACAAACAAAATAAATATATTGAATATAAAAACATGAAAATTATACTTTAGAAGTAAATTTAGTATCAAAAACGTTCGATTCAGCACGACACAGTCCGACTGAAAATCGTTCCGATTACCGGCGATTCCGATTACCGGGGTTCCGATTAACGAGTCTCTACTGTATTTCAATTCAGTTAAACTAAAAATGCTAGACTTCAAGGAAGCCATAAGATGGGCCGTCGGTTTCGTCAAAGATGGTAATACAATTGATGAAATCGTAAAGCCCTACACGACACGCTTTTCCGAGGGTTTTGCGACAACTACTGTCTATGATTGGTCGAGAGAGTATCACGTGATAATAGGCCGCCATTTTCTGGTCGAACAATAGATAGAGATCATTGTTGATTGTAACGTTATTTCTTGCTTTCCTGTTTTTTCTTTCGTTTATGAAATATATATATATATATATATATATATATATATATATATATATAGTTGAAAATTCGAAATATTAATATATAATTTACGATTTTTCCACTTAAAGTTATCTTTTAATTGCAAATTTTCCATATTTTTCTTTAGTTATTTTCATTTATTTATATTTTTATTAAGGAAATCATCATTATTATTATTATCAACATATACGCATTTTTCTACTCAGAATTTACAATTATCCATAATATTCTTTGTTACAACTCGACTGAAGATTCTTCTTACGCTAGACCATTCTTTTACAATCATTCATCTATTCTCTTCTTCGTCTTTGTTTTCATGGAGGAGATTAAAGAGAGATTGACTGATTGATATATGAAGAATAGAACTAAGAGAGAGGAAAGACTTTTCTTTTAGATCTATTCTTCTCAGTGTAACAAGCCTGACTCTTGAGTTTTTATAACGAGTCTAACTAGCTGATTGCTAAATAGTGTGCTAAAACAAATATCTTCTTCATCATTTTTCAATTACAGTAGTCTATAATTATTTTCTCTCAATTCTTTCCGTGTTTTCAATTGCTAAACTTCTCTGGACATTATTTTTAGCATTCTTGCACAACACGCATCAAATGCCTTGATTCTTTTAATGCTCTATTGTCATTGTTCTAATCTGGCATCAATAAGAGAACACTGACCTGTGTAAAATTATATTAAAAAAATCAACCTATAAAACATCCGTCGCTTCTCTTCTTTTTCTTACAGAATAATGCCTAAATCATTCCTATTATTAACTTTATCTCACCTTTCTTTTTTAAATCTATTCTACTAATGTTATTTAGGGAGTGCCAAGATATCCAAATTAGCTTAATTCGTCTAACAAATACATTATGTATTAAGTAAATTGTTTTTATTTCACACATATATATATATATGGTATGCAATATATATACATAACTTATAAAAATTTTCTATTCTTTAATCTTAATTCCATATTCTGAGTTTGTGTATGAAATGGAAGTGGAAGCCAAAGTGTTTGGATCAAGTGAAAGAATTTCTGGCAGAAAAGAAAAGCTGCCAATACTTCTGGAGAAAACATGACGTTATCTGTCTAAAAATATTAAGTTTTCTCAGTGTTACTTGCTCCATCTTTGTATTCTTTGGCTAATTCTTTGTTTTGATTTTCTATATATAGTTAGCCAATACTTAATAAAGGTTTTTACAGTAGACATTTTGGTTCCAGTTTTACATAATTGTACAATAAGAACACTTGATGAAATAATTTGTTTTGTGAAAACAGTTTTAACGTAATACTGATAATTATCGTTTTAATATTTTGAAATCTAAATAATTAATAGATATTTGAATAATAATAATTTTAATTAAGACCGAAGATGGTTTTAAATTTCTGTTATTCATACTTTACTGTTCATTTTCCTGTTTAAACAGTTTTATATCCATTGAACATCCTTAGTTGGTGAACAAATTTAATTTTAACACATAAAGACTAAACAATAAATTAAATTGTTTTAAAACTAAATCATCTATATAACACGTGGAAATAGAAATTATGTAAAGAATAAAACATAATTTTCAAATTATAATAACTAAAATTTAATTTCGAGTAGAATAGTTTATAAAACGGTTTCCAGATGGCGACAGGAATTTTTCGCATTGGAATTTTTTTCTGTTTTCTTCATTTTTTATTATAATGCTTCGAAATACTAGATTTTTCTCTCACCATCCGGCTGTCTCCTATTGTGGGTGTGACCGAACCCATGAATGGACACGGAGAAAGTCTAATTAGATGGGCCGAAAGAATTAAAAACGAGAAAAAACAGGGAGGGGGAATACTAGATTACTCTTACGCTTATAAAAATTTACGAAAGATTTAGTGTTTATTAATCCCTGCTTGTAATTTTCTTTCCGTTTTATATTATCTATCGTCGATTACCCGAAAAATCGACTTTAGAAACGACTAATTTCAAAAATTACGATTGTTAAGGCCCACTGTTGAGTTATCTCATTACTAACACTAGTGTTAATGTTTATTTTTATTACAGTACAAATCACAGTACAAATATAAAAAGCATCGTTAGTGAGTTACAGGCCGAATGCTTCACTGTGCCCATGCATTTGATGCAATAGAAACAACGTTGACGTGGTTTGAAATGCAATTTGAAGCAGTTTTTCAGCTCTGGTGGCGATTTTGCTCGATCGAGTCAAGCCAGGGTGTTAGCAAAACATTGCGTTAAATAGAGCAAAATGGGTGACTTCGTTAAAAAATATTATATATAATTTGTACGCGACTATTTTACTTTTTGTGTTTTTATTCTTTCCCTACCAAGTATGATCAGTTATCCGAAATCGCCTCCCCGATTATTCGGATAATCGGCGCTCTACTGTATTACGTTCTTGCTTATCTTTTCAATATTATTATAATTTTATGCAAAATTGTAAAGAATTTGCCGTATTATCAGCTCTTCTCATTTAGTTTCTTAAAATAGATATAATAAATTAATAGTTAAAGGTAACTTTTGTTTTACTTGCTTCAATTAAATTAAAACGTATAAGCTTAATATATATATATATATATATATTTTAAGCTCGTAAAGTATAAAAAGAAAAAAAAACACGAAAATTATTCTTATAAATTTATTTAAATCTGTAACGTCCATATATCACAGCCCATCAATCATTTCGAAGCTATCGTTTCCATATTCATGTAAGAGAAGATTTTTAAATTGCGGAAGGATTTTAAATGGACAATTGCAGACAAAACTATAAAAAAGCATTTTAAATATAAAGCAGAAAACTCTAAACAGCTCGGTGACAGGAAATCTCATGTATGATTGACAGATGGTACTCTGGATCTGATGCCCTGTTGTTGCGATTCAACAGAGGGGAAAAAAAAAAATTAAAATTATCAAAGATGATTGATAAGTGTTCGATTTGCACAATAAAACACAAAAATAAACAATAACGTTTTTATTCATCTTCCTCTTCTTCTTCGACTTCTTCCTCCTCTACTTCTTCCTCTTCGACTACTTCTTCTTCGACATATTGAACATATTGAGTACCGGGTGGTGCTCTATATGTAACTGGTACTCCAATACTAGCTGTGTGTTTTATGTAATCATCGAACCTACCGACTCTCTTGACTGGTTTAGGAATAGGAGCAGAGACGGTTCCTGTTCCTACGTTATTTCTCGGTGGCCAAATATCATCCGTTCTACGACGAGCGGGTCTTGGATCTTGAGGTGCAAAAACTGGGCCTCTGCGCATCTGTGAAGGAGATGATGGATTCCATTGGATTTCTCCGGGAATGTGATGGACGATAGAACCAGGTTCGTTGTTCGAATACATGTTTTGACTAGGTGGTGGCCAGATGAATTTTTTTCCTTGAGATGCTGTTTAAGGAATTAAGCAATAAATCATAATGTTAATTTATAATTCACACGATCCGTTGTTTCTTAATAATAGTTTATACATTAAATTTTAAACGCCAACTGATAACGAAAATGCAATGGCGCGTTATGGCTTCGTGGACTCAGGCAAATTTGAATTAGGGGCTGCATGTATAGTGTTGACTTCAGACATTTTTCTTCGAGAAAATTTTTTGGGAAACTATTTTCTTATACAGTAATATATTGGTTTGACGGTCCTGTTGGTGAGGGTCCCAGGGAATTGGCCTTTTTGCCCGTAAGATAACACGCCACTGCAAAAATGGACAACTTCCTAATCTAAAAATATGTGCTTTTATCTTAATATATTAGAGAAATTTGATTAATTTAATTAATATATCTCTTTTAAATTTTAAATAAACTTACACTCCCTAACAATCGTTGGCGAAAATCCTGTTTTGGGAAGTTCTCTTACGCTGGATGTCTGTAAAAATAATTAAAATTATATAAGCTCTTTGTATTAATTACATTCTATTGATTTAATTAATCAAAACTTAATATTACTTTAGGAGGCCAAACATTCCTTCTTTCCCTTCTAACTGTGGTTACTGCTGGACTTGGAGTCATCTCCTAAGAAATCGAAAAGCGGAAGAAGACAATTAAGTTAAGTAAAGTCGTTATTAAGTTTAGTGTTCGATCAGTTGATGCTTCAGTCCGTTCCTAGAAAAGAAATGAGATTATATGTGTACATAATATTAATCAGAGATGTTAATCAAAATCAAAATGCAATTTCCATCTCCAATTTGTCAAAGACAAGCTAACAATTATATCTCATCCATATAAAGCTTACAATAGGAATTTTTATAAGAAATAATTATTATTAAATATTATAAGTTCTGAAATTAAAAATTAACTAAAATTGTATGCTAATTAAATTACAATCCGCATCGAAGTAGTCAGATGGTCTACTAATTAAACTTTTTAAGTTAGTCTATTATTAGGGCTTAAATCAGAATTTTATTTGAGATATTTATGTATTAAAATTCTATATATTATATTACATAAAAGATAATTAGTTTCTTGAACGATACCGAGTGAAAGTTATCTCTGATTTTGTAAAGATTATGGCATAAAAATATTTTCTTTGACAAATCGACGTAACGTATGCTGTAATTCAGTTATATATAAATTGATTGAAAAATAAAATTTAACTTTTATGAAATGAAGCCAAGTTTCTCTCTCAATATCTCTAGTGTCATTTTATCTTAGCTTATAAAGCACGCTATCTTGCACAAATAAACTCATAAGGTGCGACGTGTTCGGACTTCTATTTAATTCTGATGATATGTGACGTGCCTAAACTTTTAATATATATAATTTCACTTAACGAAATATAATAATCTTATTGAAAAAATAAAGAATTATGATCATTGTAAATTCCATAGACGTTTACTACAGATGTACAGTACATACTGCAGTACTTATTTAAGACTGGGGAATTAATCTTATAATAGTAATTATCTATATTTACATTTCATGTTTATTTATTTGATTAAAAATGTTAAAAATAAAAAAATACGAGACCGATAAAGTAGAAATAATAAAAATTATAGGGAAAAAAATACTCATTAATTGAATTGAAAGTAGCCTACATCGGAGGAAAGTCGATAGAGACGAATTAGTCACGGGAGCATTATCAAGAGACGAATGCGATGTATGTCTAGAAGCCAATACCTTCAATGAATTTAAATTCTTGATACCGACGTTACTTGCAACTAATGCCAACTACTAATTGCGAAATTCGACTCGTCTTTCTAGAGATTCGAATGAATTTAGAAAAAGATTAATGACTAAACATTTATTTTCTGCATCATTGTCACCTATTGTATTTTGAGCGGCAACTATAATAAAACGGATTTTGCTGTCTTTAATCTGGAAATTTTCGAAACTATATATTTATTGTTGCAAGTTATTCCGGGAAATTTAATTCATTCGCATAACCCGTAAGGCTTTAAATATAAACAGCTGCAACTATTTAAATATTTAACGTAGAAAAAATTATTTAAAAAAATGAAAGTAGTTCTTTACAATTATTATCACTTTCCGCACTTATGTTTACGTTGCGACTATTTACTAGACGTAGCTATGTAAGTGGAACTATATTTAAATCCGTAATTTATCTGGCGAAAATCTAAATATAATCTCGTGACATATATAATATTAAAGCTTAAATAAATTAATTACAATAATCGTAATTGTCTTTTTTTTTTAGTACGAATTAAATTAGGACTGCATTATTATAAGAACGTAAATGGTAACCATTAATCTACTTTACAATGTACATTTTCAACAGAAAAACTTGCCTTATTATCTAATAGAGGTCAAATATTTCGACGAACAATATTTGTTGCCATATAAGGCTTTCTGTTAATGTTTACATCCTAGTTACAAATCTGATAAGTCCGTACTTACAGATATGACCCGATAATTTTTATAGTAAATCCGGTATTACGAAGCACTCGAATAATTGCAGAGAAATTCGATTATATACTCGAAAGATATTAACGGAATGGGAAAATAGCAAATCCAGAAGAAAACATATTTGCAGTTGGCACCTTTTTTCTTTGTTTTTAGTAGGATTAAAAGTCTTCCGTCTTTAAAACTAGTTGTAAATTTCGGGTGCTTTTACTGGCTTGTTTCCTACAGCTGTCATTTTGGCGAATGTGTCATTAGCAAACTATGCTCTATCTGTATCATTTCTCGCTTTCGAACCATACCAGGAAGCAAATATGGGAAATCATGTAATAGTAAAGATGTATTATGTAACCTACACATTAACAATTTTTGTTTCTTTTTTTTTTACAGTGAGCCTAAAGCAATTCGAATCATCAACAGCATATAATGAATTTTTACGGTTTTAGTACTATTCTAATTTAACAGTTTCTTAAATTTGGCTCTTTTTCAAGTCTCTTCACAATAATGCAAAACTAGATCACTTCACCTTGACTTTTAAAATTAAACCATTAAATTCGCATAAAAATTAATTAAAATTAATGACTGCAACTAAACGAATTAATAATCGAATGTTTCATAGGAGTAATTAATTAGTAATTATTATTTTTTTAACATTGTCTTGAATAGAACAATGTTAAAAAAATAATAACTATGCAAATTCCTAATTTAATTTAATTGTTTATTTAGACGTAGATATATAATATATTTTGTAGCCTACATAACATAGGATAAGAATTTTTGTAGTGTAGAATGCCAATATATAAATTTAACTGGTTTTAATTTTCAAGGATGTTTACATTATAATTCTTACTTTCAAATTATTATCATATTTAGCAGGGTGGAATATTTTTGTGTTGTATACAAATCTCATATAAACAGGGGGGGGTTTAAAATATTGCCCACTATGTTGAAAGTGTAAATTACGCAATATAGTATTTTAAATAAACATAATATAAATTTACGTCGTTTTCCACAGCACATTTCTACACCATAAATTTTTTGAATTAAACAGGAAACGAAAAATCTCTGGACATAAGCCAAACTGGTTGAAAATTACTTCATGAACATCCTTATTTAATGATTACTCAAAATAATAATTATTTTGAAACTAGATAGTGCCTAAAATATATAGATCCAACAAATGTACATTTTTCTAAAAGGAAAAAAAAAATTCCTATTTTTTTTTTCCTCTAAAATGTTTACATAATACGAATTATAATTTAATACAAAAATACTAAGATATAAATCAAACAATGTCAATTTTTCCCCCCTGTTAATATTAAAAGATATTTTATTCACGTGCCAAATATCCTATGGAAGGTGATCAGTGACACTTCGCAAGAAAAGTCAATTGTTCGAGCATAAAGGTGCTTTATACATTCTAGGTTATTGTAGCTAAGAAAAAGAGAGCTCATTTGGCACTCCGATCTAAATTGTTTTCTACAGTTTAAATAATGAAAGAGTTTAAATGAACATTTCAAAAAATAGTCTAAAATAGCTAATGAAATAAGCTATATTTTAGCATTTTGTCCCACATTAAATCGACTGGTAGAAGGTACATACATAGCTTAGTTCATACCATCCAAAAATAACTCAATGGCCTGTTTTCCAGTCTGAGTTACTCATTTCGGTTAGCTTAGCCAGATCCACCTACATTGCTTACTCTGTGTTATGATACGTGTAGTTTGATGATTTTTAAGTCAATACCAAGTAGGACATTCAAGGACAGTGTCTCGTTAATGTGTCCCAAAATTATTTTAGACTACATTAATAAGATCTCGGCGAAACTATTTCAATTTCCAAAATAAGAAATCATACGTAGAGAGTGCAGTCGATAATTTTCACATTCGATTCATATTCAAAAATGTATCTAACTTATCTAATTGATAATTAATTATGCATATAATTAATCATCTAAATTTAAATTCGATTAAATGAATTTGCTTAAAAATTTCAAGATTAAAAGATCTGACGTTTAATCTCGAATAATCGAAGAAAAACCAATTATTAATCTACTAAATAAGTAATTAGTAATTGTAGTCACGTAAACAATATTTTCTTTCTTCTCCTCTAAAGTCTTTAGTCAGTGAAACTTTTTCTTTTTATATCAACCCCTAAATTTAGGGAGGTGTTTGAACCTGTAAACATCTCCGGTTCGTCCTATTTCACAGAATTTACTGGGCCAATACATCAATTATACGCTCGCCATTAAAATACTTTACGTGAAAAAATGAAGTCTGATAATGTAATTTAAATTTAAATAATAATAACAACACAACGAGAAGAGCACGCTTCTCGTGTATATGGCTCGTGGTTTATTAAAATAATATTAGATTTTAAAGACTTTTTTGAAGAAAGTAACCGAAAATTGTAGAATTTTGTAACACAAAATTTAAAAAAAATTATTTTATTTTTATTAAAAGATTAGTCAGGAAAATAAAATCTCTTGTGTTATAATGTTTAAGTAAGTTTTATTTAGAAAGACGAAATATTTATTATTTTTTAAATAAAAACTAGCTATGAATTAAACTGTGCGTATGTAACTTTATACATAAAGCAGAAAACGAAGATTCTTAAGTAAATGATAGTCTCGGTTTTTGCATGCACTGATGATTCTCTAATAGAGGTCTACTTACGTATACAAAAGATGAGTTGATCTTGAGTAGTTGAAGAAACAATGGGCGTTCGTTGACGAAATGAAGCCAAGTAAACGACGAGATCACCTCTCTCTCTCTCTCTCTCTTTCTCGCTCTCTCTAGAACGCTATTTCCAGTCTTCTGACGTATGTGGTGTTTGCCAAATGACGCATCGACATTCTGTTCAAGACTTTTGGTATAAAAAGACATTTTGAATATAGATTTTCTTATTATTTTAAGCTAACACAACCATTCGTCGACATTCGACGATTGTTTATTATTGATAGTAATATAACTTAATCTTTTCTAAATTCGCTTAAACAGTTGACTTAATCGCTAAATCCCGAATTAAATTTTATTACCTAGGCATAGAAAGAATAAACTATAAACAAATCTTAAGCAGATGCATAGAATCATAAAGGTAATGTGACCTTAATCGCTTGTCCAAAACTTTGTTCTTTTAACAAGAAAAAAGAAATTTGGCAAAGATATTAGATAGAGGCATTTGAAAACACTTCTTTCTCCAAGAAATAAACTGGAATTAGAAAACGTGTTGCATGTAGTTTGAGATCATCCTTGTGTCACACAAGAAAGTAAACAAATGATTTTTATTATATCTTTTGTTTAGACAAGAAATCTAAGTTTGTTGCAGCTATCTTTATACTTTGTAGTCTAGTAGCATCTCAGAAAATGTTTTCGCATCTTATAAATAAATTATTATTTTAATCACATTAAAACCTCTCCAGAAATTAATTATTGTCTACAATAAGAAAATATTCAAACAACTAAGGATGAAAAAGAAAGAAAAAAATGTTGTATTCTCGTTTTATGGCAATCGTTCTAATTACTAACTGCCAAAAATGACTAACTTATATTTTATTTTCTGATATTTTGTAATCAATTTTGCGATCTGTTCGTCAATGAAATGATCACAATACTTACAAAACAATTTTTTGTGGTATTATATAATAAAATAATTTATTCTATTTGTTGTTTAAAACGTACAATTACCCATAAACGATTTTCTTAAAGTGGAGCCTGATAAAAAAAAGTGGACTTTTTTAATTATTTTACACCTAAATAAATACCTTAAAAATAAAATAAATTAATATTAATCGCATTTATTATAAAAACTATACAGCTTTTTCAGATTACGTATAGTAGATCTACCTCTCTTATTGTTCACTTATATGTCTATTTATCTATAATTTCTTTGATTCTTTAAGAATAAAAATAAGGAATCCGAATATAAATAGTGTATTTAAATTTATTTTGTTTGAACAAGGTCGTGCAAATAAGAGATTTAACACCTCTTATTTGGAAAGAATTAAAAAAAATTGATAAAATTAATATTAAACAATATATTGTGAACATATATAATATATTTATTTTGCATCCTTCTAGTCCCTTTTTAGTATACAGTATTGTATTGTATTACCCTGTATACGCTTTCATTAATATTTGAATAAAAATTAAAATATCATAAATTAATTGTGTGTCATCTGTTTAAAATAGTCATCTTGTTAAATCTCTCCTTTAATATTACCTCAGTTCAATTTTTTTTTTTAATTTAATCTTAATTAGAGAAGCTCTTCCTATTAAAACTATTTTCATTTAATTTTATGGTAATATTATCTATTAAATACGTAAAATATTGCATTCGAAGATGATTATTTGATTTGAGATAAAGTAATTATGATCAAAACACTTCCCACGAGATACTTAAGTCTGCAAGGATTTTCTGCAGTACTTAATTAACCATAGTTTCATTTTAATGCCCGGTAGTTATTAAATAAAACTTTTTTTTTTTTTGTTAAATTTTAAAATGTATAATAAAGTAGGTAGGTTTTAAATTCTATTTCAAGTATTTTTCCCCTACATCGACGTCGCGACACAATACATTCGTCGCAAACCTTGGCTAACAAGTAAGTGTGTCAAGAAATTTTTTCTTTATTTTACTGATGTTTACCCAGTAATATTATACGATATTTCTGTTATTTATGCCCGTTTAACCGGGATATTATCGGTTAAACGGGCGTAAACGATTGTAAATCCTGTTTTTCAATTTAAATGTAGCGTTTTCTGTTGTAACATTTAACACAGATAATAATTTCATGACGATAAACTTTATCTTCCAATAATAATAATAATAATGTCAAATTCTTTCGTGGCATTCGCGACATAAATTTTATGTAATACAGTAAAGTACTGGGAATTTAAACTGAAATAGAAAGAATTTCTATACAATTCCATTGGTATACTTATTCACCAGCCTGTAATTATCGATCAAATTAATTATTTTCTCAATGGGAGGGTAATTTATCTTTTACATCTAACTAATATTAAGTTATATAAGTCTATAAAATTTACAAGAAAGACATAATTAAGCAAGCAATCATTTATTAAAAAAGTCTTTCAGAATTTCTTAATGGGAAATTGTTATTAATGTGGTTGAAAAAAATAAAAATACGTGGATCATTTAAAAAATTAACAAAGGAAATGACACACAATAAACTACAGTTTAGTATATTAATGTTGTAACAGCCGTTGCCTATTCGGTTTTTCACGAATTTCGAGGTAAACATTTGAGGTTAGCGAATTTAAAACTAAAAAAAAAAAAAAAAAAAAAATTGATATGGTTTTAATTCCGACATCGGAAGTCGGCGTTTAATTCATATTTTCCGTATTGTCATTTCTATACGGCAGGGGGCGTTTCCACAGTAAGCGAAAGTTGTTTGTGGAAGAAAATGGCGCAGAAGTTTAGAGTTATTGGTTGTAGGCATTCAATCAAGCTGGTTTTTGGACTCTTTCTTCTAATCTACCATCCGACAGAATGTAAGTTACTTACGTCAATGCTTTAATATTGTAGTATGAACCGAGATACGTTATAATTCGTGCGAAAATGTCCAGAAACTAAGTTTACTTATTAGGCTTAAACACTGGCTGTGTGAATTTCGAATGATTATTATTTATCATTTGTTTTGAAAGATGCTCGTTGTTAGTATATACGCAGGCCGACTTATCGTCAGTTGCTGCACAAATCGTCGTCGGTTTCTGCCTCTTCCAATTTTGTCACAATCGTCCAACTTCCTTGAATCAATTAAAAGATAGAATTACATGAAATACAACACCTGTGTTTTTATTCAAATAAATTTTCGTTTATAAACAAAATTCTGTATTGAATTATAATTTATGATTATAAATTTCCTCTGAATGATTTCAAATTCAATTAATAAATAAATGTTTTAAATTATTATAATTTACAACATATGAAATGTATTCAGGCCCATTAAATAATCATCGTTATTAAAAAGTATGTTTAGGATGTTATCTTTAAAGTCTATGTTCATTTCTGTCTTATTATGCCGTGAAATAAATTTTAAATGCTTACCTAATAATAATAATAATAATAATAATAATAATACACATGTGTGAAATAAGTTTTAATGTTTATAATTTATGCTAGATATCTGTTAGGAAATCTTCCGCCTGTCGTGTTAGAAAATTTAATGTCGAAAATAGGTGTTTGCGGTGATTAGATATTTAAGACGTGATTTTGTTAGCACCCGACGACGGCGTTTTGAAGGGAATGAAAAATTATCTAAAAGTAATCTTTAAAAAACAAAGTTCTAGTAAGTGAATTATAAAGTTTTGTTTGATTACACAAATGTAAGTTTTTAAAATAAATTTAAATTTTAATATTTGTTAGAAAAACAGAATATATAATACAGTACTGTATATATATTTGAAGTTTGTTCAGATGGGCACATCTTTTTAAAATATTTATTAATGTTCTATTTAATGAAACAAACTACATCCATCAAGATGAAATATTAAACGTAGTTTTAGTCTTTAATTTTTTATTTCTTAGCTGCTTTGATTTTAAATTGGAAGATAATTTTAAAGCATTTTTTCATTTCACTGAAGACATTGTTAATTCAAATAACATTGAGTGTTTTCTTATAAGATAAACATTAGAAAAAAAGTAAAATTTTTGTCTATTAGAAAAGATGTGTGCTGGACATTAGCCTTTTTCAGATGTGTATTACTGCTAGCATATAACACACAAAAGACATAAAACTGAGAGAAGTATAACTAACAAAATAACTTTTTTAAAATTTTCCGTAATGATCTATTTCTTTAAAATTGTGATTTAATTCGTTGCAGTATTAATTTATAGACAGGTGTTGATTTTTAAACAGACTGTTTTGTGGTCGGGAGTAGATTATTTCTGTTTAAAACTGCATATTGAAGTTTCTCATCATTTTTATACTAGAATGTGAAGAAAGCATTCATCATATCAAAGTCTAATAAACTTGCATGTATTGAAATTTGTGTTTTGTTGATTTTGTTTTGCTGGTAATATGTAGACTGAATAAAAGTTTAAATTATGGAGGGCTCTGATGAAATGATTTTGAAGAATTCATTTAAACAAAAGTTGGATGAAGTAGCTTAAATCAATATTCTATATTTTATTTTTGTCTTGATACACATATTATATAATCACTTTAGTAAGTCAATATTTAGAAATTCTTGAATTTTTCTGTTATACTGATAAATGTTGCTAGTAACAAAGCCAATTTGTTTGTCTTTAAATCCAAGCATAGTTTATCAGTGATTTCTATTCCCAGATACTTTATATTATTTACTCAATTTACAGATTTGTTGTGTATTTTTAATTGAAGTTGATTAAGATCTATATGCATGTTTTTATTTGCAAAATACATATATTTAGTTTTGTTAATATTAATACTTAGATTAATAAAACTTATATAATTAATTTTGCCAACGTGTTCTTTTGTTTTGTTTGAAGGATTTGCATTTTTTTTTTTTTGCTGAATATGTAATACAATTATGTATGCAAGTATAACATCATACATAATTAGATGAATCTTTTGCGAGAATTTTAAACAGGCAATTAACATACATCTTAAAAAAAGAGGCTTTAAAATTATCCTTGAGGCATTCCTTTGTTTACTTTAAAACATCTTGATAAAAGATTGTTTATCTCTATACAATATTGATGGTTTGATAAGTATGATATAAGTGACTGTGAAGATGTACTTCTGTAATTATGAATTCACCTGTAGAAGGTGAAGGTCAGTACTTTTGAAGGTCCTAAACAAATTTGTAAGTATAGATACAACTAAGTGGGATTTATCTAATTTTGTAGATGCCATTTGTTTAAATTACAATAAAGCATCAATAGTAGAGAGAGTTGATTTCCCCCCCCCATTGGTAGCAAATATTGAGCTTTCTGCTGAGCTAGCACTAAGAATGTTATCTATAATAGAAGTGTCCCACAAGTGTGGACTTATAAATTTAACTATGCCCCGTGGTTGAATATTTTACTTATCAGTTATTAAGAAACACATGCTACAAAAGTATAAAGATTTTTAGAAAAGTAAAAGGGTTAGTATAACCTACCCTAACATTTTTCTCATCTTACAAATGACTGTGGAGAAAAGGAATACAGCAGTAGCCATACCACTGATATTAAACTGGTAAAATTTGGAATATTGGCCTATAAAATTTGACAAGAGGAATTTAAGGGTGTCTGCTCATTTGACAAGTCTAAGTGGAAATACAACTGGTAATGACCTGTTGGACATGAACAATACAAACATAATTATAATACAATGGACACAGAATTTGATATCAACTAAACTAATAGAATCTATCCTTACAAGAAAGGAGGTGGGGTGATTCCATCTATGATGCACTTAAAATAACCTAATTTATTGCATTGTTTACCTAAAATGCAGTATAGTGGATAAGGTATTTGAAGAGTAAGAAAAGATCATCATCAAAGGAATTTTGTAGAAATGAATTTAGTATAGATAAAAAGCTTTAGCGATAGTGGAGCTAGGTCACAACTCAGAAAATGCCCATACATGGGCATTATTTATTAAATTATGATTATTAATTTAGATAAGAGATGGTGCCTAATGCTTACCTCTAGTACCAAATTTATTTATATTAATTATTTGATTATAGCCATATTATAGTCTGAATATTTAGGCCATCGTTGGATTATTACAGAGAATGCCAATGATTTAAGGTAACATGGGAGGTCAGATATAAAAAGGATTGTTACTATTAGATGGCAATCCTAGAACATGACCTGATACTGTGATCATCCTGGGGAGTAAGTTTGACCCATATGGGGAACACAGAAAAATCAAAGAAAGCTAGTGTGAAACCATGTCTGTTTGGAAATGCTGCAGGACTAACAATCATCTAGTAGCAACCAACCTATCATACTTGGAATCCTAAAAAGAATGAAGTATTCAGCCAAGCTATGTGCACATAAGGGTGTGTGGAGGTAATAGAAGACATAGCGAAGGCATCTACTGAATGGAGCAAAATAAAAATTAAGATACGTAGATCAGTGTCAAGAAAAGGAATTAAGAATTGATAGGATGAACCTGTCATTTCACCAGTTGCAGTATTGATGGCACCACCTACTGATGGAGTCCAGAGTTTCAGGCAAGTTGGAAGAGATGTCCAGGGTGTTCAGGGTGTATAAAAAAAAGAAGAAAAGAATATCATTGGGATTTACAATCCCACTTGTATTGAACTTTATTTGCCATTTAAACTTTCAGAAATTTACATAAACTTAAAAACTTTTGCATAAATATTAAACAAGTGCTGTAAATAATTTCTTATGTAAATAAACAAGTTTATTCCAATAACTTAATTCCTTGGATTTCATTAGTTCAGAACACGTAGCTAAAATATAATATGCAAATCTTGCAACTGCTGAAGTCAATAACTTTCTAAAACTGGTATATATTATCAATTGCTTGGCAACACATTGCAATGAAATTTGTTTGGAAAGGATTTTTGGAGAATTTTTGGGATTTCTTGTAGTTTTTCTTATGTTATTTGTCTAGCATATAAAAAGGCAAGTTACCTTCAGCAGTTCACACTAATTTCTGTGAAAAATGGTGAGAGGTAAGATAGTACTGAAACTAATCAGGAAATTATCCAGAAGTATAAACAAGAAGTCTCTCAATGTAGTATCATGCAGGCTTTGCAGATATCTCAGTCTACAGTCCAGAAATCATAAAATGTTCTTAAGAAAGGCTCATCAGGAAAAGCTTTAGGAAGAAAACTACTCAGTTTGAGACAACAACAGTTCTTTCAATGGTATATTTTTTAAAACAGGCACTTTTTCATAACAGATTTGACAAACTAGGCAAAATACTTTAATATTCCATTATCTGAATGCATGGTGTGGAGTATCTGACAATGCAAATACATGCTGTACAAATCAAAGGGAAAACATTTCATAAATGAATCATTCAAGTGCAGATGTTCAACCAGAACTCATCTGAAGTAGACAAATGCTGATTAGAAGAAAATACTGTGGTTGAATGAATCAACATTTCATGTAAACTATGGGAATATAGATGTGAGCCCGCAGGTTTTGAGGGCGTAAATTCGAGAGTTAAAAGGGGGTTCATGACCCGCAAGTTCGATAGGAAAGTGATCAGAAAGAGAAAACAAAAGTCCCAGTCATCGCGAGTCAGCAAATTAGTCATCGAGCATTGAATAATAGACTGGCTCAGTGCCAACAACGATGGTATAAAAACCCAATTGACTCTGGAAAGAGCGCAATCATCCGGGAAGGTCTGAATCCAGTGTCTCCAGTCCCGGACATAAGACTGATCCAGCTTCCATAGTCCAGGAGGTCATCGCATACGGTCATCAGACCACATATTAAGGTATATCGACTTTGTAAACTCTCTCCCACTAGAAGTTAGGCACATGACCACTTTATTGGTTAGATTGCGGTTAGTGATAGGGATATTTTATCCGCATTGTAACAGTAGTTATCTTTATATCTTTATTGTATATGTATTCTCTTTTGTTATTTAATAAACCTTTATTGTTAGTTTGTAAAACCTGTCTTCTGTCAAAGTAAGGACGCCTGTCGACTTACTGACGCACCTTCCCACTCACTTTTTGCTCCTAGCCACCCAATGACAATGAGGTCCGGTTTTACCAACCTGTGCAGCGTAAGTGGTCAGCGAGGTTTTCCCCAGACCCTCTGCTTATCTCACATAGGCAAGAAAATCATTCATACTAAAGATGAAGCTAATAATTCAGCATATGGTTCAAGACAAGTCCCAAAACCACAGTCTCTAAAGGTTTGGGGATGCATCAGTTCAGGGGGGAGTTTGAGATTTGCATTTCTGCAATGGTGTTGTGAACTCTGAAGCCTATATTCTAATCCTTCAGCAACATCTATGCAAATCAAAACACAAAACTTTTCCAAAAATGAACCTGCCTTTTCCAGCGATATAATGCCTATCTGCACAATGCTAGAAAAACCAAAAACTGACTGCAGTTTAATCATGTACAGTACATGTTCTCCTGGCACCAGCATCCAGCCTGTCTCTGATACAAAATATATGGAGATTTTTGAAAAGAAAGGTGATTCAATGTTATCCTTGAACATTAGAACAATTACATGCATATTTAAGTGAAAAATAGGAAAAAATTCCAATGCACTTGCTGCCCAGGTTTGTATCTTCCTGCCTTGCAATTCTTATAAAGCAAAAAGATACAGTAAGACCCCGCTTAACACTGATATGATATAATGTGGTCTGCTCTAAGCCTAAAAAAAGCTCAAAATTTACACTGATTCAAATTATCACGGCATTTCATTGATCGTTCCCAAACACAAACCAATCAGCAAAAGGTGCCAATTTGTTGTAGCGCTGTACTTTCCTTAAATCTGTTTGTTTGGTGAAATTTTGGAAAAAAATATTACATCATGGATGCCATAGGCAGTATCAACTTTGCTTGGCAAGAATTAACTGATAAATGCATGAACAAAGTGTGGAAAAAGTTATGGCTGAAGGTATCCAAGAATTCTCAACAAGAAGAGCCTAATCGATACAGCAGGACTAGGAGATGTAGACGAGCAGGATATTGAGGAGTTACTCAGGTTTTTAGCAAGAGCCTTACCAACAACAACCTTCAAGAACTGGCAGAACAAGGAATTCACGTAGAACTGGAAAATAGAGATTCTGAAAATGAAGAACCCAAAAAATTTCTCTACAGATTTCCTTAGTAAAAGTTAGGTAATGATGATCGAAATTGTTGATTGAATTGTAGTGAATGATCTCGATTTTGAAAGGAGTGCAAAAGCAAAACGAGGCATTTTAGATGCAATCTTCTGCTACCAACATTTGCTTCAGGAAAGAAAAAAGCGACAAATGAAACTACATGACTTTATCACAAAAAACAAGAATTTCAGAAGAGCCAGAACCTTCGTCACAAAAAATGAACTTCAAATTTCTGTGTGCATATGTTTGTGTTATTTAACATATATTATTATGCAAATTAATATAAAAATATAAAAAGAAACTTTCACAAAAAGACGTTTAAATACCGAAACATTAGCAGCAATAAAATGTTATTTTAAACCTATTTAATGTCATTTTGTGAAAGTATTTAATCAAACATATTTTCCAAAAATCTGAACTTCTGATATATTTGTATAATTACTTATCTTTATAATAAATTACTTTTTGTTACAAAAATAAACATCTGTACACTGATTGTACTATGAATTATCTTAAGTTTTTATTGTCAAACAAAATTCTTTGCAAGTGAGGTTGTAGTTACAGAATTGAGAATAGACACACAAACACACTTCGAGGAGACTGCAGGAGGACTAGGGTTTCTCATTTCCTGGTCTTTTGCTTGTCCCGGGATTCTGGGATAAAAATGAACTGTTTCCCTGTATTCTGGGATAGAATTAATTATTTTTAAGATATACAAAATATCTTGAAATCAAATGATATAATTATTTTTCATTTTTTAAAGTAATTTAATATGTTCTGCAACCTCCAAAGTCCTATTAATAATGCTGTGTAAGATATATATTAAAAATTACCTTTGAATTACGTAGAAATATTCACAAATAGAAAAAATTTATTAAAGTTTGCTGGAAACTGCATACAACAACAAAAATGCCGTTGAATTGAGTTGAAAATTTTAAAGAATAAAATGAACTTAGATCAAACTTCTAAGTTGGAAGGTAATTTTCAATATTTAAATAAAACATAATACAAAATATTATTGTAAATTTTTATAAGATTTTAAAAAACAAAGATGGTCAATATTCCGATCACTCAATCTGATTCTTATTTTAGTAATAAAAAGTCCTGCTATCAAGAATGCCCTTTCTGATTCAATTGATGTGAGTGGAATCCTTTTTGAGAAACCCTAAGGAGGACTAACTGTGTCAAGAATATGGAAAGAAACCCTGTAACCTGCACTGAGAATAGTAATGAGAATCTAATTGATGGGTGCTACTGATGATTTTATTGCCAAAAGTAGACAGCTCTAAAATGAAGGAAGGAATAAAAACAAAGGAATAAGTAAAGAACAGACAAAGCATAGATTGGATAGTGAGAAAAGGGAAAGATAGAGACAAATAAATCACAGATTTAAATACGAGTTACAAGCTGTCACTTGTACAGTGATAATTTTGATAAAAATACAATAATATTTGATTGAGTTACCATATAAAACAGAACAAGAACTAAACTGGCAAAAAAATACAGAGCTTAAATGGGAAACCTCTTAAAGCCTATGTTTGGCTAGAACAAAATATGCAATACCTTATCAGAAATAACTAGTTTTATATAATGCCACTTTAGAATAGAAACAAAAGGTAAGAGAAGAGAAAGTAGAGCAAAGAAAGAAATTGATAAATAATACTAACAAACAAAACCATAGTAGTAGATGCAGCAGGGTTAGCTAGACCAGTTTTTTCAAAATTGTAGACCCATGGATCACAGACAAACCACATACTACCAATGTTCCTGTCTACTTTTTATCCTGTAAATATTACCTTAGATAATGGTAGTGTCAGTTACCAAAATATTTTGTATATCTGGTAATCTTATATAAGAGCTAAGTGGAGTGAAGATGCTCATTTCTCTGGCTAAACAGCATAGAATTTTATTTTGGGAAAACTGATTAGTGTGTAGACCACCTAGCTCATGCTCATGGACCACTGACAGCCCACATTTCAGAATTACTGAGCTAGAACAAAAAATATTGATTAAGGTAGCATGGGAAACCTAAGGCTTACAAGGCCTTTGCCAACTGCTGCTGATAACTTCCAGAGCACAACTTGCTGCTTCTGATCATCTTGTGGAGCAAGTTCTTCCTGTATGAGAAACATTGCCACTACCTGAAACAAAGAAAGTCAAAACAGGAGCTCACCAGAAAAACCACACTTGTCAGGACAGACAGAACAGCAAACTTTACAATAATAACTAGCTCCTGTTACAGCTAGACCCAATAAAGAAGCAGCATAAGACAGATTACAGAAGTGGTAGATGAGAGAGGGAAGACATCTACTGAACAGGAAATTGAAAATCCAGAGAGAAAGATCAGGAAAAAAGGGAAGGTGAGACAATTGTAACGAATCCTTCATCCACCAGTTGTAAGCCAAGTGACATTGCCTGCCTTCTGTTGGAGACCTGAGGTTCAGACAAGTTTGTGTAGCTATCTGAAATATTTAAGGGAAGAATAATGGATAAAGGCAGAACAGAGAAGCAAGAACAAGCAATGCACAAACACCCTTTGAAGGGGTTGCAGGAGTACTAAGCATGCTGTAACAAGAACCTCATGTTCTGCACTGGAGATAATAGCAGGGATCTGTTTGATATCAACCCAGTCAAAACTCTCATCAGAAGAGAACAGAAAAAGCAGATAAAAAAATAAAGACAAGACAAAAAAAATAGAAGAGGCATAATGTAGGAAAGAAGGGGATAAAATGCCACTGGTTCAAAGGCAGGCAAGCAGCAGAAGATATGAGAAAAAGCCTCTCAGCAGATCAAAACTTATGCCTGAATCTAAGCAAATAATTGCTCTCTGCACTATAATGGCCCAGACAGAGATGCAAACAATGACTGCAACAAGATCAAGCATTTTACACGCAACAATTTAGACAACTAAATTGCAATGGCAGACTTTTTCATTAAACGTATGCGGAAATTTTCCAAAGAATAATCTCTGCTGAGACTAATAACCCAAGTTCCATCTTATATAATCTGTTTTAATTTCCTGATTAAAACAGACAGCATAAGACAGAACTTAGGTTATACTTTGGAAAATTTCTGCATATGCTTAATCAAGCATTTTGTGCCTAAGGAAAAGTCCAATGCAAAAGTTAATCACTTGAGCAGAAGTTAGTGGCAAAAGAAAGACAACAAGGGTAGTTGCATCTAAGAAATGTGCTACTATAGATGGAGTTCCATTTTGGAGAAAAGGGAAACAGTTTTCACACTTGCCCTATTGGTTACAGGAAGTAGGCTGACTAAGTAACAGAAATAGATACAGCAAAGAAAAAGAGATTCTTACATTGAAATGCCCTGATCAGCCACTAACAGCATTGTAACATTAAAAATAAGTTTAATGTGGCATTAATGACAAGGGAAAAAAGTGCCCATAATAATTCAAAAGAAAGGAACATCCAACAAAGTTATAAGAGCCAAGGTTTTTGGCTGTATTAAAGGAAGATGTTGCAGTCCATCTCCTGTCTATGCAAAGGAATAGGAAACTATTATTTTGAGAGATAGGATACAATCTAGTAAAAATAGTGAAAAGCCAAAACACAAAAGTGATGCATTTAAGCAGGACAAAACATTCCAAGAAAGAGGAGGGTTTTGGCTGCAATTGAGATCTGCCTCATTGCAGCAGAGGGATATAGACAATTTGAACAGAGAGAGAAGGAGTATTACTATCTTAATCTAGAGCCAGAGAACACATCAATGAGCCAGTGAGTGTCAAAAAAAAAAAACAAAATAAGACACAAACAAGCACAATAAACTAATTGTAACACTATTTTCTAGGAGATTTCCATTCTCCCCATTTGGTATTAGGGTCACTGAGACTATTGGTCATTTTAAATTGGGAATGGGCTGGAGCAGGTGAGTGCAGCAGATCAAAGTCCAAACCGCACTCAATCTTTTCCATGCACAAAACTATTGGTTCTGAGAATGAATAGAATTATAGGAATCATGGACAAAAGTAAATTTGATTTGATTTAAAACTGAAAATCAGCAAAGATTTGTCAAAACAAGGAGATCATTGAGGCTAAGGCAACTGGATCACTTGACTTGGTATTCCCTTAAACAGTCCTAACAAAACCTAGGTAAAAAGGCACTAACAGATGAAATAACAGTACCGATTCTTCACTGGCTCACCGATAAAAAAGTCCACAAAAAGTGGTTGCTCTGGAAGTACAACAATCCAATACATCAGGCTGCTACCAGACTGGAAAGAGGTAAAACAGAATTTATCATATTGCTACAGATACAATCACGTACTGATTCAACATTTCACAGAAACAACTGTATATAAACAACTTGATTTATCATATTAGCATTGACTGTGTTTGTATTAAATCTATGTATTCTGTCTTATATTATTATTAAAATCTTTTGTCTTGCATTTTTTGCACTTTCTTTGTGTTTGCTGTAGCAGAAGGACAACTTAAATGTAATCAGCAACTCCCAAGATTTACAATGGAGTGGGTCACAAACTAAGGGATCAAGACAATTTCATTAGTTTTAAATTACTGGACAGATAATGGTCAGTATCCCAGAGAATCCACAGAGGGAATTCTGAAAGAAAAATAGGACCTAGGTCTTACAAAAAAATTTATCCTGATACACTCAGAGGAATATGAGATAAAAGAAGATACTTGATGTACAAGTTATGGAAGCCAAGAAAAGTCATTAACTGGTTGATAGAGGGATAAGTATGGTTTATCACCATACTGTAATTAAAGAATCTTCTGTAAAAAATGTTTTCAACAACTTTAGCCAAAGTTGAAATAATTAGAATTTGATAATTATTTATTTCATATTTTGATATATTGGTATTACTAGGTTGAGATTAAGCTTCCATGGAAAACTTCCATTATAAAAAGACTTGTTAACTAAGAGAGAAATCGATATTATATCTGCTACATGTTTCGTACTAATCTACATGAGTAAAAGGACACCATCAACAAGAAAATCAAAAATTTAATGATAAACGATAAAACAATTACACAAACTGATGATTGAGAATAACCTTTTTAAACTATCTTGTATGTTTAACAAGACTACCTAACTATCGCGTACACATCTAGAAGGGCCGAGAGAGAGTTTACATCAACTTGATATCATACCTCTTTTTAACAATCTTGTGGAGATTCGAATCACTATCCTTTTCTTGGGTACCCAAATTAATCATTTCTGCCCGATTACTATAATGGACACTGGTTGTTCACAAGGTCAAACGTTCAGAGAGACTGCCCCAGAGGGGGTTGGATCGGTCTTATATTCGAATAGACCTGGGAAAATTGATCAGGTGACTGCATGTTGTCAAAGACAAAGGTTGCCTTTAGCAGGTGTAGGGTTATAGGTTTTCAAGGGACAATGATAAGTTGGTGACATCGGATGTCAACTGTAAACTTTAATTCTTGCAATACTAGATTGACAATATTTGTACGGGTGAATGTTGACATTCTCGAAGGAGAATTATAAACTTTATATTTTCTTTATCTGGAATGCAATTTGTTAAAAATATTATTATAAAGGATCCCACACCTTTCTTATGGGAAATGACTTTAGGTGAAATTGGCTAAAAATGAAATACATTAGTTCTTAAAGTCCTGGTCAAAAGTCCCAATAGGCAAGACAGCTCAAAAATGGCTAGTTTGAAAGCTTGTAGTAAAAAAGTATGTAAGTCACAAATTTTGACAGATGTACCATATTTACTCGCATATAAGATGATCTCACATATAGGACAAGGTGTGACTTTAAAGATTAAAATAAAGAATATTTATTAATACGATTCTAATTTTATTTCGTTTAATCACAAATAAAATATCAAATGCACATAAATACACACATTGTCACAAAAATTACTGGCATTTTACACTTTAAGGAAAAATCTTGTAAAATTGACAACCAAATTTGTTCGTGTAAAGCTGGACAATTGGGAGCCTGTTTTTCCAATTCTTAAGTCAAATCCACTCTTTCTGTTAGTTACATTTATGAGTTTCTCCGAATTTTGATTTCCGAACATCATCTGTTTTCACGTGGGAATGGATTAAAACTTTTATCGGACTCTCGTATGATTTTGGAATTTCAATTTGAAATTCAATTCAAAAGCTTCGCTTTTCCTATTGCTATTCATCTTTACTCCTGACAATACAAAAGAACGATTCAAATGACCCAGAAAAAATACTTTTGTTTTTAAACACCAGAGGGTAAGCATCCAGTAAAAAATGCAAAAACACTGTTCACAAAAATTATTGCAAAAATGCAAAGAATCCTTCACTCGTGCATATAGGATGACCTAGGTTTTTGAAGCAGTGAAAAATGAATAAAAACCTTTTCTTATATGCAAGTAAATACGGTAACTCATAAAATAAATACTTTATTCCTATAACTGCTATGTTTTAAGATATCTTAGAGTGAAACACCAATTGCATTGTACTTACAAGATGTGATTAATGTATGTTTACTGTCTTTACTCATGTAACAGGGATAGATCATCAGAAGAATAGTATTGAAATTGGTTTTTAAGAGCAATTTTTTTAATGGTTAGGCCATTTACATACATTTTCATACATCTATGGATAAACATATCAAAGTCTAGTATGTGCAATTCATTCTGCAATGGATATTTCTTCTGAAGCAACAGTATTATCAGAAAATCATTCTGTAACTTATTTCATGACCAAAACCTCAACTGCAGCTCAATCCACTCCAACCACAGCACATTCTGTAATCTTTTCTGGAACTGCAACCTTGACTGTATGGATTGGTAAAATGGTTTGGTTAAGAGATATATGGTTGATGTTACAGTTGTGTAATGGAGAAAAGATTATGGAATGAATTCTAATTGAAACATTGGCTGTGGAGTGAATAGTGAATTTTGACTGCAGAAAAGGACATCATTATTGACTTTGAATGATAGTCAAAATCTTGTGTATTGTATTTTTTTTTTTTTTTTTTAAACCTGTGGCAAGTAAACTGTTCATTTCTGGACAGAATGTCCAGAACAGTTTTATCCTGCTTTTTTTCCAACTTCTTTTCACAATTTTTTTTGAAGTGTACAATCCAGTGACTTATTAGAAAATATATTTGGGCCAAAAATACTGTTTTTTAAAATAATTCACATATTTTTAAACTAACAACTGTGAATAGAAAAAAAATACTTTTCCTACAATTGTTGGTTTAAAAATATGTGAATGATTTTAAAAAATGGTATTTGTGAACCAAGTATATTTTCTAATAATTCTTTGAAGTGCACACTTCAGAAAAAATTGTGACAAGATGGGGGGGAAAAAGGCAGGACAAACCTGCAACTGTTGAGTTTTTCAACCTGGTGTGTTACTCACTTATGATTCATTTATAGAACTTGATATATAACACATACAGAAAAGTTTAAACAATGATATCTTGTAAACTACTTTTCATTGGCTTCAGATGTTACCATGCATTAGTGCAAAGGATATAGTAAAACATATTTTAAAATTTCAGTAAAATCAAGCATGACAAAAGTTTGGATGTTTCCTTGTTAGACATGCCACTGTCATATTTACAACTCTAAGTGAAATGGCTCTGCTCTGCCAAATGGCATTACAGAGTACTTAAGAGACTATTTTAATCATTGGCAGTTGATCACCTACGGTGATATTAAAGTGACTGAACAACAAAGTTAGACCGAGTTATATGCTTGGGCTCTGGCAGTACAACCCAATGGGGACCAGCCTTTCCTCACTTTCAAGTCCAACTCTCTTACCTTGACATATAGTTTTATGTGCAGTCTTTACTGCACTGGAATGCTCTACCATTGAGAGTATTACTCACTCTATCAGTCAGTGAGTTCCTCCTCCCCTAGATAAGGGAGACTCTGCTCAGTGCATCCACAAGACTATAGGTCAAAGAGACCCAAAACAGTTTCCATTGATTCCTGTACTTAGTATCTCTAAGTTTCCTGTACTTGTTGTGAGCATTCGAAGTACTTGGTTTTTGAGCTTGTTCTGTTCCAACCAGTGTGATTAGTCCTTTTATGGAAGCTATCTGTTAAGGGCACTCAAGTACGTAGTATCTCGTGTCACCGTCCAGACACCCACAAAAGCAGCAACCATCTCCTTGTCTGAATTTGTACTTGAAATGGGAAATTTGTAATTGGACACTGACCCTGTCCCATAAGGACTTGGGTCAGTGTTCAATTACAACTGATGTTTGGCCAACTTCAGGCATGAAGGCATAGATTGACCTACCTACTGTACTGAGTTTCCAATGCTCTTGCCAGTATGTCATCGATCATTGCAGTAGAGTACCTCTGATCTCCAGTACCAATCAGTCTCAGTGGTACTTGTTTGCTCAAGGCCTGAAGTGACTACTGGCTGTCATAGTATACTGTTCTGGCTTGGGACCCAGATGGTATAGGATCCACTGGGATGCTCTCGAAAGAGCTACCATTTCGGCCTGAAACATGGACGCCTCTTTGTTCAGTCTGACTGACAAACTGTACACTAGAACTCTGTCATTATAGATGCAGTACACAACGCCTACTTGACTGCTGTCTTTCAAACCATCAGTGTAGATCTCAACACCGGTTATTGTCACCGACATCCCAGTCAATTCCAACACTTTGGCTTGTGTGGATGCTCCATATGTCTGATTGACATGAGAGCTTTGTTTCTAGGAACATCTGATTACTTTGTTTTGCCTCTTTTCCTTCCATTGTTGTTCTGTAGAAGGTTGCTTCCTGGCTGACTACTAAGGGCAAGGGTAGCACCAGGACTGCATCTGTGGACACAGTTCTGTACACTCTAATGACCCATAGGGTGGCAGGTCTCTGAATACTTAACAGCGTCCTGCTTTGCTTCACATTGGCAGAGTCTTTCTGCCAAATACTAGTCATAGCAGATCATGCGCTCCAGGGCCATTTTGTTAGACATGCCATTCAAAAGTTGTCCATGTGAAAAGCTCCATGCCACTCAGTAGTGGCCACTTGTGAGATTCCATGTGTCCTTGCTGTGATGTGCAATACTAGTGCTCATATGAAAGTGTCTTCAAAATACTAGGATTTTAATGGGGAGATGAATAGACACAACTGAATGGTGTCATTCAGTGGCACAACCAAGTGGTCTATCTAAAAGCAATCTAAATGTATAGTCACTACTCGTTGAAAATTGCAATAAAAATGATGATGATGATTTAATAACATATGTAATGCAGTAATGAACCAATTTATCCAGCTACCAGAAAACTGGCTACTTTTAAATTTGGTAGGCTGTATCACATCTGTAGTTCACTATGCAGCCACTTTATTCTGTTTTGGTGGTGTACCCAAGTTGTATTATGTTCTTTACTTCATTTAATTTTTATCCTAAACATTATGCTATAGAGTGTCTTCTACATTTTAAGAGGATAAATAATGATCAAACAGACCTTAGTTTATAAATGTATTCATTTGTATCTCTTAAATACAATTTTGTTTTAACTTTTCACTTTTTTTTTTTTTTTAAATGCAGGTATCCCTTGTACAATATGGTTCACTCTAACACAGTTCAAGAAATGGGGAAATTCCCTGTACAACTTGGTATTCTTACATGGATTTGCTTTCTATCACAGTTTGAGAATTAGAGACAAGACTGTACAAAATGTTACAATTTTTTAGTGCAAACACTGTCATTCAATATTTTTTTTATTCAACCAAACATGTATGTTGTTTTACCCAGTTTTTTTCAATGAGAACTGATTGTGCAATTTTTCTTCTTTTTGTCCTTGCTTCCTGCTGTAGCTTTCCTGTAAACCAAGTGTCATTAGGGATAATGATCTAAATGAACCTAGAAGACTGTTGCTGCATTTTGTTTTTATAGATTAAATTAAAAGTTACTATATAAAAAGATTAAATTTTTAAAGATCTTTTAGGCAAATGCAAACAAATGAAAATATCAGATTTTATGAAAAAAAGTAGAGAAATATCAAGGTATTTCTGATGCTTCTGATTAAAGTCAACAGGAAAGTGATGATGATGATTTACCAGAAACAAAACATCCTCATTTAATGGTCTTTAGCAGTGAAAAAGAATTAATGTTAATGTGCAGTAGTTTGATTGTGATTGTAAGTTAATTATTGATTACTTCAATGAACATATTTCTCATAATTACAAAAAAGAATGATATACTTTTGCTAACTTTTGGAACCTAATTCTATATTTTGTACCAGTCCTTTGTTTCATGTAGCACAGATTTACATAACACAGTACTTTTTCAGAACATAACCATTGTGTTATACAGGGGATATCTGTATATATTTAGTCCATGACCAGAAATCCAAACCACTTTCAGTTGCAAGCTTACCAGAATATTGATCCAATGCTGTAATAATAATGCAGTATTATTATTGAAAAATAAAACAGAAATAAAGCAATAAACTATGAACCCAAATATATGTGAAATATGATTGGTTATTCTTGCCAAGTATTATATCAAATGAGATTCTTAAAGAATTTAAGATTGAATCATTTTACCTTTTACAATGTATTTAATTTTAATAAATTAAAGGGACTGAAGAGGAGAAAATAAGCTTGAAATACCGTAATTACTCTAAATAAAAAACTTCTTGAGTGTGGCTTTCTAAATAAGAGAAGTAATATACAAGTTTAAAAAAAAACAAATTTCAATATGAAGAAAAGAATCGTCATTTGATGGCCATTTTGATTTTTGACACTCACAAAATTAGAACTTAGGTAACAGGTTCAAGGTACATTGTTGACTTCACCTCGGCACTGTTTGGATGTATATGTTTAAAATTAGAACTGTTGTAAAACAAGAAAAATAAAGTAAATAAGGAGAATCATTATTTGATTTTTTTTTCATTTTGCTTGTTTTATAACAGCTCATTTTAATGTAATTACAAAATAACATTTTTATGTTTGAGACAATACCTTCTAAACTACATATGGAAAAGTAAGGCTGAATTTCTATGCCTGTGAAATAATTTGTTGTGAATAAAGTAGTCAAATTTCCATGTACTGAGAATTTCTGCAGTTTATTTTACAATTGACACACATTTTGTTATATCTATCTTTATCTACTGTATCTATATTCAGTTTATGGCATCTGACATTGCCTTCTGATCTCCAGGATTTTTCCTGGAGCTCTGTTGCAGTGTCATTTTGTTTTTTTTTTTTTTTAACTGGAGGTAGGGTGTCGGCCTATCATCCAAACCCCCAACCTGGAGGACCAGGGTGTCTCTTTTTGTCTGGCACCTACTCTTTGACCTATCTGGCTAGGGTGGCCCTACCAGTAGCTAAGCTAATGCTAGTATAGCTCTTCAAGTCATTGGTGTATGCAAGCTCCTCCACCACAACAAGGTAGAGACACCATTGGAGAAGACATATGTTATTTATAAAATAACTAGCAATTTTGTTTTGAAACAGAGATACTAGAAAGATGTGTGTATTTTGTTATGAGTCTTAAATTAAGACAAATCATCAGCACACTGTAATCTACCACATATTTATAAAACTGAAAAAATGGAATAAAGATCAGTTGAGTCTCTTTCTTTTGCCATCCTAATAGTATAGTGCAAACCAAACTGTTTCATATCTTTATCTTTCATCTGTCATCAAGCATGTTGTTTATGAATCTGAATCTTTCTATTCTTGTTCCATCAGAGGTATGCAGTGACGTGCCATGACATTTGATGATAGAGAAGGTGTGTTTCTGTAAGAAGTTGACTTCCAGGGGCAATCAATTAATTGCGCATCAGTAATGGTCTAGGGTCTATTTGTATTCGTTTGTTCGATAAGCCGGTAAAAACCATAGACTTCTATTAAAAACACATTTATAGATTATCTGACATACATAATAAATAAACAAGTTCAATATAATTACCTCTGTTATTAGATTCAATAGATTCCTTATGCCCTCTAAATGCCGATTCTTGCTTTGATAAAAAACATATAACATCTATTAATTTAGATTTTATAATATATCTATTAGTCATAACTATCCTGTTGTAATTTTCAATATTTATTTTATATTTTTACTATTGTTAAATTCTATTCTGCTTTGATTTCCAAAATTGCTTCACTTTTACAAAAGAATCAATGTGACATTTACAATTTGTGTGTCTTTTGCCAGCTTTATTCAAATTATTTAAATCATCCAAGCCCTTCTTATTCCACACACTAATTTCATTTGAAAATAGTAGGCAAGGCCAACAAAGCAATTTTTCCATCCACAAAGCCATTTTATGTCTTCATAAATTTAATTGTGAAAATGTCGAACAAATTTTTTGTTGAAGTATTTATATTTAATTTGGGCATTGGTCTTTCTCTTTTAATAATGTTTTCTTTTTCATTATATGGTCTTGAGCCAAAACTTTTTAAAATAAATTTTCAATATCACAATTACATTCTGAATTGCTAGCCATGATATAAGGGCTAAAATTAAAAATAAAATTATAAAAACTTACTTGGTGAAATAAAATGTGTGGTGGATATACATACCTGGTACAAAATATTCTTCAATTGTATGAATATACTTTCAAAGAGAATTATAATTAAATATAGCTTTGTAAAGAAACATACATAAAAATAACATAAAATCTTCTTTTCTTTTTAAATCTTAAAACAATCCACTTAGTCAAATAGCTCCCTACGAGTGGCTAATGATGGAATCAGAGATGGTCCTGTAGGTGTGCAGTGCGTGCATGCACGCAGGCTGCCAAATCCAAGGGTGCCGATACTGGTCAATGTCAAATGCCTCTTTTGTTGCATCACTAGTATACCTCAAAAGACACAACAAATTTTTATGACAACGGATACATAAATCGTAAATTTAAGGAATATAAATTCTAGAGCTTTATTTGTACCTTGTGCATCTCATTCATTAAATTTAGCTGTAAATGATTCTGCCAAAGTAACATTGTTTTTTTTAACATTGTACAAGAATTGTACACATTTTTTTCTACATCCTCTTATAGATGGGATGTATTAAATTGTAATATCACTAGTTTAACATTGAAATCTGTAAGTAATACGAGACGGGAGTGCAGAATAAAAGCAGAATAAATATATCAAATATTTTTATGGATTTTTTTAAACTCCTGTCAACTATACAGAACTATCATAAAAACATACCAGTAAATTCCTATTGGTTGGGTCAAGTTATAAATCTAGTCTACTCATGATTTACATAATTGGGTGAGGGCAGCCGAATATCTAGCAGGCAGGCGGCTAACAGCCCAGAACCAGTCCTGGATAGAATCATTGGAAGCGTTATATGATATTTTGGTGTGTAGCTTCCACCAGTTAAACTGGGTTAGGTTGGTGCTCTGTAAAGTGCCATGTGCAAATGCCTATAATCTGGCTGCTTTACACCATTCAGTTATTTTTGCCGTGGAAGCCGACCCAGTTTCGACAATACAGTGCTTCCATTCCACCACTGATATTTGAATATACAATAGCAATCTTATCGTTTTTTTCACGTGTAGTATAGAAATTTGTAAAAAGATACATAATGCGGTTATAATAAAATATTAATTTTAATTAATTCAAAGTACGTTAAAATATGAAAATAATCATGCGATATGTATTTATATTCTAGAAAATACAAGGGAAGCAGTGCTTCCACCGCTTCCAAGGATGGCATGCCACTTGAGATATATGACTCTATAGAAATACTTGTAATATTGAGATTTAGATGAATATGAAACTTATGAACCTGAAAGTGTCAATAGTGCACTAAGTAAACTTAAGGATCTTGTGAGAGATCTAAGCATACAAAAAGAGGCAAGAACATGATATTTTTCAATGGAGATTGGCAAAACTAGCTAAACTTTAATTTTTTAATATTTTGTTGTCAATTCATGTTTTTCTTATTTTCGTTAAAATATGAAACACAAAATATTTACCGTATTTTACGGACTATAAGACGCTACAGACTATAAGATGCACCTTAATTTTTAAGCAATTTAAAAAAAAAAAAATACCTATAAGACGCTACGAGAGTATAAGACGCACCTGAATTTTGGAGGCAATTTTTCGAAGAAAAAAGTGCGTCTTATAGTCCGTAAAATACGGTATTAGTATTCTCAATCTAAGTAAAAAGCTTGTATCTCTGACATAACGGAAAAATAGATAAAATTTTAAAATATGTAAACAAAGGTTATTAAAAAAAAAACAAATATTTGTTTACAGCTCACATTAACAAATTTCATTTCATACAGTCATGTTGTTGTGAAAACAAACTTTGTTTTTTTAATTCATAAACTTCTGTTGTGTGTAAATTTTGTATAAGCTGAATTTTCTGTTTTTAATTTATTTTATTTGATGATCTACATAGAAAATTATAATCCAAACATTTTTGAAAATATCCAAAAACTAAAGTGATATCAAACTTCAATTATTTATTGTGATATCATCACAATGCTTGGCTACAATTTTTAATCATATTTTCTAATTTATTTAATTTAAAATATATGCTCTCTACCTCAAATTAGTAGTGTTTGCCCCTGTACATCATACATTTCCTGATGATAACAGTCATGCTGGTTATCTAACTTACTTTCAGGGGAAAATTTTTGAATTAAAATAACATGACTTCTGGTTTGCATCAGAAGTTCATATATACTTAATCCAGGCCTCTTGCCCCTAATCTTTCCATATCTGGCCTTGGCTTTTATCTATTTAACTCCATTCTCGAGATTAAGGAAGGACAGCTTCCAAACGGATGGCAGTGGGAATTTATAGGTCTACAATTTTTTCAAATTGTAGCTCAATTAAACTATTAATACAGCTAACTAATGAAGTTAGCCCTATTATTAAAACTGAAATTTTGATTAGAAAGTTATATATACATGGTTCATTTATAATGGTCCTGACAAATATTTTGTAAAATGTGTGTCCAATTAAAATATTGATCAGAATAAAAATTATTTACTTTTATGGAATCGAAAAAACTCCTTAAAAATTAAGTGACTCCTTTACCCTTCTTAACAGGGACAGTGGAAACTTTAGAATTTTAAATAGACCCCTTTTTTATTCTCCATTAAAGAATAATAATGTTTTATTTAAAACATTTTTGGAAAAATTGTTAATTTCAAAAATTATTGTGACCAGAGGGGTCGGAGTCTCTTTGACCCTTCGTCAGGATGTGACACCACTGAGTCTGTCAAGACTCGGAAATCGTGATGGAGGTTCTTACGTCACGCGAGAGGTCACGGGTGAGCGGATACGTTTGCCGTGGAGGTGGAGGTAGGAGAACCGAGGAAGTGAGTCACTCGGGACACTGGCTAAGTAACAAGAATAACTTTAATAAAAATGTATAAAAAATTACAGCACGACGCATAGCTAACAATGATGTACTCCTAGATACACGGAGAGAGAGAGTTTACAAACGCTTTGCGAGTTGATAAATACCTTGGTTAAGGAGATGTGAGAGTTCCTTGAGCCGCCGGGTATCCATGATCCTAGACGGTATATTCCACAGAGGTTTACAATCCAGAGAATAAACAGTCCACAATATAAAATAATCCACACGGTACTATTTCCATGGTATTAATTCTCGGTCTTCTAGGTGGGGTCGCTTCGGAAGTAGATCGGAAGGTTGCAGGAAGTTTTCCAGGGTTGGACTCGCGGTGGCTAACCAAACGACGACTGCCTGGATTTGTCATCATTCCCTCGTATTATTTTTCCACTTGGGTTTTTTCCATGAGGTCAGAATCTCGTTGTTAAGGGTCGGGTGTCCAATACGTGAATTACTTCTGAAAGTTCCGGGTGACATACGCCTAACTAGATGGATCATCTTCAACGAGGAAGCAAGTTTGTGGGAAATAATTTTTATGGTTTTCAACAAATCTTTTGATAAAATGGTGGAGGGAAAAAATCGAAAAAGTTTTGATTGAACACCTTCGTCCATTCGTCTGTCACATTATGAACATTTTTACTCTTTTTTACTTTCCCAGCTATGTTATAACAGAGGGAAAGTATGGCAATCGATTAAAAAAGGATCCCAAGATTTTTACCTTTTTGGATTTGGGACTTTGAAACATTGAGAAATACAAAAAAAAAGAAAAAACTTTGGGGGGTTTTTTCTGTATGTATGAATGTTTGTATGTGGGGGGATATAATTTTGTTCATCCTCTTTGATGCTTAATAACTCCTGTGCTTTTTCTCAAAAATTTCTGAAATTTTGCGGGGAAGTTTGTGTATTAAGCGCATTGATGCTATTAAATTTTGGTTGATAAAGATTGAGGGGTGGGGAAATAAAGGGGAGTTGTGTGTCATGTCTCAAGTAGGGTTACACTTAATGACAATTTTACTTGTTAGCATTTACAATTTTTTTTATAAAGTTTGTCCTTACCGTCAAAATTAAGTTTTTTGCCATTTTATAATAATTAAAAATATAAAAAACTTTTTATATTTTTAATTATAAGAATATATATATATATATCATAACAGATGGTTCCACACACAGTTTTAACAGTTTTAAATGTTGCTGGGAAAGTTAAGCAACTTGTTCAAAAAGTATTTTTTCAACAGTAGAGAAAATTTATTATAAATAATAATAATTCAATGCTCAAAATTAGTATGTTTTTTATTTTTGTCAGTCAGTGAAATGTCAGTTGTATGCATGATGCATACAACTCATGATACATAATAAGGGCAGTACACCTGCCCTTATTATGTATCATGAGTGTTGAGGAGTACTGCAAACTCAAATAAATAACTGTTGCTTAAAAATAGTTATAGAATAAACAAATAATGCATTTGATTCATTAACTTTAAAAACGTTTTAAAAGATTCATGGAGCCCTAGAATTTCAGTTGCAGAAACTTATGGCCCCACAGATCCCACTTTGGGAAATACTGAATTTTATCAAATCATAAAAAAAGCTTTTATTTTAACTGTTACTTTTTGAAAATATGACTAAAAAGGCTCATAACTTGAAATTAACATTTTTGGCAAAACATATTTTAAATAAAACTTTTATTATCTTTTGATGGAGAATCTAAAAGTAGAAAAAAAATAGGGGTCCTATTTGAAATTATAAAGTTGCCCTTTCCCTTAATGGGAGCAAGGGGTGGCATAATTTTTATAAAATTTAAAATGCTTTTTGAAGATAGGTATTTTTATCTGAATGCATATTTTATGAGATACTTGTCAGTCATTATAAATGGACTGCCCCATATAAAATAGATAATGATTTTTATTACATGTGTTTTAATTTGTACAGGTTTAATATGTTATTGTGCTGGAGAATGTCCCAATTACGAACCAAATGGTTCTTGTATAGCCATGCCTGGTAGTCAGTGCTTTAGTGCTGTTATAGAAGTTCAAGAAGATGGTGTTGTAGAAGAAGAAAGAACATATGGATGTCTTCCACCAGAAGAAACAGGTTTTATGCAGGTAAAAACAGGTTTATTTCATTATCTTTATAATACTTAATGATTCAATATAAGTAAATAATAAATAAATCACTAAGATACTTTTAATACTTTTTAAATTAGTTTAGTTATTTATTTTGTACTATTATTTGCTTTTGAATAAATCAAAAATATAATTTAATCCATTTATTATAGTCACTTTGGATACTGATAACAATAAGTGAAAGATAACATTAAGCAAAGGAGAAATACTACAATTAGTGGAACTTTTTGTTTTATTATCCTTTCATTAAAAAGGATGTTAAAAAACAATAAAAAAAACTTGTATAACTTAAAGATTTATTATTTATTATAATTATTATTGATTAACAGTAATTTATCCAGTATTGTTCACTCTGTATTCTTTAACTAGTGTATAGTTGAAGTAAGAAATTCCAGTAATTTCGAACCATTGTATTGTGAGTAAATAATGGTTAGAACAACAATTAACATTTAAAGCACTGGCTAACAGTGATAAAAATTGTACAAAATCAACCACATAGTAATGTTCAAAATGACCCACTCAGTCGGTTTGACGAAAAACACAGATTTTATATTTACAGTAAATATACAAAGTAATCCAAATTAGAGTTACAATTAATTATGCACAAACACTAGTCTGAACAACAACCGACTATTCCCGTACAAATTCGTCGAAAGAACTCCTTACGAACAAACAGACTTGTAATTAACAAAACCTCCGAGTCAGGAACAAGTTCGTACACAAACACGTAACTTCCAACGAGAGAGTTAGTTAGCACCTCGATAACGACGATCTCCCTTGATCCGATCCGATCCGATCACCTCCGATACGATCACACCATGCCAGCCGATCGCGATACGAACTTAAATAGTCGACGGCGTTCGAACCCTGTTCCAATCAAATTTGAATGTTCTTGCAACGGCCGCCAACGGTCACTTCCCGCCGGCCAATCGTCCGATGGTCGACGATTCGAAACTTAACGGTTCTTCCCACGGAAGTTCCTAACGGTCGTTTCTACCGGCCGATCCTAACGACTTTTCCGTTATGACAGTTTGTTATAACAAACAGGTGGGAATCGCGCGTCTTGGCGATTCCATACCTTACACACATGATGAGGAAAATAGGGCAAAAAAAAAAAAAACAGCTTTCCCCCTATTTACCTGATGAGAATTGTGCCATAGAAGCACAACATAGAGAATGGTGACATATGGTAGTTGACCTCCATAGAGGAGATGAGGATGGACCTGATGACAATTGTAACTGTAACCAAACTCTGATTACAACATGGAAAATTTTATAATTGCATTTAGCTTAAATTTTGAGCCTTGCTAATTCTGGCAAATTAAACAAATGATTACGATATTCATGATTACAATAAGTGGATTCTATTTTATTTAGGTGACTTTTATATGTTCTCTATGAACAATTCTGCCCGAAGAGGACAGTTATATACTTTCGAAAGTACTCAAAAAAATAAATTATTTTTACATAACACTGACAGACAATGGTATACGTTGTTTTTTTCTATTAATATTTGGCATGTATAGCTATTTGAAACTTTGACTTTTAAAACTAAAAATTCTAAAATTTTTATTCTGTTGTGAGTTGCCTATAAAGTTTGTCATTTTTATAAGAGAGACTGTCTCTTGGCCACTATTTTGATACAACTGAATCTGAAAATAGCTTGACTTTATTCAATAGGAATTTTGTCATTATACAATAATTCACAATTTAATTTAAGTAGTGATGTAATATTTTAGTTAATTTCTTCCTCTATATAAATAAATTAATTTTTTACACTGGCACACATCATGTACCTGTTTTTCTATCTAGGTACCTGTTTAAAAGATTATATAAGTGTACAACAGGAAAAAATAAAAATAAATGAACAAAATTAAAATAAGATGTGATTATTAAATATTTTTATAATTTAATTTTTTTAGCAGTTTTTAATTGAATGTTCTTTGTAATAAATTATTGTTTTCAAGTTTTAAAAGATTGACTTGAAAATTAAAATTTTTAATTAGTTAAAATTGTTAAATCAGTGATTCTAAAAAGTTATACTATTGGTTAAAATAAAATTAAAAGGCAATCAATTAGATGAACAATATTTATCCAAACATAGTCTACTTAGTTATAAAAAACGGGTTAATGTTACCCTACGTGTCAAAGGTGGCGGCTCGTCTCCGATTCCAGCAGTCAGAAGACAGGGAACAGTGGGGACGCGCATTCGAACCTAACCTAACCTATTCCAATAAATTACCATAATTATTAGCAACCAAATTATTAGAATAGGTTAGGTTAGGTTAGAACGTGCGTCCCCACTGTTCCCTGTCTTCTGATTGCTGGAATCGGAGACGAGCCGCCATCTTCGATATCTAGGGTAACATTAACCAAAAACAGTATTGATTAGGACTGACACAACACTTGTACAAAACTACAAAATAAAAATAAGCTAATCAGTACTTATCAGTTTGTATTTTTTTATTATTAAGCCATGCACTTTTAAAGGTAATTAACTTTCAAAAATATTTTCAAAAATTCAAACGAAATAATAAAAATAACTTTTAAAATCAAATTAAAAATGAACTTATTTGTGTTTTATGATGAACTTAAATTAACCATTAATATACTTGAATAATAATTCTAAACTAGTTTGGCCTGACACGCTTATGCCAAACTAGTTTGGCCTAGGCAAAACTAGTTTGGCGTAAAATCGGGTTTTGCCGGTAACATATATATTTTTTAATTTAAAATATGATGTTCTATTAAATAATTTATCCCTTGGAAGCATAGCCTGAATATTTTATGACATTCTGCCTTGTGATGCATTTGATGATAATTTTTTGTATAAATAATTAGAATACTTTTTAAAATGTTAACTTCTAAAATTGTTCTTATTAGTTTATCATGTAATTTGAAGTTTGTATGCTTAAATTAACTGTAACTGTCAGTAAGAAAATAAATGTCTGTGTTAATTATTGGAACATTAAAATTGAAAGAAAGACACAATATGATCATGATTTACTGTTTATGATATGATTTTAAGTGATTTTAAAATAACATGATCTTCAAATGCAAAAGAACCATAAATGTTATTACACATGTAAAAATTAAAATTAGTGCACTATATGAATTAATGCAAAATTTTAAAACATACAAAATTATTAACTGTAACAATGAAAAAAAAAAGCAGTGAATGACACTTGTATTTTTTACATTTCTAATATACAAATATTTTTCAATTGAGTTTTTAAAGAAATTTTTTCATACATTACAACTAAATTTTTGTTATAAATTTTATTTCATTTTATCTTATGTCAGTAAAAATAATAAAATACTTAACATAAAAAGTTGTTTTCAATTGGTAATACCTTGTATGTTTAAGGAACAAATCTTGAATTTCAATGTATTTTTATATTGTGTGAATTATTGTTTGTGAACTCTCCAGAATAAACTCCTGAATAAATTATACCCACATTTTAAGTCAACATTGTACTAATTTTTATATACTATAATTAATTGATTTAAATATGCTTATTGGCAATTGTCTATCTTTGCTTAAATTATATGGGGTAAAAAACAAATTAATATGAATTGTTGAAAAGTCAGAAACACTGAATGCCTATGGATGTAAAATGTACAAAAGCCATGCATTACCCAAATCTTGGGTACATGGATAACACCAAAAAACAAAAAGATTATAGAAATTTTTGTATTCACTTAGTGTTCAGTAGTAGTGCTGAATTTACACCTCCAAATTCTGCTTACCAAATTCCACACAACAAATAGCACCCATTTTCATTTCAATCATTAGAATTTTATGGTTTTAAAACGACATATCAGAGTTCCTCGATTCATTCAATGATAATCCTTATGGCATGACCTTAAAGATAGACCAGGCTCACACTTCAGAGGCACATTTCCTCGACATCAACATCAAATTCGACCAAACAACCACCCACACGGAAGTCTACCGCAAACCAGAGGCGGAACATCTCTATATACCGGTAGGATCCTGTGACCCGCCACACTATAAAATGGCAGCCTTCAACGCTTTAATTAAGAGGGCACATACACACTCGTCCTCCCAGAGATCTCTCCAAGCCGAACTCAAACGTATAGAACACATAGCCGAGAAGCACGGCTACCAAGGGATTACACGTAAATTGGTCCGCAGACAGCAACGCCAAGAACTACAACCTAACCAGCTTCCCAATGAAGTTACTCCTAGTTTCATACCGGTCACATACAATCCATACTTTAAAGCAATATACAGAACAATAGCTAAGAAAAAGAATATCCGCATCGCCTATAGAAGATGCGCTACAATTTCAGATATATTAAGGAACGGTAAAGACACTTCCAACAAAGAACGACTTCCGGGGGTATACTCCATCCCGATTATGGACCATAGAACGGACAGAAGCCTGGTCTACGTAGGGTCCACGAAACGCTCCCTGGAAGTAAGACTAAAAGAACACGCAAGTGATATTTTACACGCGAGGTCCACCACCGCTCTAGCTATCCATGCCTCAGATCCGGAAGTAGAACCTTTACTCAATCAAGCCAAACTAATTCGCACAACTCAATGCGTACACCATCTTAGATGGCTAGAAGCTCTTTGCATATATATGGCTACTCTCAGAGAAGATAACTGCAACAACAACAAAGACGAAATCGCCCTATCAACTGCATGGCAAGCACTCGTAAACAAGAACTTAAGATAGCACACAGCCGGTAAAGGAGCGCATGCCTGGATGACGTCACCGATCCAAGCGATAGAATTCGGAAGCGTATTCCAGTAGGATTTTATTCGAATTGCATTCGATTAACGGTCGTCAGTTACCTGAGGAAGAACTTAATAGTTCGAAAACGTTCGTAACGGTTTTTTAAGTGAAGCACACCGGTAACAGGCTTAAAGTAAGTTTTTTAGTTCAATCCGGTGTAGTAGCATACAATCTTTTTATGGTTTTTTTAAGTGTATGCATGAACAGCTTTAGCTCATAGAAACATGCATTCTAAGAGCACAGTTTATTCACTAAATTGACAGCCAGATAGCTGAGGCAGTAAAGGTGTCATTCTGCTGATCTGGAAGATTTAGGATTGAATCTGGATAGGAAACTCCAGGAATTTTTCAAATGTGTTATCTGTTTGGGATTCTAGGTCCTCAATGGGAGTAGGATGATTTGGGCCTTGTCCCTCATCATCCTACTCCCATTGAGGACCTAGCCAAACTCTTAATGTGTTCATATTATGGGTTTGGCCAGGTTGTCAACAGGAACAGCCAAGTTGGGTTTAGTCCGGACTTTAATCATATCAATTTAACTGACAACATTGGCACTCTTTGGGCACTAAGAGTGCTCATATTGTGAGTTAAATTAGCATGATTAAAAGATGTTCATAATGTCCACAGGGTGGAAAGAATTTAATGGAAAAAACAGGATAAATTATTAAAATTTAAAAATGCAAATGTAAATACAATATAGGAAGTGGTTATATATTATCACTAGATCACTAGTCTACATCATTTGCTTTCTTCTCATCCACTAGATGCTACATAACCACTTCCTATATTATGTTTATATTTTAATTTTTGAATTTTCTTTTTATAATATTGTAATTAAATTTTTTTTAAAGTAATTATAAAGGAACAGTAATGTGAAACTCAGGACCTACCGGAATTTATTTTAAAAATTTTAGAGAATTTATTTTATAAAAAATATTCAAGTTTATTAGCAAAAGGGAAAGCTATCCCTGTTACAGGGGGTGATACATAGAAATGAAATTAATTAACAATTTTAGTTTACAAAGGTATTATATCAATAACAAACGATCATAATTTAAGAAAACCATACAGGCATTTTGCTTATATCTTATAGACATGAACATAATAAGTAAAAGATACTGTATTAGGACATTGAAGTTTTATAATAGTTTTTATTTACTATTAATAACATTTATTTAATTTTTTAAAATTTTTCTGTAATTTTTAACATAGTAATTATACATTTTATATAGCTCCTTTTTATTGAGAAAGTTTAAGTTTATTTTGAGTTCAAGAGGGAACTACAGTTACATATTCGTATGGTATCATATTGTTCATGCAAAGTTGTAAGTTCTTGACAGTTTTTTAGAAGGTGGAATTCTGAGAAGTCTTTGGATTGACATAAGCAACAATGGGTATTTGAAAAATTTATGTAAGTATTATTAACAAAGAGAGAGTATTTGTTAAGGTGTAGCTGGATTATTAGTCGTTTCATGTTAAAATCAATTGGTTGCCACATGTATGGCTGGGAAGATGGAATTTCGAATAAGTTGGTGTACCAGGGATGATAATTACTATGGTTTAAAGAGAGTTGATCTTTATTTATAGATTGAGATATGGCAGCGTTTAATAGAAGAGTATAACCATATTTCCAGTCCTGAATAATATCTTTAAATAATAGTTCTGATACACCAAATGAATTGAGAATTTTACATAATTTGTATTGCCATAACTGCTTGTAATTTACGTTTTTGCTCTGCTTGACTATTTCTTGATGTAGAAAAGTTATATTATTGTCACTTTTGAATTTTAGTCTATAGTAAAATTTAATTATACATTTTAACAGCAAGGAAAAAGACCAGATACGATTTGTTTCATCTCGGAGAGCATAACCAGGAATTGTTCTTTCTAAATGAAATAATTTACGTAGAAAATAGATATGAAAGGTCTCGAGTTTATGTAAGTAATCCAGACTCCAGATAGGGCTTGCATAATAAATGATTGGGTTAATTATAGAATTATATAGTTTTATGTAAATATTTAAATTAAAGGTTTTTAGGGTTGAGCATAGAAATTAAAGGTTGTTGATAGTCTCCTTTACTTTGATGTTAATTCTTGAGATTTGAGCTTTGAAGGTTATGTTTCAATCAAAGACAACACACAGATAGTTTACTTCATTAACTGTTTGTAGTAGAGTATTGTCATGGTATATTTTAGTTTCTTTTTCAGATATTTTGATATTATTGCAAAAAATAATAATGTTGGTTTTAGTTGGATTTATTACTAAGTGAATTGATTTAAAATAAAGATTTAGCTGGTTAATTTTCCTTTGTAATGAAATTTTGGTGGGTGCTAGTATTACTAGATCATCTGCAAATAATATGTAGTGAAAGATTCTGTTGTTTATTTCAATGCCATCAGTTGAATTACGGAAAAGTTGATCAATGCCAAGCAGATAGAAGTTAAATAAATATGGCAAAAGGGGATCACCTTGAAGAACACCACAGGAAAGAGTTAGTGAGGGAGAAAGAGTCTTGCCTTGTTTGATCTTTATGTTATAATTTGAGAAGAGCTTTTTTTATAGTAGTTGAGAATCAAGTAGTTGCACTGCAGGCTTTTAAGTTATTTACTAGTAGTGGGATATAGATTGAATCAAAAGCTTTTTGTATATCGATGAAAGCAGCATATACTTTTCTATGCTTTTTAGTAGATGAAGTAGTAATATGAATATTGCTGATTCAGTTCCTTTATTTTTAGTAAAAACATATTGAAATTTGGCTTCCAGATTGGTATCTTTAGTCCATTGTTGAAATTTTTTTGCCAGTATTGAGGTGAAACATTTTCTTAAAGTTGATAGTAATGCTATTGGTCTGTAATTCTTAGGGGAAAGCTAATCACCCTTTTTATGGATCATGGTAAGGATAACTATTCCAAGAGTCTGGGTAAGAGGTGGCTTTGTACATGGTGTTAAAGAGATTTAACAATTTTAACCTGGCTTTATTTGGAAACATTTTTAGAAATTTAGTAGGAATATTATCATTTCCTGGGGTTGAGTTACTTTTTGTTTTCTGTATTGCTTCATTCAGTTCATCAATGGTAAAATCAGATTCTAAGTATTCATTATAAGCATCAGTGTTTATTATTGGTAGTAAATTCAAATGAATTTTTGGGAATCTTTGATAGAAAATTTTCCAAGTATCGCAGTCTATGTTATGATTGGTGATTTTTTAGTTAGGTTTGATTTAAAATGGAATTTTCTTATTGTAAACCAGAAAATTTACTGTCTACTGTTTTTCACTAAGTTTGATTTGAGTTTCCTGAAGTAGTTTTTCTTTTTTGTCTTGAGTAAGTTGTTGTGGGATTGTTTGACTTTCTTGTAATTATCAAAGTTAGTATCATTAGAGTTTAGTCTGAAAACTTTTAGTTTAGATTGCTTTTCCATTTTCATTTTATGACAATCAAAATCATACCAGATTTGTCAGAATCTATTATGAAAGTTTCTTTTTTCATTATTATTGTATATATAATCATTCATTATATTTGTCATTAATTTATAAATTTCTTCACTATTGTTTTCTGTTATTATTGGAATGTCAGTAAATCGATTTTCAATTTCTGTTGAATATCTTGAGGTTTTGTACTTTATTCTTTGACTTTTAATTGATAAGTTGTCTGATTTCTTAGGCGAAAATAGTAAAAATTTTGCTATTGTAGGTAGGTGATCAGAGATGTCAAAAGTAGTTGTTGTGAAGTCCAGACAGCAATACAAGTGTAAGTCTGAGCAGATTGTATAATCAATAGTGGATTTTCTGGCATATGTTAAACAGCTGTATTCTGCAGGAATATCAGGTTTTATGCATCCATTTATTATATACATTTTAAGATCCGTTATTATTTCTATTAGTTTTTTACCCAGTCTATTAAGTTGTTTATCTTTCGACTGACGGGTATTTCGTATTAAAGAATTAGGTCCATCATATCTAGATTCCATTGTTTCACCAATTCTTGAATTAAAATCTCCTACTATAATAGAGTATGGAGTCATATGTTGCCAAATATCAATTAGTTTGGAGGTTTCATTTAGATTTGCTAAATCATCGGGAGGGATGTAAACGAGCATTAAGGTCATTAATTTATTAGTTATATTTGTAAGAATAGGTTTGTTGATTGAAATAAGAAGCAGGATGTAGTTGTTGGACTTTTTTGTTTGTATTATTTTATAAAAAATTTTTTATTAATATACAGAGACCACCGCTCGGACGACCTGGGCCTATTGCTTTATGTGCCATTACTGATTCAATTGTAAATTTATTTTAAAAATTTGACTTATAAGTCAGTTCAGAAGTTATCCAAGTTTCCATTGTAGCAAAGATGTCGGGTTCATGCTTGGAGTAAAAAGAGTTGATTAGTGGAGTTTTATTTTTAAGCCCTTGGCTATTCCTGTGATGAAATTATGAATTTCTGGTCTAGAAATAGTTTTAGAATTGGGATAATTATATGTAATTATATTATTGCAGTGATGATCATTAATTAAAGAGTCCATTCTAAATTGAACACAGTCCTTTTCTGCTTGTAATTTGTCGACCTGTTTTAGGTTATTTATTTGTTCTTCCATTTTTTTTCTACTGTTCTTTAGTTTCACGGATGTTTTTATGTATAAGGTCAAGATCTTCTTGTATAATAATCATTTGGCTAAAAAGTTTATCATTAGAAGTGTTAATCAAGTTGGAGATTTTGTTCCATAGGACTGTTGTAGAGGTGTCTGGTGGATTGTTCGGATTATTAAGTAAAGTAGGAACGAAGTTAGTTGACTCACCTGAGTCAACTAACTTCATTCTAGACAGAGACTATGAGTGCTAAGTTGTGAAAAATTCAGGTTAGGATTCATGTCCTCTGTCAAGTTTTCGTGAGAAATTTTTTCTGAAGTTAAGTTAAAATCCGTTATTAGCCTGGAGTTTGACGAGGTTGGTTGATTTCTTTTGGCTTCCGGTTTAGAACGATTCATTGGCGGTCTTCCTCGCTTTGGTAGCAAACATTGCATTTTTACTGATATTATTATTACCTCTAGTGATATTATTTAAAATAAATATAAACTTTTTGAACAATTTGAGTTAGTCAGAAGCAATCAACACTTAAACTTTATGCAGATGACGAGGTGCTTAGAAAAAGTCACCAGCAGCCTTGACTGTTGGAACACACCCCCAATTTTTTAAAACATATTATAAATATTATATTTATAAAAAAATATTATTTTCATATAATTATAAAGAAAAGGTTGAGTTCAGCTATCATAGAAGGATTGAAATTGCATTTGTAACAAATAATAGCTAGGTGAAACATCTATTTTTTTTTATTAAGTTTATAGTTATGATTAGATTTCGTTTGTCAAAAGTTTAATCAAATACATAGGCTGTTTTTTTCCAAGCTCTGATGGTCCATTAAAAAAAAAAGACGAGTGTAAATAACAAAATGAATTTATTACCAAAAGTTAGGTAGAAACAGGGTTACTTTTCCACATAATCACCATGAAGATTGAGGCATTTGTCATATCTGTGGACAAGCTTCTCCATCCCCTTGTCATAAAATGTTGCTGCCAATGACTTGAGATGGGCGGCCCTAACGTTGTTTTGAAGATTGTCATTAGTCTCAAACCTCTGCCCTCCTAGCCACTTTTTCTGTTCAGGAAAGAAGTGGAAGTCGCTCGGGCCTATATGCTAGGTGTTTAAAGGTGGTGAAGACTTCCACTCAGCTTGGAACTTTTTAAGGTGGTGAAGACTTCCACCTCTTTCCTGAACTGGAAACGTGGCTAGCAGGGCAGAGGTTTGAGACTAATGACGATCTTCAAAATGTCGTTAAGGCCATCTCAATTCACTGGTGGCAACATTCTATGACAAGGAGATGGAAAAGCTTATCCACAGATATGACAAATTCCTCAATCTTCATGGTGATTATGTCAAAAAGTAACCATGTTTGTACCTAACTTTTGGTAATAAATTCATTTTGTTATTTACACTCGTCTTTGTTTTATGGACTGTCAGAGCTTTAAAAAAACTGCCCTTGTACATTATTATTTTTTAATTTTTTTACTGTAATATTACTGATGATATGGTCTGTGTTGGAAATTTTTAAAGAATTTTCTGTATAAATTACATTTGATAGTATGGATGTTTAGAATCTTAAAGTATAATTTTAAAACATTTTGTTCCTTATTGAATAAAGGATAATATGAATATTTAAAATTTTAAGTTAAAACAATCATTTTATCTTTCCTGCAATTAACTGTAATTGTTTTCATTTGCTGTTTGGAAAGTGCTTTACTGTTATTATGTCAGAGGCATTTTTGGCCATGCCCTTGTCAGTTTGACCTATTTGCACATTACAATGTATGTATTACAATTACTATGTATTATTAATAAGAACATTATTACTTAAAAATTACATAACTTACTTAGACAATATGTTCCAAAACGTCACATCAAATTCCAGTGTTACAATTATAAAGGATGATTGTCTGTTTTTAAAAAAAAGGGGGTTTTTACAATCATAATATATTTTGAAAAGTAGAGATTTAAAATTATATATGAAATTATGTTGAAAATAGCTCTTAAAATTACCTGAATAACATAAGTAGTGATAAAATTATTAATAAATAGTTTAAAACAATTTTTTAAAGATAAATTACCTTATGAAAAATAAACAAAATGTTGATTTAGACATCCAAAGTACACTTAAAATATATTTAAACCGTGTAATAAAATCAGGTGTGTAACATTAGTTCTTAAGAGCATCCTCTAGTAGTAAAATATTGTATTTCAAATTTTATCTATTTAAAAGCCTTAATTTAAATTAATTAGTTGCATTAAAGAAATTTTTTTAATTTCTAAATTTAAAAAAATTACGTATAATAATTTTGAAAATTTTTTATACTGTTAGTATTAATTTGATGTCCAGTATTAATAATGGATTAGTGATAGGAATTAGAGTAAGAAATGGAAACAGTAAAATTTTATTTTGCATTTACTCTTTGAAAGGATTTGAAGATTAACTAGTCATAAAAAATTTTTTGATAGCAAAAAAAATTAGTAAAAATTGGTTTTACAGATTTAACAAACATTTCAAAATAAATATAAATAAAACAAGTTTGAGGTTTTTATACTCGGTTGTGTAAAATATTTTGAATCTTATATAAAAATTAGAAATTATTAAATTGAGAATATATTTTACAATTATTGTCATTGCCATTTATATCGCATTCAATCTGTCTTCTAATTCACTAGCATTATTTCCATAATTTGATTTATTTCAGTTAATTTTTGATTAACATCAGAATCAGTATCATCATCATACAAATATAGAAAATATATATTAAAAGAATGAAAACTTTTTATCTTCATTATATGTTTATTTCAATAAAAAGTTTGTTGAATTTTATACTAAATGTAAAATTCTACTTACCTATTGCAATGTATTAGTAATAATAGCTTTGAATATTGTAATCTATTACAAATAGAAATGAAAATTTTGAATCAATAGTATGAAACAAGTATGTTTAAGTTATTGCTAAGAACTAGAATAATTTAATTTTGTAATATCTATCATTCTTAAATACTCATTTAATAATTTAACAAATAATAATATAATCATTTTTTTAAGTAGAAAAAATTAATATTATTTTTATTTTAAAGTGCAAAGGACACTTAGTACCTCATCAAGTTCCCCAATCCATTGAATGCTGCAGCAATGCAGATTTCTGTAATAGATATTTGAAACCAGTATATGTTTCAAGACCAACTATTGTTACACCTGGTATTTATTAACTATTTGAAGATTATAGATCATATAAATTTTAAAATTAAAAAAAAAATTTTAACTAATATTTTTATTAACATAAAACAATTTACAAGAAGTAACTGAATCCAGTTTTTTAAGAAATGAAATGATTATTTATATTAAAACATATTTTAATAACTTGTTTAATTCATAATAAATTAACCTAGATTATGGAGGTGAATTAATGAGTTATGAAGATAATGTTCATCAAATGGCTTTGCTCATATCAACTACTGTCTGCATCATTCTTCTTGTAGTTCTTATCACTTATGCATATATTAGGTATTTATATTTTCTCTAATTTCATACTTTTTAAACACTTTATTTTATATAAATGTTGTTAATTTGAAAACTTTTGACAATATATTCAAACATCGTATTAATTTAAATTGATTTATTTGAATCCATCATCTGTTTTAGATATAAAAGAGGTGAAGACCAGAGAAGAGGATATTTAGGTTCAAGTGATCAATGTGATCCCTTTTTAATCCCTCGTGAATCATTGAAAGATCTTATAGATCATTCAATTAGTTCAGGAAGTGGATCTGGTTTGCCAATATTAGTAAGTCTAAAATTTTTTTTGAATCAAAAATAAAATATATATTTAATTTATTAATTAAACTTTTTAATTTTTAGGTGCAAAGGACAATTGCAAAGCAAATAGAAATGATAAGAAGTATAGGTAAAGGTAGATTTGGTGAAGTTTGGCAGGCACAATGGAGAGGTGAGAATATTGCTGTAAAAATATTCTTTACTACAGAAGAAGCTAGTTGGTTCAGAGAAACAGAAAATATCAGACAGTACTGATGAGACATGAAAACATTCTTGGTAAACAAATTTGTATGATTAATATCTATTTTATATTTAATATATTTTTAATTAATTGAATTTATTTGAGTAAACTTTCATATTAAACTTTTTGTATTTTTGTAAACAATATATTGTTCAAATTTCTAAAATTCACATTTCTATCATAATTGTTTTTAGAAGCTGTAAAAATCCATAAATAAAAAATGGATTTTAAAGATAAATTCTTTTTACTCAATTCTTTACAAGTAAATTATATGGATTTTATCTATTTGTGAATTAGTTGTCAAACACAAATTCAAACAAATAGAACTAGAGCAAAAGGAACATTTTATTTAGTTTTGACATTATATTCACAATGAAAACTAAAGATGTTATATTAAAGTTCTTGGACTGGTCTTGAACATAAATGGTTCTAGCATGGTCTAATATAGTTGTACAAAGTTAAATGGTGTTAAAATATACTTTGTTTTTAGTTCATTTTGAAAGTCTTTAGTAAGTAGTAGTATATTGCAGGTGTCTGTGGGGGTGGGTGTGTGTACTGTGTGTGTATATATATTAAATAAAGTGTGCAGTCCAAAAGTAATATTTTCAAAAGCATTTATTTACTAAAGTGTAGAACACTTACTTTTCTACATAGTCTCCTTTTTTTAGTCTATGCAAAGTTACCAGCACTCAACCCACTTTTCATTAAAAATTTTTTAGAATTCTTTAGGTTTATATTTTAGGGACTAATGAGCTATAGAATCCAAATTTGATATTTAAGAAAAACTGTCTTTCTCAAAGAATAATTAAAATATTTATTTAATAGTAATTATTAAAATTTAGCAAGAGATGATACCTGATGCCTGTCTCTAGTGTCAAATTACTTAGCATTTAATTAATAGTAGTAATATAGCCAGATATAATACAACAATCATTTCACTTTAATATATAACTTCTGAGTTTTGAATGTTTGTATTTTTATTCTTTACTAGCCATTATTTAAATGACATAAATATTTTATTTCTTAGGCTTCATAGCTGCTGATATTCGGGGTACAGGATCATGGACACAGCTTTTGCTCATTACAGATTATCATGAGAAAGGGTCTTTACATGATTTCTTAAAACTTCACACTGTAGACTTAGCTGGTATGTTACAGTTATCTCATTCAGCAGCTTCAGGTCTTTGTCATCTTCATACAGAAATTGTTGGCAAACAAGGTATAAAAATATTTTAAAATTTTGTCAAATTATATCATTTTCCATAACAATTCTTTATGTATGTTAAAATATATTTGTTGCTTAATTAGGCAAACCAGCCATTGCTCATAGGGATATTAAAAGTAGAAATATATTAGTAAAAAGGGACCATACATGTGTTATAGCTGATTTTGGATTAGCAGTAAGATTTAACAGGTAAAATTTTTAATTATTTATATTATATTTAAAGTATATATATTAAATCAATATTTTATTCAAATTTGAATTATAAAGGTTATACAAACATAAGTTCGAGTCCTTATTTCTTTATTTTCTTCCCTTTATTCCGATCAGGAACCACCATGCAACTTCAATTTCAAAAACTTTAAAACGAACAAAACACTATTAGACGACATACAACACAATTAAAAATGATCTTCGGCGCCGACCTGTCTTTATAGGCTACAGCGTCTACAAAGCATTAAAAACTGTTAGTCTTCCACAATAGTATCCGTGTTATATAATTGCTTTTAGTTGCAGGCCTTCTGGCGGATTCGAGTAGTTTCAAAAGCCAGAGGGCCCGCAACTAAAAGCAATTATATAACACGGATACGATTGTGGAAGACTAACAGTTTTTAATGCTTTGTAGACGCTGTAGCCTATAGACAGGTCGGCGCCGAAGATAATTTTTAATTGTGTTGTATGTCGTCTAATAGTGTTTTGTTCGTTAATTTTAGAAGTTTTTTTGACTTCAAGTTGCAAGTTGCATGGTGGTTCCTGATCGGAATAAAGGGAAGAAAATAAAGAAATAAGGACTCGAACTTATGTTTGTATAACCTTTGTAATTCAAATTTGAATTTAACTTTAATTCCCGAGTTTTGTACGTCAATATTTTATATTAGGTAAATACATACATACACTTTGAAAATTAAAATGTTTATTTTTATTATAAAATGTGATAAAGTTTTCTTACTTGCAGATTTTTACTGCAATGATTTAGAATTGATATTTCAAAATTATGTTAAAAAATTTGAAAATGGAAATTATATGTTTTTTTTCCATCTGCAAGGGTCCATCAAATGAAAAGTGAATTTTTTTGTTTTGCATTATTTATTGCAAACAAATGACACAATTTTCAAATTTCTGCATACCCCAACTTAATTTGATACATACAGTATGTTTCAATGTCTATGAAGTTCTTTAATTCCATTAAAACATCTTTAGGTTGTGCATGGAGACAATCATGTACTGTATTTTTAACATCTTTATCAGAGTTTAATTTCTTGCCTTCTAATGACTTAATGACTCAAAATATGAAAGTTACTTGGAGACAGGTCAAGTGAGTATATGTAGGGGATGTGGGAGACACTCAAACTTCAGATCATCAATACAGGTACTCTTCACTTTATGACCGAGTTCTGTTCCGACAACTACGTTGTTAAGCGAATTGGTCGATAAGCGAAGAGCTTGTGCCAGGAATATAGGATTGTTGTAAAATTATCCAAATTATGCAACAAACTTCAAATTTATTCATAAAAAGACTATTATAGTAAGCGCAAGCCTATTATAGTACACTTAGTGCACATGTCACCATTTGCCACTGACTGACACTCAAGCTGAGAAAGGGGATTCCCCGAATTGCAGGTCAAAACTCTATTGGTCGTAAGTGCGAGTGGTCATTAAGCAGATAGGTCGTAAAGTGAGGAGTACATGTAGTTTCATTAGTTTGGAGTGCCATATGGGTCAGGCATTATGATGATGTAAGACCATCTCAGCACTTAGCATTCCTTGCTGTTTTGGCCTAATTGTAGGTCACAGATGATTTCTAAGAATACCGTGTGGATATGTTGCCAGTTATGCTACCAGTAAGTAGGAATTGCAGGCCCCACTCTGGGCCAATTCTTTTCTTCTTTTAGATTTGTAAGAATATTAGAGACTAGAGGGCACTATTAATGATGATACAAATGAATTCCAAAAACTGCTCAATTTCCACCCAAACTTGTCATCAATTACTATTCTATCTTTCACTATTAATGGAAAGATTAATAAATTCAGTGGTTTTGTCATACAGTATTATTTAGTTTAATAGGAATAAAGCATAGACTGATTTCATGAGAATAAGACAGAGGATAAAATAGAGACATCAATGTTGAAAAACAGATTGAGATGAATTTTTACACTTTAATGTAACATTGCAACATGCCCAACATGGTTTCAGTTTTATCATCCCAAATGGGATGATGAAATTAATTGCCTCAAAGCAGGTATTTCACACAAAGGTATTGTGTGTCCAGGCAGTCATTGGTTTGTAAAGGGATGATCAGCTTAATGAGGATTAAAAACAGCAAGTCCTAATAGCCTAATAGAATAAAAATTTTATTCTAAGAAAATCTGGTCATCTGGAGATGTTTTACTGTATTTGCATTGAAGTCAAATAAGCCTGTCTTTATATAGCTATGTTTCTATCCTACTGTGCATTTTGTTTCACTGCAAGATTTAGGTGCAATCTCTCTATTTTCATAGATATTTTAATTAATAGTCAGAACACATTAGGATAATGTATGGATCATATATAATTTTTATGAGATGTAATTGCTAATGGGAAGTGACTGTATTAAATAGCTTTGCATTTATAATTAAGATAGGAAAAAATATTTAATAATCAAATGGCAAAACTATGGATAAAATAAATCTTAAATCAAACATAATTCAGATACTCTTAATTTTAATTTACAAAAGTTGTATTAAAATTTCAATCTTTATTTTTAAAAAATATGTTGTACAGCAGAGGTTTGTTAATCTTGCACCTACAGAACCAGAGTGGTATCAGATTATCAAAAATGCCAAATTACTGGACATTTTTGTGTTCTTGAAAAATTTGGTAAATTATATATTTCTGAATATTTCAGACATTTTTATACATTTTGTACCAGCTAACAATGTTGTACACTTCTGATTGATTAAAAACTCTAAATCTAAAGATGATATAGTGCATGACTATACTGTGTTAAAACTGATAAAAACTATAAAAATATTAATGTACATGTTGCACAAAATCAAGTTACATATTGATTCATGTGCATATGATAATTATTTTTTAGAAACTGTATGTATACATGCAATTCACAAAAGCCACACATTCTCAGAATACGAGAAAGCTACTTTTAGATGCATTGTCCTCAAATTGGCTTGTGAAATAAAAATAATTGAGTCTACATGTTACTCAATACAAAACATATGTGCTGGCTCTAATAAAGCAATTTTCATTTAGCATGATACAATGTAAACTGTCTTTACTGTACCATGTATTCAAACAAACTCTGATTTATAGAATGCTAGCAGCAGATTAGTGGCTACTTTTCTGAGGGTACTGGATTAACAAACTTCTACAGTATTCTATAGAATAAAATACAAAATTTTATATTAATTATAATATTTCATTTTCTTCTTAGTGATGTCAATGAGATAGATGTAGCTGCCAATACTCGGGTTGGAACAAAAAGATATATGGCACCTGAAGTTTTAGATGAAACTTTAAATAGATCCCAGTTTGAAGCATATAAAATGGCTGATATCTATTCATTTGCTTTAGTTTTATGGGAAATTGCAAGGAGGTGTGTCTTAGATGGTAAGAATATTTTCATTATAAAAAGAAAGTAAGTCATTCTTGATAGTCTCTTTTATTTAAGAATAATAATTTTCATTATTATGTTTAATCATAATATAATTTTTCTGCTTATGCAGCTTTATCTTAATAATTTTACTAGAATAATCCAATTAAAAGTTTTGAAAATTGAAGTTATGAACTTCGTTTTTTTTTCTTATTGATAGATATCATATGATATTTGGAAGTAATCCACTTGGTCCACTTCTTGCCAAATACATCATTTATCAGCTTTCTTAAATTCATTCCAAAATAACTTAACATTATTTTATTCCATAATATTTCTAATTACATAATCTACAAAATTTATAAATTTATTATTACAAATTTTTGATGAGGCATTAAAAGTTCTGTGATTCATACTTTTTATAAAAATTTTGAAAAGCAAGATATAAATTTTTCCTAAAAAATGATCAAAGTTAAAACTAGTAAATAAATAAGCATTGCAAAAATATATAATATAGTAAAAAAGTGAAAAATGATTAAACATTATGTAATTTTTTCATACAAATGCTCAAAATTGGAGTGAATTTTGAAGTCTCATGAGTTTTTTTTCCTCTTTAATTGTCTACTTGGACATTACTTATTATTAGGACGTTAACTGGTGTTTGATATTTGATACAAAACTGAATACTTGTATGAAATATTAAACACCAGTTAATGTCCTACTAATAAGCAATGTCCAAGTAGACAGTTAAAGATAAAATTAGAAATAAGGACAGTAAGACATTGTTAATTTCTCATGAGGTTTTGTTCACACAGTCATGGAAATGACTGAATAGAAATAGATTACTATATGATACATAATAATGCCATTAGAGATGAAGACACAGGGTGTTTCATATAGTTATGAGTAATTATTTGAAGACCTATTTCACCTGGTAATAAAATTCCATTAAAAATTTTGTAAAATGAAGATTGATCAAATTATTTAATATAATCAAAGAAGTTAGTAAAATCCAATGTTATACAAATGGTTTTGATAGACTTAGTGTATAGTAAGTTATATAATACTGTATATTAAATAGAAAAATATGTTTTTTTAGTTTGTGATTATTTAATTTAATAAAGGTTGCAAGTATTGACCATACCAGAAGACAATAATTCAGATATATCTTGTCTAGATATTTTAATTATTTTTTCTCCATTTTTATTAACTTACTTAAATGTTTAAGTTCAACAAGACTGCAGCATTATTACCTGACTTTTCTACTAATATATATCTTGTAATCCTTTATAAATAGGTATATACTTGCACTACTTTCTGTGATCTAAGTTTATTCTATTTATGCAATAGTTTGCTTTTGTTCCAACTTATTGTCTTATTTTTATTATTCATTTTTTTTATTAACTAAAAATTTTCCTATCAAGCATGACAAAATATTTTTATGAGAAAGTACAGATTAATGCTAACAGGTTCATTAGATCATTACTTCCTATTGCATAATAGAGTGTCACATGGTCACTGTGAAAATATTTTTAAAAAAATTTGTTATAGAAGTGACACAATGTGGCTATCTTTTTTAAAGTTTAAAATTTAAGTAAGTTTAAAATATGCCATTTGCCAAAATATTTAAATTCAACTTAAGGGAAATTCCATCATCAAGCATGAACTAAATGAGGTTGCTTACATCACTGCAACATAGGTGTGATCACTGGTCTGAAATTGATAAAACATTTAATCTATAGTTAATATTTCTGCAAAATATGGTCTTATATTACTAAATCTTCATGTTTTTATCTTCTGTACATGAATTGAATACAATATGCTTTTCATATTTCACTTGCAAAGCTTACAAAACCATTTATTTAATAATGTGATTTTATGGATTCTTTCAATGAAAAGAAGTGTGTTACTTTTTATCAGTTGTCTAATAGATATACTCCTGATTAATGTGCAAAACAGTATTAACAGTAGTAGTAGTAGTAGTAGTAGGGATTTTTAACTGTCTGAATGTATGATGATGATGATAGATGTTATTTTTAAGAAAATAAATTTTATTCTGAAACTTTAATTTCTAATAAAATAGAATTATATTAGTATAATTTCTTAATATTAAAAAAATTTGATTTCCGGTTTCTTAATATTAATTATTTTAAATTAAAAGGAGTAGTAGATGACTATCATTTGCCATATTACGATGTTGTGCCTTCTGATCCCAGTTTTGAAGATATGAAAAAAGTTGTTTGTATAGATCAAATGAGACCATCTATTACTGCTAGATGGAAAAAACATGAGGTATTAGACTTATAATTTATATAAATATTAAGAAAATTATTATTGGAATATAATTTTTCATACCATCACTATTATTATTTCAGATATTAGCAATTTATAGCAAACTGATGCAAGAGTGTTGGCATCAGAATCCAGCTGTACGTCTGACAGCATTAAGATTAAAGAAAACTCTCTCCAAATTACAAAGCATTCATCACATCAAAATAGTCTGATTCAAAATTAAAGACTGTTGGAATATAATCAGTCTATGGAGACAAAATGTGCTGCCTTTATACTGCCTCATCTGATAAAATGGCAGCTGCTTCCTACAGAAATAATCTTCCCACTAATCCTGACTCAAGGATTGAACAACTGAATATTTGTTGTGAAAAACATGTTCAAAACTCCAATATATATATATACAACAGTACTTATTGCTAACCAGTGTAAAGAATATTATACAAGTTTCCAACAAAAATATCGTATTTTTGGCCCGAAACTTTTTATGATATTTATTGCCTGCTGCAACAACACTAAGTACAAATATTACTGCAGGCAGTTATTAATTTAACTGAAGAAAACAAATAGTTTGTCAAACAAAATTTTCTAAGCATGTATCAGAATCCAGGGACAGAACACAAAGATACAGAAAGAGTTGAATTAGTATAATTGAGCTAAGATTATCAGCAGGAAAGACAGTAATTATTGGTATTTGTGATTACATACATTTTTATATCCTAATGCCTAAATAAGTTATTTGGCTTTTGTAGGAGGTTTTTTTTAATTAGATCTGAAAAGTTGATAGTTTAAAATTAGAGAGACAATATATTCATATATTACATTTAGTAATTTGTTAATAAGTATATACATGTGTGTATATAAATATATATATATAGATATGAATAGCCTTAAGTTTTTATTTTACAAGTATTTTTATTTACAAGTTCCCAATATTTTAGAGAATAGATGGTAAGATTATTATTTATCCATAATAATTAACTAAATTTACTCTTCACACTAATAACAGTAATAAATGTTTGTTCATAAACATTTAGACTGCATAATATCATTGTAAATTAAGAAATAAAAAAGTTAGATGCTATAAAATTTTAATTGCCATGGATATTGTGAAAAGTATATTTAGTTATTTTAGATGATAATCCAGAAAAATTTATTACTTTATAAAATGGAAATTGCATTTTGTAATTTCAATCAAGAATAAAATGCAATATCCGTTTTCAGAATAAAGCCAGTTATTATTTAAAAGTATGTAAATTCTTTTGACTATTTAATTCTAAAAATTAAGTATTAGTTGCATTAAAGTTGCTTGTTTTCTAAGTAGAAGTGTCAGTATATATTAAGGAGTATATATTTAAATAACAACACACCTACACAAATTTTTCCCAGTTTATAACTACACTACCTCCTCTTTAATTATCTATTTTGTCAAAATAGGTGATGTGCCTTAATCATGTTCTGACACTGCCTGCTTAACAAAGATTTCATTTTATAAACATTATCTAAAGAAGATAACTTTCAATCAGCCAATAATAATGGCTCTAAAATAAATGCTTCCCTTTTATTTTGAATTGCTTTTGATGTTTTTAAGTACTGAACATAAATTGTTTTTAATTAGATGTAATCTACTTTTAGCTATTTCTAATGTAAAAGTCTGTCTTTCCCAATATATGATTTCCACATTCCTAAATTAATAATTTTTCCATATATTGTACCATTTGTCTTCTGTTAATGAAAGCAATTTATACTTAACTTGTTATAAAATATTTTATATTTTGATTAATATAATATGCTTTTTGAAAGTTAAATTTTTTCACATTCCTGTGACAGTTGGTTTAATTAATAATTTACACACACGTTTGTACATATATTTAATATTTGTCTAATATATGTACAACTAATTTGTTACGTGCGTTTACTGTTAAAAATAAGTTTTTTAAAAATAATTTTAACCTAGTGCCATATAAATTTTAAATTACCCATTAAGAATGCAATTGGCCAGCTCAGTGTTTTGAAGACAGATTTCTTTTTTGTTGTTGTTGTTTTATTTGAATTTTAGTTAGTTTTTTAATTGCAGCTCAAAAACTTGATTTGAAAAATGGACAAAGATCTTTAAAGGAAATTAAATAAATAAATACTGATTTCAGTTAAATTTTTCTTACCCGATATCCCATCTACAGTTGAAGAAAACCAAATAAAGAATAGAAGAAGTCATTTTCTGTGGCAAACTTTAGTACTGTGCAATTTCAGTGTGTAAATATTTATAAAATCTGCTTAATTGGCAAGCATTTTGTTACCAATAGCCCAATTATATCTGTACAAATCGTACTTTATAAATGCAAGAGACTCCATTTCCTACTTTTCACTATGAAACGAAGACGACGATCCCAGATGAATATTGTAATAAATCACAAAGTGCCAAAGAGTGATTTACTCAGAAAATTTTAACTCATAAAAAAAAAAGAAAAAAAAAATGTTAAAAATAATACTCAAAGTTAAATTTAATAGAAAACCGCTATTGAGAATCAATCAGGATTTTCTAGGAATATTTTCGTGTTGTTTCTTCATTATCGAATTTATCTGTAAGAAGAGTAGAATTTATATTTTTTACTGTTTGTATTATAAGTATATGTTTAGTTGTGTAAAGAAGAGAAGAGTAGTGTCGTAAATCGATTTATGTTGTCACTTGGTTCGAGCTTAAAAAGTATATTTTATCGATTTTTTTGTTAAACTTCCCAACCTCGTCGACTGCCAAAAAAAGAAAATAAATAAATAAATAAAAATATGGTTGCGCCGCGAGGTTTTCCCGTTCGTGCCACATTATTCTTTTATATATGAAACGATTGTATAATGTGTAGGTATTTTATAACTATTATCTTTGTATTGTGGGGGAAAACAAAAAAATCTGTAATATAGCGAATTGTATATCCAGAAATTTGTTATATAAATCGTAATTTGTTATGCTTTGTTTTCCTTTTGACTCTGTTCTGTCATTTTTCTACATTTGTTTCTACCTTTGTAAGTAGTACATTCGTATTAATTATGCCAATAAAAAATAGTTAAACAAATTTTGTGTATGATAGTGTAAACATTAAAATCCACGAGTTAGTGTGGTCATAGTCCCAATTTTTGACGTAATGTATAGCTTTAAAATAAATCGTCGCAAAAGAAATATATTTAAAAAAACGATTGTCGTGTTCTGAGAGATGAAAAAACCAGCAACGAGTTGCTTGACTTTCCCGGCAACATTTGTTGGTGCGATCTGTTACTATAGTTAAAAATATAATTTTTTTAATATAATATAAAATGGAAAAAAGCTTAATTTTGAGGGTAGGGATGGGTTTTATTTAAAAAAAAAGCAAATGTAAATGCTAACAAGTAACATCGTCGTTAAGTTTAACCCTACTGTAATAACGACTCCCTTTATCTCCTCACCCCCTCGACCTTTAATCAAAATTTAATAGCATCAATCTTCCTAATAAACAAATCATCCTGCAAAAGTTAAAAAAATTATCCACAAAATACACAGGAGTCAAGCTTTAGAGAGGGTGAACAAAATCATGCTTCCCACTAACATACACAAATAGAAATTACCCCCTTTTTTGTATTTGACGTTTCAAGATGTTCTGAGTCCAAAAATTAAAAATCTCGGGTGGGGGATCATTTTTTTTTTTACCGAACGCAATGCTTTCCCTCTGTTAACAGCCGGGAAAGTAAAAATGACGTCGTCGTTTGTTCTTGTGATTCGTTTAAAGGGGCATTTGCTTGGTAATCAAGTCAATGACGTAGTTCGTTTCAAACAAAACGGCCCATGTCATTGGCTGGCTGCAGGAAAAGATGACGGAATCGAGAGTAAAAGTATTAATACATTTTTATAACTTCCTCGCCGGAGTAATTTTTAACATTTTACACATTGAAACGGATACGAGCCTACAATGAGCGCCGTGAGACACGTTACTGAGCAGTGGCGCGTTATAGCTTCATGTTGCCCTAGAAAATTTGAATTGAAACATAAAGGTGTTTCTTCGAGGGAGTGTTTTGAGGGAAATATTTTTTTTTATAACAGATTGGTTTGAGACCCCAGGCAATTGTCCTTTTTGCCTAAGGAATAACGCGCCACTGTTCCCCAGGTGTGTTAAGGACGAAATGTGAAGACATTCTGTATTTTTCAATTAACGTAGAATTATTTTCTACTTAATGCTGTAATGAATGAAACGAATGCTATATACTATACTAAATGCAGTTCAGCCATTGCAAACTGAACAAATTCCGACACAGAGAATTTACAATATAGATTAACAAGGAAAAGATCAAAAGTGGAAAGGCGCTTTTTGAGTAGGACAATAATAGTGTGAAGATGAAAAAGAAAAACGTCGTCGTTATGGTGTTTATAAAACGTTAAAGAAAAAATTCACAAAGAATACCGAACCTTTTTCAGAGAAAACTCATTATTTTATAATACCATCGCGTAAGCGGCCGGATGGCTGAGCGGTCAAGGTGGCAGCCTACCGCTCTGGGGGACCCGGGATCGAATCCGAACGGGTCGAAAAATCCCCAGGAATTTTTCGGGGGTGGTCCGTTCGGATATGTCGGGCCCCGTCCCTCACTACCCGGTCGCCCCATTGTGGGCCTGGCCGAACCCATAATGGGCCTACTAAAAGAGGCCCTCTTAGTGCCCACAGGGCGGAAAGAGTTAAAAAAAAAAATACCATCGCGTATCAGATGAGATTGCAACTCAATAGTCCGAGTGTGATTCGGACTATCCAGCCATCTCCGTTCGTGTTTGTTCCAACAGGTTCAGAACTTCGGGCACGTATCGTTTCAGACAACGTATTAACGAAAAATATCGGAAGCACCTTGTCTCTGTACCGGTACGTGTCTGAACGGATTCGAGGCCCACCAGTAACGAGTGGATAAAACCACCGAACGCTGATAGTTGGTCGTGAGTTCGCGCTTGGCCAAGTGGAGTTTTCCACATTTTCTTCACGTTTGTAACACCTAAATAAGGACCAGTTTTTCATAAAAGACCTCCCGGGAGGCATTTCCCCTCGGCAGATAGCGTTGCCGTATACGAATAAAACTAAAACCAAACCTGAACGGAACCGCTTCGGTATGTATAAACACTTAGATTTAAAACCATTTGACAATCTTTATCTGATCTCTCACCATCCGGCCGTTTTTTTTTCGTTTTTTGTGGTACAAATGTTGGAAGATTGTCTATGCCTACACGTGCCTGCTGTAATACTTCCGACTGTATCAACACTAAGCGTCGTACAGTGTGGTCAAGCAGTGACTGCAATTCTATTTCTGCAGAGAATTCGGCGATTTCAATTTTGTCCGGATAGCATCGCTTTTTTGTCTCCAAAAAGCATGTGATAATTTGGGAAAATAGCAGCATAGTTGACGTCCGGATGGCCGAGCGGTTAAAATGGCAGCCTACCGCTCTGGGAGATCCGGGATCGGGGGATGGTCCGTTCGGATATGCCTAGCCTAACCCATAATGGGCTTGATAAAAAGAAGCCCACGGGCCGGAAAGAGTTTTTTTTTTAAATAATATTTTTGGTATATATTAATTATCGCAATGTTATAACAATAAATATAAAATTATAAAATAAAATTTTGTGTTTGATACTTTTTTTCGTCGATACTTTTTCAGAAATGACGTTTGTCGGCGCTGTAGTAAGCTGTTAATGGAGGAGTTTGAGTGTGTTGATGTCGTCGTACGTAAATATGAACGAATTTCATTTTTCCGGATTAACATCCCAAAGCAATATTTACGGATTAACGACTCTAACTACTTCGGACGGATTAAATAAAGTATTAATTGCATCTCGAAAAAGAAAAGTATATTGCATCGAATATACGAAAAACGAAGTGTCTACAATCCCTTCTACCACAGAAGTGCAGTTTACGTATATTCCGGGAGGAGCAGAAATAATTTCTATCGATGCGTTCAATAAATCGACGGAGAATCACGATTTCTTAGTAGGAATCACTTTCGTCAAGTTAGGAGAACAATTCGATTCTTCTGCACCCGTCAGCACCTTCTTCAATATATATTCTGAATGGCAACCAGTTACCGAATGCAATTTAGATAACATTGCTCAAGGGTGCTTTAGTTTGACACTCAGTTTTACTCCCTATCATCTTACGCATGTTAAAGTTATAACAGAGAACAACGAAGAAATTGTGTGGCTTCTGAGTGGTGGAGATTGCAAAGTTCACGTGTATAAAGAGGATAAGTCGCACCAGTGTTTCTGCGAAGAGCCTCCGAATCTCTTTCCCGAATTTGATAATTTGTCCGGCATCGTGCAATGGATGGATTTCGTGCACCTGCAAAATAGAAGAGTTTCGGCTTACGGAACTCAGGAAGGTTTGGTCGGCGTCAGCGTCGTCGCTCTCGTTTCGGATTATGCAAAACTGGAATCGTCTTACGTCGTCAAACACGATCTTCCCGTATCCGTGGTACGTCTGTTTACGGACGAGACGGACGTAAAGTTGCCGACGTTTTTGAGAAGGGAAGAAACCTCCGAAGCGGACGAAGTTCTTCCGAGCGTTCACCTTGCGGTGGGTGGCACGTTAGAATTATCCGTCGTTTATAAAGACGTACTCGTCGACGGTCTCGATCGTCAGTTTCCTTTACGCAACAGCGACTGTTTCGATTGCGTGACCGCGGTTTACGTTGCAGACGTAGATATGGACGGAAACAACGAAATTCTTATCGGTACGTACGGACAAGAACTACTTTGTTATAAATGGATTAATTCGGAATACGTCTTTCAATGGAATCACTCTTTCCCTTATCCAATATTATCTATTGCATACGTGGATATTATAGGAGACGGCATTAAAGAAATATTAGTATTATCCACGAAAGGTGTACATATTATGCAACACGATCTTCAAAAGGCACTTCAATTGTGTATAAAAAGAATGCAGTCTTTTTTTGAAGAATGTGTAACATTAACCACATAATATTTTATCATCTTTTAAATTAAAAAGATATTTAATATTAAAAGTTCATTTTCTGTTATCTTTTCATTAATATTGAAAGTATTATTAGAAGGAACGTGAAATAAACAAGAGTTAAACTAATTTTCATTTACATGGTGATTCAAAAGGCCTTAGACAAGCTTTAAAGGTAGGTCAGAAATATTCCTGACCTACCTTTAAAGCTTGATAACAAGCCATTTTTACATTGGTAGCATTTGCAGCTATATGTTCCTGTGTTTTAATACGCATACTTCGTGTATCCCTTTCTGTGATTTTTCTTGTACTTCTATCAACTCCGGGTGGTGTTTGTGTTCCTAGGTAAAAAATGTTTTTGTATTCCAACCTACCTTTAAAGTTTGTCCAAGAACTTTCGAATCGCTATATTTTCAGAATATTTAATGATTTTTAAGAATCAAAAACAGCAATTCTTTAAATTCTGAATTTATATACATTATTAAAATGCTCAAATTTGGAAATGAAATGAAGAATACATACAAATTTAGTATGATTTTGAGTTTATACTTCATTATATTATTTACGTATACAAGAATAAATTGACGTCGACACGTAAATATATCCATTTCGTAACTGGATTGTCTATAAAGATTATGCCGCAAAACATATCTGATAACTATTTCTAATTTGTCTTATTGGATGAATATGCTAAGAGCATTTAAAAATGTTTTCAAATAAGTTTGTTTATATAATTTTTAAGAAATGTTACTGTATATGAAATAATACCATACATATTGCAACATTAATCATTATATAAATGTTTTTGATAAAATATACTTAGATAACTAATGAATTTGCTTCACGCACCACAATTTTAACAAGGATTATCTTAAGAAAGGACTGCTCTGTTCAGAAAAAACAAAACTTTATTCCCTACCAATGTATTGATTTTACATCACTCATACACAAATAATGTTCTATAAATTGTTTCTGAAAACAAACAAGAATTACATTAGAAAAACAAATTCAAACCGATATGATCTCTCATATTATGCAAATATATAATAATCTGGTTGTTGTCATAAAATCTTTAAATATTCTATCAACATTATAATGTTTATAAAAGATATATATATATATATAAGTGAACTATAAATTGCTTCAAAATTATATGGGAAAAAATTTTTTTAAAGAAATTTATATCATGATTAAATCTTTTAAATTTTTGATCAGATATGCAATTCATATAATTACACTACAGGTATATATACATAACAATAAAATGGCAATAAGGATTAACTAGCCATTATAATTCCTTTACTGAATTAATGCACCTTAAACTTCACCCATCGTTAAAGGTGCAAATTATTCAATAAAATTACAATTTTGATTTAAATTCAATATTTTAAAATATAAATTGCTTTTAATTTCTAAATGTAAAGCTATTATAATTGGAATAATTTATATAAATGAATTTACACAAATTATACTTAACTGTAAGCATATTTATATTTCATATAACAATCAAAACTATAATATATAACTATAATTTATATAATAGATGCAAAATATCAAATTCGTAATGCCAAAACCATATTACAAAACATTTTATGTACTGCATGTCTTCATCAATCTGAATGATGAAAAACTAATTTTAAAAAAATCTATTCAAGAATTTAATAATAATTTAATTTGCTCATTATTAATGATTTCTAGTCCAATGAGTGCAACTAATGCAGCACCTTGTTCGGCCATTCTCTTGTTTTTCTCCAAACAACTGCTAGAATACATTTTATTATTGACGGTAACAATGGATTTAAAACTTTTCTCTATTTGAAACGTTTGATAATTTGGTTGTTTAATATTATTTCTTCTGGTCCAATTACACAAAACGGTTTTCGGTAAGTCGGCCTTTCCAAAGACACTCTTAATGAATTTTGCGTCGGTTTCCCAAATTTCGTTATTTTCTAATTTACGCCTCTTGAGATGCAAGCCAAAGTTACAATCTGCGTGTAGTCTCTTCAAATTCATCGAAATCGTTTTAAAGTCTTCCTGTTTTTTAACATAATAATCACCCATATTCCAGAGATCACAGATATCTTTCATAAGTTGAGCATTTAATAACGCTCTGCCGCACGGCGTATCTTGAAGAGAGCCTAACATTTGCTGAATACAATATTTTGTGTTTGTGGTATTATTATTATAATCTATTGCAAATTTTAAATACGACCTAATAACGACGTCCAACGGTAACAGACCGTCTTTACGGAATATAGAACAATTTTTTTCCACCTGACGGGCGAGCATGACCGAAGTCGCCCCGGTCTCCGCCCTAAATCTCTCGACGTCTTCGTAACAAGTAATTTCGCCCGAACCGCCGTTGGCTATCACGGGGACGTCGACGGACCGGACCACGGCTCGGACGAAGTGATTTCGATTGCGGTGCTGGGGACGTTCTTCTTTCGTCCTGCCGTGAACGGCCAAAGCGGACACTCCCGTACTTTCTATCAGTTTAGCCAATTTCACGGTGTCTTCGACGGTATCCAAAACTCTGATTTTACAGGTTATCGGACACGACAGCTCTTTCACCAGAGTGGTCAAAATCTGTTTTATCTTCTCCGGTTGTGTTAACAGAGCAGCTCCCATTCCACCTTTCAGGGAAAATTCTTTTGGACATCCCATGTTAATATCTATGCCAGCAACGTCTTTTTCGACCATCTTGGCCACACGGAGACATCTTTCCGGATCACAAGTACCAATCTGCAGTATAATTCTTTCTCTTTCCTTTTTACATGTCCTGAAAACCACATTTTGATCTTCGTCTACAAAATCAACAGTATCCAATATAGCATTTTCTATTCTTTTACATCTGAGCATCCGATAATCGATCAACTCTTCGCTATAAACTAAGTCAGCTCCATAGTCAAGCGCTAGGAGCCGCGTGGGAAGAGTTCCTATGCGAACCATAGGAGCCATAATCAGTTTATTACTGTAATCTACAACTGCCTCTTTCATTCTGTAAGATTTTTACACACCTACTAATTTTCATTTGACTACAGCTTCGTTAACACGGCCAAAGCAGAGTTTTCTGTACAGACAACTTCGCTACGACTCATCCTACATTGCATCATTTTCCACCTGGTGTCATTTTACAAAACGATTTATGTAACAAAAATCGATTTTAAAAAATGATAATCGATTATAAATTTAAATCAATTCGTAATATTGAAAATAGAAATAATTTTTAATAGTTTCAATTTGTTAAAGAATAAATATAAATCGGCGTTGTAATCGTGCCAGGGCGTATGAGGCCGGCGCGCCGCCGTTATGTTTTGCTTTGTTTGTAATAAGGCAAAAACCCTTGTACCGTACTTTGTGAAAAACTATGTTGACTTTAGACTATATACCTCGGCCAAAAACTGAGAAAATTACTTCTTGCACAATTTTTGCGCTGGTTACGAATATGTGTCATTTTTGATGCGTTCGAGCTGTTTTGAGGATATTGCGCCACAAAGTTGCACAAAACGCTATAGACTGTAAATTAAAACTCCATAATCGTAAATATGAAATACCTAACTCGTCGAAAAATATTTATCCGTTACCAAAAGTACAAATTTCATATCTTTATAAAAAATCCTCCACAATACTATTACCATATTACTACAAGAAGGAATTTTTCCCGAGTAAAGTCGGGTACCTTAAGCAGCAAAACATTTTGTAAGGCAAATTGTTTCCTTTCTGCACTTTAAAGATGTCTGAATCTGCTACTGCAGGGAAGCAAAAAACAAATTTTCATACGTAACATACGTAAGATTTGTATGAAATTTTGTTTTGTGAGTTGTTACTAAGAAATATAATCATAGAACTAGTGTCATAGCCGTCGAGAGCTCAATCTGAAATGATCGACACTCGTTCATATCGAAGCTATAGCTCATTTCCGAACACCTATCGATAATTAAAAATAAAACTGTATCGTCAAGTTTATAAGATAAGATTAGCGTATCACAAAATAGCATCAAATCGATGCCATTTACGATTCGAATGTATCTGATTTTAGACGATTGATTTCTAAACATATTATTTTGTATTTCAAACCGCGACATAACTACACCATTAACTCGGAAGTCACCAAGGAAAGTACAAGGAAATTTTGGAAATACACCTTATCGCTTCTCGGCCTATGGCTTAGATCGACTAGTTACCGTTCTAATCAGCTTAATATCTGATTCGCTTCTACTCGGAAGCTTCGATATATATTACACTGATTTTTGGAAACTGGCGAAGAGTCGGAGCTTGCTCCTCCTTTGCCGCGGGTTGGCTCGGATTTGCACTATTTCCGAAAACGGCCCATACCCTGCGGGGTTATAAATCAATAATTAGAAAAGCTCTACTTCAGATTCATCCATGCCAGTAAACGGTCTGTCATCTAAATTAATCTGTGTAGTACGGCCGCGTTTCTTTATGCAGCGTGTAGCGAAATGACGTCACGAGTAGTGTTGGCCAATTAGAAACCAGTTTCAGTGTGTTCGCTGTAAAGCGCTTCTCGAGCGCTGCATAAAGAAACGCGGGTTTTTTTTTTATTTTTTATTTTTTTTTTTTAAACTCTTTCCGCCCTGTGGGCACTAAGAGGGTCTCTTATAGACGGCCCATTATGGGTTCGGCCAGGCCCACAATGGGGCGACCGGGTGGTGAGGGACGGGGCCCGACATATCCGAACGGACCACCCCCGAAAAATTCCTGGGGATTTTTCGACCCGTTCGGATTCGATCCCGGGTCCCCCAGAGCGGTAGGCTGCCACCTTGACCGCTCGGCCATCTGGCCGTCAAGAAACGCGGGGTATTCCTGGCTTGGTGAGTTTCGAAAGAAGGACCGGGCCTGACATCTTTAGACCAAATTTTCCACGAAAAGTGATAGTCGATCTGCACTCGAATCCAGATCTTCTCAAAACGACAGTTATTATTATTATTATTATTATTTATTTAACATTTTAATTTTTCCGCCAGCGTGCATCCGCCTTGCGGGCCTTCTCTTCCATGTTCTTCGTGGGTTCGACTAGATCTACAACGAGGAGGCGATGAGAACAAAGGCCTAATATATGACGGCCGGATGGCCGAGCGGTAAAGGTGGCAGCCTACCGCTCTGGGGGACCCGGGATCGAATCCGAACGGGTCGAATAATCCCCAGGAATTTTTCGGGGGTGGTCCGTTCGGATATGTCGGGCCCCGTCCCTCACCACCCGGTCGCCCCATTGTGGGCCTGGCCGAACCCATAATGGGCCTACTAAAAGAGGCCCTCTTAGTGCCCACAGGGCGGAAAGAGTTAAAAAAAAAGGCCTAATATATCCGGGCTTCTCGCCAACATGTAGGACTATGTAGTTGGTATACGAGAACTTTAAACGGCAACAGACTCAATTGTGGACGGAGAATGGCGGATAGACATCCCCAACCAAATTAATCACGAAAATGTAGGAAAACCAAACTGGACCCCGACGAAGTTCAGATTAACGAGAGTTTATCCGATTGGTTATAAATAATTTTTATCCGAATAAATACAATATCGGTTTCTTAATCTCGGCTATAAAGTAATTTCCGTAATCCGGCAATTTTAGTCGGCGTAATAAGCTAGGCGGTTTGATTTTTGTTTACGGTAGGATGATATCATTTGTCAAAGAAAAATCGTTAAGGAGACGATGTTTATTAGCTCAACAGGTACAAAATGTCGTAGTCATTTTCGTGGTGATTTTTCGTTTGAATATATCGTATTTTTCAGCTGGGCGCGGGAAGTAGCGAAAATCTAGGTGCCGTGTTAGGAAGCCATTACGAACGTGACATCACTTCTGCACCCAAAACCGAAACCAAGTAAGTTCATTACAATCCAAGAGAAGTTAAAAATATATTCGAATATTTAATATATTTTACTACTGTTAATCCCTACGAGTGTCATTGGCATACAGATCGAATAATACATAATACACATAAAGCTTCTGTTGGTTTATTGATAAATTATTTATTTTGATAGTTTGGAAAATTATGAGGTGTAATGTACATAATATACATATATATATATATAGATTGATGTGACAGGTGTTACCAAAGTATTACGGTTGTTAGAATTATGAAGGTGTGTGTCGGTCGAGTAACGTGAATTACTAGCGAATGTTGCGTCGAATCCGGAGATTCGGATTCCGGAACTGTATCGCGGGTCCGGATTTGTGAGATTATTTATGGGAAATGCGATGCGAATTGGTCGTCCCGTTTGGATTCGAAAGTTAAATAAAAACTGATTGTATATCGAGTACCGTATTAGTTATTGGGAAAATTAATATGTTTCGGGGTTTCGAAACTTTTCAGATTTTATTTGTGAAGATTCTTAAATCGAGGGCTTTTTTTGCAAAAACCACGTCGGAATTGGGCAAAAATGGGTTTTTTGTCGCGTCTGGCGACCAAAATGGTGGGTGACTCGCCATGAAGTATTATGCGATGACGGCAAATGCCAACAGAGATGTTCTACGTAAAAGATTTCGAGTTTTTATAAAAATAACACGCGCTGGCAGGTAATGTCCAGATTTATTAACAAAAAGTGGTAATTGTCACGGGCGTCTTCTGTTTTTGTGAACGAGGTTGACTTACGAGATGGCCGACCACGTTGAAAGTATTTTGGATTGCGGTGACCTCGACGTCGTTTGAAGATGTCTGATATTGTTGGGTGTTTGCAGCAAAAATGGAAAGGAAAGATGATGTTATTTGAGAGACCGAAGTTTGTGTAATTAGCCACACAAACCATAAAAGGAACGAAACGGGAAGGCGTGACGTTGCTTCTGATTGCAGGTATGTAAGCATTACCCATTTATTAAGTATAACTTGAATCTCAAATCAGCAAGGATTATAAAAGTCAGTGAAAAGCAAGAGGCTGTACAAATTTGTGATGCATATTCTGGGCCATACAAAATATTCCAAGTAGAAGCACCAGGAAGTGAAGCAGCGGAGTACGCAGAGCGACCGCTATTAAAGAATGCGCCCATGGAGCAGTCACCAATTATGCCGGAAAGTCCGTTGTTTGCAGCCAGTCCGTTGCTCGAGTCACGTAATGGCCAAACAGAAAGTCCGTTGTTTGCAGCGTCCATTATTCGAGGTGTATGTTATATGAGGTACCACTGTAATAGCCACACATGCATGATCATTGTCTTAGAATATTGAATGACCATTTTTATAAATACAGTGTGCAATCTGTGGATTTTGTAAGTGCTGCTAATAAGTGCTTATTAACTTAAACAACAAGATTTTATATGTTTAAAAAATTTTATTTCTATGAATAATTATAGCTGATGATTGAATCATATACAAATGAAATAGGTTATATTCTTTTGATACAAGTGATATACGAAAAACCATGTAAAGTATAAGTAGCTATGCAGATTATTCTGCTGTTTTCCCCTCATTTAACTATGAACATATCAAAATCAAATTTAATATATATTGTGTGACAATGCACAAAGCATTCCCTATGCTTCGACACCACGTTTGCGATGTTTAGTTCATCACCACTACGTCTTTTAGGATAGACACAGAAACCTTGATGGCTGCTAATTTTGGTTTTTGTGCGAGCAGTCGCATTGTAGGTGCTTGGGTCCGGGATGGAGGTGGCACGGGTTACGGAACAGGTTAAGGAAGTGCGCCATACACAATTCAAACAACAAATATCCATTTATTAAACTATTGACAAGTTATACAAGTAAGGTTTATAGTTAAAGCTTCGTCCACGATGTTAACTAATGCAAAAGTTTAAGTTGGAGAGAAAGAGTTTACATAGTGTTTACATAGATACCTGGCAATGCATTGTCGATACCACAAATTGAAGGAGTTTGCTTGGATGAGGTTCAATTAGATGGAGGAAAGTCATTAAGGTATCCAAGCACTGGGGGTGAACTTTCGGTGATGACTGGCTCCTCGGTCGGACGAACGAAGTCCTCCCATCATCAGTCATTGCCTTTTGTTGGGGGTCCTCCCTCTTTTCTGTTGTTCTTTTTTGGCAATGTTACATTTATGTTCAATAACAATTTTTCGTTGCCAAGTTCCTGGTGACACATTTAATGTATTATCTAGAAAGGGAAGTGACTCTACACAGGGATAAAATCATAGCCTTTAATTTTTACAATCGTGGGAAAAATTATCGCATGTTTTAATTTCAAAATTAAATTTTCACCCGCAAAATTTTTGTCAAGTCTGGGCTCTCACATATTGCATTTTAAATATAATCATGCTTTTTTATTTAATAATTAAATGTGAATATAAAAATGGCTTAATTGTAGTTATATATATAAGAATTTACATTGATTATTAAATCTTAAGTTTATTTAATTATTTTTAGTATTGGAAAAGAAGTTAACAGTGTTGATGTTAAAAATGTGAAAGCAAAAAAAGAAACAGAAGATGATACTAAAGTATGAAGTTGAATAACGATTTTAAAAATTATTATAATTTTACTTATGTAAACTATAATCAATTTTTTTTTAAGAATCCAACTGAAGAATGTTATGACATTGAAGAAGTTTCAACATACACTGATTCCAGCACTTTCTTGAAGGCAACATTTTACAGATTTAAAATTAGATAAATTATTAGTTCAATAAATTATAAAACAAATTTAAATTTTCTGCAGGGTACTCAAAGTGCTAACCCTCATAATGATTATTGTCAACATTTTGTTGATACTGGTCAAAGACCTCAAAATTTCATCAGAGATGTCGGTAAGTTAACGTAACAGCAAACGTGAATAGATTTTATATTATTATGAATATTATCAGAGTTATAATTATTGAAAAAAATATTGTTTTAGGTCTTGCAGACAGATTTGAAGAATATCCAAAATTAAAAGAACTTATTCGTCTGAAAGATGAACTAATTGCAAAAACAGCAACACCACCCATGTAAATTACTATTAAATTTATATTTCTTTTAAGATTTTTATGCTGAATCTAATTTCACTTTTGATGCCAAATGTCATATTTTTGGCTTTAGGATTATTTGATTCATTGTATACAAATACAGGGGAATCTTCCAAAAAGAATGCTAACATTTTAAATTATTGTAATTATGTTAATTATTATCTGAGAAGTATCCAATGTACACCAATCAATAGATTAACTGTTAGAATTTCTTCTCCCATCTGTATTAAAACATCTTGCCTACTACCTCTAGGAAATTTCATAAATGAAAATGGTGACTCCACAGTAGAGAAGGCATTTTATGTTTTGCTGTTCACAAAGTTAGAATCACTCATCATTGTGCAACATGAGTAATCTGCAGGAGCTGTAGAATTTTAGCTGTTGCAGGAGTAATGACAACAGGTATGTTGTAGCAAGTTAGGAAGAATTTGAGTTTAGGCTGGATATGTGTCGTGTGACACGAGGTGCAGCACGTTGAGAAATTATAATGGACAAACATGAAACTAGGACAGTTTTTCAATGTTTTAATATACATTACATTCTCAGATAATAATTGACATATTACAATAATTTAAAATGGTAGCATTCTTTTTAGAAGACCTTGTATTTGTATTGCAGTAAAATATTTTTCAACAAATAACAAAATAATAATCTAAACATATTGTTCTATTTATTATTTATATCATTTGAGTTAAATTAAAAGGGTTTTATTAGAACAAAGAAATAAAAACAAAACATTTTTATTGTATTGAAATTGAACCACCAAATAAGTGACATATATATTTTTGAAATATGTTCATAAGAAATAATTTAAATATTATGACAAAAGTATGATGACCAATTTTTGATCATAACTGAATGTGTCAAAAAAATAAGTCAGTCACTAAATAATAATAAAAGTATAAATGAGGAATTTATGCTATTTTTGAACATTTTATAGCATATGACATTTGAGCATAAAAATATCTAAATCAATATGTACATAAATGTACAGAATGCATAAAAATAATACGAATTTAATAATTCAAACATTTTTTACTACCTTTCAGGTATTTGAAGTGTGATTTAGAAACTTTTGATATGAGAGAATTAAATAGCAAATTTGATGTCATATTAGTAGAGCCTCCACTTGAAGAATATCAACGTACTTATGGTGTGACAAATATGAAATTTTGGACTTGGGATGAGGTATTGAATGAATTCTTTAATAAATTCAATTTAGCTGCCATGTTCTGGTTAGAGAATATTTATAAAATAGAAATTGCCATAACAGTAAGTGAAAAGAATAAAATTTTAGAATACTAAAGGCTGTTCCCAATTGCTTTTGATGATTAACCTTGGCATTACACAATGCTTTCCATTTATTTTCGTAATTTATAATGATTTATTGTAAACAATATTAGCTCTATATATTTTAAAAAATCTGCACATTATTGTATATTTTAACAATGGGTTTGGTTGTCCAAAGTTCTATATATGCAAAAATTATTATTCAGTGATACGACTTCCAATAAAGCAGATTTTTATTGATATTTTAAGAAATGAAGTTGTTTTTAATTCTTTATGTATTATTTGAAGTTATTTAATTTATATGCCAAAAAATTTAAATAAAATAATTGCAAGATAACTGTACAACAAAAGACAATGTAATTTAAAATAATACAAGTAAATCAGTAATTAACTTATATGCTTTTTAAACTGGACAGTTAACATTTAAAACGTTTCATTCTATAAGCATTAACAATAAACTTTGATGTCATGTAGAATAATTCTAGTAATTGAGGTTATGTTTTTTTTTTTTTTTTTTTTTTAACTCTTTCCGCCCTGTGGGCACTAAGAGGGCCTCTTTTAGTAGGCCCATTATGGGTTCGGCCAGGCCCACAATGGTGCGACCGGGTGGTGAGGGACGGGGCCCGACATATCCGAACGGACCACCCCCCGAAAAATTCCTGGGGATTATTCGACCCGTTCGGATTCGATCCCGGGTCCCCCAGAGCGGTAGGCTGCCACCTTTACCGCTCGGCCATCCGGCCGTCATTGAGGTTATGTTTATGAATATTCAGTATTAGATAGAATATTGTTTCAGTGTGTTCAAACATTTAATATTAATAACAAGCAATTATTTATTGTGATATCGTCATGATGCCAGGCTGCAGTTTTTAATTATATTTTAAAAATGTATTTAATTTAAAATATGGGTACATTTGTAAAGTCTAACGAGTTAAACAAGAATGACATCATTGTTATTCCTACTTTTCTTAGATATTTCAATTGATTCATTTACAACAAAATAGTTGTTTCTAAAATCAAATTTATGAATGTTGTTAATGCAGTCTTATCCAAAATGTTTTTCTTAGATTGCTTCAGATAGTTATTTGTATCATTTCACCCTTTTAATCCACAAATTAAACACTTGAGTAGATTTAGAAACATTGATATTGCTGGGCACTGTTTTCTTCACAAAGTAAACACTCTCTCCTTCATGAATTTCATTAGAGTTTCGTTTGAAATGTCACCAACATTTATCATGCATACTGAGTAGAATTTTCACTTTATGACTGACTCATTTGTAAAGTTGAACAAGTTAAACACGTTACTAACATACCCTATATGCTCTCCACTTCAAATTAGTAGAGTCTTGCCCCTGTAAATCATACTTTTCCTGTTAGCAATAGTCATTCCAGTAATCTATCTAACTCTTTTCAGGGAAAAATTTTTGAATTGAAATAACATGACTTCCAATTTGTATTGGAAGTTCGTATATAGTTAATTGGGGCCTCCTGCCCGTAATCCTTCCATATCTGGTCTCGGCTTTCATCTATCTAACTTTGTTCTCGTGATTAAAGAAGAAACAGACAACAGACGACAGTGGGAATTTATAAGGCTACAAATTTTTCATATCACAGCCCAATGAATTTTGCTTGGTGAAAAAATAACTTTGGATTGAATTTTGTGCTATTGAATTCTGAGTTTTTTTTTTTTTTTTTTTTTTTTTAATAACAGAAAAAGAGTGATGATTATGAAAAGTATTATGTATTTAAGGAAAATACTCATAGATGGACACACGTGATTTTTAGTAATTGTCAGTAAAATATAAAAAGCTTTTGCAAAAACACAGGATGCTATTATTGCTACAATTAGAACTTTCGAATGAAGTTTTTCCTAACCAATAGATGAGGTGAGATGGACCAGTTCAGTTTCCACCCTGCTCCCCCAACATAATCCTTTTGAACTTTCTCTCATGGGATTATGTGAAGGACCTAGTTTATCAAACACCTATTGCAGATATTGAAACATTAAAAGGTCCGTAATAAATAATAAATGCAGTTGGGACTGTCATTCCAAGACTGTTATGTAATACCTGGAAAAAGTATGACTATCGACATGATATCATGAGAGTAAAGCTTGATGCATATATTGAGATTTCTTAAAGATGAGAAAACTTTCTGAGTTTACTCTCTAATTAGTGCAAACCATTTGGCTGTATCTATTTTCCCAAAGTAAATATAGATTTCTGTAATCTGTCAGTTGTTTTTCAGACATTCTGTATATATGTCATGATAATAACATATTTTAGAATGTTACAACAATTATTTAATGATTTTAAAGCTATCTCTAAACTAAGAAAGTGCCAAAATTCCCAGTAATGCAAAAATTTTCGTATTTCAATTGAGTAAAAAATGTAGTTTGGAGTAAATGTGACTTACAAAAAAATTTTGGAAAATAATTACAGTAGAATGCCAATTTTCTGAAATAATTGAGATAGGACAATTTTAGATAACCAATTGCCATTTGATAGGGAAAGAATCCAAAATTAAATACCTTAAATAAAGTAAAATAAAAAAAAAATTTCTACTACAGTAGTAGAAGAATATTAAGGCGTAAAACTTTAATATGTATGAATGATAGCCCCAATTTTTTCTTTTTTTGTTACTTTTTAATTTATTAAAAACAAATATTAGTTTTTCATTGCAATCTAATTTGTATTGATTAAACTTTGAATTCAAAATAAAAAGACAAAATAGCAAAAATTAAAAATAACAATAGCAAACTTACAGAAGATCATTAACAATTGTTATCGTGTAAAAACTAATTTCTGGAATTAATATTTTCTCAAGTCAATTTTGGTTAATTGAGTTTTGGACTTAATTGTAGTGGTCAAGTGGTAGGGATGGAAGGAAAGTGTTTGTGGTATTGCCAGTTCCAATTTTTAAACTTGTGTTTTTAATTGGCTATATTTTCTGTGTTTTTAAAGAAAGGTTTAATTTTGACGGCAAGTAGTCTACAAAGAAAAGTTGGTTATCGAAAGTTTGTATTCCAGAATATTGAAAGTGAATAAATGGTGGTTCCTTTTTAAACAGACTTTATCTTCAATTTTATTTTTAACAATAATTATTATTAATTATTTATTACAGCTTTAATTTGAGCTTCCTCAATTTATTCAAAGTTTGACATCATACTTTGGAGACACTCGGAATAGTAAATCTCATTTAATATATGAGTTTGGCTCTGTTTAAATCCTTACATTGATTTGGTATGTTTTATCCTTGTGCTATTTCAATGAAAATAAGTCTCAGGATTCACATCTGAAGAATATGCAAAGCCAGTTAATCATTGAGGTCAGACATGTTGAACATATTATAATATAAATGGCTTCAAACGCTGATAGATTTTTATTATTTTATTACAACTGACAATGGAGCTTATATGTACAATTTGGACTAGCCTATATAAATAATTCATGTTAAATTAGTATATGAAAAGTTTAAATGATTAAAGTGTTTCATTTAATTGAATAATTTTAATTTTAAAAACTTGTAGATTATGAAACTGGAAATTGAAGAAGTAGCAGCACCTCGATCGTTCATATTTCTATGGTGTGGATCGTCTGATGGACTCGATTTAGGAAGACAAGTACGTATTTTTAAATCATTTTATTATATTCAGATATTTTTACTGTATTGATAGTTTACCTTTAAAATATTTTAATAGTGTTTAAGAAAATGGGGATTTAGAAGATGTGAAGATATTTGTTGGATAAAGACAAACATAGCTAATCCATGTCATTCAAAAAATCTGGAATCCAGAGCAATTTTCCAAAGAACAAAAGTTAGTAGATAATTAAATATGAATGTTTATGTATGAATTATTTCTAATTTTAAGTATGTAGGAATAATTAAAAAAGATTGTTTCTTGGAAAATTCAAATTAAATCATACATATAAGTAAGTAGGCCTACCATACAATTTGTCATGCAACACTAAACTGATAAGTTAAACAGTAATTAATGGACTTTTTGTCATCCAAAAATACAAAATTTATTTATGATGATGATCTCAGAATGAATTTTTATAAGACTTAAAAATTTCAGTAACATGAACTTCAAGTAATGAACACCAAAAAATAGTGTAAAAAGGAAAATTTTCATATTATTGAAATTATTTTTTTTTTACCATGGCCATTTTGTCTAACTTCTAAAACACTTCTTTACATTATTTAAGTATGAAATTTTTCCTATTAACTTTAGTTAGGAAAAATTTCATACATTTACAATTTAAATAATTTCATTAAAACATTATAAATTTTTGAAATGACTTGAAATTTTAAATTAACACAAGTTGAGTCTAGACAATGGTAATTAATACTGGCTTCCTTATGTGCTTAGCCTCACAATGTCTTAGTGAATAAAACACTGGTAGTTGGTTTCAGGTTTGCATCTCACCAGTGGACTAGCCACATGGAGTTTTTAAGGTTTTCTTCACAAATCTAACACCTAAATAGTCATTTTCCTGTAGAAAGTCTTCCTGCGACACTTCCCTCCTTGCAAGATTTTCAGGTGTTGCATTGCCTTCTCCAATAAATCTATCCATTCTGAGATACTTAATTGCTTTCTTTATATGACATCATTAAAAGCATCATCTGAAAACTGAAAATTTTTGTGCGTAGGGCTGAATAGTAGAAATTTTCATGTCCAGGTGATTGAGATAATTCAGATAACAGATTTCTCAACAATGTGTGGTTCACAGATTCCTTTGGGTCTAGGCAAATATATTGACAGCAAACTATGCAAATTAGGTTAATGGCACATTAAAATTTATTAAACAGATTTTCCAGAAGGTGAAGTTTGAGAAACACCATGTTAATGCATGTCATTGGGGTATTTTGTACTTAAAAGACATGGTTCTTCCAGTTTTTAAGTTTTTCTTTTACAATTTAAATAAAGATACACTGTTGATAATAAGAATATTAAAACTATTACAATGAAATGTGTGGGGTGTGTATAATAGAAACGTAAAGAATGCACAAATGATATTCATCAATTTTTATTTTTTGATGCTATACCTAAAGACCAAGTTCATAAGCAGTTTTTTTAATTTTGCAAACCATATCAAATGAGTTTATTTTAATTTTTACATCAAAATATGTATAAATAAAATATATAGAAGCTAAAAAATTGTATTTGTGTTCTGTTGTTAAATGGAACACAAAGACAGTTTTATAGCTTCAATGTATTTTATTTATATATATTTTGATATAAATACAGTCAGTCAAAATTTAATATTAATTTTTATATTTTTTACAATTTTAGATTTAATAAGCAAGTCTTATTACATAACATTTATTATTTTCTTGCATTGTAAGATTGTATTTTAAAATCACTCAAAATCAGATCATATAAATTGTAATCACTGTGTACCTTTTTTTTTGTTTAATGTTTATACAATTATTACAGACATTTCCTTCTTTTACTGATAGAGCAAATTTTATAAATTCATGAAATTTATTAAGAGATAAATTTAATAAATATTTACTTTTGTACATTGATTATACAGAATTTGTTAATGAATAATAAATAATGGCTTTTTATTTTTTTTTCAAAGCCACGTAGATTTATGGTTGTGGATTAATAACAGGATAAACTATTTTAATTTTAATTATTCAGCAATTATAAAAATTATGTAACTATTAATTAGAAAAAATAACTAATTAAAAAGTCAAAGAAGCAATGGCTTATTTACATAGTAAGTCATATTCTGTTTTATTTTGTCAATGTGATGTATTATTGTAAGGGTCAGGGAATTTGTACAAAGTTGGTCAGGGGAAGTCAGGGAAAGTCATGAAATTTAAAACAAAAATCATTCCCCTCACTGTATTCAGCTCACTGTCATCTCCAAAACATTTTCTACATTACTTCAAAAGTTTGGCTGGTGCACACCATTGCTGATACAGTAACATTTATGGCTCAAGCTGGCTGCTAGTCTTTATAGCCCAAAACTGGGTACCACACGACATGATTCATACATATGATGCACAATCATTTGCATATTTTGGTCACCCCTGATGGTCCTGCAATTTGCATGTGGCTGCATGCATTCCTTCATGGTGTTGCATATTCACTTTTGAGGAGTGTACAATTATTAACTTGATGCAATACATTGACTAATAGAAGTAAAATTGAAATCAGTGCCATAAATGATGATTTTTATTTTTAACATAGATAATAATTAACAGACTTTTTGACGTCCAAAATGCAAAATTTATTTATGATGGTGACCTCAGTAAAAGTTTTTATAAGGCTCAAAAATATCAGTTAAGGATGAACTTTAAGTAATGAACACTAAAAAATACTTTAAAAAGGAAAATTTCAGGATTTATTAATGAATAATAAATAAATAAATGGCTTTTTTTAAGGTTTATGATAGGTTAAGGGTTATATAGGTTTATGTTTGTGGATTAATAACAGGGTAAACTGCTTTAATTTAATAAAACATTTTATTTTAATTTTTAATAATCCATCAATTATAAAAATCTATAACTGTTAATTAGAAAAAAATAAATAAAAAGTTAGAGAAGCAATAGCTTACAGGCATAGTAAGTCAAATGCTGTTTTATTTTGTCAACATGCCATATTGTAGGGATGTGAGGATCAGGGAATTTGTACAAAGTTGGTCAGGAGAAGTCAGAGAATGTCATGGAATTATAACCAAAAATTTGAGTAGGAGAAGCTTATTTGATGTAGATTAGTTCTATTGCATCCACTTTACTGTTTAAGTATGTTTAAAATAATCAGAAGAAAAAATTGCTCAATTCTACTGTTCCTATAGTGGTGCTCTTTCCTACTATTTTGGTTATTGAATCTATTCCTCATCCAGTGGTTTTTAAAGTAACTTCTTGGGTTGTCATTTTTTTTTCTATTATTTTTTAATTTTTTTTTATTTTTGTCTAGTTTTTAATTTTATATTATTAGTGGGAAGATTATTTTAAATTAAATTTTGGTCAGAAGGACTGATTAACATTTTTTTTTATTCCTAAAATCATTAGTGGTGCCTAAGCAAAGAACTCTCAGGTATATGAGAAATAAAAAGTCTGTTTGATTAAATGTCATAAACTTAGGCATTCATTTCTGCATGGAAATTAACTCTGAAGGTATTTACACAAAAAATGTTATATACCAAGAAATTTTATAAGTCATATTGATGAATTTTATGTAAATGAATTTCTTTTTTCTTTAGTTTACCTATTGTAATTCAAAAAATTTTTGTAGCAAATATTTGATAAATGAAATAATTTGAAACATATAACATTTTCATAGGGTTATATATACATGCTTTAGTTTTACACTACATTCATTTATGGAAAAACAAATGAATGTTAACAGAAAGAATAAAAGATGAATGCATGTAACAATAAATGTGAATACAAAAAAAAGAGGTTTCAATACAAATGTTGAGGTCAATATGGAAAGTGACCTCCTCTAGCATTAATGCAAGCTTGACAGCATCGACTCATACCTTCAGTAAGAAATTGCAAAAACTGAGAAAGCAGTGATTGCCATTCATGCAAAAGAGTGGTTTTGGAGGTCAAGGGTTTGTGGAGGAGGTATGACACTGAAACATAGCTCCTTAGAGATTCCCTTAGATGATCTATGGAATTGAGAATATGCAGGCCAATTCATTTATTCTGTTCCCTCTCCATGAAGGTATTGGCCAACCAGGTTTGCTTGATGTGATGAGTACTATCATCCATTAAAACGAAATCATCTTTGATTGCACCAGCATAAGGTTTGACATAGTGGTCCAGTATTTCATCCTGATATCTTTGAGAAGTAATGAAACCTCCATCAAACATATGGAGGTTGATGCATCCACCTAATGAAAACCCAGCCTTATACAATCTTTCCATCACCACTAAAAACTTTCCTTATGTTCTATGATTTGTAATGAGTTCCAGTCTCTCTCCAGATCAATATACACCTGCTCTCAGATTCTAGGGAGAAACTAGACTCATCCATGAACAGGACATGAGCCCATTGTTCTAGTGTCCAGCTTGACACCACTTCAGACAGGCCTGTCTATCTGGAGGTTAAAAGCACATATACCATCAATCGATAGATGTAAAGTTCAGTCTTGTGAAAACTTCTGCTAATAGTTGGGACAGATACCTGCCTTCTTGTGGATGAAATGAAGCTAGTATGCAGAGATGATGCAGATGCCACACTGTTTCTTTTGGTTAGAAGCCATATACAATGATCATCCAAAGATGTCACCCATGGACAACCTGAAACAGGTCTTCTCACAATGTTGTGTCTTGTTGTTTGGAATTGTCTCTAAGGCCTTGAGATAACAGAATGATGAATCTTTTCACTTTGGTAATTGACCAGCTTCCAATCTTCCAACAGCTCTCCATCTTTCTGAATCCTGTAAATATCTTTGGACCTGATTATGTACTGTTTGCACCTTATCAATTTTGCTTTCTGTTTTTTATTGTCTACAATACCCTTTCAGCAAAACTAGCACTCTCTGGGAAGATGTCGGTATTTTCCTAGTGTTCTTCATTTGCATATTTACATACATTTTGCATAATTTTAAGAGGTAAATGCTAGTTCTCATACTAAATGATACCTATACACTAATTTTCATTAAGCTTTCATGTTATTTGGGCTTTATTTAGCTTTTTGTGATTTATGCTTAACTTTTGACGAGCAGTGTATATAACAGCTGGAAATTTATAGGTTACAATTTTTTCAAATTACTATAATTAATTATATAACTAAAATTAACTATAGTTCTCTGTAGTTAATCAGGGCCTCCTGCCCCTGATTAACTATATAAGAACTTTTGATGCAAACCAGAAGTCGTTATTTCAATTCAAAAATTTCCGTTCTTTTGTTAATGACCAGCATGACTCTATTGTTAAAAGAAAAGTATGATGTACAGGGGCAAGCCACTACTAATTTGAGGTGGAGAGCATATATTTTAAATTAAATTCATAAAAAATATGATTACAAATTGCAGCCTGGCATTGTGATGATGTGACAATAAATAATTGCGCGTTATCATTAAATTAATGTTAGCATAGAGTAAACATTATTAGTATCTTTAAAATTTAAGAAATTAGTATAAATTTATTAAAATTATTTATATAAATTTTTTCCTTTGAAACAGGAACATTGCTTAATGGGTATTAAGGGGACGGTTCGACGCAGCACAGATGGTGATTTCATCCATGCTAACATTGACATAGACTTGATCATATCGGAGGAGCCCGAATATGGAAGTATAGAAAAACCAGAAGAGATATTCCACATCATTGAACATTTCTGTTTAGGCAGAAGGCGACTGCACATTTTTGGAAGAGATACCACGATTCGTCCTGGATGGCTGACACTGGGACCTGATCTAACCAATAGTAATTTTAACAATGAAACGTATAATTCTTATTTTGGTAAAGGCTCCAACGACTATCTGACGGGATGTACGGAGAGAATAGAAGCACTTCGTCCTAAATCTCCTCCACCCAAAGTTAAAGGAGGAGGAGGCGCTGGCGCCTCTTCTCGCGGAGGGTCTGCTCGAGGAAGCGGTGGTAGAGCCAAAAATTTTAGTGGAAGAGGAAGAGTATCGCATCGTGGAAGATAACAAACTTTGCATTTAGTTTTCTTATTTAACTCGTTGGTCCCATTAAATTTTTTTTTTTGCATTGACGTGAGAATGTGATTCTAAAAAATGATTTGAAAATAATAATATGAAGTGGAAAAAATGTAAATTAAATCATTTTTCTGATAATTTTACAATAGTAAGTAAAAAGTTTTTATTTTTTATATGGTTTTTATTTTTTTGATAAATTTTCTTTGCAGACCACATACAGTATTGTAATTTGAAGAACTTTCTTAAGAAATAGTTTTCCAGCAAACAGCACTCGGGATTGGGGAATTAACTTGCATTTGGGAAGAATTAAAACAATACAAAAAGTGCAACTCATTTTATTAATTAAAACTTATTCACAATGTTACTATATTAAAAAATAATATAAGTTCTTTTTACTCTGCCCTGTGGGCACTAAGAAGGCCTTTTAAACATGTCCTGGCCAGACCCACAATGGGACAGCCAGTTGGCGAGGGACAGCCGAGATGGACCATTCCCGAGAAATTCCTGGCGTTTTTCAACCCGTGTGAATTGTCTACGGATGCAACCTTGGTCTTGGCCAGACTGCTCCCATTGCCTGTGGTGGTCAGCCAAGAGGCAGCCTACTACAGAACAATGGTGGAAGGTATAGAGGCTAAGCATTGCAATCAGATGTACTCGGTCAGAATCAGGTGTCAGGCAGATGTACTGAGGGTCCATTCTGCCCATAGAATTGGACTAGACTGGGATGGTGATGAACCGAAAGGTATTGGTGTTGAAATATACACCAATGGCTCTAAAGACGGTAGCTTAGTAGGTGTGCGTACTGCGTCTTTTCTGACGTAGTACAAGTGTACTGTCAGTCAGTCAGACTGAACGAGGAGGTGTCCGTGTTCCAGCGGAACTGGTGGCCCCGGAGGGGGCGTCTCAGTGGATCCTACAACACCTGGGTCTGGAGCCGGTCACAGTTTACTCGGACAGCCAGTCGTCGCTTCAGGCCTCGAGCGACGGGTAGCATAGGGACATGTTGGTACAGGAGATCAGAGGTAGAGTACCGAGGGTGAGGCACGAGCAACACGTTGCCTTGAGGTGGGTCCGAGGCCACATCGGGATCCCGGGTAATAAGCGTGCTGACCAACTGGCCAGGGCCCATTTGTAACGAGGACGGTGGAACCCTTGATTATATATATAAGGTACTTTACTGCAATGATCGATGACATACTGGCAAGAGCACTGGACTCAAAGTGCAGTAGGTAGGCCAACCTATGCCTTTGTGCCTGAAGTTGGCTGTATTCCAGTGTGTTGTAATTGGCTTACGACACAAATACTGACCGGACACTGGAGGTTTCCCCTATTTCAAGGCCAAGTTTGGACAAGGAGATGGTAGCTGCTCCTGTGGGTGTCCTCACAGTGATGCGAGGCACTATGTACTCGACTGTCTTCTTACCGAGGACTTCCGCCAAGGGGCAGATTACGTCTATTGATCTAAACATCCCAAACAAGTACTTTGAACGCTAGCAGCTAGTAAAGGAAACTAAAGGATTTGATGGAAAAAGTAATAGGTCTCTTCGACCTGTAAGCTCAGTGGAGGCACTGGGCAGGGCTCCCTTTTGGGGAGAGGACCCCACTGACCGTTAATAATAATATGAGCTGACTGAATTTGTGTGTACAGTACAGACTGCACTATAAAACGTATGCCAAGTAAGAGGGTTGGACCTGAGAGTGAGGAAGGGGTCCCGAACGTAGTTATCTCAGGTCTGACATAAAGGGTCCAGGACACCCAAAGGGTATCAGATCAAGATTTATGATTAAGGCATAGTCTCTCAAACCCTGTGGTGCCATTTGGCGGGGCAGGGGTAGAGTTCGCTCTATGAGGTCCATATGAATTTGTTCTCAGGTCCCCAAAGCGGTAGGCTGACACCTTAACACTCTGCTATCCAGGTCGTTTATAGAAAAGGAATTAGAAAGTTCGAGAAAATAGAACAAGCGAATTGAGGAATTTCACATAAGTTCTTAGTAAAAGCTGTAATGTAACAAAAAAACATTACTTTTGCAAAAATACAATGGACCGAAGAGATAAGTTATTTATTAAGTTAAACTTACAAAACAAGTAAATAAAAGAAAAAATTTAAATCTATATTTGCTTGCTTATGTCCGAAGTCAGGATGCTGTTGTCAATTAAATCCGACATAACATCAGTAAAGTCTAAAAATCAGCAGTCAATTGGCGAAACGCTGACACGAACCAGCAATAGCTTACGCAAACTTCGTCCTTGGGATTTGGCGTTATTTTCGCAGAAGAATTTGTGATTGAAACAAATGATCTGCACTTTGGTGTCACTTTAGAAAACTCATTATAATATTGGAACCTCAAAATTATTACCGTATCTGCGTTTATCTCTCTTCGTTTGTGTTTCTCACTGGTTTGCCTTAGATTTTAGAACAAGTTTGCAAAAAATGTTATACAGTGAAGATGAATGAGTTTGCAAACAATTCTTCAATTCTGATATATTTCTGTTTGGTGTCGAGTACTGTGTAGACAAAATTGGTTTGCATCGATAATGGCTTTTCCTTCGGTAAAACAGTTTTGTTTCGCTCCTTGAAAATGGTAATCACTTAGATATGTCTTAAAAAATCACTAACGAGGAGATGAGGTCACCATTTTGATCAAACTCTGCGAGGATATAGCATTTCCAACGACTGACATGTGCCAAGCAGTAAGGTGCAACAATCAAAAGAGAAAATTAAAGTTGAAAATTGCACATTCACTTTAAACCTTCGTGGACTGGCTCGACGGGGCGCGCCAATTTTGTTAATAATAATGACATTTTTATTACGGTAACATTACTCAATCTGTTTGCTTATTGGGAGCACAATTTTGTGGAAGATAATTGTTGTAGAAATACTCGAAACAAATATTTCTGCAATGTGCGCATTCAGAAATTCAATACTTTTACAATAAGAAGAATACGTGTGTCATTGGCAAAACAAACTTCATTAACGTAAAAACACTTCTATCAACTAATTTGGGGAGAATCGTGCATATCGTATATTTGAAAATATTGGAGCGCTTAATGTTCTCTCCTACCACCTACGCAACTTTCGAAATTGACGAAGAATCCTCGGCTGAAATTAGAACTTGATTTTGAAGAATGCTTTCACAATACGTAAAAGCATCCTTTAAACGTAATTTTGCAATATTGTCGTGCAGTGATTCTTCTGCAGAACGCATTTCTGTGCTATTGATGTTTGCACGAGATATCGAAGCCATCTTTTCGCGAAACTTCCCGGGATTATCGCCGGGATTTCATCTCCAGAGCGGGTAGGCTTGCGCCTTAAACAGCCACCCGGCTGTCACGTGGTCATCAAAATCAAGGAAAAGAGAAATATTTTCAAGTTTGAAGGCTTTCTTTTTCTCTTCAATTTTTTTCAAGCTAGTGTTTTTTCCCACTGTGTTCAGAATTTGTTACTCCGAAAGTTGGCAATTTTATATGTAAATATGTAGTTGCGTTTAACATTATAATTACTTTCGGCCGCCATGTTGTTAAGATCAAACTGCCCTTGTAGTTCATTTCAATTGCGAATTTGAAATAAGTATCTTCAACGCATAGAAATCCATCTCTTGCTTCCTCCGAAAAGCTATGAATTCCCTTGTCTGGACATTTTCCGTTGGTTGGTGCCGTCCCGACACCACCACCCAGCGCAGCACGTGTCGCTGCGGTGGACAGCGTGACCAAATTTAGCAATTTAGGGATGGGATATATTCGGATGGACCACCCCCAAAAAATTCCCGAAGGTTCTCCCCATCCGGATTCGATCCGAAGTGGTTTTTTAAAAATTATTTTATATGGTAACAGTAGAGAAATTACTTTTTTAATAGTGGCATAAAATTAACATTGCTGAATGAACTGATTTTTCGACAAATTCCTTTTGGCTGTAGTTATCCAAATTCTACAACACCAAAACAAAAGTTGAATCTAAGCTGCTCAATATCTCATTCAAAGGAACAACAGTAGAACACTTATTCGAGGATTTAACAGAAGAATGAAATTCTAATGGTCTTCATTTCAACGACATGATTGGATTTACGTCTGACGCAACAAATATTGTCAAGAAAACATAACATTGTCGTACGGAAAGCATGACTGCAATATGCAGGACTCTCCTCCGAACTTAATAATGTTATATTTAAGATTAAAAACAGTAAATTTTCTTTCATTGTCTTCTTTGTATCTGGGACCCGAAGTAGCGCTTTCTATTTCAAGCAACGAGGAAATAAAGAATAAAGTTACAAGACTTTTTATTTTAGATTCAAGTCCTTTATCATTTTCCTGTGTAAGGAGTTGAGAAATTCAAAATCAATATACTTATTGAAATTTTGAGTGGTCCTATAAGGTGGAACCTCATTTATCCGGAAAATTCGTTAACGACGTAAATAACGCAGCTCTATCATAAAAACCATTTTCTTTTGGACGCCATTTTTACGGTGTTTACTTCACAAAAGATTGAAGGTGACTATTACTCAGCAAAACAGTATAGTAACTGTGGGTGTTGAGTTATTAATATCTTGCGAGGTTACACACTAAAGTTATTAAAAAATGCGGTTAATGTTATCTTAGGTTCCAAGATGGCGGCGTTTCCGGTAATCTCGAATCGGCGTGTCGCGAGGTAATGGTGACAGAAGAAGCTATCTGATAATAGAGTGACAAAATATGTAAATATGTTTAACACGATGTAAAATGTGATTGTAACTGAATATGCAAATTTATAAGTTATGACGTTGTAGTTGGAAGTTTATCGTGGAAATATGCAAATTAACCAGTAGTGAGTCGATTCTGATAGTGTTGCGTTGCGTGTTTTGGCTTGAACCAGAATCTGTTCCGTCTGCACCACTTCCAAATATTAATAAGAAGAAAACACCGAAAACAAAGAAGAAAAAGGAAAAGGCAACAACAAATTTGAATACAAAGACAAAGAAAAAATCGTCTACAAGTGTAGCAGAAACGACAAGATCAGGGAAGAAAAGACCTGCAACAAGTGAAGTGGAATCTAACAAGCTAGGGAAAAAATGTAGGATCGAAAAAAAGAAGCGTTAACGTGAGTAATGTTTTGAATAATTTACTATAGTAGTTTATTATAGTTTGGGAGTCGCGTGATCTCCCATCAAAATATCGCTAACCGCGCAGTCTCCAGACTAATCCAAAATGGCGACAAGAAACGTCGCCATCTAGGAACCTAAGGTAACATTAACTCGTTAATAATCGACAACAAACGCTTCATATCATTTGGCTATTTTATTTTTGAGATTTTTTAAAACTCGCCCTGTGGGCTCTACCAGGGCCTTTTTTGTAAGCCCATTGTCTTTATTAATTAATATATCTTTCCAAAGATAAAAATTTATGCTACGATCGTCTCTTCTTTTGATTTTCTTTATTATATTTTTATGATATACAATTTGCAATGAGTGAGTACAGTACATGCCGTGTAAATGAAATATTAATGCATAGATTATTTAAGTGTATTCGATAAATTAATTAGACGTATTCGCATATCTTATTATTAACAAAGTTGGAAATTGTGTTCTCCGCTATTTTTATTGTTCTTTCACCGAAAACGTATTACATACATGGGGGGAATCATATGTTAAAAATGAAGACATAGGAGAATTATTTTCCAGAGAATATAATTCTTCAAAAGACAAGAGCATATGTAATGGTAAAAGCGAATCAGTCCACGAAATTCACGATACGAATAAAACAAATCGCCCCGTATACAACACTGATCCCGGCCATACATTACGTAGATGATCTTCGGAGACTTTCTCTCCTTTTTTTTTTTTAACTGTAACTTTAATAAAAGTCGGAAAAGACGATAGTTTTCCTAATTTAAAATCAAACATTAACAATAAAGTCGATCATTTAAAAACAAAAAAATTCCACAATTGGTCATCGAATGCTTACCAACGGCAATCGACAACAGACATAAATATGAAATTTCTGAAGCAGTCGATAATTTGACTTAATTATAAATCGTGTATAATATTTTATTACACAGTAATAATAATTGCGATTATAATATAAGGCTACGATTAAATTATAAGTAAGTACAAGTATCTCTCGACAGATGGCAGCAGTAATATAACAAGGGAAATTTCCGGTCGACACTAGGCACCATTAATCTCTGGTGTATTTATTATAAACATTTTATTTATAAAATATATCGAGGAACTTAATTTCTTAATCGACGATATCGATTCAAATTCGAAAAAAGACGGCCTAAATATATAATGATTTATATACGTATATACATAAAATTAATTGTTAAAATTTAAATAATTATCTTTATTAAATTATAATGGCGTTTATAAAATAATTCGGACGGAAAAGAAATAATAAACGAAGCGAATTAAATTTGATTTTGATTTACACGACGTAGAGTAAAACCCGTAATTCACTTTAAAGGATCCGAGAAATTTTAAAGAAAACACTTAATTAATTTAAATAAAGGGGGAAAACAATTGGCAAGAAAATGTTATTGTCGGATAAGAACACGGCGAATTGTTTCGAGTTTAAGTCTTATTAATTCTTATTCGTTCATTAAACATTTGAGGAAATTTAAATAGTGGTGGCGAGTGGGGTAGGAGGGAAAAAATGGGCAGAAAGCGTAAATATGGATAAGTGCTTTGGTAAATAGATTTGCATTTATTTATTCGAAAGTTATGCAAAATAGAAGGCATCGACAGCGATGACACGCACTTCGGACATTTTTACTAAAATAAAACTTTTGAGTAAGTTATTAAAAGAAGAAATGGGAAAGAAGGAAAAAAAGAAGCGAATAAATTTTTGATCAAAATTATCGATAGTTTGATAAAGTTTTTAAAGAAAATTTCTATAACAATAAGAAGTAAGATGATGATCGGCCTTAACGACTCAGGGAGTTTTATCTAAGCCGTAAAGCACCAATAAACACGCAAAGAAAGATTTGCCAGCGCTAACGCCAGTCTTCGGATGTGTAGGGTGGAATACACATCGGTCGACTCGGTTGGTTAACTCGGCCCATTCACCATTAAGGAGGTTATGTCCAGGCACTGACCAGGAAGGAGTTGGCTTAACAACTTCCTCGGAATCCATTTTGTCGAACGTACGATGCGAGTTAAACAGTCCGTAACTGAAGAAATTATAGTTATCCAGGGAATTACAGGAAGCATTAAAAGGCTTTGTTGTTTATAAAACTCCAAATATCCCCCATTCGCATTGTTTCCTGCGAAATTGAATCACTTTTTTTCTTTTTCTTTTTAATATTATAAATATCCGTGTTATTAATAGTAAGAATAATTCGTATCGATTAATTTATTAATAAAACTAAAAGCCGATTTTGATTAAACTCGTATCGATCTAAACAGAAGAAGAAGAAGAAGAAAAAAGCTGCAGAAGTGTTCTCCATCTGTTGTTATAAGTAAAAACTAGGCAAGACAGGAAGAAAATCTAATTAACGTTATTCTTGTTTAACGTTGCTGCAATTATTAATTTTACATGGTCTATTTTTCGATGTTATTAATGTTTCTAAAAAATTAATTTTGAATTTATGATGTTTTCAGTCACTAACGATGAACATCTTTCCAACAAATCCAGTTATGTAACTTAGCAACTTGGATGTTCTTCTATCCCTCTTACTTTTTACAATGATGATTAATAATCTAATTATTCCATCAAACTAAGAAAAACAGTAAAAATGTTTTTTCAACCTTTTATAAAACCCTTTTTTCTCCCCTCCTCCTTCTTTTCACATTTTTAATCAAGCCACGTACAAAAAGGATATTCGGATTAAAGGGAAAAAAAGCCGAGTTCGTCCAGTCCGTGGATGATCGAGTTAGTTAAATTTTAATTGTAAACTTATCAGGAAAGACTGATTAAAAAATTATCATAAATTTTAAAAGTTAGTAAAAATTATGAGAACATAATTCGAAAATTAAATTATTAGAGAACGTTAATAAACATAACTCGATTAAATTGCATTTTAAAGATGCTTTTTTATGTTTTATACAGTAACCATGAGATGATTTCTTTTCTTTCTTCGGTGTATTAAAATTAAAAAATTACACACATATATATATATAAAACAGGGAATTCTTAAACGATTGCTTATTGCCGGTGTTTTAGTATTTCCCCACTTTTAGTAGTAATTCGTTGTCACGAAATGTGGAATATTACATTATGCAATTTTTGGATGTATAAATTATTTAAACGGGCGACGTAATTGGCGAGTAAAGTTTTCTTTTGGCCTTTGGAAACGGGCCGAGAACAAAAATTGTATTAGTTGTGACGGTTGAAGTCGTAATCAAGTGGAAAGGAAACTGGTCGGTGACCAATCGTCTCTAGTCTAACGACGAAAGGGAGGAGGAAAAAATAAAAAAATCGTTATAATTTACCATAATGAAAATTGAAGTTGTCTACCGATTGAAGATTTTTCTCTTTCTAACCCGATTAAAACGTACGTTTCTAACTCGACACTCCGCAACAACACTTTGACTAAATTATCTTATTAACTGGGAATAATTTTATTCTTTTTTTCGTAAATTTTAACTAATTTTCCATCGATTTTAATTGGAAGACCGCTCGAATTCGTTTAATCCCGACGTTGTACATAAAAAATTCAAAGTCGACTATACCGAAGAATTAGAAACAATTTTAGGCGGATAATCAATTTCGAGAGTTTCTCCCGAACAAAGTACCTTCTCGGATTACACAATAGAGATACAAATGTCGAAAATAAGAGCTTTAAGTGAACATCTAACACCAAATGAAAGCTTTCCGGCAACGCGTGAGTGTTTAGTACTCAATCACCGAAATTTATTGTGCTTGTGAAATGACGCGACTGCACTATTCTTTCTACTTCTATGGTAACGGTCCGGATGTGTTGTGCTCCGACATTACTCTTATCTCTCTCTTTTCTCTCTTTCTCTCCAGTGCCGATTCGACTGTGCAGTTAAGTACCCCTTTTTGGGAAAGACGATCGGCGGGGGTCCTAACAAGGCCAACAATTCGCCCATCCGGAAATAATATTCGCAGAAAATTATTTTTACGCCAAACCAGGAAATTCGGTTTAAATTTTTCAAAGTTTAACGATTTAGAAATTTCTTCTTCCTCCTCTTCTTTTTTTTTATTGTTGGAGCACAGATTAAAAAAAAAACATCGTTGCACATATAGGAAACACGTTGTAATATAATCTGGTAGGCTGTCAAAACATGCCGGGTTCTTTTAATATTATTAAGGAGGAAGTGAAAGAAAACTGGCTTTATATTAAATGAAAGCTTTCGGGAGATAATTGTCTTTATATTAATCCCGTTTCGGTTAAAATTCATTACGGCATCGATCTATTGATTAATGTGCTCTTCAATCTAACCAGTTAAGTAGGATCTAAGGGAAACACTTGGTCGAGAAAGTCGAAGGTTTTAAGGACGTTTCCTTTGTTCTTTTTAAAATAGATAAAGGCCTAAAATAAAGAAGGTGTAATGTTTCTTTATTCTCCCGTAAATTACTTATGTAATCGTTGGATAGAAGCGTGCACCGAAGCTAAGTCGAGAAGATAAGTTTTACTATAAGAAATAAATCGCGCGTTATATAAATAAATATAAAACGGAGGGAGATCGAGTAAAAGAAAGTAACCGATGCGGACCTATTGTCAATATATATTCCATCCGGTTTTAAAGATATATACTTATATATATACACACGCGCATATATAGAATATATCGGGAAAACTTCAAAACACAATGGAACCAAATTCCTTTATACGCAATCTTGACACCGAAAGAAACATTGGCCAGTCTTGGTTGAAAGAAACCCAATTCGGAGAGTGGACTAAGGATAAAAAAAAGTGTTAAAAATGCAGGTCGATCAACTATAAATAGGGATCTTGGGATAAACACAGCTAAAACAGAACGTCATTCATCTTGTGGTTTCGCTTTTAAAACAATATGATCTTCGCTTAAAATAAAAACCTACATTTACTAGCTGACCATTCATTTTACTTAACAGCTACTTTGAGTCGTCTGAAGAACTATTAGTATTTAATGACTTTCAGCTAACACAAGTCACAGTAATGTGAATGATGTACCGTGAAAAATCCCTTTGTCCACAGTATCACTTCCCATGGGTGCATCCACCATCCACGTCAACCAATAGAATGCTAGAAATTTAATAGTTTTTTCTTTTTGTGTGCGACACATCAACATTTTCAACTCGGCATGTGCAATCTTCTCCCTTCTTAGTGATTTTTCGCTTCACTGCAGATTTCAACCCCAGAAAATCATTACCGAAATTATCTACATTTTTTAATACTTTTGTGGCTCGAGATACATTATTAACAACATCCCGTATTAACTATAACGATTTTGAGGAAAAAGACGTTAGGCGAAATTACTTTTTGGCAACTTAAATTAAAGATTTATTTTGTCCGAGTAATTTTTCCAAAGTAATTACCGAAAAGTATTAATATTAAATCGATATCGCAACTTATAGATATTTTTTCCCCCTAATAATTTTCTAATTTTGCCCGTTGTTAAGTTCTAATATGTATTTATGTTTATAAAAAGGAGGGGAGGAGGAAGAGGTACAAACCAAAATGTCTTTCTTTCTATCAGCGATAGTGATCGTAGTGGTACCAGACAGGGTAATAGGCTTAGTAGAGTGCCACACGACTCGACTCGATTCCCCAGTGGCCAAATCTAATGCCGTCGTCACCAGCACATCTGGCAACAGAGGGGACAGTAATCGACGTTATACTCACCGAGGCTAATTTCTGCCAACACTATTCGATTTACAAAGTCATTTACTTGCCCGCAATCCCAGGTGTGTAGATTCAATGCCTTAAATACTAACGTTTAAATTCAATGAAGCTCCCTACCTATCGGAATATAATTTCGCCTTTTTAATTTTCCTCTTACCCTAATAATTCTCATCTATGCTAATAAATATACCGATCTGTTTAATAAATAAATTACACACTCGTAGTGCACCTGTGTGCGTACACACAAGTACATGCGAAGTGCACCTAATAGTCCCTATATACATAAACCGTTTCCGAATCGGCAACGAAATGGTAACTTAATAATAATAATATTTACGCATTAATTGGTTAAACGTGTAATCGCATTAGCGATAAACGAGCTTAAATACTGGTTTGCTTACGCATTAAGTTTAAACTACATCAAACGGGATAAGAGGAACATTTGTATTATTCCAAATCTTTTACACCCAACACGAGTTTTCCCTTTTTTTATTTAAACGACAATACTTTATTTTCCAGTGTACGGCACTTCATTGCCTCTGTAAGTAGGCAAGGTAGGTAGGTACTGTCTAGTAATGGATAAACGAAAACAAGGTACTCTGCGTATACGAGATGACAATTAATGCACATAATGTAGTTTAATTCACACGATGAGGATGCAGATTTAGAAAACAAGTGTACTTACACTGGTTTAAATGAAATAAGATTCGCCCTGTTTGCCAGACACTTTAAAGAAATGGAATAGAATTTAATAACCGTTTATTTTCCAATTTCTTACGGAATAATTTATGAGTAGGTAAAGGGTGCTTATTGCTTTTATAATTCCGTTAAGTAGCGCTGATTAGGAATTTTTACTTGTGTAGAGAGCGGAAGATTTCGACGTGTTTAAATAAGAGTTTTGTGTATTAGTATTAAGAAAGCCCGTTTATTTGGCTAATGAAGATGAAAAAATGACATTAGCTAATTTCGGGGAAGATATAGGAGAGAGACGAGACGGAAGCCGAGAAAGGCATTAGCGAAGGTTGTTTGTGGTAAATGTTAAGAATCTTATTTTATTTCGGTAAAGAGCGCAATAACAATCGGCGACGAGAAATTGAAAGTGCGGAACATGATTGGTCCCGGATGCTGGCGAAGGGAATGTTTACCTTTAAAAAGTTGAGATTGGATAAGTGCTGTGTTATCGGAAGGACGAGAAAGCCGAGACAAGTTTGGGAAGTGAAACCCGGAAATGCAATTACGGCAGCAAAATATATAAAGCATATTAGGGTTTTTCATAAATGGAAGGTGCATCTCATTTCTGTTCGTCATTTGGCCATCTAATTTAGGACGTCCCGCATCGATATCGAAGGAGCAAAGTGGATGCATCTTATCTCCATAAATTCGTTTGTCGATCAACATTTGGTGGAGAAAGAGAAAAGGCAGCGTTTCTCAGTGGGTAATTCTCATCGAAGCATCAACTCACGAACGTCTTGGTGCAATTAGAATTCACCAGGAGCAAAGAAAATCTTCTCCCTCCATTCGACCTCCTACTCTTTCCTACCGAGCACTTAACCCTAACTGTAAAACGTCGGCCGATTGCAATTTGTTGGCGTCCACGGTGTGACAGCTTGTCTTTCCACCTAATGACATTAAAGGAAGGCAGTTTATACTTCTGTACTTCAATTGAACCGCCCGAAATAGTAAATAATACAGAAAGGAGAGGGGGCGGGACGGAAGGGGAAGGAAAAGCGCAACCAAAGGCGACATCCGCCTTTACTCCGGCTGTGTGCCTATAAATATTTCACACCAACCGAGACACTGCAAGCACGGCAACATGACAGATAGACACCGCAAAACAATCTAATTATTTTGCCCCTAAAGCTTCGGCCGTACGGCGAGCAGTAGACGAGTCACAATACCGTTATTAATATATGTATTTACGTAGCGTAGCTTGCTTAATGGAGGTATTGAATTAGTGAAAAGCCGGCGTCCCCCCACATCTTTACCTTTTCGGTGGGTTCTACCCTCCCTTTAGTTTGTCGGTAGAGAAGAACAGAGCCTAGCCGCCATGTAATTCCGTTAGAGTCTGGCTAAACGTATTTGACGGTTACAGTCATAAGCATAAGTCAGCGAGCTTTCAGAGTTAACCTGTTTAGGAGATGGTATCAGCGGGTGACTTAACAAGGTAATTGGGTGGGAGCGCAGTGAATTTTGCTAGCGAACCACCGCATCGGAGAAGGCGGTTCCTCCTTATAAATTTATACTCTGTTTCCTACGGTCCTGATGTAATCAACTGATATCTTTGCCAACAGATAATAAATCAAGAGGTAAATATCTATATATGTCTACTTCCTTTCTTCTTTTTATTAAGTCTGCAGAACGAAGGCGGTCCGAAATTTCCTTCTCCTTCTACAATGTAATTTTCTTTAAAAGCGGAGAGTGAGCTTTTAAAGTTTCCCATCTTGAGTGACGCTCGACCGACTTAAAAAATTTCAAACAACTTGTTGGAGAGAGCAACAGCGGCTACTCTCGAATTATTCTATTAAATATTTGATCCCGACTTTATTAAATTTGTCCGCATATCCCATATCTATTTTTAAAACGCCTCCAAAAAACACCACTCGGTTTTAATCAATTGAAGAAAATAATGGATTTTTGTAATTAAAAGACACCCCCGCCATAAATCTCGTTTCTGTTAACGACTGCGTTCCGCTCGGCCGCCGCTTTGTTACAATAGTCGCACCCAAATCGCCAAACTCGGTCTCTTCCGGCCAATTACCGAAAAACCTAATCTATCCTGCTAATTAGCCAGTGTAAATAAGTATCGGTTCCGGTCGCATCGCTTTCTAAATAATCATCAATAATTAATCACAATCGATACTCCGTGTCTCGGGTCTCTCGACCTTGCAAAAAACATTCGCAAATTCCATACTCTCTATTATATTCGCGTTCTGTTTAAACCAATAATAATAGAGCTCGACTCGGTTGTTGGCCAGGTGTGGCGTAGTACAGTATCCCTTTAAAGTATCCCTTTAAATAGAGGTGTCCGTCGCCGTATTAGTAACATCTAACTTGTAAGTCCCGTAGAAATCATCGGCTTATAATAAGTTTTTATTAACGTCGGCTTTTAAAACGATATTTGCCGTTTAATTCGGACAAAGAAACTCGAGTTTTACAATCGGAAATGTCTACCGTTAAGCAAAAGTTAAAAATTATCTTATTTATCTGCTCAGTCGTCGTTAAGTAAATGAAGTCGGATGGGTAACCGAATAACTAGAAGAATATAAAACCAATCCTATTGTTCTTCTAGGCCTGCTACGAGGAAGAAGCCGAAAACCTTTTAGTCAGAGTTACGGTTGAACAACTTATAATAATTTATAAATTTCTTCTTGTAGTAACGCATACATACATATATATAACGAGTTGTTTAGAATTAAAATTTTAATTCAATTCGAATAATATATCGTGTAAAGATCCATTCGAATTTCTTGTAAAATAATACACGTAATGCCGAAAACTCTATCAATTGATTTAGTCAAACTATCGAGATGACCAATAGCTTGGATGTTATAGGCCCAGACTGGAATCGATGTGGTTAGCTCCGGTCAGCCACAAGGGAGTCCGGATTCGATTCCTGTTGAATAGCGCACTTTTCTCGTCGAATGCGGCTACCAAGAGCAACAGGAAAGTAATACATTTTCTGACCCACTTTAGATAACGCCTAGTATCATTTTAAATATCGATATAACTATCTTTGATATTATTCGAAGAGAATAAAAGTAATATATTCTCTCTTCGTTCGATTATTCTTTTATACGAGGACGAAAAAATAAAATAAAATAATCAATACGGCATTGATTGATCGAACTGTTTCCTTTTGTTTTCCGAGTAATGATAGATACTGTTCTTCGAGTAAAGCTTTCCTAAATATTTAAATACTTCGCTTTACCATTAGGACCAATTATAATTTGTATTTTTAAACTGCTAACTCCCATTCGAGTACAGTTTTGCTCGATTGAGAAGTATAATTACACACACAGATGTTCCGAATTTTTAAATTATATAGGCCTATATACGATTGTACGTGTTACGAGTCTTTATTAATGATACCGAGATCACCAACGTGTTATTTTAATGCTTACACGAGTTACTTTTTTTTTAATAAAATTGAATAATTTAATATAAATTAATCTTTTCTAAATCCCATTCAACTTGCCTAGCGAGTAACATACAATGTTTTCGGGTTGACGTCTATTTTTATTTCAATTAAAAATTAATAAATATAATTAATCAATTAATGAGTTATTTTATATATAATTTTTCGAAATAATTTTAAATGTAACAATAAATTTAACACGTTTTCTTCTGTATCAACAAACAAGATAACAATTGATTTCTCCGGCTAAGTATTGTTCTGACTACAATTTTCCAACGATTTATATTTCCGCGAAATAATTAACATATTATTCGTATTGTTAAAACTCTATTTAGTAATTTTATTCATTTATTCATTACAAAAATACTGCAATAATATTTTAATTTTGGAAAATGCCAGTTAATAAAATCTTCCAATTTTCTAGAGCTAAATTTTTTGAAATAACAAAAAATTTTCAGATAAAAAATAAATATAAAATCGTACGGTTCTATTTGATTTTTCCCCCCTTTTCCTCCATTCCACAACGTATCTCAATATTAACACGTAGGTTGTCCCGCGCAAAACTGGTTCGACTCCGCCCGAATAAAATCGTTTTCCCCCTTAAATGATTGAGGAAGCTTCCATAATGTTTTGTAAACAAAAGGAAGTTTTCGGAATTTCTTTGGATTGTATTTAAAATTAATTAATAAAGTAAAATAAACTCGCTATCGGACGGAGGATTTACTAATCCCGCCGCGCTCATCCTGTACGGATTACGTAGAAACTTATATTGGGTGAAAGAATCGAACCCTACATTCGTATCGAGGAAAATACTAACAGGCCTACGGATTACAGTTTAAATTTACATATTATACGACTCTTTTAATAGATAATTTTATTAAAATACGACATTAAATTCAATATTTCGAAAATCGTTGCTTAGAAAAACATATATAGCCTATACTAAACGAAATCGTTAATTATACGTTTCACAATTAAAAAAGAAGCGCAAAAAATACGTTTTCCATTGGTGTATTTACATTATTATTTATTCGTAACCGTAATTTAGATGAATAAATACGAATGCCAATGTTTTCTGTCGAAACGGGAAGAGATTCTCTTTATCATAAAATATAATTTTATAACCGGTGAGCGGCATAGGACAGATTATGAGACACTTAATGATGTTTTCATTTCCATCTCTAATTAGAAAGCATTAATGGGATTTCGTGTACGTCGTGTACTATAATTATGTATTATCTAATATCGCATAATGTTGTTCAGTTATTTAATAATACAGGTCTAAATTACGCCATCTGGTAGGAAAAATATTATTCGTGATTTAAAAAAACAAAAAAAAACACACACACACTTTGATCATAAATTTTGTTAAATTCAATATAAAATCCTGTTTTCGTTTAATTAAAAGTATAATTTATTAGTTTAAATCTAACTAAAATGATCTCCTCCGTACGTAGATATACGCTAACGAGACAAACCCGCACAGTTTTAATTAGATTTGATTAAAAATTAGATTTTATATTTAATTCACTACAACATAACTACTAATCAATGTAACAATAAAATTAATATCGTAAAATAGCTAAATAAAATTTTATTCCTAAATTTTCTACCGAAATTCATTTAACTTTCAAATCAACTTACAACAGAAAAGAAAATTTTGTAAATCGAATTGTAGTGAAAGACCGAAATGAATAATTCGTTTTTAAGTTATGTGTATTAACTTTACTCTAATCGAAAACGAACGTATTCCAGTTTATTCGAATATAAATGTCGGAACGAATACAATAAAATGAATATTACTTTCTTTTTCTTTTTTCATTAAGACCTCCCGGGGCCCTTAGACGCACCAGACCGGGCCCCCGGTACGTAGTCTGGCCACACGTTAACGTAGCCACGTCTAATCGCGGCTATATAACGACACTTTTTTTCCAATTTCTGGGCCCTCTAGGACCCCTAGATATATAGCCGACGCGCTTAGGGGTAATCCGGCACGTGAGCTATAGGTCCCTAATATATATCTCACGTGCAGGACGGTACTTTGTTTTATATGGAACAAGTTAAACTCGACGATTTTTCGCAAATTTGATCAAATATAATAATCATTTAATTAATTACTCGATTAATTTTCTTTCAAACGGCCCTGGAAATGGAAATACGTATAATTTAAAGAGGAATTTTAAAAGCTTTAACTCGGCGGAAAAAAGAAAAAGAAGAAGAAGAAAAATTGTAATGCGTGTTTAATGCAATTTAAAAGTATAAAAGTGGCGCTAAGCCTAATTTCGAATATCTTTTATTGACAGAAGATCGCCCGCTTATTTCTTCCCCCGCGGAATTCTGGGAAAACGAAGTCGGGCTACGCATCAAGTATTCATGACGTGGGTAACCAATTACTTAGGAGATAATTAAAGCATCTTGGCTCGGCTCTCTCAGGTCACCACAAACAAAACCACTTTGGATGTTTGTTCCAAAATGATTGTATTCTTTCTTCGTATCCAAAGATTTCAATTTTCCCACCCGATTGAGATTCGAAATGCGACCTGTTAAACTTAATTCCCCAATGGGATGACGTTTTCTCTTTCGATTATTTCTTCCTGGTGTCGTATAATCGACATCTAAATTTTTACCTTTTCCTCTTCGAAACTGCAAATTTATTATTGTTATTATTATTATAGTAAAATTATTATTATGATATCTGAGAGATTTTTATTTTAAAATTTTCTCAAAATAATTATCATTCGGTGTTTAATGTAATTTTCAAACTTTGCAAATTAAATTTCCTGTAAAAGCAATTTAATTTTAATTCTCTCGTTAAGTAAATTGAAATTAGATCAAAATTATTAAATATTACATAATTTTTCAATTTTTAATTTCGACTAATTAAAAATCTGTTGGAATTTTTACTTTTCGCCCAGTTATAACCAATAGCGAGCGTCGGTGCATTCGGCAATTTTTATTTTTCCGTACTGACGTCGTTTGCCATTGGCCGAGGATACCTCTCTGGTTTATCTTTATTTTTTGAAATAGAAATGATAGAAAAGTCGATGAAGGGGATTATCGTTTTGGTGATTAACGAATGGCGGTTGTGCGCCGTATGCCGATAGAATAGGGCGGATGGCGAAGGAAGAAGGAGCGACGATTGGGAAATTAGTTAATGGAGGTTGGCTCTAATAACCGCCGATTAATGCCATGTTTACCATACCGAAAAATCTGGTCGGAGTAGGAACACTCGTGTTTGTTACCAACGATGACGTCGAAGACTTCAACCAAATCATCTGCCGGTCACGTGTGACCTTCGGGCAAAATAAAAGAAACAAAATAACCATACGAATAGAAAAATTGTAACATTGTTTTTTCGTAACCTTAGGCTTTAAGATACACAACGTTCATATAAAATAACGGAAATGCGATACAAACCCGGCGAAAATATATATAAAGGATATAAAGACGGAAAAAGTTATTTAATCCGGTGTTTTAAGCCGGGAAATAAGAGGGAAGAAATGAATGTTTATTTAATCGCTTACCAAATTTCTGATGAAGGTAACCACTTTCGCGATTACCCTCCGAGTCAAGCGTCAGGCTATGTAATTTGCCTTGTTAAGTCAGATCTAGAGTGTGCCCAGGGCATCTTTTCTGCATGCTGTATTGGCTAGAGAACTGTTGCCCGGGGCAAGCATCGTGATGGGAAGAGAGAATCTTTCCAATTATTTTCTAGACCAGTTCGCACCATTACGTCATTATTGCACGCCCTAGGAAGTCATCAGTTGTTTATTTAAGTAGTCTTGGGTATTGTAGGCGACAAATGTCAGATTCCTAATTATTGCAGATTGTAATACAATTCCGACGAAAAGCAAATAAGTTTATCCAAGTATTGGACATTGTAATCTCTTTTGATAGTTAGTAAGATGGTGATTTTGTTAGCAAAGTGTAGCCTGGATAGATGGGCCGGTGGGGAGTAAGTTAACTTGTAATGAAATGCTTGATTCAATTGCCTTTATGTTGTGAATAACACAATGAATTGTGCCAATTTTTATTCACTTATGCATTATGGGAGATTTGGAAATTTAATATCGCCAATTGCGTTTAAAAAAATTAATATTTATCCATTTCGTCTCGGACGAGAAATTATTAAAAATAATTATTACTCCAATTTCTATAGGCGTATCCGATATTTGATTTTTCCTTTTAATACATGATCTTCCATATTGTTAACTTTAATTCGATTATACTTAATTGGGTTTTAGTAGTATTGTATCTATTTATATCTATCTACGGATAAGCAATTTCTTCAATTTATCCGACCATATATTGGAAATTTATTTCCAAACGTCGTTAGTAGGCGAGTCTACATTCGCCAAGCGACAATTTCTCTTCTATTCATTCGCGGTACGCGACACACAACCCGTTTCTTGTTATTTTACGCGCTAAATAAACCGCTAAGCGCTTATTTACGGGAAAAGCATCCCTTAAGCAAGATCGAATTCGGCATTATCCATCCCCGCATCCCCGCATCCGCTCTCCCATCGTTTTAAAAGGCTCCGATATTATAAAAGAAATCACAAATGAATAAACAGAAACACACCCAACTTTATAAAATAATTACGTTATTAAATTTCATTTTATTTATCTTCTTTAACAAAGTTTATTTACCTTTATCCAACGTCCCACAAATTTATTATAATACGGTTTAAACGTTATCGACATTATTATATACGTTTCGGTAAACGGAATTTCGGAGCAATTTGCGTCATACTTTATAAAGGAACGGTCTTAAAATCGTTAACCACATCGACCGAGAAATAATAATAATAATAATGATAATAGCTTAAACATATATTAATATATGGTAATAATAAAGCAATATAAAAATCAATATTTGGGTTTAATTGTGATTTAAAAGCTTAGATATTAAAGTTACTCGAATTACATTTAGATAAGTGGTTTACTTTAACAAATCGGAATGTATTTCGGTACAGTGAATCATTCCGTCTACTAAAGAAGGAAAAAAAAAAATATCTCAAATATTTATTTATCATCTCCGTGGTGCCACATAAAGAATCTAAAACGTCCAAATATTTTATGCCCAATCTAATTTAAATGTATGCAACACATCTCGTACGAAATTTACTTTTATACGCCCGAGTATTTTACAAATAATTGTCCCTTTTTCCCCCCTCTACGTTGCCGCTTTCGTTACCGGATATTATCTAACGTAATTTTGTAGAATTCTTTGCCGGTATTCGGATTAAATTGCAGACAAGTTTCGTAAAGCTTTGTATTATCCACGTTGGAATTTAGGAACTTTCTAGGCGATTCGAATATGCATGAAAAATAGTCGCCTAAAGACGTAAGAACCGAAAACGTATCTTGTAAATCTAAAGGTAAAATTTATTTTAAAACCGATAATCTCTAGTAAAATCGGAAAAGAATTCGTCTTTCCATTTTTTTTCCTCTTATTATTATTATTATTTTTCCTAAAAAACACGCTTTTATCTTTGTATTTTTTCATATTGAGATGTTTCATAACCAAATATTGTTTTGAGTCTTTCATAATATGAAAAATGTAGAAAAAACTTTATTAATATTTAAGCATTTTATCCAATATTTTAGGATGCGAAAGAAAATTTTTATATCTTATTGTATTACGGCATACACAACAGTTAGGCCTGTCTGTATTAATCAAATATGTGAGATGTTCTCCTGAATGCATGTTTTCTGCTCCTTTCTTAAGTTTACTTCATAACTGTAAAATCGATTAAGACTTTATTATTTGAATTTACTACGTATTTTATCATTATCTGAATGATTAATGATATTTTACTCCGACGTCTTCGATATGTGTGTGTGTATATATATATATTTTCTATTACCTATACAATATTTGGGAAACACTCGAGGATGTATTGAACACTGTGATGAATCGCTAGACATTATTAATGTAAATTCGGATATTATTCTTGGAAGATATATCGATAAATTCTTTTTTACGGTTTAAAAATCAGTTTTTTTCCTCTGGTATTGTTTACCTTTTCGTAATATTTCTACCTGTATAAAGGTTCTTAATCTTCGTATCACAAACTTCTCTAGTGCACCGGATAGTAATCTCATTACTTAATGTATTTTTATAAAAACAAATTTAATCTATAAACACAAAATTTTATTATATCAATATTGTCTCGGGATGTATTAGAGATGAAGGTTATCATCCAATAATACTTAAATTAGATCATCTAAATTAATTTTTATTATTTAATATTTTAAAAAAATATCCATATCGGGTCGTCTTGTACTATTCTTATTATATTCCTGTATGTAATTTATTAGTCTGTGTCACGTTTCGGCCATTTATTTACACGTTTTTCTCTTAAAATTAACCTATGATTTTTTAAATCTTATAAGTAATATAAATAATACCGATGATAATCCAGCAATTGTCTAAAAAAAGCAAAGTTCTGTGTATTGATTACGTTTCGTTCGTTTGATTGAATTAAGAAATCTCCTTGGCACAGCTCCGGTGACCTTTGAACTAATAATGTTGTGACAAAATGTAGTTGAGTCAATCACTGAATCAGTAGATGATAAAAAGTGAGGGTCACTGTTACAAAAGAGAGCTAGAGGGTCTATTGTCACCTCCCGTCTGGTCCCCAATGAAGGATGGGAAGAGAGAACGTGGCCTATTGTTTGGGAGCATTTCCTTTCGAGTAGCTACATCGGTAACCCGCTGAGTGATTGTTGCTTGTCCTCCGTATGAATAAGAATTTATTGGGCAGAATAATTCCCTGTTTAAGAATTCATTTTTATCATTCTAATATTAAAATATGCCAAACGGGTCTCGACGTCGGTAGTTCTAACCAGAGGACCTTTTACAGCGTATCGCTTCCATTCCGTACAAGCTTACCGTTCTTCCAATAGTGTACGTCTAATAATAATTTAATTTTTATTATAACTATACTCTTCCTTTCGAATGAAATTAATGTAGTAATTGGTAGATCTGGTCCATCTATTAATTAATGCGGGCCTAATATATTTAATAATACATTGGTTATACGCAGTAGATGTATATAATTTTCATTAATTTTACAGTAACTCGGTCTACCGCCGAGTGATAAATCCACTGGAGTATACAATTTTTAAGGAATTTTAATCTTTAATTAAACTTTTACCAAAGATTTTAAAATTTTTTATATTTTGCCGAAATAGGAAATATATAATCAGAATATTTTTATCGAGTCTCTTTTGATATTCTATCCCGATTATTGCACGGGTAATTATTTTATCAAGTAAATGAGATCTCGCCCCCCAAGAGTACTGTTCTTTATATCAAAGAAATGCTATTCGGATGCTCTAATTGGCTTCATCAAATCTTGGCATTTGATGTCACAATAGGCAGAGTTAACAATAATCACCCTTCATCCAATACGATTAAGAGTCGTACATTGGAAACGTCACGTCCGGTCCCCGAGGGAATAGAAGGTCTACTTCTTCGCCTTCGTGATCGAATGTCATTTCTCAATTCGATCGATCGAATTAACTGAAAATTAAATTGTAAAAATCCGTAATTATAACGTTGCCATTGTAATTCGTCGATAATCATTGGCTTTTTCGTCGATAATCATTGGCAGGAAAATTAGTCCCGCCGCCGAAAGAATATTCGTTATCGGGAATTCGAAATCAAAAGTAGAAACTTTACGGTTAATTGACGAAAATCGAATTATTTCTCGCTGCTAATAAAAGAATATCCAAAGACTTTGGCAGAATGTATTTAATAGACTTTTGGCGCAAAAATAATTACTTAAACTTAAATTTAGTAAATGATGCAATTACCGGGGATTAGGACCGAAGCAAAATTAGAAAAAAGTAGAGAATTTGAAAATGATAATTAAACTAAACCTGTCATTATTGTAAATCATCGTTAAGACGGGATTAATTTCTAGATTATTTCAAAAACGGGCGCCGTATTAAATGAAGTCGAACTTAAGTTATGCTGTATTTTCTAATTACGATTGGTTTTTAGAAATCTTTTCGACGTTCAATAATTGTTTACGGTGATAAAAGGAGAAGATCATCCGCAACAAACAGCAAATCGGATAAATTTCGAAATGATTTAATTAAACAGAAATTAAAAACGTTGTCAAAAGGAAGAAAGTGAAGGAAAAAAAGCGATAAAGAACGTCCAGGCGTAGCAAAGATCTTTCTATGGCTAAGCAGCGAAGGAGATCGCATGGAGGATAGAAGGCGAAAGCCATCCGACATGTCCGCCTTTGCCCAAATTGGATCACAAATTCAATCATCGTTCTGGACTGCTCTCAAAACAAATTTGCAGTCTAAATTGCCTTCATTGACTCGATCAAGGGTTCCAAATGGGAACGTCCGATGTCTGATGCAATTCGGGTTGGTCTGGCCACCCAGGTCCCCTGTTGCGGGCTGGGCGAAATCAAATCAAGCCAATGGGTGCCATGGAGGCAAAGCCCCTTCGTCTGCCACAGGTGATTCGATTTCACTTGGTACGTCACCTCATTTGTGATCTGTGAATAGCAGTAACCCAATTTTCTCCTACTCGCCTCGCTTCGATCGGCTTCGAAGCAAAAATTCCCAGCATCTAGTCCGTTGGGAAGATAGTTCTCGTGACGGGAAACCAACCCCGTTTTATCATTCAGCCGATGGAAAATGTAAAATATAAAAATATCATATTTTTATTTCTCGCCGAAAAATAATTTAATATACCAAAGTATAAACAACAGGCCCTACCCCAGCCAGTTACGAGGCCCTTTCTTATATTTTATTTTAATTTCATTTTTATTTCCAATGCTTCTTTTCTCATTTCGTTTTATCCATTTTACACCTTTCAAAAAATAATAATAATAATCCCTGTAATTCCGTTGATTATTTTCTAAATTCTATTTAAATCGGATAAATCGCGAATAAATTTAAACCGATACATTTAAGTCTACAAATAAAAAACCGTATTAAAAATATAACCACAACAACAACGAAAAAATACTTCACTTTTTAAAACAATTTAAGAATTAATTGATTAATTACGAGAATAATCTTCTAGAAAACCGAATTTCTCTATAATTCTTGCTTTTATTTTCTATTTTATACTCGAATTTCCTTGCATTTTACAACCCACCCCATTTTCTAAAATATCACTTATAAAATCTATTTAGTAGATTAGTACGTAGGCCTACCGTATCATTTTTGGTTACGTTTTTAAATTATATTATAAATATTCGAAATATATCAAAAGCAAAAAAAAAAAATAAATAAAAAGAAAACGAAAGAGAAATAATAGAGAATATAACACATAGATACATAAGAAAGAAATATTTATTGACCATATAATCAAACATGCAAGTTGCGCTCATATACAGCAGCTAACATGGAGGTTTACATCCATTTAATTACACCTGAATACATAACACACATCTACACTATATACACTAATATTTCAATCTTCCTACCGGATAAAACCATTGAAACAAGGATGAATTGTTATTGTGGCAGCCAGCTCGATTGTACTTCCGGTTTTATCGAATGTATTTTTTATATTCTCTTCGCCTTTCTTCTTCTTCTTCTTCTTCTTCTTTTTTTTTTTTTTTTAAATGTCTGTTGGATTGACGACCGCTGATTGAAGGACGGCCTGAGAATGCTCTCGCGCCTTTCGTCGAAGATCTGTGACACTTGACGTTGTCGGATCTCGTGAACATACCAAGTTATGAGAAGTTGAGCATTGCGATAAAGGTTTGGAAATGCAGCAGGTGCACATTGAGAATGCTGAAAAAGAAAGAACGAGAAAGCTTTAACGAAGGCGATCTTATGATAATTTTATTTCATTTCTATAATTTAAAATAATTACTAATACACACGAATAATCTAGAGTGGGTTTTATTAAACTTTTACCCTTCGCCACTTGCCACCCCGTTATACGGGTAAATGAAATAGGTACACAAATATATAAATCATAAAACAATTCTTTCGTATACATATTTTTTTTTTTTTTTTTTTACCATTCATTAAAGACAAGAGTAAATGTGCATACTAATAACACGGATGTGTTGTTTATTTTTGCGTACAGAATTAAACCTTGGCTGAATATCTGACACTGCAAGCGGGGCATCTTGGACGTGTTTTCAGCATTGACCGACGTAATACTCGAAGCTAAAAACGTCGCTACGCGTAAATACTCGGTGTCAAATTTTTCTCCAACACCACATTCGGTTACGCCACCCCTTTTGGGGTGGCGACCTACAGTTTAAGAAGCCCGTTGTAGATTAAATAGGTTGGTTAATTAAATCAAAATATAGGTTGCTTGTGCCACGAATTTTCTTATCAAAACTTCTTGACTTATTCTATAATCGGATACATTGACACTCGCATTGTTATTGCGGCTGGCTGCCACAATAAACACAAGAATACTATATTAATTTATTGAAAAGGTTAAGATAATTAATGCGAATTAATCACTTGGCTAGCAAAAATAAAAATATATGAACTTTAAAATTTCTTGGAATTTATTATAAACGAGTAAATTATTATCTGGGATACGAAATGCCTAATTTATGCTTTATTAACTTCACAGACGAATTACCTTTTATAGGAAAAGTCGGTGGTCCGAACTGATGACCCAGATGATGAGGAAAATAAAGAGGAGGTAGAGGAAAACGGGGATGTGTCGTAGATGCGGCATCTAGACACGACTGGCTGTTCAGCGAGCTATAAGATAAAGGAAACGAGTTATAATCCGAAAGCTAAAATTTACATAATTTAGAATAGTTAGACGTTAACTAACCTGCTAGCGAAACTCGGAAAGAGAGACGATGTTCTTAAGGAAAATCCCGAATCTAAACAGGAAGACGTAGCATCTTTAAGAAAACCAGATTCCGATATATTAACACTGGATCCGGCCGAGCACCTGTTCAATATGCTATCCCCACTTAATCCTGGAACACGACACGCATCCGTTTTATCGCCAGTTGAGTCACTTCTTCCCGTTTCCGTATCCGTATTCACTTGTTCTTCGTCATCGTTGGGTTTCTGCGAATCTTCTTTAGCTTCTGCTGTGATGTCGTCGTCGTCGTCATCGTCGTCGTCGACAGAATCGGTCACTTTTTCTATCGTCGAGCAAGCCTGACCCGTCGATTCGTTATCCGCATTATTATCCGATGTTCCTCCTCCGGATTTCGATTCTCTTTCTTTTCTCAACCTTTCCGCTTTTCTCCATTTTGCTCTACGATTTTGAAACCAAACCTTAAAAGGAAAAAGAAAAAAAAATAATAATAATAATAAACAGAAAAATTTAATCAATATTTTACTTAAAAATTTCGAATGAGAAAAGCTCTACGCGTACAATTACACGCAATTTTCGCTGCCTCTGATAATCCGCATCGCATTCGAATTGTTCGGATAATCAGTGAATTTCATAGCTAAAAAATAAATTTATTATTGCGATAATAAAATAAATTTAGCATTGCCTGAACCAAATAAAGTCAAATTTAAATTATTCACCGTATACCGCATTAAACTATCTCTCAATATAAATTTCTGATGTATGATAGGTGCCTTCTCCGTTGATATATTATATAAATTCACTTTATCCGTATTCCTGATCTAATTTTAATATTAACGTCATGTAACTGATAATAAATTATTGTATCAAATATGCAAAATTTTATTACCATGTGTAATAAGTGTACCGAGAGCATCAGAATCGAGGGATGCTCATCAACTATATATATATATATATATACTATAATACGGGCTCATGTTTAAATATCGAAGGCAATTAACACGAGAGAAAGACAAAAACTGGTGTGCTTTGTATACAAAACAGTATATTTTTCTCTCGTCTCTCCGATTTTTAGTTAGAAAATTACAGAGAATTTACAGCTTAATCCTCTGGAAACATTTTATAGAGTAAATATTCCGTGTTTATTTTCATATAAAAATATAGATATTGTGTACTTAACGGGCCGGGTTTAATTTTTAAACACGATTAAAGTTAATTAAGTTGATTAAAATTCGAAAATAAAAATAATTATAATTAACCACGGGTTTTGTAAATTATAAAGCTAAGAACTTATCTTTAACAAAATCAAATTAGTAAATACTTAATTAATTTTTTTTTTCCGTCGAGAAGAATAATTCATAAACACTAGGCAAATGAATGGCATTTGCTATTCCGGTTAACCGGAATGCCGGATAAACATCTTTAACACATAAATCTCAGGCGGAGATAAATTGTAGAAGAGAAGTCCTTCATTATATATATATATATATAGCATTATCTGACGTAAAGCGCTTGTTATTGGTTAAAATTAGATTTTCTAAGCGGAAATTTTAAATTAATACAGTCATAATGACTAGGAAAATGTCATAGTGTTTTCTTAATTAACTTCTACTGTTATAATTCTAGCAATTTGCGTGACTTATTATCAGCTAACGGTTTAGAACGAAGATGTCAATTGGAGCTGAAGGGCGTTGGTTCACTCGTTTATTATCAAGGGATTAAGGTAATTACGGTAGGGATTATAAAAATGAAATAATTTGTGATTGAATAAATAGTGTAAAATGCCAATTAGAACCGGGCAAACCAATTGAAAAGTATCGTAAATTTAATTTAGTAAAATTACAATACTTTTTTTTTTTTTTGGTAATTTCATATTGCATGCGAAGGCGCCATTTTCTAAAATCACCAACGTTTAATTGTTTACAATTATGCCCTATGCTCTCCTTTACCCTCAGCATGAATCATAACACATGCAAGGAGTGTTATACGTGGCTGAGTTTACTCATTTGATAACCATGTTCATACACAATTCGCTCGATATTTTTAATTAAAAAATATATAATTTGTTTCTTATTTATTAAACATAAATTTACCTTATTACCATTTATATAATTTCAAACACCAAGATAATTATTTTCTATGGTATATATTTATGTATAAGCCCATTTATAAAGTAGAAAATAATCATCTGGTGATATCCTGTTGAAGCAATTTAAAAGAAGAAGAAGAAGAAGAGGAGGAGGAAGAAGGAAAAAAGTTTGATTAATCTTAAGAATTCTGAAAAATTCTAGATTTAATATGGAAAAAATAAGATTAAAAAAAGCAATTTTAATATTGAAATTTTTGATTACATAAAAATTCGGCCGACTTGAAACCAAATTAATAAGATTGCTTCAAATCGTCTTTAAGTCGACTATAACTTGATTGAAAACATCTTTTAAAATATTCTATTCATTCAAAAACAAATTAGAAGATGTAATAAATCAAAACATTACTTTTAAAGGCGTCAATAAGGGAGAAAAAATAACGGAATAAAGAAGAAAAGCGTATAAAAATGGCACGAAATTCCTGGAAACGAAGAAATATCGAGTCTGCCATACTTTATAGGCATATTTTAGGCCATTTAAAAGCAGTTTTAACGGGTCTTTAATCGTATTTTATTTTCTAAGATTGTTTATCGAACGTACTGACGGAGAAGGTAGAAAAAAATCGCAGCTAATTTTTGTTGTTTGTCGAGCAAGTTTGAGTCGTAATATTTGCAGTTTTATTAATTTCTTTAAGAGAGGAAATTTGTACATTCTGTACAAAACTTGTAACCTATTAATATAGTAGAGTTTAATGACTCGCGATTATTAACAGATTCAACTTTTCCACAGAACTAATTAAGCAGACTGCAGACTAGGCCTGTGTATAAACTTTGAAAACTATTAAATGCGTTTATAGCAGTGTTTATGAATTCCCCGGCGTTATTTCGTGCGTGTTTATGTCGATAATCACGTGTTTTGTAGATTTAAATCTACCCAACTTTCATGTTGTCATTAATCAACGTTTACAACGCAACCGTACGTATTTGCTGGAAATTATTTGTAGCATCGTAAAAACTTATATATATATATGTATATAAACACACAAATACACCTTTGCATTTTCTTACTTAATACTTGTTTGGTATTTAAAAAAATGACAAACGAAGAATTCTACAAAAAGATAACCCGTGTAAAACGGAAATTATTCTGTAACTTTCTCTAAGGTTAAATCTACTTCTCCCTTTATATTGAATCAATTTTTTGTCCGTTTTATACAGTTTAAGACGGATAAAATCTCGTCTTCTTACTTGAACTCGAGCTTCCGTAAGATTAATTTTCATAGCCAGATCTTCTCTAGTGAATACATCGGGATAATGCGTCTGAGAGAAGGCCTTCTCCAACTCTTCTAACTGAAAACATTTTAGACGATTAGCATTTTGACAGAAGAAGACTCTGTCCGTCTTCCTCGGAACCTACCTGTTGTACGGTGAAGGTAGTTCTGTTCCTTCTCTGCTTCCTTCGAACGAAGGTGTCGTCGTGTAAATCACTTTGATAACTGTAGCTATTATCTGCGAAGAAAAATCAAACGTGACTTGGGGTCTAATGCGCTAACTCGATACTCTAATCGACGCTATCATTTAGCCGATTTTGACAAGCATTCAAGTCTAGTCGGGTCCAATGGCTGACAAATCGAATCTAACTCCTGTACTACATGCTGTAAATTCATTAGGTTATTATGCCTGGGGCTAGGAGACAAGATGGGCGACTTGACTGAGCGCAAACAAGAGAAACCGACTGTACAAATCGTGGCTGTTTCCAATTTGAAGGAGATCTATTCAGCCGTCCTAGGCGAGATAATTGAGCGAAGTGATGCAATACACGATCGACAATTTTACAAACAGAATAGAAGCTTATAACTTCCATCAATGATACTCAAATATCCTCAAGCCATACTCCATTCACTTGTTTGTATGGGGGTTTATTTTGTAAAGATTTCCTTTTTTTCCTTAATTTTTACACAGATATAAATTTAAGTTTTTAAAAAAATATTTATATATATTTATATAATGAATTTTTAATAGAGAGTGATTTTTTTATTATCTGTTTAATTTCCCGTATTATGTTATAATTGCCCTCCAGGTTTATTTTGTGGTTTAGAAAGAGTGTTAACTAAATAAAAGCTTTCGATAATATTCTATAAAGGTTATTACTGTTGTATTTATTTTGTAACTGAGGAAGGTGAAGAATAATAATAGAGAGAAGCGCGGCATATGAGCTTTTTATTATGTCCAACGATTGTGTAAATTTAGTTATTGAAGATATTGCAACGATTTTAATATTGTTACTGAATAGTTTCTTATTTATCGTTCTAAATAGTTCTTATTCGCTCCCCGTTGATAACGAGCAGAAAATGCTTTTCTTCTCTTTAAAGTAGCCCATCGAAAGAGATTTTACACAACTTTTTATGTAGAAATTGCTATTAAATTAACTGTAAACACCTTCAATTAATTAAACTTCTTCTAAATAAATTGTTATGACAATTTTCTTTAAAAATTCATTTTATACAGAACTATTTCTAATCTAAGTTTATAAATCACTCGATAAAAGTTATATTATAAAGTTAATCTGTAAAGGGTTTTATCAATAATCTTTGCTTCGTCTTTGATCCGAGATCAAAGATTAAGCAGATAATTAAGTAGCTTCAATATCATATTTTAAAAGCGCTATCCTTCGAATTAATTCGTTAAAATATTATTTCTTCCTAATAATTAAAACACTTTTACAAAACCGACATCAAAGGAATTTAATTTAATTTAAAAAACAAAATAATATAGATTAAGATTAGAAGCGAAGTCTTTATCCGAGAGAACTGCGAGTGTTTGAATGGTAAATTTTAATAGAATCGATGGTTAATTATCATATTTTATCATTAAAAGAGACTAGAATAAAGAGAAAACACAGAATCTGTTACTTACAAGGAGAAACAGCCGAATACAGAGAGAAAGGGATGGGCGCGGGTCGAGATCCAACAGTTGCAGGAGATACAGTCAGTGGACAGTGATAACAGAACATATCAAACTAGAATAGACGGGAATAGTGAAAAATAAATGGTTTATAGAATCGTATATACACTTAAATTTCTAATATTTAACAATATTTTGTTTAAAATTATAAATAATCTTGGCAGAGATAGGAAGCATCAATTTTTACTTTGGAAATTTCGCCATAGGCCTGTTTATTGTTAATTGAGTGTATTAATTTACTTTACGCAACCAGAGCAATTAGTTTTATTTTTATCAACTTTTTTCTAATCGTTTTAATTAGTTAGATAACGTTCCACATTCGGCATATTTATATTCAAAGTTTTCGTTTTACGTAGAATTAAAACTAAATTGTTTTGCAATTAATCACACAAAGTAGACAAGGCAAACAATTTAGCAAGAACGATGCCAGCAATTAATCTCGCGGACGTGACTTTTCCATATAAAATATGATGATTTTCTCCAATAAATTAATATAATATCCACATGATTAATCTATATAAAATATTTCAATTTATTATAAATATTATGACACGTAACAGCTTTGATATGTTATAAATATACATGTATATATATTCTAGAAAAGTTACTCAATTTAAAGATGATAAAATCAGTGGAAAGTGTAAAATAAATTCTATGAAATTACACTCGTAAATTGATTATTCAGATAAAGATCTCTTGAAGTTATTAAATTCCATCTTGATCTGAAGTAATTTTATATCAAGCTTTAGTTACTTTATGTAATTTAATCTAAGTAATATCTTATGAAGATAATTATAAAATGATATTCTATATTCCTATATATATATCAATGAAAGTGTTTAGGCATTAATGGCAATTTTTCCACCGGAATTGGCTAGAATTAAATGAGGATAATTAAAAAAATATATATAGATTTTTATAGATATAAATGAATTAAGGTTAGAAATCAGTTAATATATAATCCAAACAACCGTTTTTTTAAAGTTAAATTTGAGTATATTTATCAATAAAAAGGGATATTCTCGTATAAAGATGTAGGCTATAAAAGAAAGCGTTGTTAAGAGAATTTCGAGAGTTAAAGGATGCAGAAAATGCGAATTTTTCCGCATGAAAAACAATTTCGGCATATATATTTTCCCCCTTTTTTTTCTGTGTTTAACAATTTATTTTAAATCAAAAATACATGAACAAAATAATAATAAAAACATATAAAATTACAGCTTCACATAAATTTATCATCATTGTACTTATGCGTATAAATATATATAAATAAATATATATATATAGGCTATGTGTGTGTGTGTGTTTTTAATTTAAAAAAAATTATTTCTACTATAAAATAAATTTTCGTAAATAGTAATTTATATGATAATTATATTTAACTATTTGTGGCATTTTTAATTAGCAATTATAATTTAATTCCAAGTCAATTACTTAAAAATAGATATTAAAGAACGGTTTGATTAGTTAAACGTTATTTAAATAGATGTTCTTATTATAATTAGCAATATTTAAATGCAGCAAAGAAATTCGCATAGGCCTAAATACGTATATAAACAATAGAAGATATTAATCCGATTTCTCTGATTAATCGTAAGCATATGAATGATTATGTTAAAATTAAAACAAATATGCATATTTGATTGCATTAATTAACTAATTGAAAATCCACACCGAGTCAAAAATGAAATTCTTTTGTTTAAATTTTAATTTAATATTCATGAATAGGCTATATAAATATTTTTTAAAGATTCATTTAAAATATTAATATGTTAATAATCTAATAATTGTTTTAATAGAATTATTAATTAAATCATATTAATGAAATAAAGTGATAAAATTTCTCTGACAGCGGAATTTAAATAAGATCTGTAAGCGGGTTTACATAAGAAAAGAAGCTATTGTAGGTCGAATACAGGTAGGAAGATATCAAAATACCTTATATAAAAGGGAAAATTATATTGGTGGGCGAGAAATTTAACACATTTACGGAATTATAAGTAGATATATGGAATTTATAATCCCAGAAGTAGCTTAGAATTACCAAGAACTTGGCAAAGTAAATTATTCTTCTTCAATCGTACTTAGAAATTTTTGCATCAGTCGACTGTTTGGCGTGTTGACTTAAATCGAATTATTAATTCCGAATAGAGAAAACATTTAATAATACTAAATAATATTAGAATATTATGCTCTTTATTCAAATTTTCTTGATGTAATTTAAAGTAAATACGATTTTATATTAGAAATTTTTCCGAAATTTAATTTTACATACCTTAAGCAATTTAAGCTTTTAAACATGTATAAAATACGATAGATTAATAATAGAATTTATATAATTCGTTTTATAACAGAATAAAATCGTCATTAATATTGCATAATCTTATTTAATAGGAAAATTTATCTTTACATGAAGTTTTAATATTATATACGGACCCATGGGTAATGCTGATGAATGATAATATTTAATAGATTTAATTCCTAATTTATTTTCATTAACAGTTAATTTTATGCAAATTGATAAATGAATATTTAAGAAGAAAAATTAATCAATTAACAAATTTCACAAAAATCACGTTTCAATTCACTTTTCTACGTGTTTGTAAATATCTAAAAACCGTCTGCAGCGATTAACGTGGATAAATACAATTGTTATATGAATTTTAAGGTCATTTACTTAGAGAATTAGACAATTTAGATACGATCATCGCTGTGTTTCTTTAATATTATATATAATTTATAATTTATATTTTAAACAAAAAGAGTTTGCAGAATTTTAAAATTAAGCATTAAAAATCAATATACATGTAATAGCATATTTATTTTTCTTTATTTAATTTACATAAATAATTCCTTCTTATAAAATATTTTAACAACTTTCTATCATCTACTATATAATTATATTTTTTTACAAGTAATTTTATATTCAAAGTAAAAATAAAAATAAAAAATTAAACAATTTTACCAATAATACAGTATTAAATAGGTTCATTTTATTTTTTAGAAACATCGACAAAGTAAATCGTGTAAAAATTCCAATATATAATTTCTACAATTTATCAAGCAATTAATCTTTTTCTGTGCATTATTTTTCTGTATGAAATTAGATTATTGACAACACGGGACAGAAATCAAGCATCAAACACATTTCTTAATAACTTTACGATATTAAGCTTTCTAATCACAATATAAAGTAACAATATATAATTAAATTTCTCTTGTAGTTTACAAGATATAAACTGTTTACGTTATTTATTCGTTTTCATAGATTTTTATCTCTCAATCAGTTTTTATTATTGAAAACTAGATCTTCAGAGAATCAAGAAGAGCCAATGAAGTTAATTAAATTATTTTAATTACTTATCTGTTAATAGATTTAGGGATTTGATCCCGTGAATTAATTCAAAGTAAATTAAGAAATCATTTGATATTTAGATAATTTTTAATTTCCAAAATTTTATCGAGTTTTTTTTTTCTTTTCCTCCCCCTCTCCACTTTTTCCTTAACTCTATTTGATAGAATTTGTTTACTGATTTTGCGATTAAATCTAAATATTTTAGTGTTATCTTGACATTAGGCAATTTGAAAATGGCTTCGCTTTAATAATAGAATCTCCTCATTTAGGCAGATCTAGTTTTAAACGTTAAATTATCTTAAGTACTACTCGATTAACTAATATAAATACTTTATTTTCGTTTTTATAAATAATTCATCTAAGACCGGTATACGTGAATATTAAGATATTTTTTTCAATACTACGATTTTTATAATTTAAATGTACACACGCATTACTTTAAAGATTAAAAACTCGTCTCGTTTATTGTTAAAAAATATAGTTTCCATGCGAGCGCCTGTAAAAGGGGCTTTTCCTTTAAGCTCTCTAACTATGCAGAAAAGAAGCAATCTTGCTTTCTAAACAAATAAAATACACATATACCGTATATAAAGAAATAATTGATAAGAAACGAATTATATATTTATAATGATAAAGAATCTGCACGTTATAAGTTGTTGACATTTTCACAGATTTTTTAGGTAGAAATTAAAGTTTTAAAGATATAAAGTACCGACGTTGTGCAGCGCGTAGGGGCTAATTACTACAAGGATAATTTACACGTTACTTACCTAATTGTGAGGTGTTATTTTGAAGAGAATTATCTAGATTTTGTCACAAATAATAATTTTCGGATGATTGTTGACTGGAATGCGGCTTCTTCTTGCGCCAAATTCAAACTGTTTCAAGGCTCTTTATCGACTTTATGAAAACTGAAGAGGGTGGGATTTGAAGCGAAAGCATCTCGGACGCCATTGGCTGAACTTACTCTAGGCGTGTTTTCCCTTAAGGCACATCGATGTTGATTGGTGAAACATTATATTCGTTTGTAAAGAGAAAGCGGTAATCGTTCAAATATTTTATTGAATTTAAATTGAATCGTAATTAGACTATTTGTAACTGGTCTTTTTAATTGAAATTTAAATAAGAAAAATAAATTCTTTATTCGATATACTTTATTAACAATCCTTGTTTTGTCTAGGCAACGATATTTTCTCTTATGAGTAATTATTTGAAGAAAAAACACGACTTTTTCATTCGATGTCATAACCACTCTCTACTCTATTATTAAAGAGATTTTTGATACATAAAGCGTAGATCAAAAATATTTTATAACTTATTTCCTCATATTTAATATTTATGTCACAATGTATACATTTTTAAATTAAAAAAATACAACGTTAAATTAGATTATATTATAGCAATTCTCCTAATCTTAAAATAAACTTTAGTTGCTAATAAATTTTAAATTATCCATATATCAAATTAAGGTTTTAATTCCATTAATTTCTGCAGTTTATAACAATGAATGTTTAAACTCATTTTCCACACTATATCTTAAGTAAAACAAGCGAATTAGAACTTGATAGGTTACAAGAGAAAACGATGCATTATGTAGAAGACATTAAGGGGTCTCTACATCACAGCAACCCCAGTAGTTGTCTCCTCTTATTGTCATATATCAATGCCATTGTGTCTGTCGGCAAGAGTATTAAAGTCTTGTTATCACCCAGATAAATTGAATTAGTTCAGAAATAAAGGGAAAAGCTAGAAGAGAAGGAGGTATTTTAGATGTTTTTCTGCTCCGCAGTGCATTAAAGACGGTTTTTTTTTCCAACGTGATGCACCTATTAGGAAAGTAGTCAATTAAACCTATCAAGATGTACGAGTAGTCCTGCAATTTCAAACCATACTGATTAACACTTAGCGATGTCAAATCCATTTAGTAGGCCGCATACTACTTTTTCTAACTTGTTAATTAAGGAAAGAGACACACGCACACACTCTTATAAAATTCTCTTTTCTCTCTCTCCAGCTATGATTAAATCGTTGATTTGTTGTTTTTCGATCGATAATATGTTTGGTACTTTGAAAATTAAATCGTCTCTCCCTCTCCCAATCTACCTAAGTTTCAAGATTTAAGTGAAGTGTTACTTTTATCTAAATGTAACATCCATTAAGAAGTCCAAGTTTTATTTTTCTTCTTATCTTTCGCATTTTTTAAACGATTTTTAATTGGTTAGACACACATAACTTGCGAGTTTAAAATCTTGCAAAATTTAGTCAATTAACAACGTTGTTTTTTTTCCTTCGACTCCTCTTTAAATATTTACGTATGCCGAATAAATTTATTGATAGTGGTCATTAAATTGAAAGTGCTAAAAACTTACAAATTCTGCAATTGCGCTTTGCATAAGATTTTTTCTTATTTATTTCTTTTACTTAAATTTTTATACGCCGATAAATTACACAAAACTAAAAAAATACATCTTTCCAGATAAACCGACATTAATCTCGACGCAGAAAGAATTTTTTATTCCTGTATATTTAAGCACGTTTTATAAAAAGAAAACATTAAAAGTAAATTTACTTTATATTCTTTAAATGGAGACATTTTTAAAGAATAATTTTACACTCTTCATTACGAGATTTAAATTAAGGCGATTATCGTGTCCGAATATCCATTACTGCTTATAAAATAATTGAATACGGTACCGAATTGCAACAATAAAAGCTTCTGTACGTCTTACACGACCACTTCTGTTTGATTAAACACTAGAATCGTCTTACGTCGTCAGACATCTGAAAAATGAATTTTACGCACGGTAAATATAATTATATCTATTATCCTCGTGTATATAATTTCCTATTTAACGCCTAAACAATGAAAGTTAATGTTTTTAAAGTAATCCTGATTGCGATTTTTTTTTCTTTTTTTCCCTTCCTTTCTTCTTTACTCGGTCGCGTGACGATGTCGCCAACCACGCCCCGACGTCACAATCACGCAAATGCGTGATAACAGTAGCCAACTATAGTATTGGCATTGTCCGTCGACCCGGTAGCGCAGTTAATTTATACACTCCAACCAGTTTCTTATCGATTCGTGGAGGAATCTCTAGAGATTTTCATGACCAATCGGTTAGCGTTGTCGTACAAAATGGCAGATAAATAATCTTATGAGAATTATCCCAGGCAAAATATTAAATGCTACTTATACTTTAATCTTATAACAGTCGACGCAGTTAAAACTTTGTCAGAATCCGTGCAAATTCTATTTAAAAGCGTTTTAGTCGTCGACACCGGGATGCGGGCGGAGAACGTTTCTAAGAAAACTATCAAGTAAATTATTAACTTGATTCTTAACTTCGTTTCTCTCTAATAGATGGCGCTGTGTAAGTATACAGTAAACTAATATTTGCATTAGGCTATTCGGTGATAATCGTATTCACGTGTAATACGCTGTTAATCAAAATATTTTATCACGCACCCACGTGAAACGAGCACGAGAACATTTTTAATTCTAAGAATGCTCTTATTAAACTATGTCCTCCCCCCTTTTATTTTTTTATTCGTTCTCAATCATTCTATGTTAATCGCCATAAATTCATCATTGTAGCTTCACTTTCTTACATTTAATACAAATTGTTGAATTTTTTTAATGTAGATATTTATATATATCTACATTAAATCTCGATTTCGGATCGTCATGTATTTTATTTCATGCAGAATATATAATATAAAATCACGTCGCTCCAGTAAAAAATCCACTTTTAAATTCGGATAAATGATGTAATTTTAAATGTGGATGCTGTTAATGTTGGTCCAAACCAGTACAAGGCCTAGAGATTTCAAGTTTTTTCAATTTTTTTATCCAATTGTAAACTGTCTTGTTAGTTGTGAAAATACATTTCCGTCGCTAGTTTCTTTCTATACTTACTCCTTCATTTTATTGCTGTGTCTATATTTCTATATAATTTATAGACGAAGAATTTCTTCCCTAATTTTACGTTTGTTGTAGACAATTTTTTGATTAGCGCCGCTCCGTCGTAAAGCTTAAAGTCTGATTGGGTAAAGCTCATTTATTAGCCTCCTCCGAATAAATATTAACTGGCGAAAGCATCCATTTTTAATTAGAGTAGCGAAATAAAATAAAAATGAAATTTTAAAAAAAACTGGCATCGATATAAAACAATATAGAAAAGTGTAAAAATTATTTAATAAAACGTCCGGTTATACCGGTTAAAAAAAAAAAAAATCTTTAAGCTTAAAGTAACTATAAAATCGCCTATAGTAAAAGGGAAGGAGTTTTTCTAGTAGGAATCGAAACTTAATGATCCGTTCGGTGTTGTTCAACAACTGGATTAGTAAGAGATCCAGGATCTGGATACAGAAGAGGTGAAGGATGTAAGCAATGATTTTCACTAGTGCGACTGACATTCATAGTCGGTCGGAGAGTCATTGGATAGTTGGCGATGACCCTATTACTCATCCTATGGGAACAGATGAGTTATATTAGCTGACGACCTATTAACGCCATGCGAATAATGACATACAGCTGCAGGACGATAAGCTTCTATTACTCCTGTGATCGTTCTATGTGACAAGCAGGTTGTAAAGCTGTTGGTTTTAGTTTCGGAGTTATGGGATTTTCTATCATAAAGACCCGACGTAAATTACTATCAACTCGAATTTTTAAAATGTTCGAACTCGAATTTATGGAAAACTTGAAAATTTTGAAATTGCTTAACGCGATTATCGTTTCTGAGGCAGACCGATGTTTTTGTGTAAAAACAATATTAAACTCCAAATATAATAAGTACTGTTTAAATAATCTCTGTTTTAAAAGGATTTTTTCTTTTTTTTGTAAGGTTTATAATATTTAACCGTGTAAAAATATATTAAAATTATTTTCTTAAAATGTTTACATTTTAATTATAAGTAGCTCTTTTATCGACTAGAAGTTAAGCGGGAGATGGCAGATGCACATACTTTCCTAAATAGGCTGAAGCGAAGGACAAATCAAATAATTACATCATCGTAACACTCATTAGACATTCATTTCGACTCTTTATTTCGTTACTGTCATCCAGGAAAAGACGAGAGAGTTCACAAGGGAGCGGGTCTACAACAACCATCTTGTCAGTCCAACATCTCGCCTGCAATCACCACGACCGAGAATTATTTTATCATCGGAAAAGTACAGAAACGGCTGCTTTAATGGGACGTGAGACGCCCAATAACATTCGTCATTAACCTATTTTGGCATCAAAACTACTTTTATCGAAATACAATATTCCCGAAACAATTACAGATACGTAGAAAACAACAGTGGCGCATTATCCTATGGACAAAAAAAAGGGGGGCAATCGCCGGTGGTCTCACTAACAGGTGGCCTCAAACCAATCTTTTACCAACTCATTACTGTAGTAAGAATATCGAAATTTAAATTTGGTGCCATATCCGAAGACCCTACATTGGCGTAAAACCCTCCAGTGGCGGCGTTAAAAAACGAACGAGGAAACTGGGAATTCCCCCTAAAGAAAAATGTCTGCCAACACTGTACACGGGGCTCCCTAATTCAAATTCGCTCGGTCCCCGAGAAGCTATAACAATGGGAAAACAATGCTTAACTGGCGATTTTCTACGTCGAAAAATAAGCGCAACGGCGTTTCCGATTGGGTTTCGTCCCAATTGCATTAAACACTTCCATCGATTTTTTACACCATTTAATCAAACTTTTATTTTTAAATTCCTGCGAAAATCTTATATTAAATCCTATTTATAGCGCTATAAATAAAGCGTAATATTATTATAACGGTTTAATAAATCAGTAAAAAGTAATCTTAGCCACTGTAAATATTGGTTAATTTTCTACCCAGTTACCCAACTTTCCCTGATTATCCGCTAGCGTGACAAATGTGGGGCGGTCCTTAAAAACTCCCACTCTCGACCTCCACAATCTGATTACAGTCAGACACCCTGTGATCACTGTCCAATTGGTTTGGTTGAAATAATTGATTTCGGTGTCAGAATCGCAGATATGGAATTTCTTTTTTAATCCGAAACACACGCTACACTATTTTTACGAGTGGCTTTTGTATAATATCATTCTTATTAATTCGAACGGATATTTAAAACCCGTACGAAAGTAAATTTTCATAAGGAGGGACGATGATGAATGGCGCTTTTCTTTCACCGCCGACTTAAAGGAAAAATCTAAAGACATTTCTCGCGTTATATCGACTGTTGAATAACGGGAAATATTGGCTTTTTTTTATTTAAATTTTTAACTCCCGAAAAAAAAATTCTTCGGTCCGCAGGGTTTAAATCCCTACCGACTTTCGAAACTGCCTTATCGGATGGAAAATTTGTTAGAAAATTAAAAAATAAATTAAAAGAAGATATGTAAGCATCCGCAATATTTTAATTAGTAAAAAATTTCCCGCAAGAGCAATCTCATTATTTTTCTTGACAATCGCATTAAAAATTTTAATTATCGCATTTGGCCAGGAGAGCGAAAAACCAGATCCGCATATATCATCAAACACAAACAAAAGTTTGTCGGAAGTTTATCGGTAAAAACTCATTTAAAAAAAATAAACTTAAAAAAAAGCTTCGAAACGCTATAAAGAAGAAGAAAAAAAACAGCGAATAAGTGTTTTCCCCGACCGTCCTCTAATTGGTTAGAAGCTATTTATCGCCATCCATCACTTCACTAATTCCGACCAATCAGATCATGACAACTCAACGAAATTCGCCAATGGGAGAAAACATCATTTGTCACTTGAATCTATTTCTTGTTTAAGCTATCTCTTTTTCATCCTATTTTTTATTTTCTCTTACTCGAAATAGAAACTACTTAGAGAAGAACGTAATAGAAAATAAGTAAAGGGAGAGAGAACGAGAGAGGGGGGGAGAGAGAGAGAGAGAGATGAAAAATAAAATGACGCCGTTTTTCGCCAGTAGAGGGAGTACGGTTCGTTACATCAGAGCATGGAAGAATCATTAAATCTCCTCCTTTGATTTATTGCTGTCTTAACTCGTGCCAGATGGAACTATTACTCGGAGTCCGCACCAATTCCCACCCAGCCAGCACATCTTAAGCCTCTCCATTTGTCACTGTTTCTTCTAGGTGCGACGCTTTCGCTATCTCTTATCATGCTAATTCGAGCGGATTTCTTTTTCTATAAAGAGAGAGAAGGAGAAAAAAAAATCATCCTCTTCTTCCCTATTACCCTTACAGATTTCGACTTTACCGTATTTTATAAACATTTCCGGCTTACCTTCCTTTGTTCATAAATTGAAAACTTTAAAAATCTAGTTGTTTGATTCTATTGAATAATATAAGCGTATAAATTCTAGCGATTGGATGATTTATTTTTGAATAAACTGGTATATACTGTACTCTCACGCTATTGGGTAATTTGAATTTGTATCGCCGTTGGAAGATTTACAAATTCTTTAATAAAAAAAACGGATTAGATTCGAATAAATTTACACAAAAATGAAATTTAAAATATTAATTTTAATAATTTGAGTCTTAGGACGAGTTATACAAATTATTATATAATTCTAATGGCACACGTTTTTCGATTTCTTTTTTGTCCAATTTTGGCTACTATTTGATGGATTTTAATTTAAAGATACGTTACTTGAATTATAAATTGTTTAATATGACCATTAAAAATTTATAAACAGAAAAAAATATATAATAATCGATAATTGAAAGAAAGAACGACAGATGGCGCCATATAATTTTTTAAAATTTATACGTAACTATACATTAATTTATTACGTAACGTATATATAAGCTGTTGTTATTTTTTCAAGTATTTTTATAACAATTATATATTATTAAAAATTCATAACTGAATAAATTTATTTATGTGGTGTCACCTATCGGTTGAAAATATTACTTTCAAGAAAAATAAATTATTATTATTATCTCCTGCCTTACAAACTAAAATATCATTTTAAAATTCTTGTACACTTACAAATTTAAAAAGACGAAGAAATATTTAAATTAAAAAAATAATTATTTTATTAAATTAATAATATACAGAATGGCTTACGCACGATTTAAAATACAATTGTCTCAAGTCACGATTTTTAATTTTTGTACACTTGCAGATGGGGCAAAATCGAATTTTCTATAAATAAATAAATAATTTAATAAGGATTTTACTTTTTTATTATTATTAATAAATACGTTATCGTCAATGAACGTACCTTTCGAATATTTTTCCAACATAAAAAACAGCAAACATGGCCGCAGAAGGCCATCATAGGAACAGTCGCTATATTTTCACAATAGGCGCATGTGTAGGCTGTTAAAATACGAAAAAAAAATTTTAATTTGTAATTGAAGTTCTAAAATAGAAATTTTAAGATTCAATAATTACCCTGCCCACAAAACTTCTTCGTGGCGTTTTTATTACTAACCTGTAATAAACTATCATTTTCGACAGACATATCACTGTCATTTCTCTCTAAATACAAACCATACACAGTATATGAATTTAAGTTTATATATTTATAACAAAATAATGTTTATAGATTATTCTGATATTTACCAATTTTAAAATTACTTTTGCATAAATTTATAAAATCACTTCTCTGTGCACACGAAACCAATGGAGTTACAACTGAAAATTGTAAGAAATTTTAATTGACCACCATTCAAAATTAAAAAGAAAAATTTTTTTCTTACTGTTTAATAAATTTTCTCTTTCTGGAACGTTGGTGAAAAGGATTGAAATTTCTTTGGCAAAATTATTGATATTTTTATCGTTCTTGTATTCTTTCACAACTTGGCAGAACTTGGTGTAACTGTTTGTGAAATTTAATATTCTCTTCACCTGTACATAAATTATATCAGAATAATTACTAAAAACATTGTAAATAATTTTTATGAATGCAAAAATTATTTGAAATGTATATTTTTCTTGTATTTGAAAAAAAAACTTTTAAACAAGGAACCTTTAATTGAATAGCAATAAATACTTTTGGTTTAATTTTTGCTTATGAACTCGACGAGTAACACTGCCTTAAACAAATATATTACTCGTACATGCTGAATTCAAATATTTATGAAATTTTTGTTAAATCACGAATAGAATATATAGAATTACAAAAAGTTTAAATATCTATCAAATATTTATTTATATAAATGTTAAAAAAATATTTCATGCAGGAAGGGTAGATCATTCCTTGTTATATAATTCATACAGACACAAAACAACACACAAAAAGAAAAGAGCAATGATAAAATATTTAAAAATTCATTTAGAAGGCTGTAAATGTGATAATCTGATTGGTTTATGTAATTAATTGCTAAAATTAAATATATTTCTAATATGAGAATCAATCAGTCATGTATAGGAAAGTCTTCAAAGAATGATACCAACAAGATTGATAGTGTTGCTTTTTCAAATTTTCTCTTATTTCAAGAGTTTTTATAAGATAGAATAATGAATACTTTCAGTAATAAAAATGTTCTCTTTTTTTATGTTCAGATATTAAATGGCATTGAAAAATATCAGATAAGAACACGGTTAGATACATAACCGTCATTACTTTATTGTTAACAAGAAAAGTATGATGGGTAAAGTACAGGGGCAAGGCACTACTAAATTTAAGTGCATTGTGACCATGTCAAAATAAATAACTGCTCATTCTATTTATCATTAATTTTATTCATCATTTTTTAAGATATTTATTTTCTGTGAGTTTTAACAAGGAATATGAAAATTATAAAAACAAATAAATAATTGCAGTCTTTTAAATGTGTAATGAATTTACCTCGGGCTAAATTGAATACATTTTATAATTCTTTGAAACTCTTATGTAAAATAAAAATTTTAGTTCCACCCATTTGACAACATTGTGGATTCTGAAAAATGCTTTTACTTCAAGCATTGTTCTTTCAAGATTTTAATTATATTGTAAATATATAAACAGCTTTAAGCATTTTCAGACTTATGACAATGTATAACAACTAGCTTAGGTTTACCATACAACTTGCAGCACATTGAATATTCAATCACAAATGTTTTTGGCATCATTCGGAGGCCCTCTTCAGGTGAAATAACAAGTTACAATTCAACTGAGCTAAGAACATAAGGAAACTAAGTAGAACTATAACTTTTGTTATTTCATTTGAAGAAAGCTTCTATACGAAACCAAAAATGTTTGTGATTGATTACTCAATGTGCTGGAAGTTGTATGGTGAGTGTAAACTAGTTATTCTTATGACAATGATTATAGTTACTTATATGCAGATAAGAGTCCAACTGAGATAGAATGAAATAGTGCATTTGCTATTATTATTAATGAAAAGAAATTAATTTTGTAACAAAAAATAAGTTAGCATTCAATGTTCAAATATTTAAGTAGATGCTAATGATAAGTCTGAAATGTGGACATCTAGCAATTATAAATTGACTAAAAACCAGAGAATCTTCTCACCATATCAAGTCTTTGATGTAAAAGTGTCAGATCCTCAAATGAAAGGCTAACGTTTGATATCATTTTTAACTTTGTGAATTTTTTCCTAATTGTTATTTGTCTTTTAATGAAATTTTTTCTTCAATCTAATGTAACTGTTACTTCTGTGATGGTGTTAAAGGGACAGTTTGTAAATAGTCTTAACTTCAAATTTTAAATACAGATTTCCATTACAATAAATATCTGACGAACGATTGTCGTCTTCTATTTTTTGTGCACTCCTCCTTCTTGATGTAACAAGTCCTTAAATAAAGTAAGGTTATCATGGACATTTTTTAGAATACTTATACAATGAAGACAAGAAGCAATTAACAAAATAAAATATAATACAGTGTCTTTCTAATCATTAATTTCATTGTCTGTCTTTATAAGTTCTGCAATTTTTGGAGATAGAATTAGTATGGATGCAATAATTATCAATTTGAGTAAAAAACTATTATTATAGTAATTATTTTAATATAATTATGTAAAAATTAGATCAAATCTAATAAGCATTCTAATATACCTAACTGAGTTAACTTCTATGAAATTCCTGGATACATATTTCTGTTGTATTAAACTGAAGGATATATTTTTATATGTAAACTAATTAATCTTTACAAATTTTGAATCTTAATTGTTTTTGCATATCTATCAAATCAACAGAATTTAGTATTGAATAAGTTGAATTATTGTACTGGTTTAATCGACTAGGAAGACCTCCAAGTTACATAAAATTCTTTTTCTTTTTTTAAATTCTATTGATCTTATATTTTCATCAGACTTGTGAATTTTTAACATAATACTCAAAACTTGCCTATAGAAATTAGTACAAATTAATTTTAAAATTGAGTATTTTTATCTGTTAATTTTAGCTTGCTTATTTATTTTAATTTCCCTTTTTAATTCATCATAAATTACTTGATTTAGTTTACTAGTAACTTATAATAAGTACCAACATTAACTGCCTTCCTTTTTCTTGATGGAACTTGATCATTAGAGTTGCTTGTTACAAAACTAACAAATTCAGAAACATATTCCTGGACATATTCTTTTTCATCCTTTGCTATAAAAAGATTTATCTCCTAATTCATCTGTATCTTGCACAGTACTAACATTTTTTTTTTCACTTTTCATAGTCTCTAATCAGATAATGATGGCATTTATGATAAATTATCTTCAAATAGAATTTGTAAATTTTGGTAGGGCATAGTACAAAGAATATTAATTTACTTGTTTATATCATTGTACTAATTCATGTAAATTACTATGTTTATTAGCAATTTTGTTAACTAAATTTATTTTTACTGTTAAATTGTTAATAAATCTTTAAGAACTAATTATGAAGTTCATTAATAATAGTTAATAGACATATATTATTAATAAACTATTTAGGTTAAGTATTATTATTAATATAATAAGAGTTTGATATACTTCTTGCAGACGATTTTTCCATTTTTCTCGCAATGTAGAATCCTCCCTTTTATCTATTGCACTTTCGGTTTTACCGTTAATATCATGCAAACCAACATTTATCTTCCGTCTTTTAACAGATGTTTTTGGTATATCATCACATTTCAATTCCTGATAAACATATATAATATGAAAATTGCCTTTTTTATATATATATATTTTTCCAAATAAATCTATAAATTAGTAAATATTCAAATTTATTACTTACTGAATTATCTTTTTTAGATTTTACTTCTAAATTATCTTCAAAGTTTGATGATGCTGAAGGAGCCATATTTTCAAGAGCATCAAATATACTATTACTGTGTTTAGAACTTTCAGATAATTCTAATTGATAAAAATTAAATTTATAAATTATGAGTAATTTTTAAGAAATGGACTTTTTTAAGATTAATTCTTTATAAAATAAAGTACTTATTTTGGTTCCATAAACTTGCATCCACTGCCCCCCAACTGTACCCCAACACCCCTAACCCATTTTTATTTGTGAAAGAAAAGCTTGGAAATATTCTTAGAAAACTTTTCTACGAACTTCACACTTTGTATCCTTACTATACATTGTTCTGCACATCCGGAAACCATTAAAAACAATGTTTCTTCTCCCTTTCATTTATTAAAACATGTAAGAAGTCTGTCAGTAACTTCAACCTTGGCCTATGGTCACTGTTCAGTACCTTGCCTCCAATGCCTGTCTCACACTTGCTTCTTTTTGCCCTCCTAGATTTACTCACCACCCACAGGGGTCAGTGGCACCACTTTAGGAACAACTACTGTAAACCTTAATCTTGTAAAAGCTACTATCAGTCTGATTGAGCACTTCTTAACAAATTTCACTTCACATTCCAGAAATGTTGCTCTTGAAGTCCATCTTGTATCAGGTGAAAAAAATAGAAGTTCAATGAAGCTGTCAGGACTGTTCTATTTTCTCTTCTTTATTTTCCATCATTTGGCAAGGGTACTACTTTGGCTTCACTTTCCTTCTTCAATATATTGTTTCTATAAGCCTAATTTCACATTATCTCATGTCAGATTACCTAATGCCGGGTATCCTGGTGATCTTTTACTTTCATACATTTTCGACTAGCAGCCAGTTTAAACATTGAGTTCATATTGTGCTTGTTATACTGCTATGGAGCAGAGTTGTACTGTACATAGTATGCTTTGCCGTTGCCATATAACTATTGGATGGATTGTATGAAAACTCACAATTCTGCACACATTAGTATGTTTAGCACCAGCTATTTGAAATTCAATAATGGACAATGCTGAGATTTTGTGTGATTATTTTCAGCTGGGTATCCCAGTATCTCACTGCTTGACAAACATGTGGAATTCTCCCATAAAATCCTGTACGCTTCATAATCAGATATCTGACACTGGACTGTCTTATCCAGTATGTATGAAACAGTACTAAAATTTTTGTAAATTCTGGTGAGATCTATATTGGCACAATGTTCTCACTATTCAGAAATTTAATAATACAATATTGTTTCACATTCCTATCAAGGTCATCCTCATCTCAAAAATCTATTACTGGATAGAAGTCAAGTTACCAGTAAAAAGCCTTAGACATTCTTTTGATATTGTTACACACTATATACATAGTCTTTCCTGCCAGGAAAAAAACGATATGTTACTTTTGTATTGTATCTTAAGCATTTTACTAATTGAATTGAAAATGTAAGAAATAGATCCATTTAGATTTAATGAAGGAAAAGCATAATGCATAGTGAAAGAGTTTGGGATTTAGTCCTTTTTAATGAAAAATCCCATATATAATCACAAGTGTTACATCACATATTTGTGATTATATCATTCATTGAGTCTAATACAAAATAAAACTAACATAATGCATGTTATGCCTTTAATAGTAAGCACACAAAAACCTATTTCCCCATATGTAGGAAATACATACATGTAGAAAAAACATTCAGAAAACTTGGAACCTGTAAACTGAGCAGGTAAGATTTAAAAAAAACTAATAAATTTAAAATACACAAAGTTATTTTCCAAAGTTTAATGTAATGTTTTAAGGCCTATTTGCAAATACAGTCAAACCTGTTTTTATGCGGTCAATAGGGACCGCATAAAAAAGTCTGACATAGAAAATAACTCAAAACCGTACGAAATAGAATTTATTGACAACAGATGTCAGCACTTGACTGCATTGTCTTGTCTATCGTCTGTTTTACATATTTTTGTCCAGGTGGTGTTTTGTTGACTTAAAAAATAAATTATTTCATTTTTCGCATATTCATGCAATAATATTACTATAATAAGTTCATTTATGCTGTAATAAGTTTATTTAGCTATAATAAGTCAACGTGAGACATGAAAAAATCGCACGAGACTAGTCGCCAACTATACCGCACAAATAAAAAATTGCACATAAAAAGACCGCATAAAAACAGGTTTGACTGTACTTTCAATGAAATTATTACCACCACCTTCAATAAAATTGGAAGAGAAACATATAATGTAATGAATAACATTTTCTAATAAAGAGAGGAAAAGCTACTATCTATGATTATCAAAACTTTATTATAAAATTTATTATAAAGCATTCCATTACATGCAGTATAAAATTCATTGATAACTTTAAAGAGAACAGTGTTTTTCTTTTTTTATTAAAAGACATGTTCAGAAAAATCAACAAATCTTGATACTAAGTTATTTATCCAATTTATTCTTTTTTGCCAAAGATGCAATTTCATTGATAACTTTCAAACATATCTTTAATTTATATATTCTGTATATGTTCTAATTTTAGAAAATTTAGATCAACAAGACAGTTTTGCTTTAATATTATTATTAAAGTTTGATATGTAAAGCCATCTTTTGATATAGGTATCTTAGGTACTGTACCTTACCAGTTTATACCATTTAAAGCTCAATGCCAAGACAAGTAATTTCAATCTATACATAATTATACATATTACGCTTCACTATTCTGACAACAGCAGCAACATAACATCCATAGGTCTTTAAATTATACTAATGATTGTCAGTAACTCTATAAGTAAGTTTAAAGCATATATAATATAAACATAATAATATTTTGATGTTTATATTATATATGCTTTAAACCAAACAATAAATAAAACTGTAGAATTTTTTCCATCAGGTTATTTCTCTGTATACATAAATTAATTATTACATAAATTTGATAATATAATGCAAGTTATTTGCCTTTAGTAATTATTGATTTTAATAATTTTAGAAATTAATCTATTTCTATATCAATTGGTCTGTATTATTTATATCTTAAAAGAAATTTTTGAAATAAATAAATAATAGGATTTATAAATAAATCAAAATTATACTCTGTGAGAAAATTGTTTAAGAAGTTAGCTTGTTTGTATTATATTTTAAAGCATTTTGATGAAAGTTATACAAAATAAAGTTGTAAATTTATTTTCAGCATTGTTAATATGAATTTGCAGTGAATTACAACACACCACACTGAAAATTTTGTTTTATGTTCATTATTACAAATTTGTAGTGTTTTTTTAATTAATTATTACTATATGATATATATAACTACTACTACTATCATCATCTTACAAGAAATTTAATAATAATCCAGAGTACGGATAAAATATACTTCCATGCTATAGACAGAGTTTTTGCATTGAGAAAGTTGCCCATAAACTGTTGCTTATTAATCTCATGTAATCTCAAAAACTTAGTAAATCTGTTATCAGATATTTACATATTGATTACCTTAAATACTAAATATAAGTCTGACAGATTAGGAAAAAATTTAAAAAGAAAATTATATCATCAAAAATCATGTCATCTATCAATATGTAACCTGCATGAATTATTTAATTAATTTCATTTTAATCAAACAATTTTTTATAATCTGTTAATTTGATTTATAACAATTTATATGGAGAAGTTAGACAATCATAATATAATAAAATCAATTTATATAATAAATTTGAAATTACTACACATCAATTGTATATGTGAAAATATAACATTAGCTAAAATTTTAGCTATTATATTATATACACACACACACACACACACACACATACATACATACACACATATATATAATTATATATGTATGTATGTTTATTTATTTATATGTATATATGAATTCAAACATAAAACTGATAACTTACTTTCTTTAGTGTCATCATCTGGAAGATAACCTTGAATAATATTATAATTGTTTGAGCTATTAAAAAAATAAATATTTATTAAAAAACAATGCATTTAATATGTAAAGTTTATATTCTGTCATTATAATAATGATGATATGATACAATTTTGAATCATGTAAATAATAACAACAAGTAAAATGGCAAAGCCATTTTTTCATATTTTCTTTTGACCCAGTTCTTGGTCCCCTGACTATCTATAAGTCTGGTTTATTTAATGTGAGCATGATTTGGGCACCAAATACTCTGTGCCAAATTGCAACTCCTGACATGTACTCCTTCATACCTCTAAGGTGTGCAGCCATTGGACAGCAACATAATTTTAGAGACAAGACATAATCTCATCAATAATAACAACAACTCTCCCATGATCACCACCTAGTCATGGCATGAAAGCCCAGTAATTTTACTGATCCATAGGGCAATGCAGGCTGGAGCACAAGCTCCTGGTAGGGACATCCATGCCAGTAAAAGGTCTATGGGGAGAAATGAAGCTAAGAGTGACCATACCCACATTCTGTGGAAATATTTATCATGGTAGTAACCAGATCTAAGTATGATACTGGCTCAGACACTTGCCCAGGTTAATAAGGTCCACACTTGTGGGTTAGGCAGAGACTCACGTTCGAAAAATAGGCCACAGTCTCCCTTGGTTACCGGTGACAATAGTAGTGCTGGCCCAAGCATGGCTACTGAAATGCCCTCAACAAAAGTGAGGAATCAACCTAGCCCTGGTGTTTCTGTGGCAGACAATAAAGGCTGGAAAACCATGCCAACAGATGAAATGGACATCAGAAATGAATGAGTTTATCATCTATACTTACTACACCATCACAAAACTCGAAACAAACATGACAGTGTACAGACAACAACTACACCATAGATTCACATGACAATATCCTCACCTCATTGTCACCAAACAAAGGGTTGTTGATCAAAAAAGAACAATTATACTCAACAACCTTATCCCACAAACAACACTTGAACTTATCAAACAACAGGTTGCTGATCAAATACATCAGCAGACAGGACATTTAACATTAATGAAGATCACATAACCTGGTGTGTGCTGATTATAGCACACACACAACAACTACCACCAATGATAACATAGACACAGATTTAGTAAATATGCTCTTACTTATATTTGAAGAAACACTCATTAAATATACAGGTACAGATCCCACACAAAGACCACAAATACCAAAAATCAACACATCAAAAATAGTAGGAATAACATTAAATTATGTAAACACTCACTACCATACAAACAACATTCATTTAAATTCTACACTTTCCGACATTCATACATTAGTTTATGCTGGGGCAGTCACAGTAGTGACACATCACGGATTGAAAATACAATTGCAGACAGATATACACAAAACTCAATTCTATCACAAGCCTGCCTGGCAGAGAAGAATAGAAACACAAATAAATGACATTAGACAGCAATTATGCAGGCTGACACAATACACTAAAAACAACAAGCAAACATCCACATTTATACAAGGTGGGCCAGCGAAAATGAAACGGCAGAGTGTTCGTGTTCGTCCAAGCAAATCGCTCGGACAGGTCGATTTTACTCTCGAGGGGACATCTTATGCAATAAAGTTTTTGCGAATCTGAATATTAACTAAACAAACATTTTTTTCGAAATAAATGTTTGTTTAGTTAATACAAAATAAATGAGTTTTTAAAATTTTTTGTTGTCTGTTGCATTCAGAATCGCAAAAACTTTATTGCGTAAGATGTCCCCTTGAGAATAAAATCGACCTGTCCGAGCGATTTGCTTGGACGAACATGAACACTCTCCCGTTTCGTTTTCGCTGGCCCACCCTGTATATATAAATTATTTTCAAGACCAAATAATTGGTTGCATTCACTAACAGCATAGTATAATAGTTAAATTTCAAATATAATACAGTAATGAGTAATAAACACACACACTATATAACAGAGATGGGCAAGCAAGAGTTCAGTGAGAGCCAAAATGTGTAGGTTTTGCAAAATGCATGGGAGCTGCAGTTCTGTACTGTCATGGTGGATAATATGGTAAGGCGTGTGATTTTATTATATAATATAAATATAATATAAAACAAATATTATTTTTATAATTTTGTGAAAATATGTTTATTAAAAAAATTCAAAAATAAAAAACAGAAATTAACACTTTCAGCAAGAAACACATTCATACTTCATGTCACAAAAAGCAGTCATACTAAAGATATCACATAATCAGGAAAGTAAACACACACACACAAATGACATGCAAACAAGGTCATATAATTTTTCCTTCTGCTATGCCATAAACTTGATCTGGCACAATATGAAATATTAACCAGGCAGAATTCAATCCATACAAAAATTGATCATAATAAATATATATACCGTTAAACATGTATCGCAAATGTGTTATCTTGAAAACTTCTTTATCTCAAAATTTACTTTTCTCCCTGCATTTTCAGCCTAAGTTCAATATATATTCTATGTTTATCTCAAATTACAGACTGAAGTGTTGATTACAAATTCAAAGCTCAGCAACTACATTTTGATAGCATAAATTGTAGTTGAGAAACATTGCTTGTAATACAGTACAAAGTTGCTATTAATGCTGCTTTCTTCTGAATGGCTACAAGTTCATCTTACATCCTATTGGATGAAGAAAGTTGGGCATCAGAAGCTAGTGACAAACTATTTCTGTTAAGGTATGTCAAAAATGTTTTATTTATACCTAATACAGATATGTACTATACTTGCTATTGTATTAATAAAATATCATACTTCCAATCAAACTTATAGAGGTTCCTACACAGAAAACAGTAATATCTCAACATCTGTCTAACTAATACTTTTTCTCATTTCTGTGAGATTTAAGATATGTAAATACAGTTGAATCCACCTAACTTACTTAAGACTGAAATTCATTAAAGACTCATCTTATGCTATTATAGTAAAATAATTTTAATTGAAATATAGTAAAGATTTCTAAAGAAAATTCTACAAATGTAAAAAAGAACAAAGGTAATTAAAGGTTAATGATGATAAAAACCACTTACGTATCACTTATATCAGTAATTGTTTTGGATTTTGAATGACAAACTGGAGTCACAACTATTTTTCTGGATGAAGAAATAAAATTTGCAGTTTGATTCTGTAATTTTGTCTACAAAATATGAAAATATAAAATGAAATGACTTCTAACTTACTATTTAAAAAAAATTTTTTAAACTTACAAAAGGTGTTTGTTCTATTTTACGAAAAAATCCACTCATTTCTTTCAATGCTGAACCAAATGAATTAAAAATTTTTATTCTTCCTTGTAACCACATTGATAACTGAGAATATATTCTTTTTTCTGAAAACCTATAAATGAAAATTAATTATCATATACAAATTGAGAATATTTGTTTAAAAAAAAAATAATAGCAGGATATGTAATAATAATCTTTAATCCAAAGAGTTGCATAAAGCATATTCACAAGCTGGTTCATTTCAGTCTTTGAGACTATGTAAATTTAAAAACACATTGAAATTTTCATGTTAAAAAAATTTCAATTTTTTTTCATTATTCTTTTCTTTTAATATATATTTTATCAATCTTCAATATGCTTCTGAGAATATTTTATGGTAAGATTTTCTCCAAGGAGCAAATTTTTATGGATCATAATGATAATTTGTTTCTGAAGAAATAACTTTTTGCCTAGATACAGACAATCAAATCTAAAGTTGAGTAATTATCTGAAATGTTTCCTTGCTCATTCTACATAATCTTTGACCAATTTTAACAAAGTAATATTTGATTATTCAACAAAATTATAAAAATAAAGTCCTTGTCATACAGTTATTGCATAAAAAAACATATTTAAGAAAAAACATAAGCAACATAAAAATTTAAATTCCAAATTCACCTATTATCACAAAACAGTATTGCTCCATAATCATTTCGATGTCGGATTACTCTTCCAACTGCTTGATTAACAACTCTGGAAGCTTGTAATAAATACCATTCGTTACCTGATAACCCCTTATAAAAAAGTTTTTTTTTTTTAAATTAACGCATGACATTTAAAATAATTATAAAATTAATCAAAAACTTAAATTTCTATCTTACCTTCTCTTTACAAAATTCATTTAAATATGACATTTTTAATTTAACTCGTGGATCTTGACAAGGAGGAAATGGTAAACCAGTAATAAAAACAGCTCTTGCATTTTTATCTGAAAAATCTAACCCTTCACTAACCTGAAATGGGCATAAAATAAATAGGCTAATGTAGAAAAATTAACTTTTATTATTATTTTTAATCTTATATGTTTGAGTATGGTAATGGTAAAAAAACTTGTCATGATAAAAACAATAGAAGGTTTTGTATGTTAACACTATAAAAATGATCAAAGAACAAGGGCATAAAAATTACCTTTCCTCTACAAACAGCAAATAAAATTGCACCTGAAGAATCTGCAGTTTCTATTTTTTCATAATACTGGGTTATACCTTCTTGAAAAGCAATTTTTCCCTGTGGTTCAATAAATATACTTTTAACTGTAGATAAGCTATTCCAAATTCCAGATTCTTCCCATTTGGCAACAGAAGAACGCAAAACAGAATATGATGGGAAAAACACTAGCATACCATCCGGAACCATACGACCCAAATTAATTAATGTTCTTCCTAAAGAATTTATGTACTGAACATTTGATCTAAAATTAAAATTTTTAAATCAAATATACAAAATTAAAATAATATTGATTCACCTAATAAATTCAATACAGGAACTAAACTTTAAATTCAAGTTACCTATTTTGATATGATGAATTTAAATTAGTTCCGTCAGGTCCTTGTTTCAATACACCAATGAACACTTGATCATCATCAATAATATGAGGATTTTCTAATGTTACTGGAAAAGAAATCCCTAATTCGGCAGCAAAAGAATTTAATGGAGATAAAGTTCCACTTGTAAGAATAAGACTATGAACACCTTGTTGAATTAAATCCATCATGCTGTAAAACATAAACAATATTTATAAATATATTGTTATTATTAATCAACTACATATCTGTACATTGTATATCTTATTAGCTAATAATTTAGACAGTTTCTTCCCCAAATTATTTTTCTTAATAGTTAAAACAATTATTTTAAAATTTCAGAAATCTATTTTATTATACTTAAAATAATAATCTCATACAATATATTGGATGATCAAAAAGTTGTCATGTATCAATATTGCAAATTAATATAACATAAGGACACAATGACTTTCTGATCACAATATATTCTTTATTCATTAATATAGGCAATGAAACAAAGACAATAATTGCTACTTCCACTATATAAAAATGCTGTTGTATGAACATTACAATAATATTAAAACAGATACAATATTCAAATACAATAATTAGTAATTATTGTATTTTTATGAATATAAAAATTTTCAAAGAAATAATAATGGTAATTTTTAAATATCCTAAAAATGTACTTATTAATAATAATAAGAGAGATAAATTTTAAAATAATTTATATTTTTAAGAACAAGAAAATAAAGTGGAAAGTGATCTTGAATAAGATGTATTTGTTTCGAATTATTTACAGTCAATTATGCTCCAAAACTGGAATATCTTACATAACGCACATAAAACTAGCATAAATTAACTTAAAATAGTACATTTACTAACATTTTCATCTGTTTGTAACAGACATCCTCAGATATAATATATATAATGCAGAATTTGTTCATTTTAGTTCTGCATTATATGTATTATACCTGAGGATGCCTGTTACAGATTAAAATGTTAGTAAAAAGTACTATTTTGAGTTAATTTGTGCTGGTTTTAGGCATGTGTCCATGTTTAATTTATTTGTAGAATGCCAATTCAAAGATAGAACTAATACAAAAAAAACTCAGATTTAATTAAAATAAAAACATTAGAAAGAAAGACTATGAAAATATTGAAAATTAATATTTATGTCTTATTAAATACCTTTACACAAACTTAGAGTTAATATAAATCTTTCAATTAAAAAAAAATTTCAAAATTTTTTAAATACAGTTTTTACTATAGTGTAGTACTAGATCAGTATTAAAAAGTATATTATTGATAAAAATTATTTTAAAACAGAGATGTAACAATTAGCAAATCATTAACTGTTTGTTAATCAATTAATTGGCTCCCCCACCCATCAATTGAAACTTGATGATTAATTCTCATATAATTGAAATAATAGATAAAACAATGGTCATGCCATTGAAAAAACATTATTACTTTTTAAATTTAAAATTATTAAATTAACATTAAAAAATGAGCACAGACATCTAGCAACCTCCACTATATTATTGAATACCTCCTATAGCATCCCAGAGCAACCCTCCTGGCTGTAGTACAATATGCTGCAAAAGATGCATATTCTGGATACTGCATAAGTAATCATTATAATGTGACTGAACAGTGTATATAATAACTACACTCAAACCTGTTTTTGTGTGGTCTTTTTTTGTGCAGTATATGAAAATTTCAATCAAATTAGAACATAATTGACTTCTGTAAAATTTTTTAAAACTCTATTGAATGTTTTCTATGACATCAGCAGGTTTTTTCATTTTTTATTCAGTAAAATTTTTTTCTCATACGTTTTTTTCGGTCCCCTCGTATTTTAATAGCATAAAAATCAGAAATATTGTGTTATATTTGAACAGATGCGGTAAGTTAGCTCCCCTCCAGCTTTAGACTGCAGGTGTGAAATTTCAGACCTTGTTAAATGAAAGAATTACACTTCCTGCAGCTATATTTATCAAATAAAATCATTTTTAACTTTTTAAATGTTAGATTCGTATTTAAGTGGAAATAATTAATTAATATAAAAAATAAAATTCTTAGAGGATTTTTTTCCTATTCGGGATTGCAGAAAAAGGCCCAAGGAGTTAGAAAAACAATTCCTAGTTATTTCGTACAGTTTTGAGTTATTTTCTACGTGAGACTTTTTTATGCGGTCCCTATTCATCGCACAAAAACAAATTTGAGTGTACTTCATTTTTATATAATACATGCATTTAATATGACAATATATGACAATTAAATACAAACAGTGCCAAATACTTTCAGTATAAGTAACAAGATCAGTAATACTTTTAACCAGGGTTGGCAAATTTATGTTTTTTCTTGAAATAAAACAATAATACATGTTTTATTTAGAAACCTTTGTTTTTTGTTTTAAAACAGTTTTATATTACGTTATAAAATACTGTTTTAAAAAAATGTTTTATTACATAAATTTAGTAAATAAACTTTTTGTGACTTGTCAGCTAAACGTGAACGTGGGAATGGGAAATTTTCTTCACTGTCATGGGTCATAAAAGCAAGTGACACACTGACTTTTATCACTAAGAGGAGATTTCCTGACAGCACATGCTAGTTAATACTATTAGCATTACAGCTAATGTATTGTAATATTACTTGGATGGAAAAAGACATTATCATTATCATTGTTCCTTGTTAAGTAAAAAATGAGTGCAGAAAGAAAGCTTGATAACATCTGGAACCAGTACAAATTAATTTCTGGAAATCCAGGAAAACCGGCATGCAGGGTGCAATGCAAAATATGTAGGAAAGAAATGGCTGGATTAGTCGCTCGTATGAAAAAACATATTGAAGATAACCACCTACAGAATGATATACAGGAATTGCAACAGCTGGGTGAGTATTTTGAATCATTATAAGTTTTAATTTTTTCTATAGCTTGCTACAAAGTTTTACCTGGGTCATAGCTCAATTTGTACCTATATAGATATTCTTAAGTTCTTCGCCCGGGTTACATAGTTCTGCCCTCTCCGGCAGTTTACGTAGCATTACGAAAAAAACGGTCCTTTTCCAAAAATGTATGGGCTAGTACATATACACCGTTATCTATCCCTTTGAAAATTTTATTAATTAATTTTGCCACAAAAGTTTTTTTATAATGTTTTATTAATTAGCATATTAATTGCCTCATTGTTTTTTATGAGAGTTTTTTAAAATCAAATTAATTAAATCGTTCTAAACTTTTATAGGACCGTTTTGACTTCGGTAAAATTTTTTAAAATACTATTGGATGATTTTTATGACATCAGCAGGTCGTTTTTGTTTTTTATTCAGTAGAATTTTTTATATATCCTTTTTTTTTCAGTTTCTTCCCTATTTTAATAAAATAAGCATAAAAATCAGAAATTTTGTGTTATACTGTGGACTGGTTTGTAAACAATGTAGACTGCACGTGTGAATTTTCACGCCTGTCAAATGAAAAAACAATAGTCCCTGCAGCTATATTTATAAAAAGAAGCATTTTTTGATTATTTAAAATTTTTCATATAGTTTTTCTATAAAAACACGTTTTTTGGGGGTATTTATTCCCCGGCAATTATTTTGGCTGTCAGATTCGCTTTTACGTGGAAATAATTATTTAATATAAAAAAATCAATAGATTAAAAATTTTCTGAGAGGAAATTAATTAGGTCTCGGAAACTAAAGTCAATAGTATACAATTACATATCGTAATCATTTGAACTAAACATACAGAAGTGTATAAATTATTAGACTCATTCATAAAGTGTATTATTTTTGGTTCTTATCCTAAAATGTATCATTTTATATTGCACTGGTCTGATTTGAGTCTAATAATTTTCACACATCTGTATATAGTAGTAGTTTTAAAAACACACACCTAATTAGTAATTAATTTATTGTTTCTATATTTATTATTTAGATAGGCTCCTGACTTTCTGACTCTTGCCAGAGTCTGAGACCAGTGGGAAATGCTCTGCTGTCACTTCTGGCTCCACAAGCGGCACTGGCACTGCATCCCAAAGCAAAGTAAAATTGAAACGCATTGATTAATTTATTGTGAAAACGTCAACTAATCAAAAAATGCAATTGGATCTCCAATGCACAAAATTTATATATGCCACCAATTCAGCCTTTACTCGTGTAGAACACCCCAAATTTATAAAATTTTGTCAGATGTTGCGACCTGGATATGACCCTCCGCACAGAAAGGAAATTGGGGGACCCTTGCTGGACACTGTATACAATTCCATTGAGAATGAATCAGCTGATGAGTTAAAGGATATTACAGTCTGTATGGCTATTGACGGGTGGAGTAATATCCATAATGAACCAGTGATTTGTGTCTGTGTGACTGATCCTAGTGGAACAGTTCATTTGATTGACTCAGTTGATACAGGTGTAGAAAGGCACACATCAAACTACTTGGAAATTATTGCAACTGCAGCAATAAAAAAATGCAATCAAAAGTATGGCTGTAAAGTAAGAAGCCTGGTAAGTGACAATGCAAGTAATATGAAAAAAATGAGAGAAACATTAGCAATGACAGAAAATTTAGATATTGTCACTTATGGATGCTCTGCTCATATTTTAAACTTACTGGCTCAAGATATCAATATTAAAGAGGTTAATGAACAAGTTAAGCACATCATTGTATACTTCCAGAATCATCATTTCCCGAAAGCCAAATACAAAGATGCAGGTGGAAAAGGATTGATATTACCACAGGATGTACATTGGAACAGCTTAGCTGATTGCTTAGAGTCATACATTCAGAACTGGCCTATCCTAATGAAGGTACTATCATTACTTTAAGTTGTTTTTATTTTCTTATTTTGCACTGTGGGAAAAGTCACTAATTCATAAAGCATATACTAGTTGTGCTGAAGTGTGATTACTTATAGTAATATAGTAATAATATACTTAGAGTAATAATGATGAGATGAAATATATGATTATTTTATTTTGTAAACTGACTGTTTACTCTAATGCTAGTTAACTCTACTCATGTACTAATGAGTATTGAATAATGAGTATCAAGTGTTTAATCCTAAAAACAGTTACAAATCTTATGTTAACAGGTTTGCGATGAAAACAGGCTCGTAATTCACAAGGATATTGTAGCCAAAGTTCAAAACCTTGAAATTAAGCATGATGCTGAAGATTTGCTGACACGTTTAAAGATAATTGCTGTTGCATTAGACAAAATGCAAAGAAATGATTGCACAATCAGTGAAGGAATTGAATTATGGTTTGGGTAAGTTACATTAGCCAGAATTGTTTTTTGTAACTAATCTAATTTCAAAATTGTGTTCATTAAATTCATTAATTTTATACATCTAATGATATTATTACTTTTATAGTGTTCAAAATGACTTGCAACAACTGGGGATCACTGGAGTCACGCAAGCAGCCAAAGTTAGATTTGATATGGCTATCACAGAATATCACTTTTTAGCAAATCTTCTGGACCCAAGATACAGGGTGCAAAGCTTACAGACAGTATCAAGGATGCTGCAGTAACTGTCTGCCACGCTCACTACCCAGATGCTATGCCTTCAATTTTAAAATACTTGGCAAAAACTAGCCCATTTCTGCAACACATGTTTGTAGAGTCGGTGCTAACTAATATCACTCCTCTTACATGGTGGCAGTCACTATGTGACAGAATTGATGAACCTCTTAAAATTAGTTACACAGCTGCACACAGCAGTGGCTTCTTCAGCGGGAATTGAGAGAATTTTCTCTACCTATGGACTCGTTCATTCAAAACTTAGAAATAGACTTGGACAGGAAAAGGCAGCAAAGCTTGTTAAAGTTTTCAAGCACCTAAACAAACACTACTAAGCATTGTACATTTCTGAAAATAAGAAATTCTTCAAGCTGAAGAAGCCACAGCTGTCAATCCTGTTTTGGTTTTGTACATGCAAATCTTAAAAATGTCATTCATAAAGAAACATTTAAAAATGCTGTATTTTATATTAAATAAAACATTCTGTACATTCTTGAGTCTTACACTGAAGTTTTTCTGATTTTTTTTCTATTTTACTAGATTCCATTGTTTTATTTCCAAAAAAACCATGTTTTAAATGTTTTAAAACATTTTTTTTAAATCATGCCAACCCTGCTTTTAACAGGTCATGAAAATTCTTCAAGAGCTGCAATTTATGAACACTTCCAATGAGTAAGATTAAAATTTTGTTGTTTCAAAATAAAAATTCTTGTTTCATATTTATAGAAATTTATTAAAACTTTGTTTACATGAATATACTATAATGTTGTGAGAATCCAGGTTAGCATTTTTGTAATTTAGGGAATTTAATATTTGTTCAAAGAGAAAAAAATTATTTAAGCCCAAAATGACAAATATAACATATCAAAGAGAAAATCTTGCAAACTTTCTAACATTTCCTTTGTACATGACATATCTGGCAAAAACTACTCATCAAAAGAACTTTGCCAAAAATTGGGGATTGGACTAGCAGCCCTGCAGAAACATACTAAATTTTGGCATAAGAATAGAAAGGGATGAGGCCCAAATAAAAAGAAAGATGAAAGAAATTCACAGAGAAAGTGTCTGTTTGTTCATCACGGTGGTCAACCGGGATCCCGGTTATTTTTTAAACACAAGAAATTCTTCTCGTCCCGGGAAATCCTACAAATTTCTTAAAAGTTCACTTTTTTCTTATTTTGTGTTAAGGTTGAGGAAATTTTGCAAATAGAAAGTATAATTAACTCATAAACTGTCAGAATACATTTGTACTTATTAATTTTAAACCTACTTATTAGTTTTTAAATTTGCTCGTTATGGCATGTCACAAATGGTCAATAATCAATACATAGCTTATTTGTGGCAGGACTCTGAAAATTCTTTACTTGTCAGAACCTGTAATATCTGGAATAATTGTGCTTATGCTGTCTTAATTTTTAACCATGCCCAGTGGCTTCAATAACTGTGTAATGCCAGGTTGTGCAAATTGAGAATGGATACAAATGAGTATAAAGTGTGCAAGTATGAAGTTTTTCTTCATAAACCTGATTATTAAAGCCAAATTATCGGGCTATAAGCTCAATGCTGCTATTAAAGTAGCCGAGGTAGACAAATCAAGAATACTAGAGATCAAAAGAAGTACTATAATCTCGAAAACGAACTAGAAATCTTCCAGGCTACACGTAAAAAAACACATAACATCTGTTTTCTCTTAAATGCATTAAACACAACTCCACTCACATCAATTGAATTGGAAAGAGCATTCTTGGTAGCAGGACTTTTCATTACTAAAATAAGAATCAGATTGAGTGATTGGAATATTGACCATCTTTGGTTTTCAAAATCTTATAAAAAACAAAAGTTACCTTTTAAATTAGAAGTTTGATCTAAGTTCATTTTTTTAAAATTTTCAACTTAATTCAAAGCATTTTTGTTGTTGTTGTTGTTGTATACAGTTTCCAGCAAATTTTAAAAATTTTTTTCTATTTGTGAAAATTTCTATGTAATTCAAAGGTAATTTTTAATATATATCTTACACAGCATTATTAATATGATTTTGGAGGTTGCAGAACATATTAAATTACTTTAAAAAATGAAAAATAATTATATCATTTGATTTCATGATATTTTGTATATCTTAAAAATAATTCATTCATTCTATCCAGGGATTTTCCTGGAAACAGTTCACTTTTATCCTGGAATCCTGGGACAAGCAAAAGACCGGGAAATGAGAAACTCTAGTGATGCCCCTCCACCATAGTGTTCAGCCACCGACCTACTCAGTTTCCTGACTGTCTGCCAATCCCTCACGGTTCCACCTAGAAGAGCCCGATTACACTGTTGACAAATATGATGTGTGTGCTGACTTCTACAAGTCAGACCTATTTAATTACACTTCCAAGAAAGGATAAGTCCCAAGCAGGCTCCTTGAACTCTTCCACTAAACCTAAGAACTCTATGACAACTTCCAAGACTCGCCAGAGAGTGCCAGATATTAAAATGATACCACAGATATTTATCCTCACATGCAATATGTAACCTCTCTCTCAATGATAGGTAGAATATGTATTATGAATGATAGGTGCATAAGGTAGAATTAGACTTATATTATATTATTAGTTTATGATTGTATGCATATGATAAGATTTAGTAAAAATACATGTTTGTTGTTTAATTGTTAACCAGTCTAAAGTGCATTACTTCCAGGTTCTCTGTCTCTCAACTTCCTCTTCCATCCCTTACCATCAGTTCCTGCATACATGGATGCTCATGCATTTATTGAAAGGTTTCAGAAGGTTCCTGCAAGCCAGAAATCACAAGTGGTATCAGACCTCACCCAAGGGGGCACTGTTTAATCTGTCACAATATTATGAAACATTAACAGGTATCATCTAGTAAACAAAATTATATTACACATCAAAACTGTTTTATTAGAACAAAAAACAAAATAAATACTAATTCCCAAACTCTCTGGTCTACTTCAGCTTATCATCAAAGGTAAGATCATACATAAAATAAACAAAACTGCACATAAAATTTGAAAATAAACAAAAATAAACATTCTGTAACATTTTAAACTCAAAAGCAGATGTAATGTTTGTCATCAATCCCCAATGGAGCAACTTGCACAAACATCACATACTCAAAGATCCAGTAACAAGTTGCTTAACTTTCCTGGCAACATTTGGTGGTACCATCTGTTATATTTTATTTTAAAACGTTTTATATTTTTAACTATTTTAAAATGGCAGAGAGCTTAATTTTGAGGATAGGGATGGGTTTTATAAAAAACTAAATGCTAATAACAAGTAAAATCATCATTAAGTCTGACCCTACTGGAAGATACACACGATCCCCTTTATCTCCCCACCTCCTCAACTTTTAATCACTAAAATTTAATAGCATCAATCCCCTAATAAACAAACCTCCCTGCAAAATTTCAAAAATTTTCAATGAAAAACATAACAGTTATTAAGCTTCAAAGAGGGCGAACAAAATTGGGCCCAGACACATCCATCCATACAGGAAAAAACCAAATTTTTTGCATTTCTGGACATTTCAAGGTGTCTTAAGCCCAAAAATGTAAAAATCTTGAGAATCGTTTTTTGACTGATCACAATACTTTCCCTCTGTTATATATAACAACCAGAAAAATAAAAAAATATATATATATAAAAAATTTAACAGTATTTTATAAATTAACAGACAAATAAAATAAAATTGTGAAATTAAATAATAATCAACACATCAATAAAAAAAAGAATTTGAGAACTGAAAAGATAACAATCATGTTAAATCAAAATAATGTAAAAATAATATGGGATAAAGTTATGACTATACAACTGATAAGAGAAAGAAAGAATGTAAAAATGCAAAAAGATCTTAAATCTAAAAATTAAGCAAAAGTTATTAATAATAAAAATTTGGAAATTCACCCAACAGTATGGATATAAATTGAATTGAGTGAGATTTACACTGAACCTGAAGGATGCAAATGTGAAGAGAGCAGAGTAAACGAGGCATACAGAGCAAATTTCATTCACACTGCAAGCAAGCAGTGATAAGTGTGGTCGCAAGTTGTAGTTTCACACTTTTACCAACAGATGGCATCTTAAAAAATTCAATACATACTGCAGTTACCATGTTAACGTTCTTTTTGATTACTGTTGTGTAGGGCTTATCAAAATTAAATTATATATCAGTATTATTTTTGTCCCACTGTGAGTCAAGAACTCTAGTTGAGATGAATATGTTGTTTTTATTGGCTTGTGCTTGCCAACATGCCCTAGCTATCATGTACTCCCATTGGTTGACATAAAAATGTTTAACTCACTTTGCGAGGTTACATATGCTCACATTTATTCATTAGCTGTCTTCACTTTGTTATGTTTTGTGTCCTTTGCATTCAGTGTAAATCATGCTTTAGAGGAAAGAAAAATGTAAAAGTAAGGATCATTAGAAATGTATGCAGAATATGGAAAACTAATTAACACTTTCACAAAAGATATGATTAAAAATAAACATATACATCTAAAGCAATTAATGTTTTCATGATCCTGTAAAATGGATAATTTAAATTAATAGAATTTATAATATAATAGTGTTTCTAGTATCTTAAATAATTTTAGAAATATACCTCAACTCAGGAGAAAAACACCAGTAATACAATGTCCATCCTTTTTTTGGTGATTTCTTAAAAGTTGTAATATTTTGTGAATCATCTGGAGATAAGTAAACCTATATATATGTAATTAAAAGATTTTATAAAAATGTAGAAAAGTAATAAATTTTAATTTAAAAATCAGTTTTAGTGCTATATTATAATGCTATGATAATACTGTATATATCTTTTTAGTAAAGTCTGAATTAAAAAGGTTCTTAAAGAGAAATAATAGAAATGATAAAATAAAAATAATTCAGATATCTGGACTTAATAAATCAATCAAAATATAAGAAATCCAGAAAAAAGTGTTTTTCTCTTTTAAATAAATTTCATCAACCTTTGGTTATACTGTATATGTGAAATTTTATAGCATGAATGTTCGTTAAGAGCCTGAAGATAACCCTGTATTTATCAAAAACAAAAATAATTTTTAAAAATATTGTTATTTTACAATAAAAATATTTTTAATTCAACATAAAAACTAGTGAATGAAATTATTCTAATTTCATGCAGATAATCTCTGATCATGTGTGTTTAAAAGTCTCAAATTTCTCCCTTTTTCTGTATGTTAATCCATCTTCTAATTGATATTATTGGGCACTCTCGTGTGAACTTTATCTTTAAAGGATGATAAATTTCTAGTAATATCATTTTCCTTATAACTCACAGACTGATGAAGATTGTAAATAAAATAAGAAGCAAACCTTATATAACTTCAGCATAATTTTAAACTCAATAAAAATATAAAAATTGTATGCATTTCTTATTTAATTTAATTTAAAATGTTCTTTGTTCTCTTCATTTAAATTTTTGTTGTTCCAACTGAAGACCTATATTAGTAGGTTAAAAATGTTTTGGTCTATTAAAAGATATTGCTGGGATTATACATAAGGTGTGCTTCTTATTTTATTTATGACTCAGAGAATTTATTTTACTGGTGATTCTAGTGCACAGTTCTCTACAATGAATAATAGTTAAGCAATTGACTCTCAAACCCATTTAGTTAGATATTGAAGCATATGTGCAACTTTCTTAGTAAAACAACAAAAAACATTCCTCTGTTTATTAAAGGCAACCCTTACTTACCACTTTCTTACACTGTATGTTACAGGGCAATCACTGCCACCAAAACTACACCAGTCAACCTTGATCATTCTCCACTGGACTTGATGCACCCCAGACTGCTCTTAAAACATTAAGTATATCATACATATTATCAATGCACAAAACTTCTCCTATTTGATTTTTTTTTCAAAATTTTTAGCATATTACTGCTAAAATTGGTTGATGAACACACCATTCATTGCTATCAAGTTTTAAGACCAATTTATAGTCCAACAGCATTGTAGAGTTTCAAGGTCACTAGCTGTCAGTGGAGTTGACAAGAGCATAATTCAGTCAAACTCTGGCCAGTGGCTAACTTCGTACAGTGTAACACTGATATCAATTATTGAAGATGAACATAAATCAACTTTGGAGTTGTGACACTAGACCAAAAGTATGCACTATAGTTTGATGTCTAGCAAAGCAGAGGATAGTGATAGTGACTATAGTAGAACTCTGCCATCAAAACATCATGCTGCCTTTAGACAGTAAAATTACCTTTACTTTTCAGAGTGGGAACCACATCAAGTAGTTTCTTCGGCACCACTAAGATCTCTGTATAACAAACACAAGTGTCTTGTACAAATAAAATCTTTTTTGTTTGCAAAGCCAAATGTTTGTGTCGAGTTTTGTATTATTTTTTTGTAATGGGAATGTCTTCTGCATGTCCTGAAATGTCACTATATCAAATCTAGTTGTATTTGGATTGTCAAATATCTCTCTGGACAGAGCTGAATAGATATACTGTAATTATGATCAGCTAGTACATAATTATTATATATAAGTAAACAAATCATCTCAATGGTGATCACACTGCTAATATTTAATGTTGAACATTCAAAGAATTATTTATAAAACTATTTTATCTCTGAAGATAAGTAAATAAAACATTAAACATGTGAGCACACCTAATCATGAAATTTTGCTGCCATCATAAATGATTCATTTCGTTAAATAATTTACATTGAGAGCAAAAGTAAATTTAATATTTAGAATAATATAACTCATAATTTTCAACACTTTTCTTTTAATTTTTTATTTCAGATGATTTCATTTTATTTTCAGTAACGATCTTTATTTCTTCAAAATAATAAGCTTTTCTTTAATTAAAAAATTAGGTTTTTACTAAGAAATACTGTGTGTGAATACACACATTGTATCTGGTAACAAGTATTCACTAAATATTAAGAGAAATGGCAGAATAAGATAAAATGAAACATAACTTTCAAAAAATAAATCATCAGCTAGAACTGACAAGTATGATATTTGATTAAACATAATCATAAATAATGAAGACAAACATCAGTAAGAAATTCAGATTCAGTACTGAAAACATTAATATTGTAGCAGTTCAAGACAAAAAGACATTCACTCTTTTTTTTTAAATTTTAAAACTGTCAACTCTTTTATTGACTAAAAGCCTATGATTGATCAAATGGAAAACTCCATTTTCATACAGTTTAAAAATTAAAAATTTTGAATTAAATTTTTGTTATATAAATTTTAAAAATAATGCCTAAAGGACAATAAATCACCTTCCCTTGAAAAAACATCATACTATATGAAAATTAATTACATGAAAACAAAGAGAATTAAAATTGTAAAAAATAAATAGTAACAATATAAATAATAACTGGAATAAAACAGTAATTAAGAACTAATATAAATAATCTTACAATGTTACTTTAATTCTGACATGAAACAATTTAACACACACAAAGAGAGATGAGATAAGAACACAATTTGTTTATGATAAAAAGTTATTACTAAATTAACCCACTAACTTAAATTAAGTATCACTATCCAAATATTTCTGAGCAACAAAGTCCATCAGGAGAACAACAAACTAATTTGACTAGAAACTCATCTAATTACTTCATCTTTCAAACTGTTTTTGTACAAAGAGAGTATAAAAGGTAAAGTAATGGCAGAGACTCAGAGCATTTGCCAACTACTGCTTAGAAATGACTCTTAAATGAGAAATTAATTAATAAGTGCACTTTGTTCTCTATTGAAGTTTTGAGCTTTATGAAAAACTGGGATGGATAACATTTAGGGGATAAGTCATTTGCATACAGTAATTTTAGTTTAAAATGGTGTTTCGTTATAGCTATGTTTGTTGATAACATTTTACAATTTATATCTAGGAATTTAGAAAATAATGTTACCCATTCTATCATACATACAGCTAGTATTTTTTCCTAGTAGGAGTAGAGTAATTAGCAGATGAAGCATCAACAGTTTTAGACAGATAAGCATTCATATTTATGTAAACAGCTATAGAAAACATTGTAATCAAGCTATTTCATTGTTGTTGTCCTGATGTTAAGCTTGCTTGCCAAAAGTATTTGGGAAAATAATACAATAAACTGGAAGCAGTTTAGATTTCTGGATTTTCTGGACATATGCTAAATGTATATTCAAAATATAAAAGAAACAATTAAAAGTAAAAAATGACATTGTATGTAATACACCATATTCCAGCAGTCACACTGGAATGGGCTTCATGTAATGCATATGCCACAGAAACCAAAAATAAGGCAACTGTGCACTGAACTAGTCTTCCAAATTCAAAACCCATTTCAAAAATAGCCAGTTTTTTTGAAGCCAGATATTTGGTCTGGTACTTACATGATTTAAGTTAGTGAATTGTAATAAAGCAGAGTTAATTAATTAAGTTATCAAATTTACTATTTGATAACTTAATTAAAAAAAGAAAACAAAATGTAGGATAGATTTTGAAGAAACTAAACAGCAAAATTTTCACACAATATTTTTCTGACTAGATAAATCTGATTACTCTATTTTATGTTTATTAGTTGACCAAAAAAATGACTTCAAGATCATTGTTTGGCAATACTATCAATATCAAATACTATTATAATTAATTAAAAACAGAAAGACTTGTGGATAAGGGAAAGTATACTATTTTATTAGTATTGATTTTTAAACTAAATGCTTGAAACAAATTGACTAAGCAAAATAGATCAGATTGCATTGTATTAGGCTCACTATTCTAATTAATTAATAACAAACAAGTATATATAAATTAATTACAGTTATTATTGTTAAACTAATCTGTTAAGTATACAGATTTAAATTATATATGATTCTGTGTCATGATAAGATTTGTTAATTTTTTGATTATTATAAAAATAAACACTAAATATTTTTGTTTTAAAATATTCAGGGCATGGGAAAAAGTTAATATTCTTAAATATAATTTTCAAAATCAATTATCATTGAAATATATAATCAGAATATATTGTACATATAATTTTTTAATATTTTATTTTATTTTATCCTATTTGTATACGTAAAGAAAAAAGATTTAAATCTTACTCTATATTTTTCATTAAAACTTTTCACTAAACTTTGATTAAGAATAGCTGAGTTTGAAAACATGATTCTTATCAAATCTGAAAAACATTGAAGTCCAGCTCCTTTTGTTACCCAAGATGAAGTTCCTATTTCCATGGTCAAATGAAGAATAATTTTATCCAGTAAATCTAAGACAACTTCTTTTTTCTGTGCAGTTAAACCAACACTTGCAAAAAGCTTAAATAAATTAAAGAGATTAAATGTAATATTTACTAAAATAAAAAATAATGACATTTTTATTTTATGATGTCTTATTCTTTAATTAGAAAAAAATGAGATCATTAATATAAAAATAGTGAATATTCAAAAAACAGTTCAGTTTACATTTTGAGAAGTTATTCATAAATGACACTTTGGAATGTAAACTGAGTACTTTTGATTATTTCGATAGTTTAAAATAAAATCTTTAAAAATACCTAAATATTTTGCCATGTATAATGTACTCTTATGTTTTCGGCCCAAACTTTCAGGAAAAAGTCTTTTGCTTTAATTTTTTAATTCAAATTTTTATTTGTTTATATTTAGGTACTTGTTTTTTGTTTTATAAAGGAATTTTAGCATTTATTTTTTAACATATGGTACAAGAAACTTCATGTAACAAATTATTAAAAAAACACAAGAACAGATACAAGGTAAAAGAAATTTTAGGTACTGGTAACAAATTTACAACATTTACACATCATCGAAAGATAAAAACTCTTTGTCACTGTCATTATTGATTTCTAGAGTTACTTTTTTAACTTATAAGCATAACTCATAAATAAAACAATTAAAAACATTTATATAGTACAGAATTAGTACTACCCATGTATACTGCACATTCTTATTTTTCCTTCACAAAATACAGTATGTTACAATTTTTCATAAATTTAAACAAAATATAGTTTAAGAACTTTTGCAATCATCAAGAAATTGTTATGATATCAAAATCATAAAACTATTTTTGATATGTTAACGCTTGTTTTATTTTTTAGATTGGTAACACAAATTTCAAATTGAACATTTCTTTAGAAGTCCAGATTTTTTCCCATAAACTTTTTTATGTTCTCTAAACATGCACCTAATTAAGCAAACTACTATTTTTTTCAATGTTGTATGATAAAAATAAAAAAGACAAGAAATTTCAAGTGAAAGAATTTAGTAATTTTAGATCAGATTTCATATCTTCCTATATGACAGGCATGGGCAAATGCGGCTTTTTTTGAGTTACATGTGGCTCTTGCTGAAAGTGCTATCCTTCCCAGCCTTACCATACTATCTGCCACGACAGTACAGAACTGTGGCTCCCATGCACTTTGCAAAACCTACATTTTGGCTCCCACTGAACTCTTGCTTGTCCACCCCTGCTATATGATTTTGTATCTGCTCTCATAATATTTAATTAGCTTTTTATATTTTAAATAAACTTTTATGTATAATTAATATGATTTGTTCTAGTGTATATTTCTAATAATTTTTTTATTTTTTAATTTAAAATTATCAGCAAAATAATTTTGTTTTATACAGTTTTCAAATATAGTAAAACATTGCTTTATAGGCACCTTGCTTGTGTGACTACCCCTGAAATTCCCTTGTAAAATTGCAAAAGTTTTAATATAAATCAAACTCTACCTTAGTGGTCACTTGCTTGAGTAGCCAAGATAGGAGTGTTTTAAAGTGACATTTATTCCTGTTTATATAGCCAACAAAATAGGAAAATATCTATTCTGTTTGTCACATATTTCTAAATTCAATGTATTTTTTTTTAAAGCACTTTAAATGAAAGTAAGCTTTATTGCTATCATCCTGGAACAGTTTGCTGAAATCCCTCCAACAAATGCTCAAATAAAATAAATATTTACTCTTCAGAAATTAAATTTTTCTCCAGAATTTAGTAAGAACAAAGATAATAATACCTTTGTTACAATCAGATTTTGTGAACATATAGGTACATAAATCAGTGATGATCAGTCCAGTAAACTGAAAAGTAAAAACTATCAGGGATGATCAGTCCAGTAAACTGGACTGATCATCCCTGATAGTTTTTACTTTTCAGTCTACAGGAAGGAACTAAGGCCAAGATCCACTAGCGTAAAAATGGGTCTAAGATCCCCTCGCTGTAAGAACTTTTAATCATGTGACCTATTTACATTTGCGCTTGGATTGCAATGGAGGTCCAGCTAGCAAACTTTTTACGACAATGGTGCTGTCGAAGTTACGCCTGTATGGTTGTATACGTGATATATTGATATAAAGACAATGATTATATTCTATGAGTTTTTTCTGTACTATAATTACAAATGTAGTAAAAATAATATCTTTACTTTCATATATTAACTTTTATTATCGTATTATTAAGATAATGTACAGCACTTATAAGCTTAGCTTTTTTATCATATACTCATCAAAATTGAAGGATTTTCCTTTGGCTGTCCATATCACGTGTTTTAGGCATCTATTATTATAATCGGGATACCTCTTGTCGTAGATACATGAATACTTTTGGATGTTTTTGATAAATCTTTCCAGATCTATTCTAGAGTAGCCACAAGAGAACATACACAAAAGCTCTTTTCCGCCATTTTTGCACTGTGTCACAATGACCTAGATTTCACTGACTTCTGATTGGTGGATGGTACCGTTTTACGACTGTATTCATGTCAAAAGTTGAACACTGCTCAACTGGCTTTTATGCTGGTTTTATGACCTGCTCAGGAGTAAAATCATGATCACGTGATTAAAGGCTTTTATGGTGTGGGGTTTTATGCCCATTTTAATTTAGTGGAGTCTCGGCCTAAGGTAAGAGATAAGTAGAAAAATGTAAGCATAAAAGTGCATCTTAAACAGAAGTAAAAAAATACATCAAGAACTAACAGATGCTAAACTACCAAAAGTTACAAATCACTCAAAACATTCAACAAACAAAAATATTGATATTAATTATTAATAAATAAAGTTATGTACTTACATCAAATACAAAACTTGCTGGTTTTGCACTACCTTCTGTTAAATTACTGATTTCTTTGTCTAATTTCTCTTCTAATTCACAAAACATTACTTTTAAAATAGAAAGATCTGAGAGAGTAAATTCTGTATTCTCCGAATTGGAATTAAATTGCCCAACAATTTCTCTATCTTTAATATATTCAATTGCTTGTGTGATCTAAAATATAAAATCAGATAACATTAATTTTATGCATTATCCATATTAAATATAGATTTACAATAAAGTAAATTAGTATTATTATTTTAAAAATGTTTTCAGTATTTTTAGTCAGCTTCAGTTACAGAAATTCTTGGTAACAAAATATCAAATGTTATAGAATCACACAACAGTTTACATCCAAATTAATATACAGAGCATCAAGTAACTGGTGATACAAGCAGGAAGATTGTGATTCTACATGAAGTACTGAATTAAAGATATAGAATAAAATTTTTTCATATGAGACTGTTTCTGAGAAAAATGGCTTTGAAAATTTATTGAGTATGCATGCAATTGATCAAGATTCAATGGATTTCATGCAGATTATATCTAATAATGTTCAGGTTAACTAAAACAAGTCAAGTTACTAACATTCAAGTTAACTTGTTGAATGTGAACTCTATATCAATGAAGTAGTTCAAAACAACCATGCTCTTCAAGAGTTTGTTCTGCTCTCTGAATAACTTGATTAGGTTATTGGTCTTTGTAATAATTAGCTGCAGCAGAAGCATTGCTGTCACATGCACCAAATGCATAAATCACATCCATATACTCTCAATTTCTGTATGTAATCATATTGGCACCATGATAAAAACTAAGAATTTGGTTTTGATAAGCATAAGAGAAGAGTAAGAATGATACAAAAAAACACAACATTGACATCGTTTACAGATACATCAAGCAACACAGTAATATTTTTAATACACTCAACTCAACAGTAAAAAATAGCATACAATGACTTCTGTTGAGTTGATCTTGATGAAGTGCATGTGTACCCAACAAACTTTCAAAATCATTTTACATCTTGTACGTAAAATTTTATTCTATGTTTTTGATTCAGTATTTCATGTAATAGAATTATCACTTTCCCACTTGTTACTACAAGTTACATCTCACCATGTACAAATAATAAAATACAGTTATCCCTCATATAACACGGTAGTTCTACAATACAGTTTTGGAAATCCTCCATATAAAATTTCTCAATTTTTGTGTGTTAACTTCATTATTCGATTCTTTTTTTTCTTCAAGTAAGCATGCATGTTGTCTCAAATTTGCCTATGAATTTTAAAATATTAAAACTTTCAAATTATTTTGTGCTTTTCATCAAGTTTACTTTAATGAAAACTGATAGGACAAGACATAAATAAATTGCACTAGCTTTCTTATCAACCAGGTGTAGTCATTATTGCTTTCAGACTTTAGCCCTTAAGAATGTGTTTTCTTTTTATAATCTTCATATTTAGTAAAGTTTATTTAAGCACTTTTAGGTAAGTGTTATTAAACTTGTTTTTTAACTGTAGGTAAGAAATCATTCATAAAATAATAAATTAAATACGGCAATATCTTGGTATTCAAATAATTCAGTATTTGAACATAAATTCTGGAAAAAGTTGCTCAGTCCATGATTGAACAAATGTGACCCACTAGAACAAATTTTCAATTAATAGCATATTTTTATTTTGTCATCAATAAAAACTTTTTATGATAAAAATAAAAAAATGAAAATATTGCTGATACTTCTGATCAAGATCAACAAAAAAGCTGAGACAACAACGATACTTTGTAAAAAGAAAATGCCCTCGTTTAACTAAGTTTAATATTAACTCATAATTAAAAGTACCGTATTATGCATGTTAATTATTGGAAATAAAATATTGATTTCTTTAATAAACATATTTCTCTTAGTGATGAAAAAGAATAGTACACTTGTGCTAACTTCTGTAACATAACCTTATGTTTTGCATTAGTCCTTTGTTTCATATAGTGCAGATTTGCATAACATGGCACTTTTTTGGAATGTAACTATCATGTTATACAAGGGATATCTGTACTATTTTAAATATTCTAAATAAAACTTAATTATAAAATAAAGGAATATAATTAACCAAAAACAACAAAAATTAAAGATTTAGGTTTCATTCACTTTCACTTTGTAAAACTCTTTATTTAAAAGGCCCCAGTACCGCTAGGCATCACTGGGGTGGAAAACAGAAAGTATTACACTAGTTACATTGATGTCTTATCAACGATGATAAAGAAGTAGTTATGTACAGATATACATCCGTGGGGAAGCCACAGTTGAGTGCACTGCATAAACAACTTATACATTGATGTCTTATCGATGAGCAAAGTATTATAATGTATAGTTTATACAGCATATAACATTTACAGCAACAATCACAGCACCAACATGTCCTACAGTGCTGTCTTATCACAGAATATAACCAGAATATAAATGTACAAATATACAGCACAATGAAACAACATTAACATTGACAACATAATCAAAGCTGATGGTGATGTCTTAACAGGGATGATTACTCACCGCACAATAACACACACGGGTAATGACAACAATTCAATGCATACAATTATTAATCTAGATTAACGCGTTCAGCCCTTAGCCCGAGATATCTCGGGCAAGTTGTATAGCGTTACAAAAAATGGGGTCCTTTAGGACCCCTAAAAAAATTTTTTTTTTTTTTTGATTTTTCGGATGTTTTCTGTCTCCAAATTTTTTGAAAAATTTTTACCCGCGCGAAAAAATTTTATTGCGAGTTTAATTAACCTTTAATGACACGCAATTAACGCTTAATGGTTTTTTTATGGGATTTTTTTATAAAACTTTATTCATCTTTCTAAAGTTCTAGTGCGTCGATTTTACTTCGGTAAAGTTATTTAAAGCTATTTTCTGATGTCAAAAACAGCATCCAATAGTTTTTTAATTTTTTTAATTAATAGATTTTATTATATATACGTTTAATTAAGTCGGGGGGGTCGGAAATTTCAATTAAAATCGTAATTTTAAAAAAATATTTAGAAATATACCGCCATCTAGTATTCACCCTACTTTTTACCCTTCTCCTCCCGAGAGTTTCATGAGAATGTCCCGCGAAAGACGACACCAGCTGTTCTCAAGGTCATCCAGCTGTGTAAACAATGACACATCGGTGTCAAGTTTCGCGCTAAGGCGAGACAAAGGAAATTATACTTTGAAGCTTTTTCTTCAAAATTAACACATTTCTATAATTTTTTTTTCGTTTTTATGTTTAACTACATTAAAATTAAAAAGTATTTAATTCGCCGGAGTCCCAAGGAGTTAAGAATATCTTCAAGACACAACACCACTGTCACTTGGCAGTGGAAGCTGTCTTCGCAGCACTCTACTTAATTAACTGTAGTCCTTCTGAAGTAAGAGGTGACAAGGTCCCTGAAAGCCTGAAAAAGGTTGTTGTCTTGTAACAACACATGTAAGTCCTGAGGCCAGTTCCCACTGGACGGCAGCAGGGAGAGAATGGCGCTTCGTTTGTCGTCCAGCATCGGGCACTGCAGCAGATAGTGCCTGGCACCATCTGGAATATTGCATAGTTCACAATTCTGTTCAGTTGTTTTGTTGAACCTGAAGAGATAACTATTAAATTTACCGTGCCCGGTATAAAACTGTGTTGTTCTATGTTCAATATAATGATGATTACTAGCTGAGACTGTGGGGGAAAAATCCCTTGTAATGCTGTTGGTCCGCAGGTTCCATGTACCCTGCCATAGCTCAGTCGCATACTCCTTTAGGCTGGATATTATGTAGTTTTGGGGAGTTGCTGTATAGGTAGGTGTGCCGCTGGAGACAGACGCGGTGCGGGCAAGCTCGTATGCTCTCTCATTTCCAAGGACACCAGCGTGCCCTCTGACCCACACCACCGAAAACCTATTGATGTTTTTGGTCATTTCCCGGAGAATTTCGTTGACTATGGGATGGCCCCAGTTAAAGTTGTGGATAGCCTGAAGTGATGAACTGGAATCTGTGAACAGATTGATGTTGGTATTACTTAGCTCCTCGTTACTCCATTTGACTGCTTTCAGGATTGCCCAAAGTTCCGCCTGAAACGCAGAGCAAGTATTGCCCAGTCTATCAGAGAAATTATACACTTCCAGGTTGCCATGATACACTACAAACGCACATCCAACCCCATCATTGTTCTTCGATCCATCAGTAAAGACACTGAAGGACTGATCTGGCCAGGGTTGACCTCCAATGTATGGCCAATCATAGGGAGGGACAGAAGCAGCTATAGATATGTGGTCTTACGCCATAATTTTTTTGTATATCTTTTATATATATGTATATATATTCCTCTTTCCCTTTATTTCTTCACCCTTTGTTCTCTGCTCTCTTTCTTCTGGAAACTTCTCTCAGTGGGTGGCAATGAACTGGTTTTAAGACAAAGAAAAAGGGATAGCCTGCAGGGGCTAAAAGAGTGATAGACTGGCCACCTTTTGGGCCGAGACGACGAGCTGTGAGGACGTGTTTAGTGAGGTCTCCAGGAATTTCGCGCCGACGGGAGCACGAAGGAGGCAGCAAACCGAACGTTACGAATTCTAGAGAAAAACTCTAGAAATCTGATACAAAGGCTCTTTTGGAAGTCTATCGGAAGAACACGAATTAGAAAATTCGAACATTACGATCGTCGAATCTCATATCGTCCAAGAAGGCCTGAGTTGTAGCCACCATCACAAGTTCACCAGCTAAGTTTGGGTACCCGTTCTTGTCTTGTTCTGTCCTATTTTCTACATCTTCTCTTTCCCTCTCTAGCATAAGTAGTTTTAAGTAATTAGTTATAAGTTTCTTTTTCGCGCCCCTTCTGTAACGCGTCGCGTACATCGATTCTTTTGTCGCGAGTTTTTCGACCACGATTCTGCCGAGTTTTAAGTGATTTTGTAAAAGGAGTGTCGGAATACAAACGTGTATCGAGAATCCTGTATAATTTAACAAACGCGAGTGAAAATTAAAATAAAGTTGTTAAAATTTCCTTTATCCTCTCGTCGGACTTATTTTTCACCACGTGCGTTTTACAATAGGGTACAACTATTTGTACTCTCGATATTGTCAAATATTACACCGCTTAAAAGGATGTTTTGGCCCTTCCTCATTCTCCATCTTTGTACCGCAATTTCCAAGTGTAATGTCACTGGGAGTTTGCTAGCAATAACTTGCAGGGCAGCAGTTGGAGCCGTCGAATAGGCTCTGCAAATACGCAGCAGGGCCCTCCTCTGGGCACTCTGTAGTTTTCTGTCAATATGGACTTTCCCTAACCCATCTGCCCAAGCAGGTGCAGCATAGCCAATAATGGGCAGGAACACTGAGTCATAAATAATACTCATTATTTCAGGACACAATCCCCACTTTGACTTTGCTACCTTTGACAGTGCATTGAATATCTTGTTTGTCCTATTACATATATATTTGATATGGGGATCCAGCAAAGCTTGTGGCTAATGACAATGCCCAAGTACTTTAGTGATTTTACAACTTTTACACGACTATGCCCCATATGTATAGTAGGTACTCTTCGATATAAATGTGGGGCTCTTGGCTTTGTAAAAATAATTCCCTTTGTCTTGTTTGCGTTAAATTCTAGTTTGTTCGTTTCGCCCCAGTCCTTTATTTTTGCCAGAATGGAATTAGCCTTTACTTCCATTTCTGCCCGAGAGAAAGCAGCCACCAGTACCATTACGTCATCTGCGTACGCCACTGTCCAGTCATTTCCAAATTTTTCATTTAAGAATCCGTTGAATAGCAGGTTCCACAAAAATGGGCCCAATACTGAGTCCTGTGGGCAGTCTCGAGAAATGTGTCTTGTGTATGTCCTTGAGCCAACGCAGAGAGTAGATGTGCGGTCCTGCAGGTAACTCCGTAATATATTATATATATAAGCTGGGCACTTACTTTGTTGAAGTCTGAGGAGTACCATAGGCCACCAGGCAGAGTTAAACGCTCCCGCAATATCCAAACTTAGTCCTAACACATAGGGGTGGGTAGTTAGCAGTTCTTTAACTTTAGTAGTTACTGATAGAATAGCGTCTGTAGTATCATAACCTTTGCGGAATCCGTATTGTTGCTCATGAAGATATTTATTTTTATCAATAAACCATTTAGGTTTCATTGTCAGATACAAGAAAATTTGCTTTTTACTATATGTATAATCATTAAATTTGATTACTAAACAACAATGAACATGTGTGGCTGTCTGCCATTTTGTTGCATGTAAATACTGTATATAGAATTAGAACTCTTTCTTCTTTCCTTAATTCTTCTCCCTTCCACTTTTAACCCTTCTCGTCACCTGACAGGAACGGCATTTTCGTGGGTCCTGATTGGGGGACCCACGGAAAATGCTGTGGAAAATGCAGGATCCCCTCCTGATTCAGGAGGGGATCCTGCCTGAATCAACCACGAGTCACAAGGGTAAGAATAACGGACATGTTTTGGTTCGACACCAAGGAGAGAAGTTGGTGAGAGTGACCCAGGGACAAGGTACAAGGCTTAGGGCAAAAGAGAGAGAGGGCCAGTACAGACTACGTGGGGACAAGGACTCGAAAATAATTGAACCAGCCGTTCCGCAAAGGTCCAACGATTTGCCCTGGCACCTTTTTATGAGTAACTGTTTTTTATTTTTCTGGATGCTGACGGATTGGAGATTCACTGTCTGCAAGGTGCCCATTGTCGACATTACCTTAATATCAGGACCCACAAATCTAAACTACTGGTAGACTATCTTTATCCTCTATCCTTCCTTTCCCTTTTTAGTTTTTAAGTAGTAATACAATTAGTTTAAGTTTAATTGTAAATTTTGTTTAATCGGAATTGTATATAATTGTCAAATTCCTTGAAAGTCTGAACGAGAGGAGACACGGTAAGAATGACCTGTGTAACATCGTCTCCGTGACGGGCATTCTGTTCACTGTTAATTGTTTCAGTTAATAAAGCAACTTGTTCGTTATTTCTTCGTTTATTATTACATGTTTACCTGATAACCTTCCACACATGCATGTTCAACTAATGTACTATTTTCACACCTTCTTAATGACAATTATCATTTAAAAAATAACTGTACAGTGTATTTATCTTACTTGAAATTACTCCCATTTTAGTTAATTTTATTCATTTATTTTTGGTTAATTTTCTTCTGTTGTTATGTAATTAAGCTATATTTAGATTCATTTTAAATGGTATTTTAATACTTATATTTATGTATAAATTTGAATTTAAACTGTTGCTCAATTTTATAACATTTGATATTCCATTACAGGAATTTCTATAATTGAAACAGGTCTAAAAAGGACAAAAAAATATTTTTTACACAAAACATTTGACTACCCAAAAAACCAATGGGAATTTATATTTTTATAATATGGTATGAAGAATTTTGCAATCCTAGTACAACATTTAGAAGAAATGGGAAGTTTGTGTAATCGCCCAAGCAGTGGTGCACCATGTTTATCAGAGGTCCATACCTCCGATGTGGCTTCACAAATGGAAACCAATCTGGCAGGAGTGATTGGACCTGAACCATTCTTCATTCTCTTTTGTGTCCTAAACCTTTGTAAAGTTTCAGCTGGCAATTCGTGGCTGAGATAAAACAACTTCACAAATAGTGCTTTATCCACCAATGTCAACATCATAATGAAAACCATATGTCAGCGCCAGTAACAGGAAAATTCAGAACTGAGCTGTTAATCGTACACCCTGCATTTTATAAGACTCAGATTTGCACAATTCCAGTGATTTTCTTGCGTTCAGCACCCTCTATTGACAAAAATTTGAACTATTTTCATTTTCTCTATCCAAAAAAATCCCCCTTCATGAAATAACTTTTATGCAAACTGCATTCAAATATACCAATTCTTTCAACTTTTATGAATTTTTAAACTATTTACAAATTTATGGGACACCCTGTATATGGTCAATAATATAGCATCAACAAAAATAATAAACAACAAAAAAACATGGAACTAGTAATAATATAAACATATAAAATCATTGAAGAACTATCTATAGACATTGAAATCTAAATACCAATGCTGTATCAAAAATAAAGTAAATGTATTCTCATTAATGAAAGTATAATGTTGTTCTAATTCTCAGGAAAAGTTTATTTTCAAATCTTTCGATTTTAATTTCAAAGTGATTTTTAAGAATAAACAAGTTCTAGTTATAAAAATTTGATAAAATATCTTAATTTGATTTTTACCCTTCCAAAATAAAATTTATAGAAAATATATTTTAACAGATTTTCATTTACTTTAAACAATATTATATTAATAACGTAAAAGTATTTAAAATAATAAATACTGAACATTTGATATCAAAAGACTAATCGTAGGCACAAAAAACCTTTCACACACTATTTCTAGCAAACAAATTAATGAGCACAAACGTTTTCGGCCGTTTGAAACCCCTCATAAACAATGACGTCACGTAAACATTGGCTATCCGACTTTCCAACCGTCCTCAGTGCACCTGAAGAAGGCCTTTTAAAACGGCCGAAAACGTTTGTGCTCATTAATTTGTTTGCTAGAAATAGTGTGTGAAAGGTTTTTTGTGCCTACGATTTTAAATTAGTTCTAGCTTTGTGTGCAGACAAAAGACTAATTTTCTGAAATCTGTTTTTTGAAAAGTGTATACCATAACAGGATCATAATACAGACTTTTTCAGAAAAAAAAAGTCTTACAAATCATTTGCAGATATCTGATCAAATATCTGCAGCTGGAATTAAAACTGACATTTATAATATCCTAGCATAAATATTTGCATCTAAAAATAAATATTTGTGTACCCTTGTGTACTTTGACCAATTTAAAAATATAGTTTTAATTTTAGACAAAGTTAATTACACATTTACTTTTATAAAGTTAAATAATAATTATTATTTTCTGCTTATAATTATTTACCTCGGTGATGCAACGTGCTAGATCTGAAGATCTTAACTGGAAAGACATGCTATCTTCACAAACATTTTCAATGTTATGTGCTTCATCAAATATAATAACATTTTTAGTAATTTCTATGCCATGAGTTCTTCTTGTTTTTGGATCAACCAAATAATTATAAGGAGTAAATATAATATCAGCTCTACTTTTTAGTGATTTTGCTGCATAATATGGGCAACATCTACAAAATATTAAAATTATTATTTATTTAATTCGTTGAAATTATAAATTACAACAATACTTGCTACTTTAATACTCACGTATTTTTCTTTCCTGCTGCAATTAAGTCTTCTATATCAAGAATGGAATTATCCTGATAATCTTTTGAAACAAGTTTGTTATCTAAATTAAGATTGAAAGGACAAGTATGATTTGTTACTTTGTTCTTACAGGAATTAAGTTTAGCTGAGTTGCTTTGTAATTTTGATACTTCTGGATGCAGACATAACTGATCACGTGAACCAAGAACAATTGCAGAAACACTATAAAAAATATTATGTGATAAATTAAAAATAATTCACTTAAATTTTAAACTGATACAAATAAGATTTCTTCATCAAATGTTAAAAATATTTATTTCTTACAGTATATATAAAATTATATTTTTTTCAAGCTAAATACAATAGTGTCTGCTTATAACAAACCTATACAAACCATCAAAACTGGTTGGTTATATCGGATAAGAAGTAAAAAATAGTCATTTTGAAAAACTAAAGTTAGTTTAACATGTCAAAGATAAAATGAAACAAATTATCACATAGGACGTCACCCATTAAAATATGAATATAAATGTACTGTACATGGTTACTTAAAAAATTCTGTTATTTTTATTTGTTGATTTTTGTTAGTTGCATAGCATTCTGTAATATACAGTTTTACCTCAGCAAAACTATTTAAAATATTTTGTAGAGTATTATGCATTTGTGAAAACTCTTGAATAACAGTAATTTTTTGCAAAACTTCAGAAGTTGACATTATCAGAACATTGATACAGTCTGTGTATGTTGTAATGGCATCTTCATCCTCATTAATCTTTTCATTAATTTCATCATTTTTGGAAGACACTGAAGCATAATATCATCATCAATCAAAAGTTCCCTACTAACAACACTCATCAATCCTGACATATTCTTGAAAATCATGGTAAAAAAATGCATCCAGTAACTGCAGAGAGAGCACATCTTGAACACCTTTTGTTTCATCGTTTGTAAGTTTACTTTTCAAAAGTTCATTGATCGGAATGCCATCATCTAAATCAAACTTCTCAATTAGTTTGTAGAAAGCCAGCATGTTAAAAACAATTTGCATTAATACATTTTGCCATGCCATATGGACAAAGTTTATTGCATCAAGATAATTTATAGAAAATGATTCTTCATCATTTTTGAAAGGAGAATTCACCAATAATTTAAACTGTGTATAATCCCTTGATCTAAAGGCTGTAGTTTTGAACTTTGTTTTGGTTGACATGAACACCAGTGTAATTCAACATGAATTCTTGATGTCTGGATGTGCCAGGCAGTTGCCAATCAATAATAAAATTTTTTGTTTCTTTTTTTTCAGTTCATTCCATTCTCCACAGAAAATGTCAGGTTATCCAAGCTCTTCAGTTAGATTTGTAGTTTACTGGTAGTAGTTGATTTTTAAAACATCTCGGATTTTTCGATTTACTGATTACTAACAATTTTCTTTTTTCCATTCCCACAAGAACTGCTAGAAGAATAGTAATTCTTTCTTTATATAATTTTCCTCCTACACAGCTTTCTGTTTTGAATTTTAGTATCCTATTTAGTGTAAGCTTATAAAAAAAGACGTTTCATCTGCATTAAAGATATTACAATCTTGGAAATTTTCTCTAATTTTAGGGCCACTTATTTTGCAACCAGTCTTCTACCATGTCCATGTTTACTACAGCTGCTTCTCCAACATCCAATACAATGTCTTTTTTTAAATCTCTTGATCCAACTTCTACTGCATTTAAACTCAGTACTCTTTTCCAATTTGCTTCCTAATTCTTCTGCTTTTGACTGCAATATAGCACCACTAATAGTCATGTTTTTAAGTTTCTGTTGAGAAAACAATTTTAACAATACTTGATTAAATTCATCATGTGCTGATTTTCTAAGCTTTTTAGCATTCAAATTATCAAGTTCAAAGCTCAAGAGTATTTTATCTTTTTTCTTCCAAATGGTAGCAACTGTCAATTTAGTTACATTCATTCCTTTACATAATTTGCTTTTCTTTACATTGCTTTCCAACCTTTGAATAATTTCATATTTAGTCTGTAACATAAATGACTTATGTTTCTGTTTAAACTGATTAGTGCTTAGTCATCATATTTTACAAAAACGTATGCACAGTACTTCGTAATTCTGACTTAGTGAACAAACAGCAAGAGTTGATATGGCTCAAGATTACATACAGTTCATTATTCTTTATAATCAACGTCAGTAAACAAAATTTTTCTAACCAAAAACAGCATAAATTTTAAATTTGGTGGTAGTTTGGTTTTGAAATTCAAATTTGACATACTGTATTTACAGTTGAAATTTTCTAGTCGATCAAAAGCATACTTTCAATTTCTAAACGTTAAATGGGCAGGAAATGGTACAAAATCATTTAACTGTTAATAACAGATCAGAAATAACATTTAAAATTTAAATTACAGCACTAACAAATGAAAATCATTGACAGTGTAAATTTCTAAGTTCATTGTTAATGAGTCAGTAGATGAACCTCAGAAAATATCTTAGTGAAGTAAGAAAACTGGTACAGAGAGAGTATAAAAATTTAAATTTGTGATGAAAAATTAGATAAATAAATGTGTGCATTGAAATTAGTTACAGTTGTTAAAAGCAAAAATATCTAAAATTAAGCAATATTTCTCATATTAGGTCATGACCCCTTACATTTTGTTTAAACCCTTTCATGTTACTCCCATTATGTTATGGGAAAAAGTTTTTATTTAAAAACCTAACGCAAGAGTATTCTTTGTACTCATAATCTATTATAAGCAATAACTTTCATTTTTTTAAAATCCAAATATTATTCATTATATATGGGTTCGTTGTAGCTGAAAAAAAAAAATATTGTTCTTATGGGTGTTTCATTCATACTTTTAAAATTGATTCATTATAGCTGAGAGTTCATTATATGCAGGTACATTACAAGTGAACACTACTGTATATATTTTATTTAAACTTGACTTAACATGTCTTATTATACCTCTCTCTATATTCAGAGATTATAACAAAAAAAATCACGCCTTTAAAAAATCCAGCAATGAAATTTACTAAATAATAACGTTTTCGATCAGCTTCACTCATCATCATCTGTGAAGATCAGTGAAGCTGAATGAAAACGTTATTATTTAGTAAATTTCATTGCTGGATTTTTTTAAAGGTGTGATTTTTTGTTACAATCTATCTATCCACTTGATACAAAATATATGGATATATTCAGAGATAAGATAAATTAATTAAGCATTTAAAAAAATTCTAAATTTCTTAATGAGTAATGAAAATATAAATAAAATATATTTTAATGAAAAACATATTTAATTGAAGTGAAATGTAAGTATACATGTAGGTAGAGATAGCATACAAATCCTACTCAGTTGATTGTTTATTTATTTAGTTAGTACATTGGAAACGTTGAAGATGATTATATTCCATCCTCCTGATAACAAGAAATAAAAAAGATCCCCAATAAAATAATAACAAAATATAAAAGACATAATAAAAATTATAAACATAGCAAAACAAAAGTTACATTATATACAAAATAGATTTACATTTATTTTTAAAAAAGTTAAAATCACAATGTAGGTATGGTTCCACAGACTGTATGTGAGATGCTATACAGTAAAAAAAAGATCTTTGTGAGAGAGATAGGTGAAAATATGGGATGAAGAAGCATAATGTACTGCAGGTTTTTACAGTTGAGAAGCGGAGACCTAACCAGTAGTTTGAAATTAGACCATTGAAGTATTTAAAGCAGAGAATGCAATCAAAATATTTTAAGCGATCAGAAAGATTAGGAAGACCAAGGCGAACTCTTGCCACGTTGTGGCTATCAGTAAATTGTAAATTGGTCGGTAAATTGTAGAATTTATGTATCAGAAAATAAACTTTATTTAATTCAGATTGTATGTTTTGAAGCAGATAAGGGGCAGCCATGGTCCAAACGGGTAAACAATAATCGACTATTGACTGAAAATTAGTAAAAAAAATTGTTCTGAGTATGGCTTTTGAAGAAATATTTTTGCAAAAATGCCAGATAAAGCCACGCCAATGGCAAGGGATTTAATAATGTAAGAGATATGTTCGTGGAATATTAATTTTTCATCAAATATGATATCAAGGTTGCAATGAGACTGAACATAGTTTATTTTAGTAGAATCGATAAATATGGAAGGGTGGTAGGGATTACGAAGTAGGGAAAAGCACATAATAACAGTTTTATGGATGTTGATTTTTAGATGTAATTATTACATGTAATTATATACTGTGTATATACACCATGTCATAGTGACAGTTTAAGTCAGCTAAGTGCCACAAACAGATGTGGGTGCATAGTTGTACCAGTTGGCACAATGAATGCCCAAGTGTTCTGTATGGTTATACCTTCTAAATCAGAGGTTCCCAAAGAGGGTGCTACTGCCTCGTGGATAGTGAATACCGTCCCTTCCTCGGCCTTACAGGTCTTAGCTGGGCTTCTTCCCCTACACACAGAGCAAAGGAAGAAATGTAGAAATGGAAGTTGTGCAGTGACTGCAATTCAGAGGATCCTAACAATCTCTCTATATCAATATTGGGATATTTCCCAGCTTGGATCATGGGCTGTTGCAACATCTGATGCAGAGGGAGAAATTTGTAGGTGACAATATCTGTATCCATCCCAGTCATTTCAGCTATATTGCTTTGCTGGGATACCACGAGGGCCTTACTCCTTCCATTTATATCTTTACAGATGGTTCTAAATGTGGTGACCGGGTGGGAGCATCCTTTGTTATCATCAAAAGTAGGACCAGCAAGTGTCTGTACTGGGATAGTTATTGGCTTGCAGGCCACTGCACTGTCACACAGGCAGAGCTTTTTGCCATTCTACAGGCAACTACTTATATCAACAGGAAGAAGCTAGTAAATCACTACATTAGGATCTGTTCTGATAGCCAAACAGCTATCAGGCAGATCAGCTGTCAAAAAGACCACTTTGCTAGACTCATTGGGTTGGAGGTTAATAGGAATAAACTGAACTACATCGTCATCTCATAGGTCTGGGGAGGAGGGGAATGAGTGGGCTGACATTCTGGCCAAGCAAGCAAGTGGGTACCTCTTCAGCAATTGCTGCCTATAACAGGGTTCCCATTAGTGCTATCCAAAACAACGTCCATCAGACGACACTTCTATTATGGCAATGAAATTGGGAGAAGAGCAACATCGGTCAGCTAATCTTCCGTTTTCTTCCGGACATTAGTGTGAGGACCCAAACGAGGGTCAACTTGGAGGACTGAATGTAGGCTATCAATCAAGAAAGTAAAGATCTCCTTTTCAGACATGAATAGGAAGAATTAAATGTCCCAATTGAACAATGAAAGTTTTTATTAAAACAATAGAAAAGACTAAAGTCGAGAAAAGCATGGCTGGAGAGGAATCATATTTAGTCATGAAACTGACCTCTCCCATGCCCTCCGATTGGTTGAGTTGTCACCAGGTGATGAGTCAAGACCAATGAAAAGGCGGCTTTCGGGGAAAAAGTTATAAAACTGCAGAAATCAAGGTCATGACGTGCTTGGTTCAGAGTGCACCTCTCCTGGATTTTTGCTGCTGTCATTCAACAATGGAAGCTTGTTTGATGTTTCAGGATTTGTCTTCGCCATCCCATCCCGGCAAGTTTCGCTCAGGTACACCCCGTTGCCGGATATCATCTCTTCAAGTTGTGCTGTGCACCCTGGGGCCGTTGCTCTCCACACCACCTTCGCTGGAAGAGAAACAATTGTCGGAACATTTGAACGTTTTGCACAGACTGGTTTCCCACCTTTGGATAGGCATTATGCCTTGTTATAAGAATAATTGTAAGGATTTGTTATTTTATTAAATGGTTTTCAGATGAAAAACCTGCCTCAGTGAGTCTTTCCACTCCCACACGACAGTATTGACCGCTTGATTGTCGTGACATTTTTCCACCCAATCGGCTAACCTCACATTAGCCTCAGGCTCAAGACGGGGCATCTTCTGATTGACTCCTATACAACACTTATGAGTGTTTCTCAGTGGTCATGGTAACTTCAATCAGTACATATACCGGTTCAGGCATAGGGAGGCCCACTATTGCACGTGTAATGATGTCTCCATTCTCTTAATTTATCACTGTAGTCACTTTAGCAACCTATGGGAAAAAGTTGACCACCATTAAAGGAATATACAATTGGCCCTGCCCATTGGATGTTCTTATTGGTTATCCTTGTGTTTTCAAGGAACTAGTGGACTTTATATTCACAACAAAAGCACTAGAATCTGACTTCAATATTTAGTACTTCTAGTATAAACTTTTCACCTAAAGTGTGGCAGCCTATGGGGATCCAGCTATGCAGGTCACTAATTCTATGTGTATATGTGTTCACACCACTTGTCTCCTGTGTCATAGCATAGTATGATTGTCATCTGTGTAAGTCCATGTATGAGTTCGTCTTCAACATCCATATAACTTTATTGTACATAACTGTGTTGGGCATCTGTTTATTTTACATTATAGATCTAGACTCCGGTTATAGATATAGATAAAACCAACATATCTATAACTGCAAAAACTTTGTAACACTGTTCATATTTACCTGTATCCTGATTGATTAAATAAATATGATGCAGCACTCAGACTCTTGCACTTTCATCAACTATCCTATCTCATTTTATTCTTCCCCTTCAGTTCTACTGCTAAATCTCTTTTATTCTCCCTCATGCTAGGAAATATCTTTCAGTGGTCCTGACTTTTCTGCTCCATTCACGCTGCAAGTGTGGACAGTGAGTAAATCTAGGAGAGTAAAAAGAAGCAAGTGGTCAGCAGGGGGTGCTGGAGGCAGGGTATTGATGTTTGTTTGTTTGTTTATTAAGTTACAGCAATGCAACACTTGGGCGATCTGCCTAGAGGGATGCCTTCCAGGAGGTCTTTTTAAGGGTAACTGACCCCTATTCAGGCATTACAGACATGGAGAAAACCTGGAAAACTCCACGTAGCCAGCTCATCCTGGCAAGGCGCGAACCAACGATCGAACTCCCAGTGTTCAGGGAACAGAACTCCTTGGCCACTGGTGGGCCTGGCAGGGTACTGAATGGTAACCATACACCATGGTTGGGGTCTCTGACAACCTTTCCCTTTCCTCTATTAAAATGGGTAAGAAGAAACATTGCATTTAATGGTTTCCAGGTGTAGAGAACAATGTACAGTAAGTGTGAGGTTCATAGAAAAATTTTTCTAAGAATATTCTCACACAAGGGAAAATGGGTTAGGGGTGTTAGGTATAAGTTTATGGAACCAAGAGGGCAGTGGCTTGAAAAAGTTTGGGAATCACTGTTCTAAATTAATCAGTCTGGAAGTGAAGATTGGACAAAGGTCTGAGTAGCATAATTGATATGTATCTATATTGTAAGTAGAAGCTATGGGTTCAAGTCATATGTTGAATCAATTTCTTCTTCCAAAATATTCTAAATTAACTAATTTATTCCTAATTATTAAATTTAATATGAGATGACAAGTTAATGTGACAGTGTTCGGTTTACAAGTTCACATGGTATTAAAAGATAAAAATACCAAGGAAAAAAATAACAAATTATTTGTATATCCAATACAGCTAACTCATCCTCAAATTATTATAGTAATACATTTTATAATTAACCTATTAATTAAATGAAAATAAAACTTCTTTTTGTTGTTTAATTTGAATCAAAGATGAAAAACTAACCATCAGCTTAAACTAAGAATGTTGGTATAAAGATTATTTACTATCAGTTCTAGTTGTATATTTAACTTACTTTATTGATCCTCATTTTTACAAAATTAGTTGTTCCACAACATTTAATAATATTGCTTGTAACTATCAACTGTAGACAACCATGTTATTAAGTCATCATCCAGTTTATAAATGAAACTTATCACTATGAAAATAAGTAAAATGCTTAGTAACCGGAAGCACCCTTGGCTTTACCAATTGCATCATCAAATTTGGTTCAAATAAACTGCAAATTTTGTCACAATTTTTTAGAAAAAATCCACAGATTATATAAATTTAATATATTTATAAATCTCATAAAGTCATTATTTATAACCTGAGTCTAAAAGAATTATTGCATCAGAAAATAAATGATTAAATTATCCAAAGATTATCCAAAAGAATTATCCAAAGATATTAAATTTTATATCTTCAACTTAACAACCTTCTATTATAGTACAATAGAATCCATTATTTTGAAATAAAAATTACATAAAATAAAAAGAGAAAATGTAAACATCAATTACATGAAAATAACAAGTTAATGAATATATTTCACAAAACTTACTTGTTATATGACGACCTCTTTAATTCCTGAACAACTTGTGAGAGTTGAGAATGAGTTCTTGAACTGTATATGATTTTGGGTAAAACTGACAAATTGAACAAATGGAATTACAGAACATATAAAAATTATTGTAAATTAAAACCAATTAAGAATCATACATGCAAAATTTGGCCCATTTCTTCCAACTGTCGCCGTGTTTTCTGTATTAAATAAATGTGATATATTCAGAATATCTCTGGCATCACTACTTGGCATAAATGCTGCTTGCTCCAAGGTAGCTTGTCTGTGCTTCAGCCATGCTAAGCTAGAGCACAACAATGATAATGTTTTACCTGTACCAGTTGGGCTTTCCAATAAACCATTCACACCCTACATAAATATACAATAGTAAATATTTATATTTAAAAATTTAATAATCTCTTCATATAACTAATATTTTTCATAAAACATGGTTCACATAATAACTATCTGCTTCTTCTGTAGTATTAAGGTACAAAATTTTTATAATCTATAACCTAAGCACTTTTGGATGCTTGTCAACTATCCTCAGATTTAAAATGACACTTTTGATGTTTCAAATTCCACCGATTGTCATTTCTATTTCAAATACCTTGATTAATTTTTTAAAGTCGGATTGGAACCACTATGCTCTTCAATGTAAAATGTTTGAAGTAGAAGTGCATTCAGGAATTTTGGAACATTGAAAGTTTTGGTTTGTTCTAAAGATGGACAAGAAGCATCTAAAAGCACTTAGGTTATTCGAAAACTTTGTAATTCTCTATAAGCAGTTACTGTAAGTTTTGTAAAACTATGATGCATAATAGTAGTGATGGAAAACATAGTTATCCACTACATAAATAACTAATATATAAATATTATTTCAATAAAATATATACAAATTGATCATAATTTTGTTACCATAACTTCCTGCAAATAACTCACAAACTCCATGTTTTAAAGTAAATTTAAAAGCAGGTGCAGCTCATCTGTCAATTTTAAATTGCAATTATGAACTCACTCCCAACAACTTTCCCTTAGTTTAAACTTTCTAAGAGCTTTTTTAAAAACCATTAACATGCTGGACTCATTTATTTGGAATCACGGTGTTTTTGAAAACCACCAAAGACATATGTATACAGTACATATGCTTCATTTTTAGTTGCCTTCCATTTTCTGCATGTCAATTTACATTTTAACTGATATTATTAGACACTCCTACTTAAACTTGGGGCTGTCCATTAATTACATGTATAGTTTTTGAGTCACTTTTAACTTTCCTCCCTCTCTGTTGTACACAATAATATACCAACCACAACACTACAGTCAGCAGAGACTTAATTAGTCCTCATAAAGCATCTTAATTATGTAAACTTGAAGATGGCCTGTAGAATAGGTTGAAAATGTTAGTTTATAGAAATAAATAATCTCAGCAAATTAAAATGCTTTGTGAGGATTGTGTATTACAAAAATATACTTTTGTCAAACCCCCTTTCCTTAATTACAACTACAATAGTTCACGAACCCCTCTCTGACATTGAAGACTTAAAAAAGTTCCGCAAACATACTCTAATAGTTTAGTCACATGACTAGTAAATAGACTTAGGGACAAATTCATATACCACTAATACCACTAAAAAATCCACATAGACAATGTCTCAACCCCTCCATCACTGTGTACAATGATGTACTTTATGTGACATCCCCTTTAAACTGTAACATAATTAATGGATGGTGCCTTGTATCATGAAAGCTGGTAACTTCTCAGTAATTCACCCTTTCTGTATAATGACTCTCAAAGAACTATTTACAAGTCAAGTCAATTTTAGTGCATGTTAATTCTCCACAGTTCACAAGAGCTAAGCAACTAACTCTCAAGCTCATCTTGTTGAATACTGTAGAAGTTATATGCATCGTTCTTAGTAAAATCAACCATAATGATGTTAATGACAATTACTTTATTCATTGTTTATACACTCTAAATCTGGTGTAACAATCATTCCTGCTAAGAGTCACACCAATCCAGCTATATTACCACCATAAATATGTCAATTCCAGATAGTTCTTCAAATATTTGAATATACTAAAAAAAATTATCTACATTAATATCTACTTAATATTTTTTGCATTTACTTTAGCATTTATTATTATCATTATTATTACTGTAAATTTTGACCTACTTAAGATATACTGTATGTAATATATCATGTTATAGAAAGCCTAATGCCCCAGATTTTTGTATAGTGAATGTGGCATGCATATTACAAAACTATATGCATACTTATCCATTCTTCAGAGGCACTTTATTTCATGCAAAATTTTGAATATTTACTCATTTTTCAATGTATGTATTTTGTATGTTGAGATGTTTAGAACAAACAGAATACAAACATGAACCTCACGGTCAGTTCAGCAGTCATAAGATTCAAACTTCAAACATTTTTGGTCTACCCTGAAGATCTTTTTCAGAAACAGAATAAATTCTAAGATGGAATGTTCAAAGAACAGCCAAATTTGAAATCTGAAAGTGATTGTGTAGCCAGAGGTGGGTGCAATGACTGGTGGAGTGTCGAATTACCAAGGAGCTTTGTAAAAGGCTTGCCACACATGGGAAACTGATGCCTCCTCTTTGATGATGTAATTGCCTCTTATCCATCTTAAAAATCTTCAGGGCTTCCAGTTCCCTAATTTGCTCATCATGTAGGGCCATTCTTAACAAAGTCACTTGTAGCATATCAACCACATCATCATCTGAGGCATAAAGCAAAAGGGGAGGTAGCCTTCCTGTGATTGATGTTGCAGTTGTGTTCCTTCATGCTTTAACGGTAAATGCTTGGTCAAGCCAACAAATTAAATCCCTATGAAATCTATTATCACAAAGGGGAATCATGTAAACACCTGGAGCTCTCTGTATGTTTGGGGGGGGTCTGTATGCTAGTGAATAGGAAGGACTCCTGTTCACTAGCATACTGAAAACAGTGGGATTATAATTGATATTGATTGATAATTAATTGATTATAAGTGATATGGCCAACCCAGATTGACTATCCATTTGAATAAAGCATTCAGATTGTGGTCATTATTCAGATGGCAGTTTATCATTATTTTTATGTCACGGCTTCTTAAACTTTTTCCATTCACAACCTATTTTCACCCTACAACATTTTACATGATCCTAGTATATACCATATATTTCTGTAGATAAGACCAGGTATAAATTTTCGTCAAAGTTTTATAGTTTTAGCATATATCTGTCCTATAAGACAACCCCCAAACTATCAATGGCCTATGAATTTAGTTTAGATCAGCAATCATCATCTGGATAATAATACTGTATAGCGTATACAGAATTGTGTCCTATTCATAATTTTTCGAACAAACAAATTTTATTTTTTTGCATCTGGCAGCACTGCCTTGCAATTGTTGCAAACATTTGCACTGATTCAGGCATTCGGGTAGTGAATGACCTTGACTATTCACAAAATCATCATATGGGCTATTCTATTTTGTGGACATACCCTACTCTCTACTAGTAAATAATTAATTTGTCTGTTTTTTTTATAAAGGTTTAATTTATATAAATTTCAATCTAATTTTTTTTGTATCTGTCCTATAAGATGACCGTGGATTTTGGGGGCCTTTTTTTATGATTCAACTATCGCCTTATCTACGGAAATATACGGTATATACATAAGTACATAAAATAAATAAACAAATAAAACATAAACTGATAATAAATCAAAGAAAAATAATTCTAACAATTTTTTCTTATACTCATAATTTTACCACTTAACACCATTTATTAGGAGAAAAGGAAGTTTGCATACTAGTGAAATGGATGTACGAGTTTATTTTTACATGCTTTTTATTAACTTACTCTGTCTGTCTCCGTGTCCAGATAAAATAACTTAATTTTCACAAACTTCCCAATTTCCCATCTAGTTAAAACTTTACATACATATGTATTCCTGATGAGAATACACTTTTTTAGAGTATGCAAACAATTTTAGCAATTAGCAAAACGTTAATGAATAATTGAAATTTGTAAATAAAATTGAATAACAGATGGTATTACACATAGCTATGCCACTTTTCAGTCTTGTCATGTCAGACTTGTCAGTCATGTCTATATGAAATCTTGTAACTCAATTTTCATTCACTTTCCAATTAAATATTAAACCAAGAAGAATTTCAATAATTCAATGTTTCATATATAAAACTAAAAAACAAAATAAAAATTATTTCAAAAAAATTGTAAAGAAATGCTTTTAATTCACATAAATGCTCTAAAAGGTATGAAAATAAAATTTTTTCAGCTTCACAGTATTCTTGATATTATGCAACCAAAAATAAAAGTGTGGGGTGGCCCATAAAAATTGTTTGACAGTGAAACTACGAATATTTCTATACATGAGTCCCCATGCTTTTATTTTTGGTCACATAATACCAAGAATACTGTGAAAGATGAGAAAAAAATTACTTTTTACCCTTTAGTGCAGCAGTTCCCAAAGTGTGTGCCATGGCTTCCTCACAGGGGCACCACAAAATGTTATAAAATTTTTATAAAGTTAGAATTTGACATAGAGCCCCTTGGGAAAATCCGCATTTAGCAAGAGTGCCTATAATCAAAAAAGTTTGGGAAACAACCACTGCTTTAGTGCATTTATGTGAATAAAAAGCATTCTTTTAAAACTTTTTTAAAATAATTTTTTATTGCATAAAGAGCAATAAAAAATTATATTAAAAAAATCAAATAATGAGCATCTTGGCTCATTAATTGATATTACAGGATGCAGGACATCTTCAATGTTTTTCAAAGTTGATCAATATTTTGATTTTACTATCATTAATGATGAAAATAAAAAAGGATATAACAAATATAACAAAGAAGCATAATGAATAGATTGTATGATAATGAGAATTTAAATACAGTAGAGTCCCGCTAGTTCGAATACTGCTAATCTGAACGTCTGTCTAATCCGAACATGTTTCAGTTGGTGGAGTGGAAACTTTTTAGCTCACAAAATATACATTTTTTGTATTTTCCAGTTGAATTTAAATGGTATTAATGGTACAAAAAGATTTAGAATTCCACAACAAAAAAGTTGTATTTTATTGTACACAAAAGTCATTGCTGGTGTTGGATCTATATAAACCGGACTACTGCTTGTTTCTGCATTATTTCAGTTATTCAGCTAATCCAAAAAGGGCTTGGTCCCAATTATTTCAGACTAGCGGGACTCTACCGTAATACTGTTCTGCCTACTTCAACATACAATGATAACAGTAGAGATTTTAAGTATAAATTTTGTCCCAGGAATTGGAAGAATCAATTCTACAAAGCTTGGTGCTAATCAAAACAACCAAAAAGTGGTTTTCTTTATCTCATAAAATAAATATTTATGAAGCCTATGGTAAAAATGCTCAAAAATACTTTATTTTGCATAAAACCAACACCAACACAAAATGAAAAAACTACTCCATTTCTGAAATTTTTATGCCATTTGTTTGGGTCAAATTCCATTTGCATTTCAAAGAGGAAATTTATATAATTTTTAATGGGTGATTTGGACACAATATATGAGATATATTCAAAATAAAACACATGACCCCCTCTATCTCCCCACCCCTCAATCTTCAACTATCAACCATCAAAACTTAATAAAATGAATCCCCCAATATACAAACCTCCCTGAAAAATTTCAGAAATATTCAACAAAACTAACAAGAGTGATTAAGCCTCAAAGTGAGTGAATAAAATTATGCCCCATACAAATATCTGTACATACATTAAAAAAAAAAAAACCACAAAATTTTTATTTTTCAACATTTCAAGGTCCCAAGTCCAAAAATGTGAAAATTTCAACAGGTCATTTTTTGACTGATAACCATACTTTCTCTTGTTATATATAACAGCCAAAAAATTAAAAAATTCACAATATTTTTAAAAAACTTTTATAGTATCAAAAGCCTTTTCTTATTTTAGGTTTTTATTTTTAATAACGGTTGCCACAGAGATGTTACTAAATAAGTCTAGTTACATTAGTACATTTACATTTAATTTACAATGCCACAACACTACAGTACTCTTATAAGCAAATTAGAACGTGTTTCAAAAATGTGAAAACAAATGATTTTCACATATAAGTGTACACTCTCTTAGTTACATGAAAATATGGTAGATTTTAATGACATGTCTTAAAATAAAATTTAAACATCACTTAAATATGACTGACATGTCTCAAACCAAAACAGATTATCAGAAATGTATGGATGGCAACCAATATGTTAATAAATAAAAATTATAACATTATGATCTCAAATATGATTTTTATTTAATGCAAAGACTGATAATCATGTTCAAGGCATTGGTCATGAATAAGAGAATCTGATATACAAATTCTTCAGTAAGAAAATAATACCAACAAAACAAAAGAAAATATAGTTGAAGAATAGAACCTTACATGATATTACAATTAGCAAGGCTTACTGGATGTCATATAAGTGCATCACAGTCATTGAAAACTCCAGCAACCTCCAAAGAATTGTTCAGTTTTGTCATTTTATAATGTTCATTCAATGCATAACAACACTTGCCTAAATAATTTATAAGATTATAAATTAATAAAATACCAAAAAATTCCATTGAATGCTTTATTTTTTACATGGAGAAAAAGGTACGTGTTTACCAAAACACATATATATAATAAATACTGTACAAATAATCAATATCCAGCAAAAAACATTATTGGTGATCTTTGTTATTTGTGCAGTGTTTATTAACATATATCCAGTTCTGAGTAATTGAACTAATATATGTTGTAATATGTCTGCTTATTTCTTGCACAATAACACCATTCATCTATGCAAGAAACGCTAGAGTTTCTTTAAATAAGTTTCACAAAACCTTTCAAGAAACTGCTAGAGAAAGAGTGAAAGGTTTTGTGAAACTTAATACCATTCAGAAAAATTTCTGTATATTCAATAATAAATAACTGCCAATTTCTATGTTTAGTACAATATGTTTGTAAAAAAATGTACAGACACTGAGTGGGACATCACTTCATCTACAGTTATGTTTGTTTGTTATGACAATGCAACACTCGGATGATCTGCCTGGGAGGAATGCCTTCCGGGAGGTCTTTTTAAAGGTAACTGGCCCTTATTTAGGCATTACACATGTTGAGAAAACCCGGAAAACTCTATGCAGCCAGCCTGTTCGGCCAGGCAAGATCCCACAACCAAACTCCCAGTGTTCAGTGAACGAAACCGCTGGGCCTCATCTACAGTTAACATGATCATAAAATTACAGACGTTTCTCACAATTAGATTAGCATTATTATTTAGCTAAATATCTGTCTGATCAAATTAATCATTCTATGACTTTACAATTAAACTGCTGGTTTTGGTGCTGGTTCAAAAACTCATATGAGTTAATGTTACCTTAGATGTCAAGATGGTGGCTCGTCTCTAATTCCAGCAAGGAAACAGTGAGACGCACATTCTAGCCTAACCTAACCTATTCTAATAATTTGGTTGCTAATAATTATGGTAATTTATTAGAATAGGTTAGGTTAGGTTAGGTTAGAACGTGCGTTCCACTGTTTCCTTACTGGAATCAGAGACGAGCCGCCATCTTGGCACCTAGGATAACATTAACCCTAATGGATGTTATGAACAAACTTTTCAAGTCAAACTATAGCCATGTCTGAACGTCACTCATTCTTTGTAATATTGTAATGATTATTTTATTGTTTTACACATAACATTAATTAAAAAGTGATTTTTGATCTTCAATTTCATCATCTTTTCTATGAAAATGGTGCTTACCTTTTGTAAACATTCTATCACTTTGGACATATAAATTTTTTGAACTTCATACGGGACATGAGGAAATTTAATATCGATTCCATCTATTTCTAGATGATATTCTGACATTTTTAAATATGTAAATGACACTAAATTAATTTTACTTCTAATACAATGCACGAATTACCCGCGCCTTTCATAAACATTCTACTAAAATATTGAATTTACTAAAGAAAATATCTACGAATACACCCAAATATAGCCAAAAATATTATTCTGAATGGGGAATGTTTTTGTTTATTTTATTAAAGTTTATATTTTCATTTTTTAATTAAACAGATATAAATAAATAAAAGTGTATTTTCCTATCAAGTATCAATACAATTATTCTTGACTGTTTCTTTCATAACTCTGTTTCTCTTGTTTTCATATTTGACCGTCTTCATCCTATGGGCGCTAAGTAGGCCTTTTTTAATCATACCCATTGTGGGCCTGGCCCGATGTGTCTAAAACAAACCACCTCCAGAAAAGTTTCTGGGGTTCCTAGCCCAGATTCGATCGCGGATCTCTCAGAGCGGTAGGCTGACGCCTTATCGCTTCGGCCATCATTTCATAACTCTCAACATAATTATATCACAACAATAAAAATATGCACTTTTGCTGATGAAAGTTAATACACAAGGCCATAATTCTCAAAGCAATCCGACAAAATAGATGAAATGTAAGAAACGATGGTCCAATATGAACTACTGTATTTATGAAAAATTAAGAATTTCGAATCTCTCACGATGGTAGGACAATAATATTATAGTACAAAATATTTCTAAGCTTAAACAGAACGATTTGTTAGCATTAGGTATTAACACATAAAATTATCTTTAATTGGAGTCAACTTAAAACATCCTACTCGAATTTTTACAGTTAATTACAATGATTGAGTTTTTAATTACATCACTTCTATTCACTGTACATTCTGTCCATTGTTTGAACTTTACAGGTAAAAACATTATAGCATGTAAATATATGATTTATTTATTTATTTCTTTTTAACTGGCTGCACTAAGAGAATGATTTTTTTTCCATGCCCAATACGGATGGATTCGGCCAAGCTCACAACATTGGTAAGGATCCTTACCAATACAAAATGGCTGCTTTCCGTGCCCTTGTTCGCAGGGCTTTTCTCTACTGCAGTAGTGTGGTTGATAGACAAAAAAAAATCTACAGGATATCGCATATCGCTAGAATTCTAGGGTACAGGGCGGATATGATAACCGCACTAATCAAAAACTACAAGAATAACAAAACAAAAGCTCAAGGAGGGAATTTCCGCAAATTCACAAAGTTCACGTATGACAGAAAGAAAGAAGCTATCATGAAGGAAATCTCAGCCCGCAAAAATACCAAGTTAATTTTCAAGAGGGCTCCCAACTTGTACAAATTATTAAGGAACGACAAAGACCGTATTGATAAAGAAAGAATGGCCGGAGTGTACAAAATTCCTTATGAAAACCAAGAACTAGGCATTAATAAAAACTACATTGGAGTTACTAATAGAAGCTTAGGGATTAGATTGAGGGAGCACAAATACAACATCAGCAAAAGATCTAACGCCACAATTCTATCTCAGATGGCGCAGGTTGAAGGCTCGGTAGTCAAGTGGGGTGAAGCAGACATTATTAAACCTGTACACTTCACCGACTTTAGCGTTTTGCGCCGAAAAAATTGAAATATTTAAGAGCAGATTACATAATGCCTGCATTAATGCCAGGGATGCTGAAGGGTTGCCTTCGGCATGGAAATATTTAATTAAGAGGTTTGATAGCTCTTAATTTAATGCCTTGATTTTGTTATCACTGCATATCTTATATTTGTCAGAATTTCATATAATTTATTGATAAATGCATGTCTTGCATTTATTAGAGTTTCATGTAGTTTATTAATATTTATTTATTTAACCTATACATATTTTTTATATTTTGTTATTTATATTTATTTTTTACTTTCTTATATGTATATTTTATCCGTTATTTTATTTGTTTGTATTTAAATTTTTTGTTCCATTTTGTGTTTGCATTCGAATATGTTTAGCCTGATGATGGCCAACAGATTTGGCTGAAAACGTTTGTTATTTATTAAATTTTCTCAGCAACTTAAGGTGTTTGGTTGTTTCTGATTTAATTTTGCTGAGTGAGTTCACTTCGACGAAAGTAGAGATGAGCAACAAATTTCTTTGGATTACGACACTTCAGAAACTACTTTAATTTCGAATAACTTTCTACCCGATGCTGACATTTTACAGGAAATGGGAAGAAAATTTTCAGAATGGTTCTACACCTTAATTAACGGCATAAGAGAAACACCGGACAGTTTCACTCCGGATTACTTTTGGCCCCATTGTACATTAAAAGTCCAAATCAATCAAGTCGGTGCCATTGCAAATAAGCAATTTTCAAACTCCAACGAAGTGGCCGAGTAAGTTCGAATAACTATTTTTAGACATCTTTAAACAAGTTAAATGAATATCCTTTAATTAGAATAAATGGAAAGAAACTGAGAAAATGATAATGATGACGAACTGCAATTTATGGTTTTAAAGTCAGTTCAGTATATCCTAATTTATGGCTATTTTTTTTTAACCGTTAATCAAAACAATCATATAATATGTTGCGTGCCAGATAATTTTTCTCAATGTGTCACCTGGGTACATGGGCCGAGGTTTGCCAGTAGCGCTTTATTGTATGGGCAAAAAGGCCAACTGCCTGAGGACCCAAAACAATTTTTGTGAGGTTGCCAAATTCGTGATATCCAAATGTCAGGATTTATCGAATGTGGGGTGTAGGAAAGCGAGGCAAATAGCTGCAGTGACAAACAAACCCGTTTATTTACACTATCTCTTACAGTCTTGCGTGTCTTGTTCCGATGGCGCTGCTGGACGGTGTGTCGTTGGCCCCGGGGCGGTCGGTCGGTGTTTTCAGGATGTTCGGAAGTCCTTGGATGAAATGAAGGAAGCCCAATGTCTAAATCAGGTTTCTGACATCAAGGAAAAGTCCAGATTTTTAACTTCAATTCGAAGCTGGAAGAAGTCTAGAATTCTTGGAGAAGTCTGGGAGAAGTCTTCACAAGGGGAGGCAAAGGAAAAGTCTGCTTTGCCGTTGAGATCCAGGTTTTTATAAGATTTCTCTTCCCTGGATCTCCAGCTCCCGATTGGTCGGTTTCCTGTATCTAGGCAGATGACCGACCATTTCGAGCTACTAAAGGTTTAAATTCGACACTGTGTTTTAATCCGATCAAGGGAAATTAATCGCACCTTGAAACTCTTGCTCGTATTTAATTGTTTCGAATTCTTATAAGTCTGATACATAATATCAGCGCTGCATCTCCTTTTAAGGTTAAAAAACATTTTTCTCTCGATTAATAATTTTAATATTTCCCGATTTTATTTAAGTTTTCTTCCAATTTCTACGAGCGTTAGAATCAAAGCTTGATCCCTTGATTTGACATTTTTATGATATTTTTAACACATGAGCTCGAGTATCGCTCGGGCTTCACATTTTTTATAAACTCATTATAGTAATACTCCGAACTTACGCGATGAGTGGGACCGAGCGATAACCGCGTAAGTTGAATTCGCGTAAGTCGGAGTATAATTTCGCACATAAATACATACAAATTATTTTTAATTGGGGCCGGAGACTAAAGAAAACAATAATTTAGAAAAATACTTAATAAAATCTTAGATAATACATATGTATAACAAATTATATTATTAAAATCGTAAACCGAAGTTATTTTGATGTAGAAAGCTTCATAAAATCGAACAAATTCGTATGACGGCTCAAAGATTGTTTTTCTCCCGCAAAACTTCCTCGTAGCGTGCTAATAATTCTTTTTATTTCTCGTTTTGTAGAAGAAATGCGCTCTTCGTTGGAGTCTATATTTTCTAAAATTTGTAACCCCTTTTCAATTGAACTCTCTTCAATAAACAGTCGCTCGAGTATCCGTAGATATAACAAACACAGAAATAAATAACACAAAATAAATTGTAGCTATGTGTCGATTCCGCGCGACACGTCCGAACATGTAAGCTGAACAATAGTGTGGGGGAGTGAGTAATCAAGAGTTGCGTGGCGCTCAAACAAAAGACGAATCGACGAGATTTGAAAATCGCGTAACTCCGGGGTCTCGTAAGTCGGGGTAGCGTAAGTCGAGGTATTACTGTACTTCAGTAAGAATGTCAAAATTTAAATTTGGTGCCATGTTGGGAGACCCGAGATTGCTGGTGTGGCACAGGTGCAGAGCAGAACACCCTCCTGAGGGCACGTTAAAAAAAAGAATGAGAATACAGGGAATTTCTCTCAAAAAACTTCCTCGAAGAAAAGTGTCTGAAGTCAACACTACGTGGGGCTTCTAATTCAAATTTGTCTGGGCCCATTAAGATATAATGCGCCACTGAGGTTCACCACCTCTATTTTAGTTTATATGCTTAATTAACAAATTCACAATTTGTGTTTTATGTCTTTTATGTTCCTATACCACAAATCTAGAACTCAGTAAGGATTAATCATCATTAAAAATCTTAGTTTCAAATTGACAGAAGTCGTCTCTACCATGGAAGATGAGATTTAATTTTTTTTCACATCAGATTAGTTAGAAAATCAAAAGAAGAAATAATGAATTTATTTTTATAAATTTTGACATTTTGAAATTTATGAACTTGCAAAGATGAGCTACACGTAGTTTCTGTATGTTTAAATTTTCTCTGGTGCATTAAGACACTTTACAAAAAGAAGATAAAATCTCTGGAAAGTTAAGATGTTTTCTTAGATACATGCATATAAAAATTTTGGTTTGCCTTCTCTAATAATAAACGATATAAAAAATCATGGCTTACTATTTAAATTTTAGGTAATTTTGGGGCCCCGATCACCGGGAGCTGCTGCTTCAGGATCCCCCTTCCCTCCGACTTGTAGTCGTAGGAACAGTCGTGTAGTTCGGGATATCTGTGCTTGGCGCAGAAGTTCTTTCCGCACCTGCAAATGAAGCTGGTCGCCAGTCCGGTCTTCTTCTTGCACCAGGCGCATCTTTTGTTCGACTTCTTTGAGGTCTTCGGGGGCGGGATCTTCTGTCCAGCGCGGGACTTGTCGCCATTTCCTCTATCTGCTTTATTTGTCATCTTAGAATGATCAAAAATTACAAAATCAATCGTGCAAATTGTTGTATTTAACAAGTATACTTTCTAAAATGGTGTCATTGTAAATTATGGAAGTTATTGTAAAAATTTAGGCAACATCATCTTAAATTTGCAACATCGAGTCAAATTTAAGAAACGAAATCATTGTTTATAATGATGCTGAGGCGGCGGCACGTTGTCTCCCCTCTCAATACTATTATTTATAGTTCCCGAAAGCGAAATCTACTTCCGGGAGCTATAAATTAGGGGGCACAAGAAATGCGAACTATTCTTTCTGGCTCGTCCCTTGCGATGTACACGTTGGCCTCTACGTTTGTTACAATCTCATATTGTGTGTAAATTTTCGGTGTAATAAAGAGAATATAATTGTACTTAAGTCGTCTAGGTGTTCCTCGACCTTACTAACGAGCCCGCAATATTGCCTAAATTTTATACACTTATCAAATACAGTTAGGCCTAACTAATTAAAATTCATATCTTACATTGCACGAACCCCTTTACAGTAATTACAATTACCAAATTAGCATTGTTTCGCATAGGCTTCTTTAGTTATAATTATCAAATTGTTGTTTGCAACAATACTTTTTCGTGACGTTTCGAACGAGCACAAAACGAAACACGATGGTTTAAAAAGAAATAAATCAACTAAATATTCAGAAAGTTTACTATAAACATTATTTTTTACTCCGTCCCTGCAAGTGCAATAGGGCATAAATTTGTTTTTTCATACCCATTGCGGGTTCGGCAGGCCCACAATAGGTATGGATATGTCGACCTCCGAGAGGATGGACAGTGGCACGTTACTCTACGGGCAAAAGAAGGCAATTCCACTAACGGGGACTCCAAACCAATCTTTTATAAGAAAAATATTCCCCGAAGTCAACACTGTATGTGGTGGCCTCTAATTCAGATTCGCCAAGGGGCCAACGAATCCGGAACAGATTACACCGAAAAATTCTTGGTCGCTCGCCAGATTCGAGTGGCATCACAGTTCATCGTATATTTATCGCGTTTACGAAATAAAAATATTTTTCCATGTATTAAAACTGAAATCGCCATTCTAATTATTAATTTTGCATTAGTAACTGATAATATGCATATTTAATACAAACGACATTTAAAAATAAACAAAAGAAAATGCGAAAGATATTTTGAATTGGCGAGGGAAGGTGAATATTACATTTAAATTATTATTTTTAACTTTATACATTAATACCTCCAGATGAAGTATTTCTGTAAGCAGTAAAATAATAATTAATTATAATTAAAGTTTGGCAAATTTTAATACTTGAACAGGATTATTAGTAAGTTCATTCGTAATTTGAGTTGTGAAATTGAGTAACTATGTCCTTCGTGCTCTTATACAGATCCGTCATTTTCGTTTGTAATAAATTTAAAATGCTTTTATATTAATTTATTTTACTCTAAACGTTTTCAAGCAATGAGATAGATGATAGATGATATACCTTCGTAAGCACCGGGAGAAAATAAAGTATACAGTGGTGCCTCATATAACGTACTTAATCCGTTCCAGGTGCACGTCCGTTAAGTGAAACGTCCGTTATACGAAACGCATTTTCCCATAGAAATACATGTTAAAACATCTAATTCGTTCCGCAGCATAAGATAACCGTACTGTATCATAAAAAAATGAACAAGGAATGCGTTCTTTTATTCCACCGCGTAACTCTGCGCGAGCGACATTCGTTTAAAAATTCCTGCGGAACGCGTTCCTAAATTCCGGTGGGAGTGCGCGCCGTCGAACGGCAAAAACGGCCGCTTGTAGCAGCAGTTTACGGTGGAAAGCAACACGGCGTCCTCCGTGGCTCAGATAGTTTCGTTTCCGGGTCCATTATGTGGTTTTATGAAGTAGAATTTAGAAATTGTGAAAGCGCGAGTTAGCGCACGCGGTGATGTAAGTGTCTTTACGAATTTTTTTTCGAGGCTATTTTGAATGCTCTTTCAACAAATAATCCATTTTATGGTTAAATTTTACAATTGGGTCCCTTCTTTTGCCTTTTAAAGCTCTTATTTTAGAATAACAGATTCCTCCATCACGATACTATCGATAGTGCGGGCGCCGCCATCTTTCTTTCTTTCACCGTCGTTCCTAAATGCCTACAAACAGCAGCGCACTCCCGTAGTAGCGGAGACGCAGAACGACCGCTATTAAAGAACGCACCCATGGAGCAGTCACCAATTATGCCGGAAAGTCCGTTTGTTCGCAGCCAGTCCGTTGCTCGAGTCACGTAACGGCCAAACAGAAAGTCCGTTGTTCGCAGCGTCCGTTATTCGAGGCGTACGTTATACGAGGCACCACTGTAATTATATAAACAAACGTTTTCGACAATGTTGAAATCTTCCATATTTATTCTTCAACCTGAAGAAGGCAATTAATTAATTAATGCTTTTAGTCCTTTAAACATTATTTGATTAATATTTAGTCTATTGTGACTGTAATCTGTTAAGGACTAATAGGACTTATTATACGAACCGGTTTTACTCGATAGACGAGGCGAAATAAACCGACGTCGGCACAAAAATTAACGCGGCTAACGTTTTTGCCCGCGTTGGAGGGGCACCTTCGGGCCGTTAAAACAGAGGGGATTGCCGTGTTATACCGACTTAACTTATGGATGAAATTAGATTGAATTAGTTCTATTGGTTCAAAAGAACAAATCTTCTTTAAGGTGCATATTTTCGAGATTGTCGAAAACATTCTGTTATATAATTAAAATTTATTTTTTGCTGGATTTTCTTGTGTTTGTGAAGATATAATTTAATTTTTGTCTTGTTTGGAAGTTACTCTGGTGCAGCATATTACACAACCATCGGTGTCAACCGAATATAACTCACAAAACCCAAGATAATAAGTTGATGGCGTTACGAAAGTCTATTAATACTGTAGTATCATATCTTACGTTTTTGAGGGGAATAACATTTTGGTGTGCCGTGTTGAGTCATGTCGAGTCATAAGTGTGCCGCGAGTAGAAAAAGGTTGCGGAACACTGGTTTACAGCTTCCTGAATTTTTTTAAATTGTATATTAATATCGCTTTCTTCATACAAAAACATAAGTTTTAGCATTTTTCTGATTACAGACAGGAAAATAAAATACAGTATTTTCGAAGACTTTCACAGAAGTGGCATTTATAAGCTGAAATAGATTTGTCGTATTCATATCTTTAATATCCACAGGAAGTAAAAAGGCAAAGTAAAAAGCTGTTATGGAAAGGCTTTAACAGACAAGAAAATTACAGATATAATAATAATAATAATAATAATAGTGAAATTAAAGTTTCTTTAATAATAAAGTAGTATTTGATGAATATTTTAAAAGTTTAAATGCAATATTAACAATTACAAATAATTTTCAAATACATTTAAAAAATTGTTAAATTTTAATACATGAACGTTTTTAAAATAATTCTTTCTTGCGAGAATTACTCTCAAATAATTATATTTTGTATGAATTAAAAATATTTAAGAAATTTTTGATAAATGATTAAAAACAATTACAACGGTGGCGCCATTTAACGGATAAATAAAGAAGTAACGTTGCTTTATTTTCAAAGGCTTAATATCTGTTCATGAAAACGATGATGTTTATTCGTTACATAAAAATTTTTTTAATATAACAATATTTATAGTAAATACCTTCGAAAATGTTCTTATTTACACACATGATTGATATTTACAAGTTTTTATTGTATGAATGAACAGATGCTAAATTTATCGAAATCCAAACAGACGATAATAAACATTACGTTTAAGCAGTAAATTAAGTTTATATTTATCGTATGAAAGGCAGAAGATCATTTTATTTTTATATTTACTTACCCAAAACAGTAATCTTTTCGTGCTGGTATCGAGAGTGTAGGAGTTAAGATGGCGACGAACGATGATGAACCAATGCATTTGTACGAAGTGTTTCAGAATTGTTTCAACAAAATCGCAAATAAACAACCAGGTAAGTCAACGTGAAAGTTTATTGAAGTATACATTATAATAGTATTGTAATATTACCGCTCCTATAGCTTTGTTATCTCTTACGATTGATGATCAATTTAAGCCTCGTTTCAGGCTTAACTCAAATCGCGATTTGTTTAGAATTTATGGACCAAGTTTAACAAGAAATTTCTGAAATTATTTACTATAATTTTAACTAAATGAAAGTTTCAAAAATGACGTGGACAATGGTCATTTTATATATACAAATCAAGATCATTGTGTTTGGCTTGCTGCCAGATCAGGAAAACTCTTTCATATCTTTGTCCCTTCTTTGATAATTATAAAGGAATAGTTTTGAAAATTTCTTTTTATTATTATAATTTCAATTAGCGAATTAACTACGTTTTCTCATTTATTTTACCAGTTTTCATTTCTATATCTACTAATTTCATTAAATGTCTAAAATGGTATGCAATTGTTTTGAATGATTGCTCCTAACTATTGAAAATATGTTAGTAATAAAATAATTTTTAACATCACACACTGTTTATAAAGAAGTTTTTACAATAAAAGTGTATATATATACACTTGATGATTGTTTTTAGTTCTTAATAATTTGATATAGCCTATATAAATATACATATATATATTACTTATATCTGTATGGTGTGTATTTATATTTTAACATAGTCAGAATCTTCATATTTAATAAATAAGTTTTCATTTTTACATAAGCCAGCTGTAAAGTTACAATTATTTAATTTGTTGATAGACATTTATTTATCACCTGATGAATTTTTTTAAAGTGAATTTGACTTTTGGAATAAAGAGTAAACATTTTGGTGAATTTTTAAATTTTTGTTTGCAGAATTTTTCTGTTTAATAGTGATTTAAATTTTTTGATTGAAAATTTTAAATAGTTACTGTTTAAAGCAAGACTAAATTCGTTTAAAAGGATTGGCTAACTCAAGCTGTTGAATTAGTTGGTATATAAGGATGATGACTGGAAGAAATTATCTGGTGATTTTCAAATGATCATATTGAAGAGTAAATTGAATTGTAGTAGTAGTGTGATTGCTAAAGCTCAGATTAGAATTGATTATAAATAATAACAATAATCTGAAAAAAAGAAACATAACTTATCTGACATTATCTAAATCATTATTTCAATTTTATTATAAACTATGAAAAGTTTTATTCAGATTTCATGATAAAGGTTATTAAGTTTACAAGAGAATTAGTATATTTGATATTGTATATTTATAAAAAAATTGAATAAAACAAAAATTCTTATTTTTTTGCAAAAATGAAATTACAGTAGAGCATCGATTATCCAACCCCCGATTAACCGACTTATCGGTTAACCGACCGCGTTCTAGTCGGCAAATTCAAATGTCTGCTAGTGATGTGGCGCTACAATATTTGGTTATGTCTTGGCTACTTTAATATTATTTTTGTTAAATTTTTCCATGTTTTAGCTGGCAGCACTGGCTCGACCATGAAAGGGAGGCTAGTATTTAAACCAGGCCTAATACACTATACTAATAATGTATTTTTTCATACTTTTCGGTTATCCGACTTTTCAGTTATCCGACCAACCCCAGTCCCCAATTAAGTCGGATAATCGATGCTCTACTGCATTATTATTTTAATACTGAATGTTGTTTTATATTTACAGTTTTTATTAGAGATGGTTGAATATCATTTTTTTCAGATTTGAATATTAACCAGAGTGTGAATATTTTAAATAATGCCTTGTGAATACTTAGTGAACTTAATTACCTTATATAACTTATTAAGTTAAATAATAAATTTTAAATAAAATTATTAACTTGTTTTATTTATTTCTGTATATTAATAAATTGATAAAATAAAACAAAAAGTAAAAAAAACAATTTACTGAATTTTAGGAAATGAAACTTCAAAGTTTTTATTTTAACTTTGAATTTTACAATACCTTTTAGTACTGCTATCTCAACTACAATAGATTTATCAATGATTGTACTTACTTTCACCAACTGCAGATTTTTATTTATGGAAAGAAGTGTTCAAATATATTTAGGATCTAGTCTGTTACTTGTGACAAATTAAATCAGTGGTGAAGACAGGTTGCTAAATTGGAGGTTTTTCCTCTCAAAATGAAACTTTTCAAGTCAACTAGGAAAAAAGTGGGGAAGAGGTATTAGTGGAGGGAAGTTTATATCTCAAAGTGGAAATTGGGAAATAAAAAAATTTTTATTAAAACTTATTATTATTATTATTAAAAATTCTTAAACTTTCTTATTGCATCCCATATGTTATTAGCTTGTCTAAATAGAGAAAATTCCAGTTAAGCTTGTTAAAATATCTATAGCTCTATCAAGATGCTATTATATGATTTTATAACAACATCCTGATATAACCGAAGATAATTAAATGCCTTGTGAATACTTAGTGAACTTAATTACCTCATATTTCTTAATTCTGCTAATTTATTATGTATATTTGCTTTTTTATAAAATAAAAAATTTTGTTTGTTGTAATAGAAAAATTTTTAACTAAAAGAATATTATTAAAATGTTCAGATACGGTTAATATTTCAAAAACATTAATAATTCTTTTGTTAAATTCTTTGTATTCTGTAGTAGTGATTATTGCAAATTTTAAAAATTAAGAACTGATTTATAAATAATAATGCATTTACTAAAATAAATAAATTAAAATTGTTTCATTAGTTATTTAATGTGAATAGGCAAAAACTTGTGTAAAAATTTTTAAGTATAGTTTTTCAAGTTAAAAGTTACTTAAAGTAAATATGTTACATTTCAATTAACATTTAACTTGATTAATAAATATTTCTTTCAATGTAAAATATTTGATGTGGCTATTTATACATACTGACTGTATGTGCTATTATTACAATTAATATTTTGATAATAACTACACAATTATAAATAATTATAGTTTTATTTATTAAAGTTCAGTTAAAATGATGTTCAATAAAGTAATCAATAAACTATGAAGTATCATTAAATCAGTGAAATATAGGTAATGAAATTTAAAGTAGATTGGTAGGTATACCAATAAAGTAAAATAAATATATTATTTTTTATTCTGTATTTTAATATTTTTTTTTTGTAAAAAGTGGTCTGCTTAGTCTCTCTCTTTGGACATCCTTTGGATTTAATTTTAGTTTTGAATTTTAAGTTTTTATTTGATTGATTTGAACAGGGCTTGTTATTAGACTGAATTTGTTCTTCAGGTTCTTCTGGTTCAATTCTACTAAGCACACTACTCTTGTGTTCAAAAAGAGAAATTCCATTTCTTGCATTGCTTTCTATTACTTTTAATTCCTCTACATATTTATTGAAGGTTTGCATTCCATAATTAGACAAAATATCTGCAATATTTTTAGTTATCGCCAGTGCCGTATTAAATTTTTCCTTATCCAATAATATTTTGTTGGGACAATCAAAATCATCAGTAAAAGTTTCATCTTCAATATGATCATCGATGTCTAAATTTACATCATCTGTATCCATACTTAGTGCATTTTCAATTGAAATAATATATCTTGCATATATACATATGTATACTGTATGTATAAATAGCCAATTGTGTATACATACAGTAGGTATAAATAGCCACTTTGTAACATATTTCACTATGTTCAACATGGTGAAAGTGAAGACATTTTAGTCTTTCTACATATTTTTTTGTTATTGATTTTATAAAGTTTTATATAATTCTTCATAATAATTGTATATATTTATTTAATTATAGTCAAGTATCTAATTCTTAATGTAATACAGTATTATCAATTAAAAATAATTGAAAATGTCTGAATTTATAACTGAAAAACTTTGTGAAGATAATAAAGCAGGTGAAATTTAAGAATTTTTATTTTCTTTAAGTACACTCAAACCTGTTTTTGTGAAATTTTTTATTTGTGCGATTTGTTTTGTGTGATTTTTTTTGTGCGGTATATGAATTTCAATCAAATTGGTATACCGCACAAAAAAATTGCACAAAACAAATCGCACAAAAACAGGTTTGAGTGTACATTTAAAGCATGTGAACATATTACATAAATACAGTATTTGGTTTGTCATTATAATATGCTCATAAAATGGAAGAAAAGAGTATGATAATTGTATTAGGATTTTAAAATGAAATAATATCTTTTTCCGTCTTCCAACTAGTTTATATAACATGAGGAATCTTACATATTTTCAAATTATGAAATAGAACAAGTCAATATGTGAAAATTTAATAAATAACTCTTCAAATGAACATTTTAATAAAAAGTTATGAGTATTGAAAATATTAAAATTGTATCTGTAATATTGATATTATTGTGGAGAATTTTTTTTCTAATAAAATTTCATAATTTGGGGAAATTTTACAGACACTTTGGGGATAATTGACTTTATCTGGCAACTCTGGCTAAACAGGTACTATCTGTATGTATGGTGTGATTTTAGAGGTATTTATAGTATTTGAGTTATTTTTATCAATGGAATATTCAAAGATTTTGAATACTTTAATGTTTTCTAACAGTATTTGCATCTCTAGTTTTTATGAAAGTGTTTAATGAATATATGTTTTTTATTGTGTTTAAAACAACATTCATTACTATTAATTATCTCAAAAGTTGTAATACAGGGTGCGACAGAAAGAATGTTCTGATTTGGAACGACAATAAAAAAATACAAAGCAAGATAGAGAAAAAAATCTTTTATACATGAAAAGTACACAGTATGCCATTGTCATCCATTAGGTTTTGAAGAGTACATCAGTTAAATGGCGACCGTCAATGTCGATGCAGTTTTGAAGTCCTTTTTCGGAAATTTTGCATTGATCTGTGGACCATGTCCAGCAGAATCGCCTTGATTTCTTGCATAATTGTTGCCTTGAGTTCTTGCAAATTTGTTGGTCGGTGTTGGTACATTTTTGATTTGAGATAGCCCCACAGAAAAAAATCACATGGGGTCAAATCTGGCGAACGCAGTGGCCAACCAATATCACCTCACAAAGAGAAAAGATGGTCCGGAAACAAGTTTCTGAGAATTCCAAGTGACTTTCTAGAGGTATGCAACGTGGCGCCATCTTGCTGAAACCATACATCTTCCGGATCATGATTGTTGAGTAAACCATTAACTAATGGACGAAGAAAATTTTCAAGCAATTGACAATAGTGCTCTGACGTTACTGTCACTGTAACACCACCCTCTTCAAAGAAATAAGGACCCTACACACTGAAATCACCTAAGGCACACCAAACCGTAACTTTCGGACTATGGAGTGGTCGCTGGTGGAATTCTCGAGGATTACTGTCAGACCAGTACCTAAAGTTCTGTTTGTTCACCATCCCCGATAAATGAAAATGGGCTTCGTCACTAAAGATCAGTACCACTGTTGGGGGAATGTTCTGCAGAATATCCTGACACAAAGTTTTACGGATTGCATAGTCCCTATCATTCAACTCCTGAACGACCATTATTTTGTAGGGATGCATGTGGAGCGAGCTGTGTAAAAGTCTGCGGAGACTTTGATCAGACATGTTTAATGCAGCTGCATGTTTGGGTGCAGATTGCTTGGGAGACTGCTGTATGGAAGCTCTAGCAACTTCCACATCTTCTGGTCTTATTATGCTTCTAGGGCAGCCAGGACTCTTTCTTTTTAAAGCTGAACCTGTTCGTCTAAAATTTGAAACCCAATGACAATTGTTGGTGCAGCTGGAACCGGATCATGATGCCCGAGCTGAAAGCGTATTCGGAAGACCCATTGCGTCGTTATCACAGAGTCACCGTTCGTAACAAACTCTTCAACAACAAAAGCACGATGCTCTCCACGCCATGACAGTAACTACAAATAGCATGCACAAACAGATCAAAAGAGACCACGCCTACTTCTGTACCCCTATTATGAGCGAAGCAACGCTTCTGCCAAATCAGAACGTTCTTTCTGCCACACCTTGTATCTGATGATTGACTTTCAATATAATTAAACTAGTGGGTTAATGCAAAAGTTTCTGAAATTTTCTAGACTTCTGTAGAATATTCAAAATTGTTCTCTGACAGATGGCTCTAGAAATTTTGGGCCCACCAGTGGCTAAGCGGTTCTGTTCTCTGAATACTGGGAGTTTGGTTGTGGATTCACAGCTTGCCAGAACAAGCCGGCCACATGGAGTTTTTCGGGTTTTCTCCAGGTCTGTAATGCCTGAATAGGGGGCCAGTTATCCTTAAAAAGACCTCCTGGAAGGCATTCCTCTAGGCAGATTGCCCAAGTATTGTGTTGCTGTAACTTAACAAAACAAACAATCTACAAATTTCTTGTGGGGTATGTAAACAAATGGTTTTGTGGTGCATAATCATAAATGAAAAGATATTCTGTTTGGCAATGTCAACTTTTTAAATATATCAAGTTTGCCAATGCTTCTTTTAATCAAATTCACATACATGCATTTTATGATTATCAATTTGGTATAAAAGCAGCTGAATCTTATTGCTGTATGGTGCAATTGTTTGGCAAGAATGTCTCCAAATCCACAGTCTACAATTGGTTCTGTATATTTAAAGCCAAATATTATGAAGCTGAAGATAAGTCATGTTCAGAAAGCCCTTCTGTCCTATTGGATGATGAATTACAGCAGTTATTAGAAGCCAACCAATGCCCTGACCATATGAGAAATGAGAAAGACACTTGATTGACTAGTCCACTAAAGTTCTTCATTTACCTGCCACTGGAAAGGTCTGCAAGATTAACATTTGAGTTCCTCACAATCTGAATGAAAAAAATTAATTTTTGATATTTTCTAGTAACTAACAAAATATCTATTATTAAATAATGTGAAGAGAAATTACTCTTCATTATCTTTATTTTTAGAATTTAATATAATTCTTTTTTTAAAAATTGTTTTATTCTGATAAAATTCTTATGTTTAGCATTATTTATGGTCTCATATATCATAATTTAGCATTGAGCATTATCTCAATAAACTATTTCATTTTTATTTAAACAATTGTTTCATAAATTTAAATTAATGTTAACTCATAATTCTTAGTTCAAATTCCATTTTGTATATTAAAAATATTTATCAATTTGAAATTTAAATAGAAATTATCAACACTTAAAGATAATGCATTTTTTAACAAATTTTTATTATCACTAATATTCCCTAATTTTCTTAGTTTTATATGTGAAAGTAATGAAAAATTCCTGTTTATAAAAAAAAAAAATAGAATTTTATTTAAGTAGGATCAAAAAATTACATCAGACTAATAAAATTAGCATGTACTATCTTTATGTAGATTATGATGTACTATATCAAATAATAATATTTTTGATGTATTCAGTATCAGCTGATTATAATTTTTACCATAATGCAAAGGTTTACATAGTAAAAATTCTTTTTAAGTTTAATCTTTGCAGAACATTTCAGTATACAGTAGAGCGTCATTTATCCGAAAGTCAGTCAACTGAAACGTCGGTTAACCGAAAGCTTTCCAGTTGGACTGTGTCATGCTGAATCAAATGTTTTTGATACTAGATTAACTTCTAAAGTAAAACTTTTTTGTTTTTATATTTTTCAATACATTCATTTTGTTTGTACAAAATAAAGAAATAATTTTTAATGATACAATAGCCTTGATTATTATTATAAAAATTTTTGTTAGGCTTAAAATCGAAAATTTAACACAGAGCGACACGCAACAGAGAAAAATTTCAACATCGGATAGGTTAATATATTTTTTCGTACATAATTGGTTATCCAAAAAAATCAGTTATTTGAACAACCCCAGTCCCCAATTGATTCGGATAAACGACGCTCTACTGTATTTTGTTGTATGAATGTAAAAAAAAGAAAAGCATCTGTATCTCTGTAGTGAATAATAATTGGAATATATGCATAGTTTCTGAATTTTTTTTTTTTTTTTAAATGTTAGATTTTCATCACTATTAAGATATTAGAGAGCCATTATTTGAAATTATTAAAATTTGCATCAAGGCAATTTTCTTAACATGTATGAAATGGGTACATGAAAGACTTCATTTTTATATCAGATCTGTTAAGTAATCTTTTTAAATTGCACTTTAAACCTATTGTCTGGTGTTGGTAATATACACATTGCACAAATGTTTTTGGGCTCCTCAGTATATATATTAGACACTGGACAATAGGTTTTAAAGTGCAATTTATTTGTCATCTGGTATGAATTCTTTTTTGTAATCTTTTTATATAGTTAGGAGTTACTTAGGCACTTGCAATATTAATTTAAAGTGACTGAATGATAAAATTCTTTTGGAGATAATTTTTTAACTTATGCATTAATGCATAATTTAAATTAAACGTTAGATTTTGTAGAACAATATATTCTATAAATTTTGAATTAAAAACATTTTGATATAAGTTAAAATTATTGAATGAGGATCAGTTTGGGGCCATTGTGATCAAGGTCATTTTGTTTCTTCTACTGGGCTAGATTCCGGATTGTATGACATCATGTTTTACATCCTTTCAAGCTTAGTTTAGAATGAAAACACATGTTAAGATAATGATTTAAAATGTGTGTATATACATTATGTTATCATTTACTCAAATTTACAAATTAAGTTATAAATAGCTTCTTATATTGTTTTAATGGACTATAATAAATATTTTAAAAAATGTGATGCTTTTAAGTGAAATAAGAATGGAATAGTATTCTGTTTTTAAAACAGAAAATATTAAATTAAAAAAAATGTTTATTTAGTTATTTAGTTATTGTACAAGTTTAAACTACTATATTTCCCGGCGTATAAGACGACTTTTTAACCCAGGAAAATCTTTTCAAAAGTTGGGTGTTGTCTTATAGGACAAGTATATCCCAAACTCTATATTCTAACTGTAAAAGTCGGGGGTCATCTTATACACTGGAAAATACGGTAAATGCAAATTTATAAAATATCAAAACAGTTATATTTGATTCAGTAAGCATTTATAAAGAAAGCATCAGCTGTTTAGCTACTGTTGATACTTTAAGTTTTTTTTTTTGTTCATTATTTTGCACTTTTCTGTAATTGTTGAGAAAAATGTTAGTAATAACAAAGACTATTATATATATACAGTAAGTCCTTTACTTACAAACTTAATTCGTTTGTGGCGGTTGTTTGCAAGTCGAAAAGTTTGTAACTCGAAAAGATGATGTTTGGTGCAAAAACTCAAATACAATGTTGTTTTTACAATTATGTAATGTTTAGGCTACTTGAATAATGTTGAATTAAGATTGTTAAAGGGAAGTATAAATTTAAATAAATCACATGTACTGTACAGTACATTATTAAAATTACTCGTTTAAAACAACTAAAAATATACGTATGTATGTACTGTAAATGTTTTAACATAAAACTTCAAAAATAAACTTGACTATACATAAAAAATAACCAACTGCAATTTAACCCGTCATCTGTCGGCTTTGTTTGTAATTTTGAAAGTTCGTAAGTAGAGGACTGCCTGTATTATACTATTAAGTATAAGTTTAAATATAATATATTAGTATAATATATATATAATAGATATAATTGGGCAAGAAGCAATTTAATAATAACAAAGACATTTTCTTGCTGAAGATATAGAACTAATTCCACAATTGCAAACTGTGTTTGGTGTTAGAGAGAACAAATTTAGTTTTTCTATTGTTAATTTGATAATAAGTTGATTTTGCTTTATTTGTTTCAGATAAGTTTATTCACATATTCTAACTAATTAACATTTGAAATACTGTATTTACTTGAATATAAGATGCCATCAAAGATGCACCATAATTTTAGTATGCTTACCCATGCAACTTGAAATTGTTTTTTCAAAATTTATGTCAACAGAATCAGTTCTGTTGACATAAAGTTATTTATAAATGTCTTCCATAACTCAATATTGGAAACTTCTTTCTGTGTTAGGCTTTTCTGAATCAACACTTGATTTTATACTACACAAGTTGAAAGGCCCGATGCAGGCATTGGGGCATACTAAATTACAAATAAAAATAATAATATACTGAGTATTATACTGTAAAAGTATAAAATAAATATAAAATAATTTATATTGTTAATTTAAATAATAGCTAGGGGCACCCCTAGTGGCCATTTTTGGCATACTGTGACAGAAAGAAAATGCTTATTTTTTCAGCTTTATATAGTAGATTTTCTCACATGCAATATATCCTCTGTGCAGTTTAAAGCATTGGAAATGCCACATTTCTTGAGTGTTCACAAATTTTTGGGGAATTTTATTGAAGTACTTATGATATTATTATAATAGACTAATGAGATTGAGATAGTTTGATCTTTTAAATATTTACTATTATAAATATTAGTCTAATAAAATCATTAAAATGATCCAATGCAATTAGTTACAGAGAAATAGGACATATGGCACTAGAGGTTGCTGATTATGACATATTACATCTAATCAAAAATGCACCCTATTTTCAGAAATACTACATTTCATACAAAGACCTTTGACCAGGATGTATTTTTTCTGAAAAGAATAGATAATGTGTAAAGTGCATCTTATAATTGAGTAAATACAGTACAATATAAGTTATGTAACATAATACAATTTCTACTATAAATTCTATAGGAAATTTTAATTTTCCTCTTTCTGCAAGGATTCTTTTAAACTTCAATAGTTAACGAATGTTAGTTATATAATATAAACATTAAAAAAAATAAAATTTCATTAATTAAAATAATTAAAATTTTTGGATTTAACCTATGAAAATAAAAAAATTATATATGCTGTTAGTTAAATTACTGATCAATTAATTTGTAAATTAAAATGCTTAATATTTATACCACATTTTTGTGGACTGTCTGGCATGTCAGTCTATCCAGGGAAGACTATAAAATCAGATATTTCCATATGGTGAAAACAGCATACTGGTTTAAGTGAGGTTATACAGCTCTCTCTAGAGCAGTGGTTCCCAATTAGTTTTTCCTGTGTACCACTTCAAGAAAGAACTCAAACTTGTGTACCCCTTTCGGGTAGGAAAAATTCGGTGAAAAAAACACGCTTGCGATAATTGCTATCGTTGATCGCGACCATCGCGACCATCTTTTTCGCTATCAATTCTTTTCTCCCAATATTTTTTTTTTATTTTAAGAAAAAGATTGATTTTAGCCCTATTTAGAAGCAAGATGTCGCAACTGATTATTAAACTCAGTGAAGTCTTGTTATACTCCGCGAGAAGTCACGTTGTTGCGCTCGAGAAATAACAGCAACAAAAATTTTCAAAATTAATTTTGTGAACACAAATTGTGTTAATTGTACAATTTTTATTTCTTGCATAAGATTTTTATTTAGGTATTGTCACAAATGCATTTTTTGATGAAATTTCAAGAATATTTTTAGTTATAAATAAACGAATTTGTGCATTTGACATCATGTTGTAAATTGCTGAATTTTTGATGGTCCACCCATTATTTTTTGATTGCTTCATCTCATGCATTTAAATTTTAAATCGACTGATTTTAGATTGCTGCGCGTACCCCAGGGGTACGCGTACCACTAATTGGAAACCATGGCTCTAGAGCAGGGGTTCTCAAAGTGGGTGATACCGCCCCCTGTGGACGGTGAGTAAATCTAGGGGGGTGCTGGAGGCACGGTACTGAACGGTGACCAAAGGTAAAAGTTGGAGTATCTGATGGGTTAGGGTGCAGTTGGGTATAACTTTATGGAACAAAGGGGGCGGTGGATCGAAAAAGTTTGAGAACCAATGCTCTAGAGAATACATTAAAAAAAAAAACACAATTTTTTATTTTAAAACTGTGAAACTCTCAGCTTTACATCAAAAACTACAATTATATGTTTAATTTTTTCATTTTGTCTTCTTTCTAAAGATGTAAAAATATTTGTGGAATGCCAAAAGTGCTTTTTATGTTTATTTTATTGTAATTTTAATTTGATTCAAGAATGCAAAAATAAACATATTTAATTTCAGAAACTCTCTGTAAATTATCTCAACTTACACCTATTAAGAGGATTTGATTGCCAATCAACAATATACATATATCGTTTTGGTTGCTGCTTATTGTGGTCATGTTAGACCAAGTTAAAGTGATCATAATAATCAATGATTGTATTCAGTGCCGTAACTAGAGCAGTGTCAGCGGTGCCCAGGCACAGGGCGCAGACCTTGGGGGGTGTAGAAATGACTTGGACCAAGTTTTATATTGTAGTTTTGGGGCGTAGTTACAGAAGTTTGCACCGGGCGCATAAAAGACTAGTTACGACACTGATTGTATTAACTGGAAAAAAAAACCAAAAAAAAGTAGAAAAATAAAGTAACATATCCTACACAGTATCAAGTGGTAAAAAAGTCATTTATGTTTAATTGTTTACAGTCTTTACTTAATGAATCAGCAATAAAGCATTTGTATGAATATTGCATTGAGAAATGATTTGACTGACATTGTATTCTGTGTTGTATAACCTCCAATTCTTGTTGAATTTTGGCAGTTATTGGAGGATTCGTTATGTTGACCACCTCATCACTTTTCTCAGCTGTGTCAGTATTGTGTATTGAGCTGTTTCTTTCATTCTTTCAGGACAATTTTTTCTTCTGGAAAGAGTTCTTCAGTGCAAATGCTTCCATCAGTTTTCATCCACACATTGAAATTAGACACTGACATTTGGGATTTAAATTATCATTGCTTTCCTCCAATTCATCCTCAGCTATATTATTATTATTATTATTATTATTATTATTATTTTTATTTTAATCTTTAGTAAATCTCCTCTGTTTAAAACAGTGATAAAAACTGTTTTAAGCACAGATGATTTTGCAACCTTGTGCAAAATCACCATCTGTAAACATTCCAGGATCCATAGGCACAATCCCAGACATCTTAAAAGCTTTGACAGTTTTGTCCAAGAAGCACGCTTACAGTAGGCAGTGCCAAATAATTCTGTACCTGGAATTGTGTGATGACTCTTCCTGGGTTACTTACTAGCCAGCAGTTGCATGCTTCTGCATAGTAAATCTTGAGCACATTGAAAAAAGTAATGGTTCAGTGATTGAACTTTGTGGCTGCTGTGGGCAGGAATTGATAATGTATGAATATTATTTTCTTTAAATAAAACAGCATCCAAGGACAAATAAGAACTGAGGTCATCAAGTATCAACAAAAGTGGACTGTTTATAGTTACTCTGACATATTTTTGGAAGTGTTTGATCCAAAGAAAAAGTTAATATGTTCACTTTCTGAAATGAACCTGGTGGAGCACCATTGGTTTGTCTTTTTTCTTTTGAAAATGAGTGCCAGAGGTGTGTGTATTGCCTTGTGGCACTCATGTCACAGATAACCATAACTAAGTCACCTCTCTTAGCAGAACTATTTTTCCACAGCTATTTCATCAGTGCTAGAAAATACTTTTGGTACGTTATTCAGAGCAGTTGACATTCTACTCTTGTCTATATTATAAATTCTGTCAGATGGAAATTTGTGTGTTACCATTAGCTCAGATAAACTACATCTATCCACACTTTATTAAAACCCATGATTCTTGCAAGACTGCTGAGAAGTTCATTTCAAATCCCAGTCTTTCTCTGTCAACTTATGAGAGGATGGCAAGACATTGGAGTCACTGATTTTGATCAAACTCTATGAAGTTATAGTATAGTTACATGCTGCTCTTGTTGAAAGTGTTAATTTCTGTTTTTTATTATTATTTTTACAATTTTATTTTTGTAATTTTGTGAAAATATATTTATTAAAAAAATTCAATATTTGTTTTATATTATATTTATATTATATAATAAAATCGTGCACCTTACCATACTATCCACCACATAGTACAGAACTGCGGCTCCCATGCATTTTGTAAAACCTACATTTCGGCTCCCACTGAACTCTTGCTTGCCCACCCCTGTTATAGTGCATCTCCAATGACTGAAGTGCCAAGCAGTAAGGTGCAACACCCAAAATTAAAGGAGACAATTGAGGTTGAAAATTGCAAATTACTTAAAATTTTTAGAATCTCCATCATTTGTAGAGTGGCTGGTGGCTTGGTGGAGGTGTCAGTTTTGTAATCATGAGGTTCATGTTTCAAATCAATGTAAATTTTTTTTTATACAAAACTATAATTTTATAATATTGTCAAAGAGAAGAATTTATTTATTTTTAGAAAACTACAAATACACAATAGATAGGGAATAAAACAATAAAATGCATTTGTTTCAAGTGACAAGTCAATGTCAAAAGTAGTTAACAAATGCTTCCTAACAATCAATTTAAATTTATTTTGTATACTAGTACTTTTTATATATTTAACAGGACTTATTATACTGGAAAATATGGATGCAGATATTTAGTTAATATATAAAAAGTACTAGTATACAAAATAAATTTAAATTGAGATAGGAAGGACACAAAGGCATAATAATTAAAGCTTCCTAACAATATTTATTTAAAAACAAAACATTTTCTGTATAGTCATGTACAGTACATACTGTGGCAACAAAGACATCGTTTAACCTAAATACATATATAATTCCATCTTCATTCACTAAAGAACAAAAAGATGGCTTTGATATTAACATCAATAGCATAGAAATTTGTTCTGCAGATGAATCACTGCACGACATTATAAAATTTACATTTTGTGAAAGCATCCTTCAAAATTAAGACATAATTGCAACTGAGGGTTCTTCAATAATTTGAGAAGTTGCAAAGGCAGTAGCAAAAAACATCAAGTGATTCTGTCAGATATTTTCTAATGTGATATGCTATGAATGATTCTTCTCTAAATTAATTGATGATGGAGAAGTGTTTTTAAACATTAATCAAGTTTGTTTTTCCAGTGACATACATAAATCTTCTTATTGTGAAAATTACATTTATTCAATGCACACACTGCAGAAATGTTTATTTTTTCGCATGCTCTTATGTCAATTATCATCCATGAAATTGTACTCATGGAAAGCAAACAGATTGAATAATTGGTCTTAAATAATGATAAAAAATGGTAGATCATCTCAGAATTGATCAAATTATTAAACAAGAGGGTGACAGTGAATCATTATTTTTATTTGAACTAATCTTTTTGTATGGAGGAAGTAGATTGGTACCTTGTCTGATTAATTTATCTAATTTGGAACTGATTAATTTTTAAGTGACCTGTATGGTTATATCTCAAATTAATTGATCTAGAAGTGAAGAGTAGATGGAGCTCCAAGTAACATAATTTGCAATTGAAAATGAATGACTGCACTCTGGCTTTATTTTAGAAAACTACTAAGTTGGAGTATTGGAGCCATCAAATTATTGCTACTATCTACATTTATCTTATTTCTGATTTGTTATATATTTTGGTAAAACTTGAAAAAATAATAAAATAAGCAATCATTACTGCATTATATCTCAATATATGAGCAAATAAACTAAAAGTATTTCATTGCATTGTCTTCTAAAAGGTTTCATCTTACAGGAGTGGTTGGTTGTTTGAAAATTTGGAAAGCACCCAAAAGCACTTTTGTTTGCTCTTTGCATTATTTTATGAAATCATGTAATGCTAAGGAAAAAATATTGCATCTCTATTATCTTGGAATGATTCATTCTAAAAAGTGTAGTGTTTTATGAAATTCTATGAATGCAATATTGTTTGGATAGCACTTTATAATAACTTGTGTTATATTACTTGCTGTAATGTTAATAGTAAATTTGTATACTCTCATGAAGTGAACAATTGAATTAAAAATTATGAATAAAAAGGTATTTTTAATAGTATCTTTATGAATCTACAAACAAACTTTAGACATTGATGCACACAAACAGACCACACAATTAAATTGTTGCATCAAGTATAGCTTCTTCAGAAAACATTATTTTATTTCTCTGTTTGAATATACTAATATATCATTTAGATAACCTTTTAAAAAAACTGAGTAGTAATTATTTATCATAACCTAATTTGTACATATTTATAATGTAACAAATACAATGATATACTACTATCAGCCACTATATTGCAAAGATCAAACTGCCATTGTAGTTGATGTCTGTTGTAAATTGGCAATGCATCTGCATGGTAAGCAGAAGACGTGGTTTCAAGTCCTGCACTAAATTGATTTTTTTTCTTTCAGAATCATCTAAATTAAATTTTAATATAAGATAGCAGCATAACCATTTACTTTTAGTCCAGATTATTCAATATCAGTGTAATTAATTATTCAAGTTCTAGCTTTATAATTAATCTGACTCTATCATTTGGTTATTATTTAAACAATTTTTTCTTGAAGATGTTACATTTGATTTGTAATGAAAATGCATAAATATGTTTTTATTTTCTATTTATTTATTTAAATTTAATATTATAGAGATGACATTTCTTATCTGAATCTTTATAATATGTATGCTATTTTAAATTTCTTCATAAATTGCAAGGTTTTTCATTATTTTGAATCTACAGTGCTGACTTAATGTATTTTGTTATAAAAACCAGATTTGCTTTCTTCAGAGGTCAGGTTTTGATTGGTCAAGAACATTTTAGAGCTTATCTATATCATCTATTTTTATAATTCTTTATCATAAAATTTAACATTACTGCAATTTTTTTTTGTATTTTAATATTCCAAATTGAAAAGAAGAAAAAGTTTGAATGTGAACAATTCTCTTACAGTTCTCTAATCATTTATATGTTGTTACTTTTGCTTTGATTAGTATTTGTTTCATTCATTTATAGAGTTTCACATGACGGTTAACCTCTTTTTTTTTTAAATAAATTTTCTTGCATTTAATATATCTTAGAAATTAAACTTTTATATTTTAATGTAGAATTATGATCAAATTTTTATTTTATGAATTTTGTTTAATCTTTTGAAAATAATAATTTAAAATGCATGATATTTAAAGAAATATACAATAATTGAATTTTATTTTGTTTAGATAAAACGAGAGAGATGCCATATGGAATGCCTTACTCCGCACAAACAGGGGATACTCTTGCACAGGTAATTTGAAACATAAGAAATATATTTTATAAATTTTTTACATAATATATTAATTTTCTTATTCAGAAAAAAATATTAAATTATTTTAAGGCTGTCACTTGATCAATACTTCCATCAAAAGCCTTAAATTATATAACAATAAGGGTTAATTCGAAAAAGTTTTTTTGACATTTTCAAATCTGTAATTGAAGATCTTCGGGTCTTGATTCTATATTTGGTGACGGAATGCTTCAAAACAACAACAATGAATATAGAATCAAATCAAAAATGGTTGTCAGAAAACCTTTTTTGAATTAACCCTTACTGGAAAATAATTTAAAGCTTGTGACAGAAGTATTTACTATAACACTCCAATCTAATAAGTGGTGTTTTATGTCACTTGCCCCTTTTTATTGTACTAATACTTTTTTTTAAAGATAGTTCCTAAAAAGTGCCCCTTTTTTAAGCAAAAATTTCTAAATTCTACAATTTTGTTCAATACATTTATTATACCTACATCTCAAAAGTGAAATTGCAACACAATGAAAGAATATGCATAGCCTCATACAAATTGCAGGACTGGTAGAGGTGACAGAGATATGCAAATGATTAAGTTTGCATACACATCGGGTCATGTGGTACCCAGTTTGCGACTATAAAAACTAGCAGCCAGCTTAGGCTGTAAATGCTATTAGCAATGATTTACAGAAGCTGAACTTTCAAAGAAGTGTAGAAAATGTGTTGGAGATGACAATGAGCTGAATACTGCCAGTTAACAGCTGGGGAACACGATCATATCCTGGAACTGCAGAACCTTGGTTTGTTGATGTGCACAGTTGCCAAGTGTGTTGGGCATGGCGTGAATACCATCCAGTAATGTGTGACACAATGGATGCAGGAACATCTGTGAACATGCCAAAGAGGAAGTGAATCACACAGGCAGATGAGAGTGCACAAACTGGCAGATTTGCCAAATGGCCTGTGACATCCAAAGCCACCTGTTGCCATCAATGGGTGCATTTGTGTCCACCCAAACCATTTGCAACAGTTGGGCTGCATGCACAGAAACCTGTAATGGGAGTCCCATTAACCAATTAACGTCGGTGTTGTCATCGACCATACTCTATGCTGGACCCGCATTTGAAGTATGTTCAAGCCAGAGCAAACCTCGCAATAGCAGTACTATCAAGACTAGCTAGACAGGACTATGGTCTTAGTGGAGAGGCAATCCGGACCATCTATAAGGTGGGTTTAGAGCGCATGATCTGCTATGCCTGTGGTATTTGGTGGAAGGAATCTACCAACATCAAATAGAGCAGGACACTGCTTACCATTCAAAGACCTGCTGCCTTGCAGGTAACAAAAGCATACAGAACTGTCTATGGAGGTGGACCTGGTCCTGGCCGGGCTGCTTCCATTTCCTCTAGTTGTCAGCCAGGAGGCAGCTTTCTACAGGACAACAGTGGAAGGTTTAGAGGTGAAGCACTGCAATCAGATGTACCCAGTCAACAAACTTGGATGTCAGTCAGACATACTGGGGTCCATCCTGCCTGTAGTATAGATTAAATTGGGATGTTTGTGAACTGACAAACAGCAATGTTGAAATACACACCAATGGTTCTAAAGACAGTAGCCTAATGGGTGCTGCATACTGCATCTTTTCTGATGGAGTTCAAGTGCACAGTCAGTGGGTCAGACTGAACAACAAAGTGTCCATATTCCAGGCAGAACTGGTGGCCCTGGAAGTAGTGTTTCAGTGGATCCTACAACACCTTGGTCCACAGCCGATCACGGTTTACTTTACCAGTTGTTGCTTCAGGCCTTGAGCGACAGGTACCATCGAGACCGATTGATACTGGAGATCAGAGGTAGGTACTGAGGATGAGGCATGTATGACACATTGACCTGAGGTGGATTTGAGGCCACATTGGGATCCCAGGCAATGAGTGTGCCGATCACCTGGTTAAGGAGGCTGCCAAGAGCCCATTTGTAATGAAGACAGTTGAATCTTTGGCCTCTTACATAAAAGGTATTTTACTGCAACAATCGATGACACACTGGCAAGAGAGCTGGATTCAAAGTACAGTAGGTAGGTCAACCTGTGCCTTTGTGCCTGAAGTTGGTCAAACTCCTGTAAGTTGTGATTGGTTAGTGACCCAAATACTGACTGGACACTGGAGATTTCTCCACTTCAAGTCCAAGTTAGGACAAGGAGATGGTTTCTGTTCCTTTAGGTGTCCTTGTGGCAACTTGAGGCACCATATACTTGACTGCCCTCTCACTGAGGGCTTCCACCAGAAGGCTGACCACATCAACTGATCTGAGCCTCCTGAACAAGTACTTAGAACGCTAGCAGCAAGTAAAGGAAACTTACTGAAACTAAAGGAATTGATGGGAATTGTAATAGGTCTCATGACTTGTATTCTCTTTTGGTAGAGGACTCAAAGTGCAGAACAGGTTGCACCAAAACTATATGTAAGGTAAGAGGATTGGACTAGAGAGCGAGGAAGGCTAGTCCCCATTGGCTTGTACTGTCATAGCCTGAGCAGTTAATTCAGTCTGATTTTAATTGTTCAGACATCTGAGTGATTACTGGGTGCCCAACTGCCAATGATTAAGATATAGTTGTGAAGCTTTGGACAGATCTGAACCCTCACTGAAATTTGTGTTAAAATAATTTTTTTAAAGGAAAAAAATGAAGTTAGAAATACTTGTAGTTTTTTTTTATGAAACATTACACGTAGTAGCGAGTGGTCACCACTTAGAAAGTGAGAATGAGGAAAAGCCACAATTGGAATGGGCAATCAAGGATTGAAATTAATAAAACTTGGGGAATTCAAGGATGCAACAGCTTCTTCTCCTGAAAGTTCCAAGTGTCAGTTGTGGGTGTGTGTGTGGGTGTGTGTGGGTGTGTCATGCCACTCTTCATCTCTGTCTCCTGACCTCGGATCAACATCTTTCCATCACTGGAAGCTGACTGCATCATCCTGGAGATGTAAGGGAACTGTCATTTGTGAATCAGGGACACTTCTTTACTAGGGACTATCTTGGAAAGGGGAGGAAGAGCCAGAGGCCACTGCCAACTTAGAACTTCCAAGATTGCAGAAATCTTATAAGCTTTTTTTTCATGCCAAATAAATGGTTTTTTGTAATTGTAGAGTCTGTCTCAGTGCCAATCACCCACATATAAACCCTTTGCAACCTCTCAATTCTCTTGACCCATTGGCAACCTTACATAGTATCTTTGTACTCTGTAGTGCCATTTGGCGGAGCAGGGTCAAATTACTTAAGAGTTATGATATGAGGTCTGGCGTGGTGTCATCATCATTGGACTACTGAATGGCATTGGATATTGTTTATGGATGAATTTCACTTCTGTCTGTAGATGAATGATGGGTGTGGCAATATCCCAGGAAATACTATCTGTCAGCTCTTTTGCTGAGCATCTCACTGACCCCACACCGAGTATCATGGTTTGGAGAGACATCATGTTTTATTGGCAAACAGCTCTCATGCACGTTTATGGTATTCTGGCAGCAGATCTGTACATTAAACGAATTGGGTAGCCTGTATTTCAGTTCAGACTGCACCTGACATGGTGTCCAGCAAGATAATACTTGACTACACATTGCATGGTGAACTCTCACCAGCCTGAATGGAATTCACATCCTTTCCTGGCCAGCAGCCTCGTCGGAGCTCTCTCCCATCGAACATCTGTTGGACCTTGTTTGATGTGAGGTGCACCAGGGATTACTACCACATACTGTACACAATATGTGCACCGCAGTTGATGCAGCATGTCAAGGAATACCTCAGGCAACCATTAATCACCTCATTGATAGTATGCCTTGCCATATAGCAACCTTTATAGCTGCTTATGGGGGCCATATTCTTTACTGAATAAACAAGTGTCTATTGCACATCTTTGTTCTTTTAATTGTTTGCTTATCTCTGTCACCTCTATTGCTCCTGAAATGTGCATATGGCTATGCACATTCCTTTGCAGTGTTGCAATTTTACTTTTGAGGAGTGTATTTCAAATATGATTATTCAATACAGTTTTAATCCAAATTCAATTTATATACACTGAAACCTAATGGATATGTGTTAGTATATACATATACAATATGTATGTGTGTGTGTGTTTGTGTAGTAATGATTTTTAATACAGTGCAAAATAATTATGGTTATCACGATTCTTACTTGAATGACTAGCAGGGCTTCTACTTGATGCCTACTTCCCTTTTACTTTCCCTGCTGTTATGTTATAACATGAAAAAGTATTTCAATCATGTCAGATTTAAACCTTTGAGTTTTTTTTTTTTGCAAATCTCAATGTATTGAGACCATCTAAACCAGGGGTAGTGAGCCTATGGTACATGTGCACAAAGTGGCATGTAAGGAGAAATCTGGCACATAACATATCATATGACTTTGATTTATCATCTGTCTTTTTCAACCATCTTTTCAGTTTATTACCCAATCATCCTTTTTTCCAATCAGCTTTTTTACATTTATTTTAATTAAAGCATATTTGTTTAATTTCTTTAAATATTGTTATTTGAAGTCTAAAACTTTGGTATGCATAATCATCTTAAAACTTAAGTATGCATACAATAGGGCATGTGGATTCAAAATGGTTTGCCATCTCTGCTCTAAACATAAAAAAGTAAAAAAGGGGGAAATCTTTGTGTGTGCGTGTGTGCACGTGCATCTATTTTGTTTAATATCTCAGGATGGAGATTAAGAAATACAATTTTGGCATGTAAGCTTGTTTATGAGGAACATTGATGTTATTAAATTTTTTGGTTAAAAGTTGAGAGGTGGGAATAGAGGGGGATCATATGTCATGTCTTGAGTGTGGTTGGACTTAATAAAAACTTTACTTGTTATTGGCATTTACAGGATTTTAAAAAATTTATCTTGATCCTCTAAATTAATTAATTAATTAATTTACTTTATATTATATATTTATGCATTTATTATTGTTACTATTAATTATTTATTTTGTTTAAAATTAATATTTTTTCACTTATTTTTTTATAACAATATATCTTGATACACCAGTTTTATTTATATATTACACTACTATTCATGATTACTCATTTGCTTCAAAATTTGATATATTTTTATTTTTGAAAAATGTAATTTTGATTTGATTTCTCAGTTATCTCATGAAAATTAATTTAAAAATCTTTCAAAAATTGTAGCTAAAATTGATATTTGTTATAACTCTCATTCTAAGCATAAATATTGGCAAATTTTAGTTTAATTTAAAATATTCCATGGTAAACCATTGCTTTCTATGGAGAACAATATGGATTGTTATACAGTAAAACTTGGTTAACAAGATTTTCAAGGACCAGTTTAAAAATTTCTTAAGCAGAAATGAAAATAATATAGCTTTTCTTTCAATAATGCATATTTATTTAACATTCTTCTATATCACAGTGGAATAGGCTTATTGGTCTGTAATTTTTTCAAATTGCAGATTTATACATTCCCATTTTCATATAGTTGTCTATCCATCCTTTGTTAATCTTGAGAATGGAGTTAGATACATAAAAATTGAGATCAAATATGGAAAGATTATTAAAAGTTGCAGCCTGGCATTAATATGATGTCATAATAAGTAATTGTTCATTTATTTATTTGTCTAATGTAGCCTACTTCATATATTTTGTTATATATAGAAAACAAAAATATGTTTTATGATTCCCATAAACAAAATCACATTTACAAATATTGTATTAAAATTCATTAAGATATACAGCAGGGGTCTCCAAAATGGTTGATATTGACTCCCAGAGTTGATAAGGCATTTTCAGGGATTGAGCATCAGTTGGGGTTGATTGAAAATGGTTTATTAAATATTATTAATCCAATGGATTATGTATATGACTGGGCCTGACCTACCCAAATCATTTTGTGGACCATGTTAATGATTCATAAATCATTTGCAGGCAGCAGTTACATAGCAGGGAGAAAACATCTAAATCTTGGCAATACTGTATATGTAATGCACCCTTTATATTCCATTCCTTCTCAGAAACCCTTCAGACCATCAACCCTAAGATGCTGTGCAGCAAAATAACTTGTTACAAGAACACATCTCTGATGGCAAATATATTAAAAGCTTCATACACTTGACTTTCATGTGTTCAGATTTAGACAGTTTATTGAAATTATTAACAGTGATGGTTATGCACCTATTTTAATCATGTGAAACAAGCAATACATTTCTAGCTATTTAATCAAATATGATATTTTTTATTACTTAATAATTGCATTTATAGTAGGATATAAAATTTATCAGATTTCCTAATGGTTCCGTTAACTCCTGTACTGGGAAAGTAAGAATTGTTAGCATGTTTCAGGAAAAGGGTAGGTGAGTTGTTTGTGACTGGGGCAGTGGGTTGCCAGATCTGTATATAACAGTTTAGGATGATATAAATATGCACACTATAATGGTCTTTTTTACAAAAACTGGTATATGAATTAATACTAGATCACCGAACTTATTTTATTATCATTATCATCATCATTATTAATTGTCTTAGCAAATGAAAAGGGTTAGTTGATAAAAGGTCAAGGATTCCTTGAAGAGATTGAAAATCAAAAATGTTTGAGGATTCCTGATTTACAGTATCACCCATTGATAATCCTATTCATAACTTGCTGTTTGTTGCAAGTATTGTTGCCAGATAACTGTGTAAGAAAATTTAAATAAACAAACAACACTCTAAAAACCCAATATATTATAGTAACAAAACCAACCACTGCCGTATGCCATCAGGCTATATAATGGCTACAACAATAATAATTTACCAAACAATTTGAACCTAGGGGGCGGTATTATGCCCCATCTTGTAATAAATTTAATAATTATAATTTTAATTAAATTTAAAAATGCATGTTCAAAGTAGCCCAAAGTTACATGCAAAATGACAAAAAATTTTGTTCATTTCCTATTATAATTTTTTATTTTTCTCATATGCAATTAAATGTATAAAATTGTCAATAGGATGCTGTTGAAAAATTTCTTAAGAGAGTTTATTTTCTGTTATGGACAAGGATTTTTGTGTACTTAAGTGTGAAATTTTCTTAAACATGAACATTTTACATGACAAAAATCTTGTGGGAAAAAATTGGGTCTTTTGAAATTAAACTTCTTACATGGGAAAACTTCTATTGCAGGAACTTCTTAACCAAGTTTTACTGTATAAGGATAGGCACATCCTATGCAAAAATTACCACTGCCATTGAGAAACAAAGGCATGAAAAATGAAAATGAAGGACAAATTCTCATTTTAATAAAGGACAATTTAGCTTAAATAAAGACGTGTTCTTTGAAGTAAAGAATGTCTGGCAATACTAGCTGTGACTCAGTTTTATAGCTTCTCAATGACAATGATGTCTGATCTAATAGCAAATTCAGAGGCTAATTTTTAAAGATTGCTGTTATAGTAAAATCTCTAATGAAAAACTTTAATTAGCAAACTTGAGGGCTGGTCACAACCTGAGCTCTACATAAGTTAAAGAATTTTTTCCTCTTTGCAACAAATTTTTATTTTTTGAGGATCAGTAGTGAACAGCATGATGCATCATATTGGTGAAGATATTTCAATTATTTAGGCTATTTTTAAAATTCTGGCTTTGGAAAATGTAGAGGCATTAGATGCTGGATGTGCCACAGTCATGCCTCTCGCCATCTCATTTCCAGTTTCCATTGCCTTTCTGTTTATGTACTGATCAGTACCCCTTAGTAGCATTTCATGGAACTTCTCTCACCTATTGCCTGCTTAGTCCCTCATCTCACGATCATGCCTTGTCTACGTCCATGCCTAATCTTCTTTCACATACTGTATAACTGGTGGAATTCTCATATTTGTCATTTCATGTATGTACAGTATGTTGATTGCAAAGTTGGTCTGACTAGTCTTTATTACATTAATTTGCAGTTTTATTAATGCTCTCAACATAGTCGTTTACTGCCATACTTTACATCCATAGTGACCAAGGGAAACAAGAAGATGCAAAAACAATTTTATCAGAAAAATTCAAAATTTGAAAGTTGTAGATGAGAAGAAGGAATCTAAAATTGATATTGTAAGATAGAGTATATGAAAGTTGATGCTCTCCATCATTTTATCACAATGACCATATTTAGAAAATGTGAGTACCAGCCACCTTTTTGTAGCTGGAGACATAAGAATGAGGAATTTGACAGAAAAGTTTTGTTTGGTTAATGAATGCATATGCAAACTCTCTTCCTTTGACTGGCCCAATTCTGCCAGAAAAAGCAAGACAGGAAGCAATTAAGTTTGGAATGAGTTACTTTAAGGCATCAAAAGATGGATAGGTAGAAAAAATTCAAAGCAAGATGGGTATTGCAGCTGGAGAGGAGGATGGTGTTGATCCTGTAGTTGAAAAGAGTGGTGTTTAAAATTGAACACTTTAACTGCTGGTTATGATCCCAAAGATATCTTTAATTCTGATGAAGCTGGCTTTTTTTTTTTGAATTTGTTGCCTGATCAAACTTTTGCCCTCAAAGTAGAGAAATGCCTGGAAGTAAAGAATGCTTTACAATGCTTCTCTAGGCTAAGTGATTGAACTGAGAAGTTAAAGCCCCTAGTTATTGGAAAATTTGACAACTGCTGATTTTTTAAAACACAGTAATTGTTCTGTCCATATAAGAATAATGCAAAGTCATAGATGACATGTTCATTATTTGTTGTCTATTGATGCAAAAATGGGTGCATAAAACAGAAAGATATTAGTGTTCATTGACTGTTGCAAAGTCCATAAGGTAGATGGTGTAAAACTAAGGAACATCAAGATGATTTTCTTCCCACCCAACTGCACAAATAAGTTGCAACCAATAGACCAAGGCATTATTGTATTGGTGAAGTGGCATTATAAGAAATCACTAATCTAGTATATGCTTCAATGGGTGAATCAAAATGCAAATGGGTTTTCTTCCTTAAAATGGAATGTATTGGAGGTGATGCATAGACCAGGGATGGGCAACCTTTTTCTACGTAAGGGCCGCATTTCAAAACTTGAACTGACGCAGGCCGCACACAAGAGAGAAGAGGGGGGGAACTGTCGGTAAATCACAATTCTTTATTCATATATAATTATAAATTAGCATATGTATACTTAATATAGCTTCTGGCACCGATTTAAATATAATATATCGGAAATATTTAGTTAAATATTAGTCACCGCTAGTTTTAAATTAGTTCTGATGTGTCTGTTAGCCGGTTTCTTGTTTTAATTTTTACTAAATTCATTGCGAAAAAACTTTTCACGAGTATAAGTTGTAGAAAATAACGTTTGAATTTTTGTTGAATATATCATTAAGCTGGGAAATTGATATATTTATTCATATTTTATGCCACGCGGGCCGCAAAAAATATTACTGCGGGCCGCGGGTTGCCCATCCCTGGCATAGACTGTGCTTAGTGTGGGACAAATTTATTGATGGAACTAAAATTGTAATTTGTTCTGTACATTCCAATTTAGAACACTGTTGACCTGAAGTAGATCTTGTGTAAGATCAAAAATGTTTATTGAATTTATATTAAATTATTTACTGGGATTATCAATATTTTGATTGGTGTACTTATAGTTATTGATCTAGCTAATGTGAGAAGTTAATTTTGCTACAATTATGAATTGCTTTGTGAAAGCTGGTTTTCTTGATGACAAAGCTGAAGTTCCTAATCAGGGCATTGTCACGGACTGTGTAGATGGTGAGGAGTGAAATGATCTGGCACAGCTGGGTTTTAATCTAGAAGGATTAACAGTTCAAGATTTTGTGGATGTAGTGACAGGTCATCAGGAGTCAGTTTCTGATGAAGGTGACTTTGAAGATCGAGACCCCACCATCTAAGTCAGTGATTCTCAAACTTTTTCGATCCACTGCCCCTTTGTTCCATAAAGTTATACCCAACGCCCCCCCGTGTGAGAAAGGATTGGAAATATTCTTAGGAAAACTTTTCTACGAATCTCACACTTTGTGCCCTTACCATATATTGTTCTCGACATCTGGAAACCATTAAATATAATGTTTCCTCTTATCAGTTTGACAGAGGAAAGGGAACTTTTACCTTTGATTACCGTTCAGTACCCTGCCTCCAGTGTCCCCCTAGATTCACTCACTGCCCACAAGGGGGCATTATTGCCCACTTTGAGAAACGCTGATGTAAGTGCCCTAAAATTAGCAAAGTCATGGGCAGTATTGAACACCCTGTAAGCATTCATTTCTACTTCAGAAAATGTCAACATGATATGAGACTTTCAACAACTTGAATTTGCCATTATTAAATATCTACCAAAAATTATGAGACAGTCAACAATTAAAGATTATTTTGCTAAAAGAATAAACATAACATTTTACACAACAGGAGAATGTGTGGTTATAAGAATGAATGAAAACATTTTAAATCAAAAATTTTATTACTGTACATTGTTATTCAGTTGCTATATACTCTATTATCTTTTTTTTACACTTACCATACTTAGACACTATAACAGCAAAATTTGGTTTTTTGAAATTTGTTAATTAGAAAGTTTGCTGTACAGTACTTCCTTAATACATTCTGTTACTATGTCATTAACATTATACAAGGAAAGAGATGGCTGGCTATGGGAATGGAGAAAGTCAAAAAAAATATTTTAGTGTTCTGCCATAAGACTAGGTTTTGGTTTATTATTTTGCACTTTTTCATATATTATAAGTTAGTAAATAGTCTGTATTTTGAGTCAGTAAATTCAATTATTTTTTTCTTAAATCCAGTTTCCATCTCTGGGTTAGACTCATTTATTGAACATAATGACTCGTAAATCATACTAAAAGTATTTTTAATTTTATTTACAACTGTATTTAAGCAAATATAGACCTTTTGATTACATTAAAAACTGTAAAAATTTGTATTATTATGAGAAGTTACAAAGTTAATTCTTTTAAAATACTTTTACACTTCTCTTTTGTGTATTTGTATAACCCAACAAAATTTATGAAATGAACTGTATTATACTGTCTTTTTGTCTTTGTTGGCAAAATACTCTTGTATCTCAGATAATGCAGAATATTTATTAAATGGATCTCAGTTAATTAGGCTTCTACTGTATTCAATTGGGAATCTAATACTATCCAGTTAGCATCTATTTCAACCAACATAATAAGCAATACACTGTGAAAAAGCCATATTTTATTAATCAAAAGTATAATTTGGATTAAGAAACATTGATATAATCTACATAATATTTAAATGATGTATTGAAGATATAATTGAGTTATAATGTGATTAATAAAAATTTTTAATGTATAGTGTATATTTAATGTATAATAGGTAATTACTTTAACAATACATTAGATATTATTAAAATATATATAAATGAAGAGAGAAAATTTACTAACTGATGTAATAGAAGTATCCTCAATATTTATAATTAGATCACACATCTAAGCTTTGTGATAACAATTTTCATTAAATTATTTTTTATGAAACAGTATTAAAATGTGGAGGTTTTTAAGCAGAATAAAATATTAAATTGCAATTAAAATAATTAAAAATTTGAAGTATTTTCTTTAAATTAGTAAAGAATATTTTGATGATGTTTTAATATTTGTAAAAATATGTTTTTGTAAGTATGAAACTAATTTATGCATAATTATTTTTATTAATTTAAGATATAGTTATCTCATTAAAAATATTGCTTTATAGTATTTAGATAGATCTTTTAATTTATAGTAGGCTTAGATTTAAAATTCTTTTTATATTGAAAATATATACTAACAGTAAGAATAAAATGCAGCATATTCTTGTTAATTTAAAGTTATTTTCTTTTTCTATTAAATATTTCATCCAAGAGCAAAAATAAATTGCAGATTAATTTTTTTAAATGTTAAATTTGTCTGAAATTCTTTTTCTCTTGATTTTCTTTATATATGACTCTACTAATCCAAATAACTCTACACAATAATTAGTTCATACTATTATGAGTGCACTGTATATACTACACTACCAATGAAAATTTATCATTAAAAAAATATTTATGATAGCATTTTAAAAATTTTGTCAGATACAAATAACATGATTGAATATTATTTATTTTATATATTTCACCATTAAATTATTTATACATATATGATATTTTATGATTAAATTTATAATTCTAATTGAAATTATAATTTTTATTAAGGATTGTTTGACTAATTACCCTGCTGCAGTAGATGTATTGTCCATGGGTGAACCTTCCTATTTTCAATATGGTGGAGCCTCTCAACAAAGGCTTTTACCAGCAGATGCAAATAGAGGTAATACTTAAAATCTTTTCAATAAATAATTTTTATGAGGTGTGTTCTAACAGGTTTTAGATATAATCTTTAAAAGATGTAACATTTTTCAAAGTAGATATAATTATTTACTATTGTTCTATTTATGCACTTTTTTTATTTTAATAAAACATTGCTTATAATATGCAAGCCAGTCATCCTTCTGTAAACTCTTCAGAGGATCTTAATAAATAATAATTCATTATTATTTTGAAGTTTTAAATTTTTTAAAGTTTAACTTTTGAGAACAAAATAAATTTGTTAGTTGTCAGAAGAATAAATAATTTGGATGTATCAAAATTTTATATTATCATTGATGAAAAATATCTACAGGTTGACTGCTGATTTTCTGGCTACTTAAAATTATTAATCTAATATGGTTTTGAAACTTGTCAGATCATTCAAGGTCACATAATATTTAATGGTATTTCCTGGACTACTAGTTATGTCTTTCATGTTTTTACAGCATTATGAACTACTAGATACTTGAATTAAGCATATATGCTGACTTGCAAATTAAAGGGAATTTGTAAATAAATGTACACAAATGTGTGTTATTTTAACATAAATGGCTTGTTTGGCACAGAAATAATACAGAAACATAAAAGACTTATCGTATTTTCCGGCATATAAGACGACTTTTTAACCCAAGAAAATCTCAAAAGTTGGGGGTCGTCTTATATGCCAGGTGTCGTCTCATATGCCGGGTGTCATCTCATAGGGTGAGTATATCCCAAACTATATTTTAACTGTAAAAGTTGGGGGTCGTCTTATACTCCCAGTTGTCTTATACGCTGGAAAATACGGTATTAAAAACAAAGACTTATTGGCTCAAATAGTTCAAAAAATTAACTTAATAAACATTGGGGTTTCACAAGCTGAAGAGCAAAGTCCCTTTTCTTCAGAAACTTCAAATATTATCAAGACTAATAATGTATAAATGGTTCCCAATGAGTGAAATACAAACCTCATAGCATGAAGCACTGTCCAGGAGAGTAGTTGATATTAGTGGCCATTCATATGAGCAATGTGCAGTTCCTTGATGGTGCAAGGAGTGATGGAAGGGAAAGAGAGAAGTGAAATATGATGATCTAGGACATTTTACATATGCTCTATTTGGCTCCACTTCATATGGGTGATTGCATTGTCTTCTGGGTACTGGGCACTTAGTCTGTCACTATGAGGTTGAGTGTTATTGTCCTGTATGAAACTTTTATCTACTGCATAGGCATATGGTCTAAAGTGGGACTGAGGAGTTTTTCTTGTACCTGCAAGTCATTATTGAACTTGCTGAAACCACAGAGGTCAATAAAACTGCCCAAGGATATTCCTGCTAACCCCATAACAACATCCCCTCTCCAAGAGTTAATTCCATAATGTTTGAAAGATGATACTTGGTACAGGTTCTTGTACAACTTATTATGTGCAAAAGTTTAACCTTTTGCAAATTTGCATAAGGTAATATATTTCTGCATTAAAACAAAGATTTTTAGGTGTGTTTTCTTTGTTTCACTGAGAAAATTAAGCTTTTAATAGATTTATTTTTATCAATTTTATTGAAATTGTGCAAATGTATTTTTTCATTACAAAAAATGCTATTGTATAATTAATTTGTTTTGACATTCCTCCTTTTTATACTAATTTAGTCAAAAAGTAGGGCTTACCTAGGCCCTTGTGCCACTAAACACCAAATCCAACCAACCAACCATCAAAAAGTACTGATGTGCAAGTACTTATTTTGTTCACTTTATAGGCACCACTCCTTTTCTCTAAATCAAACTTTTGGTACTACTAGTCTTAGATGGCTATAGGCAAAGTCAACCGTCTGCTTCCATTCAATGGTTATGCCAACATTTATGCAGTATTCATATTCTGATCAAGAAAAGTTGTAAAAAATTGGAAACATACAGTAGCATGTAGCATGTGCTGGTACAAAATATCTTATCACAGATAACTTATCAAATTTTGTGAAAATACAAAAATTTTATGGTAATTCAGTATTTTTGATAATCTAGTACCATTTGTCTTCTACTGTAAGTACTAGATAACAAACTTCTGTAAATTAATTAAATAATTTAGTGTGTGATGTAGTTTATCTGAAACTTATTAAAATTGGAATTTTTTTTAAGTTCTAGATTTTTTCAAAATGATACGAACTTTAGAAAACTATTTTTCTAAAGTTTATATTTTCAACTTCCATAGTACAAACAATATTGGTTTGGATAATGATAACACAGTAATACATGTCAAAGCCAGAATTGCATGGGGTAATGTGTGCCATAATTTACCTGATGTGACACCTGGCATAAAACTTTTACAGTTTGCTCTTTCAAATGGCATCAACCTTTAGTCATTCAAACTCATGCTTTGTATGTTTTAACTGTTTATTTCTTTATATCTCTAAGCAGAACAGTATCTTTCAAATGAAGAAATGAAAGTACAGGTGCTCTACATGAAACTTCTTTGTGTTGTCTTGCTGAAAATATAGACATCTTGTATTTACTGAAATTTGATACTTTTTATTCTCTGCATTTATCTTAGCAGTAATTAAAGCTACAACATTCAATGTTTTCTGTAATATGTCCTTTTTAAAATTTGTCAATGCTTCAGGAAAACATAGCAATCTTCCTGCTATTTTAAAACCAAAGTGGATTTAGGCCAAGAACACAAATACATAAAATACAGCATAAATGTGGATGAAAACAGAAAATATAGCAATATTTTTTTGAATTTTCTGCTCGAAATTAACACAAAATAGACTAGAGCAAGGTTTTTTTTTTACATGCTGAAAATTTTCTTCTGAAATTAAGCCAATAGAAAACGTCTCAAAACGATGATTATTTTAGTTATGAGATCTTATTTTGATAACTCATGCTTTTAACTGATGCATCTAGGAACTGAAAGATGTTTGAGTCAAAATTGTTCTAAGATTTATTGTAACTATTTGAGATTACTTATTAAGGTTTACCAGTTTTTAACATATTTCACATTATTGTTCAGTATTAGGCTCTTGGTGATCATATCAGTTGTTCATGTGTTGGTGTATTATTAGGCTCTTTTTTGAAAAATTTACAAGCTCACTGATATCAATTATGATACTGTTTAACTAAACTATTCCTAAAATCAATAGTAGTATAAGCAAAATAAATATCATAGAGTTTATTTTATTCCTAATATCTTTGTCAATCTTTTTGTTTTAATATTTGCTTAAGTTTCCTATCTTTGACAGTTCTAACTAATGAAAAACAACACAGGTGTAACACATACAGCTTTTTGTTCATGTTTCAGAGGTTCTGCATTAGGTTGGATATTTTGTGAAAAAAATGTGATGGTAATGCTTAAAGAAATGCAATTTTCTGGCTTTTCATGGTTTCCATTTTAGAGAGATTTTGCTTCTCACAGATTTTACTGTATTTTAATGTGCATCTATGATGTAATATTCTAACTCTCCCTTAAAAATCCTAATGCATTTATTAGAAATTGTTCTCCAGGTAATTCTAATATGAAATATACTTTATTTTTAATTTTTAAATATTTAAAAACTTTTAGAACCATCTAAATAAAATTTGTATAATTCAAATTTAAAATAATTTTGATTGTTTTTCTTTGTTTTATTTTCTCAAAACAGTTTTATGTAGTAAATATTGAATTTTTATTTAAATACTACTTTGGCAGGGATTGCATTTAATAAAAATACACTAGCGATAAAAACCCTAGTCTGCTTATTTTGACATTCAATGTGAAATTGAATCACAAAGCACACTTCAGGAAAAACAGTACTGTATAGAGCTCCTATGCACCACATATCTAGCAATATCATGACATCAAACAGCAAGTTCAAACAGGAAATAGTGTTGTGAACTGAAGACAGATTTATGCAATACTGCTCAGCATTTCCAGATTAGGAATTTTTTTATTTACTGACAGAAAATTTGGGAAATTGTTTGGGGTGACATTTTTTTACACTTTGACCTTTTTTCAGTAGACTAAAGCATAAAAGTTTTGATATGACTGAACATGTGAAATACTGTTTAAGCATTGTGATCAAATGTATTATTTGCAATTATTCATTAAAAAATTATTCAAAAGTGATTCCTATTTCTAAGTGACAGCTTTAACATGTTAGTTAATTTTGCTTTCCAGACTCCAAAATGATAAGGCTACCAGCACCTACATTAATTAGTAAATAAAACTGATGGTGATAAATATTTTGTAGTGATGAAAAAATTAAAAATTGGCAAAGCAGTTGGCAATTTTTTGAAATTTTTTAGAGTGACTCCTGTTTTAGCAGTCTATCTTATGATAAACAAATAGTTTAGTAATTTAATAGAAAGAGACATGTCTGATAATTACAAAAGTCTGTTTGAATATCCATAAGAAATATTGTTACAAAAAATTTGGGAATAGCACAATTTGTATTAGAAAAGTATTATTTAATGTAATAAGGCTACATTGACCACACTGATTAGCTGATTCAATTTCTCACTGATATAAAATGTTAAAGCAGAAGCAGACTCCTTACAGAAAAATGAAGTAATGTATTCAAAAGTAAATATTTGGATATATTACAGAAAAATCTGTTATCTCAAGTCAAATGCTTTACAAGATGACAAAGTTCAATTTTTGACACCTTATAGAATGTCATAGTATCCAGCAGACATTATAGTATTCTGTTAGCTATCAAGTTTAAATAAAAATCTAAGAGAGAGATAGGCAGTTGCATGTATTCAAGAGTTATTTTTAATTGTTTTTTTATTAATTTGCTCTCTGTTATTTTAAATTATAAATTTTTTGTCTTACCAATGATTTATTGTTTATTAAATTTTTAAAATCTTATTTATACTTATTTAATTGATATATTGTATATATAAAAGTAATATTGTTTATAGAAAAAATTATAAATTGCAACACAGATATAATAGCATCACAAAGCAATGCAAAGTGTTGGAGTTTGATTACTGAAAGTAATTACAATTTGAGTCCCCCAAAAAGTAAAACAATATGTTCATAAATATAAAGTATTATATGTGCCACATAATTATAATTCAAGAACTTCTATTCACTGCTATCTGGAGCAGTTAAAATGCAATAAAATCTGGTATGGTAACATATCAAGACAGGCAGAGGGTATTTCTGTAAAAACTTAATAATACCAATTATTTATAGCTACTTATTTGATATATATAAAACTAATATTGTTTATATAAAAAGAATTATAAATTGCAACACAGATGTGTGAGCATCACAAAACAATACAATATGTTGGGGTTATAACAAAATAAACATGTCACTTTACCTTTTGTTATTTAATGTAAATTTTATTTAAACCAAATCTTTCTCAGAGTGAAAATTACACTTTTTTTTTTCTATAAATTTATTTTTATAATAAAAGTTTTTAATTGTAATTAAATAAAAATGTGATTATTATATGAATAATACATTTATTTTATAAAAGAAAAAATTTTGGAGCAAACAGCTTACTAGCCCTTTAATAGTGAAAGATATTAAAACAGAAAGAAAAACTTACTAATAGAACAAAAAAAGAGAGCGAGAGATAGTAGGCATCAAAGTTCATATAATATACAGAAATTGGATAACCTTTTTTGGAACTTAGTTTTCCAGAATTTTTATTTGTTTTCAGTAGTTAAAATCAATAAAAGTTACTATTTTTAATTTTATAATATGTTTTTTTAGAATGTAACATTATCTTTGATATACCAGTGAGTCAGAAAAGATCATCTATTTTGAGAATATTTAGTTTCATAAATTTTATTTTGGAATTATTTTGAATTGTTTGCAATATTTAGAGATATTTACTTTCAGTATTTTGCAAATTTGCATTGCTTAAAAATATGGAAATTATTTTTAAAGTTAGAAGTATGATTTTGTTTAATGTAATGAATACTGGTTAAAGAGAAATAATCAGATTATTTTGTCAGAATGATACTAAAATCACCCAGTTATTATTTGTTTATATTGTGCACCAATTTATTTGAAACAGACTATAGTAAAACAGAGGTTTCAGTAGTGATGAGAGTTGCAGATAAAAAAAGAAGAGTAACCAGACCTTTAATTGAATGACATCAGCAATAGAAGAATTTCAATTAGAACGCAAGTTCTCATCTTTTATAAAAGATATATTTTTTGGTTTCTATCTGAAGCATGGCAAAATGGCAGGGTGACAATTAACAGTTAGCTTCTAAATAGTTTTTCTGAAAGTTATTATGTAAAAGGGGAAAATTACCAGAAATTTATCAGGTTTAACACACAAGTTGCTGAGGATCCAATGTTACTAATTAAAACATAGATTAGTTGTCCTTCATTTCCTATACATTAAAGGCAAGATATATGTATGGATATCTTTGGTGGTTCCAGAGATATCATGATGGAGATGAATATGTATGATGCATAAAAGATATTTTTTGATTTTTAAGATACTCTTAGTAGGTTTAGACACAGGAGAGGCTGATGGATAAGGCCATAATTGAGACATTTGATGAATTAAGGTACTGTACCTAAAGCATAAAAGGTACTTACATCATTTATTCATTTTTTTTTATTTACTTGTGTGCCTTTTATGTAATATGGGACTCCCCTAAAACAAGCAATATACATTTTTTGTTATTCTTTGCTAATTTATTAACAGATATTGTTAACTGGCACTAATTTTTAATGTGTTCAGCATTGTTTAAAAAATATTTTGCCAAAATTGTATGAATTTTTTTTAATAATGAGGATGAAATTAGAAGCAAATGGGAAACTAAAGGAATGAAATTGCAGAGTTGGTGACCTGAAAAGAACTGCTAGTGTCTTTAAATCCTACATACCAGCCTTTAATGCTTTTCACATTAATGGTTTTTGTCCTTACTCTTTTCTTCAATTTTGCTGAACTGTAATTAGTAATTTTTTTGGTTTAGTATTAATTTTTTTTCTGTAAAACCACATAATACATTGAGTTTTCTCACTTTCTCCTGCAAAGACACTAGTTTTGATATTGATGATTGTAGTGCCACCTGGACTGTTCAGTCTGTGCAACATTATAGCAAAAAAAAAAAAAAAAACCACTAAGGATCAGTCTAATTTATAACACAAACTACATGTTTCTTCCTAGCATAGTTTTTGCACAACAAATGTTTGTAATCAAGGAAATAGTTTATGATCACATATGTGTGTTTGTGTGTATATATATATATATATATATATATATGTGTGTTTGTGTATATATATATATATATATATATATATGTGTGTGTGTTTACATATATACATACATATAAGATGATTCATATTTATGTATGATGTTTTATTTAGCTATTAACAAATTAGTACAAATGTCTAAAATAATGTCAGAGTTGTGTGAAGAGTAAGTTTTACCCATAAGGGATGACCAATAAAACAACCTGTCAGTGAGCTCAGTACTTGAAATGCAATTTGCATATTGATGCAACTTGGCAGGAATTGAAAGGTCTATTATATATAAGATAAACAGCAATATACAATTAGTAGTACTTGTGATCTTATGGTAGAATGCATATGTCTAAAGAAGTGCAGTGTGCCATAATATAGTTCCTAACCACAGAAGAGACCAGACTTATGGAAATTCATCAACATGTGACAAATGTGTATGGACAACACAAACTAAGCCTAATTCAAGTGAAGGCTGTGTGGCATTCATGTCTTTGGTGAACTGAAAGCACTGAAAGTTGTACAAGTTCAATCTAACTCAAGAGGAAATCCATTTGTACTTGGCTTTGCAGCTGCCCTGCAATATTTTTTAAGTTACAAGGCTTGTGGGACAATGGGATTAACCTATCCCATGTTGAAATTTTTCTCTGTTGCGTGTGGCCACCATGTTGAATTTTTGTCGCTGTTAAGCCTGACGAAATTCCTTTTTTTAAATAATAATCATGGCTACTGTATCGTTAAAAATTATTTTTTTATTTTGCACAAACAAAATAAATATACTGAAAAAATATAAAAACAAAAAAAAACTATATTTCAAAAGTTTGTTTTAATATAAAAATTATGACACATAGTGACATCTAGTATCAAAAATGTTTTGATGCAGAAATGAGTATATTTGGGGTCAACAGGTTAAGTCAAATGAGGTCAACACGAAAATGTTCGGGAACAACACAGGATAAGTTAATGCTTCAACAGCCAGGGCAAATATATATAAAATAAAATGTACTTGTTATGCTTTATTATTATTGGCTGGTTATTTATTGATCATTCCGTATAAGATTTAATATACTGTATGTGCTAGCATCCCTGATGCATTTCTGAAAATAATCTGCAACATTTAGACTGGAATGTATCGACATTTCTAATAAACAGTTGCTTCTAGCACATCAAAGTCATAAATTTTCATTGGTACACCTTCTCCTTGAGATATCCAGCAAAAGAAATCCATGAATGTCAAATCTGAGTTTTTTCTTTGGTCACTCAATGCTTCCTCTGTGTTTAATCTAATATTCAGGTAACAACATGTTAAGTCATTCTCTTGTGGTTATAGCAAAATGGGGAGATGCCTTGTCCTGCATGAAATGAACTGTATCCATGGGCACAAAAATTAGAGAGCTTGGGCAACTTTCCTCAAATTTAGGCAAAACAAGAACAAAAAAAAGTCAGACATAAAAAGCAAAAAGGTTAACAAATTAAAAATTGGTACTTGTGTTTTTATTTATATAAAATTGTTAGGAATGCTGTTCTACTTGTTTACATTCTGTGTTAAAGGTTTACATTTTATATCCATCATATAAATATTAATAAATATCTAGTTTTGTATATTTCATCATACATGACAGGCAATTTTGATTTTTCTCATTGTAAATTTTTGACATTTTTACTTTTTATTTTGTATAAAATAACATTGTTTTTGTGTATTTTAAACAAATCAATTCTTAGTATTTTTTTAATCAAAAATAGACACTAAAAGATTATTAAAATATTATTTTTTCCTGAAATAATTTAATGGAAAAGTTACTCAAATGTACTTAAATCTGTAGGATTCATGTAAAATAAATATTGAGCTCCGCTAAAATAGCAGATAAAGGGGAACCCGTGGGAACTCCCTGCTTCTGTAAATAAATTTTCCAATTGAAACGGAAATAATTATGCTCAGTGATAAAGGTTAGCATAAAAAAATATTGAATTATTATTTCAATTCTGTAGCTAATATAATAATTTTTTCTGAAGACCAAGCAAAATTTTGTCATTTTATAAGCCAGTGGTTTCCAACTTGTGCTTCGTGTGCACTTCTCGAGTTCTGTGGCTGCTCAAGGAAAATAAAATAAATAAATGTTGAATGAAATTAAAGAATAAGAAATAATTTGCCAAGTTGATTCTTGTATTGCTGCCTTTCTCAACTACATATCTCTGCGTAGCAGGATTTTCTGCATATACAGGCACTACAACAAAATGTAAGAAACTGCTTAAATGCAGATAATTGATGCTAATTACAGGCAAATGTTTATAATTATCATTAATTGAACCTAAAATAAGAAAACTGTGCAAAAAATGCATGCATCTCATTAAATGTTTGTGATTTTATGTTACGTCTTAATTTAGGCCTACTCCTAGGCTCTCTTCCATAACACTACTCCTAGGCTCTCTTCCATAACACTACTCCTAAACACCATTAATTTGTAAGACATAGAGTATGCTTAAGGGGCTCTGCCATCGAAATTTATTTTAAAATGGGCTCTGTGAGTCAAAAAGGTTGGAAACCGCTGTTATAAAAATTACTTAAATTGTTACATATGAATGTATATTTTTTTGTTTTTGTAGTCAAGCTGTATCTTTTACTTCATATACCACTTATTAGTTAAAATTAAGAAATAAACTCACATATTCAATACAGAATTTCTCAATATAAAAAAATATATGTCATGGTTGAAATTCATGAAAATAATGGTGTGCATGCAGACAAACTCAAACATGTATATCAAATCACTCTTACTGATATCAGAAATTGAGCAATTTATGCTTTACTTTCATTATTACTATTTTTGAAAAATAGTTTCATCTCTCATCTGAGATCATTCATTTTCATGACAAAAGATAAATGATTAGAATATAGCACCAGATTTATTGATGATCTTGACAGTAAAACATGACAAGTTGTAACAAAGAACAATAAATGACTAAGGTATTACAATTTACAATCTGTGGCTATATCCTTATGAGTGATTTCTTCAAAATAACTCAAACAAGACAATCATATTAATTACAAAACATGAAATTAATTTAGTGAGTTAACATAAGACTTCATTACACTTATTAGCAATACTTCTAATGTACTCAAAGTCCAAATTAAATCCACTCTTAATGCTAAGAAAATTTATTGTCAAGAAACCAGTTGGAGTGTTAGTTGCTTGCTAGTAGAATCCAACTTTCTAACTGGTTATTTGATAGAATCCAAATCCAGCTTAATGTTTTTGCCAAAACTGCATTTTAAAACTTGAAAATCATTGATTAAGCTAGACTCCAACAAATGCCAAATTCTATCGGGCTAGATGTGGCTAATTACTAAAAAAATTATGCAATCAATTTGGACTAGAGGGAGGCATTAGGTGCCATCTCTTAATAACTTTAATAATTATAATTTTAATTAATTAATTAAAGTTAGAGCCATATCTAGCTTGATAGAATTTCGGCATTTGTTGGAGTCTAGCTTTATAGTATATTGGGTCTAGCAATGTTATTCATTGATTAAGATGTTTTGATACAAAGTATAGTAGAATCTGCTTATTGTAATCCCAGATATTATCATCAGTTATTTAATATTAATCAGAATTAACATGGCCCAAAACATACAAGTTAAAATACATTAAAAAAATTTGCTTATTGTCAGTTATAGTTGTTACTATCTGTAGGTAAGTAGGCATTTTCTGCACTATCAGCATGCACTATGGCTGATAATGCAGTCATTATTTATTATTATTATTCTTACTCTTAATTCTTTAAAAGTTAAATATTAATAATTTTAAACATCATTTGCTGTTAGTATAGTAGTTTAAATGGGTGGCATTTCTTACTTCAGTTATATGCTACATGAATTATTATTAATTAATAAATCTTTTAGTTAAGGATTTTTTAATTGTTTTAGCATGTCCATTTAATGTCCATCAATAAACCAAACTTTTCACTATATATTGTGTTTATTTATTTATACTTCTTAATGTGATCAAATTGGTTATTACTTTATATATATAGATGAGTCCCAAAGTAATTACAATTAGCAGACTACAGTATATAAAAATAATAAATATATTTTATTTTGGAAATATTAATACTTTTATTATTACAGGTCCACCATCCAAAGGCAAAAGAGGAGATGTAAGTTTTGTTTTTCAGCAAACTTCTAAATTAATATTTAAATACTATATAATAATTAATAGTTATCATTATAAAAAAATGTTGAAAATATAGCATCATATATATATACATACACACACACAAACTTATATAGGATGCTTACTTCAATATTTATCTGGGGCACAAGAGATCTTTCCAGCAATATACAAGTACTGTATATGCATATGATGCATTAGTTCCATTGTGATGTTTATGGTAAATTACATTAATTCATTCAAAAAGGGGACCAGTATGGAAATTATACAGTAGCTCTGAGGCAGTTATTAAATATTCTAAACATTTAAGAACAAGAAGCAAATTAAATATGTGACCTTGACAAATTAGTGTTGCCACTAATTTGTCAAGATCAACAAAAGAGTCAACATCATCCAGTCTGCTAATTGATAGAACACACTGACTGCCTTATATTCATAAACACTATTATGAAATGATTTTACTTTATGGGGAAATGAGATGAAATGTATAAGAAGCAGCATTAGATTCCATGAACATTTAGCTGCATCAAGACTTATGCAATTACAGTTCTGAATGTAATATACCATTTAATGCAAAACCTGTGGCACTATCAGAGATAATGTTCCAAATTTCCCTCATCTTCATGACATTAAAGTTTTGGCATATTTCCATATTCACATACTAGTGTATGTTAAGCAGTAAGGCAATGGAGGACTGTAACTGTCATAAATACATTAAATTTTACATTATCATGATGTGCACTTATTCAACTGTTATCTGCACCTGACACAATGTGCAGAGGATGATGAACAGTGCTTTGTAGGTTATCTTGATATAAATTTAACAACTATTTGAACACACTTTATGGACTGAGTAGGCATGTTTTTTTTAGAATGGAGAGTGTAATTGTCTTAATATGCAACATTGGATACAGTGTGTTCCATGATACATGCAACACTAGTTATATTTTAATCTAAATGTCTGATATAGCATCTGAAGTGGATAAGTTTTAGGTCTTGTATTCATTAAGAGTGATTGCTCTCTTAATATCCTATATGTGATGATGAACAAATGGCTTAATGACTTGCTGTTGGAACAACTATAGTAGGTTTGGTATAAGCAGGATGGTTGACTAACTCATTTCTGGGCAGATGTGTATATAGGGACTCAAAGAGCAGTTCAAGAACCCATGGATAGGACAACACAGTTCTATTCTGTGGCCATCACATTCCCTGGATTTGACCCTGTTATTTGTTTTATTGAAACTTAATTTAAAAGCATCAGTTTGCAATGTGTACCCAGCAGCACTGAATGATGTTGGCAAGCTGCATAAGTGAATTTGAAAATCTTTTAGGATGATGGCAGGTATGATATGTGCCACCCTCAACCATCTACATTTTTGTATTGCCACTGAAGATGGCAATACAAAAATGTAGATGGTTGAGTGTGACTTTGAATATGTACTAAAGCAAAATAATGTTAACTGTTCTTTTGCAGTGTTGAGTTTTATCCTTTACAGTCGGAGATTCTTTGTCAGTTATGCTAAATCTTTTTTCTTCTTAATTTTGTACGTGAATTAGTCAAGAAAATTTGTGTATTGCTGCAGAATGACCATGCGATTTACATATTTTTTTTTTGAATGAGCAAAATTCTTACTGTAATCATTATAGTTGAACTAATACAGCAAATTCATATATTTATGCAATGCTGATAAGATTGTTTTTGTGCCTGATAAATGTTAAAGTGAACATCCTGTATATGTTTTATAAGGTTTAAAACAATTTATAAAATAATAAAAAATATTATTAAGCCTATTATTCTAATATCTTAATATTAGTGATTTATTATTGATAAATTGGAATATATTTAATTTCACCATCACACAAATTATTTAATATAAATTCTATTATTTATTTTTTCATGTATTTGCTTTGATCAATACTCAAGTGAGTTTATAATTCTTGTATATGATTCATACTTTCATCTTAGAATATGTAATCTTTCATAAGAAACTGTAAAATGAAATTGAGACAAAATATAGTGATTCATCACTTTAGTTTTCAGAGTATTATTTATTTTTGTTTTTATTTTTTAATATATGTATTTTGATATGATACTTTGTGTTATGTAAAATAAATATATTCAGTAATTTATGTATTTCCTTAGAATATTGTAGTAAATTATGAAATTATTTTTTTTAATATATATTTTGGAGAAAGTTTTTATAAAACTGTTTAATTATATATGTTAGTTTCTTTTGATTTGATAAAACAAAAATTATAAAAAATTTATTAATGATTTTTGTGAAGTTGCAACAAATGTTAAAAAGTACAAAAAAAAAATTATTGGCATTACACGTTAAAGCTGCTGAAAATATAACTCACTTTAATTATATAAATAAAAAATATTACTTTTACTCTAAATATATTTTAGTTATTCTATATAATTTTATTCATTTATTTCAAAAGAATTTGTAAATTTTTCTTTTTCTTTCATAAAATATATTAATACACTTCAATAAGAATAACTGTCATGTGATAAAAAGTAGTGATTCAAATTAAAATCATTGTTATTATCTGATAGCTATTATTATATTAGATTTAAATTTTAAAAATGTAATTTTAAAACTACATTCAGTGTTAATATGTGAATTTTAGAAATTTGAATTTTATCCAATTAATCTCCTTTTTTCCCCATGATTAAATTTACTTATTGTGGGAGTACTATAAAAGTATGATAATTGAATCTGTAAATCCAAAAATCTAAATTTTTCGAGAGAAACTTATCTATCAATATGCTGTTGGCTTTTTTTTTTTTTTTTACAAAATGTTTGTATTAATTGTTCTTATTTCTTAATTTTTAATGGAAATTATTGCTATGGTAGCAATTGTGAAAATTTCTTGTAGAATGCTACTGTAAGTGAATTTGAAAATAAAAAAATAATGGTAAATAAAATAAAATAGAAATATCATGTCTTACAAATACATAATGGCTTTATTGAAGGTATATTAATATAACATATTGAACAGATTCAATTTCATTTTATTGTAAAATTGTTCAATTTTATTTAATGTGACACTAAAGGTTTATTTTTTCTTTCTGATGGAGATCAGTTCTATTACTTTTTATCAACATCTGGTGGACTATGATTTCAGTTGCTGTACTTAACTCCACTGGCATCTCCCTTTTTGTGATGTAATTCTTCTTATTTCTCTTTTCCTTTAATCTTCAGTCCTTCTTACAGGAAGAAACTGTAGGAGATTGAACATCAGGCACTCTGTACTGACTATAAAAACTTTCTTCCTGGAGTAAATTATCACATCACTTTCTATTGGCTAATGTGTTGGATTTTCTAGGAAATGATATTTGTCACTGTGAGAGAAATCAGCACATATTGATGTAATTTAAAGGAATTCTAATTATAAAAATAGAAATATTACTGTTGAAATTAAAACTAGTTTCTATCCTAACCAATCTTCATTTCTGAAGGTTATTTAGGATAAATTTCAGTTTTGATGTAAATAGGACAGTAAAATTTAAAAGATAAACTTTGCATATTCCATTGTCATAATTTTTAACACATCATTGATTTCATCAGTTTCATCTACAACAGGGCTTCTTAAACTATGGGTCGTGACCCCATTTGGGGTCGCTTAGTGAAATCTTGGGGTCATGAGATTTTAATGCAAAACATTGAAAATAATTTGTGAGAGTTTGAAAATGGCATGCTTTGTGTCGTAGGTTTCGTGAGTTGCACTTTGTGTCACTTCTGGTGCAGCGAGACAACGATTCAGCAACACTGATTGTAATGTGAACTAGTGTAGTGTTGTTGCTTTTCAGTGTATTCAGTTGTCTCTGTTCCATTGTAACACAAGAGTGAACTGTGGTAGTACACCATTATTGTTTTTGCAAATTTGTATATATCTTCAATATATATGTATATTTTCATTGTATTTCATATGTATATTGCAAAATATTTATATATCTTTATTTTATTTTTTATTTTTTGGGTCACAAAAAAAATCACAATCAAATGGGGTTGTGAATAAAAAAAAGTTTAAGAAGCCCTGATCTACAATATTGAAGTGTAAATATCAGATGATTATTTTGGTTTTCTAATTAAGAATCTAGTTTTTAAAAAACATTTATGTATGAAAATTGTGATATATTTTTTTTCTTTTAAACCACACTTATTTTTTATTTTAGATTTTGAGTAAAGAAATTATATGTTTAATTATTAAGACACTGCATGATAGTTAATTGAATTATGATGCTGTTAATTATTTTGAAAAAGCTTCAGTTTTATATAACATTATGATAACATTTCAGATTGAAATCAATCAAAAAAAATTTTTTATATGAAATGTAGTCATTGTAAATTATTAATAAAATAAGTTTTTATTGTATCTTGATAATCAAAAATGCAGAGAACATGTATAAATTTTTTTTCAAATTTAGTTGATAATTTACTAACTTCACTTAAAAACTTAAAAAGATAAATAAGAATGGGAAATATTTTAATTACCTAGTCAAATGAAGAAAGCTGGGCAAAGTGCAATGGTAAATTTATGAGAAAATAATGAAAATATAAGGTTTTTTTGCCTTATAAAAACAGATGGAGACTAACTACAAAATTGCTAGTAGTAACCTACAGACATGTTTTATGAATGTTTCAAGAAATATGAAAAAAATAATTTATTCAAATTGTGGTACTGATAAAAGTTTCAGAGATTTTATGGTAATTAAAAGAATTAATGTAATTCAAATAGAATTTGCTCTTTAGATGAATTACAGGCAATCAAATGAAACATAGCAGAGACTGATAAAAGACAGAATATGAACTTAAATGTTAATAATTACCATTGTTGACAACACATTTTACCTATTGTGACATTGGTGGGATCAACTCCAGTTTTGAACTTCATCTCCTTTATCACAGCACCTGTGCAAACTTTTTGCCTAGTTGAAGTTTCATATTTTTTGCAGGAGTGCTAGCAACTGTTCTATGTTGAGTGTGTGGCTCACTTTCCTCAAAGAGGGAAAAGTGTAAAGTGTAAGATGGAAGTGTCTAAAGAAGGGCAATCTTTGACACTTCCATCTTACACTTTACACTTGGAGCAGTGTGGAATTATAAGATTTGACTGCAGAAGGACATAGCGGAAATTTTTTGAAGAATTAGTACAATATATGATTAGTGCAGATTAGTCCAAAACTCTTTAGACAAATCTGTTGTATGGAAATAGTCTGCTTGAGATCATTTCATTTCAAGATCATTAAAGGGTGATCAAGCACAAATTATGGAGGTGACTATTGCATGGATGAATGACCTGATCTAAGCCAACAGACACAACAGGATGATCTTGCAGATGTGGCATAACTTCATGTTATAAGTCATGGCAGCATTCATACCATTATCCATAAAAGGTTTTAGTATTGCAAAGTGACAAACAGAATTAGATATGTATTGAACTATGCCAGAAACATCTCATTTTCTACCAAGAGAAGGATAATGTATTTTTAAATCATATAGTAGCAGGTGATGAATCTTGATGTCACCATACAAACCTGAAACTTATCAATCAAGCACTCAGTGGTAGCATGTGTCATCTCCTGTCTGAAAAGATCAAGACTCTGTCAAGTGCAGGGAAAGTCATGTTATTGTTTTTCTTTGATTATCTAGGACTGTGTTTTTGTGAAATTCCTCAAGTGTGGCTGTATAGTTAATGCTCAGCATTATACAATCATCCTTAGCAACTTATACCAGCCTCAAAAAACAGACTCTCATGTTGTTTGATACAGAGTATTGTTTTGAGAGAGAGAAAATATTTGGTGACAGAAACATGAATAGTGAGTTTACAGATGATATTTTGGCTGTACTATAGATTACCACCTATGGAATTTTGGGACTTTGAGTATATATTTGAACTTGTGACTGAGACGAGTTCAACAGTACCCTACTTTTGGACTGGAGACAAAAAATAAGAAAGTCATCATACTTTTAAGTTGTTATACTTTTTGATGCTATCATGCAGACGGCACCATAGTTGCTAGTACCGCCATCTTGTGGTAAAGTCTGCAAACCATGACGTCGGACTACAGTCATCTCCCGGAGGGATAGGTTAGGTTTGTTGGACAAGCCACGAAAGCGGCACGTAGTACTAGCCGGCCACAAGTGATTGCGAGTGTGTTGGCGGCTGAGGGGCCATAGGTCCCAAGGTCGAGGAGCACGAGGGTGTGTGAAAAGGACTTAACTCCAACTGAAGATGATCAGTTTGCTCGTGGATCAACATCTGCCTCTGTTGAAGGTATATATGGCCGACTTGCCTGACTGCCTGTTAAACATGTGATAGGCTTAGCGGAGAGAGCAACGCGACTCCCAATCATTGCGCGATCGCCGAAAAAAGTGTGATAACTTTTTTATTTTTCGTTTCCGGTCCAAAAGTAGAGTATCGTTGAACTCCTCTTGGTCTCCTCAGTTCAGATATATACTCAAAGTCCCGAAATTCCATAGGTGGTAATCTATAGTATCCTTGATATTTTTTGTTATGCTTATAACATTACAATATTTATAATGTTGATCATAGATTTTTTTTAAAGTTTTAATTGTTTTGTCCAGTGAACATCTGGGGTTTGGCCAACCTTACAATACAACAGGTGGGTGGTAAGGGATGGGTGGTGATGTATTCAGGATAGACCATCCATGAAAAATTCATGGAATCCCATCTGATTTGATCTTGGATTTTCCAGAGTGGTAGGCTGGTGACTTAACCACCTTGTTCAAATGACTGACAGACATTATAGATTGTGTTTTCGCAAGAACTACTTATGATTATAATAATGTACTACATTTTGAAAACGAGATTGTTGACAGTGTTCAACTTTTCTTGATCACTTTTTGTTATCATAAGAAAATCATACTTTAGAAATTTATGTACTTGATTAGGTGTATGTTCCTTTAATAGCCTTAAATGCAATATTTGAATTTAAAAATACAAATATGTATTAGCTTCTCTCCTATTCATTTAATTAATTATCATATTTAATATAGTTTGTTTTTCTTATGTTGTAATAACTTGATATAATATAGAATGAACATTCTGCCATAGTTCATTTTTGTTATTTATAGTTTCCTAGCAAACATTATTAGATAATTCATAAATTGCTTTAAGCTTTTCAGCAGCAGAAAATTGAAGTCTTAGTTATCATGTTTCATAAAGTGATGTCAACATTTTGTTTGTTTTATTGGTTTCATTATAAGCAATTATAAGCAGAGGATTACAACTTTATATAGGATTTTAACGGATTACTTCACTTGTAGTGTTATGACTATCTATAATGTTATGGTGAAATGTTTTATAATAGAAAATATCAATGCTTAAACTTACTAAAGAGTTTGATTAACAAGCTATCGAGATACAAAGAAAGGAAAATGGAAAAAGAAATAGATAGCAGAAAATAACATTTTTTTTAGAGTTAAAAATTGCATCTAATGAATATTATTATAGTCGATCAATTGTTATCAACTGCTGGTAACTTAGAAGTACAGTAATAGAATCGGTGTAAAATATGGTTAATGTGTACCTAGGTAGCCAAGATGGCGGACCTTCCGGTAATCTCGATCCAGGTTACTTAGTGACGTCAAGATGGCGGCCATCTTGACTGCGATTTACGATGGAGCACATGTGATCACGTGATTCGCTCCGCGATTTATTAAATACTAAATCCCGATTTTAGAATTTAAGGATTTTGTTAAAATAATTACTATTTCGAAATAATAATAAAATAAATAAAAATAAACGATTTATATTATTTATAATGTTATTACTTACGTCATTGTGCATGCTGCTGTTCCTCTCTTTTTTTCCGACGCTTGCTTTGGACAGGAATTGATACCGTTTGACTACTCGTCTTTCTGTTCTTTCTTTCGTTCCTACTTTTATCGTTATCATCATCAGTAATATTGCATTCCTTTCTTTTCTTCGACCACCTTTTTTACTTTTTTCTGAATATTAGAAACTGGGGCTGCAGGGACTGTCTCGGGTTCTTTTTTTAGCGTGATTTCGGAACGATCGTTTTCTTGACAGATAAAACAGCTCTCGTCTTCTCGACATATTCCCCCTACAACCCATTTCGTACTTTTTAGTTTGCGGTCTTTTTCATATTTTCGTTTACATATGACAGTCTCGTCGATTTCGACGGTTTTCTTCGGACCTCCGATTTTAAACGACGTCATATTGTGCAGAGCAACTAGCATAATAAAATGTATATGGTTGGACCAGTCGACAGCAGCCTTATTCGAAATGCCTACAGCAATACCCGAGGTGGTCGAAGAGCATTCCAATGCAATGTAATGCCATATAAAAGAAAAGATTCTACTTCACGATATTTTTCCACATTTACCTTTAAAGGTTCCTTCGAATGCAGAACGATTTCTTCGACATTTTTTGCATCTCATCACACACGAATCTCGGTCGTGTCGATAAAAAATTTGGCACGAATTCGAACAATTTTTACAAACACTTCCTCAATATGCTGTAATCCTAGACTCACCGCAAATTTAAAACCTTTATCAATTCTGGGGTCCATACCTAATTCGGAAAATTCCGATTCGAGCACTCGATAGAAATCATGGGCGGTGCACGCTGCCCAAAACTCTTGGGAAGAAATATCGAAAGAACTCATAACTAACCAATTAATATTAAACGAAAAACTTCGAAAAGAAAAAAAAATTACGTCTAAAGTCAAAAATCACTCCAATCCACACAATTATCACACCTGTTACCACTTTCCGCCGATAACTCTACACGAAATGCGTCGTTACTATTAATCTGCATATCACAACGCGATAGTCCGCAGCTCCCTCCATCTTGATGTCACTAAGTAACCTGGATCGAGATTACCGGAAGGTCCGCCATCTTGGCTACCTAGGTACACATTAACCTATTTTCATTTATATATATTATATCATACATCATATAAGGCTTTTACCTCAGATAGTTGGGACTTGGCTAACTTGTAAAGGAAAATATATAATACAAATTATATACAGGATTTAAAGAATTCGGTATTTATATGATAGAAAGTACACATCATACTGAGTAAAAATACTTTAGTAAACATAGGTCGAAAATTCAACTGTTTCTGAGATAAATAATCCGAAAAAGACTTGGATGTTCCTAGAACAATTTTATGCAGTACATATTACGAACATAGTGAGAAACATGTAAAATCTTTATTATAATATGCTTATAATTCAGAACTAGTTTACGAGATTTGTACAAAATCTTCAAAATATGTTTTTGCCAGCAGTATTTATTTTTCGAACGTTTTCAGCTGTTTATGCAGCCAGTTGGGCATTCTAATTGTGTTCTATTTGCTGTATCCTGACGATACTTGAAAAATAAAGAATACTGCTGCTTTATTGGTATACAGCAACACAAGAGCAATCTGCCGAGGAAAGATTCCTCCCGGAAGATCTTTTATGGGAAATTGGCCCCTATTTAGATGTTACTAACGTGAAGAAAACAGAAAACTCCATATAGCCAGTCCGTTGGCCAGGCGCAAAACGATCAACTACCAGTGTTCAGTGGGTTTATTCACACTGCTATTGGTGGGCTCAATATTGCGGTTAAAGGCTTCTTTTTAGAGAGTTTTTGTATAAAGATTTTAGAATAAAATTACTTTCAAAATAAAAAGATTATTCATGAAATTAAATTTATTAAATATAATAATTTTCTCTTTACTAAATAAATATCAATCGATGTAAAAGTATTAAATAATAACAATAATAGAATATAATGTATATACACATACTTCAAAAAATAAGCAGTGTCATCCAATTCATAGGTTATTTTTATTTATTGTTTGTTTTTTAAGAAATAACGGAAAATTTATGTGAATGTTTCCAGACAATTAAAATACTCAGGATATAGTCGAATGTTCAGTTAAAAAACAAAATTTGCAGGTTCCATAAATATCTCCTTGGGCATGCAAGTTGGGAGAGCAGGGAAACGGCTCTCTCATATCGGGCAAAGAAATCAGAAGAGAAAGCAAAAAATGGTTAACAAATTTTCATTGATAGCAAAAAAAAAAAAAAAAAATTGGTACTTTGTTTTTCTTTGTAAAATTTTAACCTCTGCCTCTTAGCCAATGTGGCTCCATATGCCCATAATACAGCAGTAGCATGGCGTTGTTTCTATTACAATTTGACCAATCGAGGTCTGTTTGTTTCTGTTTTACTGTGTTATAATGACAGTGCTGATGCCACAAAGACGTCATATAGACGATTTTATGAAAAGAACAATGCGACTGGCTTGCTTCTAGCATAACGACAAGAGATGTGTCCAGGTCTCCGAATGTGCCGCAGAGCGTCATAACCAGGCCAGACTTCAAAGAAAAGATGTTTGACGTCAACCAGGAAGTGGACCAACAAGAATTACTCCTCAATAGGACTGCTATTTGACGTTAAAAGAGCACCAGAACAGAATAATGTCTTGTAGGCAGATCTCTGCAGAGCTGTCTAAGGACACCGATGTTCGAATTTCACGACAAACTGTTTATAGGGGTTTTTCTTTTTTCATCCTGTTTATAGAAGGTCTCGTACAAATGGTCTTATGCCAGATGCTCAGTATGTTGCATTCCATTGATCTCTGCGTAGAAGATGGTGTCAAGAACATCAGCATTAGATTTTGAATGAATGGGGCAATATTCTGTTCACTGACAAGTCCAGGCACAATCTACAGAATGATTCTCTTCGGATTAGAATCTGGAGAGATCGGAGAATACGATATGGTCCCATGAACATCGTGGAGAAAGTTTGCAGGTGATGGTATCATGGTCTGAGGTGGCATTACGGGTAAAAGCCGCAGTGAGCTCCACGTTTTTACAAGAGGGTCGTTATTGCAAGAAGATACAGATACGATGTTTTGGAACTCTCTGTGAGACTTTCTGAGGTGCTGTGGTTACAGATTTTATTTTTGTGGACGATAATATGCGCATATAGGGCTGCATTCTTCAATGACTTTCATTAGAGTGAAAATATTCGTCGCATAGAATGTTTAGTATGCTATAGAGAGACAAGATGCAGCTGTCAGCTTCATCCAAAACAGTACTTCAGGAGCTTCAAGATTGATACTCTTGTTCAACAATGTAGTTTGCTCCTAACAGAGTAGATAAACAACGTATAATATATATATATATATATATATATATATATATTTTTTTTTGCTGCAATTTGAAAAAATTGTAGATCTGTAAATTTCCTTAATCTCAAGAACGGAGTTATATACATGAAAACTAAGACCATATATAGAAAGCTTGGGGGCAGGAGACCCCAAATAACTATATATGAACTTCCCGATGCAAACCGGAAGTCGCGTTATTTTAATTCAAAACTTTTCCTCTGAGAGCAGTTAATAGATGGCCGGCACGACTCTATTGTTAAAGGAAAAGTTTGATGGACAGTACTAAATTGAGGTGGAGAGCAAACATTGCAACCCGGCATTGTTACGATGTCTCAATAAATAATTGCTCTCTAATTATAATTTTGTTCCGTTTTCGGAAATAATCGTTTTTATTAGTTTTGTTCCATATGTGACATGATAATTAGGGTTTCTCAAACGGGATCTTGGGATCCCGGCTGCCTTTTAATTAATCCAGGAAATTCTCATTCCGGGAAATCCCGTAAATTTCTTAAAAGTTCACTCTTTTCTTATTTTGTGTTAAGGTTGAGGAAATTTTGCAAATGGAAAGTATAATTAACTCATAAACTATCAGAATACATTTGTACTTATTAATTTTAAGCCTGCTTATTCGTTTTTAAAATTTTTGCTTGTTATGACATCTCACAGATTGTCAATAATCAATATGTATTTGTGGCAGGACTGAAAATTCTTTATTTGGCAGAACCTGTAATATCTTGAATAATTGCGCCGATGCTGTCTTAATTTTAACTATTCTCAGTTGCTTCAGTAACTGCGTAACGCCAGGTTGTGCAAATTGGGCAAGGATAGAAACAAGTACTAAGTCTGCAATATGAAGTTTTTCTTCATAAATCAGATTATTAAAGCCAAACGAACTTCCGAATTATCGGGCTATCTAAAATAATATTTTGTATTATGTTTTATTTAAAAAACGAAAATTACCTTCTAACTTAGAAGTTTGATCGGAGTTCATTTTTTCTTTAAATTCAAAGGCATTTTTTTCTGTAAGCAGTTTCCAACAAACTTTAATAATTTTTTTCTATTTGTGAAAATTTCTACGTAATTCAAAGGTAATTTTAATTAATATATATTTTACATAGCATTATTAATATTATGATTTTGGAGGTTGCAGAACGTATTAAATTACTTCTAAAACTAAAAAATAATTATATCATTCGATTTCAAGATATTTTTTATATTTTAAAAATATATCCCGGGAAACAGGTCACTTTTTTCCTGGTATCCCAGGACAAGCAAAAGACCGGAAAATGAGAAACCCTAGCGGTTATATTCTTCCTATTTCAAATCAACGATATTTGAGTGGATTAAAATTACGAGGATCTCAGTTAAGTCTTAAGATACAGTCAAACTTCGGGTTTCGAACATTTTGAACTGATTTTTGCCCTGGTTGCCATACAATAACTCGGTTGCCGAACCAGCTACTCGGCAGATCCGGCCACCGATGGTCGTCAACTCCCTATATTTCCTATGTTAAAGAAAGTCCAATCAACGACAGGACTACCGATTCGGAAGTTAGTGACGCCGAGATCGCCTCGCGTTACGATACGAATAATCGATGACGTCGCTATTTAAATTACATTTCAATTCGCATGCGGGGAGATACTATTTCCGTGTTTGGTAAATGCCGCAGAATTTAAATCAAATTAATAAAAACTGCATTTATTGACGTTCGCGTAATATAAATGGCATCCAAGAAACTGTGTTTAAATATGCTTAAGTTAAATTAAATGACAAAAATTTATTAATATAATATTATATTCGTATATTATAATATTAGTATTTAATATTTATTAATACTAGGTAGCCAGTTAATTAAAACTAAAAATAATAATTAAATTTAAAATAAAATAATTAAAACTGGCCTTTACACTAAAATTAAAAATAAAATTAATTCATTAATTAATATTAAAATTGAAATTAAATCAATTGAAACATAATATTTGGGAAAGTGGATAAAGAACTTGTTGTCGGTCTTGATTGATTTCATGCAGGCAGTCATAGTTGAGTCTCTATTTATAACATTTCTTTGGTCTAAAGTGTTGGTTTCGGTTTCGGTTGGCAGTGACAGGACATTTTTGCTTTTAATACACACACACACTCAGTAGAATATAGATATAGGTAATATTTTATATTGCCTTTATTGGCATTTTATGCATGAAATACAGCTAAAAAGGTTTAAAAAAAGTTTTGTTTTGGGGGTCGGGAAAGATTAATCCATTTTATATTGTTTCTTATGGGAAAATTTGTTTCCGTGTTAGAACAAATCAGTTTTCGAACAACTTTTAGGAACGAATTAAGTTCGAAACTCGAGAGTTGACTGTATGTGAGATGTAAATGATTCACTGATGTATTAATCTATAAATATTGTGTATAGACAATATGTGCAGTATTATTATCCCGCCGGAAGTAAAAGTTTTCATGCAAAAATTGAATCTTACAAATTTTTAGACGATTATATACACTCAAAATACCCAGTAGAATCCCTTTAGTGTACTGGTAATTATTTTGGAACTCGCTTATACTGATAACATTAAGCGGAGTAAGTAAATAAAACTACATTTAAGAAAAAACTTTTATTCTATAGACTAGCATTAAAAGAATTAAAAGAGCGTTCTTAAACAATTAAAAAAAATATCTAGTTATACCTGACGGGGATCTATCAGTTTATTATCTAAAATATGTTTAAACAACCAAAACCCTAAAAGGAGGGTAATTTAAAAAATAAAAGTCACTTTTTGTATTAATGAAGAGAAACTGTAAATTAAAACAGAAATATACTGTAGTGTAACTTAATTGTTGTTTGTTAAGTTATGGCAACGCAACACTTGGGCGATCTGCCTAGGCCCTAGGGCAGGGGTGGCCAACTTTTGTGCACATAAGATCTACTTTTTATCGTAAAAATGTGTCGCGATCGACTTGTTGTCATAGGCATAGTCTAAGTGGGGAGGGGGAAGTGTGAAATACATACTACGTTTATACACTGTTTCAGTACGAAGTGCACTCACTGCTTATGAGTCGAGTCATAACTGCATGCATACAGTTGCGTTCGGTTGCAGATATAATACATTAAGTCAAGACATCGCTAGCGATCGACCAAAATTGGCTTGGCGATCGACTTGTTGGCCACCCCTCCCCTAGGGGATGCCTTCCGGGAGGTCTTTTTTAAGGGAAACTGGCCCCGATTTAGGCATTACAGACGTGGAGAAAACCCGGAAAACTCCACGTGGCCAGTCCGTCCGAGCGAGGCGAGAACCCACGACCGAACTCCTAGTGTTCAGGTACGAAGACCGTTAGCCACTAGTAGGCACGTAACTTAATTCTCTCTACCATTTATAATAAAGGACTGTTGAAAGGATCGGCTGTTGTAATTTTTAAATTACCCTCTTTTTTAGGGTTTATTTTTAATACATTTTTTAGATAATTAAAAATTATATAATTTGAAGTGTTTATTAGTTGATATTAATTAATATGTAGTTCATTCAGTATTGTTTTAATGCTACAGCCCTCAATAACAATCAGTATATAAAGTGCACTAAGAAATGCCATCAATTTAAACTACTTTATTGGTAACAAAAAAATAACGATTAAAATGTTTAACGTTCGAAGCACTGGTTAGAACTGATAGCATACATTCGTTATAAATCACATATTGAGACTGATATAAAAAAAGAGCTTAAAAATGCTTATTTACCCAAAGATGACAACAATAAAAGATTTCTGATTACAATAAGCGAAGTTTTATAAGTTTCTTATGTTTTGAGACTTGTTAATTTTGATATCAAACGACTGACAACAGTGTTCGTGATTATACTAAGAATAGTCTAATACAATTAAATAAATCTTATCATTATTGTATTATCTACAGGTATAATTTAGCCAATATCAGTCAGTCATAAAATAATGATAAGTGAATTTATCATTCTGTTTAATCGTTGATTGAATATAGTCTGAATTTGTTTTGGTTTTTCTCCACACATTGATCGATCATCAGAACAAAATATGTTGAATTTGCTTTGACTGAGAATAAAATTTCATCGCGGAAATCAATATTCTTATGTATATATTTACTTCTAAATTTTGTTCTTTGATTTATTTCTTTAATAAATAGAATCTTTCTTTGTAATTCTTGAACTATAGCACCACTTTACACACTTATCATACATTCTTTTCACATACTGTAAATCTTGTAACTATATGTCATACTCTTCCAACTTATAAATTAATGTATGTAATTGAAGTTACTACATACATTTAATAATTCAAGGATTTTTCACTCTAGTGATTCTTTTCTTAGTTCTGTTTTGATATAAACTTATATATATATATATTATGTATAATATTAGTATTATATATAATATATATATAGAATTTTTCTGAATTTATATATTCAGAAAACTTCTTATTTCTAACAAAATTTATATCAAGAAAAAAAAAATTGTATTAAAAAATAAATATATTTTATGAATATGATTTGCTTTTTTTATATAACTTTAAAAAAAGTAATTTTTTCAGAAATTATCATTTCTGATCGTTTTCATCCCATTCCGTGATTACAAGAACTTTTACTTTAAATTCTGAATTACAATGAATTTCACCAAATCTACATATTCTCTGAACAGTTAGTTTTTCTCTGCCTTATAAGTAATGTTTGTCAGCAAATCTACGATTCTTAATTTGATTTTTTAGTTTACCATTATTTTTTTCAACAGAAAATTATTAATAAACAAAGTTTGACGTTGATGATGAAATTTATTATACGGTACTTATTCTATAGAAATGAACTAATGTATTAAAAATTAGGTTGTAAAATAACTGAATGTCAATATTTTCGGCTCTATATGTATTTTTATTAATTTTAATTGGAATTTATTGAGTAAAATTGCAATAAAATATCTTTAATTAATGTTTCCAACCTGTAAGTCCTTTCGATATAAACTACACTCGAGTGTGGCTTCTCGAAAGAAAGAACTTACAAATAGGCTAAAAAGAAGATTAAAAAAGGGGGGGGAAATAAGTGAAAAATTGCAATAACATACTTCATTACTTAACATTATTTAAGTCTTTTAAGTTAATTCATTAGTTTAAATGTTAAAACTTGTCAGAGTTTCGTCTTAAGTTTTACTACGTCAGAAGTTTTCGGGAAATAAGAATTGTGTATATTGTTTGTTTTATGACGACAATGGAAAGTCGTCAGATTCGATAGTTTAATGCAATATATAAAATATTATGATACTAAAAGTATCAGTTTTAAATAGTATAATTTAAAAATCTCTCTTCAATTATTTTACAAAATATATAAAAGACGATAATCTATAGCGGTCGACATATATCTACAGTTAGGTAAATGATCTTAAGTCGACACGTAGATTTTGAACTATAATGTAATAAAGCTTTTGCCGTTTCAGTAAGCCTGTCAGAAGTACAGTATTTCATGTATATCTAAGCGACTGTTGCGCATGCTCGACGAACCGACGGGACAAATATTTATTTATTTAATAAAGATAATGATTAGAGCTAATATTTTGATAAATTCAATATATATGTATAATAGAAAATTCTGAGTACATATATAGCCTTTTAATATATTTTAGATAGATGTTATTTTTTATTCGTAAATATTTCTGCAATAAAATTACTGTAATAAAAACAGAAAACTATTTCAGTATAATAAGTAAATTTATTATTCGAAATAAATTTTATTTGGTTGAAATTAAATTATTAAAAACATTCAACCGTAACATCATCAATCTTTATTATATATATTTATCAATTTGAATGGAAAATGACCACATGGTAAATTTAAAAAAGGAAAAAAATCTTTGTAAGTGAACAAGAACTCATTAGTATTCAGATATACATGTATGTTTTTATAAGTAAAGCATGTGCAAATACTTTCTTTTGCATTTTATTTTGAGGAGCAACTGCATTTATTTTGAAACAAAATATCACTTCAACAACTGATATATGATCTTGTCAATGCTAGCAATCTCAACTTTATGTAACAAGAGTTATATGTTTTGACTTAATTACATTCTGAAAAGAATTGTAACTGAAATAAGACATATCTAATTCATGAAGATGAGTTCTCATTTATTTAAAGTTTGTGAAAAACAATATTTGCTAAGATATTAGCAAAAAGAAGCATTATGTAACAATAACAAAAAAGTGCTTGTGAAACAACAGCTGCTTCTTAGTAAGTCTGGGTACATCAATCAGTAAGATATTGTATAGATGTCATCTGTCTCTTGATTTTGGCCTTTTAAAGCGTTTTTGACAGAAGCTAGGAATGAAATCTCCTATAGTTGTATGATTAAAAAAAATCATAAATGGACTCTTTAAACAATCTTACAATATAATTGAAAATTTTTCTTTGTAGAATTCTAACTATCATCACAATCTTGCTGTTATCTTTCTCTACTTTAAAATTGATGGGATAGCTGTTAAGTAATTTTTCTCAAATGAATTAAATTAGAATTGTTTTGTTTAAAAGGATTATTGTATAAAATTCACTTAACTTTTTATTTGTTTTTCTTATTAAATCAAAGCACTTTGAATTTGCCAAGTATACATTTACTTGTTAAAATAATTTAACTTACAAGTTAGTACCTTTAAGCGACGACATTTTGAAGTAAAGATGGATCAGATATAAATTTTATCCATATATGACTGATTTTAAAATATTTTCCGGCAATAATAATATCTATAAACAAGCCATTCTTAGAACATATTAAGATAGTATATTATTATTATTATTTTTGTCCGGATATGTTTATCCTTCTAGGAAGGACTCTAAATGTAGTTTCTCATTCCACAGTCGAAAAAGCTCAAATCTTATTGTATAAATTCAGTAAACTTCGAAATAAAGATTGGTAGTTAGAATAAACACCGCCAACTCCATAAACTCAGGTCGCCTTACTTAAATATACAAATAACTGGAAGTAACAGTTCATTGGACGATTCAACTTTTATTCCCGGGGAGAGAGTAGGGGAGATTGTGTATTTTTCCCGTCTTTTTTAGTCTCATATCTCCCTTCTGGATTTGCAGACTGCTTGGCCACGCTAGCGTATTTTGACTACGATTGTGTGACTGTTCCTTGTAATTAGATACTTCAAAATGTCTTTATCACTGGTGCGTGGATTTGATTTCAGTCAAGACAAGGTTTTCCAAGCATATTTCGATAATTTTTCAAACCTCATCGGTTAAAGAGAGAAACTAGATATAAACTTTTTTCTCTTCACACTTTTTAAAGTTACTAAAAAAACAATGTCGAGTTTTAGGATTTACTCGTTTTAACTGATTTAAATTAATTACAAATAATAAAATATTTTTACTTGTATGAAAATAATGTTTTAATTATTTTTAAATAAAAAGTTTATAAATATTTTAATATGTAACCTGTTCAGACACCGTTAAAATATGTTTATAAATATGCCAGTCCGTTGTATTAATTAATTATATCTGATTTTAACGTAATCGCATTGAGGTATAATATCCTTTATCTGTGTATTATCAAAGATGGATTTCCATTTTCGACTTAAATGACATCTCGACAATAGGAATTTTATTGCCTGTTGTCGGAAACTAGCAGTTTAGTTTACCGCTAAACAAGACCAACGATTAAGCTTAATTAAACAGCGTTGGACTGAACTGCGCGCATTTCCACGCCAGTTGTTTTCGATAATCAGTGACTAGTGAAGCGAACAGAAGAGAAAGTGGGTATAAGTGAACCAAATAATTTTTGTCTCTGGTTTTTCTTCTCTCTCCGTCCAGCTTGACGTATTTTCGATATCTAAATAAACAGCGATAGATATTTTTCATTTTACAATCCTCTTATTATGGAACTTTATTATCCCGAATACTATTTATTGTTTATAATTATTTTCCTTGTTCAAACTCGTGTTTGGGTTAGTTTGTTAATTGTATCGCTTGCGGTCTACTTTTTAAACTAACAAATTTAAACGATATTTTTATTATTAGAACATTATTATATAATTTCAATTTAATGTAATTCTGAAATGTAGGCGAAAGAACATTCGTATAGGTTGAGTTTTGCGTGACACTATTTTGGGATACGCGTAACAAAGTCAGTCCCCTCCTAGAACTTCCTACTCCCCGGATCGAGCAGTATGGAACGAACCGAGTTTCTGGCGTCCTCTTCTCCTATCTCGTCTATCTTGTGTTTTGTTGCAGTTGTAGGTCATACTCACATGGTGTGGGGTAATGTGTTGCTGAGATCTCTGTCAAACTGGATGCTTTTCCACACTTGGTGGACGTATTATAACGATCTAAGACGGATGGACATTGGATATGTTTGCGTTGGAAAGTGGTCTTGTGTCATCTGGTTATAACCATTTGAATGGGGCACCCGTCGGTACCAATGGTGTTAACACTGTCGGTAGTGGTGCTACCAGGACGTGCAACAATGCTTCGACGTATTGGTCCAGTCAGGTATGATTGCTAATAATTTTGTGTTAACATATCTTCGTGTAGTACAGTACTTGTGTTATCTAAGATGTTGTAACTATATTATTAAAACTTTATAATAGCTTTTAAAACTTGCATTTGAAAGTGTGTCACAACAGGTGGTAAATTGGAAATTCATCATGTTCCTGAATTATTGTTAATTTTTTATGCGTATGACTTTTTATAACATTTTTTACAGGATTGACTTAATCACGTTTATAATAATACTGAAAAGTGATAAATAAGATAACGTCTGTTTACTTCCCCTATCGACTTATCTAATTTTTAAAATGTTTAAGAAGAAAAACTTACTTGATAAATAAATCTGGTTTACTTGTTAATTTAATTTAATTTTTTTAAAATTTATGACTGCTATATTTGAAATCAGTTATTTGTTGCTTCTGTTTTTAATTTGAACATATGAATAAATAAATTATCTTCATTCAGTTAAGTATATATTCCAAATTATTTTATAAAATAGTACTATTTGTTGAACTTTGTCAACATATTTTGCTTATAAAGTTTTTGGTTTTAATTTAAAAAATTTATTGTCGATTTAAGTTTCTTAATAGTAAACATATCATTATAATTACTTCAATGTAATCGTGAAATTAATAAACTTTTTCTACTTTATCTTTTTTTTTTTCCGAGTACAACACATCCAGTATGTACGGTACTAGAAAGAGTAGCAATAATTTTTCTTAATAATTTGTCAGAATTTGGTGGGAAGTGATGGATGTCTAGATTTTAAAGTGACCTGAATCCATAACAAACTTTAGAGGCAGGACAAATCCTACTTTAAGACTCTGACATTTTGGAAACAGCTGACTTGTGAATCTTGTGTAATCAAGCTTACCTAACTCTCTTCTGTTCAAAAATAGTGATGTCAGTTAAAGCTTCTTTCAGTTATGGAATTTTCTTTTATTTTCTGTAACATTAAAATTAAATAGCTATTGAAAAATGTTTTTCTGTAAGCTGTAGTGTAAACCAACAATGATATGTGAACCAAATGGAAGAGAGTAGAACTTCACTGACTGTATGAATTATGAAACAAAAGCTGGTATCCATTTGGGCAAAAAGTTTTCTAAAGTTAAACTGTATCACAGAACCATTGATGTCTATGTGATGGTTTAACAGTTTGTACTGTTTCAACTATGGTATCACATGATTGAAAAATAAAAGTCTTGTGTTTTCACATTTTGAGAGCTGTTGAAACTTCCTAAAACATTGGCAAAAATCCAAATTTTAGAAAGACGTTTTTCTGCTTTAAAATAAAGAGACTTACATTTTAATCATAGTTTAAATTAAAAAAAGTGCATCTATTAAATTTTATAGATATAACTATCCAGTTTTTATTTTGTGTCGTATTAAGTTTTCAATAGTGAATTTTATTGGAAATACGCCTGTTAGATATTTGAGTAATTTAATATAATTTATGAAAATGTCATTTGTCGAGAGTTTACTAATACCTATATAAAGGTTTTAACATAGTTATATGAAATTATTAACAATAGGATTCTTTATACTTATTTTATGTAATTAAACAAAATCCAGAATTATTTATAGTTTCACATTTACGTAGATTTTTGACTTTGATAATTTTGTTGTAAAGTTAAAAGATTAGATAAATCTATTTAATTTTATTAAATAGATATAGAATTATTTATTATATATATAGCTTATGTAGATATTAAAACTAATTGATTAAATAGAATTATCTAATTCTTTATTTATCAAGTTATAAAATACATTTCTAATTAAATTAAGAAAGGTCCATTTTAATATTTAAAATTATTGATAAAAGCTAGTGAAAAAAATTAAGTGAAGATTTCGTGTAATTTATATTATTATTCGTAATCTCTCTTCGTCTTAACTTTTAGTGTTATACTTATATCATTCAATTTTTTTACTTTTTATGACTGAAGACAGAAAAATCTGAATTGTTTTTTAAAAATATTAGTAAACTTTATGCAATTTTTAAGATATTTTATCACATGAAAATTGTTTAACACTAGCATAGATTTTTGTTTTTTTAAAGTTTATTTATTGTTATAAATAAAATTTTTTATTCCAAATTCATTTATTTTTTTAAATAATATTTTATATAAGTTTTAAAAAATTGTATATAAAAATACAATTTTTTAAAACTTTATCTGCTTAATATTGTTATGCTGAAATATTTTTCAAAAGTAAATGTGATAATTATAAATAATATAGATTGTCTCAGATATTATAAATTATCAAGTTAACTTAAAAAGTTAAAGATTCACATAATTAACAATTGTATGATATTGTTTATAAAAATGTATTTTTAGTTTGTAAATGCTAATTTTTTATAGTATATATAAATCCATATTTTAAAAGTTTTGAAGTTTTTAGAGTTATCATTCAATAATAATAGAAGCACTGGATGTCCAATATTTTCCTTTTAGACGTATTCAATACGATTGTGGATTTCAGAATTCACGAAGCAATCTGCAGGTGCAGTTTTGTATCCCACCATTTCATATTATAAAGAGTTGTGGTTGAGATTTGTAAACTTTGGTCTTTTTCTGCTTTAGGCTGAAAACCTGTTGAAACATACCGCGTTTTGAGATCGCAGGTGGCTGAAAAATACTGCAGTTGATATTTAGACCGATTGGGTTTTGAAATGCTTTTGTTCGATTTTGCAAATAGCAGTAGCCGGATAAAAGAAGTGCATTGAGGTCATTAGATATAACACGCAGGTGTGAGTACCAATGAAATAAAGCAGAACCATATTAAAAAATTAAGGATTAAATTTGACCTTGATTTTTAGTTACCATTCATTGCCTTATTGTCTTGATAATACACTTATTTTATCTTTAAAATTTTCTCGTTCGTATTTCAAATCAATTGACTTTCGCATCAATCCACTGATAATTGAGTTGACTATATAAATCTAGTGTAGAGATATTTAAGCATTTTTTTTTATAAGTATGGATTTATTAATTTTTTTATTGCTGTACACATGTATTTATATTATTTATTGTTATATAAATATGTAACTTGTCTTTACACTATCGATCGAAGATCGTAACTTAGTTTATGTTCCGATGGATTATATCTCGTCAGATTATAATCCTTTGAATGATACCAGTTTACATCGTACCAATAATAATAATTATTATTTATTATAGGCTATATATGTCTTATCTGCGATTTTAATCTATATTAGGACGAGATTGTTATATATATAACAACAAAAATCGAAAATTCTTTTAATGGAAACTTTTAATACACACTAAATATAAATATATGTAAATGATATATTTAATATAATTTTCGCATATTTTATATATGTTAACTGTGGAGAAAGAATAGTATAAGACTATTAAGCGATCGTTGTATTTTTTTTAAACAAAAGTAAAAACATATTTTAGTTGAATTTTTATTTTGTAAAGTCTGTTCGAATGTTTTATATTTGTATAAAGTTTTTAAATTCTAATTTGGAAGTTTTATGATTATTTAATATAACTTTAATTTGGAAACACATTCACTAAGTTTATATTTTTGATGTTTTATTATTAGTTAGATGTTTAAAAACGAGTATATTTTGATATACTTAGAAAAACTATTGTACTCTTGTTATACAGTATGTTGTTATAAAGATGTTTAGATATTTTGTTACCTGTTGATGTGTTCGTAACATATGTTTCTCGTGACCATGTGTTTCATGTGGTTAGTATAATGCAGGTGTATTTGGTTATAACTTGATGACGGACTAACTTCGCTACTGTTCGGCCATCTACCTACCCTGAGGTGCTGCTATTTTTTTTTTTTTTTTTTTGTTCTTTTTTAGCCTCATCGAACTGGTTGGAGTTGTTGATCTCATGCCGTTGAATATTAACGGGTTTTGCTATTTCGCAAATTTTCAATGCCGCGATGACCTAGTATGAAGGATATGTATTTAAAAAAATTGTTCGTTTGCCAGCTGGACTTTACATCTACCAGAGTTCTGGTTATTGCACTGGTTTATTTTTCTATAAGAGAATGACGAAATTTCGACATTTAAAAAGAAATTTTAAAAAGTTAAAATTGTAATTTAAAAAAATACGACAGTAGGAAATAAAAAGGATTATTGTTATTATTTATAAATAATCGAATAGATAAAATGCAAGATATAACTAATAACAACATAAGATACATTAAAAATGAAATTACATACACACATAAAATGTGATATGCAAGCAAAATTTGATTTAAAAAAATTCTTAATCATTTTCTTTGTTGAAACATTTTATTTTAATCCATTTAATTTTTAATTTACATACGATATCAAATATAATAAAACAAATTAAATATACTTAAATGACGTTGTAATATTTGCAAAACGTATAGAAAAGATTAAATTGTGATGAATATTTATAGATGTGTAGATTGTATTCTTAAATTTATGAAATATTAAATTTAAAAGATTTATGAAGTTAAATATAAAAAAAAAATACATTTAAAATCATCTGATTTGACTAGATGAGTCGAATTTGTAAATATTTGTCTTTTTGCTATAATAACTTCGTTAAAGACGCAAGTATGTGGTCTTTATTTTTTTGTTTGGTGAAAACGATCGTTTGTCTACTTCGGAGACATACCAAAGAAGTTTGGGTTGGCGACCCGTATCCGGATGACTCCACCTGACTCTCACTTTGACGTCAACGACACTGTCGGTATTAAATGTGGCCATATTGCAGAATCCTTTCGACCAGTGACCAGGTGCATGCTAGCAACACCACCTGTTTGGCCAAAGGGGAGCAGCTGGAAGCTGCTGCCAATGCCCATGGGGATTGCATACACTTCCTGCGTTGACTACCCGACCTACCTGGTTAGTTTTTACTTCAGTATTTTTTATCCGATCAAGTTTTTTTTGTCGTTCTTCTGGTTTATATTCTTTGCAGGAATGGAGTTGTCTGCATTATATATAAAATCATTGTACCGGATTTTTATTTTTAAAATTAAATTACATTTGTAAAATGATCGAACTTGTAATTAAATTTTCACGAATGTTTAGTCAATTAATGAAAACATAGGGAACATTTATAAAAGTATTCACATTTTCATTTTTAAACTTTTTCAGTTATGAAGATGACAGTACAGATTATTTTATTTTTTGAATTTTGAATATTAAATCATTGTTCACCGAGTTTTAAACACTGAAGAGTATTAATATCAGATAGCCTTAATAAAATGCGGACGTCAATAAATAACTGCAATCACTTTCTTTAATAGCTTGCATGAATAAATGACGTCCACGATCATTTATTCATTCGTTTATCGGTTTAAAACCAATTTCTTTTGTCTCAACTATTCTGCGAATCATCGAAGATTATTGGCGCCCTGCCATTAAGACCTTTTGATAAATTAGTATTTTTGAAAGTTGGACCTGTTTGCATGATGTGATCGCATAATATTGATTAATACTAATAGATTGTTTTAAAACTTTTGCGATTATCTAATTAATATATCAGGATTACCAAAAGGAGTAGATAATGAAAACAAATTATATACATATATGTATTTTCTTTAATTTGTAAATTATAAATAATGGAATAAGTAGTTGATAGACTCAAATCCATATATAGTTGTTTATTTTAATTAGTTTTCTTGAATTATTATCTTTACTAAATCACAAATAATTCTTAGAAACAACCGTTTATGTGATGTTTGCATGATTTTTAATGTTAAAAAGTTAACTTTGAAATACAGAATTTAATTTAATAAAAAAAATTATATACATTTAATTAATATAATTTTGTATACTACATTAATGATACTTTATGAAAAGTTAATTACACGATAAATGTAGCAAATTAAAAGAATTCCGCTTAATATAACAGCATAAATAAACGATACCAAACTATTAATTATAGATTTCCCAATAACTCGCTGTTTATTTAGTTTTCATTTATATTAAAAATCCAAACAACAGTTACTTAAGTAATTCTAAAAGTGTGGATTTGTTTGCAGATTATTATTTGAGCAAGAAAAATCGGGTAAATTATTTCGAATACTATAGTTTACTGTGTTGAGAAGCGAGTGCATACAGGTGGCGCTAGTAGAATAAATGACATGCACGTGCATTCTGTTGACATCTGTAGGTTGATGTTGTAAAGCACATTTCACAGAAATGTTAGTTGGGAGTTTAAAGGAAAACGAGGTCAGGTTTTAACTCCACCTTTTTTCTAGTACTTTTGAGCTTTGTCTTTGCCTACGTGTACTTCGATTGAAAGAGAGAGGCGGTGTTAGGTGATAATATTTAACGCCTTCAATTGTCATTTATTAAATGGCAGATGTAGAAGAGCAAAATTTTCAGATAACCTTTCAGTTATTTTCAAAAGAAAAGCAAAAAAAGAAACTTTTAACTAATGATATATTTTGTTGTTTTAATAATTGAGTTATTAAACTAAAATTTAAACAAAGAAAATTGAATACATGAACTATAAACGGAATCTAAAAGTTTGACTTAAGAACAACCAAATTTAAAAAAAAATATTTATGTGTATATAACTATAATACGTTATAATATAAATAATATAACAACGTGAACAAAAGTTATAACTTACATTTCTAATTTTCATTACAAAGATAATACACAGTATTAATTTTTTTTTAAACTTACTTTTACAACTGTTCAGAATTAATATAAAATTAACCACGTCCTATTTACGTATTTTGAAGGAATGCTGTACAGCTCAAAGATGCAAATTTATTTTATTCTTATCAAACGTTTTTCGAGATACTTCACATCTCATCGTTATATCGATCTCATCGTTATATCGAACATTTAACGATAAACTGTTTTGAAAACAGAACGTCTTAAATTCAAATAATTGTAACAGATTCGAACATAGATCTTGTTTCATGTTGGAACTTTGAAACAGTTTATCTTTAAGTGCACGATGTGACGATGAGATGTGAAATCTTGAAAAACGTTTAATGGAAATAAAATACACTTGACTCCTTGAATTGTAATAGCATTTCTTCAAAAAAATATAAATGATGGAGTTAATAGTTGAAAGAAAGTTCTATTTAGAATTAAAGTTTTAAATGCTAATAATATAATTAATAACTTGGGCGTATTAGCTAAAATAAATGTGGGTAGTTTTTCTTACATTAAACATGCATTTTCCATAAAAATAAATAAATTATCTGATTTACGTTATAACAGTATAATTCAGATTCTTATGCATATTTTATATCTAAAAGTGATCAAAATATTTTTAGATATAATTGCAGATTAATGATTATTATTATTATTATTTTAATTCATAAATATCTGAAATACCATGCTATTTTTATATTATTTAAAAAGGTTTTAAGTTTTTTTTTATATTAAAATGAAACAAAATGAAAGAATATTTGAAAAAAAATTGACATCAAAAATTTTAGATTTATGATTTATAGTGTGTCTACTAAATTATGTAGAGTGTGTATAAAATATATAGCCAAAGTTGGCAGAGGTATTCTAAATTTAAAAACAAAGGGAAAATCTCTAGTCACTTTGGGTCTAAAAGTCTCTCATATACAATAAATATTTTTTCATTAAAAATGGTGAGGTGTAATGCAAGTATTTTTGGTAAAAAAAGATGATGATAAATAATTATTAATAGAGTATATTTTTAAATGTTCGAAATAAGAATATTTTTAAAATACATATATGAAACACTAATACATTACAGTACAAAAAGTAAAAATGCAGTATGTTGCAATACTGTGTATAATTTCTTTTTCAGAACAAGATCTTAAGAAATAATACTGTACTGTCAAATTGTGCATGTTTAGCCAGTCTTTGCAAATATCACTACACATTTTATTTGCCCTAATTTCTGAATGTTAGTCTTCACTTTTTCTTTCAATAATATATAAGTTGTTATTAACATATGATTCAAAAAATAGAACTAATAAAATTAGATTAGATCTAAGACCAAGGCTATTGATGGTGGAGCTGGAGATTCTTTCCTGGGTCATGAGAAAATTTAAATGCCCACAGTGGTTCCTATCCCTATAAATTAATGTTTTTGCTAACAGAAAGTAAAATTTTTAAGACTGCTTTTTCTTAATAAAGAAACATTTAACATTTGTTCAGAACAAAAAAAAAAATGACAAAAGGCCTATTCTAACCCTGAGTCTCGTACAAACTCTCAGTGGTTCTGTCTAAAACAATTATGGTACTACTATAAAAGCTTGAAGTACTTACATAAGCACATAAGCAAAGTCAAACACTCAAACCATCACAAATTATAATTGTTTAAGACAATTATATTAACAATAGTAACTATGCAATGAATTTGTAATATACTGTTATGATTTTTCACAGTCATTGAAGACATTATTTGTAAAAGATATTCACTAATGTATTAAATCATTTGAATCTAAAACTAAAACATTGTCACACACTATTGCTTATTTACTTGGAATTATTCATTTTATGTTTATATATATCTATTCTATACTACTTGGAATTATTCATTTTGTGTTTATACATATCTATTCTATACACTATATATAGTATAAAATACTTAGCTTAAATCATCATGAAATTTTTGAAGAAGTAGACAAATTCCATGGAGGAACTGAGTGAAGCTGTCAGTATATATATATAAACACAACTTAACCTGAAGTGTTTTCATTTATCTTTAGAAGGTGTTACAAATAGTAGTATAGATCTGTGTGTGTGTGTAAAACAGTCAGATGAAATGATCAGGATTGCAGTTGGCTGCAGTTTGTACTTTAGTCAACCCATTCCATTAACCTCTGGAAATTGCTAATTTTGAAGTTGCGAAGTTTGGTCTTGATACTGTCCTTCAAATTCTTTACGAATCCTGGTTCCTAACCAATTTGATAAACATTTGGAATGTTGGCTGTACAGGAGATATATTGAATTCCATAGGGTTGCATTTATGTATTTTGTAAGAGAAGAGAGAAAACAGGAGGAGAGGGAAAACCAAATTAATCAGTCACACACCTACAGCAGTACTCTCCTTGTTTTTCCTCTAGTTGTGTTCATGCAAAAATGGGAAGGAAAAGTACAATTAATTTTATAATGAAATGAAATTAAAAAAAAAATGAAACTGTTCTATTAACATCTTTCTCTTATTTATGGCCTTCCTGTGATTTTTTAAAGCTTCTCAGGCCATTTTCTTTGCATTCAACAGATTGCCTGCATGCTCTATCATTGCCATTTTATTGATGATGTTGTGCTGAAGTGAGGCTGCTGAACTATACTGTGCATGCACAAACTCAGGAGAGGATATATGAGAAAGATCGACAGGTTGAACTTTCAAGGATGAGAAAGATTTGCATTACGCACGAGAATTCCATTTTCTTCTTCTGCATAAATAGCATTGCAAGTGCAAACTTTGATTCCAAAAGTTTTCTTTTGCTTGTTTTTCGTCTTCTCTCGTCTCCATAAATGCAACTTAATAGTTCAACTTGGCAGTGTCCTTCTGGCCAGAAGACATTCTTGGTCAGGATAGTATTTCTTCAGGAAAGGGACCTTTTAAATGCATTTGTTGCCATACATGTATTTGGTGATGGAGAGTCATGATGGAGCAATGAAGAAATGTCCTATTACCTGTGATTGCTAGCCAAACCAGAAGTGTTGTTTGAATTTGATATTAGGATCCACATCTAGCCATTCTTTGCTGAGATAGTAATTCTCATTAACACATTTACTTCTATCAGAAGTGAAATAGTATTTGTTGTCCATAACCACATTAAGTTTGTTTGACAACTTTCAGACTCTGTCATGCAGCTTCCACAAAAGGGTTTTTGAGTAGAATTCAACTATTGAAAATAGAACAGTTGTTTGTTTGGAAAAAAAATCAGGCAATATACTCATATGTGTTGATATGTTTATGGTACTGAGTGTAATGGAATTTGAGATTGTATTAGATTAGATAATAGATATCATCATTCTAAAATATACTAGGAAGAACATAGTAGTTTAAAAGATGACAATCATCTTTTAAACTACTATGTTTTAACTAGTATGTTTTTTATCACTTTTATGATTAGAGTTTAAATTAGTTGTTTAAATCTATACAACTTATTTTCATTAAATTATACTTTATATGTTGTAAAATATTACATAAGCATATTTTATTGATACTGTTGTTAATATTTTATTAAAACAGTGATAATCAAATACATATGATACAACTAAATTAAAAAATAAAACCCTCTGAGATTTATATGTACTGTACATGTTTGTATTAATAATTTTCTAAAATAAAAAAATTTACAGTTAAAAAACTTGCATAGAAATTTAGATGTTTAGCTGAAAACCTTTAATTGATAAAATGAAATTACTTACATCTTACATAATTATTTCTTTGTATTATTTTAATTTTTCATATATCTTGAAGTTATTGCTAGCAATGCTCTAGGCTGTGCGGCCGCGCGCTGCTCAAATTGTTGCCGCGCACGAAAATTTATGTGCCACGCAGGCAAGCACGCACACTGATTTCAATTATTGTTTACTTATTTCTTGCTCTGTCTGCAACATGATTATATCTTTTGTCAATGATTAAATCATTGACAAAAGATAATATTTTTTATGAAAATATGTTTTAAAATGAATTTTAATCTCTACTTTATAATTAATTATTTTTTTTAATTTTTATAGGAAAAAATAAGATTATATATATATATATATATGCATATGCTCAGAAAAATTTTTTGCTCAGAATCTGCTCAGCAAAAATTTTTTTTGCTCAGAGAAGTATATGTTCTGCCCATCTACAATAAAAACTAGAGGGAACAGTGATTACTAGATATAAACTGATGGCATACACATTTGGCAAAGAAAGGATTTGAATTGTTTATTTAAAAGTATAATTGCATTATTATTATGTTGCAAATGTGATGCTCAGCTGATACTGGTGTCAAGTGCTATGCCGGACTAATACTAACCAGTGTTACATTAAGCTTCTGTATTATTGGTATTTGTGTCAACATCTAGTAGAAACTTCCTAACAATGTGACATGTGTTCAATATTGCAGCTTTCTGTAGTGTCATGTTTTTGTTTTTATTAAGGTTTACTGGTTTCTAGACTTTCGTGTAATGTATTTGGTATAAAAGAGGACAATAGGTACAATAAATACCTTATCCATCCTTCATATTTGTCTTGTTTCATGAGCAAATGGAGTGTACTTATTTTTTCAGTATGAGCTTTTTTAAAGTTATGAGTGTTTGGATGAGAAATGACATGATTGGCCACCTAATTCGATACTTGGAATGGATGAATGTTTTATTGGAAGGAAAAATAGAGGGCAAAAGGGGACGTGGAAGACCCAGAGTGGAATATCTAGATGAGTTATTACAGAAAAGGTCTTACCATCAGATAAATCAGCTAGCTAAGCGAAGAGAGAAGCTATAATACTGCACACATCCATGTTTTCCCACCAATCATTGGTTGAGGAGAGAGAGAGAGTGTGTGTTTGTATTTGGAAAAGAGATGTCTATTATATAAATGATCTTATTGTATTTATCAATGAGAGTGATGTCAGGTCTATTTTGATGAATTGTTTTACCTGTCATTATGGCTCTGTCATAGTATATTTTGTGTGTGTCATATTCTAATACTACCTATGGAGTATTTGTAGTATGGTACCTGAATGTTTAATAATCTGTGTTTGTGTGCAAGCTCTTGGTGTATTATTATATTTGCTATTTGATTATGCCTACGTAAATAGTCTGTTTGTATTAAAAGCTTGCAACCAGAAGTTATATGTTGTATTGTTTCTGGCATAATGTGGCATTTTCTGCATGAGTCATTTGTGAATATTGTATCCTTCAAGATGTATTTTTTGTAGTTTTTAGTTTTTATGACCTGATATTGAATGGCAACCATAAACCCCTCAGTCTCTCCAAACAGACAACCCCTAGTCAACCAAGCAGTTTGATGCAATTTTGTCAACATAGTCCTGAGCTAGGTTGTAGACATACCTGCCATGAAGTGCCTTTTGGGCCCATGACTTCTTAGAGGTGTCTATGTTATTTATGTGTTGAGATATGTCCAGGTGCTCAGAGTATAAGTTTAAAGGTGTGTGGTTACTGTCTGTCAGAGTTATTGCTTGCTGTTTCTTGTTTGTTGTGGGAAATATCCTGCAGTGTCAGAATTTGTTTGTAGTGCAGGTTAACTATATTAGTAAGGCCACAGCCACCTTTATTAGAAAGAGTTACCGTATTTTACGGACTATAAGACGCATTTTTTCTTCGAAAAATTGCCTCCAAAATTCAGGTGTGTCTTATAGTCTGTAGCGTCTTATAGGTATTTTTTTTAAAAATTGCTTAAAAATTAAGGTGCGTCTTATAGTTTGTAGCGTCTTATAGTTCGTAAAATACGGTAAGTCTTTCTACAGACTATTTTGGGTGATATTGTTTATGTTTAGTAAGTGTTGTTCTTGTTTTTCTTTGGAGTTGCTCGAGATCTGTGCATGTCCAGTGTATAATTCCAAAAGAATATGTGGGTACTGGAACGACATATGTGTTAATTGCTTTAACTGTGTGTTTTGCATTTAGGTGTGTTCTTAGTACTGCATGTAATTTGTTCTGGTAATGTGGAATCTCACTTAACGAGCATAATTCGTTCCAGAGTCTTACTTGTAATGCAAAATACTTGTTAAGCAAAACAATTTTTCCCATAGAAATTAAAGTAAAATATGATAATGCATTCCATGCCAAAAAATGCTCAAATGTTTTATATATAACGTTTATTCAAAAAAAATTGTACGATATACACTGTTAAGGAGCATGAATCATCATCATCATTTCTTTTATGGTTTGTTCCTGGAATTCTCATTCCAGGAGTGAACCATCCTGGAATGAGAATTTGATTTGCAGAAAAAAAAATCACAGCTAATATGTTTGATAAACACTCCAAACGATATGCCAAATTCTTGGGTTATGTAAATTCTATAATTAAATATTAGAACTTAATTAATTTGACTAGAGGTAGGCAGTTATGTTTCCATCTCGTATTAAATTTAATAATTATAAATAGTTAATTTTTAATTCAGACATTTCTAAAATTTAATTTGGAATCTGTCATTAAATTTAATGACCCAAGAATTTGGCATATCGTTTGGCGTGTTTATTATATAACAGGCTATGGTTGTTGATGTTTATAAGTAATATGTGTGAACACAAGTTTGGAAAAATATGTGATTACGAGTGAAACTAAGATGCCAGTGGAACGAGTGCTAAACACAGACTGATGGAGCATGCTGCATGTGCACAATTCGGGACTTCCCCTCACCTCATCACTCGTTATGCGAAATATTGCTTGTTAAGCGAGGCAAATTTTTACAATTTGTTTTGCTCGTTATGCGAAATACTCATTGTGCAAGGTGCTCATTAAGCGAGGTTCCACTGTATTCGAGGGTTAATCTTTGTTTTATCTGTGCATGTTTTTTAAGTTTGTTCTGTTGGAATCCTAAATATTTGTATAACTAGCCCTCTTCCATGGGTTGGTAATATCTCCACTTCTGAATACAAAGTCTTCTTTTTTCAGAACTGCTTTTTCAATGTGTAGTGTTTTGCATTTGTCTAGACCATACTCCATTTGTATATTATTTGCATATGTGTGTGTGTGTAGTTTGTAAGAGATGATGAAGCTTATTCTGTGTGGATGGTAAAGTTTGATATTGTCCATGTACAGTACAGTACATAAGGTGTGATAATGTGAACAGTGTTGTTTTATTGTGTCTGATATTGTAGCCATATTGTGATTTGTTCAATGTATTAGATAAAGGATTAAGCTCAAGGCAGAACCAAAGAGGACACAAGGAATCTCTTTGAAAAATGCCTCATTTGATGTATATTTTTTTATTTGGTTTTATGTGAGTGTTATGGAGTTTAATATGTAATGTTGTTCTCCAGTGGAGCATGGTAGAACTAAGGAAACTAATGACTTGGGGATGAATTTTGTAGATGTGAAGTGTGTGCAGCAGCCAAGCATGTGGAACACTGTCAAATGCTTTTCAGTAATCAATGTATGCCATGTGTATGTTTCTGTGTTGCTTATGAACTTGCTGTAGGATAACAGAGTCAATGAATAGTTGTTCTTTGCAACCTTTGTGATTTCTATGGCAGCTTTTTTGTTGTTCTGTAATAATGTTGTTTTCATCAATATGATTGTATATTTTGTTTGCAATGCAAGATGTAAGAATCTTGTAAAGTGTTGAAAGACGTAATTGGTCTGTACCGGGCAGGGTCTTTAGTGTTGTTGTTTTTTTGGTTTCATATAGGTGATGTTCCGCATGAGAAAATTTGGCATGTGTTGTGGATTATTGATGTCAGTTAAATGTTAAGCTAGTTCATTGTGCGGGAATGTGAATTTTTTTGTACCAGAAATTATGAATGTTGTCTATACCAGATGTTGTGTGCTTTCTGCATTGTGCAACAGATGTCTTCTGTATTTATTTAAACACAATGCATACTAGGTGTGTCTTACATGTCTTTGCCATTTTCTTTGATTCAGTCTTCTTCAGTATTGTGCATGTCAGCAGTAGACTGAATAGAAAACCAATAACTTCTTCAATTGGCATGCCATTGTGTTCGGAATCAGTAGTGGATTTGGTATTAATTTGCCTGTAGAAGAGTTTTTTTATTGTGAATAATTTATTTTGTTGGTTTCATACAGAGCAAATTTTGTAACATTTAAGTTGCTGTGCTTTGGCTGCAAGTTTTTGTTTCAATGTGTCAATATATTCTGTGATTATGTGGACATTATGATAATTGTACTTTGTGTGTGTTTTAATTTTCTTGAAAAGTTTTTTAGTTGTTTCATTAATTTAGATTTTGTTTTGTTATTAGTATATTGTCAGCCTGCCTAGCTGCTCTGTAATATTGTTAATTTGTGTTTCTATTTTTGCTTGCCAGGTATGTTTCTGTATGTTTTTGATTTGTATGCTTCTGTCTGTGGATGCAGTTTTAATCCATGGTAGGTCACAACTGTGACTGCACCTGCATAGGCTAGTGTATGAATGTCTGACAGTGTAGAAATAGAATGAGTACAATCTAGTAATATGTAAGCATTCACATAGTATAGAGCAGAGGTTCCCAACCTTGTGCATGTAAATAGCTCCGTGTCAAAGTGTTGAAATAATGAAAAAAATTCGAGCAAATCCTTTATCATATAGATTGTTTAAAGCCCTTGTAGAAAAGGACGAATCTTTCCAAGCTGACCTTTTCTTAAATACAGATATAAAATGGTTAAGTAAACACAAAACACTTGGCCGATTTTTTGATCTTTTGAAAGAGAGAAAAAAAGTCAAACATTTGAATAATTAGATAACCTACAATGGTTGATGAACTTGGCTTTTTTAACAGACATATGTGAAAAATTGGACAGTTTAAACCTGGATCTCCAGGGAAAAAATAAACATTTAGCTAGCTGAAATAATTAGCTCTATAAAAGCATTCAGAGCCAAAATACAGTTTTGGATAAATAATATGTTGAAAAATTCCCTTGTACACTGATGAAAAAGTGACTGGTGAAGATAATTTTGACCTAATATTATTTATTACTCATCTTGAAATATTTTTGGAACAATTTGAAAGTAGATTCCAGCAATTTACCATTATCAAACCTGCAGCTACATTTTTTGTAAATCCTTTTACTAGACATTACTGAAACTGCTAAATCTATAGCAGAACTTCTTTAAGAAGAGACATTGATAATTGAAGAAGAGATTTTAGATTTTCAAAACGACATCATATTAAAATCTCACGATACAATGAAAACTTTTGGAATTTAGTTGATCATAAAAAGTATAATCTTTTGAAAAAAGGAGCCTTCAAAATCAAATCCTGTTTTGATTCCATATATTTGTGCACATCTTTATTTTCCACCATGAATATTATAAATTCAAAAATCAGATCTCAACTTAATAATCTTGAAGATTGTTTACAATTGGGATTATCATCTTACACTCCCAATTGTGAGAAATTAGCAAATGAAATACACTGTCAAAGATCACACTAATTCAACTTTTTTAATAAATATATGTTACAAAATGCATGTTATAATAAAAAACATAATATTTAATTTGTTTTTTGAAATCCAATTTGCGCCCACCACTATTTTTTGCAATCTCAAATGTGCCCACAACACAAAGGTTGTGAACCCCTGGTGTAGTTTTCCCTGCTAGTTAAAAAGTGTTGATTTTGGGAATGCATGGCTGTTGTGCAGGGTAAGTGCCTGTAAATTTTGTGAGTGCTTTCTGAAAAAGAGAGAGAGAGAGAGAGAAAGAGTATAAATTAAGCCTGAATCTATTTCAGGCAGTGAAGAAGTGTTGATATTGTCAGCTTCAGTGAAAATAGTGGTGGTAGGAACAGCATTGTCAATTAAGGTATCTTGATGAGCCTGAAGGATTATGTGATTGTTGTTGATGTTGGGAGTATTTGTTTGTTGGTGTAATTGTTCTGCAATTTGTTGTTTGATGTGTTCTAGTGTTGTTTGTGGTATAAGGTTGTTATGTATAATTGTTCTTGTTTGATCAACAACCCTTTGTAGAGTGACAGTGAGATGTGGATATTGTTGTGAGAACAAGTGATGTAATTGTTGTCTGTGTGGGGTTATGTCTATTTTAGGTCTTGTGATGGTAGTAAGTATGGATGATAAACTTATTCATTTCTAATGTCCATTTCATCTGTTGGCATAATTTACTTGCCTTAGTGGTCTGTGACTGGATTTCCTCAGAAACATCAAGATTTGACAGGTTTCTCACAACTGGTGTGGGCATTGCAGTAACCATACTTGGACCAGTGCTGCTTTTACCATTGGTGCCCAAGGGAGACTGATGTATTTTTCGAATGTGAGCCTTTGCCTAACTCACAAACTAACCTGGGCAATGTCTGAGCCAGTGTTACATTTGGATCATGTTATTACCATTGTTAGATCTTCACAGATGTGGGTTTCATCATGCTTAATTTCATTTCTCCTCACTGGCATGAGTGACCCTACCAGGAGCAGATGCTCTAGCCTGTTACATCAGAATTTCTGAGCTCTCTCACCATAGCAAGGTGATGACTGGCGAGAGAGTTGTTATTATTATTATTAGTAGTAGTATTATTGTTGTATTAAATTTCTTTTTAGTATAAACATATTTTTGTTTATTGTTTTTAATATTTTTTTAACTTTATATATATTTTTAGCCATATACATCAGAAGGATTTGAGCAGGATTCCCCACGCTATTCCACATCCAAAACAGGCCTTTATGGTGATACATATTTCATGGGTAAATCATTTTGTTATTAATTTGAAATTTAGTTCTTTCCATTCTAATATAATCAATTTTTTACAGTAGATAGAACAACCTTTCAAACTAGCACAGATATTTAGAATTTCTAATATTTTCAACCTTAAAAGATCAGTTAATTTGGCAGTTAATTTTTAAACTCTGCGCATTCCGATTTTAGAACATTAATGAACCTGAAGCAGTTCTCAATAGAGATACGAAAACGTTTGTTGGAACACGTTAATATTTTTTATGTTTTACTGGAAATAAAAAGGTTTTAAAAAGACATATTAAAAGATCATCTTTAGAATATACACAATGAATTTCAAAAAATTGAACAAAAATTATATTTAAATACATATTGTTGTATAAAGTTTATAAAAATGCTTACAAATAAAAATAAACTGTTTTTCATATACAGAAATACAAATATCTTAAAATATATTTTAAATATAAATCCCCATTAGACTTACTTTCATTCAAGATTACAATTAAAAACTTTCCTGTATACAGAAAATATGTAGTTTATTTTTGTTTGTAAGAATTTTTAAAATTTTATGAAACAATGTGTATTTAAATATAATTTTTGTTTGGGTTTTTGAAATTTGTTGTGTATTAAAGATGATCTTTTAAAGCCAAAAGTACTAGAAATTTACAAATATTTATGCCGGTTTAAAAGAGGTTCTGTCTACTGTAAAATAATTTAACCAGTTAAGAATTTTTCTTTGTAATTATTTTTATTTATTTATTAAATGTCAAGTTAAAATTTTAACATTTTATGTTAGTTGGATTTTTTACTGTATTTATATTGACTAGTTCCATTATTAAATTTTTGTCATAACCATTCAAATTTTATTTGTGATGAAAAAGTTGCATTTTATTATTAACCATTCCCCACAAATTTTAATAAGTAGTTCTTGTTATTGGAAGAATTACTGTTCTGAAGCCAATCAGAAAGAATATTTTTTCATTTAAAAGTTTGTTTTTTTATTCTTTTTGATATTAGTTTTATATCATAATTTTATAAATAAAATTGATGTATAATAACACCAATAAATGACAACATAAAATTAATAATGATCATCTTAGTGGATAAAGTTGGTGATGTCTATTAAAAATTATTTAATTTTTATATAGAAAATAACAAATAGAAAAATACATTCTGTATATATATAAAACATGCTTTATTATAAATATTAAAAATGTATAATAGCTACTCGGGCCATTAGTTTAATTTCTGATGTTTTTCTAGTTTATATTATAGATTATGAAATTCCTTTTTATATAAAAGTATTGATCTATTCTTGCTGTATTAATAATTAATAAATCATATTATAATTAAGTGATATATACATAAATGATATATGTAATAAAATTAAGGTTTAAATTTTGAATTTTGAAATTTTGATGTTATTCAAAATAGAAATCAATTTCATATTCTATAATTTTATTACTAAATGACAATAATTATAAGAAAAAAGTTGATAAAAGTTTTCAGTACTAAACAGATACATCTATTGTTCCTAGTTCTTAGAGAATATTTCAGTAATACAATTATTACAGGTATTTTCTGCAGAATGTAGTGTCATTTTGCAACCCATTAAAATTTTAATGCAACCCAATATTGGGTCATGATCCATACTTTGAGAAATGCTGAAGGTGACTCATTTATGAACATTCTCACGTCTTAAAATTTGTATTTATTGTTGGGAAGTAAGACCAAAAGATGATGTATTAACATTTGATATATTAACATTTCTATCCAAGCATAGCACTAAATTAACAAAGGAAACCTTTGTTAATTTAGTGCTATGCTTGGATAGAAATGTTAATATATCAAATGTTAATACATCATCTTTTGGTCTTACTTCCCAACAATAAATACAAATTTTAAGACGTGAGAATGTTCATAAATGAGTCACCTTCAGCATTTCTCAAAGTATGGATCATGACCCAATATTGGGTTGCATTAAAATTTTAATGGGTTGCAAAATGACACTACATTCTGCAGAAAATACCTGTAATAATTGTATTACTGAAATATTCTCTAAGAACTAGGAACAATAGATGTATCTGTTTAGTACTGAAAACTTTTATCAACTTTTTTCTTATAATTATTGTCATTTAGTAATAAAATTATAGAATATGAAATTGATTTCTATTTTGAATAACATCAAAATAGATATTTTATGTAAGGTCATAGTTATAAAGCCATTTAAGTTGCACTGGTTTTTAAAATATTTCCTTGTTTGTTCAAACTTTTAGGTTTATTGTCATACATAACAATAAATTATAAAAAAAGTAAATAGCATGAATTTTGGCACAAGTGGCCAATAAATAATTTTTAAAGAATTTGTTTTTGTGTATACAGAATGAAATTGACAAAATTATCATAAAATCTGAAAAGTACATTTTAAAAAAAGGGTTCATTAAGTTTATAAAAAAAAAAATGTAATATTTTTCAAAGTAAAATAACCCCTGAAAATTTTTAAACAGCCTGTTTTATTTAAAATCATCAATCTTGTATTTCTTAATAGTTAAATTTTAATAATAAAAACTGAAAGTGAAGTAAATTATTTGTTACAAGTTGAAATTGGTCCAAACTGCTCTTAACAGAAATGTACTCAATTTTACACTTTGCAAGTATAAGTTATTATCAATAATGCATAATTTTATTTTGTTATATAATATACACTTTGCCAAGTTTTCTAAAAAATTTATATTATAAACAATTCGGTTACAGGACCATTACAAACCAAATATATTGGGTCATGGAAGCAAAAAATTTGACAAACAATTTCTTAGTTCATTATGCATGATGGCTAGAAGTTGAGACAATTAAGGTGCCAGCCTTTACTGCTCTGTGGGCTCAGAATCAAATCCAGGCAAGTAGTGTCCTAGGAATTTTTATTGAGAAGTCTGTTTTGAATACATTGGGCCTTGTCCCTCACCATCCAGTTGTCCTCATTGTGAGTCTGGTCAAGCCCATAATGGGTATGGAAAAGAGATACTCTTAGTTCCCATAGGTTGAAAGGATTAAAGGGGAGAATTTCATTATGCACAGTGTTGTCATATCCTGCATGATTGAGCTATATCATACTAACAGTCTTTTTATTAACCCTCATTATTAAAGCCAAATGATTGCTAAATTAAATTGTGCTAAATAACTGCTACTATTAATAATTAAATACTGAGTAATGTGGCACTAGAAGTAGGCATTAGGTGCCATCTGTTATTAAGTTTAATAAGAGATTATTTAGTAAATTTAGTTGAATTAAAGTAATTTGTAAAATTGTGAAATTGGTATATGATGTCATTTATTGATAACTGACTGCATGTGCCTGGCATTGCTCTGGCTTTTTAGAGAGTGGGGGATTGGGAGAGAACAGTAAAAACAGTGGTCTTAGTAACTAAAATGCACATTTATTATCCTGAGTATTTTCAATAATGAAACTGCAAAAACAAAAAATTGCTTGGGCTTAAGTTAACAGGGTCTGGTTTTGGCAAAGACCACCACAGAAAACTCACACCAATATAATTAAGGCTAAGTAATCATGAACACTACATGAAACCCAAACAGTGGCCTGTTGTTTCCTCTGACAACTGAGTCTGATCTTCCCATCAGCATCACTCTCTGAATCTGAGACAGCACACTTCCTTAATCTATTGATGTTAAGTCTTGCCACATTTTCAGAAGCATTGTCAGAGGCTCACAGAATGACTTACCATTCTGTCTGGGAACTAAGCCTAGCCTATCATGAAGACTGGTTCTTTGAATTCCTAGACAGCTTACCTGTGTATTTTTCCTTGAAGATTGACCAAGATTTATTTGTCTGAGTAGGCATATTTCTATATAAAGTAAAATTTATAGGAATAAAGTTAAGACTAAGTAACACAATATAGAACACTAAAAAATTGGTCATGCATATATATATAGTGCCATCTATTATAGTGATGTCACTTTTTCCAATTTATCATATGTTTTGCTAATTTCTCGCTAATTACTTTTTAATATTAGTTTTCCAAACATAATATAACAATACTATACTTCAGTAGTACAAATATATAATTGCTTGATATGTGATGTGTTGCCATCTAGCAGACAGAGAAACAAATGGACAGATAGAAATCTATTACAATTTATTTTATATAATGTAGATTTTGAGATACTATGTATGTTTAAACTTTTTGCTTAATTGACAGATTAAAAGTATGAAGCTTGGTTAAAATATGTTTAGGCATTTTCCCATGATGTGGAAACAAACAAACAAACTGACAGTCTGATCATTACAGTTTATTTGTATAGATTTGGAATTCATAAACAATTTTATTGATCACGTGATGTTACACATGGTAAGGAAAGGCATTGGTAAGTTTTGTGTATGCTTTGAGATGGTGACAGAGATTGCAGACAATATGGTGGAATTTACAGATAGTAAAAATTCTTGGTTTGTCCTCTGTGCATATTAAACATGAGAAATTTCTTTTGTCTCACTAAACTATCTGCTAGAATAATCAAGTTCTCTTGAACAAAAATGTTTAGATTTATAATAAAATTAATCTAATAGTAACACAAAATACTTAGATAATAATTACAAAATCCCATAATCACTAAGTAGAATTCAAGGCCATATGCTTGCTAAGCTAGAGAAAGTGTAATTAACTAAAAAATAACTTATTATTATATAGAGCAATTATTTTATTGTGATATTGTCACAATTCCAGGTTGCAATTTTTAATCATATTAATCTAAAAATATATGCTTTCCACCTTCAAATTAGCAGTCTTACCCCTGTACACACCATACTTTTTCTGTTAGAATAGAGTCATGCCGGTCATCTATCTAACTGTTTTCAGGGGAAATTTTTGAATTGAAATAATGTGACTTCAAATTTGCATTAGAAGTTTTTATATAGTTAATTGGGACCTCCTGCCCCTAAGGTTTCCATATCTGGTCTCGTATTTTGTCTATCTAACTCTATTCTCGAGATTAAGGAAAGACGGACAGATGGATGATAGTGGGAATTATAGGTCTACAATTTTTTCAAACTAGCCCAATTATGGTAAAATTAAAGAGAGAGGAAGAGAGACCAATAAAGCTAATTTTTATAATTACAATTAATTTTATGTAAAAATTATGTACGTACGAAGTAAAAGGTAATGATTTTAATTGTTATGAAATAAATTCAAATGATTTTCAATCAAGATATTTTTTCTCATTTCAAATAAATAAATATTTGAAATGAGAAAAAATTTGTTTATTTCGTGATTTATTTATTCATTATTTCTGCGATCCATTAATATTCCTATTTCCAAATTTTTAAAGCTTTGTTATGTGACTTTCTTCTCTAACATGTTAGAGAAGAAAGTCAAACAAACTTAAACAAAACTTATAAACCATTCTTGTAATTGGATGGTGTTAGCTTGAAAGCCACTTTCTTTAAATAGCAATAATGAGAGTACTATCAATTTAAGCTAACTGCATTTATTAATGATATCAAACTTACCAGTTTTACTTTTTACTTTTATGCTACAAAATAACTCGTTCATTACCAATGCCAGCAAATAGCAACATTGAAGAAATTTGATAACTGTTCCATTTGTTAAATTTTATGCATGCAGCCAGTGGTGATATTTGAGATAGTTAACAAAGGGTTCGCTAGCAGAAAATTTTTCCCCGACAATCACTGACAAACGAAATGGAAGTTTTGGCTAGAAATAAATACAATACGTTTTCTTGCGATATATCTAATAATCAGTGGCATATTTGGAACGTAACGAGCCCTGGGCGAAGACCAGGTAACAATAGTATATTAGTGCTGTCGACTTTTTTTTTCCACCCCGAATGGCATTGCTGATAATAAACAGATGTCATCATTTCTCGAAATACAATATCCTTTTTATTTCGCTGTCCATAGCCTGACATGTGTTCCACAGCCATCTTGTATTATCTCGCGTGCGTGAGATTGTGGAATCTCTCTTATAACTGGATCTCTCTTATGACTGGATCTAGTTTCAAGAACTCTCTTGAATTGATCGCGATTAAACCTTGTTTCAGTCGAGAGAGATCGCACCAAGACATAGTCCCTGACCTTGCTCACAATCTAGATTGAAATGCTCGGTGCGAACGGGGTATAAGGCTCTAGTTTAGTAGTATTACAGAGTATAATACGAATATTTTAATATATTAAAAAAAAAGAACAAAAACAAAACCACTGAAATGTTCCGTGTGTTTAACAAGGTTTGGAAAACTGAAAATTTTAACAACGGGTTCGGCCGAACCTGTGCGAACCCGCTGAATATCACCACTGCATGCATCCCTACACCAGCATTATTTCATAACCAAACAATGATCTGACTTCTATCAATAACAACACAAGCAATACAAAGAAAGTGAAAATTGATGAAATAAGGATAATTAGATAAGAAGAGTACCAATGCTGTAAAATATAATGTAAGTGTAAAACAAACATCCATTAAAAAATGACAGATAGCATCTCATTATAAAAAAAAAAATGCATTTTACAAATTTCTACTGATATAGGTTCTCTGATGTGATAAATCTATATTGCAGGGCTTCTTAAACTTTTTTTTATTATTCACAATCCCATTTATGATTGTGATTTTTTTTTGCGACCGAAAAAATATAAAATAAAAATATATAAATATTTTGTGATGATTTATTGATTAGGTAACAATATATATACATATGAAAAAATATAGTTTTTGAATCTGTTTAAAAACATACAAAAATATAAAATTAAAAATTGCACAAAAAGTTGTAAAATTGTATTTATTATAGTTACAAAAATTATATACCCTATTTTTAATCAAAACCTGCATTTTTTTGCAATAACATAAATAAAAGTGAGTATTGGGCAAAGCTGAAAAAGTAATTTCACATAAATATGTGGTGTTGAATGGCAGAAGAACATTTTCAAACTCTCACAAATTATTTTCAATATTTTGCATTAAAATCTCGTGGCCCCAAGATTTTGCTAAGCGACCCCAAATGGAGTCGCGACTTATAGTTTAAGAAGCCTTGCTATATTGGATTTCATCTAGACCAGAGGTTCCCAACTTGTGTGCTGTGGAACTCTAGGATTCTGCCAATAAAAACTCGGGGTTCCACAATAAACTCCGTTGAGTCTAGTGAGATATGAATTTGACAATGCAGATTTGGGATTTGAGGTGTAATTGTTCTAGTCTCGGATTGAGTTGTCGTATGACAATATGAGGACTCAAGACTATACACATGCTAAAGTTATTTATAAACAGTGTGGACAGATTTATCAGTAATGGAACAAACTGAATTCATAATATAATGTTTGACAAGGTAATGGAAACCATAAAAACAGTAAAACATAAACTAAAGCTATAAAATAATTTTAAAAAATCATAACCTTAAATAGGACCCAATATATAAATAAAAATGTAATTGTTAAATCTGTATACATATATTAAAAGCAAAATGTTCTGTCACCACTACACACACACAATTTGAAATTTTGAAAATATCAAAACAAGTTTTAAATGGTTTTTAAAAACATTGTTTTAATTTTCAATTGATTTGATTTTAATTTTAATTACATTTAATTGTAGATTTACTTTTGGTTTTGGTATAAAGTGACTACCTAGCATGCTTTAATTCATTGGTATCTGCGTTCCAACATTTTTTATTGACATGAAAAGGGTTCCATGATAAAAATAAGTTGGAAACCTCTGATCTAGATTAATTATTCTTAACATTTTTGAGTTAGTGACACATGCACAAGTTTTGATAACATATTAAATATGATTTTATATATAATGAAGTATGACATTGAAGATATGCAGCTTTTTATATGAAAAATATAAAAATAGAGAATGTAGGAAATAATAAAAAAGTAGAAAAAAAAGCAATTTTAAATGATGTTTTGAAATTTTATGGCACGTCTATGAGAAATTTCACACACTAGTTGAGAATCATTGATCCCTTCCAAAATTACAATTCAATATAGGAAATTGTATTTACAGTAGAGAGTCGTAATCCGAATCAATTAGGGACTGGAGTTGTTCAGATTAGTGATTTGTTCGGATTACCGATTATGTACAAAAAAATATGCTAACCTGTCCGATGTTCAAATTTTTCTCCGTTGCGTGTCGCTTCGTGTTGAATTTTTCTTCGTTGCGTGTCGCTTTGTGTTGAATTTTCGGCGATTTTAAGCCTAACGAAAATTTTTATAATAATAATCGAGGCTATTGTATCGTTAAAAATTATTTCTTTATTTTGTACAAACAAAATAAATATATTGAAGAATATAAAAACATGAAAATTATACTTTAGAAGTAAATTTAGTATCAAAAACGTTCAATTCAGCACGACACAGTCCAACTGAAAATCGTTTGGATTACCGGCGATTCTGTTTTCTGGTGTTCCGATTAACGACTCTCTACTGTACTTGTCATAAAATGATAGTTTTATTAAAAAATTTTTTCTTTCTCATAGTTTCCTGTATTTATCTTTGCTGATAGTTTATTTTAATTTCTCATTTTCATAAATCAATATAAATTCACTGAAAATAGTTGCTGAGGTTATTGCATCTATTAAAGTTATCATTGCTATTGGTCAAAGATTACAGTGTGTGATCGGTTAACAAACATAAATCGTTCCAAGACTTTGTTCGCTATCCAAATTGTTCATTGACTGATTATCGATTTACCATAGGTTTTTATGGGAATTTGATTAATTTATTCTGGAGACCCCAAAGAATAAAAAGTATATACTTTCTTACTATGTTTATTTATATGTAATAATAAAAATACATATACACACAGTCTTGCATTTTTATTAGTCATGTTTTTTCCATTTGTGGGGCTTAAAGAATCTGTCTAATGTCAATTGCTTTTCACTCTTCTTCAGGAGTTTTCAGAAGTAATTAATAGCATTGTAATTGTAGAGATCCCCCAAGCCTATTAACCTCAACCTGGTTTGGATGCCATTCTAAGACCGTCATTCTGACATCCTCACACTTCTTCAAAAAAATATTTAATAGCAGATATTGACATTAATTCTCTTTTTCAGAAGAAAACATATCTTGTCGAGTTTCTTGGTATTCTTCGTTCAAGAGTTCTGTTGTCAGATCAGTTTCAGGTTCCATTATGAGTTCCTCAATGTTCTTTATTTCTCAGATGTGATTTTTATTACTCCTTAAGCTGCTTGAGTCTTCTTGATTATACTATATCTTTCTTAAATAAGATTGAACTGCGGCCTACTGTAGACCTGTTCAAGCCATACTGCCCCAGCAACATCATACGTCTTCTGCCCACTCTCGCTCTACCTTTGATATATACTCTCACCTTTTGAAAATAAAAATCAATGCAAAACTTAATGAGTGCCAGCTCAACAGTCTCGCGAATACTATAAAAGATTTGTTTCTGTCAGAAAAATAAAAGGCTGGAATTACAAGGGAGAGTTTCAAAGTTCAGAGGAATACTATCCAATCATTATATACTGGGTTGAGCATCAATGTTGACGTCTCCCGCACTCCAAAAAGTTTCGATTTGTTCTCTGAAGACAAGGGAAGACCAATCAGTATTCATTATTTTATGTCGCTTCTTTTTGTGTTTGTTCTGTGAGGTGTTCATTATCCAAACATGTGTTCATTGTCTGAACATAAAAATCTTTCGCGAAAGTGTTTGTTATCCGATTTGTTCGTTAACCAATCACCGACTGTATATAAATTATTTCTATTAGAAGTTTTATTATTTTTTCCTAAATTTTTATACAAACAAATAGGTTTTATGATGTTCTAAATTTCTAATATATAAGTAATAAGTGACATATCTGAAACATCTTCAATATATATGCAGTAGGATCCAAAAGTTCTGGGACTGAGTCCACACAGGAAATATATATGTATACTACATTTATGGTGATTCTGGTTTATGTCAAAACATTAACCCCACCTCACAGGGAAGTAGTTTTGTTCAAACAGGTCATGTGATCACAAGTATTGTTAGCTAGATATGGAGTGCTTGGTGATTAGTGAAATATGGCATTTATTGAGTAATGTGCTAATATTACATTTTATGTTTGTTTGAGCAAAGGTCCAATGGAAACCATTATGCTAAATCAAGTTTATGGCAGTAACACACTGTCTTAGTCAAAAGTCTTCAATTAGCATCGCTAGTTCAAGGAGGAGGGCAGGGAAGAAGTTGAATATGATAAATGTAGTGGGCAATCAGTGACTGTTCACACTGAAAACACTTCAAAAGATTGCTTTAATTACACCATCTGTTTTCTGACCTGGTATGTCACCTTCAAGGTTTGCTAGTTTTCAAGTGCAAAAACAAGTGAACAACACAGTGCTGGTGAACTGAAGGATATTGTGACGAAAGGGTTTCAGAAGTGTTTTTGTGAGGGGCTTATGAAGAAGGTTGTATCTCAGCATTGTAACTGTTGTCCAAAAATTCTGGACTTACAGATCCACTCCCAGAACTTTTGGATGTTACCTTGTAATATGTTTATCTGAAAATACTGAAAATGAATTGATTGGCTGTTGTGTTTATTTTCTTTTCATGAAATATTTAGTTATTAAATGTTTAAATAAAATTAAAGGATTAAATAATGGATAACGTACGATATTGGTGTAGTTAAAAAAATTCTTTCAGATAATGATTACACTCTCTCTTAGTTAATAAATTATTACTTATTGACTGAGACAGAGTATAAATTAAATAACTTATTAAATTAATAATTTCTTTAATTTTAATAATTTAATAAGTTATTTCATTTATAACATAATTTTATAGATTCTTTATACTTTACGATAATTTTATATTCTTATTTTAATATAAAAATGTTTTAATATGTAGATGGGCCACATGGTCCCTCAGATCCTTGGTCCACCAATTCCAGCCTGCAGTACTCTTATACGTCCTCCATGATTGATAGCATAGCTTCCCATCAGTCACAACCATCAATTCATCTTCCACACGAACCAATGGTAAGAATGTTTTAGCATTTTATTTTCTAAATTTTTGATTATTTTTATTTATATCTGGACTAATTAGTTTATTAAACAGTATCAATCAGGATATATTCTTATATATAAATAATTTTATAAATTATCTAATATAATAAGGCTATATTGGCCTCACCAATTCACTCTTTGATATGAAATGTTTTAATAGAAACAGACTTATTATAGAAAAAGAAAATAATACAGTTAAAAGTAGATATTGAATACATGACTAGACAATCTGAAATCTCAAAAAATAAAATAGCTTAAGCACAAGATGTTAAAGTCAAACCCTTCATGCTTATGTCATAAAATTGTGTTCAAGTGGTTGATTTAAAGTACAGTCTACTTATCTTTGTCTAAATTAAACAGTCTAAATTAAAAACAACATACCATGAGCTGCAGAGTGTCTGGGAAGTCTATGGTAGCGTGTCTCAACCCAAAAACCTTGGCTAGGTTAGTGCAAGTTAGATGGATAACCTTATTCTGTAGCTTCTGTACATAATTGTTGTTAATACATTTGCATTCTGTGGCCTCTATGTATTCTCTTCTAAGGGACAAGTTATCTAACATAGTACCATCGGCAAATTTATACCATCAGTACTGTACTTACTTGAATTAACTCATCTTCTCTGATACACCTTGTTTTTTGGGTATAATAATCAAACTTACCTGCAGAAATGGGGTATGCCAATGGGTAGCATCATGTCAAGATTTAAGTGAACTTGTTTGCTTGTTCAAGAACAAAGCGATGCAAGTGTTCTTACCTGAGATACTTTATTACACTTATTACATTGATGACATTTTGATCATTTGGAAGTCCAAACAAGACGTAGATAAACTGTTGCAGAGATTCAATATCAACTCCTTTGGGCTTATGCTTAAAATAGACCAAATTAGTACCAGCGAGGTTCATTTCTTTGATCTCTACATCATGTTAAAAAATGACAGAATTGTGACAGAAACACAAGTGTATAACAAACCTACCTGTTGTCCATGCTTTATTCCCACCATTTCTGATGACCCATACTGTTATAAATAAGCTAGCTGGGTTTAGAGTGTTAGTTAGTAGAGTCGTAACACACTGCTCTAACACTAAAGATAGTAAGATAGAATTGGAACTCATTAATAGCATAGCAATAAAGTATGGTTATAGTAAAAAACTTATTTTATTATTAACTTGAAAAATTAAAACTTAAGAACAACACCCACCCTACTAACAACAATAATGAATAGCTACAACCTCAAGCACAGGAACTGCCTTATAGTGGACTTTGATCCAAGGCTGCAAATCACTTATAAAAAGATACGTTAGCCTTGTTAATGTATTTGGCTGTTGGCACAATCCAACCATCTTCTGCTTATTATACAGCACCAAAGATAAGATCAACAGGAATAGAGCCCCAGGGGTATATTCTGGCCCTATAACACAATAGATTTGAAAGAGATCTTATGTACGTGGAGTCCACTATGAGATCATGGACATATAGAATTAAAGAACACCAGCAGGTGTTTCTAATAATAAACTAGTAACAACTCTTGTCCAATATGCAAGCAATCTTGAGGTGTCAATTATATGGGATAAGGTAAAACTCATAAGGAAAGTCTTTGATGTTCAAAAACTAAGAACCATGGAGACCTGGGAAATTTTTAATGCATCAGTCGATGGAAAGTGCATTGATAGTAAAGAACATGAGATGATAATATCTGTCACATGGCAGTTGTTGGTTGATAACCCTCTAAAGGGAAGCAGATAAACAAAATTTCAACATGATGATACTATGGATAAATTAGTATAGATACTACATGCGTATATCTTCATGTCATAATAATTTTATTTGTTTAAAATTTTTATTTTATAATAATAATTTGTAGAGTAGATGAAAAATGTAACACATGCGTGTTAAAAGTTCAAAAACTGGTTGACATCAAAAGGAAAACCATTTTAAAATATGTTCTAAAAATAGAATCTCTAATGTTTGGTAAGTTTGATGCTTGATGAAGGCCCTAAAAGATATCGAAAACATTTTGTTTTTGTATTTAATTCAAATACTTATTATTTGCTGGAAATTTTGTATGCATGGTATGTTGTTTTTAATATATGTTCAAAGATATTTATTATTCAATAATATGAATTTGACTGTGTTACTATTGTTTATTCTGTATTATTTTATAATACAGACTAAACTATTACAGTGTTTTCTTTTTCCTTAGCACTGATTAATTTTTGTTAAAATGTGTGGTTATATAAATTAATAAGTATAAATGAAGTATAGAATTAATATTAAGAGACTATTGCATTGTACTGCATTTGATAATTTCAAATAAATCCGATTAATTTATATTATTAAATTCAATCATAATTCAATGATATAAATTAATCTGATTTATTTATGTATGAAATAAGAGTGATTTTTAATTTAAGAAAATAAAATTTATTAAAAACAATTATGAAAATATTTCATTTTATATACACACATTGTTTTTAATATAAAAATATTAAAAATTGTATATACTGTTTATAGAAAACTGAGGTTTTATACAAACAGTGTATATATATATATATATAGTCAAACCCTGGTTTTTGATCATAATTTGTTTCTAAAAGTTGTTTTAAAACCAAAACAAATGTTTCCATAAAAATTTAAAATGGATTAATCTGTTTCTGCTCCCAAAATAAAGCCTATTGTTAGCTCTATTTCATGCTAAAAATGCCTACAAATGCAATGTAATATTGTATATAATAAAATACTGTATTATATGTAATAAACTTTTATTATTTAATTTGACTTAAGCACCTTTAAACACACATTCTTGAATGCCATTTATGTTACATGAATGCCAATTAATGCAATTTTTAATAATTAATTTGATTTTAAATTCAACTGCTGTGCATACCAAAAAATGGAAGTTGTATCTTGCCTGCATGTGGATTGAAATTTAATTTTAATAATAACATAATCAATGATTTGTGTCATGATGTCCAGTGATGCAAGGTGATTTTGATACCATTGACTTCTGAATCAGTAGTCCTATTGCTGATTGGTCGGGCTGTTGACTTTCTTTAACATAGAAAATATGGGGAGTTACCATCTGTGTGTCTATTCTATGGTACTGATTTGTTCAAAAATCAAGGTTTGACTGTATGTATGCATGTATGTATGCATGTATATATATATATATATATATTATATGAAGCATGCAATGCCATAATGTTGTAAATCCAAAAAAGAAACTTTTCAGGAGAGGTAAAAACACTTTTTCTAATGAATGAATTCATTTCAATTTTACAATAAAATGGTAAAAAACTCACTAGGTTACAAATTCTCTGGAATATCAAAATGATGTAAATATAAGCTGTAACATTTTAAGTGCCAAAAGTCGTGACTTACGCTCTGATGCTTTAAATGTTATATCTTCAAAATATAGCCACTTACAGTGCCAATATTGCCACAATATTCTTTTGCAGCAGAAAACATTGCATTTAGAATTCAATTTTTCAGTAAAATGTATTTAGAGAAAAATGGCATTTACAACATTATGGCATTGCACACTTCATAATATAGCAGGTGCTTATTAGTTTGACATTGATAATTTCTCAAAATTATGAGAAATGAAATAATGACTTAAACGAGATTTGAGAAACTTTAATCATAAAATACAGAAATTTAAATGGTTAGAATAGCTCATTACTAGAATTAGCACATTTATAAAACGAAAAGTATAAGGGTATTATTATTTAATCTCTTTATAAATTTTCAATGAGTTATTATTCAATATATTTACATAGGTTATATATTTTTAATAGCACACATGAAATTTGTCAACATTCATGTTTTCATAATCTATAAGAAAAAAACATTAGTATAGCATAACCATACTAGTAATAGTTTATTTTATAAAATTTTTAGTTACAGTATTGTGAAGCAATGAAAAGACAAAAGTAAACTTATCAAAAAAAAACCTCATAAGTTATCTGATTTGTTAAGTTATAGTCTCTGTATTTTTTCTTAATTTAGAATGATAAATATTGGTTTTTCATATAAACAACAGAGATAAAGCTGGATAAGTATTTGAACAAAATTCAATACTTGTATAATACAGAATGGCAAAATTTTAATGCATACTAACATTTTCAGTCATTTTTAATGTCCTTTTAGGAAACAATAACATAAGTAGTAATGAAAATAGAAAATTACAAAAATTTAAAAAATTAACATTTATGTAATTACGAAACAGAATACCAAATTAAAATTAAAGTAATCAAATGTAGTAAAGAACAAACTACTTAACAATTTAAATTTAACCAACAGAAATACATAAATACATAGTATTGGTCTAACAGAATACTGGTTTTCTTTGAATTAGTGAATACCTCATATAGTGAAGTGATTTCCAAGCATTAGAAACATTATTCACATCACATATAATATATTTGTTACTGTGAAAGACCAATATCTGGAAATGTCAAGATTCTCCGGTGAATATCAGCATTCACACAGTTGTTTCGTGTATGTACGAAATATTTGCTAAATATCATTTAAGTATATAAGTTCTTCAAACTTGTTAATCGGAGTTGATCTATTTTTAGAATTGCAAACATTTTCATTGCCCCTCCTTGGCTCTTCCTCAGGCTTTATCGAATAGACCATTACTGTTCGAATAAACATTTGATATGAATTTCTTTCTGCATACTATCATGTGCAAATATCTCCATGGCTAGAAGCCATGGAGATATTTAAGTTGGGAATAAATAGTACATGTATTAATTATAAGGAGGAAATGGCCCTGTCTGTAGCATGGCAGATTTTGCTAGATAATAGTGTTTAAAGGGATGATTTTGGAGCATCCGCAATACCACTATTGAACTGTTGCACATGATAGTATTCAGAAAGAAATTCACATCGAATGTTTATTCGAACAGTAACAGCCTATTTGATAAAGCCTGAGGAAGAGCCCAGGAGGGGGCAACGAAAACGTTTGCAATTCTAAAAATAGATCAACTCTGGTTAACAAGTTTGAAGAATTTATATACTTATATTTTACTGGTGTGTAGAGAGATTGTAAATATCATTTATCATTATTTCTCACTTACACCAGCAAATGTCGACATTCAGCATGTACTGATGGTGAATATTGAATAGAAATATTTTTCTTACATTAAGAATGCAAAACTTGTACAAAAATGCAACTTTTTAATATATGATATATGTCAGAATAGGAGAAAGTTTAAGTAACAGCACATGTAAATAAATTGTTGAACCTAATGACGAACAGTATATTCTTAATCAGAAAAGAAAAATAATACTAGTAATAAACTTACACATAAATTACGTGATTAACGTCATACAATCTTATTTATTGCAACAACTTAAACTGTTATGACACTGAATTGCACAAGACTCCCTTGCTTTTACAACTGCATTTAGTCGTGGAACACTTCTTTTTGCAATTACAGCGTGTATAGCCTTGCCTTCCACTTCTCGAATTAGTTGCAGCTGCTTCTCTCAGGGAGAAATCTTACCTAACCTAACCTAACATCACACACACCAACAAACCTTGCATAAGATTGACAAACAGCAGTGTTCAAAAGTATAACAAATAGATGTGGCTTTTCATTTCGACCTCCACCAAAGCTTATCTGTGCTTGTCAACATACACCGGCGATTGTTTGAATGTATAATAATATAACCAAATATTTGGTCTTTCACCGACGTATTTTGTATGTATCGACATTCTCTAATTTCAGTCTTTCACAGTAACATATATATTATATATACAGAGTGATTTATTTATAATGTTATCAGGAAATATACCAAGAAATATGTAGCCCATAGAAAGTGTTTTAGATCAAATTTTTGATATCAAGGGGGACACAAGATTGCATTATCAGTTTTGTTATAGATGATACTACTATCAATGAAAAATGAGGTCAACTTCATTTTCTTAAATAGGAATCCCAATTTTTATTCTATATAATTCTATATAAAAACTAAAACTTTATTTAAAATGTGTTTTTGAGAGATGTAACTGTCAGAAATTATGAGTGTTTGAAAGTTCATGAGTTACCACTCATGAACTTTCAAACACTCATGAACTTTGAAACACTCATGAGTTACCACTCATGAACTTTCAAACATTCATAATTTTGTGAATAATGTTGATTATTATACAATTTACAGTAGTAGAAAACGACATAATTTCTTTTCACAGGGAAACTAATAGATATGCCATGGATACCTGTAATTGTACATTAACTGACAGAAATCATCCTAGTGTTTTGACTTCTCATTGCATCATTAATTTAATTTATTTACTGAAGTGGGAAGTGTGTAACCAAAATCTAAGTTTCAAAGAAATACCATAATAAATGAAGATTCAGAAATTGGTGTTTTAACTACAGTAGCTTGAAATCTTCCCACTAGTTCCAGACAAATTGTATAAGGTTCTGGGATGTCTAAAATCAGTTTTTTTGTATACCTAAATGGTACACATTTAATTCTTATCATATTTTGTTCTGCCAAGAACTCCATGGCAATGACTTTCAAAATCATGTAAACTTTTGTCATTGGGCAGAACAACAAATACAAAATAATGACAATTTTTTTTAAACATTACAGTACTTTTAAAAATTGTTAACATCCTTTTAATTTTGTAGCAAAAAAGCTGATGAGGGACTCCACGTCCAAAATGCATTCTGAAAATAAAATAGTGTTTTTTCTAAATCTAATTTGATGTCCTGTGGTGGTGTAATAAGTCTAACGGTAAAGTAAAGTCAATCTTAGTGCTCACAAGCCATTAAGTATTGTTTTCTGATGAAGCATTATTTACAAATCATAATGAAATAGATTGGCATAAAATATATTTTTCTCAGGTAAAATATTTCATCATAGGAGACATGCAGTCTAGAAACCAAACTTATAACTTTGAATGTTTATACATTTCTCAAAAAATATTTTAGATAAAAGTTTATTAATTTATGTAGAATTAATTTATAGAAGAAAAAAAATTGGGTTTCTATTTAAGAAAATGAAGTCCACTTCATTTTCTCCAACTGTAGTGCCACCTATGATGAAAATGATAGTCCATCTCATGTCCTCCTTGCTATCATAGAAATTTGGTCTGAAACATTTTTCAGGATGTATATGTTTTGAGATATTTTCCAATAAATGGTCCACCCTTTATATAGAAAAGGAGAATTACCAGAAACTTCTCAGCTTTCAATATGCAAGTTCAAATAGGAGAGTGCACTAATGGTGATTGAAGCATCAATTGATCTACAGAAAATAAAAAGCAGAGAACTGAAGATGGGCATAAGTATGTTTTTGGTTTCTGGTAAAATTGAGATGGCAAATGAATATGTTTCTCATGAGAAAAGATTTTGTTACATGTTTAAAAATACTCTTGGTAAGTTTAGACAAAGAAAAAACTGTTCGATTAGTTTATAATTTCATGTTAAAATTAGTAAATAACCTACATCTGCTTTAAAATTGACTTTTAAACAGGTAACCCTTGAATTATCTATATATAATTTTGGTAATGGAGAGAGAGTATTTATTGAAACTTGGCATTTATAATTAATGTAATTTGTATTGACTCATTGTGTCAAGCAAAATTTCTCATTGTTGCTTAATATTATGAAAAGAGAGCAATTTTCTATACTCAAGATCTGATATTTTAAAAATACTGGTATATAGTATTATATCACATAATATGTTGGTATATAATATACTGGCATATTATGCTGGTATACTTAATGTTAAGCTTTAAATGTAAACAGTTATAATTTCATATGACTTTAAAACTTAATATTGATACTTTTAAAGATCGGCAACTGATTTAATAATTTTAATAAAATATATGGTGTAGTTATAAACAATCTTTAATGGGAAAAATGAAATTTTGTCAAATCTTAGCAATCATATTGCTATTGTTTTGTTATGGCAATTATTTAGGTATAGTATTGAATCTTCTATTATAGCATTGTGGAATAATAGAGCCATGATATAAAACACAAAAAATATTTTATGTGAAATATTTATTTTTAGTTAATTATTTAATCTGGTCAATGTTACATAATTTAATTATTATCATCAATAGTAAATTTTTATTTTAAAACATTTAAGTAAAATTAATTAGAAAATATCAAATTTTATCTTCCTGATGAACTAACTGATAAGAATTAAATTAGCTTAGTAAACATAGTTTTTGTATGTTTGATGTTTTTCTCTGTTAAAGAGAAAATTAATGTAGTGTTGCAAGTGACTTAACTTTTTGCATATGAAATCATATACATTGAATCTTTTATTGCTTACAATTGTTTAATTAATACAGTAGAGAACCGAAAATCGGAATCAATTGAAGACTGGGGTTGTTCAGATTAGTGATTTGTTCCGATTACCGATTATGTACGAATAAATATATTAACCTGTCCGATGTTCAAATTTTTCTCTGTTGCGTGTCGCTTCGTGTTGAATTTTCATCGATTTTAAGCGTAATGAAAATTTTTATAATAATTGAGGCTATCATATCGTTAAAAATTATTTCTGCATTTTGTACAAACAAAATAAATATATTGAAGAATATAAAAACATGAAAATTATACTTTAGAAGTAAATTTAGTATCAAAAACGTTTGATTCAGCACGACACAGTCCGACTGAAAATCGTTCCGATTACCGGCGATTCCGATTACCGGGGTTCCAATTAACGAGTCTCTACTGTATTTACAAAACTATTGTTGTTTATATATAGACTTATTATAAATTGTAACACACATAATCATAAAATGATACAAAATGCTGGGGTTGGGCTGCTAAAGATGGTTGGGGCAGCTCCCTAGTAACCATGTGAAATTCATGTATATGAATATATGTTAATACCCTCAATATCAGAGAAAAGAACTATTAAAATGAGGGCATTTATTTCTTCAGAAAAAAATACAATTGATTTTGAAGAAAATATGTTATTGTTTAAAAATTTTTTTTTAATTCACTACACATCAATACTAAATAAATTTTCACATCATCTGAATAACACTACAGATTACATTCCTAATCATGTTAAATTTTTTTTGATTATTATTTAAAATTAGCATGCCATTATGAAATATATTCAGGGTATTACAAGATAATTTAGCAAATGTATTTCTCAGAAAATTTTTGTATTGTAAAACTTTTTGAAGACTTTATTAATTGAAAGCTTCCAGAATATGATGATAAAAAATAACCTAAATGTAATATTAGTTTTGTGTTTAACAAGAAATATTTAAGTTTTTTCTTGGAATATAAGAATTTCTTTGGCTTTAATTTTAGGATAACAATCAGTTTTATTAAAAATTTCATTATAATGCAATTAAATCAAAAACGTAATTCATTATAATTGTTTGATACTCGCTGTGAAGACTGTACAAAAATATATGCTTGGGATGCTTAATAGCATGTCTGACATGCTATTAAGCATTATTTCTTTAAATTAATTTTCTACAATTGTCTACATTAATAATGATAAAATAATAATCTCTAGATTATTTTAATGATAATGTATTTGAAAATGTAATTGGAAGGAAAATGACTATGGCAAATTTTTTTGATATGTCATAGACACAAACAGTAAATAAAAATGTTTACAACAATTCTGTCAGAAGATTTTTCCGAATAGACCTGTCATATCTATGTAATAGATATTAAAGTTGAATAATGCAATATGTTTCTGGATGTTAACTCAGCTGAGAATATCATTTTGTGAGAATAAGAACAAACAAATTTATTTTTGTACTTAGCAAATGATGTCAAATTACCAGTTTGAGAGGGCAAAAAATCAACTAGACAAATATAAATCAGAAATTGTAACATCATGATCCTTATATTATTTGCTATCATATTTTAAGTCTGTAGCTCTTAAATGATGTTTTCAAAAAAATTTTATAACTCAAAAATTATATGAGAAGCAGCTGGTTACATTATCTTGCAAAATCTTGTATATATGTAATACTGTAAACTAATTTTTTGTTTTAAATTATGAAATCTTATTTTTTTTAATGAAACTTTTTTACTTTTTCCAAAATCTTTTAGTGTTTAGTTTTTTTTTTTTTTTTTGAAGACTGTTTAAATTAATTTATTTACAATTTCAATATTAATTTATTTTAATGATATTTTTTAAATAATTATTTTTTATTACTGATAACATATATTATCAACTAATATGATTTTTTTTTGTATGTCTATTATTTATCTGCATTAAATTTATTTTTAAAATTAGTGTTTTTCATATTATGTTCATTCTATCCATAATAAGTTTGCATGATTATATCTTTTTTGAAAGTCATTTGAAAACACATACATTTCAGGTATACCCTCCAAACCATGACCCCTCCATGATGTCCTCCAGTCTTCCACCCATGTCCACATTTCGGGGTCCGTCCAGCAACACACACAACATGCCCCATTCATCAGCCTCCCCTTTGTATGGCCAGAGCAACACCTCTCCCAGTTCCTTGTCCTCCCAACCAACTTCTCAGACAGGGGATACTCTGGGAAAAGCATTAGCATCTGTAAGTTATTTTAAGTACAGGATCAATAACTGTTAATTTAATATAAATATGGGTATATTATTTTTATCAGATACAAATATTTTATTTGTAGTGAATTAATAAATGAGACTAATAGAAATTAATTATAAAAATGGCTTATCATCATCAAAACTAAGAATATTTTAAGACAGTTAAACAAAATAAAAGTTTATTAAGAACTACTTTCAATATGACCTGTATATCTCTTTAACTAAGTTACAACCAAAATGTGAGTAGGGAGAAAAAAAAGACAACTTTTTAGAAACATAAATTACATTAATGTACAAAATACTTTGAAAAACCAATAATTTTGTAAAAATGTATTAATGTTTTGTAAATTTCAAAATGTTTTGTACATAGTTTCATGTATTAATTAATATAACTTGTTTAAAAAAGATTTTTTTATAGTATGGAAATCATGAATATGAAATGATTCATTTATGTCTGAATGAAATGGGGAAGGGAAAGACAGAGGTCTAATGGAGAGAGTTGTAGTGAAGGAATTATTGTGACTACTTTTTAAAAGAGTTTAACAAAACAGAAATACACTGTTATTTTTATTATGTTATCAGATATGAACAATGTAACGGAAATGATAAATTGTAATGAAAATTAAAATCAATTAAACTGTAGCAAAATGAGAAAATGAATGATTTATATAGTTACAATTTTTAAAATTAAAAATATTGAACAATTACATAAATTAACATGATTTTAAATTGTATTATTTGTTGCTTGTAAATAAATGTTAGATTCAATGATCATAATGCTTAAAGAAGCAAAAGCAATATTGTATTTTTTAAAGCCATTTTTGAGCATCCATCCTATAGTTCAGATCTGTTCTTTCAGATTTTGAAACTTTTCTTTACTTGAAAAGATTTTTGGCTATTCAGTAAATGAGCAATGATGATAATGTGTGGATTAGGTCTCTAGAAGAATCCTTCAAACTGTGACATGCTAACTTCCAGAGATGATAAATGTTTTAACTAGTCATGCTAAGTACATAAAGAAATAGTAGCACTTATGTGCATTATTGCTTATAACTGTCATGTTTTTATTCTTGTTTAATTTTTACAGACTAGATTAACTTTTTTTCTTGGATATCCTTTTTTATTATTAGAGATTGAAAAGCTATGGTACAAAGGGTATCTAGATAAAAATATTTTACTTTTATATAGTTATATTGTAACACTATAAGTAACTTTTAAAAAATTTATAGTTTTGTATAGTATTTATTGTGTAGTTATTTATAACTATTTTATTCCTCAAACATTACAGTATACATAAATAATGACTTTCTGAGCTCTCATTTTATTTTGTGATTAGTTTATTGAACTTACATAAATTTAATAATACAGAATATTTCAGAATAATTTAATCAGATGTGTTTAATTTGTGCTTGATTAATTTTAAGCTTGTGAAGTGTTTGATACATACTTAAAAATTTTGAAACAAAGTAATGTTTATAGTGTCAAATCACATTTCATTTCAATTAAATGTTTTTTGAATATTTCAAATTTCATTATCAGAACAAACATTGAACTGTAAACAGATTCCAGCATCTGATGTTGAAATCTGTTTATCTTTTAGTGTTTTAGTGTTTAGTGTTTATCTTATCTGATGATGAGATATGAAATATTTTAAAATTATTTAAAAAATTATTATATAAAATTATTAAAAAATAAAGAAATAAAATTTAATTGTAATAAAATGTTTTGGCCTATTAAACTGTATATCTTTACTTTTATTTGAAGGAATTATTTTTATTATGAAAGATGGAGTCAATAATTACAAGGAAGTTGATACGTATTATTTATAAAGTATAATTTCAATATACAGTGGGTGATTGGTTAACGACCCATTCAGACTGCGAACAAATTGGACAATGAACACTTTCAAGAAAGATTTTTATGTTTGGATAAAGAAGACCTCACAGAACAAACACAAGAAGTGACATAAAATAATGAATACCAATTGGTCTTTCCTTGTCTCCAGATGACAATTCAAAACCTTTCAGAGTGCAGGAGACGTCAACATTGACGCTCAACCCAATACTGATCGGATATTCCTCCGAACTCTTTTGATATGTCATAGACACAAACAGTAAATAAAAATGTTTACAACAATTCTGTCAGAAAATTTTTCCAAATAGACCTGTCATATCTATGTAATAAATATTAAAGTTGAATAATGCAATAATGCAAACTCCCACTTGTAATTCCAGCATTTTGTTTACCTTTCTGACAGAAATAATTTTTTATAGTTTTCACAAGACTGTAGGGCACTTGTTAAGCTTTGCATTGGTTTTTATTTTTGAAAGGTGAGAGTTTAACTGTCCCATCAAATATTCATTAATGTTTTAACACCAAATTTTGAATTCTGTCTGGACCTCACATTTAAATAATGCTTTTGTGTGCTAGTTGATTTTTGTTCTATGAATTTTTGTAAAATGCTTTTCTGAACTTTTTATTTAAAAAAGAAACTGATAAGATTATGAAGCCTAAAAAGAGTGGTGGTATAAAGAACTGTGCTCACCATAGAAACCAAGCAAGAGATAATAGCCAAGGTAGAGAGCGGGCAGATGTCTGATGTTGCTAGGCAGTATGGCTTGAACAGGCCACAATCTTAGCTAAGAAAGATATAATCAAGAAGACTCAAGCAACTAAAGGAGTAACGAAAATCACATGAGAGAAACAAAGATATGCCATCCATGAAAAAGTGGAGAGATTGCTTTTAATTTGGATAAAATAAAAGGAAATGAAAAGAAATATAATTAGTATGACTATCATTCAAGAGAAAAGTAGAGAAATTTTTGGAGAACTGAAGAAACAAAGTCCACATTCGTCACATGAGGAAATAAGAATTCAAGGTGTTTTGAAGCATGCCAGTTCTTCTCAACAATGACATTAAAAACGTTTTGGAAAGAAAAATTTGATATTCTTGAAACTATCCGGCTCATTCAAAAGGTGTGGTCAGAAGTCATTCAACAGCAGTTGAATTCTGATTGGCAAAAGCCATGTCTCTCCTGCATTCAGCAAGATGGAGATGATGTCCCTGAAATTGTGAAAACTGCTAGAGATCTCAAATAGGAGGTGAATGAAGATGACATTGAGGAACTCTTAGTGGAACCTGAAACTGATTTGAAACAGAACTCTAAGAACTCTTGAATAAAGAACACCAAGAATCTCAGTGAGATGTGTTTTCTTCTGAAAAAGAGGAAGATGAAAGAGGACCAATGCCGACATCTGCTATTAAAGATCTTTTGAAGAAGAAGGATATCAGAACAATGATCTTAGAATGGCATCCAAACCAAGTTTAGGATAATAGACTTGGGGATCTCTACAACAGCAATGTTATTAATCACTTTCAAAAAATCCTGAAGAAGAGAGAAAAGTAGTAAACATTGAACAGATTCTTTAAAGCCCCACAAATGGGAAAAAATGTGCCTGATAAAAATGCAAGACTGTGTATGTATATATTATTATACAAATAAATAAATCTAATAAGAAAGTATATAATCACTTATTTACTTTTGGGGATCTCTAGAATGAATTAATCAAATTCCCGAAATCTATGATAAATCGATAATCAGTTAAAGAACAATTTGTGTAGTGAACATGGTCTTGGAACGAATTAAGTTCGTTAACTGATCACCCCTTGTACAATTCCAAAAATAGACTAAACAATGTAATAAGAAATAAAAGCTTTGCTTTTCAGTAATTATCCATGCTACCATTCCCAACAATGATAACATTATTGTCAAGTGAAACTTGTAATGTTTCATTTAGCAAGTGAAGTAGTAATGTTTGTCATACAATAATAATACTATAAAAGCAAATAGTAATTAATTAAGAAAGAAATAAATTATAAAATTTGAAGTAACTTTTCGAGCTAACATTGAATGAGTAAACAGTAGTTACATACTTGAAAATATTATATTCCTACTAATGTAATGTTACAATTTTTTTTGAAGTTTTTGATTATGTACTAAAAATGCAAATTATGTACTTATTAAAAAAAATGATTGCAGCAATATTTTAATTAAAAATTTGATTAAATTATGGAATACAGTGTGTATGATGAATAATTAAAGATATAATAACATTTTATTATAGTTATATTTAAAATGAATTTTAATTTTTAAATTCCAGTTATTTAACATTAAATTATATTGAATGAAAATATATAATTTAATATTGTTTGCAGATTTATCCCACAGAGCCTCCAGTTAGCAGCTTCCCTTCAACTCCTGCAACACCAGTGAGTTCTCCAACTCCTCTTACAGGTAATATATTTTTATATTACATGCTAGTTTAAATATCTGACATTATCTAAAGAACTGTATTGAAAATGTTTTAATTGAATAAAATTTCCTTATGGTTAGCTAATGACATGTGTAATCAATGATACTTGTAGATGTTTACAGAGATAATAACACAGAAAATTTTGTCGGATGGTAATGACATTACATAAAAATAGTTTCACCATAGAAGTTTCCAAAATATACCTGTACTGTACATATATAATATAATATACAAAACTCAAATTGTTAGCAAATCTTCAGTCTGAATTACCAGATTTTTTTTCTGACTATTTTTTAGACTACCAATTAAGAATGGGTTTAATCTCTGCTTCTAGTTGGTCCTTTATTTCAGAATTTTCTAAGCAACTTAATTAAATTTAACACCAATTTCTAATTATTAATATTTACACAAGAATATGACTTTATTGCCTGTCTTTATGCCTAATTAAAATTTTCCTTTATTATTGCCTGAGAATCTAGAAGTTTTGGCTTAAGTTTAGTTCAAGATGTTAATAAATAATAATAAATTTAATAAATGTTTTGCTAATAAAAATATTTTAATTCTGAAAGACAGTGTGTGAGAAGCTGTCTATTATGCACATTTGCATCAAGTGCATCCAAAGGCCTTTCAACTGTAATGAAAATGTTTGATAAATAAACAAATAGTAAATTCATGGGAGGTCAGAGGACAAATTGGAGAATCAGATGGGTTAATTCCTACTATAATTTTGACATTAAAAAAATAGTTCTATTTTGCTTAATTTTTATAAAAGTAAATTGACTTTTTATGAATAAGATTTTGTTTATTTAGAAAAAATAAATTTTATGTATCGGGAAATGAACCCATGCTTTTTGCATTGCACTAGAATTCAATCAGCTGAATGAATATAAATGAACCAAAACATTTATCAGATATAGTTAATTTACTATTTAACTAATTTAAACTTAAATAATTTTTAATCTGTACCTGCACAAAGTAGAATTTTGTTTTTTCAGTTGTCAACAACGTTAAACATAGATAGTCCTTGATGTTTTTTAAAATTAAAGGAATTATTTTTTACATTTAAAGCCAACTTTATTAACCATGGAAATAACCATTAGCCAAACTAACCATTTTATCAATAATGACTAATTATGTATAGTGCATTATTATTTTCTGTATGTCATTTTGAGGGCAATGACTATTGCTGAGGTTAAAAACAGAATTTTTAGTGGTTGGGCTGTTTGGAGGTTATTTTGTATGCATTTTTGTTTGAAAAGAAATGTTTCTAAAAAAATATGCATTAATTCTTTCCATTAAAGCATACAATCTTTTTCATTCATATTTGAAAGAATTCTCAGATGTTGTCCTTGACACATATAATTAATTGACAACTTCTGAGTTGTTTAGTGGTGAAAGCTTTGATATTAACATGTCAAAAGTTAAAGAAATAACTTTATTTAGTTATTAGCTAATTACATTCATTTTACTGTAATTCATTGATTTAGCAGTATCAATATGAGAAATAAATGATTTCAAAGGAAAGAGGACTGAGAGGAGAAAAACTTCAATTTTTCTCTATAAACAGTTACTAGTTATTCCTTCCACTAGTCAGAATTAGAAAAGGCTTTTCATAAGCAGGGATTCTTTATAATAAAGTGGCATTAGTCATATGGTTTTTAAGAGCATATTTTCAAAAGTTTGTGAATAACTTTTAAATGAGGAAGACCTTTATCTGAACATACCATTTGTTTTCATAAATATTACCAAATTCATTTTAAGATTTTGCAAGAATTCCTACTTTAATTATTAAAATGTCCTGTATATTTTCTTCATAAATTCATGTTTTAGTTTAGTTTTATCTGTTGTTATAATTTTTTATTGAGGTTAATTATATTTTATGCAACATGATATCACTTCTGTAACTGCATATGATACTTTCTTGTATATATATAGTAAAAAATTATTTTTAAAAATTAAATTGAAGACAAAGTCTGTTGAAAAAGGAATCGCCATTTATTTACGTTCAGTGTTCTGGAATACAAACTTTTGATAACCAACCTTTCACTGTAGGTTACTTGGCCATCAAAATTAAAACTTTCCTTAAAAACAAAGAAAAAGATATCCTATTAAAAACACAAGTTTAAAAATTGGAACTGCCAATATCACAGATGTCTTCTTTTCTTCCATCCATACCACTTGGAGATGATAAGACTTTTTATCTACTTGAAGCAAGAACTGGTAAATATAGATTTTCAGCTGCCCCTGGTGATGAATCTTATATAAAATTATTGTGTACAAATATGGAATTTTTTTTATTTCTTTGTAAAAGAAAACTTCTTTCATCTTAGTAATCCTGGGATCACTATCCTTACTTCATGTTAAATGTCCTGGATGCAAAAGCTTTCTTAGGATGATTACAAAGTAAGGCATTCATGACAAATTCTAAATAATAGTCACAGATGCTTTGATGGGCCGAGTTAAAAGTTTAATGAGGAGATCTGAATGAGATATTGTTGAATCTCCAGTGTGCATGAAATAAGATGAAGATGGCACATTAGAAATTTTTGTGTGTATATTTATATATATATATATATATACACATACATACACCTTATTATTAGAATATATTTTTGGTTAAAATGCAAGATTGTAAAATTTTATCGTGATGATATGTGGTTTTAGCAAAATTGTTTTATTATTTTTGATTTTGACAACTTTTTCTCTTAGAGCTTAATATGTTGCAAAAATGCTATATTTTTTTCAACATAGTTATAAGTTTTGTTTTAAGGGTAAATTTAGGTCCTAAATTAAGGAGTATTTTGTGTATGGAGATAATGTTCTGGATTGTTAATTTTATTTAATTTATGCAGCTAAATTGAAATTAACAGAATTTCTATACTGTTGGATGTTTATATTTTGCAGAATGCATTACTCTGAATTTTTATTTATTTCTTTGGAATAGTTTCTCTTAATTTTCAGTAAATCTTTGTTTATGTATGCTTCAAGTATGTGATCCTGTACAAATTCTTATTGCATTATATTTATCTAATGATAATATACATATGACTTTCATATTTTCAAATATCTAAAATTAAATCATTTAATTATGTGGGGAGATAAATAAATAAGGTTCTGTAGTCTGATATGATAGGAAGAATTTATTTACATGAATGTGAGATACACAGAATGATATCACCATCTGTTTTCTACTTTCCAATGTAACTATCATCAGTTTGCAAACATTTGTTTCCCCAGTTTACCAGTACCTCAAATTTCTAGCAAATGGGTTTAATGAACCAAATATACAAATGTTTGTATATTTGTTCATGAAACCCATTTGTCGGAAAGGTGTATATGGCTTTGATTTTACAAGAAGGTTGTGTCCAGAGCACACATAATGCACTGCTCCTGAATATTAACATCACCATTGTTCTGAAAGCTCTTCCCTTACAGTTTCTTGTTCAGTGTAGAGAACAAGTGAAAATTACTTGACACTAGGTCAGGACTGTAAGGCAGATGTTGCAATTGCTCCCACCCCAGTGGCTGAAGACCTTGTGTGGCTGTAGCATTGTGCAGGCATATGTTTCATCCAACAAAATGACACCCACATTCAATAGACCTGGGGAATTTTGCTTGATGGCTGATTTCAGCTTGCAAAAGGTTGCGTAATAATGAGTAGCACTGACAGTTGATCCATGTTCAAGAAGTTCCACAAGGAGAAAACTGTTAAAAAGACCTTCCCTACAGAATGTGTTACTTTAAACTTTTTTGGAGGAAGCACACTTATATGCTCCCAAACTTCAATTTGTGGGTGAAGTGGTAGGCCATGTTTTGTCTTCTGTCACTGTCCAGTCCAGAAAGGCATTTTTATCCTTCTGCTAACAAATGAGGTGTTCCAAACACAATCCCATTCAATCATGATCCATAGCTTTGAATTGGTGAGACACCCATCTTTCAGCCACTTCTCCACCCTAGTGTTTCTTGAATGATAATGTGAACTGTGCCAAAGGAGAGTTCCAACAATTCAGCCATTTCACACAATTTGATCCTTTTGTTTTCTTGAACCAAAGAATTCATGCGTTAGCATTTTCATTCTCAGAGGATGGCCAACCAGTTCATCTCACAAAGTCGTTGCCCACTGGAGAAATCTGGACACCATTTTCACATGGTCTGTTCAGACATAAATTTTTACAAACCTTCTGTAAATTTCACTCCTGGATTGAATTCTAGCCCATTTTTACTAAGTACAGTCCCTATCTCCTTACTAGTCAAGTTCTCTATAATTTGAATTTCTGCTATCTCTTCCTGCCAACAATGCAGCAGACACTTAGAATGTTAAACACTTCCTAAATATGACTTCTATGCATGACTAGGACATGCCAGCACCACCAGACAACATGTGTCACTACCTGAGAATATAGTCTGCATTCTTACAAATCATCTAATGTAGATTTGCAAGACCACTGAAACTTATTTATTGATCTCTTCTTGTATATCAGGTTTTGTTATTTTAATTTATACTTTAATTCTTGTTCTGTATTTAGAGTTTATGAAAACTATAGTGAATATTTATAAATAATATATTAACATTAGTTTTCAAATATTTTTTATTATTAAAATTAAATTCATTGACATCTGTATGGAATATCACACAACATTTTTATAAAAAACAGTACAGTTTATGTCATTCTTAATAATTACTTTTCTATTTAAAAGAATAATTTGAATTTGTGATTTTTACACTTCACATTTATTTACTTCAAATAAAATTTTAATTCATTACAGCTGTCACACATTGGTCTCGAAACACTTCACAGGCAGCTGCTCCACCTACAGCCTATTCTGATGGAACAGTGTTACCATTGGTGGGAACTAAATTTAAATTTTTAAATAGCATAATTATTTATAGTAGTATTAATAACTCAGTTATTATTGAGATATATTATAAATTTAAATTTTTATTTTAAATAATAATAATAATAATTTTATTACTGATTATTATATAATTAATTTGATTACATGATGATTTGTTATATAAACATTACATGTAATCAAGTTTATACAGCTTATACAATTTAGTTCATATAAAATGTTGAATTTTAAGTTTTTTTTTTTTTTGGATTATATTAGTAAAATTTTATTTTGTTTGGTCACAAATTTTTCTGTATTTTGCATACAATGCATGATCTGATCTGATGTTACTTAAAATAAAACATACATGGACTTATTTTATTACAGTTAAAATATGATTAATTATTATATTTTGTCTGCATGGTTATTGTTGCTTCAGTCTTCAGTTGCATGTAGACTGGCTCTGACTACTAATGTAAAAATTTGGTTGTATAATTGATTGAAAAGTTTGAGCTTGCTATTTAGCTGCATGCCTTTTTGTTTAATTCTGTGCCTATGTTCTGAACTCTAGCAAGCTAGAATGGAAGACAGATTTGATGAAGCCATAAACTATCTTAGAGATGATGTCGAGGTAATGATTTGAACTATTTTACATAACATTCCTTGAGCTTATTTGATTAGTGTTAATTTTATTTTATTTTCTATCAGGTAGGTATTTGGTAACAAAACCTTGGTTAATTCTATATTTCCAAAATTATTACTAGAGCTGAAATCAAAGGAGTTTAATTGTTAACAATATAACTAGAGAATACGTCTTTTTAAATAGTTGATTGATATGCATTTTGTAATTGTTTTTAGATAAGATTTTCTGGAAGATTTTTCAAATAATAAACAAATAACTATATTATATGAAAAGATGAGAAATATTTACATTTTGACATTTTGTAAAAATTTTTCACCCTTGGTGATAGTAAATGTAATTGAAAATTAAAGCAAAACACCAACCAAAGCCAAATTATCAGGCTAGAAATGGCTATAATAATAATAATAATTTATAAGATAATTTGGTACTAGAGTTAGGCATTAGATGCCATCTCTTGCTAAATTTAATAATTATAATTTAATCAAATAATTTAAGTAATTTAGAACTAATTGGAAGAAAAGAATTGGCCCCGAGCGGGACTCGAATCCGCAACTCCTGCTTACCATGCAGATGCGTTGCCAATTATGCATGGAAGAGGAGATTGGACAGGAGGTCCGGGTGGACCTCCTGTCCAAATTCCTCTTCCAGTATATATTTAAGCTTATGTTATGACCATTGACAGCCATTACAATGCCAGCTGGGGACACATCAATGTCCTGTAAACATTTCCCAAGGCACTCAACCAGCCATCACAACCCCAGCAAGGCATATATATATAAACAACCTTCATCAGCTAACCCGATATACATTAAAGCAATACACCAACCAAAGCTGAATTATCAGGCTAGAAACGGCTATACAGGTATACCTCGAGTTACGTCGTTCTCAATTATACGTCGTGTGTCAAAAAAGTATATGGAAAAATAAAAATCAAGTTTAAGTCATTTTATTTGACTTTACATCCATCCACCACAAATATTAAAGTCGTAATATCACTAGAAAAGCGTTAAAAGCACATAAAATCATATTAAAATATGTACATTTACAGTAAATGTTAATATAATCATTATAAATCCTAATGAACGAAACATGAAAAAAATCTGTGTTTCTGTGTTGTCTCCTTATTTATCGGTCTTTAAGTGCTCATTATTGGTGTTTTCCACGGTCGTTCCAATATCTACTGTTTGGCATCGTTGTCAACGCCACTCGATATCAAGGTCTGTATAAGAAGGTCAGGACACGCTCCCGTGATTCTACACGGCATTGGCCATTTTGGAACTTATCGATAGAGCTCACCACACGTGGTTCCTGTGTGAGTCGACTATTATTACATATGTATGTACTCAAAACGTTAAACAATGGGTTTACAGAGTTTACAGCTTTCTGTGTGTTTCAGAAAAATAAGTTATGTCTCAGATAAGCTCTGTTAAAAATATCATTAAATTGTGTTTAATATTATCCTTTTTTGATAAAGTTTACATAATTAGGAAAATATGACGTTTAAGCCTTTGTAAAGCCAAAAATGTTTATTAATTAAACGTTAGTCCAGTATTTATTTGTTTAGTGCATTAATATTGTGTTGGTAAATGCTTTAAAATAAAATTTTGGATAACTTCGTTGTATATTCTTTATTATATTTTAAATTTTCTATGATATTATTGCATTGCTTTACGAAATGCCTATATATGTAATTGCATCAGTTTTAGCACCTATTTAATTAGTTTCAATCATGACAGCAAATGATATAGATGATCTTTTCTTTTAAACTAGTTGATTGAAAAGTTACATAAAATTGGGGTTGCATAATCATCCGAAACTATTATATTTTTGACTGGAAATGACTGGATTTATGCAATTTTAGTTTAATTAATGTCGTATAAAACTGACTGCTCGTACAAGTTTGCTTAAAACATGCGACTCAAAAAACCCCAAAATGGCGGCTCAAGAAGTAGGTCACGCGTGTCCTGACCTTGCTCGATATTGGTAAATTTAACATAAATTAATTTATTTTCTACTAATACAAAATAATTTTAATAACTGTGTTTGTTATTTAACCTTAAAAGATCATCTTATTTATAATGTCTTAGAGAAACCACATTTACAAATAGTCTGCAATGTACTGTAAACATCACCAAATTGTAAACATGTACATTTACAAGTATGTACAGTGCAAGTATTCATAAATTTAGATTACTTTTTTCTGTACTATATTAAAAACTAAAATTTATTTGTTTGTAAGCTTAAAATTGATTCTTATTAACCATATATTATTAAAAATGCATTTATAAATAAAATACAGAGCTGGGAATGGAAATTTGTGGTTTAGCCTAGTTACAAGTAAATTCGACTTACGTCGCCTCTCCTGGAACCAATTACCGACGTAAGGTGAGATATACCTGTAATAATAATAATAATAATAATTTATAAGATAATTTGGTACTAGAGTTAGGTGTTAGGTGCCATCTCTTGCTAAATTTAATAATTATAATTTAATTAAATAATGTAAATAATTTAGAACTAACTGATGTTATTATTATAGCCGTTTCTAGCCTGATAATTTGGCTTTGGTTGGTGTATTGCTTTAATTATCAGGTTAGCTGATGAAGGTTGTTTATATGTAATTGAAAATTTTTATTTCTTCAAAATATTTTTTTTTTTGTTTTTTGTTTTATTTCAATTAGCTATAATCTTTTAAATATTTATAAAATTTTATTTGGTTTATCTCTAAAGAAGAATAAGATATTGAAGCACAAAATTATTTCTAAAAATTTTTTCAAAAATATTCACAAAATAATAATAATGTATATGTAAGGGATGCATCAATTATTGGTACCATATTTACCATTAACTTCAAATAATTAGCAGTTGTAAGATTTTAAATGTGAAAAATTTATATGTCTGATAAAATTAATGATAACTAATATCTTAAAATGTGATATTTAGTTAAATTATTTTAATTCTATAATAAAGTTAATAAAATATTGAAATTTTAATGTTGAAACTCAAATATTACCAAAATCAGTGGCATTGGTTAATGGCTTTGTGGTGATACATTAAAATTGAAATAATTTAGATTCTGTGTTAGTATAAAATTTATCAAATATTTACAGAAAATAATTTAAAAAATAATATTTTCATGCTTAATTTATTGTATAGTTACTGCTACGTCTACTTATGTAATTTGTGATTTTTAATCCATAAGAATGGATGGATAATGTTTGTTAATATTGTTATAATATTAACTGTATTTTTTATTATTGTTGTTTAATTTAAAAACAGTTAATTTTCTGATTTAAATAGATAACTCTAAATCAAAGTTACAAAATCTGCAATAAGACAATTCCAACAAACAAGGAGGTGAGATGATATTTTAATGTTTCAACTATTGATTAATTGGATTATTTAATCAATTAATGGCTTATTTACATTTAAGGAGACTGAATAACTATGTAGTATTTTTTAAATTTAATAAAAAATAAATTACTTTTTATGACAAATAAATTTAAGAAAGAGCAGATTAAAAACATTTTTTTTTGAAATATTAGATTCATTATAAAATAAACAAGAACAATCTTAACTTGGATTTAACTAAAGCCATACTGCATCAAAATTGGTAGGTTTTATAACCATGCTGTATTAAACTGATTAAAATAATTTACAAATAAATTGCTATGAATAGTAAATGGTGTTACATCTCATGATTTTAACATTTAATATCTCAATTTAACTATTGTTGTCAAAAATATTACTTATTAGTTATCTTTGTGATGGCTGGAAGTAATTACCATACATGTTTTATTGTTGACTTTAAAATTTATTATGAAAAAATTATGTTTTTATTAAATGAACTTTATTATTACTTTAACCCAGGGGTGAGCAAACTTTTCCTTGGGAACCACATTGGACATCTATACAGTCTCCAGCAGGCTGCAAGTGAGAAAAATCTAAATTGATAAGACAATAAACTTTATTTTCATATAAATACACATTTAGTAATTATATAAATTTGACACACAATAGAAAGTAGAAAATAAAAATTAGCATGTTATTTATTCATGTTACTTCTTTGCCTAAATTTTACTTAGTACTTAGACTATTAGTTGCTGTTATGCCATTGTTAATGGGAACTATGCAATTTTTACAATTCTGCTGTAGTTTGTTGTAGTTAGGATTCAGACTGCTTATACTAATCACAAGACACTGTAAATTTGAATCTGTCAAAACAAACCTGTTCTTTGAGTTTTTAATATTCAGGCATGAGAAAGTCTGTTCATAAACATAGATAGAAGCAAAGAACAAATATTTTTGTAGCATTTTGAAATGACCAAACTTTTCTGTACTAAGTGAAGCATAAAATTCGGTTAGTTTCATACTCTTAAAATTATTCTTCAGTGCATTGTCTGCTTGAAGATTGTTAATTCAAACTGCAGATCATTTGTTGCTGATTCAACATTGGATGTAAATGGATGCCTTATCAATTTGAATTGGTCTTCCAAAGATTTGAAATCAGCAAATTGTATTGAAAACTCTTAAAGAAAATAACCGCTTGATTGTATTTTCTTTGAACATGCAACATGGTTCTTGAAAACAGCAATACTGTCATGGTATATTAGGCATACTGCTTTACTTTCAACATTTGTGAAAAAATACTTGTATGTCCATTCTTTGTTAAAAACATTTATTGTCTTTGTTGACATTCATTGTCAATTTTAATTTTTTTTAACAGTAGCATTCATTGTTAGGGATAGGCTACAAAATGTGAAGTTTAGCACAATGCTTACATGACCTGTAAACTATTGCAATTAATTATCAGAGCAATCCAAACATAAGTGCAAAAAAAATGTATGTTTATTAATGCTTGCAGATTGCAAGGTGTTTTCGGTTAGCTTTGTATGATTGAAACATCAATGTATACCAGGGCAGCACTGGGACTGCTGGGGTTGTAAATGCTATCAATCAATTTAACTCCAATTGACTAATAGCATTCACAATTACAGTCCAGACCTAGGTGTGCACATATAGTTATGTATGAGATTGTTCATTTTTTCAAATGTTCCAAAACATGTACTGATTGTGTATTTAACTTATTATTTTTATTAATAAAATTACAAACTTAGTGAACTTGTGTGTTGGCTATGGAAAATAAACATTTTAGGCCATAGTTTGCCCATCCGTGCTTTAATCTGTCAGAAATGAAGAGGTTTAATTCCATGTGACTACTAAAACAAATAAATATGTTGTTGGATGCATCAACAACATACTACATAACATATATTTATATTTAAAAACTTCTTGATGCTATAATATATATTTAAAACTAGGACTATAAAGTTCTGTAGTCTGCTGGATATAATAATATGAGTAAGTCATACTGTTTCTAGAAGTTTTATATAATATAAGTGACATGATATCTGTGGAAGGGGTGACTACATTAAATAATAATTATTTTATTCATTTTCTACAAATATACCTTGAATAAATTCCATATACATAGTGATTCTTACCAGTTTGTTTTTTTATGTTGTGAATGTTAGGGATGGATGTATGTACAGTACACTGTATTTGATTCTATTTGTCTGTTACTGAATGCAATATCTGGTGTATTGTGTTACATAACTTATCTGCAGTTATAGTTTTATCATAGTATATTTGTTTTTAACACTGTTTGTGTTATGTATTTCTAAAGCTTAATAATTTGCATTGATGTGCATATCTTTGATATATTATGTTAGTTGATTATGTCTATATCAGTAATTTTTGTAAATTAAGCATCTTCATTTTGATATGATGTATTGTATTTTTATAGGCTTGATATAGCATTTTCTACATAAGTCATCTGTAAATGTTGTTTTTTAATGCATGTTTTCTATAATTTTATTTTTATTTTTGATTTGACTTTTTATGGTAATTACAAAGCAAATGAGACACTTTCAAGCAAATCACCATTTTGACAATTTTCTTAATGTGATCCTGACAAAATTATAAAAAAAATCTATCATATAGTTCTTTCTGAGTCCATAGTGCCTATTTTTTAAATTTAGACCAAATTAGTTATATTAAGATTTATTGGTGTATTGGTTATATCTACAAGAGTATTGTGCAAATGTAGTTAGTTCTATATATATATTAATACATAAGAATTAATTCTATCTCATCTAGAATATATTTGGGCAGTTCATAAAAATCATAAAGATCTTATTTTAATAATTTCTCAAAAGTTTGGATGTAGTATGATCTTTTAATTTATTTATTGAATGGTCCTGGGTTTAAGACTAATTTTTTTTTTTTTTTTTTTTTTTTTTTTTCTTAATATTAAATTGATGTCATTCACTCAATCTTTGGCTTGCTCAATTTATGTTATTAGTTCATCTCTTCATTGTATATATAGAACTTTGGGTTTTGCTAAAAATAGAGGCAATGCTAAAAAGTCCTGAATTTCATGAATGACATTTTATATTTTATAAGAAAAAATATGTTATTCAGAAATATAATTTTTGAACAGAATGCTTATAATATTAAATAGTAGTATTGAATAGTATCTTTTGAATTAATACAACTTGTATTTTATCTAGTTTTCATTCTTTTTCTATTAAAAAAATCAGTATAAAGTTGAGATAAGGCCTAAGAGCTTGTCACTCTTTTCTCCTTTTTAATGTAATCGGAAAGATTACCAATGAAGTTAAAATCATAAAACTTTTTTATTTATTTTTTAAAAATTCCTTACATTTTATGGAATTTTTTTCATATTAACTAATGTAAAAATTAAAAAATACCATAATTATAAATTCCAAAACTATTGAATGTACAGAGATTTTCTATTGAACTAAATTTTAAAAGTTCTGAATTATGTAATCATTACTCTGTGTAAATTTATGATGATTTTTTTTCTGTGTACTATTCAGTGAAAAATAGGGTCAATTTTATTTTCTTAAATGAGAACCCCCATTTTTTATTGTGTATTATGATTTTACATAAAAAAAAGTCTTAACATTTTTTGTTCAATAATTTTTTTTAGCATTCATATTTTTCATGTTCTTAAGTGGATTGATTAAAATGGACCACCCTGTTTATCATTTTAATCACATAATGTTTTATAAATTTTTGTTTTCAAATTCTATGATTTATTGTTTTCTATTGTATCTTTAGATTCATTAGTTTTATTTCCTTTAAATGACAACTTATAACTAATATATTGTGCAGGATTCTTCAAATTTATTTGCTTTGTGTTCTAAATACTGAATTATTTAGAAATGATTTCTGGCATTAAAGTGAAAAGAAACCAAAAAATTAATTTAAAAAGAATGAATTAAATAACTTCAGAAATTGAACAGCATTTGAGAATCTTTCTAATTCTGTTTCTCAGACGGATAGTCTGCATTCTCAATAGGCCACTATTCTTCCTTTGTCAAATGCTGATACATGTTTGAAAGGCTACCGTACTTTTGATGAAGCATAATTCAGTGTCCTATATTCAGAAACAGCATACAGATATATTTCTAATACTTAAAATCAGTTGCCGTTCTCTCTTTTTGTTTTTCTTTGCAGTGGTCGTACTGATGCTCAAGATTTGCATATGCATATTTCTTTTATGATGATGCAATAGTGTATAGAAATAAGTTGGATATTAAGATATTTCAAAATTTAATATATACAAATAGGCAATATTCATATAAAACAGAACTTTAATAACACCAAGAATAGCAGCAAATCTCTGACATGTTATTTATAATCTTTTGTTTGGGAAAACCTTGCAGTTATATTATAGGGTGTTTTTGGTGACTCCACACTGTTGATTCACAACAGTGTGGAGTCACCAACAAAATATTACAAATAACAAAATATTGGGAAATTCTAACATTTTTATTGGGAGAAAGCTTCCCTTTGTTTAGTTTCTATACTGCTGGACTTGTGCTTGTTTGAGATTGTTAAATATTGGACTTTGAGTGTACAGTTTATGCTTTAAGATCTTATTAAAGTTATTGTAATTTTTATTTAATTGATTATTAATTTTCCTAGGTGCTTATCACTAAACTTCTTAAAACCTGGTTCAGACAAGCAGAATTTATGTGGAACGCAATAGTACATTGAGAGACTTTCTCTTCCTCTTTTATATGGAACAGTATCTGTGCAGCAGATGCACCAATTATTATGGCATACTAATTTAAATATAATAATTCATACTTGATGGAAAGTTGTGGTGATAAAACATCATCACTTGTCAGCCTCACCCATAGAGAAATGGACACTGCACAATGATTGCAGATTGATTATGAACTATTGCATTTTCTGATTAATGGAGAATTTGGAAAGATTATCTGACATGGGTATCTGGACATAGGAAAGTTAGATGTTGAAATACTTATTATGGAGAAGATTATATTTATTTAGAAAAGGCCACATTTCAAAGTTTGATATAATTTATTAAAGCTTGGAAACTATATTTTGAAGTAATTTAAAAAATTTGATTCATTTTCTCCAAGCTGCTTAAACAACAAATAAAGCTTAACACTGGATGTACTCAATACTTTTTAAGAATTGAAGTCTCAAAAGACTTCAGTTCTTAAAAAGAATACTACTATTACATGGTAATGAGCATTCATGGCAACTGGATAACTGAAAACAAATTCTTCCACCTTCCATCCACAGTATGTCCCAGAATAAACAATGCACCATGTGGTAACTGCACAGCTGTTCTGTAGAAATTCATTTGAACTGGACCTAAGAATTTTTACTAGAATAATTTCTTTGTTATGAATAAAATTTTAGTTCTGTATTATGTCTAATGAGAGTAAAAAATTTCAATTAGAACAGACTTTATTTCTCTAAAATAAAAGATACAGATTTTAGATTGTCTTGAAAAAGGAAAACATATTAGATATTACCAAAAGTTTAAATTTAAAAGAAGAAACAGTTCAGATTATAGAAGGAAATGAACAAAAAAATTACAACTACTGTAACTGTAGGATCTTTTATTTTGCAAATTTTTTTCTTTTTGAATGCAATCCCTCTTTTCATACATGAATTTAGTCTGTATAACATGGTTTTCCACTACACAAGATTTTATAGGATCCTAACTATCATGTTATATCAGGTTGCCTGTATTTAGAATTTGGTTTGAATCTTTGAGAGAATTAAGTTGTACCTATATTGAGTCAAGCTTGCCAAGTCTTCATAAAGACTTCCAAGCAAGCAATAATTATCATTGTGTGGTTATTATTTTAAATATTAACATTATACATAATTGAAATATTTACATATCGTATAAAGCATTATAAAATATACTGTGAAATAGTTTCAATAAAAAACTTGTATAATTTAAGTGTTTCTTGTTTTTTTTTTCTTTTGGAGAAATGATGAAAAGATAATGTTTTATATTTCTGTCTAGTTGTTGTGATGCATGAGAAATTTTTTGATGCATTTTCAGTTATCCTAAATTCTTAAAACAGATTATTTGTCTTGTCCTGTTTATATAAAGAATTTTTGCTGCCAGATAGCATGGATTTGGCTGGAATAATCAAGTTCTTATTTTGGTTAATGTTTTCAGTAATATTAATAGAAAATTTATTCTATTTATATAAAATATAAAAATAACCTATTTATAGTTATGTTATGTAGATTATAACTGCAGCTGTTTGATAACTGTTCTCTATTGTCATGTAACACTTGTTTATCACTTAGTCCATTTTAGTTCATCTATCAACAACTAATCTAACAATTGGAATTTATTTAGATGAAACATCAAAGAATATTGTTACTGGAGAATGAAAGATTTAAGAATAAGTTATTCAGTTTCTTTTGTTATCATTGATAGCATAACATATTTATGAGTTTGTTTAACTATCTTTTAAAAATCTAGCAAGCAGATTGTAACTTGAAGAATGTGTTTTTTTGACCTATTAAGATGGTTTTATATAAATTTTATCTATCTATGTTACGTTATATTTATTAATTTTTTATGACCATTAAACATGCTAATAATGTTGTGAGGTTTGCAATTTAATAGTGCAATGCAATTTTCCATAATTTATTAACTACAGTAGATAAAAAAAGAAAAATTGTCCTGTGGTGTTAGTTTAATAACTGGAAAAATAAACAAAAATGCATTATAACTTAAAATTTCAACCTGTGTTTTTTGTAAAACAATTTTATCATTATCAGGCAAAAAATGGAACACAAATAGGCTTAAATATTAATATTCTATAATGTTTTGATACTAATAATCTATAAAACTATTCTGTAATGCTATTGGAGCATATAAAATTAAAAGTTTTTTCCTCTTCTTTATCTACTACTCATTTTGTTTATTTAAAATAAGTTAGTAAATGTTTATCAAAAAAGATTATATCTTATAAAAGAATTGTAAAAAATTTTTAAAACAAAAATTGTAATTAATAACATTCATTTACAGTTGGTTATTATTTATTTATATCTTATATCAAGTTTAGTACACTTTGTTAACTGAAAATCACTTGTATTTTATTATGTTAAAAATTGTAAATCACTTGTTAATTATAGTAATTTTATTCGTAATCAATAATGAAATAAATAAATAGTTTTTTGTCATGATGATCTAGAAAAATATTCAAGGATTGCTAGTGCTGAACGTGTAGAAAATGTGGGTACCTGAAATAATTCAGGTAATGTAGTATTTCCCAACAATCCTCTTGGATCTGTGAATGTGTTGATGTTGAAATTCCTTGAGTTTTAAAGAAAAAAAAAAGCCTATTAATTTATATTGTGAAATTAATGACGTGCTTCTTGTAATATTTATCTTTATTACGAAGAAAGCCACTAAAGTTTAAATTTTAAAAATATAAATTTTTTACATTCAATTAAAAATGTTTTAAACAAATATATTGTTTAAGAGATTGAGTTTGGATTTATAATAGAAAAATGCATTATTATACATTTTCAATAAGATTTTACTTTAATAAAAGATTTTATTCCCAATGAAGAAGATAAAAAAATTTATAAAGTTTGATTAAAGAAAGAAGTTAAAAGAGTTTAATGTTATACTAATGTAAATAATTGCACTTTTTCAATAAATATTTTATTATAAACTCTTAACTTTATTTCTATTACTAATTAAATATGTTTGTTTGATGAGATAAGGCAACACAACACAAGGGCGATGTACCAGGAAGATAGCTGCTGGGAAGACTTTCTATGGGAAATTGGCTCTTATTTAGATGTTAAATACGAGAAGAAAACCTAGGAAACTACATGGCCTGCCTGTTCATCAGGCCTGAATCCATGATCAACTACCAGTGTTTAGTGGTTTTTTCCACTTGGCTACAAGTGGATACACTTAAATATGTACTTTTTACATTATACTTACATTTCTAAACATCTCCAATATAAACCCTTTCATCTCCAGGGAAGATGTCTTGCATCTCTGGAGCACATGTATTCAGGTTAAGAATCGTTGCCTTATAGCCTCTATATAGAATCTGTCCAAATAACAAATGTTTTAGTTTTCCAAATGAGGTAACATATTTCTGATGAAATTTAGAAAATTTATTCTGTAATTTAGGAATTTTATCTCTTATATAAAATTTCTTGTTAATTTTCGATTATACAGTCGACTCTGCATAAGTCAACACCCGGATAACTTGACACTCGTCAGTTACATAGTCAAATTTTTGTGGTCTCGGTCGACTTACATATGCATTAATGTTATTAACCTTAAAAAACTCGGTTTACTCGACATTATTTAACTCGTCACCGCTGGATAAATCAACATACTTTTTCTATTTCACACTTTTTAGAATTCTGATAAGTCGACCCCCCTCTGAAAAATGAGTTCAAACCACACAGCTTATTGTACGGCGTGAACTCATTTTTTCAGGAGGAGAGTCAATTTATCAGACGTCTAAAAAGTGTGAAATAGAAAAAGTATGTTGATTTATCCAGCGGTGACGAGTTAAATAATGTCAAGTAAACCAAGTTTTTTAAGGTAAATAACATTTAATGCCTATGTAAGTCGGCGGGGACCGCAAAAAATTAACTACGTAACCGACGAGTGTCGAGTTATCCGAGTGTCGACTTATGTGGAGTTGACTATATTATTATATACATTATTATCTGTTTAGTCAAACTTTTAGAAATAATTTGAAGATATGATCACTATGATTGAAGATTATCAGGCTAAATTTTGAGTCACATTATTTGCATAAATAGTAAATTTGATATGTTCCATTTCTTTAAAAATGTATGAGGAATATACATTGGTTAGAAAGTTTTCAAAAGATTTTAGTAAACACTTACATATAAAAAGATTTGTTTATGCTCTGACCAGAATATAGACTAGATTATAATTTTTTAAGATGTTTCATTATTAATATAACTTAAATTGTAAAATTAAAAATTTAATGTGCAAATTATTGCATAAAATTTTATTTCTTTAAATCAAATTTCTTTCTTCCCTTCCAAAAAATTCCTTATAATATACATTTTCATTTAAAATATATAAAATATCATTTGTAATTGGACTGAAAGTAAAATTTTATAAATTTTTTATGATATTAACAACAAAAAAAATTTCAATTCACATACATTGTTTATATTTTCCTGGAAAACTAATACTAAAAGTATTTGGAACAATATTTTCTTGTTAAGTCATATTGAACAATTTTTGTAGTAATACATTTTAACTGAAACAGTAATTTAGGAATTTTAGTAGTTTCTAGATTAAAGACTATTTTTGATACTAATGGCCTTCCATTTAATTATTTGTATTAAAGCATTCCCTTTGTAATATTTCTATAGTAATTTGTGTCTTTCAAAAACTTAATTTTTCATCTATCTAAATTATTAGTGACTTTTGAGTTATCTACTGTGTCAATTATTTTAATTTTAAATTTTATTGGTTGTATAAAATAAATTGATTATTTTCATTTTTTTAATTTCTTCATACAATGCTTAATACACTTTAAATGAAAAATGATGTAAAATTTTCCTAAAGCATCCACTTTTGTTCTGGTAAAATTCTATTTAATGTATTTTTTCTAAAGCAATTCAAGAAATTTTCCAGCTGAAGATGTTCTTTTAAGAGAATGAAAACATTGCTAAATAAAAAAATTTGTTTTGGCTTCTGAATTTAGCATTTTTTTTTTCTAATAAAGTTCTGTTGAAAATTGGTTGCTAGGGGAGAGATTGAACTTTAATGGAGATAATGTTTAAAACATGTTTTTTAACAATGAAAATCATACTGTAAAAAAATTGTGAAAAATTCTTTTTTGTATTAGCAAATAAATAAATAAATAAATGTTTAAAATACACAAAAAGAAAACTTTAAGCTATACACAGGGTCTGTATAGACCTGGAAAGTCAGGGAATCCACAAATACTGTGGAATTTCACTCTCGCTCCTTTTGACCCGAACACATCTTTAAACTCAATTCGGTTCAGTATAGGGAGGTCTATGAAAACTGGAGCAACCAAACAAATGGCAAGATTTGTTGTGCTTATATCTTGTAAACTATAAATGGTAGTCTCACAGTTTAAAATTTTGTTGGATAGAAGGTTTACATTTGTATTTAAAATGGTGGGTAGTGGGGGTGTGCAGCCATGCACGGGAGGGATAACAGTTGCACATGAATGCCAAAATTGGTAACATGGTGCGGCATTTGGGCATTTTCATCTTATCCTTCCTCTAATAATACAAAGACTGATTCATGCCTTAAATAATTGTGATTGTTTCCCATACACAACCCTCAATTTTTTTGACCTGCGTGACATTTGGTTAACATTTAAGTACTGTTTTATATTCAGAGGCTTTCGAATTGTAGTCTGTCTGAACCACTTTTGTTATCTCAAAGGATTTTTTTTTCTTGTGTAAAATCAGTGTCTACAGTAGGTACACTAAGGTGCCATAGATACACTTCAAAGGTACTATGAAATATAGTGATGAGCAATGCCATAATTATGGCATTGCTCATTGCTGTAATTATATTAATAAAGTAAGTGTGCCACAAGAAAAAAATTTACAAAGTATCATTCTAAGAATGATACTTTGTAATCTTAGAAACAACATTTGTTTCTAAGAAACAAATGTTGAAAAACACTGGTCTTATTAGGTCAAGAGTCATTTCTGTCTGGAATCTTGAAAATGTGCCATGATTGATTGAACTTATACATTATTCCAAGATGATGATAACCATGAGATGTTGTCACATTCTGTAATGGTGTTTTTTCTGCCAGTTCTGAAGTACTTTTTGAGTCTTATTTGGCATATCCGTAAGATAAAACTGTAGTTTTCAGTTTGAATCATTGAATAATGTCATGATCCAAAAGTTGGTAGTTTGGTTATTGTGTTTGGTTGTAAAACCTTAAATTTTACACTGTGTAACTTTGATTAATGAGAGATGGAGCATTATCCAAAATTAGGATGAATTTCTTTGCTAGATGCTGATTTTCTTATTTTACCAGGCATTCTTTGAAAATTGCCTATGCAATTTATGCCTTTTCTATCTAACTTCCAAGTTAGAGCTATTTTACTTATATCCACATTTTTAAACTACCATAGTCACTGAGATTTTCAATTTACCAAGAATTTTTCCTTTTTAACCAGTAGCATTATCATAAAAAAACTGTTAACTGTTCTTTTGATTTTTCTCCCCTCCATATTCTTATGGTTTTTTTATTTTAAACTGTTTGTTGGTTATGGTGTAACATCTAAATGTTTTTGAAGCCTGGAATTACCTAATGTACAGTGCCACATAAAAACAAAATCCACAGTAGGTCAGTGCTAGACCTGGACTTTTAAAATGGGCAAAACAAACAAATATGGGCAAATGAATCTCAATTACTGTAGCTCCATATTCTTATGGCTTTTTTATTTTAAACTGTTTGTTGGTTATGGTGTAACATCTAAATGTTTTTGAAGCCTGGAATTACCTAATGTACAGTGTCACATAAAAACAAAATCCACAGTAGGTCAGTGCTAGACCTGGACTTTTAAAATGGGCAAAACAAACAAATATGGGCAAATGAATCTCAATTACTGTAGCAAAATAAATAAAATATAATAAATCCATAAAAAAAAAAATTATCATCATTCTATGACCAACCATTTACAATTTTTTTTATTAGTAGGAATTTTGAAATAAGTTAGAATTAAACTATCTCCACAATATTTAACAAATACAAAAAATATACTATTTTCAAGATTCACGGAAAAAAGTCTTGCATTCTAACTCACCTAAGCACCATCACTACAAAACTTCTGCCAGATCTAATTTAAAACCTTTTGTTTTTTCTGAACATTGTTCATTCCTTAGTTTTAGTTTGTCAGTTCACTATTCATCTCTCTTCTTATAGTGCTGGAGATGGTGATGTACAGAGCTATACTCACTTGTCCCTGTTTCAGACTTATAGTTAACAATGTGATTTATTTCTGGCAATTTTTTTTTCTGTGTGTCATCACCCCACATAATCCTCTTCTTTTAATTATTTCTGTATTTCTGTGACAATTTGGTGTGGGAGATCATTCTTTTAACTTCGCTCAGAAATCTCCTCGTGATATGTCATTTCCAGGTTGGTGATGCATTCGATTTGCCCTTAGCAGTTGTCTTGGTAAGGTGAATTTCAATTCACTTTAGAATGTAGTCTGGGGAGGTATGGTAGTTTATCCTTAACAAAATAAAAGGCCCCAAATATAAATAATAAAAATGAACTAAAAATTATCTCCAAACAAAATAAAATGGGTCAGAATCGACTCCTTACACTGGATGAAAAAGTTTTGTTCGTGTTATAAATGTTTCAATCTCAAATGTGGCCAGAATTAAGGCAAGTCACCTCTTCCAGTCTTCATACAACTCATTATCCATATCTTCAGTTTCTCCATGATCAGACTTGAAAGTAATATTGTTAGTTACAAAATTTCTCAAGTCAACAATTATTTGTACAAAATCTTATGTTTCTATACAATTTATGGTCTCCACTATTTTAAAAAGTTTGTTTATTCTTCAAAATATTGTTTATCTGCATTTTTTCACATTAAACATTTCAGCCAAATTTTTTTCTGGCATTACAAATTTTGTCCTCAATTATGATTTGTTATATGTTTGAACAACATAGTTATTATTTCATGGTTTTAACAATAATAATAATTTTTATACAGTGATGTTTTGATTTATGATGATAAATAATTTACAGATCAGAGTATTTATAATTTAATACTCTACAGAAAATAGGTTAGTGACAATTTATACTATAAAATAAATTAAGTCACATCTGTGTTTACAATATGATTGTCATTGTATGAAGAAAATTATACTACAGTTTTATTATGTTTGCTTTTAAATCCTTTATTTAAAATATTTAGTTCTGTAAAAACTTCAGAATTCTAAAATGAAAACTAAAAGTAACTAAATTGTATAAGTTTGTTTCATTGATATTTTTTATTTTTAAATAAATATACTGAAATTAATATTAATTAGAAATAATGATTTATTACCTAAACACATTATTTAGTCTTGTATATTTCAGCTGTAATTATAATAATAATAATAGTTAGTGTCGTTTATTTAAATAGAGTGATCAAATGAAAATAGAACTTGCGAGTAGTAGTGTGATGAGTTTGACAGTGCTGCAAGTTAGACTTTGTGAGACTTTGTGGTGCCAACTGTGCAACAAGCACAGTTGGTTCATGTTGTTGCCAAACTTATCCTGCTAACTTTTCACAAATTGTACTTTTGTTTGATCATCTTTATATATATATATATATAAAATTGTTAAATGAATAGTTAATAAAATTTTAATAAATTTTTAATTATATAACATTTGATATAATTAAATTTAGTAATTTAGCCAACTGAGTATTTTATTTGAAAATAAAACAACAAAAATATGATTTTTATTTAATCCTTTTGTCTTTTATTATTATTTATGTTTATAAGATAGTTGTTTTTCTTAAATTTTATTTTCATATGAAAGTATTTATTTTTTTTAATTACAAAATTAAAGAAATAATATTTAAATTATGTGCTTATTAATTAAAGCAACAATCAAGAGGTGTGATGGAAGAAAGGCTGGATGATGCAATTAATATACTTCGTAATCATGCAGAAGGCCCTGTGCTTCAAACTGTGCCTCCACCACCCTCAGTTGAAATAAATCCTGTGACTGGTCCTACAAATGGACTTTTAGGAGCTCAGGCATATCCTTCATCAGTTGCATTGAGTCCACTGGAAACACATGTGGTTAGTTAAGAAATAATTTTGAAAAGTTTTGTTATACAGTAAATAGAATATTTGATTTTAGTTCAAATTATTAACCTTGTCTAATTATTGCCTTGAAAACTTAAATGCATTATTTTAATTTTTATTTTTAGTTTATTTTGGTATTAATAGAATTAAGTTTATATAGTTTTTCCTAATTTTATTCTTTTGAAACCAGAGCTTTAAAATATGACCATTGAGAAAAATTTTATTAGAATTTTGATAAAGTTGTTAGTATGGAATAGCAAAGCTCATTTCATATAATTCAAAATAACTTTTATATTTAATAAAAGTTTTATTTTTAGTTGAAAAAGATTGTAAACTATTAATTATATATACACAATTTCCTTTACACAGTGCTAAAAACAATAGTTTTATGCAGAAAAACGACTGCTTCTCCAAAGATAAAATAACCTGACATTAAATAAATAACTGCTAATTTCAGGAAGCCAACTTTTATTAATTAAATGGGATGTTTTTGATCAAAATCTGACTATCATCAACTTATAGTCTTATATTTAACCAAATTAATATTCTAGTTACAATTTTGAATTTGAAACAAATGCAATTGAACATGTGAAATAAAATAAATATTACTTTACTTTCATTTTATTTGTATTATCATAAACAAAACCTGTTCAGAATACTAATTTTGAATATGTTCTAATTTGTAGTTTGTATGCTATGTTATTTTAACCAAACATCCCGAAACCTGATATGTATATCACCAAACAATTGCCTAAATAATTGAGCTATAACTCCACTAATTAGTGGTAAGCAGCAAAGTAGTAAATTACTTTGTATTATTTAAAAATTCGCAGAGTTATAGCCTTATTTTTTAGGTGATCATTTGGTGATATACATATTGGATTTCAGGATGTTTGTTATACTTATAATATATATACAGTATATATACCTTGTTAGGTTAAACATTAGCTGACTGAGTGCCATTGTGGAGATGTACTGTACTTAGGCTGTGGGCATAGGAGTTGTCCCCAGTTGTTGCCATGATTAACTGCATAAGGTTATATCTAAATTTAAATACATTTGGAAGCAAAGGCTTGCTCAGGGTCTGGGTGGTGGAACTGGCAAGCACACTGCATGGCAAGTGGTTGTTGTGGGTTCAAGTCCTGCCCCGGGTCAGTTCTTTTCTTCCACACGGTTCTAAATTATTTGATAAAGTTATAATTATTAATTTAGTTAAAAGAGGGCTTCTAACGTCTACCTTTAGTAGCAAATTACATTGTATTATTTAAAAATTAGTGGAGTTATAGCCCGATTGTTTGGTGATATTATTTTAACCTGTTAAATATAAGATTGTAAGCTGAGTGATTGAATCTTAATCAAAACATTTCTTTTAATTAAAGAAAGTTGGCTTCCTGAAATTAGCAGTTATTTATTTATTTACAATGATGATACCAAGTTTTATAGCCTTTTATGATAAATTAAAATTTAATTTTTTTTTGAGAATTTCTTATAACAGTTTTATAAATGTAATATTGTAGGATATTAAAGTTAAATTCTTTAATATTCTATTACATTTTGGTATTGTCCTTTAGCTAGTATTCAGGAAAAAAATTTTTTTAACTGAAACATTCTAATAAGGTTACTTTTATTTATAGATTTTTTTAACCAAATGTAATATAATCTATATTTTCAAAGTGTGTATAAGATAAAATATTTTTAAAATTATTGCTACTTATCTTTGTAACAAAACATCATTGGAAACTTTAAACATATTTTAATATTACATATCATCATTTGGAGGCTGTGATTTAATAAGCATGACTAAAACAAAATTACATCTACTGCTGCTGTCTATGTTTTTAACAATTATTTTATAAATGTATTTTTTATTTAGTAATAATAAATGGAAGTTTAAAGTCATGTGATCAAAAAAGGAAAATTATAAATAATATATTTTGAAAAAAATTAGACTTTTTTTTTCAAACATAACATCCAAGTGATGGTAACATTAAAATATGTTCAAAATTGATAGCACTATTTCTTGTTATATAAAATGCTAATTACTCAAAATTTATTACTTTTTATCTATATGTTGAAATCATATAAGACTATTATTAGTATATATGCACTATATTACTTATATATAATTTGAAAATGTATGTTCTTATTTTTTTTAAATTATGCACTTATCAGTTTGTTTTCTATTCAGCAGATATTGTAAGTTTGATATTTAAATACTCATCTTTAAAATGATGGGTATCTAATTAATTATTCAATATCTATAAAAGTTTAGCTAGAAATTTTACTTAAATGTATTCTATATTACCATATTTTTATGCAGATGGTCATAAGTTTAAAAAGTTTCTGGAACCAAAATAAAACCTTTACATTACCTGCACCCCATATATACTCCACATCTCTGAAATGATTTTGAAAACAACATTTAACAGTATGCAGTTTAGAAAGTACAGTAGAGTGTTGGTTATCCAAAAGCCGATCAACCAAAACGTTGGTTGACCAAAAGTGTTCCAGTCGGACTGTGTCGTGCTGAATCTAACATTTTTGATACTAGATTAACTTTTAAAATATAATTTTTTTTTGTTTTCATATTTTTCAATATATTTATTTTGTTTATACAAAATAAAGAAATAATTTTTAATGATACAATAGCCACGATTATTATTATAAAAATTTTCATTAGGCTTAACATCGATGAAAATTCAACGCGAAGCGACATGCAATGGAGAAGAATTTCAACATGGGGATATATTAATATACTATTATTAGGTGGGATATACTAATATACTATATTAATAATGTATTTTTCGTACATAATCGGTTATCCGAAAAATCGATTTTCCAAAAATTCCAGTCACCAATTGATTTGGATAATCAATGCTCTATTGTACTCTCTTTCTATTCCCCCCCCTCAGTTGCACTGCCATTAACAGTCTATTGTATATATAATTATACAAGTAGTGATTGAAAAGGAAAAAAAAAAGAATGGTTGTGATGAAGCTTTCTAAACTATATAAATGTCGAGGTTAGTATCAATATATATTTTCAAATGTTATCAGTATCAATAGATAAAAAAGCTTAATTGGAGAGACTATAAAACTAATTAGAAAGAACTAGCAATTATTTATTGTGACATTGTCACAATGCTGGGCTGCAATTTTTAATCATATTTTTAATTTATTTAATTTAAAATATATGCTTCTCCACCTCAAATTAGTAAAGGCTTGTCCCTGTACATCATACTTTTCCTTTAACAATAGAGTTGTGTCGGTGATCTATCTAACATCTTTCATGGAAAAATTTCTGAAATGAAATAACATGACTTTTGGTTTGTAGTTTGTATTGGAAGTTCATATATAGTTAATTGGGGCCTCCTCTATCTAAGCTTTTGCCTATCTAACTCTATTCTGAAAATTAAGAAATGATAGGCGGATGGACGACAGTGGGAATTTATGGGTCTACAATTTTTTCAAATTGCAGCCCAATAAGTAAGACACTCTAACAAGATACAAGAAATTTCTTTTTAAACAAATATGTATATATTATATTCAGAGGAAATACACACTAATTTTAATATTGTGAACAGTTTCATATTGTAACTGAAATCTTTTAGGTCCACTTCCTGATGATCTGAATGGAAAAGTTCCATAGTATCTTGACATTACATCACTTTTGCATTTCATCATTACCCAATTTGTTGTCATTTTCCTTGTCAGAATAAACAGTAATTTTGTACTTGCAATAGCTAAATTCTGCCACCATCTTTATAGTCACATCATGACTAGCATCCACTTAGCAACTTCTGTACTACTAACTTGTTTCATCTTCTCAGTCTTCATACATGTATGATAGCTATTGATCATCCAATATTTCTAATGTTGATGCACTTTGTTTTCAAATATTCTATTTATTGAAATGTCAGACACTGTAGAATTTTTATCATTCTAGCAGAAATAACAGCTAACAAAAAAATAACTTTTTTTTTTTCCTTAAATCCACCACAGGCACATGATCAGTACATTTGCATTCTTCTAACTATTTTCCATTTCATTCATTAGAAAACAAGTCTTTTGGAATTGCTTCCATTTGAAAATTATTAACAGTTTTAGTTTAGTGTTATCCATATAACATCCTAAAATGATGGGCAAATTTATTTTATTGTAACTAGTTGTTTCAATGGAGATATCCGTACATTGCTCAATGGGCAGTTTAATGACAGTGAGACCTTGTCCATGCTCATGATTTGTTTCAAAGAAAGTTTCTTCTGTATAATGTTGTTTTTGCAAAAGCCAACAATACTCTACATTTGTTTCCTCATAAATAAGTAGTTCTTTTATAATTACTATGAATCTAAAACTCTCATTTTTGTTTTTCACAAGTAAGGCTAATGCACTTTACAGGATTTAATGTTGATAATATAATATATATGTTTACTGACACAAGTTGGAAAGTCAATAATTCTGTACACAACAACTGTAAGTATTCAACAACTGTAGTTTTCTGGACAGAGTGAATTATACAGAAAGAGCTTCTATGAAGCTTTTAGAAAAAGAGTAAATTAAAACTCTACATGAGATCAATTAGAATTTATTCCATCTTTAGAAAGCATATAAGAATGTATAACAACATTGATTAAAGCATAGATTGATACACACAGATGAAGAAGAGAGGACTGAAACCTGTAAATAGACATCCACAACTGCCGTAAATAATCTGGCTATAATTAGGAAATAATGATTTTGAATTACAAATGAATTTGACATTAGAGGGAAGCATTAGGTGCCATCTCATAATAAAATTAATAATTATAATATTTAATTAAGTAATTTAGATTAAACTGGAATAAAAGAATTAGCCTGAAGCAGGACTCGAACTCACAACTTTTGCTTACCGTGTGAATGCGTTACCAGTTATGCTACCCAGACCTCTGGTCTGATCTCTTCCAGTATATAAAAGCTTAAGATATAATCATCGTCAGTTATTACTGTGCCAACTGGGGATGCAATTGTGCCCTTGTCCAGAAACGTCCACTCAAGGCATAGAAATACAAATATAAACACCAATCGAAACCCGATGTATAGCAAATAGACAGCAGTTGTGGATGTTTTATTTGCTATACATTGGGTTTCAGTTGGTGTTTATATCCGAAACCTGTATACTTGTAAATGCCTTTGATGATGATGAAAAATTTTGTAATGATAGATGAATATATCCACAGTGAAGAAATATTTTACATTTTCTAAAGATATGCATAATGACTTTATACAAATGAAAAATTGTTTTAAGGAATTCATAATAAATTGGAAGTTGCAAGATTATGAAATTAGCTTGATCCATTATATAGTCAGCTCCTTATTTCAAATTCAATTTCTAACTGAAGATCCACAGGTTATCTGCATAAAAAATATAGTAAACTAGCAGATGTGCCTGGCATTGCCTGGACAAAAAGTAAGAACAAACATTAAGATGAAAATCATATTAAGAGTTTGGTTATTTTAGCCTACCATTGTCATGTTTATTATGAAGTGTTAAATTATAATGAGAAAAAAGAAAATGTAACTAGACAGAATAAAAATGACAAAAAACTACTCTGAAGAAGAAAAAGTAAATGAATCTTTTTTTAAAATATATCAAAAGTGAAAACAAAACATCGAATGTATGTTATTGTGATGTACTCAGAGGTTTTCCAGGCTGCCAAGCATTGTGGAAAATTTCTGAGTACATGAATTGTGCTTGCTAGGAATGCTATACTTAAATGTTGGTCAGGTTGACAGAATTAATGTTTTTCAACAGAAAATAGTCATTGATTTCTGCCTGCATGAGAAGATAATTCAAGACATTCAAATTTTGTCTAATGTTAATTCTGTTGTACTGTGTCATTCATAGTCAAATGTTAAATGGTAATCAATTAACCAATCAAATTTTGCAAAAAATGGAGCAAATATTTAAACTTAGCACCTTTGAAATCCTCTAAGAGAATATTTTGTACTTGATGGTAACTCCATTTTAAGTAATTTTCCTATTTGAATGTCATCATCCTATTGGTCAGATAGAAAGGATGCGTGATGTGGCAGAGGTTGAAATTAATTCAATCAAAAATAGTCATAGACTTCCTCCTGGATAAGAGGCTAGTTCCTGAAAAGTTTCTTTGCATTTACTCAAAATGTATAAAAAAACAAACTAACAAATTTTCTTCTTTATGTATATTAGATTATTTTATTTATCTATCAATAAATTATCGTAAATTGAATAAATGCCAAACAATCTGCCATATTATTGGGCTATAATAAGGTTAGTTTAATAAATTGGGTTTGTGGATTTATTGTTTATATATTGAATAAAAATTATATTTTCTGTAGGTGTTAATTTAAGTACACTCAAGTATAAAAATACCAGTCTGTTAAGACTAGTATTATGACACTGTTAGCAGGCAACCAGTCATCAAAAAGAAAAACTTAATTTTGAATTAAAAATTGAAATTTAATGTATATGAAAAAGTACTCACAGTCTTGACTAGGTGAAATGTATTCACACTAACTACAAAAAATGAAATACAAAATTTCTTTGTATACCACATTTAAGGTGGTAAATGGTAAATCCAATATAACCAAACTTTTTCTGGCTAAGTCCTACTGGTTAACAATTTAGTGAACCTGACATTGAATTGTTACAAAATCTTGATAGTGCAAAAAATTTCTTATTAACAAAATGATGGGAAATTTCAGAAAATGTGGAACCTAATATCTTTAAAACATTGGATCCAAAAACAAAAAGCTTATTGCACATCTGCAGACCCACTTTTATCTATTGACACCTAATTTGTTCAAGTTTGCCAAGAAATCTAATGAGATAAGAGGAGTTTGTTTCCCAAACTACTATTATCTCATTAGCATTCTATATTTGTAGATTAAAATAGTTTTTCATTCTACAAACATGTTCTTATATATCTTAAATTTAAGTATAAATTTTAGTACACTAATCTCTAAATATTATCCTTGTCTGATTTTTGTGATGATATAAATAATAATTCCTTATTCTTACATGTTACTTTACTTTTGTAATGTATTTTAAATAATAATAATAATTTTATGCTTTCATGTAACTAACTATTCATAATAGCATATATTTATTTTAAATCTTCAAACTATAGTCTTTTTAATTTTGTAACAAATTTGTAATTGGATTAAAATAAATTGTAAATTGAAATGTTCTAAATGCTTTTCTAAGACTATAATTTGTTTAATAGTTTGAACAAAGTTTTAAAAAAATGTTCCATTTTTACCTGAAGAAGATAAATTGATTTATCAAAAATACTTGTAATACTTTCTAATTTCTACTTTTATATTTGTGTTTACTATTAAATTAACACCTGTTGATCGTGTTTTTCCCTATCTTATTTATAAATTTTGATTTATGTTTCCACTGTATATTATAGAATATAAGTTTACATATTTATTTCATATTATTTAGTTTTTAACTTTAATAACTTTAATTATTACTTCTATTATGTTTAATTGTATAAATACTAATATTTATTTAATAATAATATTTATGCAATTATATTAAGTATTGCTTTAAAATTCTTCAATGGAAAACTTTATATGTAAAAAAAATTTTTTTAACCAATAATACTAGAGATATAACCAATACCAGTATATCAACGTGTTGGAAATGTTTCTGGTATATCAGTTGATTTTACAAACTGATACTTTAATTTTTTAATACACATCCTTTGCATTTTTTTTTTTTTTTTTTTTTTTTTTTTGCCTTGACAGCAATAGACACAACTCATGCTGTAAAACAAACCCATTGTAAACAATGTGTTTTTTCTGCATTTGATTTGATGGCTATATGACATAAAACTATATGTAACTAGTTGTAACTTTTAACAAACACCAACTTCATATGGGACTCTGCTTTGTGGCAGATCCACATACCAAATTATAATTTCTGGCAGTGACACAATCTGCTATTATTTCAGGAACATGTTTTTTGGCCATCCTTACATTCCAGTGTAAGAATAAACAATGTATATATAATAAAATAAATTACTAGTAAATTAAAACAAAAATATTGATATTTTAACAAATTGCTTTCTATGTGTAAAAAAATTGAAATGAATAACTATTGAGGTATCACAGCTACATTCTAGTGCAGATGATCTGGCATATGAAAAGAAGTTGGAAATTCAAAACTTTATCCTGATGATTGAGCATTCATATCTCTGACAGCTTGTGGAGATGTCCTGCATATTTTTTAGACCATAGTGACATTGTTTTGTCACAAAATTCTGAATCATGTCAATAAATTGGTTTAAGATTTTTTCTATATGTTTATAACTCTTTCCTGCTGATCAGAATGCTGTAATTTGACTTTTTTAAAATCTAAAAGTTTTTTCATGAGGCATATTTGAAAAAAATGAACATTTTATGTTAGAAAAGCAATAAGATTGTCACTTCTATATTCAAATTTTTAATGTGTGTATATTTTTCCATCACTGATATTCATCAATTTTTTTTTTTAATATTTAAATTCTTAGGTTTGGTTTTCTTTGGATAGAATAGTATGTATTTGACTTTTTTTGACATTATAATTTAATAAAAACAACAATATGCTACAAATTACATGAATTTAAGAGGTATATACTACATTTACACTGTAGTATAGCTTTAGGTGATATAGAACTGCTTGTGAGCAAACCTGCAAGTGTAACAAGATCCATTGGTTCTCAATGAAACAAAAAATTATCATGAATAGTATAGTTAATTAGGAAAATGAATTTAACAAATTTATAAATTTGAGAGCTTACAACAATGCAAAATATCATTTGGTTTTAGCTAGAATAAATAAATTTAAAAATTAAATAAAATGTTATTTTTTTGGAAATCTGTTGTATTAAAATTGTAAATATAAATAAGTTTTTTACTATACATATATGATGAATTTTATTATTTGATTTTCTCATATAATGGATCATAAAATTGAGAGTTACAAGACAAACCTTTATACAAACTGTGGCAAATTCTATACAGATTTAATGATTATTATTGCACATCCATTATTTCATTAGTGTATCAGTTCAGTGAAATGAAGTCTTTAATTTTTTTCTTCTTATATTGTGTTCTCAGGTTCTATCCATTCCTGATTTGTAAATCTGATTTGATCCATTTATTTCCTTGACTTAATATCAGTAATTTGAAAATTATCTTGGATGATCTTTTTTCACTTGTTTAAACCATTTCTTCCACATTCTTTCAAATTATATTTTATATTTGCAAATCCCAATTTTAAGCTCTCATATACAGTCAAACCTGTTTTATGCGCTCCTTTTATGTGCGATTTTTTTTAATGCGAATTTTTAATTTGTGCGGTATAGTTGGCGACTAGTCTCGTGCGATTCGTCATGTCTTACGTTGACTTATTATAGCTAAATAAACTTATTATAGCATAAATGCACTTATTATAGTAATATTATTGCATGAATATGCGAAAAATGAAATAATTTACTTTTTAAGTCAACAAAACACCACCTGGACAAAAATATGTAAAACAGACGATAGACCAGACGATGCAGTCAAGTGCTGACATCTGTTGTCAATAAATTCTATTTCGTACGGTTTTGAGTTATTTTCTATGTGAGACTTTTTTTATGCGGTCCCTGTTGACCGCATAAAAAAATTATTTTTTTAATTGTGTTGCGAAAACTATTATTTACAGCCATTCGTGAAGTTTCGTGAGATTTTTTTTAATGCGGTCCCTATCCCCCGCATAAAAACAGGTTTGACTGTATTTATTTCTGATTCCATATAGACAAACTTTTCTAAGCTTTGTTTTTAAGAACTTCATCTTTATGCAATATTCTCTTTTCCCTGCTGATAATTGATTATCCATATTTCTGAAGCAAATGTTAGAATACGAATGAAGCATTTTTTGTATAAATGTTTATACTGGAGCAGTCAGTACATATTTTGTTTTAGAACACATCACAAATGCTCCTGAAACATTTTTGACTTTCAGTCATTCATATAGATATTTCATATTTGTATTTCCATTTCTGAGACAATGTTTTATAAATAGATTTTTAAATTCTTCAAGAAATGTATTATTTGGTTTTAAAGTTATTTTTTTTTTGACTTTTGAAAGTCATTTTTATGTTATTTGAAAGTCATAAAATATAAATTGAATAGAATTTGAAATTTTTTTTTTTATATTAATTATTCAGTTCTGTTTAATTCATAAAATAATCTGTTGATCAAATTTTTACATTTTGACTTTAAAGAAATATATATTTTAAATTTTACTTAAAATAACTATTTTTATACTTTTATGTACTTATTAGTTGTTTTAAAATTTAATTTTAGCCAAGTCCACTCAGTCTGCCAGAAAGGAATAGGTCTTCTCATTCCACTAATTCAGCCCAAGCAACAGTTTCTCAGCACTATGGTAAGAATTACTATTAATTGTATCTGAAAATTTATACTGTGATATAATTTATGTATTTAAATTTATTCTGTGAAATAAAGTTAATGCAATTATTTTAATATGTATAAAAATGAATGTTAAAACTTAAATCTTTGTTTGAATTGTGAAATCATTGTTTCTAATTTTTACTTTTGCACTTTGATTTCCATCATAATTTATACACTGTCTCAAATAGTTAACATTTAAATGATTATCAGTTACATAATTTTATTTCAGAAACTTCATAATTACTACAAGTTTTTTGAAATATTAATTTAATGGAAATTTATACCTAAGATGTAATTCAGTTGTTAGTATCCAGTTCAAAACTTCTCTACAAGATTCTACATTACAAGTATTATGGTTGGCAATTGCCTTCTGGAGGAAAACTTTGTGTTGTGCATATAATTTATTATATGAATAATTACTGTATTTTAATGTTTATAGTTATTATATATTTATATTCATCACTTCAATATCACAGAATTTAATTTAATATAAAGGCAAGTAGTAATGCAAGAATAAATTTTTTAGAAATTTTTATAAAATTGCTTACATGATTAAATGTTTTTGAGATGTTTTATCCCATCTTCAGGGTTCTCAAAAGAACATTTGAATAAAGAATGAAGAACTGTCTTTAAAGATATTTCTTTCGAATTTTTGAAATAGCTACAATTCACTAATACTTTTGTTACGTCATTCAAACAAAAGTAGAGGTTTTTTTTACTTAAAATTCAAGTTACAATAAACAATACATTGAACAAGATACATTAAACAATAATAAAGTTTTTTGACTAAGTTACACTAAACAACCTATTTCATGAGGGAGTTGTCTATTTGTAGAAAAATTTTTTTTAATAAAAATTTATTGAAACTATTCAAATCTACATACATGTGTATGTATGAGTTTCTGGAAATATTACAGTTGATAAGTATTGAGTTAAACAGAAAGTTTTTGAATTTTTCAGTAGACATTACTATATAGAGTGATGGTTTGATTTAATTAAAGCTGTTATTATATTTAACACCTCATTGCTTACATGTGATAACATAATAACATTAGATGCATATTTTGAGTTTCCCATTTAAGGAGGAGACGCCACTAGCGTAAAAACGGGCATAAAAACCCTCACCGTAAAAGCTTTTACTCATGTGACCATGATATTTTATGCCTAAGCAGGTTGTAAAACCAACGTAAAAGTGAGTTGAGCAGTGTTCAACTTTTGACGCAAATATGGCCATAAAACGGTACCATCCACCAATCAAAAGTCAGTGAAATCTAAGTCATTGTGACACAGTGCGAAAATGGCGGAAAACAAGCTTTTGTGTATGTTCTCTCGTGGCTACTCTAGAATAGATCTGGAAAAATTTATCGAAAACATCCGAAAGTATTCATGTATCTACGACAAGAGGTATCCCGCTTATAATAATGGATGAATAAAACACGCGATACAGTTGGCCATCCTTCAATTTAGAGGAGTATATAATAAAAAAGCTAAGCTTATATAAGTGCTGTATATTATCTTAATAATACAATAATAAAAGTTAATATATGAAAGTAAAGATATTATTTTTACTACATTTGTAATTATAGTATAAAAAAAAACTTGTAGAATATAATCATTGTCTTTATATCACATATACAACCGTACAGGCATATACAGCACTGTCGCCGTGAAAACTTCGCTAGCTGGACCTCCATCGCAATCCGAGCACAAACGCAAATAGGTCACGTGATTAAAAGTTTTTATGGTCAGGGGTTTTACGTCTGTTTTTACACTAGTAGAATCTCAGCCTTACATGGTTGTTTCGATAAAAACAAGAAAAAATGCCTAAAGATAATATACATATATGGCATGCTATTTCTCAAGTTTTGGAATGATACCGTTGTAGTACAAATAGTAAAAAATAGTATTTTTTTTTTTTTTTTTTTTTGAAAATGTTATTTGAAAAATAAATGTTTTTACAAGGATGGTCTATGGTTCTAACTGCATGAAGAATTCTATATTTATGCATTTCTGACTTACAGAAAGAACTGTGAATGATGGAATGTGAATAACTTTTATTAAGTTCTAAAATTATGAGTGTTTAGAACATAAAGAAATTATAAATTTTGATATCTATTGTCAGAAATGAGATCAAGTTAATGTCTTAAACAAAAATACCCACATCCATCAACCTGCAGAGAGTTATTTTTCACCAGGATGAGATGTGTAACAAACACATCTCATCCTGGTGAAAAATAACTCTCTGCAAAATGATTTGATAATTCAAATAAAAAGTAAAAATTTTATTTGGGAAATTTTAGATCATCTGTCTTATTCGGCAGATTAAATATCTTCCAATTTTTATTTATTTGTAATATTACAAAATACGGTAATACCTTGGTTTTCGTTCGTTTCTGTTGTTGTCTGTTTCAGTTTTCATGAATTGTTTCCACGAAAAATTTGTCTCTTTTTTTGTAGGTTGCGTTGGATTTTGTTGGCGTGCCATGTGACCTTGCTGCTAATTTTGCAAAAACGAAAGGTTACCCACACGTTTTCCTGCTCTGTGTGGCATTTTTTCTCATTGTGCTGTTTCTTGTTTCTCTTCTCACTGTGGCATTGTGTGTATTACTGTGCATGTCTAGCCAATTCCATTGCTTTCTTTTCCTTTTAGCTCTGTCATGGGACCAAAGAAAGTTTCCAGAGTCAGCAGCCCTTTGATTGACACATTAAATGCCATGTCAAATGTTCATTTATTCTTTACATTAGTCTTTTATATTCATTTTATATTAATTTCTTATTGTTTTTTAGTATTAAACACTATATCTGTTCTCTATAAAATGTGTTTTGGTATGTATTTTGGAGTGTCTAGAACAAATTAATTGAATTTACATTGATTCATATTAAAATAACTGTCTTGGTTTTCATCAGTTTCAGATTTCACCGATTGTTTTTGGACAGATTATCAATGAAAACCAAGGTATCACTGTAATTTAAGTTCTAAAAAGTTAAAAAATTTGAAGTGAAATATGTTCAATCGTTTTTTGAGTCAAAAGCAAACATTTTTTACTCATATTGAACGAACAAACTTATGAAATATTAGGAGTAGGTAATTGCACATATTTGACTAAATAAATTTTTAAATAAAAATTAAGTTACTGTGATTTTTTTTCCTCCTAAAAAAACAAAATCTTCTGTTCAATTTAATAAATATTGAGAATGTTATAAAATTTACTGAAATAGCAATGTTTTTCAAATATTGATAAAACACTACTACTATTTTATTATATTATTTAGAATATATAATTATACAGGTCACTCTTGTATATCTTCTGAATTGATTGGTCTGGAAGTGAAGATCAAATGGAGATCTGTGTGGTGTAATTAGTACACATCTGTATTGTACTCAGGAGTTGCAGGTTCAAGTTCCATTATGGATTGATCTTTTGTCTGATTGAAATTTGGCAGTATTGTTTGTTTATTACTTTAGTTATAATATAAGTGTTGCATTGCAATTAATAAAGGTTTGAATTCCGATTTCTGTTTTTCTAATTTTTAAGTTTTTTTCCTTTGGAATTACAAAGTTAAACTATACTAGGGAATCTAAAGATGTTGCACACTACATTCCGTAAGTTTTTAATAAGTGACTATATCCTTTATCATGCAACTGAATTTGACATCACCGGATATATTTATACTTGCTGAAAATTGTAATTTTCATAATTAAATTAACTGAAATAAAGTACATGCCTACAAAAAAAGAACAAAGTGAACACTTATAAGTGTGTGTTATAATGAAAGTGATGTAACATTTTAGAGTAATATGAGTGACATTTGAATTGTAGAAAGTCTTGCAAGTGCATGTGCTCAGAACAGTTATGTAGGATGAAATAGTGAATAAGAAAATAAGTGATGAAACAGTTGGGATAATTAGGACTCTTTTAGAAGCTGGATGGTTCATCAGACAAGTTCAGAAGAATTTAAGGATAATGTATTTTCATTGGACAGATTTCAAACATTAAAAATGGTAAGCAGAGAGCATCCAGATAAGGACCATAGCAAAGCAGTGTTGTTGAAAATATATCCTACCAAAGGTGACATTAAAGAGATTAGACTATGACCAGTATGGAGAATCAACCAACACCGTCAGAAATGGGACAAAGGTTTTGTGTTAGTCAACAAGTATCCAGTTATAATCTGAAGAAAGTGGGCTTTAAACTCAAGAAATCTGCATGCTATGAGCTTTCTAATGCATTCATCCAAAAGGGATACTGCAGATATTGGTCATTCTGCAGCCTGCTGATGAAAAATAGCTGACAAAAGCTTATCACAACTGATTAAAGTTGGTTTTATCTCACTAAATCCTAAGGCAAGAGGAATATCTGCTACACCAATGGGCTAAAATCACTCCTAAGCACCATCATCAACTTGAATATGTCATCTTCAAGAAGGAGTTGTGGTTTGGGCTGGAATTTCAGCAAAGGAAGCAACAAAGCTTATTTTCATAGAGCTTTGGCAAAGCATCATAAAAATATTACATCAGGATTGTTTTTCCTTTCTTTCAGTCAGATGTCAAGAGACTGTTTTCAGATAACAACTTTGTATTTCATTAGGACTCTGCACCTTCACATACAACAAAGGTACAATTGTATTCCTACAGTAAAGTAAAATTGCATTTATCAAGCCCTCACAATGGTTGCAAAACAGCCCTGATGCTGTTCCCTGCGATTATTTCTAATGGGGCTACTTGAAATAGAATAAAGAAACAAAATGTAATGGATTCAAATGTGCCATTCGAGAAGAAATTACAAGAAGTTTCCCAAGAGATGATAGAGCAGGTCTAAAGGCTTGGCCACATAGAGTGTGGAGCATATAATATGCAAAAGGTGGATACATTGATAAACACAACTAAATGTAAGATTTACAGAAAAATAAAAGTGTTCACTCTGATTTTTTGTAGTTCCACAGGCTGTTTCCAATCTGCTACATAAATAATTGAGCATAAAGTTCTATTACTGTTTATCTAAATACAGCACAACAAAATACAACTAAGATAATACATACTATGAAATATTTATATACATGTACACAACAATTAGATTAATGCAATGACAAAATTGATATACTGTACCTGTACATCCCCATAATTTCAGACCAATATTAACACACAGTAAATTAAACAAGAAATAATTAAATTGTGTATGGTTAGCGAAAGTTCCATTACTACTTTAGAGGTGCATTTAATATTTTTATGTTTACATCTTCATTACCCTATCCTTTTGCTATACCTTACCCTTAAACACTTTCACAATGTGTATGTAAAGATGATGGGGTTGTTAATTGTTTTTGTAGCTCATCCAAAGACATATTCACTGATGTTAATGGCTGGGTTTGTCCACCATCTATGTTATTGAGTTTATGGAATGAAACTTCTACAGGTGTCCTTCCTTCAATTGTATTATCAGTCATGTCCTTAAATTTGGCAATTGTGGATTTGATATTTTTAGAGAGTTGTTGAACTCTATCTCCTTTATCTAAGAACAGTTTCAGACATTCTGAAACTGTTCTTAGATAAAGGAGATAGAGTTCATGAATGTCTGAAATGCCTGTTTGTCAGAGGGACAATCCCTCTGACAAACAGGACATATATCTCTGAATCCATTTTCTGCACAAATTGATCTGCTATGATGACATCTATTAATGTTTTGAAAGTTTTTTTTAGTAATTTGAAGACCTAGTTCTTTCCAAAAGAGGAACCACCATTTATTGCTCTTGTATTCCAAAAATTTCGATGATACAATCTGGCGACAGACCTTTCTTTATAAGCTTCTAGTTGCCAAACGTTAAAAAGTCTTTTAAAAAAACAAAAAAATATTTGTATCGTCGAAATTTTTGGAACACAAGAGCAATAAATGGTAGTTCCTCTTTTGGAAAGGACTAGGTCTTCAAATTACTAAATATAATTGTCGCCATCGGATGAAAAATTTTCAAAAAGAAAAAGTTTTGAAAGTTGTTAATCTTTTACTTTTAATGTAATATAAGAATAGATCTTGTAATCTATTCAGAAATTGTAATCATGTTTTATAAGGCAATTTTTCTACTTTTGTGAAATTTTATCTATATTCTACATGGAGTAACCACAACTCTTTCTAGCAATACGAACTTTAGTTGTGAAAAATCATTTGTCAATTCTTCTGAAAGGCATAGAATAGCATACTAGCATTTTTATGTTAGAAATTAGTTGCCTTTTACCTTAACTAATGTGAAATTTTGAACTTACAATTAGTAAATAATCCCTCTAAATTCAAACACCAAAATTGAGACACTTGCATTTTCTTCAGACATAAGAGAAATAACAGATTTTAACCTTTTTGGATGCTTTTTGTCTATCTCAAACATTCCAGTCAAATAGTCCATATTACCATTTGAGTGGCGCACAATGCCAATATGTGACTTGTCAGTTCTGCTTTTATTCTTTTTGTCTGTTTTCTTCTGTATTATTTTTACCTTCATTTACACTTCTACCACTGTTTTGTCTTAATTTAAATTGTAGCTTGACTTTTTAACTTATATTCATTCTCATTTTTATCTGAGCTCTCTTTTAGCATCATCTTCTATTTCCAAGCATTCCAAACAACCATCATTTTGGTTGTTGTGTTTTACAATAGTTGTGATAGGGTTTCAAATTGCCATTTTCATGAAATTTGTAGATTTAGATTTTTAGCTCTTGCTTTTTATGTCAATGATAGAGTAAAGGAAAGTTGTAGAAATAGATGGTAAGTGAAGAGTCTTATTGTATTTGTACAACAATACAAGAATGTGCACTGTCTCTTGCCAACACCATACAAGTGACAATCTTTTTGTTAATTTTTATAACATTTTACTCTATACTTCTCTTGTTGATATACAGTATATAGTTTATAAGAATATTGCTTTGTTAGGAAGCTATTAAAAATCATAGGATAAAAATAAAATTGTTTTCTTTATAAAAAGTTTTTTTTTTAAGTTATTTGATTACCATATAATGACAGTCTTCATATTTTATATTACATTATTCACATTAATAATAGAAAAATGTAGTAATTTTCCAATAAATTATTGTTATGTATTTAAAAAAAATTACTTATTTCGTTAGTTTTAAAACTGTTAGTTAAAGCTTAAACATATTGGCTAACATATGTAAAGATGTTATATTTACATATTAAAATGTAATTACTGTATTTTAAAATCTTTCAGCTGTTCCACCTGAAGTTAGTCCTGGTGTGAAACCAGAAAAACAAAAAGATTCAGAAAAATTATCACAGCTTGTTCGAGAAAAATCAGATACGCCAAATAGCCGGACTCCTGCGGATACGCCTCCACCTAATACTACAACCACGTCTACCTCCTCAACCACTTCCAGTACTACACAAGCTAAAGGGACAAAACGTTCCCGATCACGATAGTGAGTGATCACTTATATCCTGAAAATATCTCAGTAATATATCTCAGTAATTTGAATGTAATAATTAATAATAATTTAAGAAAATATGCTCTTTTTATTAAATCTCAAGTTTTTATTGTATTTTATATAAGTAATATATATTTCGTGTATCATCAATAAGACATAATGCTAATAATTTTTAAGTAATCAGTTTATCACTTGATCCAAACTTGGTTGTTATTAAGTTTGAATTTGATAATGAGATATTATAATCTCAAAAAAGTTTTATCAAGTTATAAACTGACTACAAAAAATTATTAGCATTGTGTCTTATTGAGGAAAAAGATATGAGTTGCTTATTAAATGGAGAATTACTTTTATATAATAAAGATAAAATTCAAGTTACTGAGAATATATTTTCAGAATACCAAAGTAGAAATATTTGCTAATAAAACAATTTTTATTGTTATGACTTTATTAATATTAATATCACTTTAATATTTTAAGTATTAATTGTTTTAAATAGCTATGAAAGTTTTTGTGAATTTTAATGTGATTTTAATTCAGAAGGATGAATGCAAAAGATGGATAATATACTTTAATGCATCAACATACAGAAACACTAAATTACACAGATGATCAGACAGTGGCAATAACTCAATAAGTCATTAAAGAAAATATACATAGAATAATACTTAATAATAAAAACAAACCCAATTACAACCAATGACACTATAGATATATAATTAATTAACACATCGAAACATTTATTCCAAGAAACACTTATTAAATATACAAGTCCTGTATACGTGATCCTACATGGTGACCTCAAATATCTAAAATAAAGATAAAAAACAGTTAAGGAAAATTCTATACTACACTAAATACACAAAATATTACAATATACGGTAAAAGTTTATCTTGGTAGTCCCAATGGCCACGCTTCCGAAATCTCAACAGCAGGTGTGATTTGAAATCTGATCTAGGTGCCACTGATTGTACTGACATATCAGTATGCAAATGAGAGTCCAACTTTCTCCTCAGAGAAGAAAGAAGAAGAATTATGCAAATTTTTGAGTTCCAGTTTCATGTTAGCAGAAGGTGCAGGTTGTGTTATTATGACAGTGTTAATATTATTCAAAAGTTTGTATTTTTATTATTTTTTGGTTTTGAGTTAAATATTAACAAAAGTAGAAATATTTATTTTTCATTTAACAAAATAATGTCAGAAGGAGTGAAATTGTCGTCCGACTTTTCGAAAATTGCAATTCTAGACTTTTCTTTCACCTGCTGGAATCCAAATTTGCTTATTTAGAAGTTGATAAAAGAATGCCTGTTGAGTGGAAGGGGTATAATCACATGGACGATTTAGAAGGTATTGAAATTGTGCATAAGACTGTAAAACATGCTGAAAACTTTGTCGACCCTATAACTGGTGTGCATAGTCAGAAAATTACACGTCTGTGGCATACTTTAAAAAATAGGAAAACTTTGCCAATGCATTTTACCGAGGATCTATCGGATTCATACTTATATTTTTTTATGTATAAAAAGATGTTTGAATGTGAAAAAAGAAACCTGGAGGATGATTTCAGTTATTTGCTAAACATTTGAATTGGATATATCCAGGATCAGGTAAAACCCCACAATGGAAAGAACCAGAAGGTGTGCCTACTGCCCCTGAATCCAGCAAACAGAAGAAAGGAATACTTAAAAAGAAAAAAAAGGAAATGTCTATTAAAAATGTAGTTAAATCATCAAATAAGAGAAAGGAAGGTTCTAAAACAGAAGTCAAAACAAGTTTCCGAGCAAAAAAAAAAAAACAGGATAACAAAATAAAAGTATGGAAAACATGAGTAGCATATGTACATTTTAAATATTTTAGTTTAAAAAAAGAATTAAAAATAAGCACATATTGGTAACCTCAATGGTTGCCCTCTTGTTTGCGCATGCACATTCACAAACAAGGTGGCAACTGGAAGTGCGGCCATTAGGACTACCAAGGTAAGCTTTTACCCAGTATACAGTTACCAGATTTAAAATTCAGGGATTAATGTACTTTATTTTATTCTGGTGCATTTACCATGATGGCATATACTGGTCTAGCCATTGTTCCTAATTTTTATGTATTTGAACAAAGAATGGATTTTGCAAAATCCATTTCAGTTCTTCATATTTACCAATATCATCATTTTTATTAAAACAAAAATAATTTAAATATTAATTTTTTTTCTTTGTGTAGTTTGCCATATTTTTGTTAAAATACCTATTTTCTATGTATAAAGTAACCTATATATTTCAATTTTGGAACCATCTGTAAAACTTCTCTACTTTGTATATACAGTACATTTCTGATTATCTAAGACAGGGATGGGCAACGTTTTTCTATGTAAGGGCCGCATTTCAAAACTTTTGAACTGATGTGGTCCGCATACAAGAGAAAATAGAAAAAAATGCCAGTAAATCACAATTATTTATTCACATGTAATTATAAATTATCATGGGTATACTTAATTTAGCTTCTGAAATTGATGTAAATGTAATATATCAGAAATATTTGGTTAAATGTTAGTCACTGCTAGCTTTAAATTAGTTTTGATGTGTTCATTAGCTAGTTTCTTGTTTTAATTATTACTAAATTCAAATTCAAAAACTATTCACTTACATAAGTTATAGAAAATAACATTTGAATTTTTACTGCATACTTCCTTAAGCTGGGAAACTGATATATTTATTCATATTTTATGCAACGTGGGCCTGCAAAAAGTACTAATACGGGCCACAGGTTGCCCATCTCTGATCTAGGATATTGCAAGGGTATTACAGATAATCAAAAACACTGTTGACATGGAATGTTTGTCACATAGTGATCGATGAAGTACAGGAATTTTGTCATAAATCCAGTTTTTGATTGATTGCAATTAAAATTTATATTGTCATGAGAAATTACTAGAGTAAATTTTTTTTTAAAACTCCTAGAGGTCATTTCAAGTATCGTATTATCAAAAAATAGCAAAACACTAAACCAAAAATTTATAGTTCATGTATATAATAATTTTCTGATTTACTAGAGTTAAATTCAAATCATTGTTGATTTTAAATCAGAGACTTCATAATCAACTAGCAGTGAAAGAAGTGAGCAACAACAGTACTCAATATCAATTACTATTGAGTACCATATTCTGATAAATTTAAAGAAGTTTTGAGTAGTTGATTTCTATACGGATATAGTATCTGTTTACTATAAGTTAGCATATATTAGTTAAGTAATGATTATCTTTTTGTTGAATATTTACAAATAAACCAAACCACTTTTAAAGTTAGAAATTATTTAAATTTTAGAAATGCTTTTAATAATTTATTTATCAATGTATAATATTGATATATTGAGTTTTGGAATTGCTAGTTATAAATTACTTTTTCCTGTAATGTTGTCAGAAAATAAAATATCTGCAAAACCAATTCTAAAACTTAAAATATTTTGACTTTTTGATAGTGATTTAGTTTTCTTGTACTCATTTGAAAATTGATATTTCCAACTATTAATTTGAATATTTTTAAATTTAGTTTATAAAAAGTTATTAAATAATTTTAAAATTATTTTTCTCTATTATCAATTTTTATTTTTTTCAAATAAAATGGATATGATTTTTATTTATTTATATTAAAAATATTATTATATATTTTTATTATTATTTTTTAAATGATGTAGAAAACAATTACAGCAGCTTTTAATAGCAGCTTTGTTTTCTTTTACAAATAATTTGGCTTCAATGGAGAAAATAAATTTTATTATAATGTTTTTAAAATAAAATATTCAAATAAATTTTAATTTTTCTTAAAAATTTATCTAAAAGATTTATTTCAAAGTAATACAATAAGTGGTATGATTTTAGATATTATCTTCAAGAAATGAAAATGATGATTTTTCACTATATTAAATCCATAATAAATTAATAACTTTTATTAGAATAATTAATATATAATTTTAAATGAATTTGTTTACAAATACTTATTTTAATTCATAACGTTAGATTTTCAATTATCATTTAAGTAATATAAATAAAATATAACACTAAAATAAACATGAGATCTGCCTTCTTCAAATGATTTTTAATATTTTACTATATTATCCTTTTTTTCTTCCTATAGTGTCAAGCTTCATGGGTCCAGGTATGTTTTTATTTATGAAAATTAAAATTTAAACTTTATATAAACATTAAGTACATTGTTATAGTTTCATATTAATTTATTTATTAATATAAAAATATTATATTTGTGAATGTAACTGATTATAAAATTTTAAGAAACAATTAAGTCATATCTTATTAAGTCACAATCTTTGAGCAGTTTAGCCATTAAATATTTTCCAAAATTATATTATTGTGTTTTTTTTTTTTTTTTTGGTCAGGATTATATTTTGTATTACTAATCAGAAAGAATTATATATTAGTTTTACATATAATTAAATTTGAAGATAAATAGATATGGTTGAATTTGATTATATACATAACTAATATATAAAAATAATGAATTCTTTGTGTTTTATTTATGAAACTTTTATGATTGTTTGTAAAAGAATATCAGTAAAAGTATTATTTTTGTTTCAAACATTTATTATATTTACACCTGCTATACTATATTTCTCAATATTAAGATTTCTTTTAAATACATTATGAATAGTTACAAAATTTTAATATTTTTGAGTATTATTAGTTATTTTAAAAATATCAAAATGTTACAAAACATTCTTTTAATCTCAAATCATTTGTGAATTGGCATTCTGAAATAAAACAAAAGAATTATCATTATATAATTTAATTAATATTACATATATTACTTGTATAGAACACCAAAACAAAAATATATATCTAAATAGTTTCTTGCTTTAGTTCTTAAATGAAAAGACTGAATCATCTGTTATTTCAATAAGTATATTCTAAATTAAATTGAAACCATTTTCCAATAGTTTTTTTTTTTTTTTTTGCTTATGTTTAGAAACAGAATATGGTATGTTATGCTGTATGTAGTAGAAATAAGATCAGTAGTAATAAATGAAAACAAAAAGTATTATTTAATGAGTATAAAAAAAAATTGGGTAACAGATGACCTGAGAGAAAACTGTTAAATTGATTTACAGCAGTTTTTCAAAGTAGGATCAATAGTTTTCTCACAGTCTACCTTAAATTGTATAAATATGTTCTATATGTGAAAAAATTTCCATCATAACCATCTTACCACATGTATGGTTATTTTGTAATAATTTAGTTTGTTTGAATAATAATAATGTTAAATAAACATAAATTTGATGTTTAAGAAACTTGCTTTGGAGTGACAATTCTTTTTGATGCCTTATTAATTTTATTTTTTTAGATGCCAGTTTTTTTATTTATGTGTGTATTTTTTCATGAATACAAACACACTGAGAAACATTCAAAGAATTTTTATAAAAGTCAGGATCTGTTTTTACTTGTAAATTTTGAAAGATTTTTTGGTAATTCTTTTTCTATAAATTTAACTGCATAATCAAATTGAGTCACTCTGATTTTATGTAGGCAATCTTATTTTTAATAACCACTTCCTTAAAAGATAGCAAATATTTTCTTATAAAATACCATTGCTTTCAAATTTAATAACAAAAAAGATCCTTAGAGAAAACATGAATAATAATAAAGATTTTTATAGGTTATCTGTGAATAGATATGATAAAACTTATAAAACTTCTCTCTTCTATTGCTAACTTTCAAGTTTTTAGTAGATTGACATTTTTTTCAATAGATCAATAGCAGTAACAATTTCCATTGTTATAATCCAACGTAATATCTCCCAAAGGGGAGATATTAAGTTGGATTATAACGATGGAATAAAATTATTGTTATTGTTTATTAAAATTAAAGTTATTGTTTTAGCTGCCATTTTTTATTTAATTGTTTAGTCAATTACTTTCAGACAATTAATTTTACAATACTTTTTTTTTGTTGTTTTTGGAAATTGTACAAACACTAAATGATTTGAGATTAAAAATATTTTAAAGAATGTTTTTCAAAAATTGTTCCTTTTGGTTACTTTGAAAATTAATAGCAAAATTCAAAAACATGATGAATTTTTTAACTAATTTATTCCAATAAAATAATTTGGTGTTAAACATGAGAGGAGTTTTCATTTTATTATGATTTTTATATTTAACTATCTAATAGTTTTATCAATAATTAGAATTTAATACAAATTTTACTAGTTGAATAATTAAAATGTTTTAAGTCATAGTCTGAATGATTTAACAATTTATTTCATAAATTATATTACCAGAATTTTAATTAATTCTTTGAATAAAAAATTATATTTTACTTTAAAAACAAATTTTATAAGGCACCATTTACTTAATTATTTGAAAATATTGATAAGTGGACAAATGCCAAGCATGACCCTGGAAAAGCTAATTATTCATACAGAGGTAGACTGTTGGAGAGCCCTGACATTGATAATAAAATGGGTTACCCGTTAGAGTATAATAATAGTACCACATTGTTAAAATTTATTTGCTCTGATTGGCTAATTTTTTAAATTTGATGTTTAAAATGGGAGTTTTCTATTCATACTATATTAGGAATTCAGCTGAAAATGAACTCTGAAATTCCCTATAATCTGTAAATACAGGATGTATCAGAATGACGTTTTAAAAATTTGGGGGATTGTAGAGGATGAAATTTTGAACATTTTGATATAAGGAACCCATAGCCGGAAACATGATATAAAGTTTCTACAGCAGTAGGAAGTGCTTGACCACCCTTCACTTTGGTAACTACCCTTCTGTCCGTTGACATCATGTTATTGTTCTTGACTTCTTCCTCTGGAGTTATGTAAAGTCCCTTGTGTACACAACACCTGTAGGAACAGTTCATGAGCTTACGGAGTGCATCTTTACAGCATTTAATATCATCAGAGGGGAGCGTGGCATCTTACAGAGAGTCAGACAAAACATGGTTCGTCATTGCACATGATGTAACGAAGTTGGTGGTTGTCCACATTGAACATTTACTCTAAAGTAGTGCAGTCACTGATTCGATGTACAGTTTGATTGTACTCTACTGTTTTGTCAATAAAGCTTGTCATAAATACTGTATTCTGCTGTTTCATTCAGCATACTGATCGCAAAGTGCAAAGTGCTGTAGAAACTTTATATCACATTTCCAGCTATGGGTTCCTTATATCAAAATGTACAAAATTTTATCCTCTACGATGCTCCAAATTTTTAAAACGTTATTCTGATACACCCTGTATATCCTGAGTGGGTTAAGCCTGGAATGACTGAATTAAATTTGTTAATTTTATTGAATATTTAAAGGTTTCAATTATATGTGATTGAATAAATAATTGTGACTATTTAAATTTAATTATTTTTCTTAATGAGTTACAAAAACTGAATCAGTCAGATAATTGAAAGGTAACTTGCTTTTGGTTCATTATATTGTTTCTCACAATGAGAAAAAGGGAGAGTATAGAAGAAACATTAATAAATAAAAAGATTTCTCACATTTTTAATCTGTTTGGATATTGTCAGTCTAATCCATCTTTGTTGAGTTTTCAGTTCATTATACAATGCAGATAAGTTCAACACATAAGCTTTAAATAGATTGACAAAGTAGATAAAAATCTGTTCAAATTCTAAATATATCTACACTACCACAAACACATTTAACAATATACATGGTAGTATTATTGTTATGTTTTCTCCCATAATTCTTACCATGTACTGGAACTACATGGTATGAATTATGGGAGAAAACATAACAATTTCATCAAACCATTGGTTTTTATGTTCAAACCCTGATATATACAATGGGAATTGCTGTAGTGATAATAGTTTGAAACATCAGACCCAGAAAGCCACTGATTCACTGATTAGTTAATTTTGCTGTTCATGGGAATTTATCTTTAGAGAAAGAAGTGAAATTTAAGGAGTTTAACAACCATATCCTAGTATTATTAATTTTATATGCATCTTGCATAAATAATAACAACACAAACATTACAAGGCTTGCTTAAAACTTAGTGAACTACAACAAAAATTAGAAATAGTAATTGAGGAATTATGTTGAAAATTAATTTCAATTAAGAACAATAATAAAATAGTTCATTAAAAATTAAAGAAATAATGATGATGAGCCTAGTTTATAATAAATGACACAAGAAAAACTATTTCCTTTTTAATATTTAATGAATTTCCTTGCAACAAATTTTTAAAGGAATAGCATGTGAAAACACCCACTCATACTGAATTGCTAATATAAATAAAATGAAAGAAATGGGAAAAATGGAATTTTTGAGATGATATCTTATAAGTTACATAACATAAGTGTCATGTCTTAAACAGCCAGGTTTGCAGGTATGCAAATTATCTACAGAAAATTATGGTACCATTTGAAATTTTGATATGTTAAACATATTTACATTTTTTAAGGCTTTGAAAAAAATTGTAGACCTATAAATTCCCACTGTTGTCCTTCTGTCTTTTCTTAATCTTGAGAATGGAGTTAGATAGATGAAATCCAAGACCAGGTATGGAAACCTTAGGGACAAGAGGCCCCAATTAACTATATATAAACTTTTGATACAAATCAGAAGTCATGTTATTTCAATTCAAAACTTTTCTCCTGAAAGCAGTTAATAGGTGCCCAGCATGACTATTGTTAAAAGAAAAGAATGATGTACAGGTGCAAGGTACTAAAGTACTAATTTAAGCTGGAGCATGTTTATTTTAAATTAAAATAAATTAAAAATATGATTAAAAATTTCAGCCCTGCATTGTGACAATATCACAATAAATAATTGCTAGTTTATCTAATAATAATAATTTTTAAAAAATTTATATTATGTAATAAATCAATATTGTTTGATTGCAAGTTACAATCTTTTAATTTAAAATTTTATATCATGTATTTTTGAACTGTATAACTTCTTACATTATGAAATTAAATCAGCCTTATAATATACATCTGTATTAGTGTAGCCATTGAAATATGGTAAGTTTTTTGTGTGTGGTATATACATATAAAGTAAAACCTGCATAAACCTGAACAAATCAGAAAAATATTCAGTACTGTGTGGAATCACACAGTACAGTGGACCCCCCTATAACACGGGTTTATATAAGACGGATTCGTATAACATGGTAGAAAAATTGTGATTGTGTTTGTATAACACGGTAAAAGAATGAGCCAGATTGTCATGGCGGACTCGTGTCTCCACAGGATTGTTCGAATCTGGACCAATAGTGGACGAGCAACGGACCTTTTTGAGAGCTACCAGCGTAGCGACGACACTGATTGGATGACCACCATCCAGCGGCACATGTATGTACAGTCAGTTTAGGTGGAAAAGTTGAGTTTTCTTGTGGGGGGAAAAAAACACATTTATTATTCAACAGCCATAAAAATTGTTGTCATGTAGTGCCCTAAGCCTGATTACTAAAGAAAGTTATTTTAAATATAACAAGTAAGATAATCGCTTTGGGCTGTGAATAGCTCATGTATTTGTAAAATCTAAGTGACTTATACAATATAGATTCATATAACACAGAACGTATCTACCGTCTTATAGGGGGGGGTCTACTGTACTGAATATTTTTTCTGTTTTGAACAGGTTTTTTTAAACATAGAAAATCACAGTTTAGAAGACTTTTTCCTGTTTAGACAGGTTACATTTTATTTGGCTTTGTTTTGGACAGGATTTACTGTATATATATATATATATATATATATATATAATATATTTATACAGTAAAGAATATATATATATATTCTTTTTGATTGCATGAACAAGACATTGTAAAATAACAATAATAGTTGTTATTAATTTAAGTAAAGTATGAATCATAAAATATTTGATAACAACAAAAAAATTAATATGTTTACTAAAATGGAAGCAACTATAAAATATTTATTTTTAACATATACATTATTTTCATGAGGGCATATTTGTATGGATTCGTACAACAATTGATACGAGATCAAAGTTTTGATTAGCAAAATGAAATCATTTACTTTATGGAAAAAGTTATTTTAATGACATAAAGTATTTATAGTTGTAAAATATTTAGAATCTAACAATACAATCAATTAATGGCTGTGGACTTCTATTTCTTAACATAGCTGTGTGATTTAATTATAAAAGTTGTGAAATTTAACATATAGATAGTGTGAGATTTTAATTTTTGTTTAGAAGATTACTTTAAACTCTTTACTTCACATTTTGTTTGAATAAAATCAAGTTGTAATGTCTTTAGATAAAAAGCATATTGGGCATATTATACTTTGAGTTTTGAAAAGGATATAATGCTGCACAAACAGTAAAAAAAAGAAATTGTAATGTGTATGGGAAAGGTACTTGTAAACTTCCAACATATTAAATGTGGTTTAAAAAGTTCTATTCAGGAAATTTTGAACTAAAGAACACAAAATGTAGGGATGCGAAAAAGCTGTCAACAAAGAAAAATTGCAGGTAGAAATTGTTTAAAAAGCGACAAATAGCAAACAATAAACAAGCATACCAAAAAAAAAAGCACTGAAAAAATACAAGCGTAACTTGAGAGCGATAGATGATGTTGACACAACAAATTGCATTTATGCTTCAAGCACATTTTTTTCACTGCATGCACAGTTCAAATTCCAAAACATCATTCAAACTCTGAGGTGAATTTTTGTGAAATTTTACATTTGAAGTTACGGTCGTTTGAAGTATGTGGTACCACTGTACTTGGCTTTTCTATGCTGTATGGAACTTAGATCAGATAGGCATTCACTTGCAAAAATGAAAGCAAATTGCTAAAAGTAATTATTTTTGCCTAACAAAATTGGTTTTCGCTGCCATTTTACAAGATAATAATGAAATGAGCAGTTGACAAGAACAGTGACACAGACAGACAAAACAAGAGTAGTGACAAGAACAGATGAGTATTTCATATGTAAATAACAATAAATGTTAAAACAAGTTGGCAACTGATAACAGCAAATTATTTTAAATGTTTGCTTTCTCATTTATTTATTTTAAAAAATTTTTAATTAATTAAACTATATTGTTTGTGGCTGTCATGTTTAAATCTGTCCCTTTCTTCAGAAATTTATCATTTTAATTAGTAACTAATGTTTTCCTTTGATGGAAGAGTTCAACATGTTAAAGTGTAATCATGATTCACAAAACAAATTCTACAGAAAGAATTTGATGCCAATGGAATAGTCTTTCCACTTTTCCCTGGCAATTTGCTTTCTATATGAACTAAACTTAATATTGTTATTCTAGCTTCTTGTTCCATTTCTTTACAGTTTCAGTTTCAAGCATATAATAATACTTTTTTTTACAGACTTATACAGGAACTTAGGAGACAATATGGCTGAATTTAGACTTTATTGATATTAGTTACAAAAAAATGTATGACAAGAACTTAACCCTCACAGTTCTTGGTCATGCATTAGTTTAGTAAATTAGAGAATTAGTGACAAGAACAGATGAGTGTTTCATAGCCCTCATCAGTTCTTATCACTTTTAGTACCTGTATTCTTCAAAGATGTTTTTTGTATTATTAATAACAATTGGATTTTTCTTAACATATATCATTATAATAATAAATTTTTAAAAATTCACATGTAAAAAACATATTTTATTCTTCTCATCTACTTCATAACTGGTCTTGTCATTGAAGTAGGAGGAGAAGGAGAAAATACAATAATTAAAACAATAGTGTGTGCTCGCTGTCTTTCTCTAAGAACTGATGAGAGATATGACACCTGAAATGCATTTTTTTTTTTTAATCAATATTAATAAACACAATTTTATGGTTTGAAATACATTTTATTATTCAATATAATTTCCCTGAACTTCAATACACTTGTTCCAGTGATCTTCTAATTTATGGATTCCATCCCTGAAGTGAGAATCCGGAAGACTGTCGAAATACGCTTCCACGGCTGCTATTACCTCTTCGTTCGATGAAAATCGTTTCCCACGCATGAATTTTTTAAGATGTGAGAACAGCCAGAAGTCAGAGGGAGCTAAATCTGGCGAATAGGGAGGATGTTGCAACAATTCGTATTTTAATTCGCTGATTTTCGCGATGGTTTTTTGAGCTGTATGAGAGGGTGCGTTATCTTGATGAAAAATGATTTTTTTCTTCTGTAAACCAGGTCTTTTCTCACGAATTTTTATATCCAGCTGGTCCAAAAGATTACAATAATAGTCTGAGTTGATTGTTTTACCAGTTTGGAGATAATCCACGAACAAAATTCCTTTTGCATCCCAAAAAACTGATGCTAACACCTTCTTGGCCGATTTCTGGACCCTAACTCGCTTCGGAGCCGAAGTACTGGGTTCACACCACTCCTTAGCCTCTTGTTTTGATTCAGGATCATGATGGTAGACCCAAGTCTCATCCATAGTAATGAAACGACGCACAAAATCCTTTTTATTTTTTCTAAAACGCTCCAAATGTTGCTGAGAAAGTTGCATTCGAATGTGTTTTTGCTCCATAGTTAGCGAATGCGGCACCCATTGTGCACACAGCTTTCTGTAACCCAAAACATCAGCCAAAATATTGCTCACACTGCCTAATGAGATCCCTAGGGCTTCTACTAAATCTCTCTCAGTTAATCGACGATCTTCCAAAACCATATGCTGTATTTTTGCTACGATTTCTGGTGTTGATGCACTTTTTGGACGTCCTTCACGTGGATCGTCTTCAAGACTTGTACGGCCACGTTTAAATTCAGCAACCCATCTTTCTACTGTTCTAATTGAAGGTGAAGAGTCCTTATACACTTTTACCAATCGTTCATGAATTTGTTTTGGTGCTACACCTTCCAAAAATAAGAATTTTATCACTGCACGATATTCAATTTTTTCCATTGTAAAAAAATACACTGACACGTCAACTTTGAACAGCTGCAAATATAGAAATGAGTTGACAGATCTACATGAAACTTCACACGTGTTTATAAAAAAGTAGTACTATTTTTAGAGTAATAAAACGACAAACCTAATAGCGCCATCTCCTATTGAACGACAAAACTTATTGAACAACCTGGTATGACACCTGAAATGCATTTTTTTTTTTTAATCAATATTAATAAAGTCTAAATTCAGCCATATTGTCTCCTAAGTTCCTGTATGATAATTCCATAAAAAATGCAATGTTATATGCTTGAAACTGAAACTGTAAGCTCAAAATTTTCTATTTAAATTTTTTAAATATATTTTATTAATATCTGATGAAACAAAAACAAAGCTTTATAATAAAAAAAAATTATTTTTGGCAGCCAATTCATTCAAATAAAAAGATGGGCTTGACAGATTGTAATAATCCTACCATCCAATAGAATATTGAAATTCTGTTTTGCTCATTTAAATATTGTTCAATGTCATACAAAGATTTATTATACTGTTGTCTTCTAACTAGAAAGTTATTAAATAATAATTTAAATATTATAAAAAATATTTTAATTAATATAAAATGAAGTTCTATGCTATAGAATTTAAAACAAATAAAAAATGATGGAGATAAACCATAATTATAATGATGACCTCTTTAGCTTTACTTTCCACTATTTTCTTTAACCATTACAGTTTTTGAAATTACTTAGATAGAGGATAATTACCAGAAATTTACCAGTCTGAAGGTACAAAATGTAATAATATCAATTAAAGCATAGGCTGAAAGCATAGAATGAACAAAAGAGAACTAACAGTAAAGTATGCTTGTGTGTGTTTAGCAGTTATGGGAAAATTTGAATGGCAGAACACTGTCTGCAGCAGAAATTCTTTCACATTTTCTAAAGACTCTTTTAGTGACTTTAGACCAGTGGTTTCCAACCTTTTTGTACCTGCGCCCCCCTTAAAAAAAATTGTTGCGCCCCCTTAATTTTTCTAACAATCTAATTTCATAAATACTCAAAGTGCGCTCGGCTCCAAACGTGAAAGCGAGATGTTCTTGTTCCAGCAAGAGTATGGATGGATGTTTTAGCATTTGTACCTGAAAAATTCGCGGCGAGGATTGTGGATTACGTATACCTATTTTGCTGATTCGTTTTTTTGACACCTATTCGACTTTTTTGGTTTGTATTCGAAAATGATATTTTGAAAACAGCTGCATGTCCCCCTTGCAACAGTCTCGCCCCCCCTAGGGGGTGCGCCCCACAGGTTGGAAACCAGACAAAGGAAAAGACAATTTAATTAGCATATAACCTGCTTCATCACATAAGCTGCATCCTCTTTTGAAATTCTTTTTTAAACACACAATCTGTAGATTGTACACACAGAAGTGCAGTAATTGTTTTAATATTAGAAAATTAACATTTGCAGAAGAAATCATATTAAAATTAATCTGCTTTAAGATAGAGCACAAAGATATTTTTATGCTGAGAAATCAAGTTTCTAAACACTGAGGATTTTACATAGATACTAATGCCGTGCTGACAGTTCCCCCTTCCTCTTTTTTTGAAATTGTGTGTATAAATTTGATATACTTTTAACTAATCCCAAGAAATCTTTACTAATAACCAAGAAAGCGTTTTTCATTAGTTAGTTACTTGTGCTGTTTGGGGAAACATTGTAGCAGGTCATTGAGTAGAGACTGCTGTGCTAGCAATACAGCTTCATTATTTTTATAATTAATGCAATTACCCCTAATTTTTGCATTATAGATCTCCACTGTTACCAATTTTCTTTGCAAAAAAAGCACAAGCAACTAACTAACTTGCAAATTCAATTTATTTATGAAAGTTCTATTGTATATAATTTTATTGTAAAGCATTTCTCATTGACAGAATATTAAATTTTTTAAATTTTGACTGAAATAAATCCAAATTTTAAAAATATAGCAATTGATGAATTATGTTTTAATAGTATAATTTATAGTTTTAATTTAAATATTTATTTAATTTGAATAACAATATAAAATGTGATAATGTAAACTTTACAAACTTTTTGTAAAATGTCGTACATATATAAGTTGTAAAAGTAGGCAATTCAGAAAATTCTTTTACTCACATTTTATAAATTGGTCTCATGTATTAGTTTAACTCAAAATCTGCAAATATAGCTTTATCAATAGTCTGATTTTAAGTGTAGACAGTCTCTAAATGAAAATGAGAATATTATATTTTCACTTAATTTAAAAACTATTTGCATATTTAGATAAGAAATAGTACTAAGAATTACAGTCTTTATTTAATATAGACTGTAATTCTATATTTCAATGTAGTTTAATATTTATTTTCTTATATAAATTAGAACAAATTAAAAAAAGCAAACTAAGAAAATAAAATTTATTTTTAATCTAAATGTATCATTTTTATTCTAATTAGAAAAAAATATGCTATTACTAATCTTTCCAGCAAAAATTTGAAAATTTTAGTTTTCTAGGATTTCCAGATAAATTTTTGTTCGAGATTCATTTTGTAAGTTTTGTAATATCTAAAAAGAAATGGAGTGAATAATCAAATAAGAAGAAAACAATTTTTTAAGAGAGACTTGATTTCCTTTCCTTGTAATTTCCTTGCTAATGATTTAACCTTATTTCTGAATAATATAATTATTCTTACATGTTTTTTTTTCTTTCAGTTCTATGTGCAAATTTGATTATTATTATTTTTTGTTACTTTATTTTTCCTTAACTTAAAAAAAAGAAATGATTTCTACATTATTGTTTTCATACCTTATAGGTGAATTCTTAAATTTCTCTCATAAAGTTTTATTATTTTTATATATTTTCTCAAGAAATAAATAAAACAAAAAAAAAACAAATAAAATTCAGGTAACCAAAGAATTTCAAAAAATAATTTCAGCTGTAATGAATTTTTTTTTCGTAAAAAATATTTGTCTTCAGATCCAAAAAAGCTGGAAGAGAAACATAAATCATACAATAAACTTTTAATTCAAAAAAGCAATGTGTATCTAATATTTTAGAGTGCTCTTTAGCTTATGGTCACAATACAATGCTTATACTCAACAATCAGTACTTACAGTAGAAATAAACATTCTTATTATTAAGATTTAATATATCTGCCACCTATATCCGAAGAAAGACTGTTATAACAAAATACAATATATATATGCAAAAAAGATAATGAAGATTGCTAACTATTAGTCCTACATCTTCACAATGCAGGGCTCTAATGGTAAATGTCCAAATAAAAGTAGAATATAGAATACTGTATATACAGCAGTCAGGAGAAGCATTTACAGAACATATTCAGAATAGTCAAAAATAGTTGAAGATGATCTGTAAGCACTTGTACTATTAATATTAGCACAATAAAAAGTTTAAAGTTGTTATTTTTATTTTTTTAATATTTTTGACTGCAAATTTTGTCACTTGAGGCAATTGTCTTGTTACCTTGTCAGCATTGATTGAGCTACCCTGTGGAATACAAATACGGGTAATGCTTATTTCATGTTGAAATTAAAGATCCTATAGTTGTAGTTCTTGTACATCAATCAATGATTTTATTTTAATTAAAATAAAAAAATTTATTAAAAGTCCTTTTTATTCTTTACACATTTAATATTTCTTCAGTTAAAAATGAAATTCTGAAATGTTTCTTTTACAAATAAATGATTTTAATATTAAATTTACATACTTTGTAGAAGATACTTTTGAGAAAGAACAAAAAACTTTTTTGTTTCTCCCTCATAATATAAAGCTTTAAAATAAGAAAATGGAAATTATAACATGATCAACTGTTGTAACTTTGAAATTTGATTAATAGTGTATTGTATTACAGTTTGTCAGTTTATTGTCAAAATTTTCATTTTAAAGCTAATTAATGATGATAAAACATTTCAAAACTTTTTGAACTAATTGGAAGATGCTTTAGCATTTTAGTCTATCATAAAAACATTTCAAAATCTTAAGTAATTATAGTGTAACAGAACTTTCTATTTGAGAAAAACAAGCAATCCTTAAAGATGTTAAGATCAATCTTAATTTATCTGCTGTGTAAATATGTATTGATATTTGAAATAAATTTAGAAAATAGTCAATTTTAAAAGAATTAGGAAAGTTATAAGAGAATTATAATTGAAGAGTGACTAGGAAAAAGTATCACATCTTTCTAGTAAACAAAGAAAAGAATAAACTTTACAAATGAATATAACTCTGAAACCTCTTACAGCACACATTTGCTGAATACCAAGACTGCTATTTAACAATAAAAAAAATTTGCTAATCTGATGCATTGGATATAGAAACAGAGGGATGTAAAGGGATGACATCTATTTTACAAAAGGTATTTGTGATAAAGGAGCTAAATTTCCTAGCTTTTTGAATACAAAATTCTTGGCTTCCAGGAACAACAAAACAGTATAAAAAAAAAAATAATGCTCCCATGAGAGAAGAAAATAGAAGCTAAAGCTTTTTCTAAAAGTAGACAGGATTAAACTTCATATGTATTGTTTTATTATCCTGGGAAACCAAGATAGGTATATTCAAGAAGTTTGAAAACTTAGCTCCTTTATCAAATTCCTTCTATAAAATTGATATCATCTTTATCTCTGTTCCAATATTTGAGGCAGTCCTAAATTGTTTATTGTTTAATAGTGGTTTTGGTTTACAGCAATTATTTTATATAATGGTTGCATATTTAGACATTGTCAAAAATAAATTAATATGCAAGTCTGAAAAATAGGTTTTGGTAGAAAGTTTGTTTTCTGGCATTACAAATGACCAAAAGCATACTGTTTATTAAAAAATCACACATCAGTTTTCTAATGTCTCATTCTTTCTACACCCACCAATTAATTAGATTTTAATTCACTAAAACATTTATGGACTCATTTGAAAAGACAAATTAGGAAATGTATTTCTAACAAAGAATTTTAAAATATTTAAAGAATGAAGAGGAAAATATTCAAATGGAAATTAAAATAAAAAAGACGACAACCTAGTTTGGTTCTCAGCGTGAACATTTTTTAGCTTGATGGATGGCCAAGTGATTAAAGCATCATCCTACTACTATGGAAAATTCAGGGTCAAATTTGGAGGTCAAAAAACCTAGGAATTTTTTTTAATGTGGTCTGTCCTCACCATCCAGTTGCTCAATTGTGAGTCTGGCTGAACCCACAATAGGACTGAAAAAAGATCCTCTTAGTGCCCACAGGACAAAAAGAATAATAAATAAATAAAAAGTTATTTATATTTCATAGATTTTGATTTTAAAATTATAGTTTTTACATTGACTATGAATATTTGCAAATTTTAATGTAAAATATTTACAGGAAATCCTCGTTAATTTGAACTTGGATAGTTTGAAATTCCTTTAGTTCATAACTGTACTATTTGCCCTGGCCAAGGATATAGAGATTTGCATATTAAGGAATTTGGTTAGATCGAAATTTAAAGTGAAAATTCTGTCCAAACTGTGATATCCATATGTTAACTTGTTCATTTAGATCAAAGTGCCTCTATACTATAAGAGAACAAAAGACCAAGAACAACTCTAATCTAGTTAATATGGCTTTGCTTTTACAATAACACATTTTGGAATGTCATCTTAAAGTAGAGAAAAAAGGAGTAACCTTTTTTCTCTTAGTTATCTCATATAATATAGCTGGGTTTTGGGATTGCAAGATTGGGTTTCAAGTAGGAGATTGAGATATTTGTATGGCTCTAGACTACCAGATTTGGGCAACTTACCACTTTAAAAATAATTTGGGCTATATTTTAAGAATTCTGCTTTAATCTTTATGAAAACTATCTGATGTAAATCTAAACTATGTAAATCTTGGATAATTTGAAGTTGCAATTATTTTGCCCCTAGAATTTTGAACTAACAAGGATATCCTATAATAGGAAACTGTAGCTTTCTATGGGGAACGATGTTTGGATGTTACAGAAATTTGCCACTGTCATTATGAGAGACAGGCATTGAAAAATGAAAATAAATGACAAATTGCATCCTTTCTCATTTGAATAAAGCATTCTTGACAACCCTAATTGCACATCACATCTGTATTTAATACTTTAATTTTAGAATGCATTTGAATATGTAGAATGTTGAATATTTAAAAGTTATTTAGAGTTTGATAGTTACAGTTGTAGTATTATATATAGTTTTTTTTCTTAACAAGCTATCCTGAAGGTATATTTCATTCAGATGTTTCAAGTAGAAGAATATTCTAGATTGTTAAACAATTATCTGTTTAACATCTAGACTGTGTGATTAATTATTTTAATAAGTAAAATTACTTCAAGACAAGATTAATAAAACAGGTTTTTTAAAATTTTATTACACCGAAACCTCATTAAGTCAATGTTTAAGGGATTAAAAAAAATCTTGGCTTTGAGAATTTTAAGTTAACAAGTTTAATATCTGATTTTTTTGTGGCCATAAATTTTCCACTCTCAAACCATTTCTCAAGAATCTTCATAGAATGATTACAAAATTGTATGGTGCTGGTGCTGTCTTGGGTCCCAATCAGAACATCAGTAACACACTGTATCAATAAAAGGATGTTGACATGAAGTTGTAAAGGTGTGGTGTTAGTTGGTATGAAGCATAATATTTGCTTATCTTAATCATCTATTCATACAGAATATAAGAAAAACTGAATGAAGATTATGGCTCTATTAAAGGGTGGAGGGCAGTGGCGTAGCGTAATGGGGGTGGCAGGGGCGGCCCGCCCCTGGCGGCACTTTTGGGGACGACAAAATTTCACAATAAATAATAATAACAATATCTTGTAAAAATTTGAACCATTTCATTTTATATTTTTGTTGTATCTACGATTCGGACCGATTGAAATGAAAATATATAAATAGTAACAGTATCATTCTAGTTCTAATTGGAAGTTGATTTGTGTTTTATATTCAATTCATTAATAACTTAATCTTGTCGATTGTCAAGGTATAATCATAAGTGTTCTATACCTGTTATATCAATGTAAGTGGCATACGTGTAAAAATTTTTGTAATAAATGTAATTATTATATTGTAAAATATATATATATATATGTGACTTTTTTATTTGTAACCTGTACAATACACAATAATGATGACTGTCCTTACCGAAAAGTTCTTTAGAATTACTGTATATTTTATTCTTTTAAATTAAGATACCTAAATACGGGGGCGGCGAAATTTTCCTCTGCCCCAGGCGGCTGACACCCACGCTACGCGAGGGTACTCAAAAAATAAATTTAAAAGTTAAAAATACTGGTAATTTTGACTTAACAAGACCATATTATATGGAAAACCCTATGTACTGTGCATGGGACCTGTTGACAGTGTTGTTAATGCAGTTTGAATTAGTGAGGTTTTATTGTATTAAGTTTTTAAATTGATTTTAATGATTTCATTATTTTTAAAACAATTTTAGATTAAATTCCTTATTTTATTGTTTTGCGTTTCAAAATAGATGTTTTCATTTTTAAATTTATTTTATTTCTTTGTTTTGATAAAACAGGACAGTTATTTATTTGAAAAATTTTTTTTAAATTTTCTAATGGAGCACATTAAAGTTAAACTTATTGGGTGTATAAATATGACTCTGCCCTTTTTTAATAGAAGGCATTAGTAGTACTGCTTGCATGCAACTGATTCTGGCAACACTTTTATTTGAAAGGTTTTACAGCATTCTTCAAAAATAAATCCCAGACATCTGTTTAAAGTGTAAATAATAATTATTTTTATTTGGTTAAAAATGTTGAATTTTGTTCCAGGAAAACAGCATTTGCAGGAAGTCTTGCTTCATTATTTTATTTTAAAGAAAACTGAAGCAGAAACATATCATTTGCTGTTGGAAATTTACGGTGAAAATGCTCCATCCAATACAACATGTAGAGAGTGGTTTTGACGGTTCAAAAATAATGATTTTGATACATATGACAATGAGCATGGAAAATCATCAAAAAATTTCCAAGATGAAGAATTGAAAGCATTACTTGACAGCCATCCTTGCCAAACACAATCGGAACTGGCTGCAGCTTTAAATGTTTCTCAACCATGTATTTCCCGTCTACGTGCAATGGGAATGATTCAAAAGCATGGAAATTGGGTCCCATATGAACTGAAAGAAAGAGACATTGAACGTCAAAAAACCATATGTGAATTATCGCTCCAAAGACAAAAAAGAAAAGGTTTTTTGCACCGAATTGTTACCGCAGACAAAAAATGGATACACTTTAACAATCTAAACGACCAAAGGCATGGGTGCATCAGGTGACCCCAGGTCCATCAATGCCACAACAGAATATTCATGGAAGTAAAGTTATATTGTGTATCTGATGGGACCAAAAGGATATTGTGTACTATGAGCTGTTGCAACCAAGTCAGACGATCAATGCTGAACATTACAAACAACAGTTAATCAAATTGAACGAAGCATTAAAGCAAAAACGTCCAGAATATGCCAAAAGACACAACAAGCGTTGTCTTCCAACATGACAATGCTCGCCCACATGTTCCAAGATCAGTCAAGGAAACTCTAGAAGAATTTCACTGGAATGTTCACCCACCATATTCTCCAGATGTCGCTCCTTCAGATTACTATTTGTTTCGATCCATGCAGAGCGACCTTTCAGGAAAGTAGTTCAGATCTTGTGAGGATATTTAAAATTGGGTTGATAACTGGATTTCTTCTTCCTTCATGGAATCCATTTGTTGCCTGACAGATGGGCAAATGTTGTAACTTCTGATGGAAAATACTTTGATTAAATTTTTCTTTCATTTTAAAAACAAACAAATGTCTTATATTTACTGAAAAAAGGGCAGTCATATTTATACACCCAATAGAATGAAACTTATACTGTAAATTCATAGTGTGATATATTAACAAAAATATTTAACAATCTTGTATTTAAATATACAGGATACTTGATGATAATTAGCAAAAATCCATACTATATTTTAAGAGTATCTATATGGACGATAAAGTCTGTTAAACATATGTTTAAGAATGAATTGTTCTAAAGTACATACAGAGTTTTAACAAAGATTTAAATTTTGGAAAAGCATATTCTTGGGGGGTATGTGAAAACTTTAGTTACTTTATATGGAATTAATAATGAAAAATCTCAGGCAGAATAGAATGTCTTAAATTCAATATAAAATATGATTGAAAATTTAGAAGATACAGTAGACTGCTTATTGTAATCATTTTACACTACTAACAATAACTAACTGATATATTAACCAAGGTAAGTAAATGTAAAGTTTATAAAGCCAAATTAAAGTAATTATAAAATGTGCAACTTAAAAATTTATTAATTAGTAGTAATTTATTTGGTATTATTTGCAGTTACCTAAAATAACAGTTAACTTATAATTAAAGTAGAAAATGCCAGCAATTTAAACTTGTATACTAGAAGCAAATAACAATTAAAATGATTAATGTTTAAAAGCACTGGGTAAGACTAATATCGGCTGCATATTATCAGCCACATTTTGAGACTAATGGACAAAAAAAGAAAAGATAGTTTTTTAAAAAAATGCTTCCTTACATGCATCATGCAAATGAACATAACCATAATTGTATTTTCCTGTGAAATATGTAATTGCACCTATATGCTCAAGAATTTTATACAAAAAAAATTTGCACAGTGACTGTAATAGCAAATATTAACGTTTTTATAAATCATCAGTCATAATAAACATGTTTTTCTCTTTATCAATGTTCCTGCTAAGCTACATATTCATCATAATCCACTTTATCCAACACTTGAATGTAATCAATTACGTACCTCAAAGCTTGTTACTGGTGTGCAACTAACATCAAAAACGAAAAAATAAATTTCACAAACATTTTCAAACCTTCAACAATTCTTCTTCAGGCAACGACAAATTTCCATTAGAATGTCATTAAATATGAATATTATTCAAAATTCGAATACGTGTTACCCGATGAAGTTTTACTAGGAATGCAAACTATATATGCAGCAATTGACAAGAATTTATAGCTCTTTGTCCACTAGCGCTTGCCATGCTACAGACAGATTTGATTCCTCTCTGTGGTTGATGCAGGTGTTGCTGAGTTTGTAGATATATAAGGCTTCCAACTACTTTAGATGTTCAGTGTATGGTGTGGTGATAATGATTCTCGCCTGGTTAAAATTCAGCTCTATCTCAGGATCACTGGCATAAATGGCCAGAGCTGTGGTGGTCCTGGCATGTCGTATGTCTGCAATGTGCACTTTTATTCTAATCTCCAAGGATCACTTCGTAGAGCTGATGTAAATGAGCTCTCTATTACATCTGCGATCTTTTATTAATGCAACAGAAAGGACGTTTTTGACCAAGATAGACTCCCAAGAGTCTACAACATTCCAATAAAAGATCACAGATGTGATAGAGAGCTCATTTACATCAGCTCTACACGAAGAGCTCCTTGGAGATTAGAATAAAAGTGCACATTGCAGACATACGACATGCCAGGACCACCACAGCTCTGGCCATTTATGCCAGTGATCCTGAGATAGAGCTGAATTTTAACCAGGCGAGAATCATTATCACCACACCATACACTGAACATCTAAAGTAGTTGGAAGCCTTATATATCTACAAACTCAGCAACACCTGCATCAACCACAGAGAGGAATCAAATCTGTCTGTAGCATGGCAAGCGCTAGTGGACAAAGAGCTATAAATTCTTGTCAATTGCTGCATATATAGTTTGCATTCCTAGTAAAACTTCATCGGGTAACACGTATTCGAATTTTGAATAATATTCATATTTAATGACATTCTAATGGAAATTCATCGCTGCCGGAAGAAGAACTGTTGAAGGTTCAAAAAGTTTGTGAAATTTATTTTTTTGTTTTTGATGTTAATTGCACACCAGTAACAGGTTTTGAGGTACATAATTGATTAAATATTCATCTGTACCTAACTCGGCACCCATGCACCTGACTTAGTCTGAGCAACTGTTGGATTATCTATGGTAACTCATCTGCTGCTCAGAAGATATCGCAAGTTGCACATCTGCTTTTCTGGATTAAAAGAGCATTGATTATAACTAAATTTTGATTACAGTAAACAAACAGATGAACAAAGCTGGAACTATTATCCTAACAAACATAACACCATCCATGCATTTCCAGCAACCAAATTTATTAAGAATATAAATGTTTTTGACTTATTTCAAAAACCTGTGTCAAGTTTACATATACAGTAGCTTCCAACCTGATAACATTTGAAATTTGAATGTTACATGTAAAATGATGTTATTTATAAAATTCTAAAATATAGAATGTCCAATATTTCTTGTGCATTTGTAATTTAAAACATAAAAATATTATATAATGTTTTTGTTTTAATTAACATCATTTAAAATTTATTCTTATTACACAGTAAAGACTACTTAATAGACACTGGGCTTTACATCCATCTTTATTCTGCTGTTTATGTGCCGATATGCATTTCAGGCATTCGCCCCTCTTCTGTCAGCTACAGAATTATATTATTTTTACAATATTGTAAAACTACAATATTTGTTATAAAAATGTATCTCTTTGTTATTCCATATTTAATACAGTGTATAAAACAAACACATGGCATTCTTGCCACTCTAAAAATGTATAGGACCACCTATGTCAAAATTTTTCTCTGTCGTGTGTGCCACCATGTTGAATTTTTGTTAATGTTAAGACTAACAAAAAAATTTTTTTTAAATAATAATAATGGCTACTGTATTGTTAAAAATTATTTTTATATTTTGCACAAACAAAATATAAAAACAAAAAAATTATATTTCAAAAGTTCATTTTAATATAAAATTTATGATGCGTAATGTCATCTAGTATCAAAAATGTACCAATACTGTAACGAGATATATCGGGTTTGATCCCATAAGTCAGAGGTCATGACCCGGTATATGCCGGGAATGACACAGGACAGGTTAATTCTATTTTAAAGTGGTCCTATACATTTTTAGAGTGGCAAGAATGCCATGTGTTTGTTTTATACACTGTATTAAATATGGAATAACAAAGAGATACGTTTTTTAAAACAAATATTATTGCAGTTTTATAATATTGTAAAAATAATATAATTCTGTAGCTGACAGAAAAGAGACAAGCTCCTGAAACGTGTATCAGCACCTAAAAAGCAGAATAAAGATTGACGTAAAGTCTAATGTCTATTGAGTGCACTTCATTGTGTAATAAGGATAAATATAAATAAAAGACACAGTTTCAAATTGGAAGATCATTTAAAATTATTTATATATTATAAATAGTATATAAAAATTTTAAATTATGAGAAAAATCAAATGTATGTATGATAAAAGGATTACAATGGTAAACACTTTTAACATATATTTTGGACATGATAATTTTGAAAACATTAAAAATATGCTAATAATATCAGTTATTACAATAAGCAGATTGTACTGTATATACTAATCAATGAAGTTGGAAAAAAAAGTGTGTATCAAAGCAGGCAGGAGGACATTTTGAACTCTTCTTATAATAATTAGGATTCAAAAATTTGTATGCTTTTTATAAAATTTTTTATTTGCAATAAATGCATAGAGTAAACAGTACAGTTATTGGCCACTTAAGGAAATTTTTATTTTAAAAATTCTATGATATAACAGATTAACCTTTCAACAGTGGGATAGTCAGGTATGGTGCTACCCGAAAGTAGTGGAGAATAAACGTGGAAAATTTTTGAAGTATTTTTTCACACGTTTTTTTCTCATTACCATTTCGGAAAAAGATTTTTTAAACAGTTGTGTCTAGTAAAGAAAAGTCTCTCTTTATTGTTACATAATTCATTTTTTATGTGAATTTTTTTCGCAGTAGTTTTTGGCAATACCCCCAAAAGAAATTAATGGATGTATCCATCCCTCACCACTGCCACACGGTCGCCCTTGATGGATATATCCGTCAGTCACTGCAGAGTGGTTAAGTTGAAAAATATTATGCTTACTGATGAAATTGCAAATACCAATAATTTAATCCAAAATGTGCCTTGTTTTACAAAAATGAAAAATTGTATACTTATTGACCAAATGCAACAACAAGAAAATAACACAACCTGCAAGATTTTTTCTACCTACTGACAGCAGACTTGAATTAATACTGCTGTGCAATATTTCTAGAATAGCTTCTATAGAACTAGTATTAAACAGGTTTAAATTTGAAAAGGTTAATTACTATCAAGTGACCAATAGCTGTACCATTTACCCTAACCACCATAATTTCCTGTATAATACTCATAGTTGTTGTAACTGACATAGCAACTTTCTGTGGAGTATAAGTCTAAAACAAAAATAAAAATGCCATATATGGTATACATGTCTTAGTCTAAGGTCCTCCTGCACATCTGCATGCATTGGATGGTAAGTTTTCTCTAATGTTTCTAATTTGTTGCTATATCTTTCATATTGCACCAATTTACACCAAATGATCTTGGATTTTCCCTAAAATTTCCTGCCACTTTTTCTTGTTCTGCCCATTTTCCTCCTTTTTTTCTTGACAGCCAAGTTAGTGCTGCTTTTGGATACTTCTGCTTGGGAATATGCAAAATAAAACATTCACTGTCTATTAATGATGTCTTGGAGACTAAATATATTATGTCTTTCCAGAATTTGTTCATTTTCTACATGGTCACTGTAACTGACATCATGTATTTTCTTAGGCATCTCTGGTGGAATGCATTAAGTTTCTGTGATATTCATGTAGTTATTCTTCATGTTTCACTGGCATAAGTCACTCCTGATAATACAAAACCACTATATAATTGGACTTTGACTCTACTGAATTCCCAATTATCTCTAAATTCTTCTACAAACTGAATTGTTTGATCAACTCACCAAAATCCTTATTTTCCAGCAAGAGTTTAAATTTTCATGTGGACAAATGCTTTCAATTTAATTATAGGTTGTTCTATTTTGAAGGAGAAAGATATATTTCAAACTTTGGAATGAATGATGGTTAATTTCAAAATTGTGTTTGATGTTCTTAGTATAAATATTTACATATTTAAATTGGTATTATCTAGATATTTACAAGTTTAAATGGATGTTATATAAATTTATATAGGTTTTACGTATGTTTTTTTTAATTAATGAGATTTATTTTCTTGCTTCCTGTATGAATCATCATACATTTGAAATCTTTCCCTCCTCCTTAAAATTTAAACATCCCCCTTCATCTCACTTTGTAAATCTCTTGCACTTTAGCTTGCTCTGCCTGAATGGTGTGTCCAATAAGACTAGATTGTTACAGTTTGGTTTCACACCTGTTTTGAAGGCATATATGGATAGAACAGTGGTTTGTTTCTTTTTTATATTTCATATTTGTGTTCTGCAATTCATTTAGTCAGTGATCTGTTAGTTTATCTGATATATATTAGATCATCTGATATATATTAGATCTTACTCAAATATTTTCTCCAGTACCAGGATATTATACATTCCTGGTGCCCTCATTTTATTCATGAGATTTTTACAATTATGTAATAGCTTATATATTGATGGATCTCTTCTGTAAGTATGGTGCCTGAATTTCTAGCAATTTCCTTATATACAGGATGGAATGTTTTGTCATATTCAACAATTATTGGTCTGGAGTTATGAGGATTTGTTGTAGTTCATTCATTTCTTATACAGGGAAAATCCTTCAATATATTAGCTATTGCATAATTGTAAGGATTCCATGAATAAAATAAGGGCACGAGAAGTATGTGGGATACTGATATAGGACAAAAGATTTAAGCAAGATCTAGTATATATCAGATCACTGACTAAATGAATTGAAAAACACAAATATGACAAAAGAAGAAATAAATCACCTCTGTTCATATATTCCTCCAAAACAGAAGTGAAACCAAACTTGGAACAACTAGTCCTATTGGACACACTATTCAGGCAGAGCATGCTAAAGCACTGGAAACTCTGGAGATTTACAAAGCAAGATTGAGAGGAGGCAATAACAAAAAAAAAGAAAAAAAATACAGTAATTCTATACCTCAAAAATGAATTTAGAACTCTGACAATTAATGGAAACTGACAGTTATAAAAGTGTAACAGATAATCAAGTTTTTGCCATACTTTTAAAAGAAAATGACATATAAGGATTTCAATTTTAAGGATTGGGACAAGCTAGTCCTATCAGACACACCATTTAGGCAGAGCATGCTATAGCACTGGAAACTGGAGATTTGCAAAGAGAAATTAAGAGGGGAATGCCTTAATTTAAGGAGGAGGGGAAGATTTCAAACGTGGCAAACATTTTATGATAATCCAAATGGGTAGCCAAGAAAATGGATCTCGTTAATTAAGAAAACATGTGTAAAATCTGTGTAAATTTATATAACATTGATTTAAATATATAAATATTTATACTAAGAACATTAAACACAATTTTGAAATTCACCATCATTCATTCCAGTTTGAAATTTATAATTAGGTTGAAAACATTTGTCCACATGAAAATATATTTTCAAAGAAAATACTTAGGAATAACAAGACTGCTGAAAACAATTTTGTTATTGCTGAGCATTTTCTTTGCTTGTTGATTCTCACTAATTGGGATATTCATGAAACTGACTTCTGAAAATTTCTGGAAATGTATAGCTATAAAGTCAAATATTGCATTTGGGTCAAGTTGGTTCAGTATTTCCTTGAAATGCTATTATATCAGGTTGTAAAAGTGAAATTTAGACATTTCAATTTTTTCTGGAACATTTGATTTTGTGCGTGTGTGTGTACAGTAACTAAAGGGCATTCATCACATATTTCACTGGAAATAAATGCATCAGCAATGTTTGAATATGAAACTTTAAGAATACATTTGTGTGCTATTTCTCTATCATTTCAAAAGTGGCGATAACGCAATGAAGGCCCCAATCTCATTTGTAAGGCATTTCACAAGGACATAGTCAACAGGTAGATCTGCTACAATTCGTTCAAGAAATTCAAGGATAGAGATTTCTCACTTTAAGATGAATTCCTATTTAGGCAGCAATTCCACCATTGATCCTGTAACTGATAGATGATAATCCATGGATGACCACCAGAGAGTTAACACAACAATTTGAGTGTTTCCCTATACTCCAAAAATTGGAAAATCCAATACCACCAGGAAAACATGCCAGCATATATGCCTCATCCACCTTACAGCTCAGACTTTGCACCAAGCAATTATCATCTGTTTTGTGCCCTGCAGAACCATGTTGCCAATATACAGTTCAATCACAACACCCATGTGAGAACAACAATCAAGACTTTCTTCAAAGAAAAACCACATCCATTCTATGCTTACAGGAAGTTTGCAGCAGAGGTGATAAGATGTGATTGATATTGATAGTGATTGCCTACCATTTTCAAACTAATCGTTTGTTGAGTTAATTGTCAATAAAAGTTTTTCAAAAAGTCTTAATTTTTTCCTTTACAACCTGATATATGCTGATCTTTTTCAAGATGCAATTTTCCAGTTTTGTTCATAATGGGGGCTTTGGCATTATGTCTCAAACTTGTTAAATCTCATAAGCCGGTTTCAAGTCATTTCTGTGTGCTGCATCCTGTGCCTTTTCCCTTGCTTTCAAGCCATTCTCTCTTGTCATTTTCACAGCTGTGCTTTATTCTGTGGTCTAAATTTTGCTATGATTTCTATCTGTTTTTGAAGTTCTTGTCTGTTCTATGTTTTATTCTATATCTAGCACTTGTATCCTCGTGTTGCTAATGTGTTTCTCTCTTATGTTCCATTGTTTCCTCTGCAGTCCCCATCCTGCTTGTATTGTGCCCAGTATTCCTTAATTTAATTTCTGTAGTTATTTGAACCTTTTTCTGATTTTTAAATTGATATTGATCAATAATAGATCAATGTTTCAGTTTCTCCACCATAAATGGACTAAATTATTTTCTCTGCCATCTTGTTTCAAGATGTAGTTTTATGGAAATCCTACAAGGTAATGATTTGATCCTATGTCAATCTCCCTGTATGTTCTTACATCCTATAATACTGAGTGTCAGTTTATACTAATGCAGATGTAGTCAGTTTTGTTTCTAATATATTAATTTGGTGATTGCCAGATTTTTCTTTATTTGCAGACAAAATAAATTGCAGAAACTATTTATACAATAAAACTGAAAGAAGCATTCCCCATTGTCATTTGTTGAGCTGACCCATGTTTTCCAATAACATGTTCTAACCCTAATCTATTTATATCATTATCATCAGTTTGATTATTAGTTATGATTATGATCATCAGTTTTATTAAAATATTAATTTCAAACTTATGTACTCTATATATGTATGTATATAGACACACACACACATACAATTTATTTGTAATATGCTTATATAATAATAATTACACAGATTATAATTTATTATTATTTATTTTAGTATTCCTTTATAAAACTTTATGCAAAAAAAAATTGCTATGTAGTTACTAAATTATATTTATATTATTCATATTCAAATATTTCGTATTAAAATAATAATGCAATAATTTAAATATTTAAAAATGGCTGAAAATGAAGCTGCTGTAATTGTTTCTTTCCGTTTAATAATTTTTTATTTTAATAAGATTGAAAATATGTCTAAAAAATCACTCATGATACTAAAAATTATCAACAAATTTTAGTTTAAAAATATTCATTACAATTTCTATAAAATTTATATAATCATATTAATTACTTGATGCATAGTTCTGCAACAAGTGACTATAATTGAATTTTTGTTAAACTTCATTTTGATGACAATATAAGAAATATTTTTTATAAATAAATATTTGATAAAAAATTCATCGTGAGAGATTTTTTAAAAAATAATTTTATATATATAATATTTAGATTGCTTTTAATGTATAATCATTTATATTTATCTTTAGTTCTGGAGATGAAGATGATCCACCTGAAATTAAAGCAGAGAAAGAAAAAGAAAGGCGTCAGGCAAACAATGCACGAGAAAGGTATGATTACTTTGCTCAAAAATTTTGTGACTAGTCTTAATTTTAATTGAATTTATTATCAGCTAACTTTATTTAATTTTTAACTTGAATGGTTTTCATTTGAAATTGGAGATAATTTAATTATTTCAAATATTTTTACGTTCTAAAAATGCAAACTGGAAAAATTTTGATTGTAATTACAGGATATAATATAATATAAAATACACTCATTGACAAAAAGTTATGTACTCAGATAGAATTAAATGATTACAGTTACATTCAATTGATGCCAAGTAAGAGTTCATTAAAATATGACTTTTGCAATGAAGGGCAATATGATGCAATGAAAATATGTACAAATTTTGTGACAGTATGTGATGCAGTGGGGGAAGTGTTAGCAGAATGATAATGTTCAAATAAGAAAATTTTTGAGAATATTTAAAACAAGTTCTCATCAAAATCATTATTCAGAAATATTTTGATCAATGATTACACAGCAAGTTCTTGCTTATTTAATCCTTTTACTACTATAGGGTACATAGTGACTCCACTCTCTATCTTTAAGTCTATTTTTTACAAAACATTTGTAAATTTTTTCTTTTGTGGCCTTTAATATTTTTACAGTTGACACTGTCTGGAAAGGATTTTCTGCTAGAAGCTTTATTTTGCAAGTTACATTAAAACTCATATCTGTTACCATGGGATCAACTGTGACCCCAAGTTAATTTTTTTCATTTTGATAGATCTCAGTGTGTCTTTCTTTTCTTATATGTGGTGAATTTGTGTGAAATTGTGAAATATTCATTAATGATTGTTCCTGAAATTTTCTGATTGTCCTCAGATGAATTATCATTTGACAAACTGCTGGAATTGTTTTGCTCGCCCACTCCTGTTATAGCAATCTCATCATCATCATCTGAATGGTCTTTATAATTATCACACAAGATGTCTTCTTTGCATTTCCGTATCTATCACCTACCTACTGAAACAATGCATAGTAAATTTGACTGTCCATAAAATTTGTTCTCTATCTTAGCACCAAACAAACATGACTGAAAAGAACATCTCTGATAGGACAAATTACTGCATCTTCTACTGGAAAAAATAGGAAACAGCAAAAATTGATCATAATGTGGCGTGTGACAACTTTTTAATAAGCCTAGAACTTGCAAGAAAATTGAACCAATTGCAATTAACACTGCTGAGTAGTGTCAGAAGAAATAAACCACCTGAATTTCCCAAAGAAGTAACAGAAGTAAAAGTTCAAGAAAAGTTCTTGTCAGTATTTGCTTTAAGACTTGGTGACTAGGGATTGCAATCCAGCAGGATTTTTGCTGGACCAACATCATTTCAGCTGGATCCAGCACGGATGTATTTTTGGTGCAATAAAGCATTATCTGTCTGTCTATCTATTTATCCATCCAGCAATTTATGGGGTTTTTTTAAAGAAATAAAACATTTTTTTTAAATACTTAAGAAGCTTTTACTATTTAGACTGGTCACTATAAATCAGTGAAACTTCTTACACATTTAGGTAGTAAACTTAACTTTGATTCGGTTTAACACTTTAGATAGAGATAATTAACTTGTTAAATGTTTAGTTAGATTATAATTATAGTGTAATCTTTAAGTTAAATAATAGCAAATGTAATACTACTAATTAATTTATATTAATATATTATAATAATGTAAGGACGGATAATCAGTGGTTCTACCAGTTTTCTTATATAGGCTCTACATATCAGTCTGTGGTTATTTATAACTAATTTAATTACTCGTGTTAGTAAAGTAGTGAGTAAGTAATTAGTAGTAGTCTAGTGTTTAGTTATTATTATCACAATCATAAATCACATACATTCATATCATCGTATATCTAAGATACTGATACTCATTACTTTAATTAAATATTTAACTAGGTAGTCTGAGTTTCTCACTAATTTTCACAATGAAATTGCCTAACCTAGCCCACTAACCACTTATAGAATAAAAGTTAAAAACTCTTACTTAATAGAATTAGAGTAGAAGTTATAAAATATTAGTCTTGTCTTGAATAAAGTATTTTAAAGGATTAAATAAAATTAAATCAATCACTTCTGTTATTTTTTTGACATTTCTGGAAGTAGGATCTGAAGAAACAAATGGTATTGATGGTGTTGTCTCTCAACCTACTTCTTAATGAACTGAATATATATCCCGCTGCAGAGAAGACCCTTTCTGCCTCTACGCTAGTTGGTTTCAGGGACATCAAGTAATCATAAATCGTTCCGTCACGTGATTCATTGACGTCACAACCGAATGTAAATCAGAATTATGCACCAGGACTAGGAGAGGAATTACTTATTTTATTTAGCGTGAAGACACTTTATTTAGCAAGAGCAGAAAGTCAACTGGCAATTAGATCAGCAGAGGTAAAAGGGCGGGCGGTGCGGTGTAGAGAGCAGGTGTAGCATGTGCCACACTGAACGGCAATGTCCTCTCGCCGCCAAGCAATAGCACATTAGCAAAGCGGCAACGCCGACAACGTAGACTTTTGCGCTATTATTTAGAAAGTTAATTGAGTAATTGCGGATCTGCAGCACTGTATCCAGCGGGATTGCTGGATCAGGGATCCAGCAATTGCAATCCGTATTGGTGACTGTCGTAATTAGTTTGTTTTTCAGAACTGTTCATGTTTGCACCTCCAGAACTGTATCATTTAGTTTCATTTTCTTTTTTTCATTGGTAGGCTTTATTTTTTAATGCTGTTGTTTTTTTATGGAAGTAACTTTTATCCATATTAAAAATGCCATTTGGCTTGTATAACATTTTCCTTTTTTAAAGAATTGTTTTTTTTTTCCATGTTCTGAATTGTTTTAATTAACAGATTTTTTCCCCTTCATACACTTTTTTAAAAATCATTTCATGATGAATGTTAAATCATTTCAATCATACTTCCATCATATTAAAACAATCTTGGAAGGATATATTGATCTTGGTAGACCATAATAAATTTAAAATTAATGTTATTGTGGGATTGCATATCAAGATGATAAGTTTTACCACAATTTTCCATGTTTTGTTTGCTGCTCACTAACTTATAAAATTTATCATTAAATTGCTCACACATGACACTTGTGTATAATGTCATTTGCATTGAGCAAAGTCAACTTTTCCATTTTCTGACTTTTTAATTACAGTTTGCAACTTTTTTAAGCTATTTCATTTTCATTTGTTGTAATTATATAACAAACATTTAGCAATTTAACTTAATAAATTAAATTTGACTTATCAATACAAATATATATTACTAGCTGTTACCCTGCAGCTTTGCCCACTTGGATTTTGCAATTTCATAGAAATAACCCTCCCTCAGTACTTCACTAAGGTTCTCAATCATTATTTGTTACTAATTGGTAAAATTACTGATTTTTGTTTGTTTCAAACTATGGACTGCTAATGCACCTAAATTCAAGTTTCAGATAGACATAAATGACGTTATCTGAAACTCCCTAAATTTAAATAAATAATAAAATGTAAAAATACAGAGCATTCACAAAGATAAAACCTTTGTCATTGCCTTTTCCTTTTCGTTGTTGCACACCAACAGTAGTCCATCGGAAATTACAAAAATTACAGAGACGACCTTCCCTTTTAGGCTACTGCCTCTGCAAGAAATATGCAAAAATGGTTAAAATGTCTTCTGGTGTTTCGCCACTATCCCAATAATATTTTTTTAAAAAATTAACAAAGTAAAATCGTGGCCGACATTATTTCAGACACCATAGTAATTATTTAATTTATAACAATCTAAATATATAAAATTCTCACACACACGACAATCAAACGCGGGTCATATCAGCTTATACTGACTTATAACTTTCTTACAATTAAGGAGAATGGAAAAAAAGCAAAAGGAATAGAAATCCCCTGGGTTTTTTGTAGCGACATGCTCTTGGATAGGACACCACTTTGAAACTCTCCTTTATTTGTGACCCTCTTCTTGTCATAGACCTTTCATCTATTCCTGACTTTGTCATTTGTCCTCAAGGTTTTCTGTCTGTAGTCTATTTTTCTTTCTAACTTCTTTGGCACCTCTCAGTCTTGGATTGTCCTTATCGAAATCTGGAGCACTCTTTTTTCCCTCCCTACTTCTTTGAGGTTCTCACCAAAAGTGACTCTTTCTCTGTCCATTTGGTCCCAGGGCCCTACACCGTCTTTTGTTCTACTTATTTTCGTGGAAAAGATAATCCTACCCAATGGCAAAAGGGTTAGAACGCCACACTATATCGAACAAATATGTAATAACAAATTTGGATTTAAACGGTTCAAACATTTGGTTAAAAAATCGTAATACGTAAATATTGTACGTTTGGAAGTTAAGTTATTACCATCAGAAACAGAAACTCGCATCTGAAATAGTACAGTAGAAGCCATTCTTCCGGTTAAATCTTAATCCTCCCTCTCCCCACGGGGGAATTTCAAAAAATTGCTTCTTAGTGTGCATTGCCATGGCATACCCTACTAAAACAATAGTTATTAACCCCCGTAGTTAAAAACATGTTAATTATTAAAACTCATAGTTAAAAACAAAAAAATTGCATCTAAAATAGTAGAGTAGAAGCCATACTTCCGGTTAAGCCCTAATGCTCTCCTCCCGCAGGGGGATATCGAAAAATCGGTTTTTAGTGTGCATTTCCACGACATACCCTAACTGTGTACCAAAGTTCACCACTTTAGGTTCAGTGGTTTGCTCTGGGTGATGATGAATCAATCAGTCAGTCAGTCAGGACAAGTAGTTTTATATATATAGATTAATAATGAATTCCTAATAAATAATTATTATTATTTATTGTGACATGATTGAAAAAATCACATGACTTCCAGTCCAGACTAAAAGTTTGTATATAGTTGATTGGTGCCTCTGCCCCTAAACTTTCTTCATCTAGTCTCAATTTTTATGTATCTAACTCTGTTCTCAAGATTAATGAAGGACAGATGAATGACAGTGGGCACAAGTAGGTCTACAATTTGAAAATTGCAGCCCAGTGATTTAGAAATGAATCATACTCATGCACAGATGGTGATAAATTAATAAATATACATAATTTTTTTACAAAATAGATATCTGCATGATTTTTATGTCTTGCTATATAATTGTTTGACATATAAAATTTGTCTATAAATTTATAAAATATGTTAATATTATTTTTATTACAGAATAAGAGTTAGGGATATAAATGAAGCATTCAAAGAATTAGGTCGCATGTGTATGATGCATTTAAAAACTGATAAAGCACAGACGAAACTGAATATTCTTCATCAAGCTGTTGAAGTAATAACAAGCTTGGAACAGCAAGTTCGAGGTTATATGCTTGTTGTTGTTATTTTAGTCTTGTTTAATGACAATGAATAATAACTCTAATTAAATTTACAGAACGAAATTTGAATCCAAAAGCTGCCTGTCTGAAAAGGCGGGAAGAGGAGAAAAATGAGGAGGGCCCAAAATTAGGTATGCATGCTATTCCTCATCCACAAACTTTGGAATCATTACCACATCAGCGGTTGGCCACTACAATACAGGTATGTTTCTTTATTGTTCGTGTATATGTAAAATATGTACAATTATTTGCAAAAAAAAAATCTTGCACCATGAAGTTGTTGTCAGAATTGAAGGAAATTTTGTGTCTGTGATTGTAATGTTAATATTAGTAAATGATTACATCAGTCAAAATAATTGTTTATTATGGAAAAGTGCACACATGACAGGGAGTTCTGGTACCTGTTAGACCACTTCTGTAATGTATAAAGATGCAATATGGGCTGGCATGGAGGCATACAGATGCCGTATGGTGTCTTGAGGCATATCTGTCCACAGTTACTGTAGTTAGACCTTTAGATCGTCCAAACTGGTAGAATGTTGAATTTGGCATCCAGTATGGTCCACACATGTTCTATTGATGATAAATGTGGTGATCATACATGTCAAGGAAGAGTGGCAGCCTGATAAAGACTTGCTTGTGATATCCTTGCTGTGTGCGGCTGCACATTATTCTGCTGGAAAATGGTTTCATAGAGAGTTGACAAGAGAGGTAACTCATGGCTTCAGGATGTTCTGAACATATTGCCACCTTGTATCACTACTAGGGAAGACCAGTTGTTGTATGTGTTAGCTCCCCACACTAGCACCTGCTGTGGGAGATGTGGTGCTTGATGGAAAAGACAGGATTCAGGCACTGACCAAGGTGTCTTCATCACAGCTATCGTCTGGCCATACTGAACCTGTATTTGTCACTGAAGACAACCTGATTCCATTCTATAGCAGTCCAATTTGTTTGTGAACAACACTGCATATGGGTGTGATGGCAAGTGGTTTTCAATGATAGCACACACAATGGATACCATGAGACCACATGTCCTTCAGTAAGGCACCTTGAAACAGTACTGAGAGACTAGGACCTGTAATGATGGTGTCACCTGGATGGAAGAAAATGGTGCAATCGGAAGTGTTCATGCTTGTTGGAGGAGCATATGGTCCTCTCTCCAGGAGGTCTGTCAAGGATGTCCTGAGCTCAGTTGTCATGTTTACTCACACATGGCAATCGCCCACTGGTCCCAACACCACCTAACAGTCTGGTCAGAATGGCCATAGTGCTGGGCAGTTTGTCAATGGGACCATCCAGCTTCTCTTATTCCAATAATACAGCCTCTCAAACTATTACCTGGGCAAATTTTCTTTGTGTCTTAAAGATATGTCCAGTGATTAAACATCCTTTCACAACAGAACTACAGACAAGATGCTTCCGAGAGCTCTTTTAGGCTTAACACAGGAAGTGCTGTTACACTCATCTAGTGGCAAGCTCATTCCTCTAATCGCATCACAACTCTAATCATTTGCATATCTGCTTCAATGCCCTCGTGCCGAGTTTTTCCGCAATGCAACAACAACTTCATGGTGCATGATTTTTTTTGCAAATGAGTATATATGTGTTACATATTTTTCATTTTGATCATTACAGAAATAATAAGATGAAGAAAATTTTATGATAGTGTCTTAAATTCTCTTATCAAAAATCCATATTTAATTATAGATGTACTGGTACATAGTTATAAAAACATATTCATTTCATTTTTAGTTACTGTTTTAACATATACATCTTAGATCTTATATTGAAAATTTAAGAGTTTCATATTTTTAATAATGTTTTGATTTTAAACTGTAAGTAGTTTATGGAATTCTATACTCAAATGATTGCTATATATCAATAAGAACATCAGACTGTATTTCATCAACAATAAAGTATGATTTATATCTGATGTTAATTTATCACAGTCTGCAGATAATTGAATGATAAAAAGAAGTATGATTTTCTCCTTATTATTCTTCCAAGTTAATTTTTAGTGAATTTTTAATTAATGAACAATTGGTTACAATTTGGTAACAAATTGTAACCAATGTAAAGATAAAGATTTTTTAAGAAAATATAACAAATAAATAAATAGCATCAATTTGACAAAATTTGTTTTCGCAGACAAAAAAAATTCCAGAAATGTTGTTATATGGCAGATTTTCACATTCCTAAATGTAATAAAGTATACACCATTGGAGAAAATGTTCTTTGCAAATGCCTTTGATGGGCATTTACAATGAACTATTTGGCAAAGAACATGAAACAAAAATAAATTGCATTTCAATATCAAATAATACTGTAAGATGAATCTCAATCTCATAATAATCTCGAAAAAATACAAATCTCAGTATTGTGCAATTCAATTGGACCAGGAGCCCCAATAAGACATTCTCGGGGATTGATTGAAAAGAATTTATTAAAACTCATTATTCTAATGGGTTATCTTTCTGGTTTTTAAATAACAGTTGAACTTGAAATTTGCCCAATCAATATTTTATTTTGCGTATGGCTTTTTCAAAATAAAAACGAAACAAAAAAATTATTTTTAAATGAAGTGTTTTTTGGGATGGGACTAGATACCACAGTTATATTTCACATAGTAACATTATAGAATAATACTGGAAAAAGATTTAATTATAAATATTTCATAAAATTATATTATTAGATTATATATATATATGGAAATCCTCATTAATTTGAACTCAGATAGTTTGAAATCCCATTAGTTTGTAACTATACTGTTTGCCCTGGCCAGGAATATAGAGATTTACATGTTAAAGAATTTGGTTAGTTTGAAATACAGCTACTTTGAAATTTAAAGTGAAAATTCTGTCCAAACTGTGATAGAGTATGTTAACTCCTTTGTTTAGATGGAAGTGCCTTTGTACTATAAGAGAACAGTAGATCAAGAACAAACTATAATCTGTGGTTTTGCTTTATACACATTTTTGGGTGTTGCCTTACCCATGGACTACCCTTTTTTTCTCTTATCTCATAAAATACAGCTGGGTTTTGGCATTGCAAGATTGGGCTAAAAGTAGCAGATTGAAATATTTGTAGGCCTCTACACTACTACATTTGTGCGACTTGCTACTTTTCGAGCCACTTTAAAAATAATTTTGGCTACATTTTGAGAAATTCTTCTTTACTTTTTATAAAACCCATTGCAACCTATGAGGTTTTCACCTGATTTGTGCTGTTTACCTTCATATTTATATTATTATTAAATTTTAATTGATGAAAATAGCATTCTGTGTATGTATTTGTATTCTGTTTACTTAATAAATTATATCAATTAATGGCATTTGACATATACAAAAATATGTAAATCTCTGATAACTCAATAATTATAAGTCACGATTATTTTGTCCCTTGAATTTCCAACTAATGAGGATTTCCTATACTTTGTACAATAAAATAATTTTTTATTTATTTATAATAGTTTATCTAGTATTGTTTTCATTTAATGTTTAGACAGTGAGCTCAGCCTTTAAGGCTAATGTCAGATGAGCATGATTTCACATCTGTCGTTTTTTATTGATGTGATGGGATTGCAAAAACATACAGGAATGGTCAGACTGATGTGGATGCAAAAAATAATACTGTGCTGCACAGACGAATCACTGGATCGTCTGCGATAATCTTATGATGGAATGTGGCCTATGCTCACTGGGAGCTACACTTTAAGCCTACGGTCATCAGATGAGCATGAAAAACAATGGACATTGTAACATTGTTTCAAGAAAGTGTCGTGTCCTGAACATGTGTATTTTAAAAAATGCACATTGATGAAAGTAAAATGATCAAACAAATTAGTGAGGGGGGCAGAATTGTGAGAAATTTTATTTGCATTTTATAAAAACAGAAAGAAGAAAAAGGAAGGTCAGTTAGGTTCAAAAGTACATACCCAATATTGCTTATGTCTTTCTTCTTTTCTAAATACGTCTGTACATAATAAAAAAACAGTTTATCACCATCTATGTGTATATGTATATATATATATACAGGATGGGCCAACGAAAACGAAACAGCAGAGTGTTCGTGTTCGTCCAAGCAAATCGCTTGGACAGGTCGATTTTATTCTCGAGGGGACATCTTATGCAATAAAGTTTTTGCGATTCTGTATATTAACTAAACAAAAATTTTTTCGAAATAAATGTTTGTTTAGTTAATACAAAATAAATGAGTTTTTAAAATTTTTTGTCGTCTGTTGTATTCAGAATCGCAAAAACGTTATTGCAAAAGATGTCCCCTCGAGAATAAAATTGACCTGTCTGAGCGATTTCCTTCGACGAACACGAACACTCTGCTGTTTCATTTTCGTTGGCCTACCCTGTATATATATACACCTATTCCTCGTTTTACACGGTACTTCTGTTACACGTTTTCGCTTTTACACAGTTTAAAAAATAAATGTAGAAAATAAACTGGCTATGATCAAAAGGAACAATTTTTAACTCTAATCTACATCTATATTTCAATCCACCTTAATTATATGTCATAGTTGATATTTAGGATACTAGGTGACAGTTTTATTTCAATCCGTCAAATAGCAACCGATAAACCGATATAGGGTACTCCCCCATACGCACGAAGTTGCATTCATTGCACATAGTTTTAAACCAGAAAATTTTAATTTTTCATATTCATAAGTAACAAACGATTACATTATTTTTAATTACATTTTTTACATTACATTACATTACATTACACAATTACATTACATTTTTATGAATCTTTCAGATTTTATTTTTTGTTCCTTTGTACTTTGTATTTAATTAATAAAAGAATATATTTTTTTGCCTTTCAATATTTTTGTTTGATTTATGTACCTTTAAAAAATTGAAAAAAATTCATAATTAATAAACAACGAAATTATGCGTTTTTTTTTTTTTTTTTTTTTTTTTTTTTTTTTTTTTCATACTTTTCGATTTACACGGTTTTACATTCAAAAAGATACAAATTCGATTTACACGTTTTTCTCAGGAACCTATCTTCCGTGTAAATCGAGGGATAGGTGTGTGTATATATATATATATACACACATAGTCATCATATACATGTCCAAAACAACACCGACTACTAACATGGTCTGTGAAATATAGCGCTTGTCTGACCATCAACTTGGCCATCGTGAATCGAAAAAACTGCATCCAAATGTTTTCAAGCTAGTCTGACATTAGCCTAAATATAAAAATATTGAAACTCGTTGCTCATTTATTATTTTAAACTGAGAGGAGAGCCTTGTTATTCATAAGGCTGACTAGGCTGAAGCTTAGGGCCTATCAAATTTTATTCACTTTAAAATAATACAGTACTGAACAATTATATCCCTAAAATGTACTTTCCTGAAGAGTTCTACTTGCACAATAAAAATATTTTAAAAATTATGAACAGAATTTGTCAGGAGACCTTTAAAATGGATATAGGACTATGTACTTTAGACTGTCAATTCTAGTGGGATAAAAGATTGAAGTGCCAGAAGGGACCTGAAATACCTGAAAGTCTATGGGCTCAATCATGGATTAATATGTCCCTAATTGAAAAGAGCAATTGCTTCATAAAAGAGTAAAATCATTTTATAAATAATGTTTATTTATCTAGCTTTAAAATCTGCTCCGAGATTATCCCGAAAATAGATATAATTAAAACAAAAATGTTATATTACAAAGAAATGGTTTGTTTAAAAGTGAAGTACTTTTTTTATATTAATTTCATAGTAAACCATTGTATACCAAACTTATGATTTTAAGTATACAAAAATAATAGAGTAATTTAAGAAATTATTATAAATTTAATAGTGTACTATATTTATCTTATAGTAATTATATTAATTATATCAATAAATTATAACTAAAATTTTCAATTTTTGTAGGGAACTCAATCACTATTGCCTCCCAGTCAGCCACAGTTGTAGAGCTTTCAATATTTTAGTCTACCATGTGGTGTAGTTGAAAGAAAGGAAACATGAGAAATTTTACAGGAACTATCAAAGTTATGATAGCACTCTGAGATTAGAGGCTATTATTCAAACTTCCCCATGTTGCCAAGTATTCTGCACAATTAAACAGGGCTGCTATCGTCGGGTTCTCCCTGTGAACTGACATGACTGCACCATGGGCATGCTTTTCATCAAACAAGTGTTTTTCTACTGTTATTTCACCTCAATGTATAAAACATGTAGAAAATAGCAGCATGTTAAAATCAATGCTGTTTTTACAATGCCTGTTGCACTTTGCATATCAATTCTTGGTAAAAAAAAAAAAATTGGCAACTTATTTAAAAATGGCAAATCATATTTTATTTCAAATTGGATGAAAAGATTTGGTAATCATTTGCTTTATTCTAAATTTTTAGCCTGAATAATTGTAGTGCTGCTATAATCACATGAACTATCCCCTTTTCTGGCAATCATCATTCTTAACAGCTTATTACTGCCTCATGGTTTTGGGGATTGAGCAGTATCTGACAGCTTTCTTGAAAAAGTGTTGGAATGCAGCATATGCAGGAATTATAGTACTTAGCACTTGATAGTAAATCCTGCATTATGTTTTATCTGGCTCTGCTATGTGGAAGTCATTTAAAGCAGAAGGTTGACGTGTATAATCATTACACCCATTGACCAAACTGCAGTTTGTACAGTGATGTTTTTACAAAAAAGAAAAAAGAAAAAAAAGAAAAGACAAAAGGTACTTTTCTGAAATTTTTTCCATCGTGTTTCTGATGAAAAATTATTCAAGTACTTAACATGGTAAGGAAACCTGAGCTTAAAAAAATTTTTAACATTGAGTATCTTAAACTACAATTCATTCCATTATATTATTTTCTACTAGTATAGTTCATTTTGTTTTTCTGAGACTTGTTATGAATGTAAAAGAAAGAATATTGACAATGGAAAGTTTTTCAATAATTGGATTAATTGGCACTGTGTTAACTTAATGAATAGTAAATGATTTGAAGACAGAATTTATCAGAGGGCATTTTTATGTGCATATATTTGTCAAGTTTAGTTATTGTTATAAGAGGCATTTTTGAAAATCATGACCAAAGGAAATCCAATGAAAATGATTACTGATTTATATGTGTACTGCTGCTGTGTAGCAAGCATTTTTATTATTGTTATCTTGAGCAATTAGCTGTAGTGGAACTGCAGTAAAGCCTCATTTTAACTTTGCCAGAGCATTTTTTTTAGATCTGATGTAAAAAAGAAGAAAAAAGCTGAATTGTGAGGTAGATGCATTTGGCATATTATTGACTGTTTCATTGTTATAATATTTTTATACTGTCATCATCATCAATAGATCAGTGGTGCATATCTTCCCTACGCTTCTCTTAATCTTCAGAGTAGAGATAACTCTTCTGTATCCAGTGCCCATGGAAAGCAAATGGAAACTGTGTGGCTCTTGTCCTTTCTATTTTGGTATACTATTCTACATCCCTTGCTGTGTAGCATTCCATCATGGAATACTTAAGCACAAACTTTGCATATCGAAGGAAAGATGCCACTTGACTTGTTTTACTTGTTCACTCTATCAAGTTGTTTTTCTTTGAGTGAACTTCATAAAAACTTTTGCCATATATTCAACGAAAGGGAGTTTAGAAGGCATGCATAAAGTAGCATTGTCTGCAAAATAAATCATATCTTCTATCTTTGTAGAAACAACTGAGGAGATACAAATGCCTTTTTCATTTCTTTTAATTCCAGTAGTGGAGAATATTTAAAAAGAAAAAAAAACAAGGTACAAACTATTTGCCACATGTAATCATATATCTTCCTGCTTCCCAAGATATATTTATGTATCCTTCTATCCCTTGCCAATGGACTAACATTGTACAGACATCAATCAATGGTCCAGTACTGAATTCATCTGAAGCAGATGTGTGTTGCCTTTTCTGCTCCTCAAGAGAGTAAATGTATAGGAACAATATCCGTGAATTTAAGTGGCCACAAGTTTTCTTTAGTTTAATTATGTAGCCAGTAATTATGTTTGAGCTGGCATCAAGTACTTTATATTGGTGTTTGCTAATTCGTCATTTATTTTAGTTTAGTTTTCAATACTATAGACTTCTGTGTTTAATCATCATCATTCATTACAAATAGAGAATGCACATCTTTTTAAATCACTGTAAAAAAAAAACTGTTCATTTTTATCTTATTAGACATACATTGCAAACCACTTATTAACAAAAGTTACATCATAGTGTGGTATTATGGGCCTCATTCATTTTCTCAAACTTATATATATATAAATAAATAAATATATATATATATAAAATGATGACAAGTTATGCAAGCAAGAATATTTGATTAAATCTACACAAAAATATACTAAATATTGCTTGGTTTTATTTTTAATTATTTCTTTATGCTGAGCACTAAATTTTTAGTAATAGTGATTATTTTTTTTTTATGACTGCTTTGTCATTTATTGATTGCATAAAAGTTTCTGTAAAATTTTGTTTTTGTTTCACTATTATACTTAAAATTTTACAATATAGAAAAAAGGCATTCCAGAAAGTGTGGTTTCACTTAGTACTCGAGTAAAGATGGTCAAGGTTTAAAACGTGAAAATATTTATGTAAATTGATGTTCGGATTTTTAAATGAATTAATTCCATATTCATTCAATACATGTTTAAATAAAACATATAGCTTTTATTATTATGAATTCTACTAAATGAATTTTAAGGGATTTAAATTAAAATTTTTCATTATATAAAAAGAAAATTAAAAATTATAAAATAATCTGAAAAATCAGAACTGCAAATTTAATTATGACACATTTTGCAATAAATTAATAAATTTGAATATTTTAAAAATGCCGAATTTTTTTAAACACTGGTAAGTGTATACATATTAGAACAGTGGAATACAGTACATAGTGTTTTACAGATATTATCATAACACAAACTAGAGCTATTGCTTCTATCATGGTAAATTTTATTTTAACACTCAAAAATAGAAATAGTAATGAATTTTTTCAAAGGAATTCCAAATATAGTAGAATCTAAGAACATTTGAATTTTCTCAAATATACTATTTATATGAGTTTTAAAATATAAACAATGTTTACATAAAATTTTTAAACAAATTTTGTTATTGAAATAATATACTATAATATATCTAAAATAACCCATCATAATTCGTGCAATTTGGAATTGTATGGATTAAAATTTTTAAAATTAAAACTACTGATATCACTATTAATGATAAATTATTTTACCATATATTTTAAATTATTTTAAATAATAAATTGAAAAATATTTTTTAAAAATATTCTTTATTTTAGTTAAATTTGTTACTTTGAATGAACAAACATCCTTATTGATAAATTTTATAAAAAAAGAAGATATAAATCTCCTTATTATAATAATAATGAGTGATAAGAATATCAGAAAATAAAATACTTTTTATAACATTAAATTAGTAAATCTATTCATATAATTTAAGTGAAAAAATAAGCAGCATTTTTATTTATTATTCTGTTAAATTTTTCTAAGAGTCAAATTCATTTTAGAGACAGAATCAACACCATGCTTTTCAAGAATGAATAATAATTTTTTTAAAATTTTTATCTAAATTTATTTTTTATTATCATGTTTTTATTGTAAAAATATGAACTGTGTTAATTGTAAGGAAAAGTTTTGTCTTTATGTTAAACTTGCGCATTTAAAATGTTTTATAAAAATCATGTGTGTCAAATTTTGATCGGGATAATAAATTTTTATTTAGTTAATTATGTATCATATAAGACATTCTGTAGAACAGAAAAGTTAAAAATTATTATTTACACTGATCTGCATACAAAAAATAAGATGTCAAATGATACAAGATTGAATTTGATTTAAACTGTATAAATAACCCAACTATTTTATACAAAAACATATTTAGTATTTTTTTTTTAATATAAACTCTGAATGGTAAAGTTGATCTGTAAAATCAACTTTATCATTCAGAGTGAAGTTACTGCACTTGCACACACACAAATAAATAGATTAATTAAAAACATAATGACATTTAAGTTTTGTTAATTTTTTTGCTTCATGTATCTGAGTGAAGATTGATTGTACTTTTAAACATCTGTATCCTTAGTTTTAATTGCACGTAATGTTTCTTTATAAATGTTAAATTTCTCAGATTTTATTAATATTACAGCTAAAGACACAACCCAAAAAGATTCCATTGTTAACCGTGTATTTTGCATTTAGAGGAAATTAGTATAATTAAGTTTTTTTTAACAAATTAAGTAATTATTTTAAATATACCAAGATATAATAACGAAATTAGTCTTAAATGGATAATTGAATTATACCATATAAAATAAATCTTGGTGTGTTGTTGTCAAAAAAAAATTTTTTCAAAACACTTTTTTATATTACAGTTAAATAAAAGAAAAATTTTTTTCCTATAACAATCAAAAAATTAAATTAAAATTTAATTTTATTAAAAATTATGTTGTGTCAGATTCAAGAGATTAATTTGACATGTTTAAAAAATGTTTAAATTTTAATATCTGCAACAAGGTACGTAAAGATTTATTGCTGACGAGCTTATAGTTTTATCTGGAAATAAACAATTTGATGCATATTTGAACAAACAGCAAGCATAGAGCTTCCCTAGGCGATAAATTTTTCTAATACACATAAAAGTATATATACACAAACGGTAATTTGAGACAGTTTAATTAATTAAAAATCAGACCGTAGGCCTTATTTCCACTTCTGCATGATGAATACTTACGTAAAACAGTGTTTTGTTAAATTATAATTCGGATTTCAACTTAGTAGTGATTAATCGTTTGAGAAAGCGACGTTTTCTCAAACAATTAATTTCTTGTAATGTCTGTTTTTCATCTATATATTACACAAAGTGATTTACCTAATACGAATTCCATGATTTTAAATACATTTTTATCCAATTTGAAAGCAATTTTTTCTTTTTTTTAAATTACTTTCGTTATTATGTCGGTGTGTAATTGGAAAATCGATAATCGTTTAACTTTTATGGTCTTCTAATTATAGTTTTTCATAATAAAGACGAAATATTTCACAGGATATTTCAAATACTAACATCAATAAAGATGAACCATGTAACTTATAAAATATTTAAGGAAAGGAGGAACAGAGAAAGAGCTTTTCTATTTATAATTTTCAGTCAACTGACAATAGGAAATACTCGAATTTTAAGTTCTATGAGCAGTTACAGAGGGCATTTAAGTACTAATGTTCACATTTTAAAAATTACATTTTATTATGTATTAATTTTTATCCGTTGTTTTTAAGGCAGAAATTATTTTTTTTTTAATTTGATATGTTAATTTCTGGAGCTTGATAAGCTGTTAAATGGCACTTGGAATATGGGAATTCTTTCAGTTTTGCATCGAAATTTCTGGACTGCAATAGCTAGGTTTTCGTGTACCCTGTGCAACATTATTGTTTTATTCGTATACCGGTAACGCGACGCGTGGGCAATGTGTCGAGGACGGAATTCCTCCCTGGAGGTTTTCCGCCCTCGGCATAAAGCCCTCTGGCCCCTGTTTAGGTGTCACTAACGTGAAGAAAACGCGACGTGATCAGCCCATTGACGTGGTGCGGACCTAACTCGTAAGACAAACTACCAGTGTTCAGTGGTTTATCTACTCAGCCACTGATGATCCGTTATAGTTTTGGCTTCTTTTTGGGGGGAACATACGATAGAAATGGTCAGTTAACCTTTATCTTTAACCAAAAAAAAAAAGTCGGGGAATCGGTTACCACCACTGCAAAATTTAAAATTTTGAAATAGAAATAATATAATTTTTCGATACTCATTTCAAGACTCGCTTGCCCTGTCCCTGTGCTTGTTGCACTTGCCAAATTACGACACTGTTTCTAGGTTTAAACATTTTATTTTGCGTGTTTTTTAATAGTTATAACCTCTTGACATCGACTGATCGTGAATAAGTTGGTATAGTCTTGTTCCCTGCTGAATTTTATAACGTCTAAAATTTATTTTCTCGAGTAAAATTAAAGTTCATCTCGTTTTCTATCTACATCCGTAAGACGGTCGGATGGCCGAGCGGTTAAGGTGGCAACCTACCGCTCTGGGCGACCCGGGAATTTTTCGGGGAATGATCCGACCGCATATGTCGGCCGTCCCATAACGGGCTTGCTAAATGAGGCCCTCTTAGTCGGCGGGAAGACTTAATAATAATAAAATTACGTCTGTAATGTGTGCAATTTCTGTATTTTATATACATATTTTTGTTTCGCTAAACGTAAAAAATTTGTTCTATCCTTGCAGGGGAGAGCCAGATTACTGGAAGTATGTAGACCTAAAGAATGAATGGCGTGGCTTTCGGTACTAGTTCTTTTTGCAGTTGAACTATGTTTGTAGTGAAATTATGTACAATGATACAGTAATTTAAGTTTAGTTCTTTAAATTTTAATGGTAAAATTTTTCCGTGTGCATAAAAAATATATAAAAAGCATTAATAAGAGATAATGGGTATGCCGGATTAGCAAGATATCGTACTAATATTTTTTTGTTGACGTATTTGAATACAAACAAAACGATCGGTAAACCATTTTAATATCTTTTTTTTCATAAGTACTAAAGACACTTTTTAAATATATATTAAAAATTATCATAAAGCAATGTTAAGCCTGAAACTTAAGTTATCATAAGGGTGTGGTTTACGATTCGAGTTACCGAGCACCTCGAACACATTTACTTCAGAAATATGAGCGAATACAGGAAATGTGTGAACGATAAACATGGCATCTGAGTACCAGGTGTTCATGAAATGTGCTGTTTTCCCAACTTATTGGATAGGAATCGATATTTTCACAACCTTATTGTTCTGGGATTGCCGATAATATCTAGAATCATATCTGAAAGCCCAATTAAATTGTGTACAAAACGAAGGTTTGTATAATAGCGTTATTTCTTATAAACACTCGAGTGCTCAAACGTGTTCAGTTTTAATCAGGGATGGAAGTTCAGCAGAAAAATAAAAGACTCCCGTGTCGGTATATTTTAACACTTGGCTATAGTTCTCAGTCACGTGGCTGGGCACCGATCGTGCTTCATCGAGTTTAAAAGTAAACGCATCCTAGATTATATGATAGACTCAGGAAGTCCATCTAATTAAGTGTCACGATAAGTTACTTTAGTAGGTACCCGATATAGACTGCGTTAATTTAAAAACTAGCACCTTCATCCGAATCGTGTTGAACTAGTGTTACGCAATGCATTTTCAAATAAAGCTGCTGGTAATTTTGAACTAATGCGGAAAATATATAAAATCAAGATACGCACTATTTGAACCAGGTGACTTTCATATTACAAGTTAGATGAGTTAAAGGTAAAAAAACAAGTTGTAAGGTAAGATCCATAAATAAATTTATAGATGTTTTATCAATTAAATGGAGGCCAAGCGGTCTTCGTTCCCTGAACACTCGGAGTTCGGTCGTGGGTTCGCGTTTCGCTCGGACGGGCTGGCCACGTGGAGTTTTTTCCGTGCTTTCTCCACGTCTGTAATGCCTAAATAAGGACAAGTTTCCCTTAAAAAGGCAGATCACCCAAGTGTTGCGTTGCCATAACCAAACAAACAAACAAATGGAAATTCAAATCCCTCTATGTGGTCACGTTTTCTGGTTCTGTCAGTTTCCATGACATTAATTTAAATTAATAGAGGCTGGATGGCCGAACAGTAAGGGTGTCAGCCTACCACTCTGGAGAACGAATCCAGACGGGTCAAAAAACCCAAGAAAGTTTCAGTGATAGTCCGTCCCTTACTACCTGGCCGCCACCATTATGGGCCTGCAGAAAACGATGTTTTAAAAGATCCTCTTCTTGCCCACAAAACGGAAGGAGTAAAGAATAATAATTTAATCCCACAATTGATCTAGATCTAATCAACTCGGTTTAACTCACCAGAGTGAAGTCAGCTCACCCAAGAAACGACCCGTTCGTAAATTATAAGGTACAGTACTAGTTCCGCTCAGTGTGCAAGTTCTGTTGACGTCAAACAAAATTCACGTATGTAGAGTTGGTTTACTTAGTGAAAAAATGGCATCTCTATTAATATTTCCAAATTTACTTCAACTTCACAAATTGTTAATTAAAAGGTGAAATGAATTGCCTACGTGAAGCACTGAAAAACATTTCAGATAAGACTGCATTAACAACAATCGCAATTTCAGCTTTAAAAATCAATTTTGTTCTATACGAATTGACTAAAATGTCCACAGAAAGTAGGAATATCTATTGGTGAATGCTCTGTTTGCTCCTTCCTGTTTGAAGAGCAGATAGAGCAGTACTTTGGATCATTCGCATACTGTGATCAGTTGATTCGGAGTGATGACGTCATTAATCTACTACTCGGTTTTGGTTTTATCCATTTAAGGCAACATGACACAATGGCGATCTGCCGAGGCGGAAACCCCTCCCAGGAGATCTTTCATGGGAAACTGGACCCTATTTAAGTGTTACTAACATGAAGAAAACACTGAGTGACAAACCCGTTGGTAAGGCGCGAACCCACGACCAACCTGTGTTCGGCGATTTTATTTACTCGGCCACTGATGAGCCGTGCTGCTCGGTAGAGCACCCATCCGAATTCATACGTGCACATTTGACATTATTATTCGTTTCGTCAGTGTAGTAACTTGGTGTACATTTTCTACAATAATTCAAAATTCGTTGCATAGGAGACTATGGTTGATGTAAGACAAAATATTGTATCCTGTATTCAATGAAGATACAATCAAAACATCAAAACGCATCATAGAGTTGATGTCAGTCCAGCAATTCACGGTATCACTTCATGGTTGTCTTTTGTACCAGACCATACAAAGAACATTTCCAAGGATTCTGTAAGTATTATTGTATTTTATTTTAGTTTTGTAATTGTATTATATTTAGAAAATTAAAATATTTGTATTTTCTGACCAGAGAGCTTTAAAAGATTCAAAAAGTAAGTTAGCATAGGTTATTTTTATTTGAAGAGGAGTCTCAAACGTTAGGTTTGAGACCCCTCTTCAAATAAAATAACCCTCTCCCTCAAGAGTTAGTCTCAAACGTCGGGTATTGTCATTAAACAGTATATTGGCCATATGGTTCTGCAGGATGCGAAATAGATGATAGTCAAAAGTAATTAAACTAGTTAAGTAACGCTGTATCAGCGTGTAGTCGGAACGAAGCTGCTCGCATCTTTATTTTCTAGATCAGTAGTTCTTAATCTTTTTTATACTCGCGGCCCACTAAATATTTCATACTTTTTTGTGACCCCCATTTTTGTAATAATAATTTATATTTGTTAAATTATCTATAATAAATTGATTTTTTTTATTATTACTTTATTTTTTTATATAATAAATGTAAATCATAACTTTATTATTTCATTATCTATTTAAATAACATTCAAACTTCACAATTAAACACGAAAACTCATTAATTTTTAACAAAAAATAAGAAACATGTCGATAAATCGATCCAAAGTCGATGCTAAAACTAAACTAAAACACCCACGACTTGTGGTAAAGAATTTGCATATCTTTTGCAAAAATATTTAAATTTTTAAAGCCTACTACTAAGCCTACTGTTTTTCCTAATTATTTTTAAAATTCCAAGCATTAATAGTTTCTTAAACTGCTTTGGAATAAAAAAAGTAAATACTGAGGGGTAAGTAGCATGTTTGCATTTATTTCTTCTGTACTAACAAAGTTGCATGTAGGAAGAAATAAAAAATAAATAGGAAAACTTTATCTTTCTTATTTCATTTTTACATACGATATTCAGTTATACATCAATTTTCTTTTTATTATATTCTGAAGGAAATTTTGCATAAATTGGCGGCCCCCGGCAAACTTCTTATGGACCCCCGGGGGCCGCGGCCCCCTGTCAAGAATGACTGTTCTAGATTATGAGGGAAAAAGAAAAAGAATCATTCGTTCTCAACAATATATTTGATTTCTATTGGATCATTTAAAGGTACAGTACATATATAAGGTCAGAATAAGCCATTAATTAATTGCTATGCCAGCGTCTCATGAAATTCTATCACTAAGGTCCTTGGACTTACAGATTGACTCGTAGCGATTTTTATCGTAACTCTTTAAAAATACTGTCAGTTATTTTTTTCACTCGACTCAATGTAACATAGGTAAGACCGATAACTGTCTCTTTTTCTTCTATATCTATTTTGATTTTTGGAAGAGTTAATCCCTGTGATTTATGTAGTCATCGAGTATGCTAAGGTAAGGGGAAACTCTCTACGAGATCGCAATATACTGCCATAACACGCTCTTCGAACGATGGCAGTATATTGCGATCTTGGAAACAGATTACCATATATGAAAGGTCCCCGATAGCTATCGAATTCCACTAAAATAAACAGAGGAAGAGCTGGAGGGCGAGCATTAGGAGCATATATAATGTAGCGTATAGTTCCTAGTGAACCATTGACGAGACCTCCTTGCACCCTTAAGTTGACTCTCGGCATGATTCTGGCATTAACTGACAGATTCAAATACTTGGAGAGACCAAGAGCTGAGTCATCTTTGGACGAAGGCGGGGCAATATCTGGAGTGTTTTCAGATGCTATATAACCAAGAGGGCATCCAGTTGACTGCAAGTAGTTTTCGTTGCTTGGTTTAACTTGCTCATTTGTTGGATATAGCTCTACTGCCGTTTGGAACTGATCAAGTTCATCTGTGGATAAGTAGGCTCGATTTCTTGTCGTCAGAATGTTCAGATCTGTATCAGAGAAATCACCCGAAGCTAGATGTTGTAAGACATCTGTGAAGGAACTATCTGCGCTATTTTGCGACACGCAACGGAGAAAAATTTGAACATCGGACAGGTTAATATATTAGTGATTTGTGATTAGTGATTTGTTCGGATAATCGATTATGTACGAAAAAATTTTCGTGCATAATCGGTTATCCGAACAAATCACTAATCCGAACAACCCAGTCCCCAATTGATTCGGATTAACGACTCTCTACTGTATTGTGGTTAAACATTTCAGCAGTGTGATTATATAAATAATCACATTGCTTAAATGTTTAACCACAATAATATATATTCCCTACCAAAACAATTTGATAAGGTTTGCATTCGATGAAGCTAATGTTATGATGGGAAGTCACCATTCTTTGATGACATTATTGGGTACGTTCTTTTATTCCTCCGCGTAACTCCGCGCGAGCGACATCCGTTTAAAAAATCCTGCGGAACGCGTTCCTAAATTCTGGTCGGAGTGCGCGCCGTCGAACGGTAAAAACGGCCGCTTGTAGCAGTAGTTTACGGTGGAAAACAACATGGCGTCCTCCATGGCCCAAATAATTTCGTTTCGGTGTCCATTATATGGTTTTGTGAATGAAAATTTAGAAGTTGTGAAAACGCAAAATAATGCACGCGGTGATGTAAGTGTCTTTTCGAATTTTTTTTCGAATGGTAGCCGGCATTCTAATTTTTTTCGTGGCTATTTTGAATGCTCTTTCAACAAATAATCCATTTTATGGTTAAATTATACAATTGGGACCTTTCTTTTGACTTTAAAAGCTCATATTTTAGAATTATAGATTTCTCCATTACGATACTATCGATAGTGCGGACGCCGCCATCTTTCTTTCACCGTCGTTCCTAAATGCCTACAAACAGCAGCGGACTCCCGTAGTAGCGGAGACGCAGAACGACCGCTATTAACGAACGCACCCATTAAAAAATGATGTATCTAATTTATATATTATAAAATGTACAGTATATGCCATTCGTTTCACTTGTGCGCATCATACGCGTGTCACAGATTACCTAGGTACTTCGAAGATCTCTGCCGCGATATTTACAATTATTTTAATTTTAGCCCAAAAAGAGTTGTGAATTCAGCCAAATTCAGCAATTTTGCAATATTAAGACCCACAAAATTCTACATTCATCGCAAACCAGATGGCTTTTAGTTCATGGTTTCGTAATTCGAATCTTAGCGCAGTACGTTGCTCTAAAACTATATTTTACTGATGCTGTCGACAATAATGATGTCCTCGCTGCAAATGATATACTGCAGAAATTGAATGATCGAGTTTCAAAATTATTACTAGAATTTTTGGATTATGTCTTGCCTCTATTCAATATTTTAAATATAGGAATGCAGTCCGAGTCCCCAAAATTGCATGTTTTGTATGATAATGTTTGTCTCGTTTTGAAAACAATTTATGATGGCTTCTTTCAAAGAAATTATATAACAACCACTCCAATCGAAAATATTGATTTTAAAAATCCAAGAAATTATTTAGCTATAGAAAACATGAATTTTGGAGCAATAGTCATCGCTTCAATGACGCAACTGATGAACACATTAAATTTTTTCGACTACGTCGTTTGGATTTTTACATCGATGGTTGCACTCAAATTGCTGCTAGATTTCCTCTTAAAAATAACTCCATAAAAAATTTAGTTTTTTGAACCCAACCGCTGTTAAAAGTGGGATTATACATACAGATGTTGCCTCGTAATTTCCTAATCTCATATAATCGCGAGCTTCAAAGTTTAGATTCCAAATGGAGACTATTAAGAAATAATCAAGAAATACAGTCGTTTAGCAATGATGCGCAAGTTTTCTGGCGAAATATTAAAACTATTACTCTGGGCGATGAAACACTTGTTTTTCCAGTGTTGACTCGTTTTGTTGATAATATCTTGTGTCTGCCTCATTCTTCGGCTAATGTGGAAAAAATAATTTTGTCAATAAATCTGTTTAAAACGAAACAAGGAAATAAACTGAGCTCTGAAACAATCACTGGCTTACTTCTTACTAAATTATTAATTGGAAAAAATTACTGTTACGATTTTCCTGTAAGAGATACAGTAATTTAATTTCAAAAATAACAGTGTTAAAAAAAACATACAAACGGAAGATATTGAATAATAATAATTATTATTAATATCCGAAAAATAAAAAAATAATTCTTTGCTAGAAAAATAAGACAAAATGTACCTACTTAATTAATTAGTAAATCATTATTTTTTACGTAATTGTGCTGTGTTAGTTTTTTATTGTTCTATAGTTTATAATAAAATAAATGACGAAAAAAACACGTTATTGTTTATGTGCAACCCCCTTTCTGCCACAAAAAGTCGATCTACCGATGGCAAGCAAATCGCTTGGCAACAGTGCTCCACTCTTCGCCTATTTCGATCTACTCAACGCTTCGTGATAAACGTAATAATGGCAGGCTAAAGTTAAAAGAACCAAACTTTTAATAGTTTTCATTTTAACGTTCTTATTTTTTTAGCCGGGTAATGCCAGAAATATCTGCTAGTTAATAATAAATATAAATAATTATAAACGCTAATAAAAATGTAAATTACGTCTCGAGACTGGACGAGGAACGATTCCTAGTGGTTGCGAATTCGAAACTACCCGCCTCTAATTTGATATTTAAAAATAAAAATGCTGTGTAATTAATTGTGAACTTTTAATTTTTGTTATTAAAATCGATCATTGCCGAGTCTTATATAAATTTGACTATATGTAATATACAGAAGACTCGTTCGTTTGGAAATTGATTTTTTGTTCGAAAGTGTCACGTGATCTACTGAAGATGGCAAATGAACACCTTTCTAGGATCGGTTTATTTTTCGACGAATTAAACAAAATTCGAGTATTAGATCCTGTTGTTTCGCAACAGACAATTGAATTAAAAGATGAATGCAAAGAATTTGTGGATAGTGAGTAATAATTTCGTTTTAATACATTAAGATAGTCTGAATGTATGTACTGTATGTTAGTTTGTCTGGATGTAAACAAATAATAATAATAATGTATGTTTTCAGAGATTGCTGAATTTCAAACAATAGTCGATAGTTTTATTCAGATAATTGACAATCTTTCAAACGAAGTTGAAAAAGAAAAACTTAAGGTAAATTTAATTAATTAATTTAAAAATTATTTTTATTTCTTTGATTTTGATAAATAATTGCATATAACAATTAAATGAATTGTAAATATTATAACTATAAGAAATAATTAATGCGGTAGCCCTCATTATATTGCACACGCACGTAAGGAGACAAACCAAATAAGTGATATCAGATGGCAGAATGTAATAAATGTATGAGTATCTATGCATTATTGGCTAAAGTGTTTTTATATTTGGAAGACCAAAAAAGGGGATATATTTAAATGAGAGACTTTTGTATGATTTATTACACAGTTATTTATACCTGCTGATATATTTGACTGAATATTTTATTATATAATTTTAGAAATTTTTGAAGGTATTTATTATAATTTTGTTTAGCATGAAGATCATTTTCTACTGACATAAGTTTTCACTTAGAATAATAAATATTGGTTAATGTTACCCTAGGTATCGAAGATGGCGGCTCGTCTCCGATTCCGGCAGTCGGAAGCCGGGGAACAGTGGGGACGCACGTTCTAACCTAACCTAACCTAACCTATTCTAATAAATTACCATAATTATTAGCAATCAAATTATTAGAATATGTTAGAGTGTGCGTCCCCACTGTTCCCTGTCTTCTGATTGCTGGAATTGGAGACGAGCCGCCATCTTTGACACCTAGGATAACATTAACCTAAATATTTTCAATTTAATATTAGTTCAATTCTGTAGCATTTCCAATAAGCTCACCATCTAGCCTAAGTTGGCAAAAACAAGTGATTAAAACACTTGAAATAAGTGAACAATATTAGATTAGAATTGTAGGTTCAAAGGAAGGAAAAGAAAAAGATAGGTTTTTCAGCCTGTTTCTATTCAAATATAGCCGGTACCTAACTCTATATCATTGAGTAAGGAAAAAAGAAAGATCTTCAGTTTATCAAATAATTTTTTGTTTTTAATTTGGAATCTAGAGATTGTTGTATACAGCAATAGCATTATTGTGACTATGCAATCATAACAGAAATAAAATGACAAAAATATCCAAGTAGTTAGCTTAGTTCAGTATAGACATATAATAGATTAGTTAGGATTTAAAGGGTTTTGTAGAAATTATACATCAGGGTTGTTAAATTTGTTGAAAATGATTCAGAATTTTTAACAGGTGATGATTACAGTTGACTCTTGATAACTTGAAGTGGAAGGGATAGAGAAGAATTTTTGAATTATAGAAATTACTGTTTCTATAATAAGTTCATAAATATTTAATAGATAGTACAGTTAGACATAAATGTTATATTTTTTTATTTATTAGATTTATGCATATATAAAATAATAAAATATTTACATTATTAGTGAAAGAAATCTGTTACTTGAGTTTGACATTAACAGTCCATTGCTTCTTACTGAAAATATCTTAGATGTGCTTGACCAAACATCATATTTCATATTTGACAAAACTCTTTTTAAATTTTCTTTAAAATTTGATTGCTAATTCACATTCGTACACCTATGTTAAAGTTTTTACTTTAGACATTAATTATTTACAAAAGTTTTGTATTTCATTACATTTTCAGAGGCTCGGGCATGTTAGTTAACTTTATTTCTTCAAGTGTACATAAATGTGTGCAAGTTTGTCTTAGATTTCTTGAAAATACAACAGAAAACATATCAGGCACCTAGATTTCAAATTACCAAAACCATTCCAAGTTATTGACACAATTTGCATTAAATTTGAGAGTTAAATTGAGATTTAAAAAAATTCAAATTAACAAAGTTCAACTGTAAACAACTTTTTAATAATTTGTGCAATTTTATTTGATATATTGTAATATCTTCCAAATTTCATATGAAATCAATATTTAATATATATACTGTATATATATTTAACAGAACATACTCAGCAAATAATTATTAGATTATCATAACACACCTCATGTTGCTGAGATAATAATTTACTGAAAACAAACTAACATTTTCAGCCTATTCCATAGGCCATCCTCAGGTTAAGCCAGAAAATTGGAACATCGGTGTTCCAAAAATAGAATACGTATATTTAAATACAAAAATAATAATGGAAAATAACAGAAAAATTATATATATAAATAAAAAGAAAAACAAAATCAGATATAATAATGAAAATAAAAATCAAGTAATAATACTTTAAATAAACATTAATAGAAATTATTAAGGTATAGTCATAAAACATGAAATTGTAAACTAAGGCATAAATTAAGAATTCGTGGAAAACTTTTTGACTATAAATTTTCAATCCGACAGTAGACCTTCCACATCCCTTGCATGCCTTTTGAAATTTACAAAAGCAAACTGGAAGAGGTGTGTATAAATGCAAGTGGTGCAGAAGGTCTACTGTCGGCTTGAAAATTTATAGTCAAAAAGTTTTCCATGAAATCTTAATATATGCCTTAGTTTACTATTTCATGTTTTATGAATATATTTTAATAATTTCTATTAATGTTTGTTTATGAGAAAGGTTATGTTGAGCATGCATTGGGACTAGCAAGTAATTATCTATTATGAAATGCTTGCTATCTCAAAAACAGACCATTAATATAGAGAAGTACTCTACCCAACTTGATAATCTGAAAGGAACCATCAAAGAAAAACTGTCAGTAAGCAGAAAGTGTATCTTTGAATGCTCAGGAAAATCATTGGAATTTGGATGAAATGTTTTGTGCCACTCCCACATTCTCTCAATTTTGCACCTTCATATTACAAACTTATTTCAATCTCTCCAGAATAATTTGCAGGGGGAGAAGTTCAATAACTTAGATGTGTAAAATTATTTGGAGACAATTTTAAAAAATACAGAAGAAACTAAGTTGTCCAATCACTAGGAACAAAATAGTCTTTCTTCACAGAGATAACCTTTTATTAGAGGCGATGCCACTGCAAAATTATGTAAAACTGATGGAAAACAATGGAAACGAAGACGATTTAGTTTCTTCTTTATTTTTTAAATTTAAAAATACATTCTACCTTCTATGTCAATTTCGAAACTTTTCCCCCTCTCAAAATTTTTCACACATGAGATAATGAATTTATCAAACAGATGGACTAAAGTAATAGAAAATAAAGGAGCATATATAATTTAATAAATATATTTTTAACTTTTTTAAAATTTGAGTGTTATTTTTGTCTTAAAAAACCAGTTGAACTTTTTGATCAATCCTATATAAACAGAATTTTTTTTTCCTTTTTAAGATCAATACTATGAATTATTAAAACATCAAATATCTTTTAATTAAAATTATGCAATTGCAATTATCTATTATCATATGTAGAAATATTTACTTCACAATTTCTGTATTTGACATGAATTTTCTCTTCTCTCTATCTCACACTTGGTATTACAATATTAGATATTAGAATAAAAAAATATATTGAAATGTTTATTATTGTAAAAATAAATGTTGAAAATGTTGAGTAATTATTATATCATATATCATTTTAAATTGTTGTTATTCAGATGCTTAATAAATGTAAATTTAATAAATATTCAGTAGCTTAAGAAAATGTTAGGTTTTCTTTTTATCATTGATTTTAAAATGTTATATTTTTTTTTAAATCAAGGCTATTGGATCAAGAAATTTATTAAAATCTATCACAAAAAGAAGAGAGGCCCAACAACAACAATTGCAAGCATTAATTATAGAAAAAAAATTGCAGTTGGAAAGGTTTGCATTTTCTCAATTTGTTTACAGATAATACTACATTGCATTTTTTCAAATATAGTAAAGTTTAGTGTACCTATGGGATGGTTTAAAACTCACTATTAAGTTTAATGTTTTATTAGAATTGAATAATGAGCATATATGTACTAATTATTAAGTTTCTAATCCCTGTTTTGTCCAATCTTTTACCATTAAATAATACACTATATCCTTGATGTTCATGGATGTCAGTGTTTGGGAATTTGATTGATCAATTGATCAATCAATTGAATTTGAACAATGTTACGATGTCCATTGTTTTTCCTGCTCATCTGATGACTGTAGGCTTGAAGTGTAGCTCCCAGTGAGCATAGGCCACATTCCATCATAAGAGTATCGCAGACGATCCAGTGATTTGTCTGTGCAGCACAGTATTATTTTTTGCATCCACATCAGTCTGACCATTCCTGTATGTTTTTGCAATCCCATCACATCAATAAAAAATGACAGACGTGAAATCATGTTCGTCTGACATTAGCCTTAAAGGCTGAGCTCATTGTCTAAACATTAAATGAAAACAATACTAGATAAACTATGTACAATAAAATAATTATTTATTTATTTATAAAAGTACAGGAAATCCTCATTAGTTCGAAATTCAAGGAACAAAATAATCGTGACTTATAATTATTGAGTTTTGAGTAGTGATGTAACGAATATTCTGTTACTACCGGTATTCGGCCTATTTTTTGCTATTCGGCCGAATACCGAATACCTAAAAACAGGAGTAAGAAATAACAAAACTGTTTTTACAGCAGTAAATTAATCATTTTGGTAACTTTTATTAATGCTGAACATTAAATTATCATTATTAAGGTTAGTAAGAAATAGCATCTAACTCTATTAAATTATTTCACAATTAAATAATATTATAGCCTTTATCTAGCCCAATATCTTATGGCATTGATGGCATGTAGGTTAGAATGTATCGGGCATTAATGTTATTGTTTAGTTAATTATGTTATATTCGTATTTGCGTATATTTTAATATTTTTTATGATATTTTGAAATGATTTACAAAAAGTTTTATTGAAACTTATCATATTTAATGAAAGAATTATTTATCTATTTCTAGAAGATGAGTAACTAATATATAATTTATTTTATAAATAAAGCAAAGAATGAGCATTTCTCATTATATACAAAAGATAACATTTGAAATTGTGTTAATTTTAAAAATATTGACAAAAACAATAGCAACAAAATATCACAAAACTTCACAAATAGAAACCCCTAATAATATATTTGAACTGTTCCACAACTGGGAAGAAACTAGACCATACGTCCCTACTAAAGTATATCCTTAGGGTACTATTCAGTCTACAAATATACAGTAAAAACAAAATTTTAGTGCTTAATTAAAGAGTTATAAGTTATTTTATTTACAATCGATCTTTTTAAGTTATAACTTACATCTAAATACCAACAACTACCGAATCATATTGGGCTATTTACGGTTATTACATAAATTATAAACCAATTTGGCACTAGAGGTAGATCTTAGACTCCATTTCATATTAACTTTAATAATTATAATTTAATTAATTAATTTAAATAATTTAGACCTACTGGAAGAAAAAATCGTAGTGACAGCGGGCCAATAGAGAGCAGGATGTGCAATCCTTGCCATAATATGGTTTGCGCACCAATTTTCGTATGTGTGTTAATCAAGCCAAATAGTTTGGCCAAATATTTGGCCATTCGGCCACGCTCCTGGCCGAATATTCGGTATTTGGCCTGAGCCAAATATACTATTCGTTACATCACTAGTTTTGAGTTATCAGAGATTTACATATTTCTGTATAATATGTCAAATGCCATTAATTGATATAATTTATTAAGTAAATAGAATACAGATACATACACAGAATGCTATTTTCATCAATTAAAATTTAATAATAATATAAATATGAAGGTAACAGCACAAATCAGATGAAAACCTCATAGGTTGCGATGGGTTTTATAAAAAGTAAAGAAGAATTTCTTAAAATGTAGCCAAAATTATTTTTAAGGTGGCTCAAAAAGTAGTAAGTCGCACAAATGTAGTAGTGTAGAGGCCTACAAATATTTCAATCTGCTACTTTTAGCCCAATCTTGCAATGCCAAAACCCAGCTGTATTTTATGAGATAAGAGAAAAAAAGGGTAGTCCATGGGTAAGGCGACACTCAAAAATGTGTTACTGTAAAAGCAAAACCACATTAACCAGATTATAGTTTGTTCTTGATCTACTGTTCTCTTATAGTACAAAGGCACTTCCATCTAAACAAAGGAGTTAACATACTCTATCACAGTTTGGACAGAATTTTCACTTTAAATTTCGAAGTAGCTGTATTTCAAACTAACCAAATTCCTTAACATGTAAATCTCTATATTCCTGGCCAGGGCAAACAGTATAGTTACAAACTAATGGGATTTCAAACTATCTGAGTTCAAATTAATGAGGATTTCCTATATATATATAATATAAATATTCATAAAATTATATTTAATTAAATCTTTTTCCAGTATTATTCTATAATGTTACTATGTGTAATATAACTATGGTATCTAGTCCCATCCCAAAAAACACTTCATTTAAAAATAATTTTTTATTTTGAAAAAGCCATATGCAAAATAAAATATTGATTGGGCAAATTTCAAGTTCAACTGTTATTTAAAAACCAGAAAGATAACCCATTAGAATAATAAGTTTTAATAAATTCTTTTCAATCAATCCCCGAGAATGTCTTATTGGGGCTCCTGGTCCAATTGAATTGCACAATACTGAGATTGAATTATAGTTGGTGGAAAAATACAAATGTCATCACACATATTGATTATTCATAAACTTACAGTATTATTTGATATTGGAATGCAATTTATTTTTGTTTCATGTTCTTTGCCAAATAGTTCATTGTAAATGCCCATCAAAGGCATTTGCAAAGAACATTTCTCCAATGGTGTATACTTTATTACATTTAGGAATGTGAAAATCTGCCATATAACATCATCTCTGGAATTTTTTTTGTCTGCGAAACAAATTTTGTCAAATTGATGCTATTTATTTATTTGTTATATTTTCTTAAAAGAATCTTTATCTTTATTGGTATTGGTTACAATTTGGTAACAAATTGTAACCAATTGTTTATTAATTAAAAATTCACTAAAAATTAACTTGGAAGAATAATAAGGAGAAAATCATACTTAGATATGCAAATGCAGATATGCAAATGATTAGAGTTGTGATGCGATTAGATGAATGAGCTTGCCACTAGATGAGTGTAACAGTACTTCCTGTGTTAAGCCTAAAAGAGCTCTCAGAGGCATCTTGTCTGTAGTTCTGTTGTGAAAGGATGTTTAATCACTGGACATATCTTTAAGACACAAAGAAAATTTGCCCAGGTAATAGTTTGAGAGGCTGTATTATTGGAATAAGAGAAGCTGGATGGTCCCATTGTTTTTAAGCTGTATTTTTTTAACAAAAAAGAAAAATTGTGTTGATACAGTTGTTGTTATTGTAACAGTTTACACAATTTTAATGTAATAATTTGTAATAAATTACCAGAATTAGTTCCATTAGGGTGGAAATATGATTTTTGTAAAGGACACACAAAATGTTAGCAGCCTGCCCTAAATCAGGTACTGCATTAAATTCAGTTATGGTTATACTGGATAAAGGATAAGCTATTAGCTTATCCTTTTCAATTAAATCAAACAAATTTATTTTTCAATTTTCTTCCCAAAATGAAATAATCATGAGAGTTTGAGCCTTTTCAATGTATTTGTTAAATTACTGTTTTGACTTTACAATTTTTTCTAAATGAATGTTATGTGTTTTAAAAATTTGAAGTTTATAAAAATTATAAAGCTGGAAATTTTTTTCTCTATACTATGTTTTGTTTGAATTTCACCTCTAAACCAACAGGAAAATTTACTAGTTGTTGATGGTTGTATCATTAATGAAATTTTAATTATAGATAAATTTTCGTAGTAATAGGTTGTTTAACATTTTTATTGATTAGCTAGTTTAGCATTTTGAAATGTTATTGCTTGCAATAATGTATCAAACAATATATAAAATTATTTATGATTAATATTATAAAATGAAAAATTACTGAAATGAGAATAAGTGAAAAGAAACTTATTTTAATTATGCTCAGAATATTCAAACATTCCAATCCTCTTATACTGCTTATTTTACTATTTATAATATCAAAATATAATGCTTTTATAATGAATTAAAAAAAAAAAAAGGTGTATACTGTGATGATAAAGAACAGCCTAGGCAAAGAAAGTATATACAGTAGAGAATCATTAATCCGAACCCCGGTTATCCGAACGATTTTCAGTCGGAGTGTGTCGTGCCAAATCGAACGTTTTTGATACTAGATTTACTTCTAAAGTATAGTTTTTATGTTTTTATATTTTTCGATATATTTATTTTGTTTGTACAAAATAAAGAAATAATTTTTAACGATACAATAGCCTTGATTATTATTATAAAAATTTTTGTTAGGCTTAAAATCGACGAAAATTTAACACGAAACAAGACGCAACGGAGAAAAATTTCAACATTGACAGGTTAATATATTTTTTCGTACATAATCCATTATCCGAACAAATCACTAATTCGAACAACCCCAGTTCCCAATTGATTCGGATTAACGACTCTCTACTGTATAACATAAAATTCACATTTAGGAACATGAAAACTAGAATCCATGAACATTGAAAAGATGTATGTAAAGAAAAGTTAACAAAAAGTTTGACTAAAGAGGTGTGCAATATAAATTCAACAGTACGTCGGATTGAAAATATCACAATTTAATGATCTTACGAACAAGGGATCGGATGTATATTTATGCAGCAAGTTTAGATTATAATGTGATACAGATGAAATTTCAGAGGTAAAGCTGTAATTAAAAAGGAGAGGCTCAGGATAGGAAGGCAAATAATGAATATAAGTAGTTTTGAAGAGATTAAAAATGGTGATATTTATGTAGATACAGGATTTCAAGTAATGTGTGTGTCAAGTAAAACTACATAATATTGGAGATTTTTATGTTTGCATGTTTAGAAAGGAAGTTGTATAATGATTAAGGCAGTCAAAGTTTAAAATGTGATGTTCAAAAACTATTTGATAGTAATATTCTAAATTGAACAATGTGTGTAGATTAAGTCATTGAAAATGAGACAATGCTTCTCAGAAATGTTTTAATGAGATAAAAGTTGGAAATTTGAAGGTTTGTTTTTGATATCAAATATTCAATTTTTACATTTTTACCGGAGAGCAATGATTAAGAAAAACGTTCTGTATTCATTTTTTAGTTAATTTTTAAATTATTTAGTTTATATACAGGGTGGGCCAGCGAAAACGAAACGGCAGAGTGTTCGTGTTCGTCCAAGCAAAGCGCTCGGACAGGTCGATTTTACTCTCGAGGGGACATCTTTTGCAATAAAGTTTTTGCGATTTTGAATACAACAGACAACAAAAAATTTTAAAAACTCATTTATTTTGTATTAACTAAAAAAGCATTTATTTCGAAAAAAATGATTGTTTAGTTAATATTCAGAATCGCAAAAACTTTATTGCAAAAGATGTCCCCTCGAGAGTAAAATCGACCTGTCCGAGTGCTTTGCTTGGACGAACACGAACACTCTGCCGTTTCGTTTTCGCTGGCCCACCCTGTATGTATATAATAATAACAGACTAGTATTGTTTTTAGGGTTTATTCATAAATCACTTGTCACAGTTTAGGGAGGATATAAGAAAAGACCGCGTGGAGGGATGGTGAAGGTAAAAAAAAAAAAAAAAAGAGATGACTATGATTACTTTTTCTAAATTTATTTATTTCATTAAAATAAAAAAATATCTATTATATATATATAATGAGTGTCGCAAGAAAATTGGTTAATTTAATTGTGTGATTGTGAGGTGAAAGTGCTATTTGCACTATTTTTTAGCCTCTGTGTATCCAGCATGTGCACTGTACAGAAATAATTTTATGGGGGCATTAAAGATATATTTTACAATTCTAAAAGTTACTTTTTTCCCACTTCTTTGAATCAAACTACAGCTGTTCTATTTTTAATAATTTCAAGATTTAATTTCAAGTGTAGCTTGTATTAAATAATTTTGAATTTACTGTCTCCTCGCTTTAAGAAAATTTAATTTTACGATGTGATGAGTGTCTTTTTCTTATTTAAATAAAATTTACGAATTAATTAAAATTTTTTATATGATGTAGAAATGACATAGCTAATTACGTAGTTGATTTTACACTAAGTTTTTTGTAAGTGAATACAGTAGTGTTTTTTAATTTTAAAAATTTACATAATTGTGTGCAAAATGAGTTTAAGTAGACTTGGCTAAATATTACATAATTCAGAAGGGAGGATGCAGAGACAATAAGTCAGGGAATAATGTCATAATTGGTCAGGAAATCACAGACGGAATTACCTGTACGGACTCTGTAAAGTATATCATTTGTTATAAGTAATTGATAAATTTAATGTATTTTTTCATTTATAGAAAGTTTTTAATTTCAGGTTGAAAATACAATATGAAGCATTAAAGAAGGACGAAATTGAACAAAAAGAACTTATTGAACAATTTCTTCTCCAAAAGTAACAATACTTATTACTTCCTTTATAAGAGAAATGATGTTATGTACAGATAAGAAAATAAAACTTTTGTTTTCTTGCATTTTATTTTCTTTTATTTCTTGAGCTAACACAAGAAAATGAAACTCATTGCAACAGATGAGAAGTTTTAGTACACTATTAAGTGTAATTCATTATTTACTCCTCCACTGAAACTAATGTCATCACAAAAATGACTACTTATGTTGTGGAATCAAGATGACATTAAGACTTGGTAGCAAAACTCTATTTACAGTCATTAATCAAAATGCAAAAATAGTGACTAGTAGTAGAGTTAGAAGATAAGGTAATAGAAAAAGTACAACTCACATTACAAGAATCACTGAAAAAAATATATATATTGAATTTTATTAAATTGGCTTGGATATGTTGGTATATCTATCATGATAAAAACTTTGTTGGACACTACAAGGGACAGTAGAAGTACTAAATATGAGACTCTAGTTATTACCTTCACACTTTTTCATTTGTAATCACACAACACACTCATTTTGAGTGTAGTGTTGGCTTTTCCTATCTTCCAGTTTCATTTCAAATCTATTGTGAATTTTGGAAGGTGACCAACCTTCATTGTAACAATTTCCATAAAACTGACAATTTTTTTTTGTCATGCTAAAATTTGGTGTTTTCAAATTGGTAAGATCTTTATAAGCATGGACAAGAAATTAATGACTTAAAAAGAACATATTTTAGGAACTAATTAACCAATATGTGGAATTTAGATGCATGACTTATTTCAACTTTTAAAATTAAGACTAGCCATAAAACAAAATGACAAATAGGTTATCTTCACCATTATATAATTTTTATATAAATTGTTTTAGCTGGAATTAAATAAAATCATAAATTATTCTGATATTGAAAATATCATCTCATACATAATGTGATAATTTGTGTACAGTAAGAATAAATTCGTAGTCAATTTTTTCTCATCAATATTTTTATTGATTTTATTTATTTATAAAAATAATAATCTATATACAATGATATATGTTAATGCTGCTATAATTTAATTATTGAAAAATATTAATTTCTAAAAATCAGCATAGAAAAAATAAATAGTATTATAATTAATCACTAATTATCATTTTTGCAGTTTTGTGTAATGCCAAATGTATTTTTTTTCCTTCTAATTATTTATGTTAAGTTTATAATGAATTAATGACTGTAAAATAATTTTGATATAATTTTCATAAAATGTTTTTATAAAGTTTTTATGAACCTTCAATAACAAAATGCATGCAAGGGGAAAGTTTTTCGAATTTTGAAATTTGTCATGTAAAACACATATATTACTATTTAAATTCTTTACTTATCCAGCAGAATATTTCTTTAAATGCATAATAACGAATGTTTTTGGCTGCCGCCTTTGACCGTCTTCACATTTATCGAGCACCGATCAAATGGAACATTATTAATGTAAACTTCCGAGAAGAAGACAGACAAAAACATTCATTATTTCATGTTTACTTATCCAGCAGATTACTACTTTAAAGATTTTGAATAGTAATATAAAATTCAGTTGTGTAAATATTAATTTACATGTAAAATATATCTTTAAAAATGTAATAACAACATTTTAATAAATAAAATCCATCTTTCTATTTTAAGAATATTAACAAATAAAATCTTAACAGAAATTGTATATAACAAAAATATTTAAAATATCAATCAATACTTAATAAAATATAACAAGATGTCTTCCTAAAATACTATCACAAAATCTCAAAGTTTAGCTAATAAGCCAAAATGATAATCAAGAAATAGAAATCATCTTATATTATGGATTTTTAATTATTATATTTTGAATGAAATAAGTTTTAACATGATTAATTATTGAATATATAAAATGAATATTGCCTATTCCCTCCAGAAGTCTTTTTTAAACTAGTATTGTAATGCAAAAACATTTCAAAATATATTTAATTTGAATGTCTTTGTTTATTTTATAATTATTTTTTAAAATAGATTTCTCTTTATAATAATGACTTTTTAAAGAATTAAATAGGAATGAAATATTTCAATAATATATTATTTCTTGAGCATCATAATTTTACAAAATATCAATAAAAATTTGAAAAATATTTTTAACATTATTTTGTCTTGGGAATGTTAAAGGAAAGTAATTTCTAAAAGCACCAGTAAGCTATCACAGTTAAATTTAGAATTCGTCGTGAAAACTTTTTGCCGTATCGATCATTTTGCTTCCCATAAACACGTCTTTCTTCGATAGTATTTCCTCGATAGATAATTTTCCATCCTTGTCCAGATCGGCTAAAGCTATTAATTCCCGAGCTTCTCTTTTTGCAAGAACGGGATTTTCTGGATCGTTGTACATCTGATAAGAGTTAATTTAAAGACTAAATAACAATTTTTATATCCAAAAACAATACATTGTTACAAATGAATTACCAATAATTCCTGTCTGTTGACTTTGCCGTCGTGGTTAATATCGATAACTTCTCGAAATTCTTTAAGTCTCTGTCTTTTCCATTCTTTCTCCGACATTTTACTCGTTTCTTCCATCGGCATCGACATAAACTCTTCTTCGGTCAGCAATTCGTCTCCGTCGGAATCTAAAAATTAAAGTTCGGTCAGATCGTTTTAATCGTAAATTTCCAAATTACTTAGAAATATTTTATACCAAGGTTGTTAATGATATCGTTCACCATGTTCAACAGAGAAACGTGGCTGTGTTCGGGATGGCGGAATGTTAAAAATTCGTCTATGTTTAATGCATCCGGATCGGAGTTTGCCGCTTCGGACCAAGCAGCTTTATCCAATAATATTTTTTCTAAAACTAAATTAAACATTTAACTCCATTAATTAATTCATAATTATAAATATATATTAAAATTTAATATAAATAAATCTAATACCTTTTCTATTTAATTTTTTATGATCTTTAGGATGATTTTTTGCAAATTTTTCGTCGAAGCCTTGCTCCATCATAAAATTTACATGATATTCATCCCAACTAACTCTTCCTAAAAAAAATTAATTTTTAGCATTAGTTTATCATTTGCAAGCATTTTCTTTGCAATATTCAAAATTACCATTTCTATCTTTATCAAGAGTTGAAAATATCCAAAAATTATCTTTTACTGCTTTCAGAAAATGTTCTTTTATTTTAGCGGCAATCCACTTTTCTAGTTCATTTTGACTTAGAAGATCGTTATTATTTATATCAGCACTGAAAATATTAAAGTTCTAAATTAGTAAAAAAAATTTTCGGATTTATTAAGTTTTATAAATTATTTAAATATTTAATCGGCAAACTTATTTAATAAAAATGTATGCAATTATTTTTAAAGTTTTATTATGCGCTGATTAATAATAATCTTAAATCTGCTTCTTTAAAATCCAAAACTAAAAATAAAAAATAGGTTACAACTTGCAATTTTTGCTTTTGATAAAACAATTTAAACTGATCTTAAAGAAATTTCTATGCATGCATTAATAAAAAGTATGAACATATCTAATTCATTATAATGTCCATAGAACTAGAGCACGACTGGTCCAATTCATTCTGTTCACAAACCATTGCTAACTCTAAAAACTTCTTCAAAAACATTAATAACAAAAAATAATGATAAAAGTCAAGAATGAAAACAAATTCTTTTGTTAATTTTAAAATACTTATAGTTAAATCTCTCAGTAGCAATATTTAATAAAACAAGATTTACTTTTTCAAAACACTCATTGTTATATTATTTTTTTGTGAGGAAGGGAAATTTCTACAGTTAGACAAGAACGGAAGAAATATGTACTAGAGGAGACTGCAATAAAATCACTTAAATGTTGTATTATTATTATATTTCTACAGTATATGTTAAACATTAAAATCTAAAATCAGTCAGAATTAGGGTTTCATCGTTCCAAGTACTTGAACTTTTCAAGTCTCTCTTCTTTTTATTCTTGATTCATTCTTCAAGTATTGAGTCAAAGTTCATATATTTTAACAGTGTTAAATAGAAATCATCTGTCATTGAAGCATTATTACTAAAGATATAAGGAATCAAAACAATTAATAAAGATTACTTTATATGCCTCTATGTCCTTATTTTCTATTTGTTATATATTTTGTCTACGAAGACTTAGCCTATTAATGGGACGTAGTGCACTGGTGTTTTGGCTTTAGCAATTGAGGAAAAACTTATTCGGAGAAAACAAACAATCTTTATTGATCACCTTGTATTATACGGGTCCCATTAATAGGCTAAGTCCTTGTAGACAAAATATATAACAAATTAATAAAGATAATCTGCCAGTTGTATTTTATAGATAAAATACAACTGGCAGATTTAGTCTAAATACAACTCTTAGTTTTGTAGTCGCATCTGCAATACCGACATTATGGCTTGCACAACAGAATTTTTAAGTCTTTATTTTTCTATCAGTCATTACAAAATTAATCTTAGAAGATATTTATTTCAGTTCTTAGATCTTTAATATGTTGACTGACACTATTGAAAGGATTAGTATATTTTAAAAAAAGATTATTATAAAGATAAATTTTCAAAATCATAGTATCTTCCAGATTTTTGGAAGAAAAAATCTACAGGTAAATTTCTGATTATGAAAATATACATTACTGAAAACAAGACAAACACTTTTATTAGTGTTTATAATCAACATGGAGGATATGTACCAAAAGTTGAAGCAGAGTTTAAACAAAATATTACAACTCCATCTTTTGCTTTGAAAAATACATTTGTATATGATGAAACTATGGAAACAGAAATAATAAAACATATTCAATAAATTAAAAGGTTAATGTCAGGAGTTTCTGTTTTGGCTAAATCATTAAAATATATAATAAATTTATCAACCAAATCAGGAAAGTTTTCAATTTATCTAAAAAAGAAACGTACTTCCAATATCCAAAAAAGGTGATAAAACAGATAATCTTATCAATTGATAATTAAATACAAACATGGAAAAAACACCTATTCAAGATTGTAATAATCAAAGTCTATTAAAGTATAAATAATAAATGATAATTTGGTTTTCAAAACAGGTTGTTCTACTATTATGACTTTGTTGAATTATCAGAAATTTTTAACAAAAAATCTGGACACTTCAAAAACAATTTCCAGTAATAATGTACTTGTCAAAAAGCAACACCACCATAAATTTTGGATTATTAAGAATAAAACTACAAAATTGTAGTATCTGGGGAGTTTTCTGGTTAATTTCTATTATACAAAGTGATTCAGAACTCGTGGACAAACTTTAAGGGGTGGTAGAGCATGCAACAAAAACATTTTTTTTTGTGTAGGAAAGTATAGGTGCAAGTGACGCGTTGAGGCACAAACACAAGAAATAACACATGAAACAAATTGTTTACTTACAGCTACGTTGACAAGTGCATCTTTACAGCAATGTTTACAATAATTGCTCAAAACTGCATCCATCAACAGTAATACATGCTTGGCAGCATTGATGGAGTGATTGGTGAACAGTTTCAAAGATGCTAGGTATTTCTCGTACGCATGTAGCCACAACGGATATTCGAACAAGGTCCTCAACAGAGTCAACTGGATTCTCGTATATGAGGTCCTTCAGATCATAAGAAATAATTGCAATTTTGAGCAATTATTGTAAACATTGCTGTAAAGACACACTTGTCAATGATGCTGTAAGTAAACAATTTGTTTCCTTTCATGTGTTATTTCTTGTGTTTGTCACTTGCACCCATACTTTCATATACAAAAAACTTTTTTTTTGTGTGCTCTACCACCCCTTAAAGTTTGTCCCACGAGTTCTGAATCACCCTGTATAGGTAACTTATGTTGTTAGAATGGGAAACATGCATTCTTACTTCGTTATCATGTCAAAAGGAGTCCCTCAAGAACCTTAGTATCTCTAGTGTTTAATCTGTTTATAAATGACATTTCTGAAAGAGTAAACAAAAAGTCTACATATTTTTGCAATTATATAATCAGTACATCAGATCAATGTATTGATAAAACAACAAAAACTAAATGTATTTTGCATATGAATAAAAATTCTTCACAGGAAAAGGATTTTAATTTATATTTCAATGAAATAAAATTATTAAGAATAGATAATATAAAATATCTAGGACTTATAATAACAGATGACAAATTGATGTTCTTACCACCAGAGTTGTTAAATACATTGGACATAATTATGGGGAGGGAGGTACCTTGATTTCTGATGACTTTGGTGGTAATTGGGAAAGGAGATCAAAGTGGCAAATATTTACTGATATAATACTTAAATGGCCCTTCATAAGTGATAGATTTAGGTCTACTTTTTGTATATATGGAATATGCAAAATATTTATGGCCTGCCTACATACAACTCATCCACAATTTAGCCTGTCAATCGAAAAGTTTGACCACTACTGCTTTGGATCATTTATACATATGATAAATCTTGTATTTAATAATATTACTTTTGTTTGATAAATAATATGCCCCAAAAATATATAAAATACAGGCCTACATATGGTATTATTTTTATTAGGAATCTTTACACCTATGTAAGTGTTTTTATTAAATATTGATCTAATTAGATGTTCAAATATAACATATGCATAACAAAAAGTGTTGTGGTTGCCATAGGAACATAGAATTAGGTTACATTGAATCTAATAACTGTTTTTACCTAATAGATATGTTCCCAAAAAAGCTGTATAAAAAACACATAATAATAATACTGTCTGTACAGCATAAGGAAAAATGGTATTATTAAGGTCTGGAAGATTGGTTCCAGACCTTAAAACCAGTAAAAAAAAAAAAAAATACAATAAGTATTATTAAGGCCTGGAACCAATCTTCCATTTTCCTTATGCTGTACAGACAGTATTATTATTTTTTTTTTTTTACACAGCTTTTTAATTTAAACCAGTTAATGTAAATGAAATATTTTGTTTAAACACATTCTATTTTAGTTAATAAATCAGAGAAGGGACAGTTGTAATTTATTTGTCATCAGCAAAATTTAATTTAATTTTATTTGACTTTTTTCAATTAAATAACAAAATAATCTAGCTTTTAACACCAAATGACATACAAAAACTAAAGACTATTCCATATTGAAATAAATCAGAAGAAATGCAATTGCACAAACAAATTGTCAAACTTCAAATGAAATTTTTTCTAACTTCCAATCACAAGATAAAGTCAGACTGAAGGAGTCTTTACCTGCATTCAAGTTAATTGTAAAAAAAAAAAAACTTAATTGATAAATAAATAAATTATTATTATTATTTTAAAGATTTTAGTCTTTCATTTAAACACAAACATATTTTAATATATAAAAATAAGTTTTTCATTATCACGTTTTGAATTCGTTTATTACACTCGTAATTAAATAATTATTATATAAAGTATGCCTTCAGTTAAAATTATTCTATTGAATAAAATATAACAAAAAATATAAAAACATTGGTCTGAAATTTCAAATATTGGACCTATACGTTCTCACTGTTGTCTGCCCTTCGTTAATCTCGAGAACGGAGTAAGATAGATGAAAATCGAGACCGGATGTGGAAAACGTTAATATAGATTAAAATATGATTAAAAATTGTAGCACAGTATTCTGACAATGTCACAATAAGTAATTATTTAAATATAACAATTTGTTACCTAAACAATAAGGCAACATGTATATACAGGGTGTCTATAAAGTCTCTTTACAACTTAAAAAATTTATTGCAAAGGCAATTGATAAGATATCTTAATCAGACTTGTTCTATTGTACTCAGTGGTTTTCAAAGTTTTTAATCACATTGCATTATGTGCAATCGAATTTTTGGTCCATTTTTCTTCCACAAGAGATCGATTAATGCAGATGTCTATCTTGATCTTTTGACTGAATATGTGGCCCCACAACTGCAGGACCTTCAACCGACCATCGTGTTCCAGCGGGATGGTGCCCCACCACATTGGCAACTGCATGTTTGTGACTTCCTTAATCAAACATTTCAAGATTGTTGGATTGGAAGGGATGGACCAATTCCATGGCCACCACATTCACCAGATATTACACCTCTGGATTTCTTTCTATGGGACTATGTTATATATCGTGTATTGAACAAAGATACGGGACATTACTGAACTAAAGCAAAAGATACCGGATGCAATAGCAACCATTAATGAGGCTATGCTACAGCAAACGTGGCAAGAAGTCGAATACCGTCTTGATGTGCTTCGTGTGACTAATGGTGCCCACATAGAGGTGTATTAAATGAGGTAGAAAAACTTTGAAAACCATCAAGTACAATAGAACAAATCTGATTAAGATATCTTATCAATTGCCTTTGCAATAAATTTTTTAAGTTGTAAAGAGACTTTATGGACACCCTGTATATTAAATTGCTGAAAATAAGAATATACATTCATTTATTATTTAAAACCAGTTCACCTTAATCATATATTTTAATTTTGAGTTCCTAATCTATAGTAAAAAATTATATTCATGAAATGAACTAAATCATCAATAAATATCTTTATATATCATAATAAGTGTGAATAATTGAAGTTTTCCACCTTTTATACAATTCACGTATTTTTAATTCTAAATTCAGTTACTTTTAAATTATAATTTAAAAAGATCAATAAGAAAAAATACAGAAAAGTTGCATTTTTCTGTTGCTATTTACTGTCAGATAATAGACATGATTAGTATTGAAAATGTGACAACCTAACATGACGTAATTAATCAAAAGTAAAAATTCTCTAAGCCATATTTATATAAGTAATTGGAAAACAGATTTTAAATCATTTTTATACTAACATAATAAAAAAGTAAAGAACATGCTAATTAAAAATTAAAATTGTATTCCTGTAGCAGCGGTATTAAAACTATGTTCTACAAATGCCAGTCACCTTTAGTAGTGATCCAATGGACCACGACAGCCCAACGATACGTTAATGACATCCTGCTACCGCACGTGTTGCCTCCCGCAGCAGGGCTCCCAAGAACCATTTTCCAACGGGACGATGCTCGACCACACACGACGAGGGTGTCACGAGACTGCCTCCGCCACATTGCCACACCTCCCCGACCTTCTCGGTCCCAATTTGTCACCAATCGAACACGTCCGGGACACAAAGTTGGACAGCCTGGGAATTTGGCCGAACTAGAGGATCCCTTGCAACAACTATAAACTGAAATGTTGCAGGACACCATATGGCACCCGTATGCCTCCATGCCCGCACGTATCATACGTATTCGTGCTAGAGGTGGTCCAACAGAGTACTACAACCTCCTTTCATTTCCTTTCCTGATCCTTTTGCTTTCATTTTGTAATCATTTATTTATATCACCATTACACTCACACAGTACAATTTTGTTTGATTCTGACAACTCCTTGGTGTGCTAATTTTTATGGCAATGAGTGTATTTTTATAAAAAAATTAGAAAACAAACTATTACATGATAGAAACAAATATAATGTAAACTTTAAAAAGTTTTTTTTTTTACTTTTAAATAATCTTGAATTTTTCTTTGAAACATGCAAGCTGATTTTTTTACAATTATATCTCTCATCCTTTCTTAAACAAGATTTCAATATATGGTAACTACTTTTATTTTAAAACAGTAAGCATTTACTTAATTGATTGATTATCTGAACATCGTTCATTCAAACCATGCTTTACTGTATTAAATATTACTGTATAAAATTATTATTAATAAATTCAATAAAAACAAAATGCGGATGATCTTTACAAAGAATCGGTTTACGATATCGTATCAGATTACGATCTTTTTTAATTCGTTATATGCACCGAAGTCCACCTGGATTAACAGCAGTGATATTATACAGCAAGCCAAAAACCATCAATCATATTTTAAATAAAAAAAGTCTATTTTTGACTATTGATTATGATCAATATTCTTAACAATATAGCATAAAAAATCCTACTTTTTATCATTTAATTCATTTTATTACTAACTTTATATCATAAGACACATTAATATCAACACTGATAATTTAAAAATAATATGTAGATACATATAGATATATCTATATATTATTTTTGTAGATTTTCATCATCATTAAATGGAAAAGTTATAAAGCGTACAGGATTCAATTCCGAGATTTCTGTTATTAGTCTGGATTTATATATGTATAGACTGATAACGGGAATCTCGATCGAATCCCGTACGCTCTATAGCTTTTGCATTCGACGAATATCACGAGAAACTGCAAAAATAACATAATCCCATCACGCTCGACGGCATTCCGAAACTAGCCGACGTCTTTGCCGTATTTTGTTCGTTCTGCACGGAGAATAAATGGCTACCTTTACCCATTTTAGTAATAATTTTAAGAAATTAAATATAAGTGTAAATATTATTTGCAAACAATAGCATTTACAAAGCTTACTGATTTTTGTTTTACATATTAAACCAAACCACTATCCGAAGTTAGATAAAACTAACCGACTAGTAAAATTCGACCAATTTTTTCCCATATAGTTTTAATTTTAATACATAGTCGAGCATAGTTTATTATTTAACTAACGTTCAACGCCGTACTAACGTCGTCGTTGCACTTTTCCGAGCCGTAATCGCAAGCATCTATGCAATCGCACCTAAACCGGTATTTCTAATACGGAAAAGTATCGTTAATTTTAAAATTCATTTACTATTAAAGAGCACTCCCAATTTATTTTACCAACTAAATTATTCAGAGGCTTTCTCTTTATTGTCATAATCACAAAAATTATGCAATTTACATAATTTGATTTGAAAATAATTGCATAAAATGCAATTATTATTATTATTATACATCTGTACGTGTAATAATAATAATGTGCCAATGAAATATTAATTACCAAATATACCTCTACTTAATGAATAATCAATTTGATTACTAATGAAAATTAGAAATGACCTCCAAAGCGTTGAAGCACTTCAAAAATAATTCTGTTAAATACATTCAGGTAGAAACTGATTACACTAACGTCTCAAACAGGTAGAATTTAGGTCAACGTCTAGATTCTATTTTTAGTGATACAGAAATATACATTTAAAATTATCTCATTTATCATTTTAATAATTAAAATTTATATATTAAATTATCGTAGCATACTTTCTGAAAACTCGTCTTAAAATGGCTTCGTCTTGCTCCTCTTCTTCCACGTCTCTACCTAGAAGTATTTCCTTTCTGTAATTCTTGTTTATATGACCGTCTCTCTCCATTTTTAAAGCTTCCAGATGATCGGGAGGATGAAGATCGGATATTTTGATGTCTCGCAGACTGGCATTTTTCGATTCCGATGTATTTAACTTAAACGGGAGTGATTGGGACGTGACGATAAAACATAGAGTTAATATAAAAGCGTATATTTTGTCCATAATCTTATAATTCACGATTTCGTATCATTCCGTTCGTAACAAAACTGGTTTATGTTCGGTTACGACTCCATGTGACTGGCCATCCGAAGCGCCACTAGCGGCAAACTTTTAAATTATCTTGGTGTGACGGAATATAATACGATTAATTAATAATTCCGCTTTTATTCTCGAATTTTTATACACGATTGTTTTATTTCGAAATGCGAAACGAGTTACGTAAGCGTTCGGTTAATAGAGCGTGAACTGTTCGTTTACAGGAACTTAAAATAGAAAGTCATGGCGCGAAGTTTCTTCTCCGGATGATACGACACAATTTTATTATTATTATTATTATTATTACTTTCTTTGTTTCTTCGGGAAGTGACGATTGGATTTAACAAGCTTTGATAGTTTTAATAGAATTAAATGCGCTTAAGTGTCAAATTTACAACTCGTTCTGAATGAGCAATTACGTTTAAGGTCATTTAAATGAAATAAACGTAAATTGTAAAATATATTGTAATAAAATTTAAATCACATTTTTATGTCGTGATGTATTATTGAGTAAAAATTTTAAAAGAAATGTAAGGTCAACCGGAACACTCCGGTACATTGTACGAGCGGATAGAGTAAGGCTAGCATTAAGCACCGACAGTCGGTACGTAGTACCAGAAGTACTGGGTAAAAAATTCTTGTGTTTAGGCGAGAAGTCATGACTGGCACGATAAAAATGTGAGGTTTCCGACTGGGTGCTGACCATGTCAAGAGGGTCGAGCGGTCGCGAAGAGTCGTATGTGGGCGATCGGCACTGAGACAGACTCAACGGTTACAAGAAACCGTTTATTTGACACGAAAGAAGCTTACAAGATTTCCGCGATCTTGGAAGTTCTAGGTCGGCAGTAGCCTCTGGGTCTTCCTCTCCTTTCGAATATAGTCTCATTTTGAAGGAGTGTCCCTAGGTCGCGAATGGCCAGTTCCCTCGACGACTCCGCGACTCCAGGACGATGCGGTCGACTTCCGTTGATGGAAAGATGTCGATCCGAGGTCGGGAGACGGAGACGAAGATGGGTACCAGACACACCCACAACAATAGATCCGTCACTTGGAACTTTCGAGAAAAGAAGCCCTCGCGTCCTTGAATTCTCAGGTTTTATCTGTTTTCCTCCGATTCCACTTTCCGATTGGTCTCTCCTCGTCACCTGGTGACAATTCGAAACCTTTCGGGGGCGCGGGAGAGGTCAAAATCGAAGTTTAATTCGATTCCCACTCGGAGATAGACGATCTACGTTTCCTCATTGTTCTATTGTTTAAAAGTTCGCGTCGTTTTCTTTAAGAAAAACTATTTCTAACTTCTATTTTTTTTCCTCTAAAAAAAAATAAATTTTTCCTAAAAATAAATGATTTTAACGCGAATTTCAGTGAGGTTCGGACCTATCCAGAGCCTCACAAAAACACGCAGCGCCACTCTATCAACCATCCCAAATGTCGCGGGCCTACTGGAGGTGACTAGAATATACTACATACGAGTGGCTGTGACCCTAGATACAGCGCTCTTGGTGGCAACGACGAGTACTATCGGCCGCCATTTTACTTTAAGTCAAAACATTGAAGTCTATATCACGTGTTGGGCAGGATTGTTATTTTAGAATCTATTTTTCTCATCTAAATCTAAATTGTTTTGTTTGTCCCTATAGTGTGCTCGGGTCAGTCTGATCCGTACCATACTCAGTACGTTGTTAATTTTTTTCGGACTGTTTTTTTCTTTTTACAGAATTTTTTTGTAGTGTTCTTGTGTTTTTATTATAGTTATAGTTTGTTTGTGAAAATTTTGGCTTCAACTTGTGAAAATATTTACAATGAAAAACTACATTTTGATCTTTGTCCCGTTGAAGTTAAAACCTTCTAAGATGTAATGAGGAGCTAATAACTGTGGGAAATGAAGGAAGTGTTGCATTTGCCCATCAAAAATAGACAAAGAAAACATGACAGTAAGTACAAAAGACTAATATGTACAAACTGTACCATTAGGATGTGTACAAATTGTGCACAATATAAATCAGTCTGGATAACAAAAGTAGGCTATATTAATTAACATGAACTAACCTTTTGTTCGTTGTCATTTACGCTAATGTCAAGAACTAATTTCATTAAATATCTTTCTGGTAAGAATTACCCTTATTCTTAAAAAAGAAACTTCAACCATTACCCTATTTTAAACCTAGCGTGTGAAAAAATCCAACAACGAGTTTCGTAACTTTTCCGGCTGTTGTGAGATTTTATTTTTAAAAATAACTTTTTATATTTTAATTATTATCGAATGGCAAAAAGCTTAATTTTGATATATATAACATCACATTCTTTAAATCCAGATTTTTATAAGCAGATCAAAACTTCCGCTTAGTTTCCACTATATTACGCACTACCGGAAGTTAAGTATACATCCGAGATGTATACTTAACTTCCGAGAGATGATGTCGATCCGAGGAAGGGGAACGGTGACGAAGACACACACACACACACAAAACAATTGTTCCTACACTTGGAATTTTCGGGAGAAGAAGCCCTCTCGTCCTTGAAATTTGAGATTTTTATTATTTTCTGTCCCTCATTGCCCATTCCGATTGGTCGCTTCTCCTCCTCCTCGCTTTCTCGTTGCTAACAAGGAGACGGCCAGACGTTTGCATCTCCGATTCGAACGAAACTTGGCCAACACGTTACCTTAAACACATATAGTTCCCTGTCCAAATAATAGGACCCACTTCTCAAGTGTTTCCGAAAAAGGGCCTCTGAAAATTGAGTGTTTAGCTTATAAGTCTGGAAGTATACTTAGTTAAAGTCTACTTACTCTGGAAGTTGTGTGTAGTGGATCATCATCTGTTTATAGTCAAAGCAAAAATAAGTCTTGATAAAGATAAGCAAATTTTAGATTAAAAATGTAACTTTTAAAGTTTAGCCTGCTTGATATTTCGTTTGCAGATCAACGAACTTCTGCCGGAAAAGCTGCTTTACAGGTCAAAATGACATTGATTTTCTCTTTATGTTCATTTCAAACATTTAAGTTTTAACGTACAAACACAAACAATTCATCCATTATATATGATCTATTTAGTTGTATCATTAGTTGCCATCTTTCTACCAATTTCTCAATTCTTCTACTGAGAAAGTTCTCGGATTTTGAGGCAATATATTCCATAATAGTATTTTTGACTTCATAAATTCGACCGAACTTTTTCCTATATAAATAATTCTGTAAAGATCTAAATAAATAATAATCTGAAGGTGCCAAGTCTAGAAAATATGGCGGATGAGTCAAAACTTCCCACTGCAATTCTCTTATTTTTTCTAGGGTTACTTTGACAACGTGTGGTCTTGCATTGTCATTACGTAGTATAATGCCCTTGCGGTTTACTAGCGCCGGTCTTTTGTCCTTTAATGCTTTGCTTAAACGGTCCAATTGTTCACAATATGTGTTGACATTTATAGTTTTGTTCGCATCTAGTAGTTCGTAATACACATCCCACCGTATGCACAACATTACTTTTTTGGGTGCAGTCTACTTTTTGGTGTGGATGTTGGATTTAGCCACGATCGTTTCCAGTGAATATTAGTATATAATATCCGTTTTTCATCTCCGGTAATTACTCGATCTAAAAATGGATCTTTCTTTTGACGATCGAATAATCCATCAATACTTAATAGAGGTAGAGATCCAGGTGGAGTGAAGTCAATGATGATCCCACTCTCTATTTTCGAGTCATATTTTGTACAATAATGTTTGTAATTTCTTTTCCTTTCGTGACTTTTAATATTTTTTCCCACAATTGAGCCTGTCCAAAAAGGATTTTCTTTCAGAGGCATCATTTTGCAAGTTACATCTGTTACCATGGAAGTAACTGTGACCCTAAAGTTAATTTTTCTTAATTTGTTAAGTCTCGGTGTTTCTTTCTCGCATTATATGTGGCGATTTTTGTGTGGAATTGAAGGAACTGTATTGCTCCTCCACTTCTGTCATCATCATCATCTGAGCGATCTTCATAATTATCGTACAAGGTGTCTTCTTCATCACTTTCGTGTCTATCACCCACTTTCTCAAACAACAGATTGTAAATTTGAATAGGATTAGAGTTTTCTAATTCACAGATTTGGAGGACATTCTCCACATCACTACTATAAATACTTTTATAGTACGGAGGTACGTAAACCCAAATTGGAATTTAAATTGAGATCAGCCTCGTCCGTGGTATCCGATGTAACAATAACAAGTTGGTAGTACAAGGGTTGAAGTAATTACACCTCCTTTTCTTTTAAATAAAGGATAACTTATTAATATGTTAATCTAAAACTAATTTATATTTAAGATCTTATACCACTTTATAGATTTTAGTCGAGGTTTTTAGGAAATAGATAAAGTATAGGTAGGTGAGAACATTTTTATGTTTAATGTATAGGCAAGGCCACTTTTAAAAACTGAAAAACTGGGAGAACTTACTTTTAACCAAGATGTAGAATTATTTAATAATTCTTAAAGATAAATTCACGTAAACTAATAAATTGTGTAGATAAATTTTACTTTTATGATCTACTATACAAGTCATAAAAATTGTATTTTATTATATAAAAGCCTTACTAATCTTTAAACAATCTTAATAAAAAAAACAATTGCAAATTCTGCAGTATTTTCTATAGAGATGAAAGCAATTGCAACTCTCGAACGAATTTTGCGTGTTACTTCGTTAAATTTATTAAAATACACTTAAACGGTATCAGAGCGATCGTAGATCTTCACTAAAAATACGAGGTATTTTGGCACAGTTACGCGAAAAAAGTTTTTAGATACACGATTCATACGTCTTTAGTAATATTTTTTTTCAGATTTATTACGAGATTTTGTTTTGTTAAAATGAATAAATTAATACACGATCGAGAAAAATGACAAATCTACGCGATAATACGGGGCAACACGCTAAGAAAAACCAATGCATAGGCCTAAACGTGTCGAGTCAAATTATAAAATTCATTTATCTGAAGTGTTTCGACGCATTGTAAACACCTGCGCTGTCGCCGTTTCTAAACATCAAACCGCCCACTTAATAATGTAAAAAATAGAATTATAAAATAAACGTGTTAAGTTTTATCCAATCCGCACTCATCAAATTAATATAAATAAACTGATGGAGCTGGCCATTTTTTTTTTCTTTCTCTATTTTACCGAGGATTCGAGTTTCTCTCTTTGATACTCGGAAGGAGCCGAGACGCCATATTCGGTCGCCAATTGATCGATAAAGTAATTTGTTTGGAAGCCATCCAAGAGTGAGAGGAGAGGAGATATTTTGAGATATGCAGCGGACAGCGTCAAACGTAAACAATCGCCATCTGCATCCTTTAACCTTGGATGTAAGGAGAAAAGAAACTGTTCTGTAGAGAAAGAGTTTTGACGGCGGAAACGCGGCATGTCCAAGAAGAAGAAAGATTCCAGCTGTCAAGATGACGGAGAACTTTCGGTTCCTCTTCCCATCCAAACGTTTTTATGGAGGCAGACCAGGTGATACCGATTATTTTTCCATTCGCGGTTACATTCGAATTTTATTATTTATCATTCAATTTATATTTTTAAATAACAATTTAAAATATTTTTTTGTTTTAAATATAAGATAACAGAGGGCGTTCCTATTGACGGTGCGAAAATTTAATTTATTGCTCTGACACGTGGTTTGATGTGGCATCGATTTACATGCGAAAAGCGAAATCAATTTAATAATCTAAGAGTGTTTTATTAAGTTTATTTTAAAAAATTAAGTTATTTATTTTTATTTCGGAGAAGTTGAAAATTAAGAGACGAGAAAAATAACACAAAAACATCTAAAAACAATATAAATTGGTATTGCAATAGAGATTTATATCGTTATTTTTATGATAAAATATGTAGAGAAGAGTTGTTTATAAACTGAAGTTCTTGTGTTTTTTTAAAAAAAATCGTTTCTTAATATGCTTTAGACTTTGAGGCATCCATAAGTATGTGTAGTCTTTGACACCCCTTTATCTACAATGAGTTTTGCCAAACTCTCTCTCCCCTTTAATTACCTTGTACAATAGTTCATAGACACTCCACAACATTGAAGAAATGGCTTTAAAAAGTTTTTCAAATATTTTCTAACTGATAGTTTATTTGCATGACTAGTAATTAGGTTTATCAGGACAAATTTGTTTGCCACTATTACTGCTAAAAAAGTCCACTAGACAATGCCTAAATTCTCTCTCTCCATTCTGTACAATGATGTGCTTTTTGCAATTCCCCCTTTCCTTAAACTGTACCTGTAATAAATGGCAGATCCATTTTGATATCTTGTTAATTCTTATTCACTTTTTAAAAATATCACATATATTCAAGTATTCCACTTAAACGTAGTAACATTGGTATCTTAACTGTATTCTAATAGAGAATTTTGATGACTAAGGTTGATACTTTATGTTGCAGTTACTTAAAGGTTTATGAAATTTATTCTGTGTAAAATTGCTGTTTTATTTAATCTATTGTGTTTCATAGCATTATAAATACAAATTTACTCAGAAAATTAAGTATTTTATTAAATTTATTTATTCTGTTGATAAATTGTATTTTGTACTAGTTCTTGAGATAGAAACATCAATGCTTGATGTTAAAAGTACCAATGCCTAACAATGATGTGAAAGCAGTATTGAACAAATAGAATTAGAAATAGAAATTTTATTTTTGTAGAAAAATCTAACTATAGAAAACTCAAAAAAGTGAAAACGAAAAATATTTTATAAAAGATACGTCTAGTAGGCTCTTCTACTAGACTCGGCTAAATACTCGTAGTAGGATTCGGCTACTGGTATATAAATTTTAATTATTAAAAGTAAAAGATATTCCTACATTTTTGATTAATGTATTTTAACAGATTTTATTTGCACAAGAATTGCAAAATTTACTATGATATACTGGCACCTGACAAAGTTGTCAGGTGCCAGTATATCAAACAAAGAACTAATGGTGTCATTGCTTGAATTGAAATAATAAGTAGGTAATATAATTTAATTATAAGATGAATCTTTTAATATATATAGTATTCTATTGAATGATTTGATTTATTTATGATTTATACATCTGTTTAAAAACTAATAAAAGATAATCATGTAGTGTAATAAATATTTTTGAACTCACTATTGTTTAAATGACCATACATAATACATTTAATTAAATGTATTAAGGATATTAAATAGTTAAATATAAAATATACAACTACATAATAATTTTATAACTTCAAGTATTTATACTCTGATCTATTTTTGTTTAAGATATTTTTAGATATCTTTATGAATATTTATATATAATACATTATTTTAAAAAATAATTTCGAAATTTAGTATGATAGTTTGCAATTTTTATTTGGGTCATTAACAAGCCCTTTTTGCAAATCTATTAAGTTTTCAAAGAAAAATTAGAAAGAAACTCGAAAGGGTTAATTAAGGAAAAGCCAAAGTGCGAGAAGCATGTTATATTACGGTAATGGTCGAAGAAGATTGTTAATAACAACCGCGACTTATTCCAACGTAATAAATCCACTTTCCTGCACCTCTTTCCCCTGTGATATACAGTACGTGTATCTTTGATAACACTGCGATACATATATGGAATAAGATTATGGTTGCGTAGATGATTTCCTTAGGGATCTTAAAAGTCAATTTTTGTAATCTGGGGATGGCCAGATCCAAAAGCTGCCAGATCAAGGAGGTTCAACCTGTACTTAAAAAAAAATTTTTTTATGAAGAAATTTTTGAGATTAAGATGAAAAATTCAACTTAAACTATAGTAATTTTGGGCTTTAGGGGTATCAATGCTGTTAGTACTCTTAAAGATGACTGGAAAATCCAGAAAATAGCAGATAACTGTTTGTACTTCTTCGATATAACTTTTTTGTACTTTAAGCAGAGGATGGAATTACAAACTACGAAAAAGATAGGCACAGTTCATCTGTTCATCTGTCTGAACACAAACTAAGAATTGACTGGACATGCTAGCAAGTCAATAATAATGTTTCAGAAGCCCCCAAAATAATAATATTCACTTGAATAAATAAATAATAAAAAAAAATTTGCATGCCAGTGATCTTGGACATTATTGCTTCGACCGCACTGCGTCTCAAAAATAAAATTGTAGATTTTTATTACATTTTTAATTTTCCCATCCTGTACGTAGGATGACAAAGTTTAATCTAAGTCGACTAATTAGATTTTGGAAACAAATTCAATTCTATAAGCCATGTAGAAAAGGCTTCGATAAACTTCGCTAACGCTTGGCCTCAATTAAGATTACGATCACATATAATTCTATACATAGATATGTCGGTTATTGTACTAAAATATGGAATATGTTTTATTTCAGATTTTGGCTTTATATATTAGTATGCTAATTTTGAAAATTTAGTTTTTTTTTAACATAAAGGAACTTTAAAAATAATGAAAATATGATAAAAATGTGTGTAAAAGGATTTTTTGGTTTTATTTTTAGTCCTTTTATTCGTCCAAAATTTGGAAAGCTGCATGAGTCCTCGTGTATGGTATGTTAAAATATTTATTTGTTATAAAAAAATATATTGAGGATAAGTAATATAAAACATATTTTTCTTTTAGGAACAACGAGAAGCTTGTAAGGTAATTATAGAGTTTTGTTGATATTACTTAATATTTATAGATTTAAAATAAGATGGCAGTAATATGCTAGAAAATTAGGCTAAGGTTTGAAATTGTAACATCATGACTTATATTTGTCATTGTTATAAAGCAGAAGCGATCAAAACAACACGATAGGAACTATCAGAAATACATGAGAGCCACTTCCTCAAATATTGGAACAATATTTTATACATAACCTATATACTGTATATATGTAGAGGAATAGCACCAAAGTCTACTTCTTATTACTAAAGGGTAAGGGTCCAGAAGAGTCACAGTTTGTCTATCGTGATTATAAAGTTTGATTTCTTACTTTTAAACTTGTCTAACTAAACAGTTTTTATCTCGATTAGTAAGGTGTTCCTTATCGTGTGCTTTCTACAAACAACTTCGTAGAAACTTTATATTAATAGAGTTGCCGAAAACGTAATATAACAACACTGTTTAGTAGTTATATTAAATATATTGTTAGCCGAGTATATGAAATAACAAGACCCTGAGAGTCGCTCGGCTTTGATAGAATTAAAAAAAGAGGTTTATTAATTTCAGCGAACATAAATAATTTACAAAGAAACGATTACACACACTTACTAATTACTAATACAAATACATTTGGGACTGCGCGTAACAATGTCATCAATTAGTCCCCGCGTGCCGACAAGACAAAGAACTTATTCTAACTTATATCTAGCTTAACTAAGTACAGGGCCCTAGAGAAAGATAAGGTGGAAGAGAATTAAACAGAGATGATAAGACTGAAAATTGGTTCGAAGGGGTGACTGGCGGTAATAAATAAGAAAAAAAAAACCTCGGATCTGTTCCTTAATAACTTTCTTTGTTTCTGTTCGTCCCGTTTTTATCTCTCTCCGAAAAATCTTCCTTCCTCTCGCTCCTGTCCTCCTATCTCCTCTGACGTGACCCCTCGGTGTCACACCCTTTTTGTTTTTATTACCGTCCAGGCCACATGTGTCGACTAACTACCGCGTGGTTAAGTAAATAGAAAACGGAAGTAAAATTGTTACTACAGGAAGATAGTATAAGGAAAGTAAAGAAAAGAAAATAAATAAGGTTTAATAAAGCCACATACGTCCCCACCAAAAGACATATTAACAATTAACAGAAACATTAATATGGAGATACACAACCATTAATGGATGATGAACTACAGTTCATCTTCCAAAGTGAAGCCGGCGATAGTCCACTTTCTGCCCCCGTAAGTTATACGGGTGGGAGATATTACCCCTCTGTTCCAGCATGGTCTCATTACCCGAATCCTTGCGGTCTCCTTGATGCTGCTGGTTATGTTGATTATACCTATTGTAGCTCGCCCGTTGCGCAGTGGGTAGGTGAGGGATGTCTTCTTCCTCTTCAATCTCCTCGATCTCTCCGGATTGTGATCCTTCGTGTCCAATTGGGATGTTACGCTTCCGTCTAGGCTCACGGAAGTTTGAGAAGCACGGTTTTAGTCTGTCTATGTGTACAACAAGTTTTTCCTTTTTATTACAATTTTCGATTTCCGCGTTAACAGGCCCCAGGAGGCGAGAGACACGGAAAGGACCTAAATATTTTGGAGAAAACTTGCCTTGCTTCTTCCCTTTCCTTAACATCCAAACTTTCTGCCCTACCTCAAAGCTCCTCACCTTCCTCCCTGTGTTGATGCGGTTACGGTTAAGTTTGTTACGGTTGCGACTTAATTCGTATGCCGATTCACGGATGCATCGTAGCTTATCCATAAGGAAATCACGATACTCCCGAATACCCGGGTAGTCATTTGTCTGTTCAACAGGGAACGCATGAGGGAATTTAGGATCAAATCCGTAAAGAAGAAATGAAGGTGACTCACTAGTAGAGGAGTGTGTAGCATTATTATAAGCGAACACAGCAGTCTGTAAGAAGGTATCCCAATTGTTGTTGCTGCCGCCTGATATTCTGGCCAAAAGGTTACTGATGGATTTGTTCACACGTTCACAAACTGAGTTCGAACAAGGGCGATATGATGTCGTAACATTGTGCTTGACGGTAAGGATGTTGCACATTTCATTAAAGATGGAGGACGTAAAATTCGTGCCCCGGTCAGAGATGATGATCTCGGGACTGCCATATCTGCAGACTATCCTTTCGAAAAACACATTGGCTACAGAGGCCGCAGATTGGTCCCTTAAAGGGACGGCTTCTGTGTATCGAGTAAACATGTCAATTATGGTGAGAATATAACGATTACCCTTATGTGTTTGATTTAAAGGGCCAATTATGTCGATTGACACCTTTTGAAACGGATAATTAGCGACTTCCGTTTCTTGAAAGGGGGCTCTTCCTTGATGTAAGTTATGTTGTTGGCAAACTTTGCAGAACTTCACGAATCTATCGACGAGTTTTTTCATCTTCTTGAAGTAGTAGTAACGGTTGATCAGGTCACACGTTTTTTCTTTGCCGTAGTGTCCGGCTAATGGTGATTCATGGAATGCTTTAATTACGTCATTAATTGCTGTTTCCCCTACACAAACACGCCTCCATTGACGTATTCCAAACCGTCCCGGTCGTACGTGGACTAATACATCACCATCTACTTGATACTCAGGAAGTATGCCACTACTCGGGTAATCATTGTAAGAGGGTGGGAATTTAATTAAATGATTTCTCATTGGACCAAAAATTCTGTCCCCAATCTGGGACTTCTTTACCTTTTTCCACAACTCTTCACTGATGCAATTAATGACATCGCTGTTTGAGGGGGCTTCTTCTCTACTACCATGTGGTCGAGACAATAAATCAGCCACTGGGTTACTCTTCCCTTGAACATGCGTAATGACCAAATCAAAATTAGATAATTCTACGGCCCATCTCATGAGGCGGTTATTGTGATTTTTCATATTTTTCACAAAGGTTAAAGGTTTGTGGTCGGAAAGCACAGTGACCTTCTGACCAAGAATAAGATGTTTAAAGTGGCGGAGGGCTAAGATTATTGAGTAGCATTCCTTCTCGATAGTGGAATATTTTAGTTCGGGCCCACGGAACTTCCTACTAAAGTAGCCAATGGGAATGAGTTTCCCTTCGCTTTCCTGTTCTAAGACCGCACCAGCCCAGGTATCTGAAGCGTCCGAGTGCATGAAAAAAGGTATTTTAAAGTCGGGATGAGATAGCACAGGGGGTTTAGATAATAGTTCTTTAAATTTTTCGAAGCTTGATTGGCACTGGTCGTCCCATAAGAACTTTACATATTTTTTAGTCAGATATGTAAGAGGAAGAGCAATCTCGGCAAAGTTTGGGATAAAGTTGCGGAAGAATCCCACCATTCCGAGGAAACTCCTGACGTCTTTCACATTACGCGGGGGTTGGACTTCTTTAATCGCATCCACGTTGCAGGGATCAGGTCGTATCCCCTTACTATCGATGATGTGTCCCAGATACCGCACTTCTTTCACCATGAATTTCGATTTTTTTGGGTGCAATTTCAAGTTGGCTTTGTCTAATATAGAGATTACCTCCCTTAGGAGTTTCACGTGATCTTCAAAGGATTGGGAGAACAACACAATATCGTCTTGAAAGACGAAACAATTGATATCTATGAATCTCCCCAACAGCCTAGACATGGCGTATTGAAAATACCTCCCGCTATTCTTTCCACCTTGCGGGAGGCGGCACATCTGGAATTTTCCCCAAGGAGTAGAGAAAGCAAAGAAATGACGTGTTGATTCATGTATGGGTATCTGGAAATATCCAGACTTTAGGTCGATTACCGAGAAGAATTTGCTTCCCTGAAACTTCGTTAAGATCTCATCCACACGGGCTAGAGGGAACTCCTGGGACTGGGTTACTTCGTTAATTCTTCGTAGATCGAGAGTAACCCTTAACTCGCCGGACTCCTTCGGGACAATGTGAAGGGGGGAATTCCATTCAGAAGTACTCTCCTCGCAAATCCCCGCCTTCAGATATGAAACTATCATTTTCTTTAGTTCACTCAAATAACATTGCGGTATTCTATATTGTTTTGTATTAATTATTTGGTTACTCTTAATGATAGGTGTATGAAGAAATTCCTTAGTACCGGTCAAATCTTCTATTTTCCGTGCGAAACATCCGGGGTGTTCATTAAAGATACGCTCCACTTCCTTTTTTTCGTAGTCTTTCAAATGGGATAAATTAACCTCCATCGTATTATCGGATTCCTCCCTTCTGAATCCACAACACTGATAAAAGTCATCAATTTCGGTTCTATTCCAAGATGTTACATTCTCACCTGTTTCAATTAATACTTCCGGGAACCTGTTTAACACATCCATACCCAATACTCCTTCGTATTCGACTTCGGATGGCAAGTGCATGCAAGTCATTTGAACATTTTGAGTTCTCCCTCCTCTTTCGATCTTGATATTAGACTCCCATTCGCATTCGATAACCTCCCCACCGATTCCTCGTAGTCGTTTCCAACTCCTGTGAAGTGCACCGTTCGGTCCCCTACTCCATATCTCGCTCTGAGCGATCTTCAGGCTTAGCACGGACCTTTCCGCACCCGTATCGACCAGAAACTTGATACTGGTACCATAAGCATCACCAAGAATGAGGGGAAGGCCCTTTTTAGAGAAGAACACATTAGGGGCCAGGGTTAGCTCGATGCATGGGACGTGATACTGGCTATCATCACGCCCCGTAATTAGTTTAAATCATTTATATTCCGTTGAGGGCACTGGCGGGCCAGGTGGCGAGGATTCCCACAAATGTAACACCTTTTTAGGACAGATCGGTTCGGGCTATCCTTATTTTTATCTAGATTTCCACCCAGTCTTTCGACCAAACCATTAACAGTACTACATAACGACCCCACCATTTTTTCCAACCTTTCAAGTCTATCGTCTTCCTTTGTTTTCACAATATTCATCACACCATTCGGATCCTCATTAGCGGTTGGGTTCTTTATTTCAATGGTGTGTACAAATTTATTTTCTCTACTAACGTTACACTCGAGTTCGACCCGTTCTTCCCTCTCCGCTTCCTTAATTGCCTGATCTAAGGTCTGGGGTTCTCTCCTTAATACGTATCCCTTTAGCTGGGGCCTTAGGCCCTTTATAAATCTCTCTCTAATAATGTCATCCCTCAAGGCACCAATTTTTTCGTTATTGGAAGCGGCCTTCGACAACAGTGTATTCATGCGGATGACATAGTCACATACCGTCTCATCATGGTTCTGCTTAATACTTAAGAGTTGGTCGAGTGCATTCTTTTCCTTAAGTTCTCGCTTTTCGTAACATTGAATTAATTTTTGCCTAATTCCCTCAAAAGTACAAGGATCTTGGTCAGCCAAGCTGAAGAACGTCGATAATGGCCCCCCTTTTAACCGAGCTTGTAAGACAGCCAATTTCACTTCACTGTTCCACCCAGCCAGGCGAGATATATTATCTATGGTCTTGAAGAATTGGCGGACATTAACCAAATCACTGCCACTATTAGAAAAAATGGGAACCATTCCTAGAAACCCTGTGACTACCGGAGGGATCCCCTCACCCTCGCCTCCTGAGGATGTAGCAAGATTGTTCTGGTTACAATCATCCATAATTAATGATATAAAAATAATACAATTGATTACAAATTGTAGGGCCTTAAATCTACAGGCACGATAATACAATGCTACGTTCTATACAATAAAAACCGTATCCCGTTACTAACAGAATCCTGTCGCGGACGCCATTGTTAGCCGAGTATATGAAATAACAAGACCCTGAGAGTCGCTCGGCTTTGATAGAATTAAAAAAAGAGGTTTATTAATTTCAGCGAACATAAATAATTTACAAAGAAACGATTACACACACTTACTAATTACTAATACAAATACATTTGGGACTGCGCGTAACAATGTCATCAATTAGTCCCCGCGTGCCGACAAGACAAAGAACTTATTCTAACTTATATCTAGCTTAACTAAGTACAGGGCCCTAGAGAAAGATAAGGTGGAAGAGAATTAAACAGAGATGATAAGACTGAAAATTGGTTCGAAGGGGTGACTGGCGGTAATAAATAAGAAAAAAAAAACCTCGGATCCGTTCCTTAATAACTTTCTTTGTTTCTGTTCGTCCCGTTTTTCTCTCTCTCCGAAAAATCTTCCTTCCTCTCGCTCCTGTCCTCCTATCTCCTCTGACGTAACCCCTCGACCCCTCGGTGTCACACCCTTTTTGTTTTTATTACCGTCCAGGCCACATGTGTCGACTAACTACCGCGTGGTTAAGTAAATAGAAAACGGAAGTAAAATTGTTACTACAGGAAGATAGTATAAGGAAAGTAAAGAAAAGAAAATAAATAAGGTTTAATAAAGCCACAATATGTTGAAATAATCTCACAGCAAGTAAGCACTTTTATTTTGCGTTCAACTATAATGAAATAAGCAATATATATTTTTAACAATGGATGAGGTTAAAAAAATGCTAATGTTTTGTCCCAGTAAATGGGTCATTATCAAGCATTGTGTCAGTAATGTTAAAATGCTATTGTTTGTGTTATCACATGTTTAATTTAGCAGTGATTATGATAAGCAATATGAGAATATCTTGAAAATAATGACTAACTCAAAATTAAGTTGTTTATTAGACTATGAAGCAAGTGTTCAAACACACTTTCAGTTTATATGATGATTGTCAAACAGGTAAATGTGTTAGTTTTTGGAGCAGTACCTACACTATAATTCAATTTTACATGAAAATATTATTATTATGGAATTGGTGGAATGTATCCTACTTGATTAATACCAGTGCCTACTGCTATGTTATGTCTGATCAAGAATATTATAACTTTAATTCATTAAATAGTAACAATTTTCTAATTGAAGAAAAAGTAATTTGATGTAAGCAACAAGCACTAGAAAAAAACATTATAACTATTAAATTTGTTTATTTTTGTCATGATATTATTTGAGAACTATCAATTTAGAACATTTTCAAAATGACTTTTAGATTTGACCTATTGACTCGTAGCCAATTATGTAATTTAGTCGGTATAGTGAGATTTACAGATGAAGAAGAATAATAGAATAAATAATTTATTGTATTTTTATCATCATTCATAGAAATTTATAATTTTTGAATTATAGAGATATTCAAAAAGTATACATTTTAAAAATTGAATTGTATTAAATACCGATAATACAATTTTCAACATTTCCTTACAAAAGTAAATACACGATTTAATTTCTGAATCTTATAGTTTGAATTAATCAAATTACAATAATTAAAATGTAAAAAGTTAGATGATGATCTGAAGAGAAATTTGATTTAAAATATATTTAAGAAGTTTTATCTTTTTAAAATATTCAATTTTTTGTATAAATAAACTTTATTTCTATTTATTTATTTAGAATTTTTAAAATAAAGTTTAATAATAATACTTATTTTATATTTTTTAGTCTTTTGAAAAAGTTCTTGTGCAAAATATTCAGTTTGGTTTATCACCCAGTTTGACAGAGGCAATTAAAAGCATTAGTAGGCAAGTACTTATTATTTTATGTTATTCTTTGTTAGTGGTGGCTTGTAAAACTTTCTTATAGAAGGACTGTTGTTGTTATTATTCGGTAAAACGTGTGAAAGATGGAATTACACGGCATATATAGAACTGCAGAACTGCATAAATAGGCCGACCACATGTCCTGTTTTATTGTTTATCTTGTTGTTTTAGTAAAAATCTCAATTTTATCCTGTAATCAAGTTTGTATCAATGGTACCTATTAGATATTTCTTGTGTATTGCTACAAATAGTCAACACCAATAAATTTAAATATGAAAAAGTTAATTCAGATTGATTTTCTTTAATTTATTGCATTTTGATTTTTTGAAGTTTTATTTTACTGTTTAATTTCAATATTATAATAATACCTTTTTAATGAAGAAATTTAAATTTTGAAAATTATATTTTGATGCTAGATGGAGATTAGTGCAAGCATCTTTACCATACGTTATGCATTGTTGTGCTGCTCTGTTATACCAAAGAAAAGATAGATGTTTAGATAAATTAGGAGCGGCGGAAACGAAACTTCTATATACTCTGCATTGGATATTGCTAGATGCAGCCGACGAATGTGCCGATTCGGAAGCTAATGGATATAGTTCCTTACAAACATATTTATTTCCTATATCTGTTATTCAGGTTTGTTTCTAGTTTTAAATTTTGATGTGATATGCTTATCTTATTTTTGTATTAAAAACAGAATATGATTTTTAAACAAATATCTTCATGTGCATGTCAATACAATGTAGATATACTCATGAAGTTATTTTATACAGGAAAGTACACACCTGGAAAGTAAGGGATTTTCACTAGTGTTTGGAAAAAATCATGGAAAGTCGGGGAATTTGCCTCCTCGCCTGCCTTGTTGATTTTCTGCTGACAACATGCTTGACTAAGTATAGCTGTCTGCAGGAAGTAAGAGATAATGTGATGCAATAAAACTTATGAAAAGGGTTGCAGGATATTTTCAGGACCCAAAATTTCCCCAAAAATTTACAAAATACAAAAAATGATAAATAATTTTAATTTAAATGGTACTATTTAACATATTTCATTTTAATAATTTTGATTGCATAATAAAACAATTTCTGATTTTTTTTCCAGTTTATTAATATTTTATAATGTTCAGCAAATTTATTAAGAGATAAATTTAATAAATATATACTTTTGTACATGGATTATACAGGATTTGTTAATGAATAATAAATAAATAATTTCTTTTTTTCTTTTTTCAAAGCCACATAGATTTATGGGTGTGGATTAATAACAGGATAAACTACTTTAATTTAATTAAACATTTTATTTTTACTTTTAATAATTTGACAATTATAAAAAATATATAACTGTTAATTAGAAAAAAATAACTAATTAAAAAGTTGGCAAAACAATAGCATACATGCACAGTAAATGCTGTTTTATTTTGTCAATGTGCCATACTGTAAGAGACATGGGGCAGTGGCGTAGCAAACATAACTGGTGCCCGGGGCACAACACTTTATTGGTGCTTTCCTCCCCCCTCCAGAAACACATATAGTTTGTCTTGGAGACCGGTACACGATACGCCCCCTTGCTATGCCACTGATGGGGGGTCAGGGAATTTGTACACAGTTGGTCAGGGGAAGTCAGGAAAAGTTATGGAATTTAAAACAAAAATTTTGAGTAGGAACCCTGTATTATACTAATTCTTGTTTATGAAACAACAATTAAAAACTTCAAAAATAATTTGATAGCTTGAAAATAAAAATTATAATTACATATTCAGTTTTATTTTTAAGTAATTAATTTTAAAAAATCATTCTTTCCATTATTTTCAAATAGTGGTGAATAGGCATTTGCTAATAGACTATAAATACTGAAATTAAAATAATCTTTAGCTTTTATACAGAATCTATAATATATACCACTAAATAGAATTTTTAAAACGATTGCAAAATTTACAAAATTTATTTTTAATTATTCTTCACTAAGTAAACCTCTTGATGAGGGCCAGAAAGCTCAAAAGTATTTAGAACTTTTTAATTTTAAAATAACTCTCCAATAAGGCAGGAATTAACTAATTCACAGAATTAATTGTCATTTTCCATGAAGTTTATAGAAACTTCAAGGAAAAAACCAAAATTGATTCATATTTAGGAGGTATTATTATGATTATATTAGATTATTGTGTTTGTGCTGCAATTTTTTTCAGCGATTTTGTTATTTATTTCTGGAAACCATTATTGTATGGTAAGGATACAAAATGTGAGGTTTGTAGAAAAGTTTTTCTAAGAATATTTCCAAGCCTTTCTCACAAAAGGAAAAATGGGTTGGGGTGTTGGTTATAAGTTAATAGAACTAAGTGGGACGGTGGTTTAAAAAAGTTTGGGAATCACTGGTCTAAACTGATCATATTCAATTTTGTGTATTTCTGCATTGCAGTTTTATTCAAATAACATTCAATATTTTAAAAATTTTAAAATTTTTTAGTTGTATTCCTGTGCTGAATTTCTGGCTGCACTATTGTTCTACATAAAAGACACTGTTTATCAAATGGATATTTTATTCTGTTTATTTTTCATATTTTAAGATATACAGAAAATATTTGTGTTATATTTATATTATATTCAGTTTATATTTAAACTTTTAAGAAATTTTAAAAAGTTTCTTAAAAGTTTAAAATGAGTGGTTAATAATCATCCAACCATCCAAATTAAGCCAACAACAATTAATCCAACAAGCCAAATTAACCAGGCAAAAATTAATTTGGCTGAAGGTTAGATGATTATTAAAATGTCAGGTTCTTGGGATGTTTATGTTTGAATCAACGATCGAAACTATTGTTAGATGCTATACGACATCATTACCTACAATGCATTGTGTTGCGGTGATGTTTTGTAAACGTTCTTCCGTTACGTAATGAAAGGTCGGTGGCGCTATTGAGGAGCCGTTAGAGACGGTGACCTCGTTTCACTCTCTACTTTTCGGCACTGACCTTCCATGAGTCAAGACAGTGTAATCTTTGTGTATTCTTTGTTACGTAACCGGTTGTGTGAGTCCAACCAGTTTTTACTAATCTCCGACAAGCAACATCAAGTCTAACAGTTTATAGAAATTAGCAAGGGTGTTGCCAGGGGGAGGGGCAGAGGAGCAGTTGCCCTCCCCTAGAAATTCGAAAAAGTTGCTGGAATGCTAAGTTTTAATTAAAATAATCTTCTTAGGCTTCTTGTAAGTTAAAGAAAATGTTTTATTTGAGATATTTTTTTTCCGATACATAGTAAATGATTAAAACTTTATGAATCGTTTCTATTTTACCTACATACAATTCATATCCTCTATCAATTTACATCATCTTGCCCCCCCTTACCCATTGGCTGGTGTCGTCCTTGGAAATTAGTGCTTAGTTTTATTCTTTTGACTTGTTTATTTTAAATTCTATAACTTCAAATGTTCATTGGAACAAATTTTAAAACTAAAGATGGCTTAAATAAAGCTGAAAATGTTTTTTTGTAAATAAAATGATTGGTTATATTGTGATAAAAACAGTGTCAAACTGTTTTATTATGATGATGCCAAGATTTGTGGATTTCAAAGATAATTATAAAATCTACAATTTTCTCTTGATTTGTTTTAATTTCAAAAAGTTTGAAAAGTTATTTTATAATATGAAAAATAATTTATTAGAACTACAGTGATACCTCGGTTTTCGTCAATAATCTGTCCGAAAACAATCGGTAAAATCCGAAACCGATGAAAACCGAGGCAATTATTTCCATATAAATCAATGTAAATCTAATTAATTTGTTCTAGACACTCCAAAATACATACCAAAAACACATTTTATAGAGAATTAATATAATGCTAAATACTAAAAGCAATAAGAAATTAACATAAAAGACTAATTAGCATAAAGATAAAAGCATTAAGATTAAAGATAAGATAATTAGCATTAAGATGAAAGCAATGGAATTGTTCGGCTAGACACGCGAGGTAATGTCCTGTCTTGTAGAAGCTAGTTGGACACGAGCTTCTAGCCTATATCGCCCCGTGGTAAAGTGTGACGTAATTGTCATGTAATAGTACAGTAGTTATATGGGTTTGTGATGGTCATATCGAGGGGAATAATGCCTTCCAGGAAATCTGTTTAAGGGTAACTGGCCCCTATTCGGGCGTTACAGATGTGAAGAAAACCCAGAAAACTTTACCAGCCTGCCCTGGCGAAGTGCAAACCCAGAACCGAACTCCCAGTGTTCGTGGAATAGAACCATTGGCCAATGGTGGGCCGTCACGGGGTAATGTTCACACATTCATTCATTCATTTCAAGTTTATTAGGTACCAATTTTAGTACATGTCCCGGTTCCGCTTTGGGCACTACCGGGAATAAAGACAGGTAAAATTACAGGTATGCTGATATATAAATTTTTACAGACATAAATGAAAGAATTGAGAGTGAATTAACAGTTAACCGCGCGACAAACTTTGCGCGTGTCGGCAAAACCGTAATAACAAATAGGAGTAAGGAACCCAGCTGGCTGTACGAGCATGCTTTCGCTCTTACAGTGCCAGCGCATGGGGACAGCACAAAAGGACAGAACACCCGTGGTACCCCTAGCGGAAAGTGAGGTTATGTGTGATTTGGCTAATCTTTCTAGCCAGGTTGTCGAAAGCCTGGAAAATTTCCCGTGTCCTCCAGAAGTCAGCCGGATCGCAGGGCCACCCCACACCCTGCTCCCGAAGTAAAAGTTGTAACTCAAGTCTATGCTGATCCAATATCATGCAGTCATTTAGGTAGTGTAGAGCACCATCCCCAACGTTGCAAGTCGGGCACAGTGGTGATGTGCCGTGGGCAAACCTGACCAGATAAGCAGCATACCTTCCGTGATTTGTGAATACTTGAGAATTATAGTAGTTGGGGGTGTACCAACTATTTTGCAGGAATGTCTCGAGGTTAGGAATAAAGGTGTGAGTTATATGATCTTCATGTTGGTCCCAGCTTTGCTGCCAGAGAGTAAGAGTCTCTTTACGCAGAAAGTTGCGGAGTGTGCGTTGACTCAGTTTGCAATACGAAATGGAGAGGGATTTGTCCGTGGCAGCCTCCTTGGCCAGAGTATCCGCTCTCTCATTTCCCCGCTCACCCTGGTGTGCTCTGATCCAGTTTATGTCAAAAGTGCAACTGGAAGCATGTAAATCCCTTCTGATTTTTTCTGCAGTTGGATGTTGGTTTCTGCTAGTTAAGAGGTTGAGGGCAGATAGTGAGTCGGTGAAGATAGAGACATGCATATTGTTATAATTAGTGCTGATATGCTCCACTGCTTTGCTGATAGCCCACATCTCTGCTTGAAAAATAGTGCACTTGCAGTGCAGACGGAACTTTTGGTGGTATACTTCATTATCTTCATCGTATACGACGTAGCTACTTCCCACGCCATTGTCATGACATGACCCATCTGTGTAAACTTTTAGGTCCGCACTAGAAGTACTGTCATGGGTGACCAGATAGGATTCAAAAGGTGGAAGGGTATTGCCGAAAGGTGATGGCCATTCAATATCTTTGTTGTCTATGTTTTCGGTTTCAGTCTGTATATTACCTCCCCACTTCAATTTACAGTAACGTTGCTTCTGAGTAATAACAAGATCGATAGGCGGTTTTTTGCACAGAACCTGTAGACAGATGTTGCTGGTCGTGCGGTAAGCCCTTGAGATCAACAGAAGAGCACGTCTCTGTGAGGAGTATAGTTTACGTCTGGGGTGAACCTTGGTGACAGCCCACCCCCACGTGCCGCACGCATAGGTTGTAATTGGTACATAAATGCCATCATAAATAACCGACATGGCCTTGGAATTGAGGCCCCAGTTCCGTTTGGCGACTTGAGCAAATGCCTGACATATAAGTCCTGTTTTCCCAGTAATATATTCTATATGGCTATCCCAAGCTAGCCTAAAGTCAATAATAGCACCTAGATATTTTAGAGTGCGTTCCACCTTGATGGTGCTGCCGTTCATTTTCAAGTGGGGCGGTCTCCGGTAGAGGTTACTCTTTTTAGGCCTGTTAAACACAATGGCTTTCGTTTTCTGTGTGTTGAATTTAAGCTTGTGCTTCTCGCCCCACTCATAGATGCTCTGAAGCATTCTGTTTCCCTTATCCTCCAAGACTGCTCTCGATCTACCCTCTAATATCAAGAACACATCGTCTGCGTACGCAATACTATGCGTTTGACCAAAGTTATTTTCCAAGAATGCATTGAACATAACATTCCACAGGAGTGGCCCGCACACTGACCCCTGTGGGCACCCTTTGGTTATGCTCTTTGAAACAGCTTGTGGCCCACACTGGTATATGGCCTCTCTTTCCTTAAAGTAGTTAATGATGAGACTCAGCAGGTTCTTCGGACAGTCAATTTGGCGAAGCTGGTGTGTCACTAGGGGCCACCAGGCACTATCAAAAGCTTTTGATATGTCCAGGCTGACCCCTAGGACATACTTGCTGTCTTGTAAAAGATGCTGAATTTTGTTAATGGCATTTTCTATGGCATCTTCTGCCGATTTTTGCGGTCTAAATCCGTATTGCGAGTCGTTTAACTTTTTGTGATATTCTATGTGCCAGTTAAGGCGCTTGGTGATTAATTTTTCGAGGATTTTCCCCATAATCGGCAGTAGTGAGATTGGTCTAGTGTCGGTTAATGATCCAGGCTTCGGGACTGGAATTACCCGTGCCCTCTTCCATGCTCTCGGAAATGTGCCATGTTTGAGGCAGGTATTATAAAGATTTTTTAGATGGTGTGGGATGGTGTTCCACAATTCGATTACGATTTCAGAGGTTATATCATCAATACCCGGCGCTTTGCGCCGTCCGAGAGTGGTAATTGCCCAGTGAATTTCCTCTACAGTAAACAATGGTGTATCTTCAGTATCATTTAATTTATTTAAGTCAGAACGGAGATGCCGCTGCCAATCAGTGTCAGTCAAGGGGTCATCATCCGGACAGTAAGAGTGGAGTTGCAAAGTCATTGCTTGTAACAGTGATGGGAGCTGTCTACCTTCTTGCAGATCCGTCAGGATCTTTGTTCTCCGCAGTTTGTTGGAGCACATTTTGGTAAGGTAGCCCCATGGATTGCTCGAGGTTCTTGTGCAGAAGTCCCGCCAGCTGCGAAGTTTTTCAGCCTTAATGGTCTTCTTGTAGATACGCTGACAGGCGAGGTAGGCCTCCTTGTGCTGTGCCCTGGTATTATTATTACTTTTCTGGAAGATGTTCCTTAGTTGTCTAGTCTTTCGGCGCAATTCACCGATTTCCCTAGTCCACCAGGGGACACTTCTTTTACTAATCGACCCTTTTGGAATGTATTTTTCGCAGGCCGTTGTAATTATTTCAATGTTGTGGTCAATTTGTTTAGTTGCTGAGCACTGATTGTCGTCGTAATCTTGTATTAAGTTCTCTTCCAAGTAGGTTTTCATCTGTGTCCAGTCAGCCTTTGCGACTATATATCTGTTTTTAGATTTCCAAACATCATTGTTCCTGTTTCCTTCTAAGTCAAACGAGACGTAAGCGTGATCACTAAGTGAATCCTCCTCCAGCACTCTCCAATTTGTGGCTCTAGTATATAACCCCGAGCTGCAGATTGCCAGGTCAATCCAAGAGTCTCCCCTGCTGGAGCAGAAAGTAGGGGGAGAGAGCGGGTTATTTAAAACGAGGAGGTCATTTTGGTGAAAGAATTCCTCAAGTGTTCTTCCTCTGCTATCTAAGCGATCCCCTCCCCAAGCAGGGGAATGGGCGTTAAAGTCGCCTGCCAGCACGATGTAGGCGTCATGAAACAAGTCTATTATGTGTTGGAGTTTCTCCAAAAAGCCAGCGTCATCTGTTTCCCCTGGGAAATACACGTTCAGGATGACGATCCTTTCATCATTGACTGAGAGTTCTGTGACGATGACATATTCATCACTGAGTTTAGTATGATGCATGATTGGAAGATTAGTGTTGGGCACCAAAGTGACCGCCCACGGGTACTGGTTAGTGCCCTGCAGGATTGGGCAGTTAGTAGGTAAACACGCAGGAACATTAGCCCGACAATACGGTTCCTGCATCAACACCAAGTCATATTTTTGTAATTGTTTTCTAATCAGAGAGGTGGCCGAAATGCTCCTCTGGGTATTGCTTTGCAGAATCCTAATCTTGCTTTCAAAGTTCAAGGCCATATTCAGTTCGAGATAGGAGGTTATTTTTAATACGTTGGAAGATCGGGCATTTGGTATTTCGGGCGTTATGGTTGCTATCTTTGATTTTTGCAGCTTTGCAGTTGCAACAAATAGGCTCTTCCTTCTTTTTGGGGCATTCCCGGAACAGGTGATCCCCTCTGCATTGGCTGCAAATAGTTGTGGATTGGGCACACTCCTTTGTTGTGTGTCCATACTGGCAGCATCTAAAGCACTGCAGGACCGGACAAAAGTCCGCAATCCTGCAGCGTGACCAGTTTAGATTCACTTTTCCCAGGTCTATCAGTGTTTTCCTAACGGAAGGGGAAACTTCTGCTGTCCAGTTTTTGAAGGTAGAGTCTTTCTTACCCATGTGAAATTTGATTTTTAATTGCCTTTCAAACTCTTCTTGGGTATACTTTTCCTGTAGAATCTGATTTTGGGCATATATTTGGTACGGGAGACTCTCCCTGTCAATATCCTTGTGTATCGAGAATAAAACCACGTGTGGCCACCTCCTTTTTGGAGCATGTGCTGTTAATTCGGGGATATTAGCCTCAATACATTTTTCTAAGATGGCGGCATCTCCCTTGCCGCTCAACTCCACTGCCACACCACCACCTCCTATCCTACGTACTCTTTCCACTCCAATATTTAGATCTGAAGGCCTTATCTTATCCTGCATAATCCTGCGGGTTGAGTCACTATTACAGTCATCCTTATTTTTACTGTAGACCAGCAGAACTTCGCGTGGGGCATTGGGTTTTGGAGCTACTTGGCATTCCCTAGTCTTTCCCCCCGTTCTAACAACGGAGCTGTAAAGAGGAGCAGGAGGTGTTCGCTGTAGTACTTTGTCTTCTAAGTTACCTAACTTATGAATTATATTGGAGACTGCTGCAGTGATATTCTCACTATTCTTTCCCATCGTATCTGCAAGGTCTTGCCTAAGCTCCTTTTCTATTTCCTTGGTGATTATCTGATCTTGTACCGTCTTTTTAACATCCCAAATTTCTTCCTTAATTTCCCTTAGAGATTCTGAGTTTCTATTTTCAAATGCCCGAAATGTGCTTACAATATCCTCTATTGACATCCTTGGAGACTGGTCTTCGTCAGACTTTTGAGTGGGCAAGATGTCCAGTATCGTTGTTTCTGCTAGGTTAATCACCCTAGTGAGCTGCTTTATAATGAGCGCTTTATTTGCCCTTGTGGACAGCTTACCTTCCTTATTAACATTAATGTATTGTTTGGTTTCTTCCACAATCTTACGAGACTCCTCCAAGAATTTTTCCAGTACCACTCCTTTGTATTCTTCCATGGTCGAGGGTGCAGACAGTTGCTTTGTTGCCATTACACAATAAAACTATATCACCGTTGCCAGAACAACAAGAGAACAAACGTTTATAGTGAATAAACCGATAACTAAGTGTATAAACCCCAGTGTGTATGTTGAGTACCTATAGCCCCAAAGCTGAAGATGGTATTGAACAGAGGTAGCCTTGTACCAACGACTCTGCACCCCCAGGACAGTGCCTGACAATGCAGAGAGAAAAGAAAGATAGAAACTTAAAACTAATTAAAAACTAGTTACAATAAATTAAACAGATGGCAAAGCATAAGTCAATAACATACAGTCTTGTCCTAGAGTAGTTTCAAAACGTTTTACAATCAGAGTACTTTCAAGAGCGATGACGTCAGCTTCAACGTCAGTCCAGAGACCGTTGGCAACGACTTCAACGGTTCAGTGGAGATATCTCTTCAATTTTAAACATGCCGCCATTTAAATTCAAATTAAGCTAGGGGCGTGAGAATTTGACACTGCGACGATGAAAGGGTCCTCTATCCATCGATGTACCCAAATTTCCCGATTGAAGTCGCAAAAGCCCTATGCGGGCCGTTGAGTGCTGCACACAAGAAGTACCACCGTAAAAGAACGGGTGAACCAAAAGTGACCAAATTTGGGAGATTCACTCACTTATTGATGGTCGAGCGTCCGCCGTACACACTTCCGGAAAAACGATCAGGAGAGTTCCGGAAAATCGGTTCGAAGTTGCGTTGACTTTACATTCCCGTATTTCCGAAAATTCTAGGTCCACCCTGCCAAAATTAGTGTCAGCAGGATCCTCTCTGATAGTTCTTACCAAACAAACACAAAATACCAGAACAAAAACAAGATATCCCAGCGAAAACGCGATAGACTTAGGAGCTCGATTTTCACACTCTCCCTGCGGAGACTACCAGCAAAAAAGCAGGTAATGTTTACACAACGAGAAATAATGCCACACTACACCAGAAAATGCATGGGTCACCCTTTGTTTTTGCAAAATTAGCAGTGAGGTCACTTGAGCACGCCGACGAAATCTGAGACAAAATTCGACGAAAACCAAAACTGATGATAACCGAAGTCAACAAAAACCGAGGTATTACTGTACTTCAAATAAAATTATGAGTGTTGTTATTCATTAAGTGCTACCAACTTGTGATCAAACAAACATTGACTAAAATTGGCCCCAATGATAATGGGACTTTACCAGCTTTTTGGATTCGTGAATTTATGTTAATAAGATATAGCATATTTTGTTATGTTATCATATCTATTATTATCATAAACAGATGAAGAATTACATAGGTAGAAATATTTAGGTGTCTTTTATTCTTATATCTATTTGTTCCAACCAAGATTTTCTCAGCCTTTCCATCTATCTTTCCCATGTACTGTACAGTACACTGTAATTTTGCATTACAATATAAAATTATTAAAATGTGGGTATGTTTAATATAATAGCTTGATAGACTTATGTTTTATTTATTTATTTATAAGAACGTATTACAATATAGTCTCTTATTTCAGGTATTTATTTATTTATTTGCACCACTGACTGAATTTATGAAGTATTCAGAATTTATGACAAGTTTTCGCCTAGAAAATGGATTAAAAATTTGGCAGCCTCTATGGGAATTCCAACATCCTAATGTTCCTTGTTTCACATCTCTAGTCTGTCCTAAAAGACATTTCTTTAAGCCTGCTCAAGATCATTTTATACCTACTTCATTTGGAAATGTATTTTTAGGTGCTGGAGGTAAAATTATGCAATAAAATATTACAATGTTAATTTTTAAGAAAATCAATATATTTATTTTATGTTTGTTTATTTCGTTTTAAGATATTGATTTAAATAAGAGTAATGGTTTTCCAGCTCCTAAAACTGCTACAAGCACACCTTCTCAGGTTTTAGTAAACTTCTTTTATTAAGTTTAAGTTTAATTATCATTTAATTAAGTAATATTTTAATTGTATTTTATTATATAGGAAGATGATATTAAATGTAATAAAACATCAAAATCAACTGAATCTTTTAGACCAGAAAAAAAGAATAAAAGTTTTATTTCATCTGATGTTTGTATGGCAACGTATCTTGATATTGCAGTTTTACGCTGTTTGTTTATTTCTCAATGGCTAGAGGAAGGTGTTCATTGGGCTTTACAATATTTATGTAACAGGTTAGATGTTAGTTGTTTTAAATAATATTATAACAGTTTTTTCAAATAACATATTTTCATATTTATGTAGATTTCAAAGTATTGCCGAAAAAAGAGCCGAAGAAATTAAACCGAGAAAACGAAGTAATTCTCTTCCCATTCCAAAAATTGAAATTACATTTTATCAATCGCCCGAACACACTGCTCGGGACTGTATCACATCTGTGGAAAATACAGAGCTCTTTACTTTAGATTCTTCTTATTTTCCAAGTCATCATACAAGTTTACAAGAACTTTGTCATTTTAGTGGATTACCAGAAAAACCAAAGCAAAAGAGAAATAAAATCGGCGATTTTAGATCATTTGTCGAAGAAAAACTTCGATTATCCGAACGTGTATTAGATAAAATAGTTAAAGACGAGCCGAGTCCTACTTTTTTAATCGAAGATAACGAACAGAATCGAGTATCCCTTATTAAAGATACAATAGCTATAAATATTGAAATGAAAGATTCTTTATCATTGTCAGAATTATGTCCTCCAAGACCTCAGTCTGCATTAGGATTATTACAACATAAAAGTGAAAAAACTGATGATGTGGCTCTTCCAATCAAAACTGAAATGATAAGAGGAAAAAGTCTCCCAAGTTTGCACATATCTGAAGAAAAACGTTTTAACTTACCAGAATCATTTAAAACAGCATTAAGAGAGAGCAAAAAAGTGCCTGCTTTTCATACTCATAGTGTACCAAATCCTATTATAACCGTAACCGAACATTCTCCTGTTGCTTCTGTTCAGTTTTTTCTCAATCAAGTAAGACAGTTTAACAATTGAAATAATTAATTTTAATAATATTTAATAAGTTTACGTAATTATAAAAAATCAAAATATATCTGAAAATTATATTTATATATGTATATTTATTCAGGAATCTGTAGAGAGTCCAAGAGAGGACAGTCCCCCCGTATCGACCATTATTCCTATTTGCCGTCAGCTTTCGATAACTAGAAGTCAGACAGATTCTAATATTTCATATAATTTTGATATGGCATATGAAGCTGCAGGTTCTACATATTATATAACAAAAGATGGAGAAATTGATTTAGAAGTTGCACTTATGGTAAGTTTTATTAATTATTATGTTTTAAAATTACAAAATTTTTAATTTTTAAATACTTTTGTAGGGTGTTTACGAGGTTTCTATGAGAGAGAATTGTTGTTCTTTACGTGTTTGTGAAGTTATCTTAAATCTTTTGGAAATATTTTTGAAACTTGGTATTTTACCCATTCAAACCGGAAATAAAGAGCAAGAAAAAGATCTTTCGTCGGTTGATACTGGTAGTTTTATTGGCAATACACCTATTGATGGTGTACCTAAAGTTGATAAGGTTACCAGAACATCTACTAAAGAAAAACAAGAAAAAACATCATTTTATTTATTGTTAGATATATTAATGAGGTAAGTAAATTTTCACAAATTAATTAAAATGTTATAATGAAATGTTAAGAAAAAAAATGTTTTTTAGAATTTCTAAGCATTTGGGTTGTCCTCACGGATGTGGAGAAGGACATCGATCTTCAACTGCTGATGCTTTGCGTTATAGATTATTAAGCATGCTTAATAATTTGCACAATACAGATCAGTCACAGTTTCGAAGATTTTTTCAAGAAATGATAAGAGTTAATGCTTTAACAGAAATTGTTGATGCTCTTCATACATTTTTTGGCTTCTGTTCTGAGCCTGGTGCTGCATTATCTCCATTAGGTAAAACATTGTTTAAATATAAGAGATAGTAATAAATGATGATTTTAAAATTAAACTATAATGGTTAGTTTAATTGTTACATATAAAAACTTTATTTTACAATTTATATTAATTAAAAAACATTATAAAAATGAATGATAATTATACATTTAATTAATTTTAATTATACAAATAAATGTTTATAATTGTAATTTTTTAATGATTATAATTAATTTCAACATTTAAAAAATAACCAAAATTTATTTAAAATTAAGTAACCTTAAATAAGTTACTATATTTTTTTAATTATATAACAATTAGTTTGCTTTGTAATAATTTTAAATCTGAATGCACTGTATATTCAATGGCATTTTTTAAATAATGCAGCAAAACTAAGTTGTATTACTAAAGTGAAAGGAAACTATATTAAAAGCCTATATAAAAATCTTTTTCTACACAGGCCCTCCTCACTTTACGACCTATCTGCTTAACGACCACTCGCACTTACGACCAATCGAGTTTCCATCTGCAATTCGGGGAATCCCCTTTCTCGGTTTGAGTGTCGGTCAGTGGCGGATGGTGACATGCACACTAAGCTTACTATAATAGTCTTATAGTACTATAATAGGCTAATAGCATACTATAATAGTTTTTTTATGAATAAATTTAAAGTTTGTTGCATAATTTGTATAATTTTACAACAATCCTATATTCCCGACGCAAGCTCTTTGCTTAACGACGTAGTCGTCAGAGCGGAACTCGGTCGTAAAGTGAGGAGTACCTGTATTTCATTTCCCAAAAGTAGATGTAACAAAATACTTATTATTTTACATTAAAAAGAAATCCAATTAATAAATAATTTAATTAGTATTTAGAATAAATTCTCATTCTAGATACATTCTATTTCGTCCAAAGCAATATTTGTAAAATATTGAAAGTAATTGCATGCATTTGGATTAAACTAAATTAATGCCAAAAGACAGTGTGTATTTATTAATTGTACTAATTTGGTGTTGAGTGTGTTCATTGGTTTATTAAAAGGAAATCCTCAGAAAATAATTTCTGAAATGCTCAGTTTATATTAAATAATAATTTTAAAATGAAAAAACTTAAAATTGGATCGAAAAAATGATTAAATTCATTCCATAGATTTGATTTGTTAAGAAGAACTTCAGTAACAGACTATTGTTGAGAAAATAATCATTATTAGCAATTCAAATATATTATAAATTGATATACTGGCCGTAATATAAAGTACATTCTTGTTCACCAGAATCATCTTTCTTAAAATTACTATTAATGAAATATCAAATAGCGCGATTAAAGAATCTCGTGTTTATTGCATTCATTTTAAATGTTAATAACGAGCTAATTGATCTTTAATAGCCAATACATTGTTAATTTTGTTAATTACAAATTAATAAAACAATGAATAAAAACACTAAACAGCATCACTTATGTTATATAATAAGTGATAATTTTTGCCTGCATTATTTTGCCTTAAATATTGTAAATATATTCACATTATTAAAGATATTAAAGATATATATGAAACAACGTATATGTTAATTTAATTATTTTTAGGTCAGAAGAGAACCAGTAGTGTTAGTATTCAGGACACTCCCACAACAAGTTCACGAAGTAATTATGGAAATAATTTTCGTTCATCAGTTACTGGTCCTAAGGGAGTGGAAGGAATCGTTTTGGGTTATATTTTTAAGCATTTAGTAACAAGAATGGTTCAGTCCTTAAAAGATTTAAAGTTACAAGAAAATATGGTAAAATTCATTATTATAATAATTTAAATACAGTAAACCCTCGATTTAACAGACTAATTGGGAAAAAGAGGTGTCCACTATTGCTAAAAGTCCATTAAACTAAATGTTTTAAAAACATAAATTAATAACAAGCTTAAAGTGTTCAAGATATGTTAATATGTTATTACGATGTATTAGTATGAATAAAATAATAATATAATGTACATTGAGTAATTTATACTCGTAATTCCAATCCTTTAGCATTTTTTATTCACAAAGATATTTTAAATTTTTTCTATAGGACAAATTTTTTGTCCATTAAATTTGAAGTCTATTAAATTGATGGTTTACTATGATTAAAATGTAATATTATATTGTATCTATATTTTAATAGTAGAATCTTATATTAGTTATTTTTTTTTATACAAAACTCAATAATTTCTTAATGAAAAATTAAGTTTAAAGAATTTGATATCTTAGAATTTACAATAGATGTCACGTAATTATCTAAATCTAATCAAATGTCATTATCCTGAGATTTATAATTTATAAACTTTGAGAAATATTGTCATCAAAATTTATAATGATTAATAGTTAATCATTGTAAATTCTGCATGGAAAACATGATCTAGATTTTGTTCTCAAAAATAATGGAGTAGTTATGATCAATCTTCTTTACACACCGGGATTCAATACAAAAACACACTTACGTAATAACCAGATAACTGGAGTGGTTGATATTAGGGTCACTAACGTTTTCGTAGCCCCGTCTGGGCTCTTCTTCGGGCTTTGTAGTAATAAATATAAACCGTATGTTGAATTTCGAATATATTTTCCTTTTGGAAAGAACCGTATTTCGAATTCTGCCACGTGTAAACGTTCCAACATATTTTAAAAGGAAACGATCGCCGGTCTGTGCACCGCGCTTGCGCTTCAAAACGATGTTGATGTTAATTTTTTTAAAATTATCTTCTAGCAGGATCTGCCACGCTGCTGAAAGGGCCAACTCTTCTTTAAAATTGATGCACGTGGTGTTACATCCTGCTCTGTATATTTCCGTAGCTTCCAATAATTTGAGATGTTCCGGGTGGTTGGTAGTGGAACCTTTGGAGGACGGAACCAAATATAGATCAATTTATTAAAGCGATGAACAAAAATCTGTACGGTCTGGTAATTGAGGTGGAGCAACATAGTAACTCTAAAATCCATTTCTTGGATATAGATATTGCTTTTGAAGGGCCAAACATACACAGTTCGGTGTATCGCAAAACTGATACTGCCTCCATGTATATTCCGATAGGATCCTGTGACCCATTTCAGTATAAAATAGCGGCCTTCAGAGCTTTGGATAGGAGGGCCTTTACGCATTCCTCCTCTCACCAGGCACTGAATCAGGAGATCAAATGTATAAATGAAATAGCAGTAGACCACGGATACACCAACCTTGTAAGTGGATTATGTAGACAGTACAGAAATAGCCAGAAACCGTGTAACAATCCGACAGAGAGGCACTTAAATATTCAAGAAGACAATACTGAAAGGATCCCTATCACTTTTAACCCACGGTTAAAATCGTTATATGCTACGATAACCAAAAGTCATCAAGTCCGTATAGCCTACAGAAGATGCCAGACCATTTTCCCAATACTCCGTAATGGAAAAGATCCTCCGAACCCAGTCAGACTACCGGGAATATACACCATCCCCCTCAGAGACCACAGATTTGACAGAGATATGGTTTACATTGGCTCCACCAAACGTACAATGGGGATAAGAATTAAAGAACATAAAGTGGACATACTACACAAAAGGCTCACAACAGCTCTCTCAACATATGGCACCGATCAAGAAGTCATGGTGGACTTTAGTGCAGCCTGCATTATCCTCACTACCAACCACCCAGAACATCTCAAATTATTGGAAGCTACGGAAGTATACAGAGCAGGATGTAACACCACGTGCATCAATTTTAAAGAAGAGTTGGCCTTTTAGCAGCGTGGCAGATCCTGCTAGAAGATAATTTTTAAAAAATTAACATCAACATCATTTCGAAGCACAAGCGCGGTGCACAGACCGGCGATCTTTTCGTTTAAAAATATGTTGGAATGTTTACACATGGCAGAATTCGAAACACGGTTCTTTCCAAAAGGAAAATATATTCGAAATTCAACATACGGCTTATATTTATTACTACAAAGCCTGAAGAAGAGCCCAGACGGGGCTACGAAAACGTTAGCGACCCTAATATCAACCACTCCGGTTATCTGGTTTCTTACATAAGTGTGTTTTTGGAGTAGTTATGTTTGAGATGGGAAGTTGGTGACAATTTATAATTTCATAGAAAACTATAACTTATTAGTAACTGATTACTAAACTTATTAATATATAAATATAAATAAGCATGTTGTATAGAAATTAATTTCTCCTCTGAAAGGATTTGAATAATGCTTTTCATTTTCAAGTATAATATATTTCAAATTTGTTTTCTATAATATATTTCTTTTGCAGCTCTTGATAGACATTCCAAATATGTTTTCTGTTTGATTTATGTGATTTTTATTCTGCTAATATTATTGTTACTTGAAACACTTTTGCCAATTTGAATTGTGCCTGCTTATAATTCAGATGTAAAGCATGTAAAGTATGTTCATGTCCAAAAGTAAACATAATTATTAATTTGGTCTATGTTTTCAAAACTACTGATCAGACATTGAAACTTAAAGAATACAATTTTTCTGCATGTATGTTATGCTACAAAACAATTGAAAAGCAAAAATTTAATATGAATTACATCAAACCATAAACAATAAGAAAAAGTTTCCTCAATGTGTCAGATTAATAACAAATTTCAGCCCGGGAATATATATATCAAACATAGACTCATACATTCATAAACATGAGTGTGTATATGCACTGCATATGTGTATATTGCCAGCTAGATGGCCGAGGCATTTTAGGAGTAATAACGATATAATGTGGTCCTTTGGGATACAACTCCTGTCATAAAAAATATACATAATCCACATCTTAACTAAATATATGGACACACTTGAAATTTAAAAGCACTCTTTTAAAGGAACATCTAATTCAAAAATTAATTTGACATTGTTTACTTAATCATTTATATCTTTAAAATTGTTTTTCTTATTAATGCATTCATTTATAGTTTTACCATAATCTCAGATATATTTATTTTCACATTATTAATAATGTGCCGATGTTATATTTTGTTAACTCTTTATAATATACCATATTTCTTCAATTCTAAGATGTCATTGATTGTAAGACACATGTTAACTTCAGTATCACCAAAAATCTTTGATTCTAAGGAAATAAAAAATAAAATGCTAAAATGTATCCAACAAATATTTTTATTATAATAGAATTGAATTTACTAACAACAATTAGTAGACCCACTTATTAATCAGTAGGTAGGTTTATCAACACTTCCTCCTGAATCAATATCAGAATCTATTTCACATTCAGTCAGATTCTTCTGAACCATCTTTTTCTTCATTATCCCCATAATATATTACCTTCTGAGCCATTGAGAGCATTAGTGATGCAACAGTTTTTAAATGAGTGCTGCACTATTTCTGGGATTACTTTCCAGCTGAAGATATCCATTCTGCCAATTTTGATTCCTGCAATTTCTTAATTTTTTCTGGGTGTCAGAGGAAGATTGTCAGGTCTGGGCCTACTTTGCAAACAGTTCTATGATGTCAACATAGATTCCTGGTGTTCCAGCCTCTCCTTTGTTCCAAATCAGACTCCCACATGTGGTACATTGTACCAAATCTGACACTTCACATTTGGGGAGTGCAGGAAAATTTTAAAAACTTGAAATTATAAGATGCCATTGATTCCAAGATGTACCCCATTTTTATAGATGTTTATATTGGGAAGCGAGCACACCTTAGAAACAAAGAAATATGGTAATTAGAAATTCTTATTAATTTTTGCAACTAAAGAAACTTTATTTTTAAAGGCTTTATACTGTGACATTCGTCAGTTTGTAAGTTTTGTTCGAGATAATCATGGAAGTACTTTTCGCAGAGTTGCTTTGAGTGCTCTTTTAGATACTGCTGTCCAGAGAAAAAAAAATAAAAGCACTGTTCCAGTAACAAGAATTGTGAGGTGTTATACTTTTTTAGGATTTTAATAATACATTCATTTTTGATATATAAGTCAAAGATCAACTCACTCAATCAAGTTTTGAATTTTATAGACACATGAAATCTATAGATCAAGAAGAATATAAAGAACCACTTCATTCACCCACTGTTTTTATTGTTGATGAAACTGTTACCGAAAAGACAAGTAGGAAATCATTTTTTCGAAAAAAAGGAGTAAGAAAGGTTCCCAGTGCTCAGGTAAAAAAAAAGAAAAGTAATATTGCATAAACATTTTATTAATAATTTTAAGATTTAACTTTTATTTTGGACACAAATTTAGAGTATTCCAGATGAAAGAGACGATGTTTCTCCAAACCCCACATCAGGTCAGACAACACCATCTCTTCGTTATCATCATATAGTGGCACCTAGATTAAGTGTCTCTGATGAAGATAATTTAACCGTAACTCCTAAAAATAAAAGTGGTCATTTTCAATTTGGTATTTAACTTTCTTTTTCATTATTAAAATATAAAAAACTTAACTTTTTTCGTGTATTTATTTCATAAATGTAAAATTCGCACTAAAACTTCAAGAATAAAATAAATTATGTTTAAAATTAATGTAATTTGATTCAATAATATTTTAAATTATATATAAGGTATATTTTAAATAGGCAGTTGGTTCAAAACCGATCATTTAAAACAAGATCATAGTGAAGATGATGTCAGTATTTCTCCTGTTCCTCCTGAAAGCTATCCAGGAAGTGAAAGATTAACTAGAAGGGCAAGTCTTTTAAGTCATGGAACAAAATTGGGCCATCGATCTTCTAGTCATATGAGTCTTACCCTTCTAAGAGCTAGGAAAAGAGTTGAAGATCATTTAAATAAGATGGGATTTGCAAGAAACAAAAATAAACAGAACAGTTTTGAAGAACCCCTGGGTAAGAATTATTATTATAGTATTAAAACAGATTGTAAAATTTAATTGAGCATTTTTAATCACATTTTAATATTATGAATTTTCTAAAGTGAAGTAAATAAAGTAAATAGAAAAATAAATTATATAAGAGTATTATGTATAGACTAGCAGATAAGCCCGGCGTTGCTCGGGCAAAAAGTAACGATAGCGAAGATTAAAATTATTACATTATAGCCAATCTTACCTGTTTTCACCAAATGCAAGAATTAGGTCCCCCTATTTCCAGACTAATTAGAGAATTTTTAGATGGGTCTAAAAATATGATCGATTTCCCGCAAAAAACCGCATCTGTGCCTGTAAATCTTGCACATCACTTTCTCTTAACATTTCCATTGTTAAGGAATAAACTTTTTTCATCCCCACGTAGTACTCTACTAAAATGCAGTTAAAAACAAAAAATTGCATCTAAAATAGTACAGTAGAAGCTGAGCTCTTTAGGATAAGCCTTAATTCTTTCCCTCTTCCCTGCGAGGGAATTTCCAAAAATCCTTTCTTAGTGTGCATTCTCGTAGTGTACCCTATTAAACGCAGTCAAAAACGCAAAAAACCGCATCTAAAATAGTACAGTAGAAGCAGAGTTTTTCAGGATAAGCTATAATCCCCTCTCCCCTCTCCCCTGTAGGGGAATTTCGAAAAATCCCTTCTAAACGTTCTCGTGACATCCCTGTGTACCAAATTTCACTTTCAACTCCTAACAGTTTGGGCTCTGCACTGGGTCCAGAACATTCAAGAGTATTCGAGAGTGTTCTGGAATGTCCCACAATGATCTAGGATGTTGTGGAATGCTCTCGAATGTTCTGTACTGTTCTAGAAATTTCTAGAGGGCGAAACTTCCAGCCCTTATATCTTCAACGGCACACCCTTCAGGTAAAAACAGGAAACTTTCTTCATGGATGGGGGATAGAGGGCTACCACACCAAATAACTCCCTTGATCGTACCGGGAATCGTTTTTGAGTTTTAGCGGCACGCACATTGTACACTTACTTTTATAATATATATTGATTATATATATATTGTCTAATTTAGTATTAGGTCATATGGAAACAGCCATTGCTTCTTAGGGCAAATTCATGGTTACAATTTAAAATTGGCATTTAACCTACTCCATTTTATACCTGCACCCCTTTCAAACTACTTTTTAAATACAGATAACCCATGGGTTATACAAAAGAAAATACAGTGCAGTAGAGAGTCATTTATCCGAATCAATTGGGGACTGGGGTTGTTCGGATAACCAATTATATACGAAAAAATATATTAACCTGTTCGATGTTGAAATTTTTCTCCATTGCATGTCGCTTCATGTTGAATTTGTGTCGATTTTAAGCCTAACAAAAATTTTTATAATAATAATCGAGGCTATTGTATCGTTAAAAATTATTTCTTTATTTTGTACAAAACAAAATAAGTATATCGAAAAATATAAAAACATAAAAATTATACTTTAGAAGTAAATCTAGTATCAAAAAAGTTTGATTCAGCATGACACAGTCCGACTGGAAAGCATTTGGATAACCGACGTTTCGGATAACCGGTGTTCGGATAAACTACTCTCTACTGTACTTATGTCCATAAAAGCTAGCTATCAAATGCTTTTAGAAAATTGTATTTCAAATTTGTTTCATTTACAAGGTGAGTGAAAAGCTGTGAGAGTATAGAAAGTGTGAACGAGTCGACACACAGAACTTTAGTGATTTCTTCGAAGGGACAAATTTAGAACAAGCGTGCTTGATAGAGCAGATGCTTAGCAGGGGGAATCCACTGTAGGGAATAGATAAAGACAACTATCCAAATTAACAAGATAACCCTTTAATTTTCCTGCGAACATACAGTACTTCTAGGAAAAAATCACAGAAACATACGGAGCCCGACAATCCAATATACCGAATATCATTAACATCAATTCTCCCTACAATATACTGCTCAAAATTCCCGTAACATGAGGACATAAAACATACCGACAAATGAGTTTGAAGTGTACCTCTTCCTCTTCTTCACATTGGGCATAAAACAGTTCGAAATTCAAAATCTCCACACTGACTTGGTTGCACTGTCTTTACTTTCCCACTTCCCAACCATTTTCATACGCACTTCCATACACCACCACTACTTTTCTTCTTCCTCATCCTCTCTCCACTTCCGTTCTGACTTCTCCCCGAGACACACCATCCAATAAATCTCCCACCTTCAGCTACACACCCAGAATTACACAACTCCTCTCCACCGAGTTGGACCCACCACATGGTGAAGGGGGGCAGGAAAAGACATAAGGCACAAAGCTACTTTAACACCCTTATAAAAATTGAACTGAGTTGAGTAGTTAAATTAATCTCTTCAAAACTTTTTACAGATTAAAGTTAACAAGATTAAGAGAAAACAAACCACCATTGCATTTCTCTCGAAATTCTAGCTTTATTTCATGTATCATATGACCCCATTTTCATTTAAAAATTTCGAAATGAATTTAATACGACAGCTATCTGATTGACACACACAAAGATGGTTACCCCTAGGCAATAGTGTATTCAGGATTTTGAGAATATGGGTACTGCTTAAGATAGATTTAGGGGGGACCAAGGTACATGTCCTGTGTCATTTTTCAGAGAATGTTACTCAATTACCTAAGAATTATAGAATTAAATATATTTTATTGACTGAATTATTCCTTATGAAAGAAATTTAAGCCCTCTCATAATGTATTTTTAATGTTTATCACAAATAAATGATTGAACTTTTAAAAAATTGCATAAAAAATAATATAAGGTTTACAATGAATGAATCTTCTTGGGAAAATTAATGTTGATATGAAACCAAAATGATAATCACACTTTATGCCAAATTTTATAAAGAAAATAAAAAACACATTGTCTTTTAGTATTACATTAGTTTAATTTAAAGAAAATGGCACGCAAGTACTTTCAACATTGTATTAATTTCATTCAACACAATGTCAAAAGACAGTGTGTTGTTTTTCATTTCTTTTAATGTAGATATGACATAACGTTAACAATTTATATTTTAGTATGAAATTAAATGTAATTAACAACAAAATTTAATTATATATGACAAAGTATATATAAAATTTATTTCCATAAATTAAATTATACATATAAATTCACATATTTTTGATATTTCTTATAGACTTAAGTCGCCGAAATTCTTGTGATTTAGAACATTCGTTACGAGAAGGAGAATTCTTTGTCATTAAGGAAAGCAAATTAGTTAATAGTATTCTTATAAGAAATGGAATGCTCAGATTTTCATTTCTATTAGAAACTTGCCAACCTGGTTCTTTACCAGATCCACCACTGTTAGCTGCATTACTTGACTTGGTTTGTATGTTTTTGAAATATAAATTTTTGATTATTTAATTATTAATAAATTGAAAATGAATTACTTAAATTTATCAGAAAGCACCAGTGATTAGTCGTGCAGCCCTCTATATAGAATGTGCAAACTTTGTTCACATGTGTAATAAAGGTCATTGGCCAAGTTGGATGAAATTAAATTTACCAATGTTTCGACCTTCTGGTCCACTTACTAACAGAGGCACACCTTCGGGTCATAAAAGAACTCATATAATACAAAGATCAGCAGGTCGTCTTTTCTATCTGTGGGCTGAAGTATGTTAAGAATTTTTTTTACTTTACTATATTAATTTATATTGATTAAAAATTTTTTTTGCAATTATCAGAATTAATTAATTAATTGCATGCTTGCTGATTAATTAAATTTCATTTTATTTATTAGGCTATTGGTGCTAGATTAGAAGAAATTTTACAAGATGAACAAGAGAACCAAGCTCCATCTGACACTGTTGATGAAAATAAAGGGCGTCAGCTTAGGCTAGAGGATGAAGATGAAGAATTTCTTGATGAAGGTTTTAATTATTTTTACATTGAGTTTTTCTTTTTTGAAACTTATATATATATAATACCTATAATTTTTATTAGTTACTGTTAACCAAAGTGGAAATGCTTGTCCATTTGCTTTAAAAATGACAGCGTGCCAACTATTATTAGAAATTACAGCATTCCTGAGAGAAACCTATCAGTATTTACCAAACAAGACAGCTCGCTTTTCGTCTCGTGATCGTCACACTTTTGAACCAAGAAGTATAACCGCTAATCGTAGGTGGAGTATGGCATTAAGTAGTTTGGGATTTAGCCAAAATTCTGCCCATAGTCTTGTTTCTTTAGCTGATCAAATGCATCCAAGTAAGAGATTTTTAACAAGTACTAATATTTACTACTGTTTAGAAATTCTTGTTTAAATTTAACCACAAATAATTAACAGCATTCATTTAATATTTTACTGAATGGATTTGAAAAGCAGTAGCTGCCAAATTTCATCCATTAATATATAAATTAATTTATTTTGTGATGTTCTTCTATATTTTTCTGTTACTTTAACTAGGTACAGTTAGGTCAATGGCATAACTATGTATGAGTGGGTCCCTGTGTAACATTTCAAAAACATACTTTCTCATTGAGCTTTTTGTAATTTTTTTGTGATAAAGCCTAACATACATAAAATTATAAAGTGTAAGTAATTTATTCATTTAAGAAATAGTAAACTACTGTGGTGATACACCAATATAATTTTGTATATTTGTAGATAGTTATAAGCCTAATATTTAATCCTTCAATTCTTTGTTCTGTCTCTCCCTTGTTTCTCGATCTTTCTATTTTCACTTTCCTTGCGGGTGGGGCAGTCCTTTCCCAGGAAGTAAGGGGGAGGACAAAAGAAGAAAAAGACCCTGAGGCAAAAGAATGGGAGTAACTGTCATTCTTGGTTTGGAGCTGGGACAGAGCAGACGTGGAGAAAGAATAGGATCGGCTCGTTCAGCGAAATAGAGATCTCGAGGACACATCGTTATTCTGGGTACCCCCTATCCCTTCTTATATATAATTCTATATATCTATCTAACTCTTCTTCACCCTTTATATAGCATGTAAGTTAGTTTTAACTCTAGTTTGTAATATTCCGGTGAATATCCTATTTGTAACTCGTTATAAATTTGTCGCGCTTATAGTGTGTGAACCACGTGTTTCCCTTTGTTATTTTTGTCTCCTCCTTCGCCTACACGTGTGAGGTTTCAAGTCGGAATTGTAAAAGAATCCTGCGTATCATCACGCGAGGTGGAAGAGTGTTTTGTTGATTGTTGTTTTTTTTTCCACATTAAACTTAAAGTTTTGTTTTATTGTAAATTTGTCCTTTCGTTGGCCATACACTCGCGTGACTTAACACTACATTAGTACACTGTAGACTTACTTTGTGATGAATATTGGTCACCAAAAATTTTTTCTGGACTTAATTGTAGTAAATATATCCACTGCCTTGAACAAGTCCATCCAGTTTTCTCACTTCTGAATTTTCTATAGATATTAATGCTAAACTACTCAGTATCTCTTCAGCCATTGAATTCCTCAATTAGCTTTTTATAATTTTTAATTTAGAGAATGAATGTTTGGCAGAAGCCATAGAGACAGATATTGAAAGAAATAATAGAAAAGCCATGCAGACATCAAGCAAGCTAAATACAAATGCATGGTTTTCAAACAGAAGTAGCATCACTAATTCTTTCATTATAGTTCTTTTGGCAATGTCTTTCTCTAAGCAAGACCAAAATGCAAGTAGTTGCATTGGGAATGATGGTGTTAAACCTGCTCACACTAGAAGTTAAGCTTTAGATTTCACATAATTCATCAAAAATCAACAATCAAAATAAAAAGATATAGATGAAAAATATCTAATATTTTGATATTTTGAAAAAAATGTGATAGTTTCAAATATTACTTGTAAAAGTATTGATGTAAATCTTACTTCTGACAAGAACTTTACAATGTATAGTTCTTATGCACTTAAATAATAAATGTTGTAATATATTAATCACATTTTACTTCCATTTTCAAACCTCTTATAAAGAGAAGCATTTTGTATTAAATCATTAAAAATAATATACAAATTACTAGAAAAAAGATTTTTGTATTTAAAAAAAATAAATGTATCTATTAGAAAAATATAATGTTTGTATTTTACTGTAAAGAACAGCAACAAAATAAATAAGAAATTTAAATTCATGCAAAATTTATATTCTCTGCTTACTCTTTCTATTATTTATATTACTTTGACCATATAAAAGCTACTATATCTGAAGTGTTATACATAACAGCATCCAGTGAAAAAGCACAGTTTTTTTCTGTTAAAGTTGTTTGGGCTGCTCACTGGTATAGTTCTCTCTCTCTTTCAAGCATTTCACTCCTAACATTGGTCAATCATGCACTATAGAGGGAATAATTCTCTTGTTTAATATAACAACTGGCTGGTAGTGTGAAAGGCAGAGGTCCCTTAGCTGCTTTGGGTTCTTGTGCGAATGAAATCTTGCACAAATGGTAGTTATGCCACTGAATCAGATATCTTATACAAAAGTATGAGATAGATAAGTTTATTTAATCAAACGGTAAAAAAATTTTTTTATTTTTTGATAATTTGAAAAATATTTTACTTGTGGATTAATTTCTTTCGTTAAAGTATTTGCTTTTTGTTATATCGCTAAGAATATTTATACAAAATATTTATAAATAAAAAACTGTAGGCATATATATAATTTATATTAGTTTATATCAGTTTTTTTAGAAACTCTGTGCTTTTGTTTCGAACTGTTTTAATGATGTATTAAAGTTTTTAGCTGACCTGTTCTGCCAAATTTTTCTACCCTTATATATATATTTTTAAGATATAATAATGAATTTGGATTTTAAAAAAGTTTTTTTTGGCAACACAGCAATAACATTTGGACATTAAAAATATTTATTTCAATAATACATTTACAGGACATTTTTTCAACTTTCTCTGCACCATGGAAAATTAACTGTCAGATTTTTAATGTTAATAATAACAATGTAAGAAATAACTATAACAATTAGTGAAATTATGAAAAATAATTAAACAATATCTGATTTGAGACTTGCAGGGCTCTCGTCAGCTGGCCTGACTTACAATTATGAAGATTTAACCTTTCTCTGGTAAACTTGGCTAGGCTAATATATAAAAATTTTAAAGAATAATTTATAACCAAGACCACGGAGAATGATTTTGGGTCCCAGAACTAGTGGCTCCTGGGCCCCCTTTATTCCTTTGTCTGATATGATGGCTCAGTTTATTATATTTTTTTCACTGTTAATGCACTTGAAATTCCTAAATTGATTTTCTAGACTTTTATTAAAACAAGTATTAATGGCCATTTAGAAAATCAATACAGTAAATCTTGATAATCTAACATATATGGGTCTAGAAGAGTGTTAGATTAAGGAGATTGTTGGATTATTGAAAGTTAGTGTATTGTATCAATCAAAAATATACATGCCGTTTATTTTGAAAGTGGCCTATGTCTGCTTTGACAAGTTTCAAACTAATATGCAGTATATTATAGAGTAAAATTTTATTAGTTAATAATTACAATAATAAATATATTAAATATAACATAATTTTACAATAAAGAATACTAATGGAATACTAAATGGTAAGTTGGTTAAAAATATGTTGGATGCATTTTTTTGAGAATTGAACCATATAAAATGTTCTATAAAACATCAATTAATGAGGATACAGAATTTTAAATACTAGAGATACTACTGCGTCAGGAGAGACCAAGGAACTTTAATAATATCGAGTTGACACCACTGTACAAAAATGTAAGAGCAATTTCGACACCCAAATACAAAGATATGATGGACTTATTACACTATATACCACCTGCACACCATGATTATTTTAAATCCCTCCCATACATACAAAGCGGAGATGAATAATTTATAAATTACGATATATAATATCAGTGTAATATTCCTTAAAAGTGAATAAAAATTGAATATCTTCTATTTATAACACAATATATTGTATTGTTTTATTTATTTTAAGGATATTATAACTTTTTTCGAGGGGCTTATGCTTTTTCAAAAATTAAAAAAAATTTATTTATGGTTTAGAAAGTAGCTCAAGTTCATTTAAGGCCAACAAAAACATGTTATTTTTTAAATAATGTTTATTATACTGATTGGTTAAGTAAATTAAACACTTTTAAAAACGCAAAAACATTATATTACAATGTTCTCGGGTACCGATATTTTAAAATGAATTAAAACCCTTAAATATCTTGATTTAAAGATAAATGGACTTAGGCCACGTTGAAAATAAACGGCTCATATAAAGATCATACGTTACTGTATTTTAGAGTTCTCAAATTAATCATCAATCTTTTTAAAATAATTTTCAATTTGTCTTTTGCTGTTTCGTCATCTGTGCATTCTGGCATTGCCAGTAATTAGTGCTGGCAAGGTGGTGGCTTCCCACTAGGGTTTCTCATTTCCCAGTCTTTTGCTTGTCTCGGGACTTTGGGAAAAAAGCGAACCGTTTCCCGGGATACTAGAAAATCCTAGGATATAATTAATTAATTTTTAAAATATAAAATAAATCTTGGAATCCAATGATATAATTATTTTTCATTTTTTAAAGTAATTTAATACATTCTGCAACCTCCAAAATCATATTAATAATGCTGTGTAAAATATGTATTAAAAATTACCTTTGAATTAAGTAGATTGTATTTTCACAAATAGAAAAAATTTATTAAAGTTTGTTGGAAACTGCTTACAACAAAAAAAAAAGCCTTTGGATTGAGTTGAAAATTTAAAGAAAAAGATGAACTTAGATCAAACTTCTAACTTAAAAGGTAATTTATGTTTTTTAAATAAAACGTAATACAAAATATTATCGTAAATTTTTATAATAAGGTTTTAAAAAGCAAAAGATGGTCAATACTCTGATTACTCAATCTGGTTCTTATTTTAGTAATGAAAAGTCCTGCTACTGAGAATGCCCTTTCTGATTCAATTGATGTGGGTGGAATCGTCTTTAACGCATTTAAGAGAAGACGGATGTTTTTTTCACTCGTAGCCTGGAAGATTTTTAGTTTGTTTTCAAGATGTGTTGTAGTACTTTTTTGCCGTCTAGTATTCTTGATTTGTCTACCTCGGCTGCTTTAATAGCGGCATCGAACTTATAGCCCGATAATTTGGCAGTTCGTTTGGCTTTAATAGTCAGGTTTATGAAGAAAAACTTCATACTTGTTTGCATCCTTGTCAATTTGCACAACCTGGTATCATGCAGCTATTGAAGGTACTGGGCATGGTTAAAAATTAAGATAGCATCGGCGCAATTATTTAAGATATTACGGGTTCTGAAAAGTAAAGAATTTTCGGAGTCCTGCCACAAATAGACTACATATCAGTGGCATAGCGAGGGGGGCAAGGGGGTGTATCATGCCCTGGGCATTCAAATGGTCTCCAAGACAAACTGTATGTGTTTCTGGAGGAGGAGTGGGGGCACCAATAGTGTGTCGTGCCCCTGGTGCCAGTTATGTTCGCTACGCCACTGCTACATATTGATTATTGACAATCTGTGACATGCCATAACAAGCAAAAATTTAAAAAATGAATAAGCGGGCTTAAAATTAATAAATACAAAAATGTATTCTGACAGTTTATGAGTTAATTATACTTTCTATTTGCAAAATTTCCTCAACCTTAACACAAAATAAGAAAAAAGTGAACTTTTAAGAAATTTGCGGGATTTTCCGGGATGAAAAGAATATCCCGGGTTAAAAAAACAGCTGGGATCCCATTAGAAAAACTCTACTTCCCACTAAATTTAGTGGAATATTCAGTGGGACTGATTTTTTTTAAATCAATATTTATATAGTGTTATATTAAAAGATATATATTTTTTTTGAGTAGCCTAAGATGATGAACCTAAAAATCCTTAATATCAGGCTTAACTTGATTGTTCAAAGCTTGGGCTTGATATCATACCATGTTTAGTTCAAATTTAGTAGGAATGTGAGTTTGAACTAGTGGAAAGGTTATCTGACTTGACAACAGTGACATTAATAAAGTATTATTACTATCACTGTTAAATAAAACCTCTTTTTAATTGCTATCAAGGTTTTAAGTGAAAAATAATTTAAACATGTTTTCAATTAACATGAAAAACAACTCCAGTAGCAACTTATTTCTTATACTTACAGGAACATGAAAGTACTAAAAAGAATGAGAAATATAAACTCCAAAAAAAAATAGCTTAAAGAATATAAAGCGTTTTAACAAAAATGACAATAATAAAATTATACGACTCCAAGAGTCCATTATAAATATAATTTGCATTGAAAATTCTATAAGAAAGTTAATATTAACCAAAAACAAATTTACATGAAGTAATAGATAAACATATGAATAAAATTTCTTGAAAAATTAAAGGAATATGCATTAGTTACTTTGAATATTATATATTTATTTAATTTAATACCAAAGATTTGATTAATGACATTCTTTTACATACAAAGTCTTTTTTTTAATATGAAGAAGACATATATTTTAGCATAAACAGTATTTTTTGATATTTGACTTAACATTCTTGATGTTTTAAAAGAAATTTTGCTTTATTTTTTTAATATCTGATAATAATCTTATCTAATTTGATTTCATTTAAAAAATTTTAACATTGTTGTTTATCATTAAAAATTTAATGTAATGTTTGTTTTTGAAATATATTAATACTTATTATAGTAAATGCTACTAATGATATAAAATTTAACACTTATGATAATTCCTAATTCTTCAAAATCTTAATCTGTTTATTACTTCTAATATAATTTATCCATTACAACATTATATTCCTTATTTTATTTATTAAATTTGGATAATTCAAATGAATTTTATCATTAGTTATGCCTGGAGAAAGGAGAATAAGTTTTGTATTGCACGAAGCAGATATTGAAGGCGAATCTGAAAACAGCAGTAACACTACTCTAACTGTACAAGATGAATTGGATGACAAGAAAGGTAATATTCATAATTTCATTATCGGAAAAGTATTGTAATTAAATTGTAATAAGAATTTTCTATTCACGAATTTTCAGACTTACGAACAATTTGGCTGTAGGTCTAAAATTTACATTTCACAAAGTTCTGTTGCCAATGATGGGGTGGCATTGTAGTCAGTCTTCAGTCAATAATAAATTAATATGGGCTTATTTCTATTACATATTGTCATTTTTCATTTTTGCCTGAATTCTGAGGTTCCACTGCTGCTCGAGAGGTGGCATTGAAGTTGGTAAATATGGAGTAATGGCATTTTTTGCTGTTGTTTGCAATTTTTATGAAATTTTACAATTAGTGCTTTAAAAATGCATTCAAAATGTAATAGTAAGGCTAGCAGTGAAGATAGATGCAAGAAGTGTAATTCTTTTGCCATGGAAACTAAACTGGGCTTTATAAAACTAAGCGCATTAGGTGAAAAAAAAATTGCATTTATGAGGGTAAATGAACATAACGTATTCTATTGAGTACATTGAAGGATCAAACACTAACATTAAGTAGTTATTTTGTGTATGAATGTACTTTCTAGGTTAGTTTTTCTCTTATGAACATTTTGACTTACAAGAAAAGCTTGGAAACCTAACCAATTCATAAGTAGGGGAGCACAGTATATGTTTTTTTAAACATTTTTGCAATTCATCTGGTATAAATGAGGTAAAAATATATATATATATATATATATATATATATATATACAATTTTTATATATACAATATACAATTTTTATTGTATATATATATACAATAAAAATTGTTATTTAATGTGATGCATTCAATAACATTATTTATAAAAATATATTGTATATGTAATTTTTTGTAACTATTAAAATTTGTTAATTAAATAAAGCAGAGACAGAACATCTTCACTTTGGATCGGGGTGTAAAATTCTAATGCAGGACACCTCAGTTCCATCCACCTCCACCCAAAGCAGGATTTGCATTCCTCAAAAAACCTTTAACCTTTAACTGAAGAAAAGAATTACCTGACCTTTTGCACTATTTTAGTTCCACCACTGAAATAAAATATATAAAATAATAATAAAACTAGCAGATGAGCCTAGTGTTGTTCAGGCCAAAAATAACAACAGCAAAGATTAAGATTATTTCATACTTCTAACCCTTCTACTATAATATATTATAGTATTTGATTTATGTTTACAAAGGTTGTCGTACGTAAGAGCTTATCACACCGAGTGCCCAATCTAAAACATTTTAAAAATTCTTTAAATTGTGTACAGTAGAGGAATAAAGAATTTTTAAAATGCTAGATTGGTCATTTGGGGTGTAAACCCTTATGTAAGATAGCCTTTGTAGTTATATAGTCAATCTTACCTGTTTTCACCAGGTGCAAGAATTAGGTCCCTCCTCTTCCAAGGCTAATTAGAGAATTTTTAGATGGGTCTAAAAATATATTTGATTTCCTGCAAAAATGCAAAAAATCACATCTAAAATAGTACAGTAGAAGCCAAGTTCTTTGGTATAATCCTTAACCAGCTCCCTTCCCTCTCCCCCATGGGGAGAATTTCCAAAAATCCCTTCTTAATGTGCATTCTCATGGCTATTGCTAAATTTTCTAGCTTATTATCTTAAACAATACAGTAAAGTAACATATGCCTGGATTTTAATAAACTTTATCAACACATGCTTTGAATTAAGTAAATCTCTATGTTAAATAATTATCTCAAAGTACTAATTGGTGGAGATATACAAGGTAAATCAAACTGTATTGGAGCATTAGAAAATCATGATCATATGCAAAAAAAAAACTAATTTTATTCATGGACTGCATTTCAGTCTTCATTAAACCAGCTTCAGCCACTATTACATAAACACAGATACCTACAACAATTGAAAAAACTTATATTTAATGTTTAACATTCAGTGTTAATTTAATACATAAAAAATTTACAAAAGAAAAGAAACTTGTAATATTTAACTTTATTACTAAAGGTTACATGGGTTTATACTGCTAACTGTTCATATAGCCATCTGCTTACAAATTGTTCTATGTAATTCACCAACAGTTCACACAAACAATTCCTCATATGACTCTGTGTTAAGTGGGTCTGCAGTATTAGTTTACAGTGAGAATAACTATTGATAGTAACTGAATGTTAAATATAAGTTTTTTGCAATTGTAGGTATCTGTGTTTATGTAATAGTGACCGAAGAGGGTCTAGTAGACTGAAATGCATTCCATAAATAAAATTAGTATTTTTTGATGCGATCTGGATTTATTGATGCTCCAATACAGTTTGATAAAGCTTGTATATTTTCACTAATTAGTAGTATGAAATAATTATTTTAAGACATTAGAGGTAAGAAGCTTACAACTATACTCTCTACATTAGCCTGATGTTGATATATGATGATTTAATTATCACTATTAATTACAAATTATTCAAAACCTTCAATAGTCTAACCCAAAATGTTACTATATAGGAATAGAAATAAATTGCAGCATTGCTGCAATTATTTCTGATATATACATAACAGTTTTAATTTTTTAAAGTTTTTATAAATAAATAGTTAAGTTACTTTTTATTCTTTAGGGCGTCGCATAGGGCAAGTTCGTCCCTATTTGTTACGTAAAGGTCCAGTTTCTGGAATAAATTCTAGTTTTAAAAGAAGAAGCTTAAAACTAAAAAAAACAGGTGATAGAAAAAATAGAGGTCGTTCTTCTACATTTGCTGAAGATGACGAAGAAGGAGGTTTGTACTTTCCAACTAGTTGATATTCAATTTAATATTTAAATTATTTATTATTGTTGATATTATAATTTAGGATTGAGGCGCACGGAGAGCATACATTCTCGGCGGAAAGTTAGCGCTATATCAGATCGTAGCGATACTAGCGAACGAGCAGACGTGAGTGGAGATGAATCTCCGGGTGTACTAAGTGATGACCAACCACCAGAGAGTCCTGTTGATTTAATAGATGCAAATGGATCAATTGGAAAAAATTTTCCATGGCTTAAAGTATTAATTAATATAAACTTTATCTATATATTTATAGAGTATTTCTTTTAAGCATCTTATCATTTTAGGTTGTGGTGCAGTTATTAGAAACTTTAAATTTTTCTTGTCATCATCAACATCATTGCAATTTAAATTGTCATTATCGTCAAATACGAGCCTGTAATAGACTTTCGAAAGCATTGTGCAAGGTAAATCTTTTGGCTTGGTTAATTTAAATTATGTTATATTATCATAAATTATTTTTTAGGTCTATGGAGAAGAATTTAATTTTTCACAAAGTACTGAAAAACAACATTCTGATAAAGAAGAAATAAAAAAAGAAAAGAAATTAAAAAAAGTATGTTCTTTCTTTATTTTCATTATCACAATAGCATTTTTAAAATTTAATCAACTACTTGTTACAGATTATAACAGCTCCTAGTTCGCCTTTGAAAAGAAAAGCCAGCATACCTCATAATCTTGACAAATTAGAACATGCTATGGACATACCGTATCTACCTTCTCGTTCTTTACATAGCAGTACTACTCATTTAGCTCATGACATTGAAGCATGCTTATATGCAGATAAAGGAACTCAGCAGAAAGTTGATACTAGCAGTAAGAAAAAACAAGAAAAAATTGAACAGGATCAAATATTGAAATATTTAAAGAGCCAGGTTTAATTTTTAATCATTTATCAATAGAATATCAATAGAAAACTTAGAAATATTAAAATTATTTTTTTTAGGTAAGAGGACTTTTTCATTCTCCTCTGTCAATGTTAATTAAAGGAGCTGTGATTATGTCTGATGAAATTTACAAAAGAACAATGTCCATTTCTTGGGAATTATTATTGGAAAGTAATCAACAATTAGCAACTTCAGCAGGTAATACTTAAGTTTTAATATTAAAACAATTTGAAATTTAATTAATTAATTAATTAATTATTAATTATTGTTCAATTATTATATTATTAGCTGTCACATTCATTCTATCTTCTGTGAAATGTCCTGATATAGCTACAAAAATGATATATGATGAATTACATACTGAAGATCCAGAGCAACGAGTCAATTCTATTCTCAGGTGTGTACAATACATCTGCAGATTACACGTTTCAGATCTGAAATAATCATTGACTTATTATATTATAGATTTCGATCCCTATGGAGATTTCGTTATCAGTGTTGGCCTAACATGGAAGACGGTGCTCATTTAATTTTCAAAGTTTGTTTTCAAACATTTCTATAAAATTAGGAAATCTAAGGAAAAGTTTTTTAACATTTAAACTATTATAATTAAGGTTCCCCCACCAGCTATAGAATTCACATCACCTTCTCCTAAAATAGCTATCGAATCGCTTCCGGTTGCAGATCCTCCGTGGATGCCTCACGTAAAAGCCAAAGTAGAAGAAGTTACAATCAATCAAGAACAATCAGTAATTTATTTTAAAATAAATTTACTAATTTTGTTTATTTAATTTATAATTACATTTATATTGATGATGATATGAATAAAATTTTTAATGTTATAGCTGCAACGTTCTTTTGTAACTGCAACAAAAACGAGACGTAAACAACAAATGGAATTAGTGCATAATGCATTACAAGCAGAAGAAGAAAAGAAAAGAGCAAATAGAGAAAATTATCATATTACTTCAGTTCCAGTCTGCTATCATGCTGCTTATGAACCAGCACTGTTTCATACTGCTGAAGAACACGAGGATGGTAATTTTGCATTATACATATTAACTAACACCAGGAGCAGTTGCAGAGAGGGGCAAACAAAGAACTTGCCCTCCCTGGAATTGTGTATAACGTTTTACAAATTATAATCATAGAAATGACCGAGCTATGTAACCTTACACTCTCGATCATAAAATGCTTTGATTCAATACTATTATTTAATTCTTATTAGAACATACAAGTGAATACAGGTACTCCTCACTTTACGACCTATCTGCTTAACGTCCACTCGCACTTATGACCAATCGAGTTTTGACCTGCAATTCGGGGAATCCCCTTTATCAGCTTGATTGTCGGTCAGTGGCGAATGGTGACATGCGCACTAAGCGTACTATAATAGTTTTATAGTACTATAATAGGCAAATAGCGTACTGTAATAGTCTTTTTATGAATAAATTTGAAGTTTGTTGCATAATTTGTATAATTTTACAACGATCCTATATTCCCAGCTCAAGCTCCTCGCTTATTGACCAATTTGCTTAACGATGTAGTCGTCGGAACGGAACTCGGTCGTAAAGTGAGGAGTACCTGTAAAAATTTATTGATGCAATTATTTGTCTCCAAGCTTTGCCCCCGGAAAATTTTCTGCAAATGCTCATGACTAAGATTATAAAAAATTAATAATAATAAATAATTATAAATATAATATAATAGTAAATTACTATTGTTATGTGCTATATTAAAAGAATATAAATAACAGATATTTTTAAAATCTCAGATGTTGGAAATGAAGATAATCTAACTTTAGAAAGAACAATGTTGCATCACATGCAAATAGCACAACTTCTGTTTCCATCATGCTTATGTAATGCCTCAATCCATATTATAAATCTTTTAGAAGATGTACAAGTTTGTTCACAAGGATTTGCTGGTATGTATCAATTTATGAAATACACATTATTTTAAAAATCTCTAAATATAAATTTTAATTTTATAGTATATGAAGTAGCCTATCAAGTGATTTGGAATTGTCTTGTGGAAGATACTGCTCTGTTTTTAAGATCAATTCTTGAGAAATTAACCAGAGAGAAACCAGATACAATGATGCAAGTTATAAGAAGATTATTGCGTTATATTCCTAAATTACCGGCACAGGCTGCGTATTATCTATATAACTATTTAGTAAGTTTATGTTAATTTTAAAAGTTCAATCTTTATTATGTCTGTTTATGAAAAATTTAAATGATTTGTCAGAAATTTCTCATTTTAGTAAATGACTTCAGAAATATTCTTTTAGTTCATGTTACTAAGTCATCATCAAACAACATCAGTTTTAATTGATTAAATATTTTATTTTAGATTGGATTCATTATGTTTTATGTGCGAACAAGTATAGAATGCAGCCAAGAAATTATTTCTAATGCTTTATCTGTGCTTTGGTTGGTAAGTTTTTATTATTAAAATTTATTTTATAATTGTTTTTTCTATGTTATGTTTAAATTTTCCACTTAAAATTTTTGGTATCTAAAACTGAGTATTTGATTGCATTAAAGGTAGTGCCAAGTGTGCATGGATTATTTTTGAAGGACTTGAAACAAATACTACGCAAAGAACAATGTGATGTAAGTTAATTGAATTTATTTTAACATTTATTTAAATTGTATAAATAAGATATTTATTTTATTTCTTTTTTTAGTCACCATTATTGATAACGGCCAATATTCCAAGTGCAAAAAAAATTATTGTTCACGGCCCTGATGCTGGTGGTACCCCTTCACAATTTCCAGTTCATGAAGTAATTTATAAATTCTGAAATTATTGTTTGTCTTAAGATATATTATTTGTGTTTAATGTATTTTAATTTTAAATTAGGATACACAGTTTTCCCACATTTTGCAAGACAGCTTAGATTTTTTTGGAATAGATGAAGCTCAACACAATTCATATTTCTTAGTGGACATGAAAACCAGTAATTATTTAATTTCATTTTCCGACGATTGAAATTATTTTAATAAATAAACTTATATTTTATAAACACTTAATTTAAAATTAATTTGTATAAATTTATAATTACTATGCTATTTTTTAACAAAGTGTAACAAATTATTTCCGAAAAAACATATTTTTAAATTAAAAACAAATAAAAAAATGTATTTTGAATAAGAAATGAAATAATTTTACAACAAAATCACCACATATAATTGAAATTATGTTAACATCTTTTTTTTAAGAATCTATACTTTTATGATATAAAGTATTACCATATTTTACGGACTATAAGACGCACTTTTTTCTTCGAAAAATTGCCTCCAAAATTCAGGTGCGTCTTATAGTCCGTAGCGTCTTATAGTCCGTAAAATACGGTATATTTTATATTAATAAACTTCTTAACTGGAGTAAATGTAAAATTTAAAGATTTCTAGCTTGTTTCAGCAACAATTTCTTTATTTATCAAATGTTTTCAAGTATCTAAGTAGCCATCATTGGGATCGAACATGCAATAGAATTCTTTTTAAATTTAAATTTTAACGAAAACATTTGATAAATAAATTGTTGCTGGAACAGGCTAGAACTCTTTAAATATTATACATTATATGTATATCAGTAAATTTATTCTTACAGATCAAATGCACAGTTTAGACGCATATGTCAGAGACTATTATTTTTTCAAACGATCTCAATATGCACAATTATCACTTATTCATATGGATCCCGAAGTAGCTTTTGAAACTCTACAAAAACAAGCTTTCACTCAGCGTTTTCTTGAACTGGGAAAGGTAATATTTAATCAAAATTCAAAACTATTTAAAAATTTCTTACATTATAATATTGAAATAATTTACAATTCTCTCAGGTTTTAATGAGCTTATCAATTTTAAAATCTCCAACACAAGTAACACAAAGAGTATTTTTTATGCATGAAGAATTGATGAAATTACCATCATTTCCAAGGAAGGCTTTAGAAGCTGATTTTTCATTATATAATGGACCTTTGGGAAAGGTATGTCAATAATAAAAATTAAAAATTTATTCAGTTCTAAGCTAATACAAATTGAAATATTTTAATTTAAAATCTTAATTATTTTTCTAACTTTTCATTTAAGATAGTTTTAATTTTTGTATAATAACTGCCGAAGTATGGCTTAAATACATTCGTAAAAATTCAACGAATTAAAACATAAGAAAAATCTTTCGTTACGAAGTACAAATATTAGAATATTTACTCTGAATCACCATGTTTTCCAAATATAATACTGAATGATATTTTATAGGAAATGTTGGGAATTGATGCGCTTCACAAATTAGCATGGGTTAAGGTAAGATATCATTTTATTATTAATAAAATTGAAAGAAATATTTAAAGTAATTTTTTAAAGTTTATTTTAGTTGGTTGCCAAGATGTTTGAAGCAATGGCTGGTTTATTTGTTCATTCATCAGATATTCACTTATTTTTAAATGTGATCAGTGGTATATTAGTGTTGCACACTGAAGATTGTGCAATTCTCAGATTATGTATGGCCACATATCTCAATGCTGCCCATCAGTTTAAAAACATATTTGCTACTAATGGGTACGTTGTTTAATTTATGTTTTAGCAAGTTTCCAAATTTGAATTTTTCAAAAATTAAAATGAATATTTTAATTATTTTAGTTATCTTTTGATTATGCCAACTATTTTACGTATCTATTCCAACCATCAAACTAATGGTCTGTTATGCAGAACAATTGAATTTATATGTAAACAGTTCTTTATAATGCATCGTAAGCCTTTCATTCTGCAAGTATGTTGAAAAACAAATATTTATTTAAATATCAATTTGATAATGTACTTAATAAATAAAAATTTGTAGATGTTTGGAAGTGTTGCACCAATTTTGGATATGGATTTGATGAGCAGTTATGGAGACGCAAGCAAAGTAAGGCCAACTGTTTAATTTGACAGATAGTTTTGTTGATTTCTTAAATAATAGGTAATGGAAATGTTAATAATTTTTATTCTAGGTTCATCCAAAATCATTTTTTCAATTACTACAAAGCTTAGAACAATATGTAGTAGATCCTCTAGATATACTAGAATTAGTGGATATTGATAAACCACTTCGTGCTCTGGATTTCTGTTATCAGTTAGATCCCGATACTCTTTCAGTCCTTGATGCCATTTCACTTTGTGTAACAGTTGTTTGTTATTCTGCAGATTCTGTAAGAGGTCATCAGATGCTGGTAAATAATAAATTTTGTCACCATACTTTTAAAAGCAATAATGTTTTTATAGATTACTAGATATCCTACAAAACAAATATTTATCTATCTATAATATATCTATAGGACGAATAAGTTATTTAGCAAACAATTATAGGCTTAATAAAATTCTTATATTTTTATATATTCATGAAATATAAATAATATTTTGGCTTTTTTTTTTTTTTAGACTATTCTTAAAGCGATACTACCATTTTATTTGAAACATCTACAGATTTTAACCACTAAGAAAGAAACACCTGGTGGTTCAAGAACAGAACTGAATATGATTCATAATATTGCAGTTTGTATAAAAACTCTAATTAGTAATTGTGAAGCATTAGCTAGGTAAATATATTATAAATTTTGACATATTTAATTGAAACTTAATCAATTAAAAATTGAATTATTTTAGAAACTATACGGGTCCTCAAAGAATGATTGATTTAAGAGGCTCGAGCATTAAAAATGCTTCCAAAGGTGCTTGCTCTCCACCTTTTGAAATAGATGATGATAGCCATTCAAAGCAAGTATTGCAAATATTCAAAATTATAAATTGTTAGCCAGTTATTTTTTAAAATTGATAATCTTTTCTATACAGGTTCATGAGTGACAGTTATTATAGTTCACGTAAACAGCAACAGTACGAGAAAGAAGTAGAAGACAGTGAAATGCTTCGATTTGAATTCCGTTCTCCTCGTGACACACTACTAAGTGTTGTATGTGAATTTTATTCAAAGTGTTCCTCTCGCCTTGCTGACTTGAGCAAAAAAATACCTGATCTGAACAACAAAGCAACTGAAATACTTGATGTCAAATGCCATTTGGTATTCATTATATATCACTTTATAAGGATTATTTAGTAATATAGGCCATTTTTTTATGAAAGTGGTGAAGTCCAACATTGAAAAAATGATTTAAAGACAGTTTTAGTTACAGACTTGATGTCTTCTTTCTCCTACTAAAATATTAAAGTCAAGATGTTTCAGTATCCTTACAAATTATTCAATAGAAGTTTAGTTCTATTAAAAAAGGATAACAACAGTTTTTATAATAGCTTTATCAAATTTTTATAGTTTTAATATAATTTAAAAGTTTAATTGTTAAGCAGGATTGCATAGATGTGTTTTTGAAAGTAAGTCCACTCAATAATCTTAGGCAGACTAAATTCAATTTTTTTTTAGGCAAACAAACTAAATTTTATCCCTGCTAAACTCAACTGAGTTTAGCAGGGCTGTGAAAATGTATTACAGGACCTAAATGAAAGGAAACCAAGGGAACTGTTTTACCTATAACAAGACAATAATAATAAATACATACATTAATTATGTACATAAATTCATTTTTAATTGATATTGCATACACAACTATTATATTTTTATTTTGTTTAACTTGTTTTTCCAAACTTTATTTCATTTTGCAATGCAGCACATCCAGTGCATCACCAGTTTGCAAGGCCCTAATATTAAGGTACCATTGGTAACACTGTTGTGTGTACCAACAAGTGAGGATACTGTTTTTCAGTTGGAAAGTGAACTCAAGTATATCTTGTTTTCATCTCTTCCAACATTAAGTAATAATCAAAGTAACAATTTAAATTTTGATCAATAAATTTCAATGAAATAACGTTATTGCTGTTATATAGAAATTCTAGACATAGAGCACGAGCTATATATAATGTATACCTATATGTATACCTAATAAATATAAGGAGTTTATTGCCTTATATACCTGTAACCATGAATATTTAAAGAACTTGTTCAGAAGCAAAATACAGAATACAATATGAGTAAAAGTTATTTTTATCTGTCCCTAAAATATTTTAGTATGTCAGTTAGAGACCATCCATTAATTATGTATACAGTTTAAGGGACGGAGAGGGTTGCAAAAAGTGCGTCATTCTACGTGATGGGGAGGGAAGAGGTATAGGCATTGTTTACGTGAACTTTTTAGTGGTGGTAGGATCATAAATTTGTCTTTGCAAGCCTAATTACTTGTATAACTGTCAGTTAGGAAATATTTGCAGAAATTTTTAAAATCATTTTTTGAATGTTGGAACCATGAATTATTGTACACATAATTTGAAAAGATGTGCCAAAAGTACAGTCCATCATTGTACACAATAGGAAGGGATGGGATCAAAAATGACTCAAATAATAAAATTGATTTTAAAAACAAAACAAATGTTATTAAATAGGTAATTATGCAAATTTTTAACATTTGAAAAAAGAAAAAGCTGACTTATACCACTTAAAAAAGGCTCATACGTTTATTATTTCTATTATATTTTGCATTATTTATTTCATAATTGAAGATTAAATGAAAATTGTAACAACAGAACAAACATATTTTTAAAAACTTCTCTATTTTTGCTACCTTAAAATCAAATCTAGAACATGTTAAAAATATTTTTTACTAGTAAATGAGCCCGGCGTTGCTCGGGCAAATGATTTGGATGATTTGGTAAATATTGTACATTTGGAAATTAAGTTATTACTATCAAAAACAAAAAATCACATCTAAAATAGTATAGTAGAAGCCCCTCTTTAAGTTCAGCGGTTTGTTCTGGGCGACGACGAATCAGTCAGTCAGTCAGGACATGTAATTTTAAAATCTCAATTGTTCAATAGTTTGAATATTTCTTTTCTCTACTGGAATATTTAATTGCTAAGAAAAATAAGACTACTACTGAAAATTTTTAAAATAAAAATTATATCCTTCATCATTTAGACGACAATGTATTTTTATCTATTTTAAATTGGGGTTTTAATGTTAATAGGGGGAGGAAATCAGTTGTTGCAAGACTTTTCCTAATGTAATTGAAAATAAATAAATTATTAAACTTTTATTTTTCAGAGATTAGCCGAGGTTGCCCAAAGCTTATTAAAGGTGTCTCCCTACGACCCAGTAACAATGGCTTGCAGAGGTTTACAGCAGTACATGAATGAACTTCTCCCCCACTCCGAATGGGCTCAAGAATCAATGAGACCGGCTTTAATCATGGTGTTGCGGCGTTTAGATAAGACATTTAATAAAATAGCCAAGAAACCGGCAATTCGAGTAAGTACACGAATACGTCTATTTAATTTTATTATTTGTACGAATATAGTGGTAAATTTTGCCAGACGGTTTATATTCATATAATTATTCTATTCATACTTTTTTGTTACAAAAAACTTGTAAAATATAGCTTATAATAATTTAATTATTAAAAGTCTATAATCATATTATAACACTTGCAAATAATTTTTAATTATATTACTGCATACATTTTTATAATTCAATTTTGTTGTATACAGACATGTAATTAACATTGCCTGTTATATACAATTTTATTATGTAAATGACCAATTGACTGATTCTCGTGATTAAGATTTAAGGCACTTTTCAGGAAATGTGTTTTTTAACTTGATTTTAGCAGCTTTATTGATATTTAAATTAAGAAATTTGCTAATTTTGTGATCTGAATGGAATGTAAGCCACTATGGAGATAATAATAACAATGAACAATTATTGCCATTGTTTATTTTCCAAATAATTTAAGGTCGAATTGGATATCAGTTACTATTTTTATGTTCCTAATATGAATTAACATGTTAATTTTAATTTCAGAGTATTTTATGAAGTAAAGATAATTTTTTTTTTTTTTTTTTTTTTTTTTTGTGAAACTTTATTGGCTGTATTTATCAATCATGCTTTGCTAATAATAATTTAAGCACCATCTGAGACAAGTTCAAACACTTGAAATGTATAAATCTGTGCATAAGGGGAAACACTATCAACTACAAAGACCTGAACATGTCTAATGTTTGGCAATTATGCAAATCATGATGTAACTAATAGACTTTTTTATCTCCAATTTTTAGTTTTTAGTGCACATATCGGTGGAGTGAAACATTGCAAAATATTTTTTTTGTATCAATATTTAAACCTTGTTCACCACTGCAATGTTTTCTTTGTTCTATTTTCTGTTAGCTTTTGTAAAATAGTTGATTTTCCAAATAGCAAACTCAATGAAAGTCACTAAATACGACCGAAAAAATTAATTTTTAACAAACATTTTTGCCGCCGTACAAGGTTGTTTGCAGCTAATTGAGTGATCTACTGTAGCAGTTAGTTTATGAATTAACAATAATATGGTTTCATTTACTTGTTCTCTAATTTCGTCTCCCTTAAAATTTAATGTTCATTATTTGCTACTCTTAATAAGCCATAGTCGTATATTAATATCTTTTCATTACTTAACTACACAAAGAATTTCATCGATTAAAAATTGACATCTATAACTATTACGTGTGAAAATTTGTAATTGATAAAATTCTTTGTATGACATATCAATATCTTAAGACTGCAATTTTTTAAGAAATATCCAATAGCAAATAAAATGTACTGTACATGTTTTTTTTTTATTGTTTGAGACTCAAATATTAATGTACAGATTATAAATGTTTCAGAGTTACACAAATTTTAATAGACACATTAATCCTTAGATAACTTTTTTACATATGTAGCTAAGCTTCTCACTAGTTCAAACTCCAGTTCTAACTAAATTTGAACATCATCCCACTAAATATGGCATGATATTGAGTCTCAGATTGAACATGCAATATTAAAAATTGTTAGGCTTGTCATCTTAGGCTGCTCAAAAAAGATACAATATTTTATAACACGATACTATATAATATAAATATTGATATAAAAATCAGTTCCCCAAAAATACTGCACCTCCCACTAAATTTAGTGGTAATTCACTAACTTGCTATAACTGATTATCGACGACTGCAATATTCTCAATGTTTTGATCTGTAGTTCGACTGCTGTTTTGCCGACTCCGTGCTGTCAAATTCATTTGTGAGCCAATGAATTCACCTTACTTCCAATAATTTGGAAATCTTAATCTAACACTAGTCCCAATACTGTATGTCAGATTACCAATCAACAGGTAATTATGCAAGGTATCAATCTGTTAGCTCGGGGATCTGTGTTTGAATCTGATCTAGATCTTCGAGATTTTTAACGAATAGTGTGGATTGCAGTATCGTTCCCCATCCTTCGGTAACTTTATAGGTAGTTAGAATGGATAAAATTGTGGTCGTTAACGTAGATAAAATATGGTGTTGCCTTATATCTGTTTTTATAAATCAACATCTCTGTATTATATTAGCTTTAAGCATATATTCTTATCCCATAATGTTTCATTGTATATTCATTTTGTAAATTGTAATCATTTAGTATGTCAAGCAGAGCTGAGAATTTTAAATCGCGAGTCCATAAGGTGGCTGATATTTACCTTGGGGAGTCAATAAGATATTTTTAGGGGTCAATTAAAAATTATCAGTTCAATGGATTATATACTGTATATTACAATTCTGGATTTTGTAAATTTGCATCCCACAAATAAATCTTTTTTATGAAAATAGTGTGCTTTAATATACTGCCTCAGCAGATTTATTTATTATTAGATGTATTAGCAAAAAAAAAGAAGGGGTCACTAAAAGGGGGTCAACAGTCAGAAAATGTTTGGAGATCTCCATTTTAAATAAGGATGTATATATCAATGATAGTTCTGTTCATTGAAACAAATGTGGAATAGATTATTATTTAAGAAAAATTCTGTGCATTTCATAACTACTAAATATTGTTTTGGTATTTTATATTTTTGAGTTCTATTCCCATTACTCCTATAAATGCTATCTCCTTAATATATCTCGAGATATACAGAGACAGCAAATACTTTATACGGTTCAGACTAATTCTGAACATTTAACAAGAAAGGACTTCTTTAGTGATGTCGTAACGAGTAGGGTCGACATGCAACAGTTCCAAATAATGTAAACGGTATAATAGCATTAAAATTAATTTTGCTTTATTATTTTAAAGCATATAAAGTCAGCAAGAAGTGTATTTAATTTTTATACTATAGTATAGTTTTTCAAAGACAATATAAAATTAATTTCTAAAGAAGAAAATTCATTTGAAAATGCCAGAATATTCAGTTATTAGTAAATAATTTAGCAAGTCTTTAGAAAGAAAATTTTAAATTTTAATCAATAATACCGATATAAGGACTAAACCGTGTAGTTATTTTATCCTTTTGATATTTTCATATTGCTTATATAAATTAGTTGAAAATGGAGTAATAAATTTTGTTTTCGATACGAAGATTGAAATCGCGACACGAAAATTCGTATAATTTTATTATACAGAGCATTAGCATCGACGTATTCAAAAATCAATAAGCAATTCCACATTCACTATTCTCACAAAACAATAAACTTTATTGTACGAAATAAAATAGTAAACGTGGAATTGTCTAGAAATAAAGTAATATATTGTATACGTTGTAGCGCATTGGAATAAATTTACAATGAAAACTTCAAAATCCTTCTCTTTGTGGAATGTCGGGACACGGATCGAGAACCACCGTATCGGGGTATAAAACTGCTATCTATCTGCCATCTTGTGATTTCGCATTGAAAAGGTCTATAGTTGGGGCATGCTACTAGCAACATATCTGTAATATCTCATTCAAAGTCTCAGAATTTGACTAGAGTGCATATTTAACAGATATTATTTCAACCAGAAGTGGTCCTAGGATTTCCAAAGACCTAGGGCAAAATTTATTTTTGAGGCTCATTATGTTCATACTAACAAGCATCGTAGTTTCTAGATCATTATTTCAGACTATTTCGTGAATTATTGCAGAATAACGTCTAATGCGACGACTCGATTACTACGGAATTCGATTTTTATTTAGTTTTTCAATATTTAAACCGTTGTGTAATTTTTAAAATTTTATTTTTTGCAGCGACTTGTGGATTGGAATGCTGCAAGATCGTTATTGAAAGGTAATTGCAAACTACTTTTCCCTCTAATTTGTATTATTAACTTTTTTTTTATTTCCAGGAATATATTTAACATTATTCAGACATCCATATATAGCGCATCTTCCACATTTAAAGGTAAAATTATTAAATTTATTCCGGTGTATTTTTCGAAACTCATTCTCTATGTCCAGTCCCTAATAGGAGTGTGTCAGATGATCATATTGGGCGATCAGAACTTGCTTATAGGTGCCGACAGTTCCACCAATCTTCCCACCATGTCGGCTCTCGGCCAGTCGCCCCCTTCCAGATTCTGTTCCGTCGTGGTCAGCCTGGTGGCCATGCAGATGGCAGCGTTGGGTGTAAGTAAACTATTTATTTATTTTGAATGCAATTTTTTCAATTAAAATTTATTTCTCAAATGCGTCCGCAGGAAATGCAGACGTTAGAGACCGTGTGCGGTGGTCCGAGCATTCTGTCCATTCCAGAAAAAATGGAATTATATTTAATGAATTTGATCTTGCCCATGTGTATCAGAATTAGTAGTGGAATCAAAGGTACCATTTTATATATAATTTAATTATGTGGTAACCCTTCATTATATCACTGATTTGGATATACAGTAGAGCATCTATTATCCGAAACAATTCGGGACTGGGGTTGTTCGGATAACCGATTATATATGAAAAAATATATTAACCTATCCCGTGTTGAAATTCGTCAAAATACTGGCGCGTCCTTAAGTACCCTCTCGTGGTCGTGCCAGTGCTGCCAGCTAAAACACTCACAATAACAAAAATAATATTGGAGTAGCCCAAGACATAGCCAAATATTGCAGTGCCACAGCACTAGTGAAAATTTAAATTTGCGAATTGGAACGCTTCCGGTTAACCGACGTTTCGGATACTCGATGCTCTACTGTATCTTGTTTTTTAAATTCACTTGAGTCAATAAATTTTAAAATATTAATTGCCATTCAATTTATTTTTGCAATGAAATACAGTATTTTATTCCTACCATTGTCTTTGAAACTACCACTGCAGGTGAGACAATAAATTCATCGAGATCTAAATAAGCAAAACAGGTGGACAGATCAATTATCATTTAAATTTCCTTTTCATATTGTTATTTATTTATTGGTTTTAAGTACTGTCTCCTCATTTACAATAAGGAGACAGTACTTAAAACCAGTCTCAATTTCAGGGGACGGCGGCAAAGGTGCAACACCATTCCCCCCCCCCGAAATTGAGACTTGTCAACAGGGTACAACCCCTTAATCCTGAAGGGACTAAGAGGTTGTACCCTGTTGACAAGTTTTATTATCGGGGGTAAATTTTTAAAGTAGATATAGGGGTTTTGTTTTTTCTGATAGGATTAGCATAGCTTATTTTAAATTTTGGCCGTTATAGACCGTTACAACGGTTCTTTCTAACGGCTCTAAATTGTTCATTGCATTTTCTTTGGTTTTAGTTAGTTTTCAGCTTTTGTCTCTGGTCCTGAAGTTGTGGCCTTGGCTTTAGACAAGTTAGGTCTGGGTTTTGAGTGTGTTTTGTTGGTGCCAGAAAGACTCAAGCAAGGGAGACACCTCCTTTTCTCATCAACAGACTTATTAAAGAATCAAGATGAATCAACTTCAGAACTCTCCACTGGGGGTGGAAATTGTGTCTCTGGAGGATACAATTCTGAAAGAGGCTTCGGACCTCTTCGATAGGGTGATGGAATTATGCCCAGCTACCCTTTGCTCTAGGCTTAATAATGAGAGAAGTGAGATACGGAATTCAATGGCAAAATTACATGGATGTGTGTACCAGTTATATGGAGTTTTACGGGAACTACGCACTAAGACAACAGAGAAAGCAGTAACTCCAATTTGCCAGAAAACAACCTTTGCAGACATAGCAGGAATTAACTGCAGCCCTAGCATAACGACCAAAAGCATTAACAAGACCATAAACAGCGAGGTAAATAGGGAACGCCGTGGCTCTGATTCTATACCCGAAACAAGATGAAAAGGGAAAGTGCCCGAATAGAAAAGAAATAACAACAACACTTAGAAAAAGAATTCAGCCTCACAAGCTTGAGGTAAGCATAAAGGCAATAAGAGAAATAAAAGGCAATGGTGTCTGTGTGAGAGTGGAGTCCCACAAGGATGGGCACACCCTCAAGAAGGCTGTAGACGCCGATCCATAGCTAGCTTCTAAAACATGACAAAAATTTCTGAGGGATGGAAACCAAAAGTCATTTTGTTACAGGTACCCAATTACATAAAGGATGATGAAATAACTGAAACAATTTATGACCAAAATCAGATATGGATGGAAACCACAAAGAAGGAATTTGCAGAACAATACAGAGTAGCTACGACACTAAACAAAGGAAAGGTATGGGAAAACTGTAGACACATTGTGCTCAGTGTCACCTATGATCAGGAACATACTTATTACAGAGAGATACCTGGCTTTATCCTGGAGCCACGTAAAAGTGGACGACTTTGTCTTAGTGCTGCAGTTTTGGGCACCTTGCTTGTGATTATGAGAAAATACTGAGGTGCAGTCATTGCACTAAAGAACATAGATACACAGAATGTCCAAATAGTACAGTTAGGTTGAGTCCCTAGCTGTATAGAAGCAAACAAAGATGGTTTCTATAGAAAAGGAGTATAACACTGAGCACAATGCTTATGATCCGATCTGCCCCACTATGCAGAGAGCAAAGACTGCCATAATAAACCTTACTAATTATGGATACTAACGTCCAACATAACTCGCAAGTCACTGCAACTACACTCAACACAGATAATATCCAGTCCAAACCAAATCTGCACTTTCTACAGATAAACCTGGAAAAAAGCAAAGCAGCCACTTCTCAAATTCTCAAGGACATCCATACAATGAATGTTGACTTAACGCACCTAGAACCTAGAACGCCCAAATGCTGCAGTTATTGTGGCAAACCCACACCTGGACGTCCAACTCAAAACAAACTTAAGTACCAAATTCTGTACTATTGTCAGTGTTAATACCAATCAATTCTCATTTCACTTGTTGTCAGTGTATATTCCACCAACTGAAGACATAGAAGCACCACTACAAGATATAGACTGCATTATTCACTCTCCTCTGTTTATATCTGGTGACTTTAATGCTAAATTGCCCTTGTGGTATGCTCCAAGAGGCAGAAATCTAAGGCAACTTATTGAAGTGCACAATTTGTTTTCTACTAATACCAGCGATCTCCTTTACCCAGGGAGAGAGTTGGATAGATGTATGTATTAGTAATGCCACATTTTACAACAAAGTGATTTTCTGCTCTACTCTCAATACAGAAAATCCCAGTGATCACAATTATATCTTAAGCAAGATCGTCCAAATTGTTCCATCAAGCAGCACCAAAATCACGAAGAAAACTAACTGGGACCTCTATGAAGAGATCCTGGCCCCTTCATTCATATACAGACACCAAACGAACTGCATATCTTCCCATTCTGCAAGCGTATAATTCAGCCACAAGGCAAAAGACAACCACCTGTAAAGTGATATGGTGGAGTTCAACCCTACAGGAGAAAAGGAAAAAAGTTAGGAAGCTTAAAAGGAATTACCAGAAGGAAACAAATCAGTCCAGAAAAGAGGAAATCGGGGAAGAATATATCAAAGAGAGGAAAAAGTACAAAAAGCTTATAAATAAAAGCAGAACAGAATCATGGAAAGACTTTTGTACAAACATTCGTGGCAATGAACCATGGAAGAGCCTTTCTACAACATAGCCTTTAAAAAGGCAAAAGCTTCCAGTATCCCAAGCACAGTAATGAAAGAAGATGGGAGCTTTACGACAGATTTGAATGATACCTATGACTACATCCTCAGTAGTCCTTTCCCACTTGTCTTCTGGGAAGAAAGACACTGGAAAACATAAACTTGTTAGAGAAAAGAGCCTGCGGGCCATTAACAGTCTACCGATAAAAACTTTTAACCGTCGGAAATAGACATTCATTTCAAAGGCATTAACCGGAAAAAAGTCCTTGGGCCAGACAGTATTTCTGGCAATAAGGCTAAAAGGGCTTATTGGGCCATTCCAACTACATTCTCAGTAATCTATAATAAGTGCTTAGCCTTGGGCTACTTTCCCAAGAAGTGGAAAACAGCCAAAATCAAACTTATCCCTAAAGGCACAACAGGCGAACAAACAAAACCACAGGACTTCCGGCCCATCTTGTTGCTTTCCATCTTGGGCACGGTGCTAGATACCTTAATTGCGAAAAGACTACAACATCACGTGGAGTCTAATCAGCTTTTACACCCGAATCAGCATGGGTTTCGGAAGAATAGAAGCACTGGAACAGTCCTCTGTCAACTGATGAAATTCATCAATGAGGCCAAGCAACAGGACAAACATATGCTTGCCATATCTATCGACTTTCAGGGAGTGTTTGATCACAGACTCACTTATCAAGAATGCTTGTCCTTTGAACATTGTCACCCTATTCACAAGTTTCCTCCAAGATAGACAGGCCTGCATATGGACTAACTCTACAACTCTCACAAGGAAAATTAATAGAGGCTGACCTCAGGGCTCCTGCTCAGGACCCCTCCTATGGCTGTTAGCTTACGACAGCCTTTTCAGGGTCCAGGAAAGGCAAATTCCCCAGCAATCCAACCCTGATACCGATATTATAAGCTTTGCTTTTGCTGATGACACGCTCATCATTGTGAGGCATAGAAATCAAGAAGTGTTGCAGGTCAGAATGAATAGACTTCTAAGGGTTGTTAACACATGAGCAGAAGACAACAAATTCAAAATCAATATCGGGAAATGCAAGTCTATAGTCTTCCCGAGGAAAAGGCCCCTTGTCAATCATCCGGCTATTGAGATTAATGGACGAAAAAACTAGCACAAAAATGAAATATTTAGGGATCATGCTTGATAACACTTTAACATGGACTGCGCGTATCAAAAGCATTAAAAAGAAACATATCAACCTCGCACACTCGCTTTGCTCCATTTGCAGAAACCTTTGGGGCATTAAATACCAAACATCGAAGATAATCTACGAGAGTGCAATCGAGCTAGCAGTACTCTACGGGGCCGAGGTGTGGGGGAAGGTGGTCGTCAAACAGCATGCAAAAAGAAACATTCTAGCCATTCAACAGTTGCCTGGTGCCTATTGCAAGGGCCTACATAACAGCTCCTACCAGTGCTCTCCAAGTCATTGCAAACTTAGTTCCACTTGACATCAAGATCTTGGAGGCATACTAGAAAGTCCATCTGAAAAAAAATCTGCCAATTAAAATCAAAAGCATTGCAGAGAACATCGTGAAGTATAAAACGAATCTTATGCAGGGATACCACTAGACACATCCATCCCACACCCGGCCTTTCATAAATGGGATCCACAACAACTCTCAGGACATTCAACCAGGGATAAAAATTTTTACTGACGGGTCAAAAACCCCTGAAGACATTGGGTGCTCGGCAGTGATCATTGGTGAAAATGGGCGGTATGTTTACCAAATCCACTTGAAACTGGAGAGCCACTGCTCAATAAATCAAGCCAAGAGCCTGGCTATCCTAAAGGCACTTCAGTGTGTGGAAGCGCGCCACAAAAATTTCAAAAATCCAATTGTTCTCTATAGCGATAGCAGGACCACTCTCTTCAAATTCATAAGTTAAATACTAAGTACACAATCATTAATTGTATCCTGACCTACCTTCAGCACCTTGAGTCGGCAGGCCTTATGTTAATATGCCTTACGGCAGGCCTCCTTCTCGTGGATAAGAGGATGCTTGATCACAGAGAGAAGCAGCCTTTGGGAAGCTCCCTAGCTGCTGGCTTCATAGTGAATTGAAAAACCACACCATGGAAAGCTGGCAACTTAGATGGGACAACGAAAACACGGGAAGATCAACACACACATTTCTTCCAATTATCAAGAACAGGCAAAAAACGGACTTCTTTGTTCCAGACTTCCATATGACCCAAATTTTGACTGGTCACGGGAACTTCCGTTCCTACTTAAGGAGGTTCCTGCAAAAAGGAAATGGAAAGTGTGACTGCTCACGTCCTCTTTGTGTGCAACAAGTACACCTCACAGCAGAAAACCCTCAGATTCCATATACCTTCTTGGGTTACACTGGCCTTGCGTTGTTAAAGACTTTTATTTAACAAAAAGACGTACAACGCTCGGAGAACCTTTGTCATCGACATTGGGGTCAGGCCCCATCTTTCTAAGTATTGGTCTACTCCTCCTTGTACAATACATTCCCTAGGCCAAGAGGCTGCTAAGGGAGATTTCTGTCTGTAGTTAAATAAAACAGAACAATATATATTTGGGTTTTCTTTGTATTTGGGCAGCCCCCAGGCCCTAGGGGTGGCCTTTTGCATTGTTTTCATCTGGGGCTCACTGTTTGTTTACCCATCAGGTCTAAGTTTAGGCCATCTTATGGGCCCAAAGTTGGGATGTTTTTCCCACCCATCTTTTGTACATATGCATTTACTTGTTTTTGGCTGTTCCGGGTAGCATAGTGCTTGCCCCTCTGTTTGTTAACCCGTCGGGTCTAGGGGTGCAGGCTGTTCATGGGTCCTATGTTGAGAAGTGCTCAACCACTTGTGTTTGTATCATTTCCTTTTATTTTTTTTTATTTTCATGTAAATTTTGTTTCGGGTTTGTTTGGCCATTCGCGTTGCTGCTATTTGTATATCGCTGCATCTGCCTCACCAGAGGCAGCCCCTTGGGCGTCCCGCCTTTCTGTAATTCCTTTATATTCACTGTTTGCTTATGGGCTATGCCCCATGTTTTGTACATTTGTTAATTTCAATTAATGGAACCAACCGGGTGCTCTGAGGTCTCATGTTTCACACTTTCCTATTAGTCTTTTCTTTTCTTCCTTCTCCTTTTTCAAAGGCTATGCTGTAAGGTTGGGCCTTCTACTTCCTTCCAGTAAAGTAAAAGTACTTAAAACCAATAAATTTCTGTGAATTGACCCAATACCGTCAATTCACATACAGATGTGTAAGGAAAAGATTTATTTTTGAACAGTTCTAAAATTTTTATACAGTAGTAACTTTATTTCGCTTTTTAGAGACTTTTTACTCTGTAATTTTATATTTTGATGTTCTATTATATGTTCAATTACTATATTTATAATTTCTATTGAAAAATATAAATTACGCAAAGTTTTAATAAGCGATTTATTATGAAATATACTACTGTACTGTATAATAAAATCGCAACTGATATTTTGTTTTTATATTGACAGTAATTGTCTTTATTGTTTCTTTAAAAATGACATTTAATGCTAAATGGGCATTCGTGATATTAATGTTTACGTAAATGCCAATTAATATGATATAGCCACGAATAAAATTGGTATTGAAAAACAAAAATGAAGTTTATTGTATATCAGAACACTTGCTGATGAAAGAATAAAAGATTATACATGCTACGGAATCTCTATCCGTTTAGTAAAAGCTCAGAATTTTTAGTACTCTGTTATATTGCACTTTCTTTGTCTCGCAACAAGTGCGATATAAAGAGAGGTTAATGTATTATGCAAACGGATAAAGTATTGTGTATTACAGATGTCCCGAAATTACGTCAGTCCGATATTTCTTTTGCGCTAACTGTCATTTTGACTGCACTGACTCCCTTACCGTCGAAACATTCTCATCAGTCCAGTTCTACTTCGGGAAAAAGAGGAAATGATTCTTTTCAGGAAAAAAGTCCGACGAGAAGAATAACTCCTTTAGTTCAAATAGCTTTCTTGGGTAAGGTGAATTTAACGAAATGTTAAAATGTTTTTATATATCAACTGACTGTCTACCATTTTTGGTTACAACAGGGCTAAAAATTATAATAGTATGCTTTGAGCAGGAATTATCTGAAGACTGGCATCGAATAGCATGTTGTGTCCGTGAACTCGGAAACAAAATGCAAGGTAAAAAAAGATATTCAAATAATTTAATATGAGCTAGTTTTCTAGTTTTATTTTTTATTTTTAATAGAATAAGTGATAAATTAATCTGATTATTACTGGTCTTTTATAAGAAAACATCTAAATTTAATACTGTATTCTTTAAATTATTCCAGGTGGCTTAGCATTATGGAACTTTCTCGATTTTGTAGTCACTCATCGAACACCTCTCTACATATTACTCTATCCTTTAATCAAGAATAAGGTGTGTACATCTAAACTTTTTTTCGTAACGATTATAGAATTATAAAACTTTAAACACGCAGATGTTAAGAACCATCTGCGACAACGAACAAGAGTATTACTATCAACAACTAATACGAGAAAAGTTGCAAGGGTTCAGTCTTCCCACGCCAAAATGCCAAGGAAGTCTGTTTCAAGACATGACTGCAGAAATGAAGATGCTGAAAGAAGATTTAATTGCTTGGAAATTAGGTATGTATGTCTTTGTAATAATTTGTTTGATATTTTTAATTTTATTTTTTATATTTGAAGTAGGCACTGGAGAAAAAGATCGATTAAAATCCACTCTGACAAAAATCTGCAGTAATAGTGACGTCTCTCACACGACTAGTTACGTTTATAACATGGGTAGTGACGCTCACTGTTCCAGCATCACCGAATTAACAAATAATCACCAGAGTGTTACTAGACTTGGCAATCCTTCAGGTGAATTACAATTTGATGAACAAAATGTGCAAAATTTTACTTAAATGTACTGCAATTAAAAATTAATTTTATACAGTTATGAGTTCAAGTGCATCGTATCACTCTCCCTTAACAAGAGAACTAAGTACCCGCAGCGAATCTTTTATCCCTCATCATAGAGGATTCAGTATCCGTCTCCATTCCATCGAAGGAGGACATCGTATAGTGGAAAGATTCATTCGAAGAACGAGTTACCCAGATGCGGAAGGTGCAAGTTCTCAAGGTAAATAATTTTGTGAATCGTACGTCTTGAGAAATTTTTTAAAATTTTCACATTTATCTATTTGCGTAGAAATTTTAGATGGAGAACAGTCATCTTCATCCGAACCCAGATTATTTCGCAAATCCACATTACACATAAAAAAACGTGGAAGTAAAAAGAGTATCTCTGGGGATGAAAGTGCATCTGTTGGTACAATAGATACAGATGAGCGAGACGATTTGGGTAGTTAGGATATATAATTGAACGAGTTCATATGTTTGTTGAAGAGTGATTAATTTTTTATAACATTTTTTTTTTAATAGGAGATGCTCCTCTAAGTCCTTCCAGTCCCCATTCTCCGGAACAAGACATTCATAAACCTAAACATCGTCTCCAGAGACAGAAGGCACAGAGTCGAAAAACATTTCGCTTCAGGAAATCTCGACGGGGTGCGGGGTTTGCGGCACACGCTAAAGGTACAGAAACATCAGAGCAGATCGTTATGGTCCCCACAAAAAAACAACCAACTCTAAAAGAAGAAGAAGCATCCACGAATGCCACTCAAACACTTCCACTCAAGCGCAGCATGTCCATAGAAGAGTCTGGAGAAATCAAAGATCAAAATCAACCCACCTTTCAGCCAACTTACAAGAGTCCGACGACCGATGTTTATCTCCAGTGCGAGTCTACCGAATCACTGAGTAACAGCGAAAATTCATCTCTTCTGAAGAAAGAGCAAAAGCAAGATTCGGAATCTTCATTATTAATGGTCTTCCCAAACGAAGACGACGAAAGTAGTTGTATCTAGTTTACAACTACATTAATTAGAAAGTAGAAGAATTATTATTTGTTGGTAAAAAAATTTATTAAATGTAATTAATTGTTGGTGATTGTTAGTACATATATTTCCTCAATAAAATATTTATCTAATGTTTTTTGGAGAAATTATAATTTATGCTGCCTTCATCTACATTTAATGCAATTTGAGTAGAGAGATACTTACTTATTCAAAGTAAATTTTTGCATAAGTATTTACTACTACTACACTACAGTAACATTACAACTGCATTAGTTTTATTAATTTCTCCAATTCAAAAATCCATCTTTTATGTTTTATTTTCAAAAGATACAACCAGATTTCTCTGATGAATTTGTATGTGCAACATGCAAAAAGTTTTAACATTTCTTCCTATCATTCTCAGTTTTTTTATATTTATAAAATTAAACAAATTTTGAATTTCTCCTTTTCCAAATTTAGTTTATTTAACAGATTAAATAAATAAATTGACTAAGTGGATGTTTTGGCTTGCAAATCATCCCATTAATTAAAGAATATTGCATTTAAATACATATTATAAAAATATATATATATATTTTTTATTACAATTTTTAACTGTGCAGGCACCTAGAACTTTTTTTATGATCATTCCAGCAGAATCTTCGAATGGAAAATTTAAGTTTCAATCTAAAGCTGATTGTTGTGTTATCCTGTAATCAAAAATAGTTAATAATGTCACTAAATTCTATCGTCATCGATACATCATTCTATTGGTATGTGACAATCCTCCAAAAAGGTAAAATTTCAAATCCGATACTTTAAATCTCTACACGATAATTTAAAATTCAATATTTTGATATATTTTTGTAAATGTGCAAGTAGTTTAACAAAAACATATATATTATGTGCTATTAGGCCGCAGAGGGAAATTGACCAACCGACCTGCGAGTCGAGCGCATGCAAAGGGGACACAAATTAGCATCGTGGAAAGGTCAAACAATCCTGTTATTGAATTTGATTCATTAATCACACTGCAAAATCACAAGCAAAATAATTTTTTATATATTTTTTAAAATTTTAAAAAATTTTACACATCTACTAAAATCATGGTAAATGACAAATGTCCAACATTTCATATAATGAAAAAATAATAAATTATAAACAATTATTTTTAAAAAGTAATAATAATAATTACTGAAAATAGGATAACACAACAATTTTCTTCAGAATATCATAGTTTAAGGATAAAACTTATTCAAAAACAGTAGGATTAACAATGTGTTTAATAAATATTGGGGGTGAACTTTTAAAAATATCTAGACACTAACAGACTAACTTTACAATCCTCTGCACATATCAAAATCCAAACTGCACTATGATTTTCTGATGAAAATATTAGATTTTAATTCAAAGTAGTTAATTACATGCAGATCCTCAACAATATTAGCAGATGAAATTAATTATACATTCAAACATAACTCAGCAATCAGTGTAAAATACAAAAAAATCTGAAAGTAAAAACCCAGGGGAGAAAATATATCAAAACATAAGCAGCAACTGTTTTGTTTTATTGTACATCCCCCTATTAAAAGCATAGGAGAAAATAAATCACAGATTCCCATACTTGATATAATTACCAGTTGCATATAAGCAGAACTGAACTACACGAGAGTGACAAATAGCACGATTGATGCAGTTATTCATTCTATACATAAACACACTGTTCAAGGTAAAAATAGGAAATGTGTCGGCAAGAGCATCCACCCAACATGAATCGGAAAAGTTGCTCTATAATTATATTGCAATCTGTAACACTTACGGTAAATTCAAAAAAATTACAAATAACTTGGCTAACTTGATTCGCTTTCGTTATGCAATAAAAATACAAAATTCAATTAATTATAACAATATTTTAAACATCAGAACACGAGAATGATAGTTAACATCAAATTATCTATCTACTTCATAATCCTTTGGCTAAAAATCCATTTTCTTTCATTATATCAAACTTACTGGACAAAATGCAACAGAAAATGTCTAAATGTACTTTGTAAAAGTAAATTTGGCTTTTGACTGTGTCTAGATTGAGTAACAAGTCTTTAAATATGATTGTTTTTGAAAAAGGATCAAACACAACATATATATATTTATATATATAAACGACACATTTCCATTTTGCATCATGTGAACCACTGGAAACATGATAGCAGCTGAAAACATGTTAATGATGCTAGAATAATATACATACAAAAATTATGCTCACAAACGATCGGCTTTTGGAATATAAAATTATGAAACATGTTTCGAACAGCTCACATAAAGGAAATAATAATGACAAAAAAATTAATAATAATTAAATTCAAGGGGAATTTCATTTTGACCAATCATACTTTGTCTTTCAACTAACTCTCTTAGATACAAGAGCACGTAAAGCAACAAGTAGGGGAAATCTTTCAAATTCCCATTACGTTTGATTTGATGGTGACTCGTTACCAGTTGCATAGAATGCTCCGTTGATTATCAGGAAATGGCCATCGTGGACAGCCTACAGCAATTACATGCTCTTTTCTCCAGTATTTAAGACATTGCAGTAATGTTTAACACTGTTGTTTACTTTTTGTTTTCAGGTATTTATTGGAGATAACAGATTTCATTTTACACATAATTGTTTATCTAGATATATTGAAAGTTGCCAAAAAATGATGGAATATGGGCTGTTCTTACTTATAAACCCAACCAATCAATGGGATATATCTGACTGTTTGATCTACTGATAAGGAATGTTGTAGTTGATGGCATCAAAACAAAGATTAATGATTTGGGAGGGAGAATTGACAGCATTTTTATAATCTCACGATGGATCAATGCAGATCAAAATGTCAACTTTTAGATCCAGATCTCGGAGAATGCTAATATTCTTGACTCTATGCTGTAGGCACTTATAAAAATTATTCAGAGGTACTTTCATTATCCACATCATCATCCTCATGCATTAAGTGTACAAATTTATTAGTTGATGTATATACCTGAAATATATTCAGTGTGTAATCAGAACATTAAATAATATAAATAAAATTATAATTGTTAAATATAATTACTGGAGGTTTATCTTCATGATAATGAAGAACAGCAGGCTCTTTAGAATCATTATTCTCTCTGTCACGATCTTGAGATCCCCTATTTCCAGATGTTGCTCTTTCTCCTCTACCACGAGACCGAGACTGATTCTGATATTTTCTATCAGAATCTTTTCTATCAGAATCCTCATCTAAAAATTTAACTTACAGTTATCATCATCATCATTTATAAAAAAAATAATCTATCAAATGTTGCTTTTAATAATATTCCATTGAATGCAAAGAATTATTTCTTCACACATTATTTTTATCATAAATTATAAATTTTTTTGGTATTCACCTCGGCTAGAACGACGAACATAGTTTTCCCTTCTATCACTTGAATTGTCTCGATTGTCTGCATTGTCCCTAGCATAGTAACCTTGTCTTCCCCGTGAACCAGTTCTTGGCCCTCGATCACTTCCATCCTGTTAAAAAAATTGATAAGAATACTTTTTATAATTTTTCAAATTTCAGATTGGTGAATGCAAATTTATTTGATTAACTTTCTTCCCTCTATTATTATATGAAATGAAATATGACAAACTTGTTACATATCAAAATCAGAAGTTTAATTAAAACAAAAACCTATTACATTACTAAAAATACATCATCAATATTATAGATATTATTTCACAAACTTTCAAATTACTGTTTTAACATTTAGGAATACAATTAGACTAATGAGAAAACATGTACAAATATTTTATAACCATATTATATTATTTTATGATAAACTATGAAGCTTTATAAACATTGAACAATCAAACATTGTAGAGCAGTGGTTCTCAATCCATGGTCCGTGGAACACGGGTGCTCCGTGAAGTCACTTCAAGTGTTCCACGAAAAACAAATATACAATTAAAAATTGTTGCAAAAGAAAAGTGAATACAATGTAAAATAATTTTTGTATGGGAATGTAATTAGCAAACACCAATGTCGTCATCTACTGGACCGAGTGCGCTTGATTTCAAAAAGATTTGCCAGCCCTGCTTTAAAGCTAACGTACAGTAAGTGTTCCGCAGAAAACAATGTGAAAGTTTAGTGTTCCCCGACTTCATAAAAATTGAGAACCACTGTATATAGAGGAAAATAGAAAAGTAACAAAAATGAAACACACACACAAAAAAAAATTACTTTTAAATGTTTTATAGTGTTCACTTGAAAATTTAAAGTTGCTAAATATAAACAAATATATAGAGTTGTAACTGACTTTGAACTTCAAAACATTGTTTTTAAAAACACTTTAGTTCGATAAATTATATTTTTCATCATATCTGCACTACAATTGTGTTGAAAATGTTAAAATAAGGTACTTATAATTATTCAAATGTTCTTAATTTTTGAGTTAGCTGCTCCCTTCTGGATTCACCACTGCTCAGATGTACACTAATTTGTTTAAATATCTAAACTTTCCACCAGCTTGGCAACTTTTTGGGTTCTGAATCTGTTTTTTAATTTGGATTGAACAAGCTCAAAGGATGAAAAAAGCCATTCAATTCTGACTGATAAAGCTGCAGCTATATGCAACTGGGTAACAAGAGCTACTGTTTCTGGATTCAAGCCATGCAAGGAAAGCCAGTTCAGAGACTTGACAGATCTATGGTTTTCTCAAAGAGGTAATCTTTGAAACGCTGTGCTCTTGCTTGATAGCTAATAACATTGGATATGCACTGTGAATGAAAACTATGAATCAAGCAGGTTTGCTAGGAGATGGGCAGCAGAAATGGCCAAGGAAAGGATAAATTACAGAAGTTCCTTCTGCTTCCTCATATTTCTCTCTGCCAAAGTTGTGATTATTGAAATACTTCATAACTTGTTTCATGTATTCTCACACTTCAGGAATCTTTGTTGTGTTAGCAGACTGGCTATATGAGTGCTGCATCCATGTATCAATACTAGAATATCAGAACCAGAAATTTCTTCTGATTGCAAAAGAATTCTGTCAATCATCTTTGTCATATTGGTAGCTTTATCTTTAATGAATATAAGTATCAATTATATTATAGAGTATAATAGAGCAAAGTCCTCAGTTGATATAAAATATTTCTGAAAAATATTGTTTTCAAGATATCAAGGATAGCTATAACAGTGTAATCTTGTGTGATATAATATAATATCAATATATTCATATATTAATGGTTGTGCGCTTATGACTTTGTTTGTATATAAAAAATATTCTATAAGATTAACCCTTTATGATCGACATCTTGTTTACGTTTATTTTGTAATCTGTCCTAAGGCAATATAGGTCAGTCAGGTGATATTATTTTAAAAATTCACCAAAAATCATTTTATCATTATATTCATATGAAAAAAATCACGTACAGTCTAACTTGGTTATAACGTCATCAGATGTAACGACAACCCTAATGTAACGTCAAATTTTTATCGGTCCCACGACTTTACTATACTAGATAATGTTAAAAAACCCGCTTGTAACGACATAAAACCCTGTTTTAATGTCATATTTGAAGCACTCTCAAATTTACAAAATTAGATTACAAATTTTATTTCACAAAGAAGATACTACGTGTTTAGTCCTAGGGTCAGAGTCCACTTCCTAGAACGACTGTGGGTGGTACTCTCACCACCTGACTTCGGTGGGGTGAGTTTGCTACACTTTTAACGACGTGATGATCGGTTATTATGTACTCATTTTTAAATTACTTTATGTTAAATTGTTAAATATTCTATTATTTTTAATATAACATATTACATTAAATAGTTTATAAAGAAATAATTGAATTATTTTTAATTGGCATACATTAGTTTAATCTTTTGTTGTCTCTTGATTCAACATTATTCTCAAAACTGGAAGTTCCGCCATTATTGAAACTTATGACAAATATAAATTTCTTATAAAAGGTAATTTTTGAAATTTTTAATTACATTGATGTAATGTAAATAAAGTTGATTTAAGCATGTAGTTTGCATTTTTATACATATGATAATAAATTTATTATGATAATAATAGACTTCGCAGATAAAGACACTCGGTTATAACGTCAACAAATTGCTGGTCCCATGGAAGACGTTATAAACGAATTAGACTGTACATTTATTAATATCTTTAGTTTTAAATATGATATTTTTCAATAAATTTTATTAGAAAAATTTATAAGAAAAAAAATAACATATATCAGAACTGACATTTAAACTTGATAATTTGTAACTTTTTGTCAAAATTAACATTGTCTAGATACCTAGTTTTTTGCTGGCACTGAGTCAGAAAGATGTAGAATATTGTTTTGTACAACTCTATATAACACTTATGCATGTACATTCATTCATTGTGAAATTATTGCACATTATATCAAACATTTGTTTGAAATCAAAACTTTATTCTGCTATCAACTAATATAATGAACTAATATACTTTATTCACTTCATATCGAACAATATAAATTTTTGTAATAAACATATGATTACCAGTAGTAATACATATAACATTTGCTGATATTTTCGATTAAAATAAAAAATATATAAAATGTCAGAACTGAAGGTCACAACTTGAATATTCATAACATGTTGACTTATTATAGCTGAATAACCTTGTTATAGCATGAATGAACTTATTATAGTAATATTATTGCATGAATATGCTAAAAATGAAATAAAAAATTATCAGGAAAAAAAGCATTAATTAAAATTTTTTAAGTCAACAAAACACCACCTGGACAAAAATATGTGAAACAGAGGATAGACAAGACACTGCCATCAAGTGCTGACATCTGTTGTTGATAAATTTTATAAAAATCGATTTTTAACAGGGTACCTACAAATTGGTACTCTCGAAGTTTTGCTCAACAATGGGGGATGCCGACCAATCGATACCCTTGTGAAGAAAGGGTTAAATTAAAAGAAGACAATAACTCATAATATCATTTAAGAACATTCCAATTGCTCCCATCGAAGATATAAGGTTTTTTTGCCCAACCTGCTTTTTTATATTTGTAAGGAAGCTCAAGAGTTACAAGAACACAACCTCTGTGCGATGGATAAGAGCAACAATAATAATATTGCTGCGGCTCACTTCTCCCACCGGGTCATTCATGGTCCAGTGGTCAGCGTCGTCGCCTATCAAATGGAAGGTTTCTGGTTTGAACCTCCTTGATGTGGTTCTTTTTTTTTGGGTATACGTTCTCCTGGTCTGAGAACAAATGTAAATCCATTATCATTTACATATTGCAACCCTGTCCTCACAGGATATAATCGAGAGCTCTCAGGTTGAGCAGCGCTTTTCATCTGGCACTGCAAACTGCAGTGGTTGTAAGTTCTCTAAGTGAATAAACACCCCTTTGTATTCCTAAAGACTGGTTGTTGTTCGTCTAAGCAACAATATCATGTACTTATTCTTGTCAAATAGTTAAAAATTGTAACTATTAACAATGTACATAACCTGCTTAAAAAACTTTTTTATAGCTGAGAACTATGATAGGTGATTATATATTTGAGTTTACAGTTTTCAAAATGTATGCTAATGGTTTTTGGCAAGATGTTAATTATATTATAACAAAATCAACTAAGGTTGGCAATCTTTTGTAACCCCCTTTGTAACAAACAGGTTTATACCTAGTACAAATAAACTTTATTTACTTACTTAATGAAGCTGTAAACTTTGTAGCTGTATTTTTCCTCACAATTCTTGATAGCATGAATTGTGCCAACTGCAAGAGGTATGCAGATGTGTAGATTTGAAGATATATCTACAATGTTGACCAGATAGATAAATTCCTCAGACATGCTTTGATGGAAATGCAGATTACAGACTTGTGGCAGACATTGTTCCAACAGTCAAACACAATGAAATAATTTTTGTTTTCCAGATTGGTCTTGATGTCTTGATTGGTATCCAGAAGTTCATCTCCAATTTGTGAACAGTTTGAAGCTGATGAAATTCATCATAGTTTTGAATTATGCATGTTCCATGTAATGGAAAGCTGAATTTATGGTGTAAATGTTGTGATTTGCAAATCGAGTTCCTGTTTTCCATAAGTGATGGTATGAACAACAAATTTGCTAAGTATACTTTTGGGCTTTTTTGTTGAGGGATGTTGAGCACTTTAGTCAATGAACTTCATTGGTTTGTAGGTTCAGTATTCTTTTCAGTTTCATCTGAATACATTTCTGCTCTACAAAAGCAGAAATGTATTCAGAGGATCATTGTCAGATAATTTTCCAGGATGAAATTTTTGCAGGGTTTTTCATCCATTGAATCAAAGAAACTAGTTCCCTTTGCAAATTTAGTACCTAACCCACAAAGTTTTCATTTTTTCAGAGGAGCTAATAGAGAGGTTGAGGTGCAAATACAAACATTAAACTTGTACGGCAAGCAGAAGTACACGTTTGATGTTCTAAGTCCAAGTAAAAGACATTCACATCTCGTGAATCAGTGAATGTCGTGCATTGACTCACGGGAAATTTGTTGAAAAAATGGCAGATACATTAACATTGAGGGTTACCAGTGAAGATAAATAAACAAATTAAACTATTTTAAAGTATTTATAGGATGTTTAATAACACTAAATAATTATTTTTAATTAGTGTTGTGTTTCCTACTATACGATTGGATGATAGGACTACCTCATACTTTTGTCGAGGGAAGTAGTGGCTTATGTAAATTCAAAAGCAGCTTGGAAAATTAATTTTTAGAAAATTTACAAACGTATTACGCAGTTGATGGTAGAAGATGCCATGGAAGAACAAAACTACCAAAAGATAAGCTATTATGAAGACAAATACAGTAGAGCATCGATTATCCGACCCCCGATTAACCGACTTATCGGTTAACCAACCGCGTTCTAGTCGGCAAATTCAAATGTCCGCTAGTGATGTGGCACTACAATATTTGGTTATGTCTTGGCTACTTTAATATTAATTTTGTTAAATTTTTGCATGTTTTAGCTGGTAGCACTGGCTCGACCATGAAAGGGAGGCTAGTATTTAAACCAGGCCTAATACACTATACTAATAATGTATTTTTTCATACTTTTTGGTTATCCGACCAACCCCAGTCCCCAATTAAGTCGGATAATCGATGCTCTACTGTATATGTAAATTCTATAGGCACTTCACATCACCTGCTAAGAAACTGAATAATTTCTGGATTAAAATCATCTGTTTCTTTACAATATTATTTGTAAATGCTTAAATAATCATTATTTTAATAAAATAGGTCATAATTTTAACCCCAAACACAAAAAAAATGAAGTTTAACTGATCTTCTACTCACCATTCTAGACAGAGCAAACGCCATTATCAACCGTATAGAATTGCCAGATAGTAGCGCTCGTCCGTCCGCCATTCACGTTTTGGGCTGAATACGTGCGCCTCAACCTCTCTAATATAGTAAAATGTTCCCTAAAGAAGCCTTGTTTTGACTGATCACATTTTGGACCAAGAATAAAAATTGTAAGAAATGCTTACGACTTCTTGCCTCAATTTAAAATTTATAACTGAAAAGTGGCATAAACTTTCAGTTTTTCCAATCACAAATATTTCCACTTTAAAAACTGAGACATGTCTTGTCACTTTCGTTTTCTTTTTCTGACAATCTGTTAGTTCATAAATAAAATTTTCAAATTTATTTGCATGTGATGCTGTGGGAATTGGGAATGGTGATGCTATGCTGGTAGCAGGTAATAATTATTTACATAATTAATTCCCAGTTTTGTAAAAATTGTAAATACAGAATATTAAAAAAATAAAGTTTAAAACACTATTTAACCCAAAGCAAAAAAACTGCCTATTTTCTAAAAACTTTTTACAACCTTGGTATTAATGACTTACTTGTTTTGAAGACGATCTTCCTTCATATCTTCCAGAACGTGAAGAAGTAGGTGGACGCGTAGCAGAAATTCTATGAAAAATAAAATATATTTTAATTTTAATAAATAAAGTATTACCAGTTTATATAATAAGTTGTTAATTACTTAATAGCAATTTCAAATTTTTTCTATGAGTGAACCCACAAATCAAACTAGTACTACATTAAATGCAATACAGGTAACCCCTGTATAACATGGGAGTTATGTTCCAAAAAATTGCTGTGTTATGCAAATCCATGGTTCATGAAACAAAGAACTAGCACAAAAAGAGGGGTTTGGTTCCAAAAATTAAAAAACATGCTATTATATTTTCATAATTAAGATAAATATCTTTATTAAAATTTTCTTAAGAAGTGATACATATTAATATAAATTAAACAACACCAAAATCAGAAGCATTGAGATCTGGCAACACTGAAACAAGTTTCAAGAAGGACTGTGTTTATCGACAGAAGGTGGGAAAAGAAAATTTACATACTGTACTTAAGTACTAATAGTTCACAAAAATTATGCAGGAAAATCTGATAGTATGTATGCACTCGAATGAAAAATGTCAAATGAAGTATCTTTTGCATTTAAAAGCTTTATCATGTTGTAAAGTACTATTTTTTTTAGTATCTTAGGAAACCGACTATAATTACAGTCGGTAAAACTTCCGTTAACCTAACGGGTACTTTACGCGGATTCGAGATTAGTTTGCCAGGCCTGGGCTTTTAAGCGTGCACCGAAAAATTAGTAATAACAACGATAAATATCAAGTCAAATCAAAAGTTCAAATATATTTAATTAGCAACTAGAACGTACTACGTACAAATATCAATAATTCCAAACAAAATTTATTAACGAAAATCAACAAGTCAACCCGACAATAAACTTAGCTTAACTTAATAGTAATTCCCCTTTGAAATTCGACAAATCAAATACTTAGCAACTATGAACAAAATCTCTTACTAATTAAACGTCTATCCGTCACCTCACTATACGAAGAAACTATTTCCTCAATCCTTTCGATATCGTCAAATCGTCAATCGAACTCCTCTTTAGCACCTTGGATCGTCCAATTATCAATCTGGACTTCTATCAGAAAATACTTCGCTTTCGAATTAACCTCGCTCTCACAGTCGCCTCGATTTGGAAATCACCTCTCCTTCTTCGGTTAACGTACGGGTTTTATACTGTGAGGTGACGTCACACTTGAGCTGGGTTACTCCTCTTATTTACATACTTAGTTGCTAACATTAACTTTGTTCTGGCAGCTTTAAGTTTCCGACAAAGCTTATAAACCGTTTACAAAATATTTATCATAATTTTCTGGGATGTTTAAGACGGTTTATCAAGTATTTCTCTACTAGTGATTGTGGGGACTCCCCCCCATTTTTTTTCTGCGGACTGTTACTTCCGCCAGGCAGCGCAAGTGCGCAAGATGTTTCCTATGGCGCTTATTTCTCCGTGAGTTGTTTTTTCTTCATTTTTCATTACTAACAAGAGAGTGGTGGGGAACCTTCGTCCTAAATAAACATAAACCCCAAACAAAAAGATAATAAAATGGAAATAATAATAAAATAAAAAATAAGGTTCGGACTCAGTTCCTTACAATGTTTATTGAACCGTTATACGAGGATTTCCCTAATTTCAAATTAGATAAAGTTTGCTTTTAATAGTTTTTATTACATTTTATGTTGTACGAGGGTTTTACCCAATTCTCGAACTGTGTTAGAGTGAATCCGTGCTATAGAAGTGCCGTGTTATATGGGGGTTACCTGTATATATACAAAAAATGCTCTGCCCAAGCTTTTCTGTTTCAATCCCAGTAGGTCATATCACACTACATATCTATTATCATTTATAATAAATTATATAAATAATATTAGTTATTTTATACATATTTCATACATACAAGGTGTGAAAAAGGGAGTTAATGGCTGAATCTATCTCATCCTTAGAAATACAAGCTCCACAAGTAACTCCAGCACACACAGTGGAAATTAGTCTGCATACATAATTATGCATCAGTAGTCATACTGTAGTGTTGTGTGTCATGTAAATATGATGCCATAGAACCTTGAAGAACAGATTCAGTGTCTGACAATATTACATGAACAGAAGCCTGGAAACAGTCCAAAGAGCATTCTGCATAAAGTATAGGATAAAAGTGAGACCAATATGGCAAACAATTGTCAAATTAATACAGAAGTTTGAACAAAGAGAAAGTGTAGAAAATGACTTGAGGGAAAAGGTCAGCAGTCTATCAACAGCAAGATCTGAAGAGAAAGTTACTGAAAGTAGTATGCATGGTTCTACCCATCTTAATGACAAATTCCCCAACATTATCAGGTTTTTCCAGATAAAAATCTCAGGATTTCCCTGACAAAAAAACCAAAATCAAATGTGCCATACCAGTCAGTTAGTAGCTCTTCCATATTGCCTGAGCTTAAGGTTTTATTTGGCGTTAATGACTTAATGTGGAATGGATAATTTTAAAACACTAGCAAATTAGATTAATGAATATTTATTTAAAAAAGTATTTATTCCTGTGAAATAAAAATATTTCCTGACTTTTCCATTTATTGAAATTTCCCAACTTTTCCAGGTTTTCTGATTTCCCAATATCAGAAGATCAGTATGGATCCTAGTGGACTATACAAAGTCCAAAATGGTCATTGTGTCATGCAGCCCAAGAAATACACATCAGCCATGAGTGTCAGGACTGTTCTCAGATATGATTTGCTTCTCTACCTATACAAAATTCAAATGCACCAACTACTCAAAGAATGGTCAAAGGCTCAAAGATCAAACTTTACAAGAACAGTTGTGAATATGGTCAATGGCAATATAGGATAGACTAGCAGCTGGACAGAATTTGGTCCATGGTCAAAGTCCACTTCCATCTGATGGCTATGTCAACAAACAGAACTGGAGAATTTGGAGCACAGAAAATCCTCATTTCACACCGCAAATGTTACTTCATCCTCAAAGTGTTACCATTTAGTGTATGATATCAAGTTTGGGATAATGACGAAAGGTGAAATGATCAATGATTAAAGATGAAACTGTAACTACTAGTTGCTATGTTTGCATAATGACAAAGTTTCATCCCATTTGTTCAAGGAATGGATGCTAATGAGAATATGTGGTTCATGCAAGATGAGACAATGTCACACATCACATTATACACAGGCATTTCTGGATGGAATGTAACTATATAATTATCAGTAAATGAATATTAAATACTTTGATATTTATTAAACTAATATCTATTATAGATAATTATATTAATAAAATTAAAGTTAAATGAATGTAAATTTCAAGTATCAATTACCATACATAATATTCAAAGAAATATACTACAGACATGTAACTTGATTAATACTCATAATACAGTGTAGAAAGGAAAACATATAGCATTGTGATCTTATAGATCAGGGGTGGCCAACAAGTCAATCGTGATTGACCAGTCGATCGTGAAGCCAATTTTGGTTGATCACTTATGATGTCTTGACTTAATGTGTTACACTTGTAACCGAAAGCAGTGCATGAACGTAACACGCAAACACAACAGTATGCATGCAATTATGATTTACTCTGAAAAACACAGCCATTTAGCTTGAATATTTGGTACTGTCATATGTCAACCGAGAAAAAATACCAGTATCATCAAATGTAGCGAATATATTTATTCTTGTTTTGGATCTACATACCTGTGTGAATTGGCATTTTCATATTTAACTTTAATGAAGACTAAACAAAGTTCTGTCCTGACTAATTCCCAAACTGAAGACTCATTATTATTACCTTTGTCAGGATATACACCTAATTACGATTCCTTGGTTAGAGACGTGCAAACTCAGTCCTCCCATTAATGTTAAGGTAAAATAAATTCTAGATCTGTCTTTATCTGTAGCTAATTTGAATTAATAAATATTGTTAATAATTACTCATGTTGTTTTAATTCCCCTGGACATAAGTTTTTTGGTCCATTAAATAATTATGTTGTTTTTTACGTAGGTAGATATAAAGAGTGTTTCAGTACGAGGTGCACTCCCTCGAGCTATTGATGGATTAGCAAAAAATAAGTCTAAAAATCTTATATCATTCTTCCATCCAAATTTTCCTGGCACAAAAAAAATCACGAAAGTGAAATCTTAAAATCAAATTATCAGCCATACTGTGCATTTTTATAACAACTTTTTCATATTTACAAACAAATAGTACCACAACTTATACATTGCAATTGATAAAAAAATTAAATTATATTTTAAGTTACTAAAAATCTATCTTGAAAAAGTGTTGAAAAATCGATTTTTTAGGTACTGCCTGTACGAAATGAATTCATAGCTACAAATGTCAAAAGTTGGGTCTTGGAAATTTATTTTCTTTATGAGCCTATAACTTGAAAACTTAATAAGTGATTTAAAAAATAAAAAAATAGTTTTGAATATATATTTTGCTTATCTACCCATAACTCGTGGGAGTGCACCTCGTACTGAAACACAGTGTATAAACATAGTATGTATTTCACATCTCCCCACCCCACTTAGACTATGCCTATGACAAGTCAATCGCAACACATTTTTAAGATAAAAAGTAGACCTTATGTACACAAAAGTTGGCCATCCCTGTTATAGATGATATATGGAAAATTAAACAGAATAATTTGCAATGTTTTGTTTTTCTTCTTTGATAAAATTTATTGTTCTATTATATGTATTTCTGTTAGATAATATTAAAAATATTTAAAATCAGTATTTTCTGAATAGCACTTTTTAGAAAGGAAAGTAATAAACAGAATAGTGGAAATTAGTTTGAGTGTAGTTATATATATCATCTCTAGATTATAATTGAATATTACCTCTGCAAGTTTTTGAATTTATCCAAATGTTTACTAGAACAACTTTCTAATCTAACAAGTTGATGGCATAAAGACATCAACTGCAACTCTACAGAACCCAGGTTTGAGTATGATTCAGGAACCCAGAAACTTTCCCCAAGCTGTGTCTTGAAAATGTTGGCTCCATGTTTCTGAACTTACACATTTCCATCGTAGGTCAGGCCAAACCAATATTGAATTTGTTTATAAGCCTTCTTAGTGTCTCCTGGGCAGAAAAAGTTAAAAAAAAACTTTGCTGGTCTACTTACAATATTTTAAATGGTTAGTAACAATCATGGGTAATGTACAGTACAATATTATTGGGTTTATGTTTCTATCACAATTTAATTTCTAATCCTTCTACTTTCATTCTTCACTAAACCGGTAATAAAAGAAATTCTATATTGAGAAAATGCAGTTTGAATAAACAAACTTAAAAAAATTTTTAAATTAAAAGCTAAATACAACTTTAATAACAATTTTTACATTTAGCTTTTTTTTATGATCTTTCAAATTATATTTTAAAAAATTCTGTAACATTAAAATTACATGAAAAACATTTGCTCATATTTATTTGTAAATTATCAGCATCTCAAAACTTCTTACAGTATTTATGCTAATGGTATTTGACTTAACCTCTCAATATAAAGTACACAGAATGTATGACTTCCCAAAATATTTACATATTAATAACAGAGCTAAGTTGATTAACATCACTATTTAACATAACTGACTCGTACAAAGAAAATCTATATCCAAGTACTTTGGTGCTCAATGAGAATAACCTATATTTGGATTTTGAAATCAAAATAACTCAAAATAAAATTCCATACTTAAATTAAACATTAGAAAATCCATTTATATTTCAAAGAATTAAGATAAATACTAAATATTAAATTAAATAATAAATTAATCTTACCAACATAGATGCTTCTTTAAGCACCTATTTAATTATAATCAGGACTAAGCTAACTGAAAATGAAAGTGACTCAAAATAAATTTCCAGTCAACATTTAAAATATAAATATTTTCAATCATGATTAACATTGAAAAAATTTATATCTATATAAATAAAATTGTAATGTCCGTTTGTGACTAACAGGTAATCTCTGAAAGTTCTTCACAGATTCCTTTGAAATTCTCACACAATGTTCCAATCAAATACAGCCGTGTTTATATATAGTATACATGTTGAAATTCCCTCACCCCGGGAGTTAATAATAAAAAAAAAAGTTATTTTTTAATGAAATCTCATAACAGATGGTGCTACACACAATTTTAATGTCGTACTAGTGTGTCTTACTTTTTCTTAAACAAATACTTTTCGCTTGGAAAATTATGAAATATTTAGCTATAAAAGTTTAAAAATTAATAAAATCGTATTTACATTAAATTCCTTCAATAGAAACATTTAAATCATTAACTTTAAATTTATAAAATTAAAACCAGAAAGAACACATTTCTAAAAGCAAAATTACTTTTAGGTATAACTGTAGTTGTACAGTACAATCAAATTCAACTATTTATAATTGATTAATGCTTCTAATTATCAGCGATAAATAAAACTGAAAACATTGATGACGAATTTAAATAGGAAAGTGAAAGCGTTACTTTAGATTTATTATATTGTGGTGGTACACCATTATATTTTTGTAATTTTGCATATCTATATAAATAAAAATGTAATGTTCGTTTGTTCCTACCAATTCCTTTAAAATTTTGACACAATGTTGCATTCGAATACGCACATGTTTTTATATAATATACATGTCGAAATTCCCCACCCACCGGGGAGAGGGACAGGATTAAGGCTTACCATGAAGAACTGGGCTTCTATTTATACTATTTTACATGTGGTTTTTTGCGTTTTTGATTGCGTTTTAATAGGGTACACCAAGAGAATGTACACTGAGAAGGGATTTTTTGAAATCCCCCATGGGGAAAGTGTTATACATTTATAATAAATACATTTTGAGCCACAGCAACGCATGGCTGGAGTCACTAGTATTTGATATATTAAGCAATTAGATGTATTAACATTATTTATATTTTATTGTATTTAAAATGGGAATGAAGATATTAATTACAATTTTTTTATAAAAATTAAAATAATTGCAAAGGAAATTTCTATTTAAGACTGATTTAGAAAAATTATCATGTCTATTGCTTTAGAACAATATGGATTTTATACAAACCAATTTCGAAATTCAAAAGTTTTTTTACTTATTTATATTTAGCATATTTTCTTTAGTTACATTATTCATTGTATCATATCTTTAATATTTTTAAACACTTTAAAATAGATTAATTATTGAAATCTTATACAAAACAGAATTGCATACCTTTCCTGATCAGGATTTAATTTTCTCGTTTGCTCCTCTCTTTCCTTAGCAAGTCTTTCTTCTATTTCTCTTTCTCTTGCAGCTGTATCAACAGGTTTTGCGTCTCCAAAAACAGTTGCCATTGATGCACCTGCACTCTGTTTTGTTTTCTGTTCTTTTGTTTCTTTTGGTTGTGATGTTTCAGAAACATGATTTTCCAATGTCTTTGCTGGTACACTGATATTATTTGGATCATCTTCAGAATAAGATCGTGGTCTTGGTTCTGTTGATCCTTTCTGTCTAGATAACCTTTCTTCAATTTCTCTTTCTTTAGCAGTAGTATCTACTGGTTTTGCACCTCCAAATATAGCTGATGATCCAACACTTGTTGGATTTGGTTCCAAAGGAACAGATCGGGGTTTTAGCTGTAATCTTGGTCGTTCTTTTGGAACATCTAGAAATTGATAAATTATTAATTTACAAATAATATTTTAAATTTTGGTAGAAATATTTTCAATAGCCCAAAAATTAAATATTGGGTTTCACAGGCATAAAACAAGACAAACATATTGATGTCAGTTTTGGCCTAGAAATGACATCACGTATTTTCTCTGTAAAATATTATTGTTGTTCTATTCTACACAGTATACCATGTGTGCCATATAAAAAGTAGAACAAATTAAACTGAGATAGAGGTCATTACTTTTAATAGTAAGTATACTAATATAACTTATATGGCTAGTATGACTTGCAAAGAGAATGTATATACATTCAATAATGAATTGTTTGTAGAAAAATCTAGGATATCATGCAACTTTGTCATACTGCAATAGAATTGAGACAGAGCCAGAAAGAAAAAAGTGATCCTTGCACTTTTTAGGCATGGAAGAAATGATCCTTGTATCTACATATTGTTGGTGAAAATATGTAAAGGCATATCTTAAAATTTGGCCAAAATGAGTTAGATATGCCATTAAATATAAGCCCAAGTCCTTCGTGTTGTGATGGAGCAGCATATCTCTATGTAACACTGTTTGCAATTTATGGAGTGATAAACACCAGGCATTTCTCAAACATCTGATGAAAATATTATAACTTACGGATATTTCTTGAGACACACCATGAACACTACATTTTTAAATGACTTTAAAAGTGTATTTAGACTTATGCCTCTTTATTGCAAACTTACCTGGAGATTATGTGAAATTCTCTTTCTGAATACCCTGATTTGGTAAAATGAGACTAGACTAGAGGAAAATGTTTTAAGGTCAAACATTAAGCCACCATGTTTTTCCAGTGACCAACACACTTAATATATTTTGTGTTATTGAAAAATTAATACCCACATTAACAGAATTTACAAGTATTGTGAATCCTTATAATAACAAAGATAGTGCTATGTCTCAAAGTCACACTAGACAGGAAGAGATACCAGAGCTGTCAGCATTATCTTCTCCAGAAGATGATTTAAATGAACAATATCCATTTTCCAATATTGAACTCAGAGACCAAGAAGATCTTATATATGTCCAGGCATGTGAAGTTCCTAGTTGCAAAAAAGAGGTTTTCAGTGCTCGATTCTTTTGTGCTGGAAACATTTTATGGAAGTTTGCCTACGTGTAACACTCGTTGGATCAGTGATTATTAGTGATAACCAATGACAAACTTGCATGAAAATCGACAACATAAGAAGAAACCCATAAACAAAAAGAAGAAAAAGCCAGAAGAATTTGAAGTATAAGGTATTCTAAGGGAATATGATCAAGAGAAAATTATAACGGTAAACAAAAAGAAACTTGCTCAGGCATTACGGAGCAGTGGTACAGAATATTTTTCAGTAAACATGAAGAAAACTGTGAACAGCTGAGTATTAGGTCCAACGTGCAATACTTAGTGGTGCAAAAAGGCTGAAGACAATGTGTTAAATTTAGTGAGGAATGTTGGCAGGCCATATACAAAGCATTCTACCAATTAAGTGACTTGCAGCTTCTGAAGAAAGCATGTACAACAGGTAAAACAGAATCATGTTGTCGAAATACAAACTTCCTTTTCCTTCCATTGAAAGGAAACACAGTGAAAGTGTGTCGTAAATTATTCATGAACAAATTAAGTACGAGGGTCGTTCAATAAGTCCTTAGAAAAAGATAAAAAAACAAATTATTTTAAGTAAATTTTTTTTTTTTTTTCAACATAATCTCCATATCTCCTATACACTTTTCCAAGAGTTTCTCCAACTTTTTTAAGCCATCTAAAAAGTAAGATTTCGAAAGGTTCTCAGAATAGGCATCTGTTTGGGCGATGACCTCCTTGTTAGACGTGAATCGTCCGCCGAGCCATTTTTTTAAGTTTGGAAATAAAATAAAGTCACTGGGGGCCAAATCCGGTGAATACGGCGGATGTTGTAATAATTAAAACTTTAATTCTATGATTTTGGCCATCAAAACTGCACAGGTGTGCACCTGTGCATTGTCTTGATGGAAGAGGAACTTTTTCTTTTTCAAATGAGGACTTTTTCCTTGATTTCTTCACTCAACCGGTGCAATAATGACGCATAATATTCTCCAGTTATTGTTTTTTCTTTTTCCAAGTAATCAGTGTAGATTATTCCATGTGCATCCCAAAAAACTGTGGCCATCACCTTCCCGCCCAATTTCACTGTCTTTGCCTTCTTCGAAGCCCTTTTGCCTTCAAAAACCCACTGTTTTGACTGTTCTTTTGTCTCTGGAATATAGTAGTGTATCCAAGTTTCGTCCACAGTTATGTATCAACGCAAAAACTCGTCAGGATTGCGACGAAAAAGTGCCAAAATAGCCTCAGTCAACCACACGATTATGTTTATTTTCCACTAAGAGCAAACATGGCACCCATCTTGCTGAGATTTTTTTCACACCCAATTTTTCGTGCAAAACTGAAAACACCGTATCTTGTGATATGCCTGTGGCCTCAACTATTTCATGCACTTTGATTCATCGATCATTCAAAACCATATCGTGGATTTTGTCAATCATTTCAGGAGTAGTCACTTCCACTGGACGTCCCGAACTATGTTCATCTTTTGTGGATGTACAATCACGTTTGAACTCATTTACCCAATTGTAAACAGTTGCAAACACAGGAGCAGATGTGCCATGAACTTCATCCAACTCAGCTTTGATCTCTTTCGGTATTAAGCCTTTTAAATATGTGTTTAATCAGCGCTCAAAACTCACTTTTTTCCATTTTTCTAAATAAACAAAAGTTTCTTCCTTCAATCGACAATAAAAATTAAACAATGCAATGAATATGACTGAGATTTTCACAACTGTCTAGTGAGCCACGATGCTTACTAAAAACGTGCCAATTTTTATGCTACGAGTGCCATCTATTGGATTTTCTAAGGACTTATTGAACGACCCATGTATCAGTGAGAAAACAATCAGAACAGTACTTGAAAAACTTGAAATTACCAGTATGATCCAAAGAGATTGTCATGGCGACAGATGTGCTGCAGCTGCATTGAGGGTTCAGGCTAATCAAAAGCTTATTGAAGATCACATTAATCAATTTCAAAGGGTGGAGTCACATTACTGCCAAAAAGACAGCACTTGGGAATATATTCATAGTGACTTGATTTTGAATAAAATGTATACTATGTTTTTAGAAGAGCTGGTTCTCAACATTGGAAAGCCATGTTTCACATCATATCACAGTTTTTAAATCCACGAATCTTTCGTTTCACAGGCCCAAAAAAGACCAGTGTGATTTATGCAAAGTATATTTCCAGGGATCTGAAGAAATAAAACTAAAAATGCAAGACATTTATAGCAAGCATATTGCTCCCAAAAATGCTATGCATGGGATCAAAAACTCTTGCAAGCTTGCCACTAAAAATGATCCCAGTTTGCTTTGTTTATGTTTTGATCTACAACAGGTTATCTATTTTCCTGTATCAAACAACAGTGTAGTATTTTACAATAGGAGGTTTACAATTGAACTTTTTATGGCACAGCCTCCCAGAACTGTTATTGCTTTACCTGAAATGAGTACGAAAGTGGTCAAGGTGCTTCTGAAGTATCAACAGCACTGTTTAGAACATTGCTGAAATATGATGAAAAGAAGTTCCATACTGCCAAATTTGCTGATAATTGTGGCAGACAAAACTGGAATTCCATCATGGCAGGAGCTCTCGTATACACATTCCTTACATTTCTATATTCAATGGTTGACTCAACAGTGAATTTTCCGTTGAGTTCCTCCGTTGAACAATCTGACATCACATTTTGTAGAAAAAAAGAAACGTTTCCATTAAAAGGGCACTTTTCACAATGGCCAACTTAATTAAAGAGAAGGCAACGATTGTGACTGTTTTGCTAAATAATTAAAGTAACTCGCTTAACCATTATTCCAGTGATTCTCAACCACTGTGCTGCGAGATTTTTGAAGTGTGTCGACACTGCGAATATCCATACATAAGCAATGTCACACAAGTAATTTAATCAATTCTACCTTCCTAGAGTGCATTTGGAAATTGTAACCGGTGTTATCAGTAATTGCCAGTAAAGTTACCAAGATGTTTAGAAAATGTGACCTAAATAACCAACTGCGTTTAAAAATCACCGTTATGACATCACCAGTTGTCCTGTGGTACTTACCGAAGTGTGCTGTCAAATTTTTAATTATTAAAAGTGTACTGTGACGAAAAAAAGGTTGAGAATCACTGCATTATTCAAATAAATCCTTTTATTCAAATGAACCCTTATCTGTATCATTTTCTTGTATACTAAGTCTTTCTTTAATATTTATATCATTAGAAAAACTTAACAAGGGCCAAATATCAGTTGTAATCAATTTTGGACAAATTCATGGAGGTAGTTTGTTTATGAAAAAAGCTTAATATTTCAATATTGACCGAATTATCCAATATAATCGTGCAATCACGTTTTATCATATACAGATCGTTCATTAATTTGTCCGCTATTACAGCATCCACAGCAAGAGTGAATGGATAGTTTCTATAAGCGAAATTTACTTTCTCGTGGAAGTTGCCATGTTAGTTTGTTGAATACTCAACGATCTTTCAGGTCGTTGAGACCATTGAGCTCAACAGTGAAACAGTGCTGACGTCACTAGTCTCAACAATCCATTTAAAAACATAATTTTCTCACTGTTGAATATAGAAACATACGAATTGTTTTGCAGTTGAAACACTTAGTTGAAGTGAGTCTGTTTCTTTACCACTAATCACGGACAATGTGAAGGAGACACTGCTCACAGTGAGATTTCATATACGATTAAAAGGCTGGTGAATTTTTGTGCCTTCTCAGCATATACCATCTTTTGTCTTGCAAGAAAGACAAAGCCTTATATAGTGCACTCTTTAGGTTATAATGATTTTTTAGACTTCAAAAAGTTCAGCAAGAACCTTAGTGTGTTCTATTCAAATCGACAATGAGGGAAAAACTTAAATGGACAGACATCGTTGAATTCAATATAGGGAAGAATGGATTACATAGAATATTTTTTAAAATAAGCCACATTGATCACAACTACCAATCGTTAACTTTAAAATGGCAAAATGCACTACTGTTGAAAAAACAACTTAATAACTTAAGAGATCTTGTCTATTGTCATTGGAAAAAGTACAGTTCAACAACCTAATCACTCTTTGATCTGGACCAACACCAGTAATAAATTTGCCTGAACATGTCCAGTTTTATAAATCTTTGTCTCATTTGATAGAGTAAAAGAAAGAAAGAAAAAAAAAGGAAAGTGTTGTTACATACAGTTTAGTTTCTTCTCTTCTCAAAAAGGTTCCGTTCATTTTTATTGTTATCTTCATTCAAGAAATATTATATTATTGCACTTTAAGTGATATACCAGTAAGCAGGTAGCATACTTCACCATTTAGCATCTTTCAGTTTCTGATGTATATTAATGGGTTTAAACAAAATTTTTGAATTGAATTTTTTCCAAAGTATTTTTTTAAACTCATTTTTGTACCTCACTTGTTTTCTTCTTAAATAGTTTATCCTTATGTCAATTTATTCATATTTTTGTGTTTATTGTTGATTTTATGTTTGTCATTAAAAATTCTTCAGTACAATAATGTCTCTCTTCATTTTGTTTTTATTGCATACAAAACATTTTATTTTAACAGCAATCAGTTGATTTAGTTACTTTGATTTTAATATTAAATTGTAGTTATGTCTAAATTCTAAAAGGCATATCTCATTAAATCAGCAGAGAGCTTTTTATTTTTAGCAAAACATAAAGGTATATCTCAAAATAAGGCTCCAAAATAATGATAATAATGAAGCCAGAAATAAACTTGTGTGTTTATAATATTTACCAAGTATTGTAAACTCAAACTTGAAAAAAGTGGTGCTTTATACTCAATAGTTACTTATTTACATAGAAAATAAGAAAGTCCTTTTTCTTTAAATCGCTCTCCTGTAAAGTTGAAAAAAAATGAGAAATGCCCTTATGTATTTTCAATGACAATACATGGCTAGAGCATTTGGCACCAGGAGTAAACTTAAATATGTTACCTTTTGGATAAGCCTTTTATTAGTCTGTTACAAATTTAAAAATTACAAAATCACTTTTTATTAATTAATATAATTTTTCATACTTCCTTTGTGGCAGTTTTCCATGAATTCATTAATTTGCCCATGTAACAATTTTGAAATTTTGGTACCCTGGGTACATACCCCATCTGCCTCTGCCTTTTGAAGATCCTGCTTGTATCTGCTGGCCATGGGAGAGATAATCCTGTTAGCTACTGGCCACAGGTGATGCAATCCTTGCACTGGCTAGGTAAGGAGAAACAATTCTTGCACTTGCCAGCATGGAGAGATGATCCAAGAACAAAGCAATTGTCATTGATTGCTTTGTTTTTGTTTTTGGTGCCTATTTTCCATTAAGCACGTAAAATACTGATTTTTCATTTTTTCTTCCTAAATTCTATTAGGCACACTCAATTACATCAAGAAACACAAACATTATAGTTTTTTACATCACAGTAGCCTATACCAAAAATGAAGTCATGGACCCCGATTTTTTACATTTAAATGGACCCTCATTACATTTTTGGATTCCTCATCACAATTAATGGAAATGGCAGCATTTCCATCAAAATCAGCCTATCAAATTTTGAGAACAAACTCAAGTCTATAAACAGTGTAGAAGATATGCTAGTGACCTTGAGACATCGCTTGACAAAGTCATGCAATTTGTGCAATATCGCTTTGTTGCATGCATTCATGGTATGACCTTGTATCTTGAAAACAAACCATCTTTTATAATGTTATTTCTTGTCGCAATAAATGGAAAATGGCAAAGTTTTATCAAAATCAATCGGTCAAATTTTGAAATTGAATGTAATATTGTAAGCCACACAGGCTTTGATAATGCTCTGCCTCAATAATAAAGCATCACTTTCATTCTTACAAACATACAGTAGAATCCAAACATCCAAGTCTCCATTAACTGGGCTTTGCATTATTAATACACTATTTTTATTCATAAAAGTTTTTTCTGTAAATTTACTGAATACTTTTCTTGTAAATGTACTGTACTTAGTACTTTCAATCTTGACTGTACAAACAAGCATTTAAGAAGCTGACGACTATGATATGAGAGTTCAAGTAACTCACTCTTCCCCAAGTGCACACTTCCTGTCTATTTTACTATTGTCAGTGTGTTATTAGTATTGATCATATCTGCCAGTGTGTCATCAGTGTTGCTACATCTTTCATAATTCTTTAAAACTTTTCATCTTGAATATCAAGAATGAATGAATGAGAAAAGAAAGAATGTTATGGTATCTTTTTAATCCAAAATGGTTGTAGCCATCTGTTTTATTCAAAGTTTTCATTTATCTGAAATAGCACTGGTCTACATTAGCTTGAATAATCACAGTTTTACTGCATATTCTTTGTAATTGTCATCAAATAATATGCAAAATTTCATACTAATGAGGAATTTTTTGCAGATTATATGCACCACAGAAAATTACAGAAGTGAAAATAAATAATCAAATCAGATAATATGTATATATGTATGGATTTAAAAAATCATATCATATAAATTTCATAATCATCTATAATTTTTATTCATAATGAACAAGCAAAGAAATATGCTTAAAATTTTAAGTTTTAGTTATGACAACATGATATTTGTTGAATAAAAACTTCAATAAAGATAAACATGCACTAAAAACATATTTAACATACCTCTTTCTCTATTTCCATAATCACGTCGGTCAAAACCTCTCTCTCTTCTATCATATCCACCTCTATCATCTCTTCTGCTATAATTATCTCTATCTTTTCTCCATTCAAAATCATCTCTGGAATCCATCTCTCTTCTTCGTCCACCTCGTTCATTTCTATCATACCCTAAATAAATTCCAATTTTAAGTTAAAATATTTTGAAAAACATATATTCTGATTTATTCATAACACACTTAAATTCTCTCTCATTTTCATTCATTGAATTATGTAATATATACCATATTGGCCCAAATATTAGTCAGTGTTTTTTCCCAGTTTTAAAAGAATGAAGAAAAGAGTCACTCTCAACCTATACTTGAGCCTATACTAATTAAAGTTTTCTTTGATTTAGAATATCCTAATATATGTTTAGACAATAACATTTTTATTCAAGAGTTAGACAAGAGAGAGTTGGACAAGAGTTATTCAAGAGAGTTCATTTTTTGAACAAAAGTTTTGTCTTTTATGGTGTAAAATATGGTAATTTTAACATTCAGTATTTATTGCTAATCAATATATTTAATTTTCTATTGATTTATTGAATCTTATGCCTTTCTCCTTGTCATTACAAATAATTGAAAATCTATATAAATTACAAATGTATACTTATTTACATGTTCCATTTCTCTGCCTATCGTCTCTTGAAAAACCATCATCTCGCCCACCAGCACGCCAATCTCCAGCTGTTCTATCTGATCTGTCATCTCTACGATCATGATCTCTTTCATTTTCTAAAGAAAATAACTCAGAAATTAATAAATAAATATAATATAGAATTTAAAATAATAAAATTTTAAAATTATTTTCATAAAAGTATAATATATTAAAAATTAATTTTCTAAACAACTTAATTATAATTATTTTAATCTTCATTCATAATACCACTTTTTAACAAAATCTCTCTCTTCATATATTTTAAGACATAGGACATTAGTAATAAAAATAATAGATAACACTGTGAAGATCATGCAAAGTATGTTCTTCACAATAAATTAAATTTGGCATTATACTCAAGCTGACTGTCACCAAAAAAAGCTATTAGAAAAATTATTATATCTACAATATCAAAACTACTTGATATAATATCTATCAACTGATCACTAGTTGTAGACTACATGTATTGACCATTTTTGGCGGTATCAAACTGTGTATCAAAACTGCAACAGCTGTCATAGTTCTGATACACAATCTCTCTGCCAAATAGAATCTTATAAAATTTTCTGTTTTCAGGAAACTTCTTTATTTGAAATCATGGTTGGCAGAAAATTCAGGATGGTGATACATGGAGGGGCAGTTTAAAGGAGATTGAGTGTATATAGACTTTCTATTCATTGATGAAAATTAAATAAATATACAGTTCATTCTTATTAATCCAAACTAATTATCTTAAGACAGTCATTTGAGTTAACCAAACTGTATATGTATATATATTAAAAATTAATCCATAACTTTTTGTTTTTGGTTGAAATATTTAACAGAAGATAAAGAAAAAATTTGGATTACAGTGAAACCTGCTAATGTAACCACTGACTACTTTGGTCATATCCCAAGGCAAGAAAACATTTTGGGTAAAGTGACAATTTAAAAAAAAACCATAAAAACAAAACCATTTTAAAGAATATAATTCAATTTGTAGTGATCACATCACAAATATAAAATATTTGAAACCATTCTACTTTCTGATAAGAGGTTCAAACTAAATTTCCTGTAATCTTTTGAAATCTTTATTTTAAAAGCTTAAGTAAAAGAAATGGCAGTTTGAAAAACTTGAAATAATATGTATCATAAATTAAAAACATGCTAGCACTGCAATTTTTAGCAGCAGCACTGGAGGCAAATTTAAAATTTTCTGTTATGATAGAGATTATGTCAAGTCACTATTGAGGTTTTCCTTGTCAGAGTGTTTTATATTTTGGCTTTGTCTAATAAAGTTAGCTAGCTTCGTGTGTTCTTTGCTAATTGTTAAGTTTCCTTGTGTGAATTTTTAATTCGAAGGTGAGAGTCATTTTCTTCTTTCTTTCACTCACTGACCCTAATTAACTTTTAGAATAGTAAAGAAAGGATACAAAGAGCTAAATATTTGGCAGAAATGCAAACTAATCCACTTTTTAGAAAGTCATAGTGGGAGGTAAACAACTGAGGAGTTGAGTTAGTAAGACAACTGTAAATAACATCAAAAAGAGGTAAGTGTCTAGATAGGTTTTAAATTGAGTCCGAAGATATGAGCAGAAAAAAGAGGGCAACTGAATTTGACGATAACAATCTTTTAACTCTGAAGTGGTTTACTAAAAATAGGGATATTAAACGAAAGCACAGACAAATTTATTGACTGTGATTGTGATGTTGTGACCACCGAATCTGTTTATTTGGAAAATGTTTTTGGAAGTGTCCTGAAAGAGTTCAATAAGGGAAAGAATGAAAGTAGTGAAGATAAAGGAGGTCTGTATCATAACAAAGAAGAAAAGCCCTCACCTTTATCCCACAAAGAAATTTATGATATGCTGGAGAAAATAGCCTCTCGATATGTGACTACTAGCTGTCCTGGGGTTCTCTTATGCCAATATACCAAGCAAAGAAAAATTGTAGCTGATGAAACTTTTAAAAAACAAAATTCTAAAACAATCCAAAATTGACTAGTGTCTCACAAAAAATTGAATTTGTTGCATTATTTTTTCTTCTCGGAGTTTTTGTTTAGAATACTGTATATTCAATTGTTTTGTATTTTTTTTATATTTCATATTAAATTTCATATAATCAAACCTTTTGCTTATTTCTACTTAAGTGATTTCATTCAAAAATACCTAAATTCCTCTTTCTGCATAAGGTGACCACTTTGAGCTGATCCCTTTGGTGGTCGCATTAGCAGATTTCACTGCAGTAAGAATGCATTGTATTTAATAACAATTATAATAATACAAGCTGTAACCTGCCAAAAATGATGAAAAAAATTGATTTTTGCTTAAGATTATGTAAGCCATATCAAAACACAAGGTAAATTTAAAATATATTTTAATTATGTTAATAAGCTGTTGTATATCTGTTACCATGAAAGACCGAAATTAGAGATTGTTGATATTCTCTGGTGAATGTTGACACATACAAAATATGTCAGTGAAAGACCAAATATTTGGTTATATTATTATACATTCGAACAATCACTGGTGTATGTCGACAAGCACAGATAAGCTTTGGTGGAGGTCAAAACTACACCCGAGAAGCCGATGTCGACAGAGAGATGACAGACTTTGTGGGTAGCCAAATCCTTTGTGGGTAGCCAGCGGTAGGACAAGGTCATACCGCTGGCTACTCACAAAGGATTTGGGGGTAGCCAGCCCACACACAGCTACCCCACAAAGGTACCCTCTTTTCCCGGCAACAGTTTGGTGGAAATCACCAATCTTTTGATCCTGTGAGGTGGGGATCGGTTTGTCAGCTTTATACCCGTAATCAGTTTGTAATTTGTAAAGAAAAGTTACTTTCCATGGATGAGATTTCTTCTCAAGAAATATTGCTAAGAAGCAGCTGCAGCTAATTCAAAAAGTGGAGGGCAAAGGCTATACACACTGTCTTTGCAAAAAGAAGTGTTCCACGAATAAATGCAGTTGTAAAAGTAAGGGACTCTTGTGCAATTCAAAATGCCATAACAGTTTAAGTTCTTGCAATAAATAAGATTGTATAACATTAATCACATAATTTATGTGTAAGTATATTATTGTATTAATTTCTTTAATGATTTAGAATGTACTGTTCGTTTTAGGTTCAACAGTTTATTTACATGTGCTGTTACTTAAGCTTTCTCCTATTTGACATATTAAAAAGTTGCATTTTTGTCTCAACGTAATAAAAATATTTTTATTCAACATTCTCCATCAGTACATGCTGAATGACGACATTTGCCAGTGTAAGTGAGAAATAATTATATTTAGCAAATATTTCATACATACACGAAACGTCTGTGTGGATGCTGACATTCACCAGAGAATGTCGACATTTGCCAAATATCGGTCATTCACAGTAACATATCCAAAAAACTATTTTCAATTAAGTCCCATTTTCCATAAACTATAAAACTTCACTCGTAAAAAGCAAAGTTGCTTTTTTCTTTGCATACTTTAATTCCATTTAAATATGAACAAGAAAGATACACCCTGTTTTCATGTTATTAAAGATGTCTATTAGCTTAATTCATTATACTGACAACTGTTCCACTTATTTGTATCTCTACCTGTCTCCTAACTAACTATAAACTATCCTGAGAAGCGGCCGGATGGCCAAGCAGTCAAGGTTAGCAGCCTGCCATCCTGAGGGACCCGGAATCGAATCCAGACGGGTCGAAAAATCCCCAGGAATTTTTCAGGGGGTGGTCTGTCCGGATGTCGGTCCCCGTCCCTCACCACCCGGCCGCCCCATTGTGGGCCTGGCCGAACCCATAATGGGCTTGCTATAAGAGGCCCTCTTAGTGCCCACAGGGCAGAAAGAGTTACAAAAAAAAAAAAAAAACTATCCTGAGTTTCACTTTGCTCAGTTTACTTCTCGTTTAGTTTTGCAAACTGTTTTAAGTTTTTGAGGTTCATTCATAGGCATGCTTCAAGACAATATTGCATCTTAAATTGATTTATCAGCTATGTTCCAAAATTTCACAAAACAGAAACTCCTATTCTTCTAAGGAGGAATTTGGGCTTCATAGATTTTGGAACATAGCAGGAATTCTTCTTAATAAAATGAAGCATTTCTTTTTACAAGCTTTAATTTTCTGAAATTCCTTTCTGGAAGACGACGTGCAAGGCTTTTCTAAGGTTTTTCTTTTTGCCATTTTCTCTCATTATCTTTCCAAAAATTTAAATTACAAAGTTATTTTCTGTCCTTCAGTTTTCTGTCTGCTTCTAATTTTGTCACTATTAGAAGAATCCATTTTGTTTTAGTAAAAAAGAAACCCCCTTTACACATAGCTGAACACATTTCACATAGAGGCTTCCATACAGAAAATTAGCACCATTTAGTAATGTGTGTTAACAAATTAGCAAAGAATAATGGGAAATGTGTGTGCTTGGTTTACAGGAGTTTCTTATTACATACAAATACCTCAACTATCTGCATTGTATTTGAAATATTAACTTATGGTCTTGCTACTCAGCAATGTAAACCTAAATTATAAATTTTGCTAATTGAATTTGGTTTGAGCCATCTAAAAAATTTGTATATTTAATTCATAATTGAAAACATCATCCACCAGAGATATTTTCCAGTGAATTTTTTCATGATGTATTCAAGATATAATTTTATAATAATTCCCCCTTGTACAAAATAAGTACAATAAAGCTTATTATTATTATAAACTTTCATTCAAAAAAAATCAATTACGTCTGATACTACTGGCCAAGCTTAAAATTAAACAGAGTACACTGTAAAATGCAACACTGTTAAGATTCATCAAATGATATAAAAAAATAACTGTTTTTGCCTATTTAATTCTTGTGAGAAAGTTATCAATTTTACTGAACAATAACAAAAACTAAAACAACACAATTTTCATTGGTGGAACATGCATTTCTATTGCAACTTCATCCAACTTCAAAGCTTTATTAAAACCATCCTTAAACTTTAACAGTTCACATACATACATTTAATACATTGTTTATGCAAAATTTGAATTTAAATGAGTTGCCACAAAAACAGACACTCAAAAATAGAAAATACAGTTCGTGTAGAGCTAACAATATGCAGGCATAAGATATATTAAACAGGATATTATATTATTAGATAGTATAAAAATTGAGAAAAAATGGCTTACCATGATCACCAGCGAGATTTACTCTAATTGCTCTGTTTTTTAATGTCTGTTAAAATAAAAGTTTTTATTTATTTTTAGAGCAAGATAAAATTTTCAAAAATTATTTATCACATACATTGTACATTTATATAAATATATTTAAGTCATAGTATATAACAAATTACATTAAAAAATAGTAATTCATTCTCAATTTATATGCGAATACCAAATATTTCTGAGTTGTAAACTGAATGCTTATCATAAATACAGTAGACACTCCCATATCTGGAATCTCCCTTATCCAGACTAATCAAAAGCAACCAAAAATTTTCAAAAATATTGTACACTACTTTCAATCTTACTTTTCCATAATGCAGTGTATATATTTTTGAATTACTTTATTAAGGTTGCATTGAAGTTTGCATAAGGGCACAATGCATCAGTCACTGCTGACATGATAATGATGGGGCATTGGAGTGCATAGCAGCTTGTCAGAAAATTGAGAAAAACAATACTACTATAACACAGTACTTTCAAAATTAATTGTGATTGTCAAAAATAAACATCAAAGTCAAAATAAACATTTTTTTATACATATATTAGGCACATATGTTACAGTCTTATTTAAAAATTCTCTCCCCCCCTTATCTAGATTTTTCTAACATCCGGATCAATCCTGCCCACATTAGTTTGAATGTAGAAGAGTCTACTGTACTGTTATATAAAATGTAATCATTCAAAAACAAATATATAGCAAGTCCTCACTTAATGTCAAAGTTGTTGAAGAAAGATACAGTACATGTACTGTACATTTGTAATCATTTACAATTACTGTTGTTGAGTTTTCTAAAAAGAAAATTGATTTTATAAGGTAGGAAATATATGCTGGAGTTTTACAATCACAATCCAATATTAATAAAATTTACCAAATCCTTTTCTTGAAATCTGATTAATATAATTTGCATTCATTATACTTTCACCTTTTTCAAATAACATGAATCTATATCTCCATTAAAAATATGGAGGATATCATTTAATATTGAATTAAACAAATGTGCCCTTTCTGCATTTGCCATTTTAAGTTTATACATCATTCTCTAATTCATTGGGATTGACAACTCATACCACTTACAATCACTATGATCAATGTCACTCATTAATTTTCAAATTATCTTACTTGTTTTCATTTATCTTTCTTAAATATGATAGTTATAGCTCATGTTTATTCCAATCTTTCATATGAAAGGTATTTTGTGTCTTTATTTAAAAGTTTGGTGATCAGAAATATGTCATAAGAACTTAACTTTTGTTTATATCATTTAACTATGGTAAAAATTGGTTTTCTTATATTTATATGTCAGGAGTGGGCAAGCAAGAGTTCAGTGGGAGCCGAAATGTAGGTTTTGCGAAATGCATGGGAGCCACAGTTCTGTACCGTTGTGGTGGATAGTATGGTAACGCATGCAAGTTTATTATATAATATAAATATAATATAAAACAAATATTGAATTTTTTTAAATAAACATATTTTCACAAAATTATAATAATAAAATTGTAAAAATAATAATAAAAAACAGAAATTAACACTTTCAGCAAGAGCCACATGTATCTCAAAAAGAGCCGCATTTGCCCATGTCTGTTATATGTCATTTTGCTTAATGTCAGTTTCCAAGAATTTAACAATGATATTAAGTGAGGATTTGCTGTACTACTGTATAAATCTAAGCTATAAGAATATAAATTAAACAATGCAAATATTTATACACACCTTTAAATTTTTTAACTTTATAAAATTAGAAATATTACTACTACATCAATGCATCAGCCATTCCAATGTATGTCAGACAATTACCATCATAATACAAATTTTAAGATCTGACAAGAAATTATTTATTGCGACATTGTCACAATGCTGGGCTGCAATTTTTAATAATCCTTTAATTTAAAAATAAATCACGTGGCTTCAGTCCAGATTGAAATTTTTATACACAGGGTTTCTACTCAAATTTTTGTTTTAAATTCCATGACTCCCTGACTTCCTCTGACCAACTTTGTACAAATTTCTTGACCTTCATGTATCTTACAGTATGATACATTGACAAAATAAAACAGTATTTGACTTACTATGCACATATGCTATTGCTTCTCCAACTTTTTAATTAGTTATTTTTTCTAATTAAGTTATATGTTTTTATAATTGCCATATTATTAAACTAAAAATAAAATGTTTTATTAAATTAAAGTAGTTTATCTTGTTATTAATCCACAACCATAAATCTACATGGCTTTGAAAAAAAAACAAATTTATCACTTAATAAATTTCCTGAACTTTATAAAATACAGGTATACTTCACCTTACGTCAATAATTGGTTCCAGGAGACGCGCTGTAAGTCGAATTTACTTGTCACTAGTCTAAATTACCATTCCCAGTTCTGTATTTTATTTATAAATGCATTTTTAATAATATATGGTTAATAAGAATCTATTTTAAGCTTACAAACAAATAAATTTTAGTTTTTAATATAGTACAGAAAAAAAGTAATCTAAATTTATGAATACACGTACATACTGTACATACTTGTAAGTGTACATGTTTACAATTTGGTGATGTTTACAGTACATCGCAGACTCTTTATTTGTGAATGTGGTTTCTCTAAGACATTATAAAATAAGATAATTTTTTAAGATTAAATAACAAATACAGTTATTAAAATTATTTTGCGATAGTAGAAAATAAACTAATTTGTGTTTAATTTTCCAATATCGAGTGGCGCTGACGACGCCAAACGGTAGATATTGGAACTACCGTGGAAATGCCAATAATGAGCACTTAAAGACTGCTAAATAAGACAACAACACAGAAACACAGATGTTTTCATGTTTCGTTCTCTAGGATTTATGATGATTATATTAACATTTATTGTAAATGTACATATTTTAATATGATTTTGTGTGCTTTTAACGTTTTTCTAGTGATATTACGACTTCAATATTTGTGGTGAAAAAATGTAAAGTCAAATAAAATGACTTAAACTTGATTTTTATTATTTCATATACTTTTTTGACAAACGACGTATAATCAAGAATGACGTAACTCGAGGTATACCTGTATTAATAAACTGGAAAAAATTAGACATGCAATCAAAATTATTAAAATGAAAAGTGGTAAATAATACTATTTAAATTAAAATTATTTATTATTTTTTGTACTTTGTAAATTTTTGGGAAAATTTTGTGTATGCTTGGGATTTGAATAAACACATTTTTATAGGATTTTTGCAATTAATTTTCATTGTCATTATTGTGTCTTATGTTTTCATAACATAATTTCCATTAATAATTCAATATTTTTATTGTTATAATCATTTTCTTAATATTCATATTCATATTTCTACTTCAATAAATGAATTATAATTTTTAATACTTTTTTTGAAGACTTAAATATATTGTTAATTTGTACGAAGAAATCTTTAATTTTTTTAATTACAAAATTTATGTTCGTTAAACATAATAATCACCGAAAACATTAAGAGTAAATAAAAGTAAATACTTATTAATTAATATAAAAAATCGAAAAGCCTAGTAAATTAATTTATATTTTATAATGAAATTTCTAAAGATGTAAAATTCATTCTGCTTAATAAAAAGAAACAGTATTTCTTACTTCATTATTTAAAGCAAGAGCTTCTATAAGTGATTGTTTATCAGCAAATTCTGCATAACCAAACCCACGTAGTCTTCCCCTCTCTCCTCCTCCCTCTCTAGGAAGTCTTACTGATGTAACCTATAATAATAATACAATTTTTAAATTAAAAATTTAAACAAGGGTATATATAAATAAAATGAATATTTATTACTGTACATTATAAGAACGTAAATAAATAAATATGTGTGTGTAATAGAAAAAAATATACAAAAAATTCATCATATCAAGACATAATATTGTATAAATGTGAAAACCATTTTACAGGTGTGGTTTCATGTTGTTTAAAGATCTATTTTGATAGATCGTTGAACACATGAAACAAAGTATTCTAGTATAAGTATTTATATCATATTCAATTATGAATACTTTGAGAAATATAACAAGTTCAAAATAAACATATAATTTAAAATAAATCAATGTAATAATTTACTAAAATGTTTACTCCATTCTTTTACATTCTTTTTAAGTATGCAAATTATTATTTTTATAACTGCTGTTAAAGTTTCTAAAGAAATAACTGAATACAACAAAAGTATTTGAAGACTAAATAAATGAAAGTTTCGTTATATCCTTTTAAAGATTTACCGTATTTACTCAAATATAAGACAATCTTGCATATAAAACGAGGTATAACTTTGAAGATCAAAATAAAGAAAATTAGATTTATTAATACAATTCTAATTTTATTTTGTTTAATCACAAATAAAATATCAAATGCACGTAAATGCACACGTTATCCCGCCAAAATCTCTGACATTTTAAACTTCAAGAAAAAAATCTTGTAAAATCGACAACATAATTTGTTCATGTAAAGGTGGACAATTGGGAACCTTTTTGTCAATTCTTTACAGTCGAATCCACTCTTCGTCGATTACACTTATGAGTTTCTTTGAATTCTGATTTCCAAATAATCATCTGTTTTCACGTGGAAATGGATTAAAACTTATATTGGGCTCTCGTGTGATTTTGGAATTTAAATTTGGAATTCAATTCAAAAGCTTTGTTTTTCCTATTGCTATTCATCTTTACTCAGACAATACACAAGAACAATTCAAACGTCCCAGATAAAATGTTTTTGTTTTTAAACACCAGAAGGTAAAAAATGCAAATATGCAGTTTACAAAAATCATACAAAAATGAAAAGAATCCTTCACTTGCATGTATAAGACTATCTAGGGCTTTGAAGCAGTGAAAAATGGATAAAAACCTTGTCTTATATGTGAGTAAATATGGTATCTTAATGTCATTCCACTGTTCCAATTTTTTTGCCTTATCAGCTGAATCAATATTTTCCATTTCTTCTTAGAGTGGAATAATTTCAAGATTCAAATAAGAATCTTGAAATTATTCCACTCTGCTCCAATCTCTCCAACATTTTGTATATCTTCTTTCATCTGTTTTCTATCTTTTCCTTAGCCTTCCTCTAAATCTCTTTCCCTTCTCTTTCTTTTATTTCAAACATCCTTTTAGAAAAAGTAATTTGTTCATCCTTTTCATTTCACCAAATCACTTGATTCTCTGAGTTGTCATAAATTTCTATATTTTTAAGTATATAAAAAACAACGTTTAACAAATTACTTTGCTTTTCGTTTATTCTTCCGTCGTTCGCTACCAGTTGACCAGTCCACATTTCCACAAATACGAAGGCGACCTTTCTTTATAGGCTACTGCCGACGTAACAAAATGTAAAATAGGTAAAACGTCCTCTGGAGCTATCGCCACTTTTATATTTACCTAAATTGTAATTTTTACGGAAAGTGGCGATAGCTCCAGAGGACGTTTTACCTATTTTACATTTTGTTACGTCGGCAGTAGCCTATAAAGAAAGGTCGCCTTCGTATTTGTGGAAATGTGGACTGGTCAACTGGTAGCGAACGACGGAAGAATAAACAAAAAGCAAAGTAATTTGTTAAACGTTGTTTTTTTATATACTTATACAATGTATTACCGTCGGCCATGTGTTATATTTTATATTTACCTAAATTGTAATTTTTACGGAAAGTGGCGATAGCTCCAGAGGACGTTTTACCTATTTTACATTTTGTTACGTCGGCAGTAGCCTATAAAGAAAGGTCGCCTTCGTATTTGTGGAAATGTGGACTGGTCAACTGGTAGCGAACGACGGAAGAATAAACGAAAAGCAAAGTAATTTGTTAAACGTTGTTTTTTATATACTTATACAATGTATTACCGTCGGCCATGTGTTATATTTTATATTTACCTAAATTCTATATTTTTGTTTATACTTTGTATACTTATTTCATGATATACTTCACAGAAATCTACTATTAACTGACAATAAAATATATATTCGAAACTACAAAATACATAAAACTAATTAAAATAACCAACACCTTAATATTTCCAGCAACAATGTATTTAATAAAATAATAACGTTTTCGACTATTTTTAATAGTTTCTTCAGTTAATCAACTTTAAAAACAAAAGAATGCAAAATAGAATGCAAGCAATACAAAGGTTTAAAATTTGAAATTAATTCCAACGTATAATGCACAAGTGGTTTAAATAAGAACAACGATGAAAAACAAAATAAAAATAATAAATTAAAAATAAAGTATTAAGAAAATTAATCGTTATGGTAAAATGATTTTCATGCAGAGGATAAACCATCTGCATCTCTATGGTTGATGCATCGCTTGCCAATATGGGCATTGTAAATTTCAAGTTTCTTAATATGTTTTAGCTCTTGCTTGTAAGGTGTTGGTTATTTTAATTATTTATATTCCAGTAAGTTGTTTGTTTTTATTATATAAAACTAATCTTGAAATGAAATAAAAGTCATTTTCAGAAGTTACAAAAACTTTCTAAAATAATTTTAAAATACTGTCCTAGTATTTGATAATTTTAATAATTTAATAAGATGTCAGTTACTAGTTTGCAGGCTAATACATTTGTTTTCACCTCCTTATTACAGTGAACCTCATAACAGAACTACTATAGAGTTACTGAGGATCAATTTATTTTATTTTTTTCAGAATTTATTGAATTAGTACACAAATATATATGAAATTATTTGTCAATTATTCCCCATATTTCATAAAATATGTAGCATTAGAAGAAATTTTTTATTTTGAAGTATGTTTTAATGAAATCCTAATATAATTAAAAGAACAATATATGAGAATTAGTCAAGTCAAACTCTGACTATATGAAATAAATAGTTGCAAAAAAAAAATATCTAGTAATGAGTTGCATAACTTTTCCAGCTGCTGTGTGTTTCTATTAAAAATTAAAATCTTTTATATTATTAGCAAAAAATTAAATTCATCTGTTATCAAATTTTATTATAAAATTTTTTTATTAAAATGTTATTTCAACAACCTAATTTTAATACAAACCCAAACAAGAAGCTAAATGAAGAATATGAGGAAAAGTTTTCATATTTTTAATTACTATAAAATGGCATAAAGTTTAATTTTGAAAATAGGGGCAAGTTTTATGAAAAAGTGTAAATGTTAATAATGAATAAAATTTTCATTAAGTCTTACCCCTTTCAAGATACACGATTCTTCCTTTCAACCTTTTACCACCAAAATTTAATAGCATTAATACCCCTCATATGCAAGCCACCATGCCAAATTTCATTTCTTAATCTTTACCCCAACCTGAGATATTAAACAAAATAGATGCCAACACATACACATACCCATAAAATTTTTTGCCATTTATTGACTTTTTTGGCTTCAGGAGGTCTCAAAACATGGAGATTTGCAAAAAACTCAGAAAATCAAATTTGACACGATTTCACTACTTTTCCTTCTACATAGTAAAAAAAAAGTAAAGTAAAAAAAGGATTAAATTTATGTCTGTACATAATTTCTTGCTGCAGAGATACACTTGTCCCAGCAGTTGACAATAGGTTGTCATCACACCTAAACCAGAACTTGAAAGCTTCCTGAACAGAATCGATAAGAAATCATATCACTAGAAAAATGTTGCCTACTCAAGAAGCAAGGAGACCAAAAAAGTGACAAACACTAGGAATGAAGAACTGTAATGAAAATGGGACAATGTCTTCCAGCCTGGTTCCTGGACTTTGCAGGTGGTCAAATGTCATAAGAGTTATGCATTGGTCTGAAAAAAACCAGAATGCCTTTTGATCAAACAATACTAGTTCTTCCTCAGTACCTTCTGTATATCTTTGGGTGCATGTACTTTTGAGCTAATAGTGCTACTCCTTAACACCGAAAGTGACGTCATTAGCATGTGTATTCATGCTTACATGTCCAGTTTGAAAGTAAACGCAAACGCTAACAAGAAATATGGTGGTTTCCTGCAAATAATATCGTCAAAGCTGCTATTTTAAATGTTGCATTACAGATAGAACTACTTGATTCCGAATCAGATGAGGATGATCTTATTGTGGATATAACTGTAGAAAAAATGAAAGAAGTAAAAAGAAAAGTAAGGTCAAATAAAAAAGATAAAAACTTTTATTGAAGAGACTATACCTTTTTATAATCCAACCAATTATAAACAGCACCTTAGACTTACAAGAGAATCTTTCGAAAGTCTCCTTTAAAAAATAAGCCCAATGTTAGACACAAAAATTACTTCCTGTGGAAGAGGACCTGTGTCTCCTCAAAAGCAGCTTTTATGCTGCCTATGGACATTGGCAAATCAAGAATCATTCAGGTTTATTTATATGAAGCAATATATGAAATTAGATGCAGTATATAAGAGAATAGCAGATTATACATATATATAATACATATTTAATGTAATTATTTTACCCAGTGAATGGATGTGACTTTGCTCTTTTATGGTGTAACTAAACTGAGTTTAAAATCAACAAATAATTGATATTAAATACAAAACATTTTTTTTCTTCTTTGTTTTTTTACTCTAAGGGTGTTGGTGATCATTTTAATATGTCTAGATGGACTGTGTGGAATATTTTAAATAAGGTTGTTAATTCTCTCTTAGTGTTAAATGAAAATGAAAAAATAATCTCTTGGCCATCGCAGGGCAGGATGATGTAAGAATAATGGAATTTTTTATAACCAATCTGGTTTTCCTGGAATTAGAGGCTCTATTGATGAAAAGCATATGGCTATTAAGACATCAACTGAAGAAGCAGCAGCTTATTTCAATAGAAATACGTATTACTCTGTCATCATACAAGTTTAGTTTGTAATGAGAAAATGGTATTCAAATAATACATATGGGAAATGACTTCTCAAGAAATTGTAAGTAAAAATTCATTCAAGTATGCAAACTTATGTAGTTTTGGATTATTATTAATGCTGTTCATTTCTTTACAATTTATTTAATGCTCTGAACATAACATTTCTGAAGATTCCAAACATGTATAAGGTAAACTTCACTTTTAATCATAAACAATGAGTCAAACTTAATTTTTTTCACATCTGTTTATAAAAAAAGTTATCTAAAGCTATTGAACCTTACACAATAAAAAAGATCATTGTAAACATTTTATACAACAAACAATTGAAATTTACCACTAAAAATACTTTCTGCCATTTATTTTTCCAAAAATAATTCCATTTTCATTACTTTGTACAGAAAGTAATTTTTTCATGGGAGCAGCCATACTGAATTAGTGCAAAGCTCAATAACGAACTAGCTAGCACTCTGAGCTTACCAATTTCGCTAAACATGACGTCACATAGCTCTAAAGTAAACACCAATGAAACACCAATAAAGGAAACACCAATGTTCGGTTGAAAGTATACAGGCTGAGCATGCTGACAGTAAAATTAGCTGAGAAGTAAATGCACCCTTTGAGAACTTGGTTATAGTAGATACTGGTCTTAGTGGCACAGTATGAGCACTGTTCTAATTGAGCTCTCCATCAACTTGGATATCTCACTACAGGCATGCTGCTTATGGGCAATAGAAGATTGCCTCTACCTGCTACTAGAGACTCAGTAACCCTATATAAAGTAGAAATAGTATAGAGGCTCATGTAATTATACTAAATATAAAAATAAAACTTTCTCAATTGTCCAATATACAGAATTGGACAATTGAGAAAGAACAATTTATTCAAAGAAGTTTTTACTTCACTAAATCACAAAATGGAAATAATCAATGGTATTCAAAATATATAAGTAATTTATTATTACAGGTATCCCTCGTATAACTGTAGTTACACTCCGAAAAAGTGCCATGTTATGCAAATCAGTGCTATACAAAACAAAGGACTAATGCAAAACATAGAGTTACACCCCAGAAGTCAGAAAAAGTATACAGTGATACCTCGGTTCTTGTCAATAATCCATCCAAAAGTAATCGGCAAAATCCAAAACCAACAAAAACAGAGGCAATTATTTCAATATGAATCAATGTAAATCCAATTACTTTGTTCTAGACACTACAAAATACATACCAAAAACACATTTTATAGAGAATAAATATAGAATTTAATACAAAAAACAATAAGAAATTAAAATAAAATGAATATAAAAGACTAATATAAGAATACATTAACATTTAACATGGTATTTGAAAGGTTGCTGGCTCTGAAAACTTTCTTTGGTCCCATGATGAAGCTAAAAGGAAAGGAAAGCAATAGCATTTTGGCTAGATGCCGGGGAGGGGGTAATGCTCACACAACCAAAAACAATGTCATTCTGAGCATGAAAACGTGTGGGTTGCCCTTTGTTTTTGCAAAATTAGGAGTGAAGTCAGGTGGGCATGACAACGAAATCCAAGACAAATTTTTTCACGAAGAAAAATTGATGATAACCGAAGTATTACTGTACTATTCTTTTTCGTTACTAAGAGAAATATGTTTATTACTGCAATCAATAATTTATTAACAATTACAATTAAAAGTACTGTATTACGTATTAATATTAATTTTAAATAAGGGTGTTATCTTTTACAAAATATCATTGTCATCGCAGCTTTCTTGTTGATCTTGATCAGAAACATCAGCAACATTTTCATATTTTTTATTTTTATCATAAACAATTTTTATGGATGATGAAATAAAAATATGTTATTAATCGAAAATTTGTTCTAGCGGGTTGCGTATGTTCAGTCGAGTATCAAGCATTTTTTCCAGAATTTGTGTTCAAATACTGAATTGTTAGAGTACCAAGATACTGCTGTATTTTGTTTGTCATTTTTACAAATGAAGTAATCATTAGTAGGTAAGTAATACCTACCAAAAAACAAAAAACCTTGATAATTCCAGCAAAAAATATTTAATAAAAACGTTTTCGACTGTTTTAAACAGCCTTCATCAGTTAAAACGAACTTAAAAACAAAAGAATGCAGAAAAAGAACTCAAGCAAATATTTAAAATTCAAATTAATTCCAAAGTAAAAATGCCGTTCTGAATAAGAAATTAACAAATTGCGCATGCGCAATATATCGCAGTGAGAATAAAAATAAAAAATAAAACAAATAACAAAATATTGCCGCAAAAACTTGTCTATTACAAGAAAAAACGTTATGTACTGCGGTAAAACGATCTCCAAGCCGTGGACAAAGCATCAGCGTCTCTATGGTTAATACAACCGGTGTTAACGTGGGCTTTGTAGATTTCTAGTTTTTCTAAATATTTCAGCATTTGTTTGTTGGTCGTGGCCTTAATGATAGACGCTTTATCCCAATAAATGTCAACATCTTGATGTTTAGCGAAAGCTGCTAGCACAGTAGTATCCAAGCTTTTATTAATGGAGTATCTATGCTCCTTAAGCCTCTGTTTTAAATGCCTCATGGTTGCGCCAACGTATACCAGATCCGAATTAAACCGACGATCCTTTAAAGGTATAGAATATACCCCTGTTTTATAACTATGGTTTTCTTTTTTCTTGTCATTTCTTAATAATCGATATATTGTAGGATTACGTCGATACAACAATCTTAAGTTGTTATTTTTGGCCACTTTCTTAATCATCGTGTGTAAGAAAGGAAAATAATTGAGAATCACTTTTCTCCCTTGATTCATAGGAGGAAGCTGCCGATTTTTTGTCCTCTGAAACCTGTCGATAAGTCCATCAATCTCCTTACTCCGATACCCATGTTGTAATGCTGTAGCACGAATGTAACTTAGTTCCTTATAGGTGTCAATAACACTGGTGCAATGCGTGTAAGCACGCTTGATCCAGGCATGGAACGCTGCGTATTTAAAATTCATCGGATCGACAGAATTTTTTGGTATAATAATAATGGGCTGATAGGTGGGTTTTCTATAAATGTCAGTCCATATTTGACCCTCCTTGCATGTGATTGAAAGATCAAGGAAATTTACGTTAAAAGCACTCTCTTGGTCTAGCGCTAAGGTCAAACCATATGGGTTTTTGTTGATTTCGTGCAGGAAATGCGGAGCGCTACAATCATTTTTCCAAAGGATGAAAACATCATCTACATATCTTGTATATAAAACAATCTGATGTTGAAAGATGGGTATGACCTTGCTTTCCAAACGCCGTAATACAAGTTCACATAAAATAGAGGACATAGGGCTCCCCATAGGCACCCCTCTTTCTTGCAAATATGTATCATCTTCAAATTCGAAAAACGACGTGTAACATATTAAATCTGCAAGTTCCAAAATGCTGGTATGGTATTTCGCTGCATTATCTATATTAGCAAAAAGAAAGTCCCTCAGTTCACAAAAACACGGTGGTAGTCTTATAGATGGAAACAAGGACTTAAAATCCATCACTGTCATATATTCGTTATTCTTGAGTGTAATGCTGTTGAGCTTTTCAACTAGTTGTACTGCGTTTTGTATAGCAAAGGGGTATTCTTGAATCTTCGCCTTGGGATAATATTACTCCTCCGAAGTGTCTTTTTGAAGCTCTGAAGTATGGCCCACTGTTTGCTCCTGCTACTGTACCGAGGCCAGAGAAAGTTATTCCAAATATTGAATTAATTATTAAGGACATGAATCCTACCAGACAAGATTACATCAGATGGAAAACAAGGTTTAGATCCGCAAATGAAAGAAATTCTAACTTGGAAGCAAGACGATTCCACAACTGCATTGAAAGGTCAAGGCAATGGCTACAAATGAATGATGTAGTACTTATTAAAGCGGATAAGTCTAAAGGTGTGGTCCTTATTAAGCGTGATTCCTACAACCATAAATTACTTGATTACATCAGAACCACCGAATGTCAACATGCTCCCGACAAATACATGGAATCGCTGCAACAAAGAGTCAAGAAATTCTCGTTAACCCCATTGGCTCGTATTTTGCGGTTGCATAACTCAGTGTTACAGGCTCCAAAAACGCCTAGAATTTTCGCTTTTGGTAAGACGCACAAGCCTAATTGCCAAATACGCCCGGTAATAGAGAAATGCGGGTCCCCTACATTTGCCCTTGAGAAGCAGCTTGTCAAGTTTATCCAGCCGAAGATTCAAGAATACCCCTTTGCTATACAAAACGCAGTACAACTAGTTGAAAAGCTCAACAGCATTACACTCAAGAATAACGAATATATGACAGTGATGGATTTTAAGTCCTTGTTTCCATCTATAAGACTACCACCGTGTTTTTGTGAACTGAGGGACTTTCTTTTTGCTAATATAGATAATGCAGCGAAATACCATACCAGCATTTTGGAACTTGCAGATTTAATATGTTACACGTCGTTTTTCGAATTTGAAGATGATACATATTTGCAAGAAAGAGGGGTGCCTATGGGGAGCCCTATGTCCTCTATTTTATGTGAACTTGTATTACGGCGTTTGGAAAGCAAGGTCATACCCATCTTTCAACATCAGATTGTTTTATATACAAGATATGTAGATGATGTTTTCATCCTTTGGAAAAATGATTGTAGCGCTCCGCATTTCCTGCACGAAATCAACAAAAACCCATATGGTTTGACCTTAGCGCTAGACCAAGAGAGTGCTTTTAACGTAAATTTCCTTGATCTTTCAATCACATGCAAGGAGGGTCAAATATGGACTGACATTTATAGAAAACCCACCTATCAGCCCATTATTATTATACCAAAAAATTCTGTCGATCCGATGAATTTTAAATACGCAGCGTTCCATGCCTGGATCAAGCGTGCTTACACGCATTGCACCAGTGTTATTGACACCTATAAGGAACTAAGTTACATTCGTGCTACAGCATTACAACATGGGTATCGGAGTAAGGAGATTGATGGACTTATCGACAGGTTTCAGAGGACAAAAAATCGGCAGCTTCCTCCTATGAATCAAGGGAGAAAAGTGATTCTCAATTATTTTCCTTTCTTACACACGATGATTAAGAAAGTGGCCAAAAATAACAACTTAAGATTGTTGTATCGACGTAATCCTACAATATATCGATTATTAAGAAATGACAAGAAAAAAGAAAACCATAGTTATAAAACAGGGGTATATTCTATACCTTTAAAGGATCGTCGGTTTAATTCGGATCTGGTATACGTTGGCGCAACCATGAGGCATTTAAAACAGAGGCTTAAGGAGCATAGATACTCCATTAATAAAAGCTTGGATACTACTGTGCTAGCAGCTTTCGCTAAACATCAAGATGTTGACATTTATTGGGATAAAGCGTCTATCATTAAGGCCACGACCAACAAACAAATGCTGAAATATTTAGAAAAACTAGAAATCTACAAAGCCCACGTTAACACCGGTTGTATTAACCATAGAGACGCTGATGCTTTGTCCACGGCTTGGAGATCGTTTTACCGCAGTACATAACGTTTTTTCTTGTAATAGACAAGTTTTTGCGGCAATATTTTGTTATTTGTTTTATTTTTTATTTTTATTCTCACTGCGATATATTGCGCATGCGCAATTTGTTAATTTCTTATTCAGAACGGCATTTTTACTTTGGAATTAATTTGAATTTTAAATATTTGCTTGAGTTCTTTTTCTGCATTCTTTTGTTTTTAAGTTCGTTTTAACTGATGAAGGCTGTTTAAAACAGTCGAAAACGTTTTTATTAAATATTTTTTTGCTGGAATTATCAAGGTTTTTTGTTTTTAATAGTTATTTTCCAGTAGCTATTTTTGTTTATTGCAGTAATACCTACCTGTCGTTAAAAACAGTTTAACAACATTTACCTAAAAATGTTTAAATTAGCTTTACAAAATACAAAGATTAATCTATAAAAAGAAAACAGAGTGACAGTCTTAAAAGCTGAAGTCTGAAGCAGCAACAATGACACCTGATTGATAGGAAAGTTAGTGCAATTTTTTCTTCCTTGTCAGTTTTCATTAAAGTAAACCTGACAAAAAGCACAAAATAATTTTAAATTTCAATATTCTAAAATCCTTGGGCAAGTTTGAGACAACACACATGCTTACTTGAATAAAAAAAAATATTGAATAATGAAATTTACACTTAAAAATTGTGAAATTTTGTAAAGAGGATTTCCAAAACTGTGTTAGAGCAAAACCAGAAGTCTTGTTGTATGAGGGATATCCCCAATTTTCAAACTGTGTTAAGAGTGAAACAGTGTTGTAGAAGTATCATGTACAAAGGATATCTATATAAGTGACTCCATTTATGATCATTTTTTGCACTTTAACTCCAGTGTTTCACATTGCTTTATTGTGAGTTCTGTCTTTTTCATTTGCAAATGCAGTCAGTCCTATACAAACATAAGCATATGACAACACTTCTTGATAAGAAGGCAATGTCGTATGGACCCCAATAAGTGACACACGCTTATATCTCTAAATATATTTATTTGTATAGAGTGGAATAACATGATTTTTCAATTTTGAAAGCAAATCTTATATAATACCTGGTTAACACCAAATATAAGGTATGGACATAGGTCATCTAAGTCTTTCTTCTAATAGTAATCAGATGATGATTACCATTAGAAGACTGACTGGCAACAGATGGTCATGGATCAAAATATCACAACTTAAAGGTTAGGCAGAAGGGAGATGGCAACTAAGGATCTTATTTGGCAGTTGGCAAGTGATAAATGGCTGATGGTTGATTAGAGCCCCCATTTCTTGGTCTTCCTCACACTGTTATCCTTTTTATATATTTTAAAAATTTTTACCATGTAATGACATCTGGTGGTTTACATCCTGTAATACCACAAAGTTGGAAAAGGTTTTTCTTTCTCCAATGACAATTCAAGCCTAGATTCTCATTAATAGCACATGCAATATATCTTCCTAAACCTTTACGTTTCCAGTACCCAAGACGAAAATTAACACACAACTAACGTTTTCAATTCTCCTCCGAGATCTTCGTCCAAAAGAAGTCAAAACAGTCAAAAGAACCTGACGAAGATCGCGGAGAAGAATCAAAAACGTTAGTTGTGTGTTAATTTTCGTCTTGGGTACCGAAAACGTAAAGGTTTAGGAAGATATATTGGATTGTATATGTACCGGTAGAAGGATTGATTTCAATAGCACATGCACCAAAATGTCAACGAGTCTTGCATGAAACTATTGTGATAGATGCTCCTGGTAGAGTTGCTTTTTTGTTTTTGGTTTAAATTAAAGTTAAAAACAAATTACACAGTATGTAAAATATCTCCAATCCCCAGATCCATAACACAACATATTTTTTATAATTTATAATAATTCTTTGTAAATACAGTATTAACTATACATATACTATTTAATGTACTGTATATGTTAAAAAAAATTTAATAAAATAATAATCAACAGTAAGACAATCAAAAACTTAATTTAAAATAATATGGAACAAAAACAGATAGTACTTAAAATCAACCATTTCAATAAAATTTTGTTTTACAGTCATCAGAAATTAAGCTTTGATGTCTTGTAGTATATAAATATTTTATTTTTTAGAGATTTCAATTTTTCTGATAACTTACTCAACATCAAATATACCATTTCATTTTTCTGTAAAAAGTCTGCTCATTTTCAAATATTTTCAGTAAGTGAATAAATTTAAAGATCAATTTAGTTTCACATATGCACATTATATAATCTTTTACATATACTGTTGTTTTGATTAATGACAGCAAAGTTTACATTTGAACATTTTTCTTTTCATATTTTGCTGCAGTAATATATATTTTTTTTATAAAATTTAAACTTACTTCAACATATGCTAAAAACTGTTATTTCACTGTAAGGCCAGGAACACGCGTAAAATTCGGCATAAAATCTAGCATAAAACAGAAAGCATAAAAATTTTTCTGAAATTTTGGCCGAAACAGAACTGAAAAAAGAGTAGAGCATGTCTCTACTTTTTATGCCATAAAATTTTTATGCCAAAATTCCTCCAATAAAGAGAAGTCTTTTCTGTGAAGTCAAAGTAGACATGTGGTTTTTATTCTAACAATGGCGGCAATGAGGGTTAACCCTATAATTGTGACAGTCTCGAAAAAATGAAAAATAAATGAAATAGCGGGGTTTGTTGAATCCGTTCAACCACATCAGTGTCATGTATAAAGACATTGTATTTAAACAACGTTTATGGATGGCTATAGGTGCAAAATTTCAAACAACAGGTAGGTCTAGTCTATTAGAATCGATATATAGGCCTAGTATTTAGATCACACATTCTTTATTTGAATTCGAAATAAAAGTGTATTAATTTAAATTTTCTATATTATAGCAGAGGAAGTGGAGAAAAAAATGGAAGGTACACTACACTACAAAGGGATAGATATATGAGAGGAAAAAATTAATAAAATTAGCACTGTTAGTGGCAGTGGTGTTTCCTATTTGGCCAGAATTTTTACGTGTGTGTTCTGCATAAAAACATAAAACAGAATGAACTGAAAGCTGATTTCTGATTCAGTTTTCTGCCACATAATTTTATGTATGTGTGTTCCTGGCCTAATGAAAAAATTTATTTTTTATGATAATGCAGTGCTAGTTCTACTTACTTGAACATGTTTTTATAATTTCACCCATACACCTAGAAATCATAATTTTTCTGTTCTTTTAAGAATAAATATATCTATACCAATATCTAACAATAAATTATATCTAAAATCAATTGAAATTTGTTCTATAGACTATAGTTTTTTAATCGATTTCTTATCAATTACAGTAATACATAAAGTAAAAATTTAAAACTTAGCTGACAGTATTTAATTTTTTTAAAAAATATAAATATCATAAATATACAAAGAAAAAATTCTTGCTTTCACATTCCTTTCTTTGTATATTCATGATAATTTTATTTTTGAAAAATTAAATATCACTGGCCAAATTTTAAATTTTTACTTTATGTATTATTTTGTGATATTGACAAAATTACCAGAGGATGCAGTTTCCATTTGCATTCTATTGCAGAGGCAGAGCCTGAAAGAAAAGATCTGTGTGTGTGAAAATTCTCATTTTGGACTATCACTGGTGTGAATATTGGAAAGAAATACCAAAGCAAGAATTTTTCTTTTTATATTTGTAATTACAGTAATATTAAAAATTTACAAATTTTTATCATTTTTTTTGTAAATTTTAAATTTCTAATTACAATTTCACTATGTCAGATTACTGTAAACATAGGCAAAGTTTATTAATTTGATACTCATCAATCCAGAATGTCCATTAATTAATTATCCTCTGAAAAGTAACCAATAATACATAATTATGCAACATGCTAGCATTCCATAAATCAAAATTTGTTTGAACATGAGGTGTGCTAAAGACCCCCAGCAGTAATGTGATCATCAACATTTTTTCAGGTTTTTCAATCAATGACTAAGACTCATTGAAAAACAGTATAGTCATGCACTATATCATCTTTAGACTGTGTAAAAAGCATAAATAAACAAATCAGAAGAAGCATAGAGCAACATGCACTGGTACAAAACAAAATATACAGTTATGTTTGCAATGTTCAGATTGCATAGAACTTATCAAATTTTGCAAAAATACAAAAAAGTCCTGTAATCTAGCAACAAACTTCTATCATAATATAGATTTTCAAACAACAAAGTATTAAATTATGGTTTAGTAAACACGAACAGATAAAAAATTAAATTAAATTTTAATTATCTAAAATTCCTATCATCCATTTCTATTCATCCTATCATTTTTAAACTCTTAAACAAAAATTAATAAACTAACTATCAGTAAATAATTTGCTATGTGATTTTCATTAAAAAGAAAGCTATGAAACATGTTTAAAATATTTACTTATTTACAGATAAGATTGAAATAATTAAAACTGATTCCATAAATATTTGGGACGTATATTGTTCAGCCATTAACATAAACATTTGTAGACAACAATAACAATAAATCTAATAACTGGTGTTCTATTTAGAACACTAGTTATTAGATTTATTGGCATAATAAATAAGTGAAAAACCTATTTAAATACTGAAACAATCCTATATTTAAATAGAGCCATAACAGAATCAAAAATTTGCTACGGAATAGTCACATGGAGAAATACTTGTAATTATATTATACTTAGACCAAGTATCTCAAAATAACTTTATTAGAACTTGCATCAACATTGCTAAACACACCTCTGTATCATCTATATACAATGATATAAGAATAAATAATGTAAATCAAAATATTTTATTTGTGGTAAAATATTGTTTAACAAAGACATAATGTCAACATAGTTTTTACCAGTTATATAATATATATGAACTTAATAAAAAGAACCCTTCAGGAAAGTAGAAAGACTATAATTCCAAACCATAAACATTCTGTAGGACAACATTCAATAATCTTTTCTACAATAAGAATATGGAACAAAACCTATTTAGAAATAAAGGAACAAAATAGCTATAGACTAAACACTATTACATAAAATTTACAATCCTCTGCAGTCATTGTATAGAGCTGTGATTTAAATACTTATTTATGTCATGAATATTTTGTTGACAAGACTACGTCTTGTTTATAAAATCGTACTGCCTTTTTGTTACCAGCTTAGAGGTATGAAGGAGTACATGTCAGGAGTTGCATATTTGGCACAGAGTATTAGGTGCCCAAATCATCTTGCGCATAAAAAAATCCAGACTTGTAGGTAGTCGGGATCGAGAACCGAGTCAAAATAAAATACAGAATGGCAACCCTCTTCTACAAACAGGCAAAACAGGTACCTCACCCCACCGAAGTCAGGTGGGGAGAGTACCACCCACAGTCATTCTAAGAAGTGAACTCTGACCTTAGGACTGAACACGTAGTATTTTCTTTGTTAAATAAAATTTGTAATCTAATTTTGTAAATTTGAGAGTGCTTCAAATATGATGTTAAAACAGTTTTATGTCATTACAAGGGTTTTTTAACATTATCTAGTATAGTAAAATCGTGGGACCGATAAAAATTTGACATGTAGGGCAGAGGGCACCACTGAGTGACCTTCACCCTTTGACCTCACTTTGCTCCTAAACTCTAACGAGGTGAGACATCTTTTTACTTCATTTAGTTAACCTTTCGATTTGACAGCCGTGCCGATCTTGGATTTACATTATATCTCAACACTATTGTAAATATCATGTAGCCAATACAAATTAAGTAAAATATCAGTTTCTCAGTTAATTTTTACCAGCAGAACAAAAGACGCAGAACACATGGTTGAGGTCAACATTATATTAGGGTTGTCGTTACATCCAATGATGTTATAATCAGGTTAAACTGTATATTGTTTGTGCAATATAAAAAAAAATTTTGGACGATACAATAGCCACGATTATTTTTTTTTCAAAAACAGGAAATTTTCGTTATGCATCGATAAAAATTCAACCCTGGCCATCACACAACAAAAGAAATTTTGACATTGGATAGAGTATACCTGGATAGGTTAATTTCACCGAAAATACATTGTGGATGACCTCGTGATCTTGGCCGGCAAAGTTTGAACGATCGCACTCAAAACCAGCGATACCAAAGAAGATTGGAGAATGAGAACCAGACCTGCTTGAGCGTCAGTGATTCCACTTAGCAGTGAGTCTCCGAGACATAGTCTCGTCCCAAATATGGCTTTGCCATTTTATGTTCTTTTTATCTTTTCAATTGTTACTAACATTTGGACATTTGAAAGAAGCTATGTCATGATGCCCATGATGTAAATAATAAATGAAAATAAATATCAAATATTTGTAGTAATGAACAAATAATCTAAGTTCCAAATTAATTTAAATAAGTTTCATACCTTTAACTGTCGGAAAAATTTAATAATATCTTCTTCATTAACATCATATGGAAGATTGCCTACATATGCTGTAAATGGTGGTTTTGTAGGAATTCTGCTCATATCAATATCAGGCCCTCGAGCAGCTTTTGGTGCAGTTGGTAAAAATATTCTTGAATCTTTCTTATAATCAAGGGTAAATTTATCTAAATTTAAAATATTAATATTAAAAAATAACTTCTTTAATAGTAAAACAAACATTAAAGCAAAATATTGTACAAATCTTTTATCTCACCATCAACAGGTGCATCTTCCATAACATCTCCCCAGTCATAATGGGTATTAACCACAGCAAATCCACTAGGAGCATCTTGTTCGTTTGCAAGAAAACTGTTCAAATCTAGAGTTTTACCTTTGACACGACGTTTACTTTTACCTGAAATTTATAAAAATTTTGATTTCAAACATTTATAAATATTCTTTCTGAAGTATTTTTATAAATTACTAGCTGACCCGGCCACGCGTTGTTGTGGCTCAAAATGTATCTATTATAAATGTATAACACTTCCTCCATGGGGGGAATTTCAAAAAATCCCTTCTTAGTGTACATTCTCTTGACGTAACCTATTAAAACGCAATTAAAAACGCAAAAAACCGCATGCAAAATAGTACAAATAGAAGCAGAGTTCTTCACAGTAAGCCTTAATCCTGTCCCTTTCCCCGCTGGGGAAGATCAAAAAATCTCTTTTTAGTGTATATTCTGTTGACATAGCCTATTAAAACGCAATTAAAAACGCAAAAAACTGCATGCAAAATAGTACAAATAGAAGCCGAGTTCTTCACAGTAAGCCTTAATCCTGTCCCTCTCCCCGCTGGGAATATCAAAAATCCCTTTTTAGTGTATATTCTGTTGACGTAGCCTATTAAAACGCAATTAAAAACGCAAAAAACCGCATGCAAAATAGTACAAATAGAAGCCGAGTTCTTCACAGTAAGCTAATCCTGTCCCTTTCCCCGCTGGGGAATATCAAAAAATCCCTTTTTAGTGTATATTCTGTTGACGTAGCCTATTAAAACGCAATTAAAAACGCAAAAACCGCATGCAAAATAGTACAAATAGAAGCCGAGTTCTTCACAGTAAGCCTTAATCCTGTCCCTTTCCCCGCTGGGGAATATCGAAAAATCTCTTTTTAGCGTATATTCTGTTGACATAGCCTATTAAAACGCAATTAAAAATGCAAAAAACCGCATGCAAGATAGTATAAATAGAAGCCGAGTTCTTCACGGTAATCCATAATCCTGTCCATTTCCCCCCCAGTGGGGGAATTTCGACATGTATATTATATAAAAACACGTGCGTATTCGAATGCAACGTTGGTGTCAAAATTTCAAAGGAATCTGTAGGAACAAACGAACGTTATATTTTATTTATATAGATAGATAGAAAATGATCTGCTTTAGTCCATTCTCACAGAAAAACATAATGCCTCACAGAAAAGCAAACTTAGGTCGTTGGAAGTTAGCGCCATCTGTTGGACATAAAAGCTTTTTTCCATATATAAATATATTTTTGAAAGGGGGAAATGGTGGTCTTCACATATGCCAGAAACCTTCGCGGGAATGTATTAAACAACTTCCCAAAGTTTCATGGCAATCGGATAAATGGTATAGTAATGCATGAAGGACAAACAGACAGACATACATACATTCGTTTTTATATATATAGATTTTATTATTGCTTTACTTTAAGAAACTTAATCAAATTATTTTACTGCTTCAGTTGATTTTATTGCTATGAGTATTATTATAACAAAATATCCAAATTATAATTATAGATAAAATTATTCCAAACAGACAATTTCTATTTCAGTTTAACTGTCTTTTGAAAGATGAAAATTATTTCATTACTTTTTGTCTTTTGATTAAATTATTTACAATAAACAAATTTTAATAAAACCATATCACTTTCTAGTAATTAGATATCAAATTAATTAAGAGAGAGGTTGAGGCCGAAGTTTTAAACACGAAAACGTGTACGTTGGACGTTCAGTGTGGCTTTCCTGTAAGCCTAGAAGTTTGACAATGGCATTTGGAATGTCAAGCATGATTCCACTGACTTTCCAAATGCCATTGTCAAACTTCTAGGCTTACAGGAAAGCAGCGCTGAACGTCCGACGTACACGTTTTCACATTTAAAACTTCGGCCTCAACCTTGCTAATAATCCAATATATACAATAAATAGAAATAAATTAAATATAATCAATTCAGATCACGACAAGTTGAGAAAGAATGAAAAGCTACCAACTATACAGTGATCACCGAAGACTGCTGCTTTTGTTTTGTAATTACAATAGAATCTGCTTATTGTAATCACTTGTCTATACTAATAAAGTTATCATTTGGTTATTGTTAAGTATGGTAAATAAATAAAAAAAAATTAGTGAATATTCTGGTTTCATTGACTGAAATTAAAATACATTAAAACATATCAAACTTGAAAATTTTTTAAATTATAATTATTATTCTTACTTAAAAGTAAGTCATCCATTATTTGTGTGCTGTTTTTACTGTCTTTAATAACAGATAATGTATAATTGAAATAAAAAATTCCAGCAATTTAAACTATTGTTTTGCAAGTAAATAATAATTAAAACAATTAACATTAAACATTAAAGCATTGGCTAATACTAATGATAATAAATTGATAAATGATAATGACTATGTTACTAAACATATGTTATAACTGATAGTACAAAAAACCAGCTTAAAAATTTCATAAGCTTAAATAGGTATATTTACCTAAAAATAATGATAACTGTAACTGAATAATCAAGAGTCAGGCTGCATAGTGCCAAAATCATCGCTTGGTGATATTTTTTATTAAAGTGGCAATAAAAATATAATACTGGTGATAGCAAGCAGTGATAAAAACCCTAGTTTGCCTATTTCTACATTCAGCATGAAATTGAGTCACAAAGCACACTTCAGGAAAAACAGCAGAATGTCTAGCTCCCATGTGATGGAAGTCCCATGCACCACACACTTAGAGTGATTTCATGATGTCACGCAACAAGTTTGAGCTAGGGCTCCTAGCATCCAGGTTGACTGAGATGCAATTTTTAGGCCAATGCGCACAGTATATTGAAAGTGCAACACATATCTGTTAAAACACATGAAGCTATTACTTTCATAGCAGTAACAAAGTTAATTTCAAAATTTATCAAGAATATGAAAGTTAAGAATAAATTTTAGCATGTCATAGTTTTCCAAAGATATAGATACTTATTAGATTAACCAACTTGTAAACAGTACAAATTTTTAATATTTGATGAAAACAATGACATTTCACATTTTTGCCAAATACAAGTTTTATGAATTCATTATTTGTTATAAATATCAGCATAAGTAGTTCACGATTATTTAAACATGGATGTATTGAGATGATAACATAAATATAAAAATGCAGTATAATCAAAATAATCACCTCAATTATGATTACACTAATTAAAAAATGATTTCATTAAATTTTATTACTTACTTCATAAAAAAAATGCTAATAATAGTAATTACTTATGTTAATAGTTCAATAAATATATTTAAGGACTTATATTTTATGATATATGTCTGTAATTTATTTAAAAAGTAAAATCATTAAATACACACATGTTAAATCCATGGTTCCCAATTAGTGGTACATGTACCCCTGGAGGTACGCGAAATTGCATGAAGGGGTACGCACGGCAATCTAAAATCGATCGATTTAAAATTTAAATGCATGAGATGAAGCAATCAAAACAATAATGGGTGGACCGTCAAAAATTTGGCAATTTACAACATGTGTCAAATGCACAAATTCGTTTATTTATAACTAAAAATATTCTCGAAATTTCATCAAAAAATTGCATTTGTAACAATACCTAAATGAAATTCTTACACAAGAAACAAAAATTGTACAATTAACACTATTTGTGTACGCGAAATTACAGACTTCAACACGAAGATGACTCGAGACTGAAGCTGACCAAAAAGCAACCAGATTTTACAAAGTTGTGCAAAGAAAATCGTACACATTTGTCACATTACAATTAAATAACCTTATGTTATTTTCATTATTATTAGAATTGTATTTTAAAGGTAATAAATGTAAAAAAAACTTATTCTATTTATCACCAGCAGTCTACCCACAGCTTCACCCGCATTATATCGAATTTTCTCGTAGGAGTAAGATATTTTCTCGCAGTAAAATGTAGCCTATATCCATCTCCAACATGTAAGATATCTCTGTGCCAAATTTTATTAAAACCTGTTCAGCGGTTTAGACGTGAAAAGGTAACAGACAGACAGAATTACTTTCGAATTTATAATATTAGTATGGATTAATATGAATTTCTGCTATAAGGGATACTTGAGTTTGAGCTCTTTCTTGAAGTGGTATGCAGGAAAAACTAATTGGAAACCACTGCATTAAATAATAATACAGTAGATCATCGATTATCCGACCCCCGATTAACTGACCGCGTTCTAGTTGGCAAATTCAAATGTCCGCTAGTGATGTGGCACTACAATATTTGGTTATGTCTTGGCTACTTTAATATTATTTTTGTTAAATTTTTGCATGTTTTAGCTGGCAGCATTGGCTCAACCATGAAAGGGAGGCTAGTATTTAAACCAGGCCTAATACACTATACTAATAATGTATTTTTTCATACTTTTCGGTTATCCGACTTTTCAGTTATCTGACCAACCCCAGTCCCCAATTAAGTCGGATAATCGATGCTCTACTGTATGTACATCCAATAACTACAATCCAATAACAATTTTGAATGGTCTGTGCAATTAACTGCAAAACAACCACCCATTTTGGCTTAAAATTCAACAGTAAAATTATAGCAACAGACCGGTACACTGTTTTGGCCTAAAAATGGTGTGTAAGTCAGCCTGGGTTTAAGCAGCCTTAGTTCAAGCAGAAAAGTAGAAAATGACATTGAGAACAAAAGGCAGTTTTCTTGCAATGCTGCCCCCATCATTTCCAGATTGAGGATTTTTTTTTATCAACCAACAGAAAATTTGAAAAATTTTTTGAAGTGACATTTTTTTCACTTTGATCTTTTTTCAGTAAACTTTGACATGACAGAACATGCAAAATATTGTTTAAACATTGTACTCAATGTGTTATTCAAAATTATTCATTAAAAAATTATTCAAAAATGATTCCTATTGCTAACAAGGAGAGAGCTAGATGTTCAGGTCTCTGATTCAAACAAAACATGGTAAGTACATAGCACTAAACACTAACAGTTCCTTGTCCAAATAATAGAACCACTTCTTGAGCTTGAGCTCTGAAAATTGAATCTTTACTTTATATGGCTTTGGAAGTTTCATATTCCTGAACAGTAGTTACCGAGTGAGTAAGATACTATGCACTTGTGCTAATTGATGTAGGTTCAAACCTTTGGAATTTTAGTTTAGTTTTTTTTTGTGTGTAACATTATTACTTTATTTTATCACTTCATTAGCATTATTATGATTCACAAGATCTTATATATATAGAGCTTATTCACAAGCTTATAGAACAAGAGATTAAAAATTGTGACATCATTTCCTGTTTAGTGAAAACGAGCCTCTGTAGATTTAACTCTTTTACATCGTTAAATAAGACTTTTATTTCTTCACATTTATTTTCACATATTTTACATACTATGTCCTCACATGCAAATAAGCTACAGCTGTTACTGCATATGGACAAAAAGACAAGTGATATGAAAATAAGGTAGATTAATTATAGCATTTTTTTAAAATTGTTAATGTTATGGACTACTTCTTCATGCACTCATACTTGTTACACTTCAAATATCACAATACTGGCATATTTGAAAATTAATATGAAGAAATAAAAATTTTATTTAACAATGTGAAAGAGTTATCCACAACTCAGATACATAAAACTTCCAAAGACTTAAGCTAAACACTCAATTTTCAGAGGCCCATTTTTAGGAAATGCTTGAAAAGTGGGTCCTATTATTTGAACGAGAAGCTGTTTGTTTAAGGCTATGTGCTCACCAAGTTTCATTCAAACTGGAGACCTGGGGCCGTATTCTGGTCATCATCTCTGGTCTCTTGTCTCTCACAAATCGGTTTCTGATTGGCTAATCATTCGGATTAGCCAATCAGTGACCGACTTGTGAGAGAAGAGAGACCGGAGACAGTGACCGGAAAATGGTCCATGAACATCTGGCCCTCTCCTTGTAAGTGACAGCTTAACATGTAAGTTTTGCTTTTCAGATGCCAAACCAATAATGGTACCAGCACATGCATTAATTAATAAGTAAAACTGGTAGCAATAAATAATTTGAAGTGGCAAAAAAATTAAAAATTTCAATTTCAATTCCATGTTATAATATTTACTCTACATCAGAAAATTATTAAATTAAAATTAAAAAAATAAAATAGAAGTTATTAAAAATTAGTGTGTACATTTTTTTGGAAACACCCTATATAAACTTAGTGTAAAATTTATATTTATTAACCTTAACTATTGTATTCTGAATGTATATTTGATAAATTACTCATTAAATTAACTTATTATATTTTATTTTACTTAGGCCTACTTTTTAAATTTTTTTTATCAGGAATAAATAAGTAAGTAAAAATATAAACATACAGCATATACAGATTCTATTTGAATTCAGAAATAATTGTTCTTATAACAATAATAATAAAGCATTTAAAATATTTTATACTTATAGAAAATGGACAAAGAAATTTGTCCATTATTATAAAAATCATATTCCAATTAAAGAAATATAACAAAGTTTTATTCAGAAAATAAATCCAAATAATATCTTCAAAAAATTTTTTAATATAATATAAAAACTAATAGAATTTATTTGTTCAAATTAATAATTCAAAAATATTGATATAGAATAATCATAATATATTTGTAATAACCAATGAGAAAAATTTCTCTTCTAATATATTTTTGATAAATAATTCAATTTTTACAGTTAAATCAATCATGGTTTTCAGCTGATATATTCCCCACAATATTATCCTTAATTGTAAAAGTTTGAATAAATGTTTCATTATAAGATTTATCATTGAGATGCTTTATTAAAAATTGAAAACAAAGGCTGGATTTTTGAATAGGAGCTTAATTATTATAAGATTAAGGTGTAATATTGAGATTATAAGTTATAAAAATTTATATTGAGTATCAGTGCAATTCAATAAATAAACTAATAGTAAGCTAGAAAATAGAAAAATGCAGATAAAGTTTTGTACAACGATTAACATTTGTTTCTCATTCTTTTGAACTAATTTTCCCTTATATATAATAAACAAGGGGAAATTAGTTCAAAAGAATGAGAAACAAATTGGTACTGACTGCACAAACTCTGGGTAAAAGCTGTAATCTACAGTTCAACTGGATCCCAGCTCATAAGGGTTATAAGGGCAATGAGTTAGCCCTCAAAGTTAGCCAACAAACTTGCCAATAAACTTTGAGTTAGCCTCTGAGTTAGACAACAAACTTGCCAAGTCAGCTTGTAAATTCCTTCAAATCATACCTATTCAAGGCTCTCTGCAACCACATTAAAACAACAACTTAATCAAATAGTTACTGAACAGTGGCAAAAAGAGTGGGATGAAGCAGATACTGGGAGACTGCCATAGCTTCATTCCTTCTATTAGTTATCTTAAAAGTATTAAATGCTTCAGTCCAGACACTGAACTTACCCAGTGCCGCACTGGGCACGAGAACTTTGCTTCTTATTTACACCATTTCAGCAAAGAAATCGAAGACAAGTGTGACTGTGACGGGGAAAGTGAAGATGATGCCATGCACTTCACATTCACCTGCAACAAATTTGAAGAACAACGCAACAAACTTTTCCAAGAATGTCTTCAGGCTGGACTAAACTGGCCCCCTAACCCTGCTGACTTAAAAATAAACACTTATGAACTAAACTCACAGACTTCATTCACAAAATGAAAAAACCGAAGACTACGATTGGTACCAGCCAGCAAGATATGAATATAACATAACCAACAGCCCAAACTGCATGTAATCGGGCTACATATGGCCCCACTCTGTTTTCCAACCATATAACTGTTGATTACCCCTATCATTTGTGTACTTATATTGACTTTGGTTGCTGTCTGTAATTGCAGCCAGAACAGGCACCAAATTGGCCTAAAAAAGGTCCCCCTCTATAATAAACTAACACTTCTTCCACACCGGGTTGTCGGAACACGTTCCATTTATTTATGCTGTTCGATTATCAAATCCAGAATTGGCCTGAGGAAGAGCCCAGGAGGGGCAGTGAAAACGTTCGCCATTTCGAAAAATAGTTCGCACCGGTTATCGGTTTTAGAAGGTATTTAATTTTTTTTGTCCCCCTCTATATATACATTATTGTACAATGCCAAAAAAATCTGATAATCTCAGGGATCCTGGTGTGTAAAGTGTTCCGTGAGGGACGACAGGTTTAGACAAAACTTGGTGTAAATTGGCTCCACCAAACGTTCCATCCAACAGAGAGTCCGTGAGCACAAATACGACACAGACCATACACAATACACCACTGCCCTATCCACCTATGCCACCGAGCCAGAAGTTCACGCAGACCTGTCCAACACCAGGCTGATAAAAAGAGCCTTTCACCCAAATCACATCAAGGCCCTTGAGACCCTTGAAATATACAAGGCCAGCAGCCTGGCGTGTAGATGTATCAACTTTAAAGACAGCAATGCATTATTGTATGCCTGGCGCTACGTATGTGAGGAACAAGTCGTTGCTGATGCTCCGTGAGTGTGTATTATTTACATTTATACCAGTTCCACAATTAATAGGCTTGCACGGGACATCCTATGTATTTATACATAGATGGCACACTTTTGCAACCATTGAATACAGTTAATAGCCATATTCCAATTTTATTTTAAAATTTAACATTTGAAATTGTTCAATACCAGGCATTCTAAGTTTGGAATTCCTTCTCAATTTAACCTGAAGCAGACCTCAAGTGAGGCTATAAACATTTGTTTCACGAATTTTAAACATTACCGGACAAAGGTTCGTCAAGAGTGTTCATTAACACCGTTAATTACATTGGAAGGTATTGTTGCCTGTAATTAACTGGTTCAAGTTTTTATTGTATATTACCATGATCATGTTTTGTCTATACTTCAATTGGTATTTTGTTATCTTTTGTCCTCTCATGTACATATCCATGCTACAATCTTTGCAGCACATGATAAATATGTAATACTATCATATAAGCTACTCTGTACCTGTTCAATGTTATGTTATCACTTATCAATATTGTAGCTTTAGTGTGTTTCATCTGTGGATAATACCCTACATTTATTCGTGTATTGCGGTGTCACTACTACTGTACAACTATATAATTGTTTTTACCATTGTATACTATATTTTCAAAGTTTCTTGCACCATTACTGTATTTGGTATAGCTTTATACATTTATGTAAATTTTACCTGTATTCCTATTTATATTAGTATTTTTGTTTTTTAATTAGACAATGCAGGCACCCATGGTTCCCAGCTCATCTTCAATCTTTCCCTACCTACTTTCCCTCCCTAAACACTATCTCTTCCTCTTCTTACTTCCACTTCACAACTACTACTTCCATAGAGGTAAAGTCAGTTTCTAAACAGACAACCTCTCTACTCCTTTTTTAATAAATCAATAAATAGTAATGGAGGAAGGCATAAAAGTAGTGGTGCAGACTTGAAGTAAAATTATTTAAGATTAGACAATATATACCTAATATATTATTATATTCATTTAAAAAAATTACTAAACTGAATTATAAAAATATAAATTTATAAATTTACTTTTGCATACAAAGACAGAAAGAAAAATTTACTTAATTAAAAAAAAAGGCATGCTTGAAACACATTATAACTGATTTTTGCTTAGTTTTTCATTAATTTGCTGCATACACTCAGTGGAGTTATTTACTGTATTTACTCACTTATAAGATGATCTCGCATACAGGATGAGATGTGACTTTAAAGATCAAAATAAAGAAAATTAGCTTTATTAATACAATTCTAATTTTATTTCGTTTAATCACAAATAAAATATCAAATGCATGTAAGTGCAAACATTGTCCCGTAAAAATTACTGGCATTTTAAACTTCAAGGAAAAATCTTGTAAAATCAACAACATAATTTGTTCATGTAAAGCTGCACGATCGGGAACTTTTTTTTTTGCCAATTCTTAACAGTCAAATTCACTCTTTATCAATTACACTTGTTTCTTCAAATTCTGATTTCCAAATAATGTTTTCACATGGAAATGAATTAAAACTTATATTGGACTCCCATGTAATGTTGGAATTCAATTCAAAAGCTTTGCTTTTCCTATTGCTATTCATCTTTACTCCTGACATACACAAGAACAATTCAAATGACCCAGATAAAATACTATTGTTTTTAAACACCAGGTGAGAATCTGGTAAAAAGTGCTAGTACACAGTTTACAAAAATTATACAAAAATGAAAAGAATCCTTTGCTTGCGCATATAGGACGACCTAGGATTTTGAAGCAGTGAAAAATGGACAAAAACCTCATCTTATATGCAAGTAAATACGGTAATTTACAAAATCTAGATTAGGCCTATTCTATTTAAATGTGATTTAACATTTTGTTAAAGATTTTTTTAAAATGCTGACAAGATTAAAAGCAGCCAAAAGGTAGTAATAGCACAGAGAATGTATTAATAGTAACTCAGAAACACGACAAGAATACTTGAGAAAAGAAAGAGAGCATTGGAAGCAAAGAACCAGCATGGAAAAAATTAAAGAGGTTAGTGATTTATTGACAAGAGGTAAAAGAATAAAAAGAATGGTAAAAAAAAAAAAGAAAAAAAATAGATGCTCTCAACATAAGAAATCTTGCTGTTTGCAAAAGCTTCTTTCTTCACCTATCAATTCTAATAATGAGGAGGTTGTTCCAGGTGCAAGCGTACAAAAAATTTGTAGAAGGAAAAATATAAGGAAAGAACATTCTCTTAATCATCACAAGAATCATAACTTGAAGAAAATACTGCTTATCACTAAGCAAAAAACTGACATATATAGAAAATGGTATGATAGAGTTGTTTGCAAATTACCAAATAAACCAACTGTAATGTGTTTTAACTCAAAATCTACAAGGGAACAGATGAGTGAGCCAATTTCTGACAGCATTAGGAAGAAATTATTACTACCAAACAATCTACTGAATTATCAATTGAGTTACATTAAAGCTAATAATAGTTATTAGCCTTAATATAGCCTGATTAATAATCTGGCAGAACATTTGACAATATGAATGTATCAGATTGTGGAATAATAATTTCTTAGTAAACAACAATGTTCTGATAGAGGAACCCTGAAACAGATATATGCTGTCATTCACAAAAGAAAGTTTCCATAAAGCAAAATCAAATCATTTCAAAGATTGTGACTGAAAATATTCTCAAAATATTATCTTATTCCAAAAAGCAGTTTGGCATGTGTTTTTGTTGCTATCTTGGAAATCTTAGACCAGCAGATCTAATTTTTGAAAGAAGCATTGTGATAAACTTTCAGCTTACATCAAGTTACAGGCCATGGGCACTGAAGTTGTCCCCAGTCAGCCCCATGAGTAACCAGTATCAATATATCTAAATTAACAGTTCTGGAAGAACAGATCAGATGGAGATCTGGGTAGCATAACTGACAATGTGTATGCATGATAAGTTCCCACTTCTGGCTGATTCTTTTCTTCCAAAACCTTCTAAATTAATTATTAAATTTATCAAGAGATGTTACCTAACACCACCTCTAGGCCAAATTACTTGACATTTAATTAGTAATTAATAGCATTAATATAGACTGATGTAATTGTTTGGCATTATTTTGAATAGAAGCATGAAACCATTAAAAAATGTTAAGATCATATCATTGCTATTTTAATTAATTATATCCAGAATGTGTTTTGTAACAGAGGGGACATAAATATATAAGAAAATTTATAATATATAAATATTAAGTACAGTAATTAGCTTGCCCAAACTTATTTTCATGAATAATAAACTTTATTATATGATCGACATATCCAAATGAAACTTTTCAAGTAATATCAAATATTTTACAAAAGCTATTTTTGATAAGATATTTGGTAACTTAAGTATACTATAGAAGAACTGTATATAAAATACTCAACTCAAAACCATCTTCTGAACTTACAAGATAGACATCATGCTGAATACCTTTAAAACATTTTTGAAAACTATCTCTTTCAAAACCTTTTATTTCCAATAAAAATAATAATATTTACTTGCTTGAACAAACATTTTCGTATCTCTATCGAGAACCGCTTCAGGTCCAAATTTATTTTCATTTTTGAAAATAAATTATTCATTTTGTATTAATATTACCAAAAATTTTCAATGTTCCTTATATTCTAAAATGTTTATTGGACTTGGTATAAATTATAAAAAACTAAAGAATTTTGATTATCAAAAATAAAACATTAAATTTTAATTAGAAGATTTAGCAAAATGATGTAATCTTGACCTTCCATAGACCTAGATTTAATCTAGGTCTGTAATCTAGGCGTAATCTGTAGAAGTAATCTAGACCAATAAAATTGGTTTCAATTAATAGAATTCAAAAAATAAGTAATATTTCAGAGAAGAATGAAAAAGTCATAGGTACAACACTTCAAAAATCTGGCATGGATTAAGCAAATTATATAACAAAGCAGTAACATTTCAGCTTTGTCTTTGCTAAAGAATTACAATATATAGTTTTAAATAATATATAAAATCTGGCAATGAAACTAACCCACTGTTGTTATTAATAGGTTTAGAAGTTAAAATCATTATTATTATTTTTCACATTAAGTCCATATAACAAAGCTCTAACAATTTAACATAATGGCAATTTTGAAAGTTTTCAAAATAACACTTTTTGATTTCAAAAACTTTTTGCCAATTTCAGAAAACTTTTGAACATACTTAAATTATAATTTTTCTTACATTTTAAATTGAAATAATTTTTTAAAATTACATAATTAAGAATAAAACGTGTAAATTATAAGCTTTAACATCTTGAGACATTATAGAATTTGTACACGACATATTTTACATTATAAAAAACATCCATTACAACTTTATGCATAATGTACCAGTATAAGCATAAGATAAGTTTCATGTTTATTTTATAAAATTGCAGAACCAAACATATTTGATCCTTTTTTGACATCAATACATCATCGTTACACATGCCCACATAAGAACCTGCTTGGTGTTTGTCAGCCATATTTTTTTTTCTTTGGTACGTGTCTTTGCTACCTTGCTTTTACTTACTGTCTATTAATTGTTTAATTGTTAATGTGATGACAAAATCTTGATATCTCCAGGAGTAAAAACAATAGCTTCAATGATGTCAATGTTTGTTTATTTTTACAACATAACAGGCTTGGATGCACTAACACTATCTATCTTATGTATTTATAATTATAACATCAGGTAAATATAACATAAGATATGTCATGTACAAACTGTATTATTAAAAAGCTACAAAAGTAATCTTGAAATAATTTGGAAATTGGTAATACTGAAAATTTAAATTTAAGTACACTGCATTAAAAATTAAAAAGATGTATATATATCTTTTTTAATGCAGTGTACTTAAATTTAAATTTCCAATATATATATATTATATATCTAAGAGATATTTTACACCCTCATCATAACGAAAATAAAATAATTACTTTTATGAAAAATTAAGCAATCCACATATTCTAATTAATAAACTGAACATGTTTTACAAATATCAATTTACACCAAAACTACTTTTAAACAACTTTAGAATTTATCACTTTATTAGTTTAAAAATTATGACAAACTTAAAAGCTTTTAAACTTAAATTTATTGCTAAATCCTTTACAATTTTTAATCTGAAAACATTGGGATTGTCACTTTTTCAAGTCTTGATAAAACAACTGATGCCAAAAATATTTCAAGGATATAAAAATTTGAAATGAAACTAATTAAAGTTTGATTATAAGCAAAATATGTCTGTTATTTCTATTTACAACTAAATAAATAACATTAAAATACCAAGGATAAAAGACTATAAAGAACCGAACATAAAATCATTTTTTTTACAGTCTTTAAAAATAATAACTAGGACATTCCATGACTTTGTAGAATTGAGGCGGAGCCAGAAAGAAAGAAGTGATCCCTTCACCCGAGAGTGTAGAAGAGGTGATATTCATACCTACCACCCACGGGAGACACAATTGGAAATTGCCGACACAGACAGGCGATCCAAGAACAAAGCAACTGCCATCGATTGCTTTGTTTTTGTGTTTTGTTCATTTTTCATGCCTATTTTCCATTAGGTGCATGCAATGCCGATTTTATTTTCGATCCCTAGACCCCATTAGGTACTCTCAGTCACATCAGAGAGTATGAACATCATCACTTTAATTCTTCTGTATAATCAAAACAAAGTCCTATTTTTTTATATTTAAATGGACCATCATTACATTTTTGGATTCCTCGTCGCAATTAATAGAAAATAGCAAAGCTTTGTCAAAATCGATCGAACAGATTTTGAGAACAAACCCAATTCCATAAGCCACACAGAAGATGCTTCACTAATGCTCCACCCCACTTATACGTTATTCAATGGTAGGACGACCCAGACATCCCTGGTTTTGTCTATTTTTAATATTTGATGGTAGAATCAATCTTTGAATAGATAAATTTTATTAACATGCCAATATTTATAAATCAATCAATAAATAAATTTTAAAAAATAACCAAAGTTCAATCAGTTTTACACCATATTTTCAAAGATTCCGAAACGCGTCCACGATCGGATGGTAAATAATATGGCCAAGCAAGCATAGGAAATAACAACAATAAATGAATAGGCCTATTATGATATAAAAATAATATAGGATGAGTTCTCGGAATGCGAATACATCATTATATTTCTTGCATGTAAAAGGTATGCAAGTCTTATTCCAAGAACAATTTTCGGCACAATTCATAAAAAAAAAAAAAAAGGATAGATTTAAAGAAATTGCATCATACAAATGAAATGAAGACGAAAATCTCCTGGAATTTCTCAATATTTTGCCGATTATCACGCATATTAAAATTTTTCTTTTTTAATGAATAAATAACAGATTATAAATTAATAAATACGTAATACTCATTAGGAATTGGTGTTTAGAAGATTTTATTTCTGAGTAATAAGCAGGAAGAATGGGAATAAACTGGAGCAAATATACGAAAATTCTCGCAATATGGAATGGTATAGCGTCAATAACGAAAAGGAAATAAAAGGAAGAAATAATGACATCAGTGATTAAAAAAGAGTCAAGCGAATTACCTAATCTTTTCTTATAATAATATATTGTGTGATTTAATCGATTAATCAATTTGCGCGCAAAAACATAAATCGATCTTAACCCTAACTTTAGGCCTAAATTTCACTATAAAATAACATAAATTTAATTGAATTTAATGCAGTTATTTAAACTTAACATTTCCGCATACGTATTAATATTTGTCATATGTAACCGTTATTTACCGTTAATTATTATTAAAATCGCTATAAGTTAAAATATTTTAATAAAATAATTCACACTTATTACCAGTGGATGCCATATTGAATGGTGGATGATGATATAAGACAAGGACTTAATTTTTTTCTTTATTTTTTATAACGTACCTTACGTTGTATAATATATATTTTAATATTTTATTTTAAAATATTAATATAAATTTAATATTTCTATAAAAATAATTTTTTTCTCGAAAAATTATTATTTTTGTTCGTTATTTCAATGGGGAGGCGCTAATATACCGTTATAAGTAGCATAAGTCAAATAGAACACATATAATAATGTATTCGATTACTTTGTATTAAAAAAATACCTTGTTATTGTATCAAATCGATTAAAATGCATTGTAATGTGATGTAGTAAATATAGTTGTATTGTATATAGTAAAAAAGTGCAAATATAATGGCTCCATGCTTAAATGCATGGAGCCATTATATCTCTATTACATGTGTACAGTATATGAACGTATAGAAGTTCTATTATTTTCGTCCTTTTCCTCTCTGTGGGCACTAAGAGAGCCTTTTTAATCATATTCATAATGGGTTCGGCCAGGGCCACAATAGGGAAAGCCGGACGTTAAGGGACACCGAGATTTTTGAGATGGACCATTCATAAAAATTTATTGGGGAGTTGCTCACCCGGATTCAATCCCAAATTCCAGGGCCTTAACCGGCTTCAGTCATTAAGCCGTTTATAGTCAAACATAACATTTATGTATATTTAAAAAAACAAAACTTTAGCCAATTAAGGATTATCCTAAATAGTTCATATGTTTCCATTATTATATTTAAAAAATATAAAAAATATATATTCTCAATGTACTGTAATTATAATATTGTTAAAAACAACACGATAGACTAATTATACAAAATACTTTATATTAGACGGGCGAATGACCGTGGCGAAATTTTGTAAACTCTTTCCGACTTTTGAATACTTAGAGGATCTATTTTTTAAACAAGCTCATTATGGGTTCTGCCAGACCTACAACGAGATGGCTGGATGATGAGGGACGAGGCCCGACATACTCGATTGAATCCCCCTTCCCAAAAAATTTCTGGAATTTTTCGACCGTCCGAATTCGGTCCTGGGCTGCCATATTAATTGCTCGGCCATCCGACCTTCTGACCGAAAAAGCCGAACAGTTATGGCTGCTCCAGAACTGTAAGTTACGGTTGTCAACCTATAGTTCTGGGAGACCCTGAGTCTAATTCGGTCTACAATCTACAGTTTTGGGTGAATCGATTTTCGGTGTTCTATTCTATATACGTCGGCCCCGTCTCTCATCACTTAACCGCCCCAATTGTGGACTGGTATAACCCATTGATGGCTACGATTAAAAGACTCTCCAGCCCACCAGTGGCCGAGTGGATAAAACCACTGAACACTTGTAGCTGGTTGTGGGTTTTCACCTTGCCAACGGGCTGGCGACATGAAGTTTCCTGGTTTTTTTTTTTTTTTTTTTACATTTGTAACATCTAACTAGGGATCAGTTTTCCATAGAAAGTTCTCTCGAGAGACATTCCCTCGGCAGATCGCCCACGAGTCGTGTTGATGTACTGTACTGTACATAACAACAGAACAATAAAAGGCTCTCTTAGTGCCCTCAGAGTAAGAAATGTTTTTTTTAAAAAAAAAAAAATACTTTAAAAACCTCTACAAGAACCAAATCAATTTCTATTTCTGAGCCGAAATCTAATGTCGCAGTCAATTGTCTGATGTGTATATACAGGTATCCCTCGTACAACACGGTACTTCTACACAAGTTTTGCTCTAACACGGTTCGAAAATTGAGGATACCCCTTGATTAACACAACTTCCGGTTTAGCTCTGACACGGTTTTGAAAATCTTCCGTACAAAATTTCACAATTTTTAAGTATAAACTTCGCTATTTGATATTTTCTTTAAATCTCTTTTTTATCTTTTTTATTATTTCCATGCTTAAATGCGGTATTCTAAATACATGTATACAGTATATGTACTGTACATATAGAAGTTTTATTATTTTCGCCTTTTTCCTCCATGTGGGCACTAAGAGAGCCTTTTTAATTATATCTATAATTCGAGGTGTCTCAAATTTGCCCACTGACTTTAGAATATTGGAATTTTCAATTAGTTTTGTGCCTTACGTCAGGCTTACTTTAATGAAAACTGATAGTAGAATTTTTACTTCTTTGCCCTGGCTTTCCTATCAACTAGGTGTTGATGTCGTTGCTTTCAGACTTTAGCCCTTAAAACAGACAGAGCGATTTTTCTCTCCCGCTACATCGTCGAATTTTTAAATTGCCCTCTTTCTTTGCTTCACGGGAAATAAGGTAAGAATCGAAATGATAAATAAAGGATAAATATTTATCGATATTAATTGAATATCGATAAACATCTTGTATTGGTGATTGTATTGAGTGTTCGATATTTATTTGAACATACAAGTACAATTAGGGTGCGACTATGCAGATACGAGCGAGCGAGAATATGTGGCGAGAAGAGGTGATGACATTTCACGCTCTCTGTTTCTTGTCTCATATTCTCGCTCGCTCGTATTTGCATAGTCGCACCCTAAATCATAATTTCTGCAGACCTTTAAGTATATTTATATACAGTTTTTGTTAATCCTAAAGGATTTTTCCGGAGAAAACTTAGAGGCCCATAATTGTTCCTATCCCTATAAAATTGACTGCTGGATGATCGAGATGTTAAGGCAGCAGGTTTATCGAGTGGTTTATCGCCCTGGGAGACCGATGATTGAGTCTGGATGGGTCGAAAAACCCCGGAAATTCTTCAAGGAATGGTCCGCCTTGATATGTCAGGCCCGAATCATCAACATCCGGTCGCCCCGTCGTGAGTCTTGCCGAATCCATAATGGGCTTGCTAAAAAGCCCTCTTAGTGCCCACAGGGCGGAGAGAGTTATAAAAAAAACCCCTATAAGAATTAACGTTATTTTTACTGAATGAACATAATATCTTTAAGATTGCTTTTTATTAATAAAAAATTTTTAAATATTTTATGTGTTCAAAAAAAGATGGTTAAAGAGTCTGCAGAGGCAAAACGGGCCCGCTTTACTCCCGATTACCATATAAGCTGTCCATGACTCTGATTGCCATCCCACCGCTTCCACTGTAGATCTGGCTGAACTTATGATTAAAAGGCCCTCTTAGTATCCACAGGACTAAAGAGTCAAAATTCAATTAAATATACTACATATTGAATAAAATATAAATCACCGCGCGGCCATCTAGCCAATGTTCATTTTTGTGCACAATACTTGATCAATGTGAACGGCATCGCATTGTAACGAAATATTTTATTTTTATAATTAATTAAAATATTATATAACTTTATTGGACTGCAATTTGAAAAAATTGTAGACCTATAAATTCCCATTGTCGTCAGTCTGTCTTTCCTTAATCTCGAGAACGGAGTCAGATACATGAAAGACGAGATCATATATAAAAACCTTAGGGACAGAAGGCCCCGATTAACTATACACGCACATCCGGTCCAGACCGGAAGTCACGTTAATTCAATTCAAAAAATTTTCCCTGAACGGAATTACGTAGATGATTGGCATGACCCTGTTATCCGGAAAAGTATGATGTACAGGGACAAGACACTACTAATTTGAGGTAAAGAGTATATATTTTAAATTAAATAAATTAAAAATATGATTAAAAATTGCAGCCCGGCATTGCGACGATATCACAATAAATATTAGCTCTTTAGAGATAGTTAATGACGAAATCTTAGATCTAATACTAAAAAATTTGATATAATTGCATCGGTGTTCAAAGTAAAACAGGTTGATGTCAATAGGTGAATATTCCGAGATTGCTATAAATGAAAGTCATCAAATAGAAATACTGATAATGTAATTTGTTAACTATCAAAGAGAAGGAAACGATAAAGTTGATCTGATATCTTTTGACGTATGAAGATCGGCGATCGTATGACCGAGGAGACTGTTAAAGCAGTTGTAATGCAAGCATGAGCTCCAACCACCCGACAAAATTTCGTGCATGTTATGGTCGGAATATGTCGAACTCCGTTACTTCACCACCCGATTGTCCACTGTAGATCTATTCGAATGCACGAAGCAGCATACAATATTTTCGAAAATTAAATTAAATTCTAATATTATTCACGTGTATGCGCGCAGTATATCTGACAAATAGCTTTTCCAACTTCTGTGAAACATAGGCCTGATATTGATATACTGATAACAATTTTTTATGGCTTATAATGATTATTTCTATGCATAAAAAAATATGCGATGCATCGGATGATTCACTCAACCGTTATTTGATATAAATTCACACAATTAATAATAATACAAAGCAATTTTATATAATTATATTAGGCTATTATTATTATTATTATTTCAACAGGTATGCATTATTAAAATTATTGTATTAAATGATAATACTGCTGTATGAAAGATTCAAGTCACTTTTGGTAAAGACACTGAGGCGTTATGAATTAAATCAGTACTTATTTTTCATTGTAAAAAATGTATTTTATTTTCTCTTCATCACGAAAATTATAAGTTTTGCTCTATTTTGGTACACTCGTTTTGCACAAAAAATGAAATTTTCTGGTGCACAACAAAGCATGTTATATAAGAAGCTGCTATAGAATGGTTGTGCATCTGGTATAGCATTCTGGTGTACAGTGCTTTCTACATCTAGCTGAGCCATATATGCAAAGAGCACGTTCACTTCGTATTGTTTTTGGTATTGCATATACTTTTAACTATGTTGTAATCATAAAGTATGATTACGTGTTATCTCATAGAGCACAACACTACAATCCGTAGCAGTAATTAAAAAACATTTCACCTGTAAAATACGAGATTAATATTCTTAGGTAAATTGCAAATGTTTTTTCACGCTTTTGGCCATGCTTGCTTCGTATTTTTCAGCTTGAAATCCCTTAATTGAGAAGAAAACATTTTCATAGTGTCCCACGATTTATTAAACTCGATTTTAATAAAAATTTGAAATTTTTCGGATGGTATTTCGAAACATCTTAACGTATATTAAAGATAAATTTACCCTTTAATTCGGCTCACTTAAATACTTAAATCTGTCGGATGATATAGAAGAGTACCAATCTTTATCGCTGAATTTTGGAATTAAAAAAAAAAAAAAAAAAATTATACTATTATAAATACCATTTAATAGACATTTCATAAAAAATTTCTTTTGTAATTTAATTTTACTTAAAATAACAGTGTATTTAAATCGTGTTCCGACGTTCAATTACAGTAAACACGTCCGACATTTTAGAGAAGACGGCGATTTAAAAAGCAACCGCGCGCACTGTACTGTACTGTACGTATTTTAATTAAATCACAGAATTCAACAATGTGTATAATTTAAAGCTCATAACTTATAAACACTTTTACATAAAGGGCCTTATAACAAAATTACGCCTAGGGCCTCAGAGGTGCGTAATCGGCCATCGCTATAGGCGCAATACTACTACGGTAAAAAATTCTTTCGTAATCGTTACCTAGACGTCGTACAGATGGCGCGATCGTATTATAAATACCGTGACCTAAGTCGGGTTCTGCGTCCGTGCGTCAGTCATCGTGGTTACTAGGTGAGTTATGTTTGACCGTTTTGTTTGATTATCTTAGCGTTAAAATGTTAAAAAAAAATTTGCGAAAATAACATAAATGCGGTTCCGATTATCGTATAAGTAACATGCGTTGATTTTTCCCTCGAAAATATATTTTTATTAATTAGAAGCCGGCTGACCTTGAATGACCTTGATATATTTCATATATTACAATAAACATGAAGTAAATTTCGAGTGATAAGTAATCTTTTTAAATAAATAATTAAAAATATATACGTCAGTTGGCAAAACCGACTTTTTATCCTGCAAAATGCGGTTGAACATAACCAATCTGTCATAATTTCCATATATGTTTAAGATGAGCAACAAGATTTAAATTAAAGTATATAAAAATTGCACATAATTTAAGTCAATTTAAGTCTCATTAACAAAGTTATATAATAGATAAAAAATTTGCAAATTAAATTAACAAATTTAATTTTAAAAAAATGTTTTAAATACTTCCCAAAAGGAAAATTTTCTTTTTTATTTTACTTAGGAACTTCCCTTTATTTAATATTCATTTTTGTTAAATAGATTTTTAAAATGATCCTTTAATATACTATTTAACATTCAAACAATATCCCATTGGGATTCATCCAGATTTAACCTTCAATGACTTTTAGGTCATTGAAGTCAGGATGCTTAAATTCTCTTTTTTAATGCTTGCGAGTCACCTTTTGTCTCGTCTCCTTTTTTTTTTTTAATGAAAATGCAGTCGTCGCCGGGATGTAATTCCCGAATAAAAGTATTTTTATTCGTTCGACGATCTATACGTTCCGAAGATGTAGCGATCTTCATTTATATTAAGGCGGAGTAAATTTAGAAAATATTTTATCGTGTTATTTCGAGTCTGTTTTGTGCATTTTTAACGGTTATTGTTTCGTAAATTTGATTTTTTAAAAATAATACGATATTTTTTACTTTTAAAAAATTAATAGATGTAAGATATTCTACGAGTCATATATTTTTGTTGGGAAATTGGTGAAAGTTATATAATTAATGATTAATCAATCTTTTGAATATTTTTTTTTTAAGCAATAGCTTTAAATATATAAAATAGATTTTAAATTATTTTACAAGATATTAGATATAAGGTTTTTGTGAAAAAGTTTCCATTACAGACATTCGGATGGTGTTATTTAAGTGAATGTTTAGACTTGTTTCGACATGTTTTGTATTTGATGTCGATTTCAATCAACTCGAATGAAAATTATTGCATTACAACTTGTTACTGTTAATTTAAATAAACTTTGGCTTTATTTTTCAAAAAATGGTGCTGCTATGTGCTCTTTCTATTTAATCGGCGCAAAATTGTAGCAGAAGCAACCGGCACCATTTGTGAAACTTACCGTTAAGGTTCTATAGTTAAAAGTTCGTGTTGAGAGTGATTTCAGAAATTTAAAGCTAGTGATTTTGATCTAAAGCATTCTGGGAGGCTACAGGAGATGAGTTTGGATAATTTGGAAGGCTTTTGTGTAATCAAGTTTGGTTAACCTTTAATCATTTTGTGTTCCAGAGTACCATCATTTGATGCCTACATGCTATGGGAAAAAATATAAAAGGAAGATGGGTTCCATATGAACTGTCTCCAAATATTAGTGCCAGCTGCAGAACACTACACCCAATAATTAAGACATTTGAATGAAAAATTGATGAAAAAGCAATCATATTTTGCAACTAGATGAAATGAGATTATTCTCTTTCATGGTAATGTTAGGCCCCATGTTACCTTGCAATCTGGGAAAACTAATGGAGCTACAATGGGAAGTCCTTTAACACCTGGTGTACTTTCCAAATGTGGTCCCTTTAGACTACCACTTGTTTCTAAAATTGTATCAGCCTGTTTAATAGTTTTTGAAATTCTGAGAAAGTACAATAATGGGTGAATGAATTCTTATGTTCTAAGAGCAGAGACTTTTAACAACCTTTCAAGCAAAAGAAGAATACCATGATAAAAGTGATAATGTTGAAAAATATTTTCAATCAAAATATTTGCTTGTGAGACACTCATAATGAAAGATATCTCTAAAACAATGGAAACTTTTTGCCCACCCCTTATATTTAATATACAGGGTGTCCATAGTCTCTTTACAACTTAAAATTTATTGCAAAGGCAATTGATAAGATATCATAATCAGACTTGTTCTATCGTATTCAATGGTTTTCAAAGTTTTTCTACCTCATTCAATTCACCTCTATATGGGCACCATTAGTCGTACGTCAAGGTCAAAAGGTTAAGGTAGACATCCTGCATTAATTGATCTCTCATGGAAGAAAAATGGACCAAAAATTCAATTGCACATAATGCAATGCGATTAAAAACTTTGAAAACCACTGAGTACAATAGAACAAGTCTGATTAAGATAAATTTATTGCAAAGGCAATTGATAAGTTATAAAGACACCTTTATGGACACCCTGTATAACAACAATTTGAAAATATTGTAGACCTATGAATTTCCACTGTCGTCTCTGACTCTGTCCTTCCTTAATCTCAAGAATGGTGTTAGATGAAAGTCAAGACCAGATATGGAAAGTTTAGGGGCAGTAGGCCCCCGATTAAATATATGAATTTCTGGTCTAGACCAGAAGTCGCACAAATTCAATTCAAAAATTTTCCCCTGAATGGAGTTACATAGATGACTGGCATGACCCTGTTATCAGGAAAATTATGGTTTACAGGGGCAAAACAGTACTAATTTGAGATGGAGAACATACATTTTAAATTAAGTAAATTAGGAATGATTAAAAATTGCATCCTGGCATTATGATGATATCACAATAAATAATTGCTTATATTGTTTAATTTTTTGTCATGTATATTCAAAAATTTGCCTTTTTGCTGAAAATTTTCAAATTCTTTTAGCATTTTCCTTGCTTGTACATCTGTTGTTCCTTTAAATAATTTTAAGAAAAATGCCTATCTCAAAGATTTTTGCAAGACAAATATTTGACAGCAGAGGCAATCCAACTGTAGAGGTAGACTTAACCACTGAAAAAGGTAATGCTGATTTTTTGAAAATTGGGAAATAATTATCCAAAACTGCTAAATTCTAAAACTGTGAATATTAAAGGTTTATTTAGGGCTGCTGTTCCCAGTGGAGCATCTACAGGTATTCATGAAGCATTGGAAATGAGAGATGGAGACAAAAGTGCTTACATGGGTAAAGGTGTGAAAAATGCTGTAAATAATGTAAACAATGTCATTGCTCCTGCTGTAGTAGGAAAGGTACGAAAAGTATGCTTTTATCAATAAATATCACTGTTTTTGAATTCATTATTTTGATTATTTCTTAGCAATTTGATCCAGTAAAACAAACAGAAATTGATGAATTCATGATTGCTCTGGATGGCACAGAGAATAAATGTAAGTTATTTTAGTTAATGGATTTTATTTAAGTGATTTTTTTTTCTTTTTTTATATAAAACTTTATTTTTTTTTATATATTAGCAAAATTAGGAGCAAATGCAATTTTGGGTGTTTCTCTAGCTGTATGCAAAGCAGGAGCTGCTCATAAGGTACTTTTTAATTACTGATATATTTAAAACTAAATAATGCAACATTGCATATAAATAAATACTTTTCTTTAGGGTGTGTCACTATATAAGCACATTGCTGATTTAGCAGGAAATACCAATATTGTGCTTCCTGTACCAGCATTTAATGTTATTAACGGAGGAAGTCATGCCGGGAACAAATTAGCTATGCAGGAATTTATGATCTTGCCTACTGGCGCATCGTCTTTTACTGAGGCCATGAAGATGGGTTCTGAAGTTTATCATCATCTGAAGGGAGTCATAAAAAAGAAGCAAGTTTTTATCTTTTAACATCATCATATTAATATCCTTGTCATTAGAAATAAAAAATAAAATATATATTATAGGTTTGGTTTAGATGCAACTAGTGTAGGAGATGAAGGTGGCTTTGCTCCAAATATTCAAGATAACAAAGAAGGCTTAGAACTGATCAAGGAAGCCATTAATTTAGCTGGATATACTGGAAAAATTGAAATTGGAATGGATGTTGCGGCATCAGAATTTCACAAGAGTGGAAAATATGATCTTGACTTTAAAAATCCAAAATCTGATCCATCAGCTTTCATCACACCTGACCAATTAGGAGATATTTACTTGGATTTCATCAAAAACTATCCCGTAGTCAGTATTGAGGATCCCTTTGACCAAGATGACTGGGATGCATGGACTAAATTAAGTTCTAAGGTTCAAATTCAAATCGTTGGGTAAGTTTTTTTTGAAATTTCAAAAAATTTTTGTAATAAATGATGTGCTTATATTTGACATTTTTTTTTTATGTAACAGTGATGACTTGACTGTAACTAATCCTAAGCGTATTCAGATGGCTGTAGATAAAAAAGCCTGCAATTGTCTGTTGTTGAAAGTAAATCAAATTGGAAGTGTCACTGAATCCATTAAAGCGTAAGTATGTGTTCTCTAAATGAAAAAATTTAGTATATTGTAAACTAAAGTTAAAATTTCCTTAATAGTCATAATTTAGCAAAGTCTAATGGATGGGGCACGATGGTATCACACCGCAGTGGTGAAACTGAAGATTCAACTATTGCAGACTTGGTGGTTGGTCTAGGCACTGGCCAGATAAAAACGGGTGCACCTTGTCGTTCCGAACGTCTTTGCAAATATAACCAAATTCTCCGCATCGAGGAAGAACTAGGATCTGCTGCAAAATATGCAGGCAAGGATTTCCGATGCCCAAAATAAAATTGTTACTAAATGTTCCTAATAGATCACTGTGAAATGTAAAGATACCAAATATTAGTGGATTGTTTCCAAAAATCTAAATATTGTTATTCAAGCACTTGGTTCATGTTAAAATAAAATTATGGTTTAAATGTGAATTTTTATTTAAATCAATTCAAAGTACAAAGAGTTCTTGTTTTAATCACTTTCATCACTGCTAAATGAAAGAACTGGTTTATGAACTTTTTTCTTTCTTGAACTTTTTCTGGTACTTTTGCCACATGTCTTGATCTTGTTTTGAATTCCTGAAAATATATGCAAAAACAAAATTCTGTAAAGTACACACTTTAATTTCAAAAGCATCTTTAAAAACATTCAGAAATAATTATGGGGTATTTCATCACTTTCTTCCTCCAGTTAATATTTGAATTAAAATTAATACATACATGAAATACAGTTGAATAACACTTGTACAGATGAACCATCCTAACAATAATCTAACAAGTAGTGAAAGGATTTGTCATAATTAGTGAAGACCATTCATCTTACCAAGTAAAAGTTTTATCATAATAAGTTGAGAAGCAGTTAAGAGCTCTACTTTTGCAGTTCCAAGTTCTCTAACCCTTAGCCTGCCGTTTGCCACACCCCAGGGCAAAATAGGTGAATCAGGCAAAATAATTATTTTAAAAATTCACCAAAAATTCACCAAAAATTAAATTTTATTCATATTGAAAAATGTGTGATTTTTTTTCATAAACTATATTGATAAATATGTCCTACTTAAAACTAAGTTTGTTTGAAAAATTTATGAGAAAAAAAAATATATGATAACAAATTTTCAAGTTTGAATGTCAGTTATTTTGTCAAAATTAACATTGTCTGGTTACTTCATTCTTATTGTCACTGAGCCAGAATGTTATAAATTGTACAGAACAAGATTCTGATATAACATTATGCATGTACAGTATGTTTATTCGTTGTGAAATTATCGCACATTATATCAAACGTTTGAAATCTGAACTTTATTCTGCTTTCAACTAATATACTTTATTCATTTCATATCAAACAAGATCATATGTTTATTACAAAAATATATGTAACATTTGCTGATATTTTAGATTTAAAAAAATATCAGAACTGAAGGTCATAACTTTAATATGTTAATACATTATAAATATTCTAGTAATATTGCATGAATATGCTAAAAATGAAATAAAAAATAAGAAAAAACCGATAATTAAAATTTTTTAAGTCAACAAAACACCTGGACAAAAATATGTGAAACAGACGATGCTGTCAAGTGCTGACATCTGTTGTCGATAAATTTTATAAAAATCAATTGTTAACAGGGTAACGAACTATCGTTACCCTGGCCAGGAAAGGGTTAAACAACCACTCACCACACCGGGATATAGTTACTGACGTATTTCTGAAACAAACAGGAGGAGTTTGAAAACGTTTGCTTTTGAGTCCTTCGTCAGGTTTTTTAACGATTCCTCAATGGTTTTTCATTTCGGAATATATTCAAACTCTTGTTCGAATTTAAGTTCAAAAATTATTACAACCACGTTGTGCCTGCAGAGAGAGTCGCCCTACTGGGACTCAATGTACAACTAAACCGTGTTTCAATCAACTCTTGCCAGGCCATTGACAAAACCATTTCCTCTCTATTATTTATGCACATAGATGTAAAACTGGATTTAAAAATGTGTGTAGCCTCCAACCATCTGAGGTGTTGTGTGGGGGCACAGCGAGGATGAGTTTGGCCCAGTTAAAGTCCACTACGATGTCCAGATCTGTTGCATACGTAGAGAGGGCCATGGTGGTTCTCGCATGACATATATCGGTCCGATGTTCTTGTAATCTGATTTCCATGGAATGCTTAGTTGACCCTATGTATACCAGGTCTTTATTGCATCTGTTGTCCCATACAGAGACACTATATATGCTGGGGAGTCTGTTTGGATTTGGAGGATCCTTCCCATTACGTAGCATGTCAAAAATAATCGGGCACCTCCTGTAAGCAAGACACGCTCGGCTTTTCCTGGAAAAGGCTATGCATACCCTTCTCACTCTCCACTCGGAGGGCTACCATAACGCAATTGAAAGAGGTCACTTCCCCCAGTACATCACGGGGTATGTTCATAAAGTCAAACGAGTTAAATGCGTTAGTAACAAATCATTCAAAAAGTAGTAGTCTCACTCAGTGTGCATGCTTTGCGGTGATGACATTTCGAATAAAACTCTAATGAAGCTCACGAAGGAAAGAGTTAGTTTACTTCATTAAGAAAATGGCACCCGACGATATCAATGTTTGTAAATCTACTCGAGTGTTTACATTGTGAATTAAAAGGTGAAATAACTGTCCACCTGAAGCAATTAAGTAAAATATTTTGGATAAGGCTGCACTAGCAACATTCATATCTTCTATTTTAAAAATAGCCACTTAGACTTTTCAAACGATTCATTTATAACTAACAAAATAATGATGTCAATCTCGTGTAACTCTTTCAACTTTACGAACATACCCAGTGTTGAACTTTTAAGTCTCTCTACCCAGCTGTTGAGCTCCCTCCTTCCTTTTGTGCACTCTGGTACTGTACATCCTATTTCACATTGTCGAGGATGAATCATTACACCACCTCATGCTGGAGATGGCACACTTAATTTGTTATAATTCGGTTTTCCAGTTCAACAGTGACATCTACATTCAAGGAAAAGGTGTCCCCATGGGTAGTCCTGTATCAGGGGACCTTTGCAAAATAGTAGAATGATAGTTGGAGAACAAGGTCCTTCCTCAGTTCCTCCCAACATCCTGTTATATAGGAGGTATATTGATGGCATCATTATTTTCTGGAAGACAGTACAGTAATACCTTGACTTACGTGAACCTGGAGTTATCTGATTTTTAAATCTCGTCGATTCGTCTTTTGTTTGAGCGCCACGCAACTCTTGATTACTCACTCCCCCCACACTATTTTTCTACTTACACATTCGGATGTGTCGTGCAGAATCGACGCATAGCTACAATTTATTTTGTGTTATTTATTTCATCTACGGAGACTTGAGAGACTCTACTAGGTCATCCAAATGAAGTAGAACTGATTCTTCTGCATCAAACAAAAAAAGAAAACTTAATCTTTGGAATGTAAAGTTTAACATTATTAAATTTTAGAAAATATAGACTCCAATGCAGAGCACATTTCTTCTACAAAACGAGAAATAAAAAATTTATTAGCATGCTACAAGGAAATTTTGCGGGAGAAAAAAATCCTTGATCTGTCAGACGAATTTGTTACATTTTATGAAGCCTTCTACATCAAAATAACTTCGGTTTACGATTTTAATAATATAATTAGATAATACATATGTATAACAAAGATTTTCAAAATTATTGTTTTCTTTAGTCTCCGGCCCCAATTAAAAATAATTTGTATGCATTTATATGCGAAATTATACCCTGACTTACGCAAATTCGACTTATGTGGTTATTGCTCTGTCCCACCTATCGTGTAAGTTTGGGGTATTACTGTATTGACAAATGCCATCAGATCCAGAACTATCAATAATAATCCCCATGGGTTGATCCTGGAAGTAGAACAATCTAGATTCCTCAGAGGTGCACTTCTTGGACTTAAATATTAGAGTGGAGGGGTCTGGTATCCACACCTCAATTTATCATAAACCAATCCATGTTGTCATACATACCGGTGGGATTGTGTGATCCTTTTTCGTACAAGATTGCAGCGTACAAGGCATTAATCAGAAGAACCTTTATACGTTCTTCCAATCCCCAGGCTCTTGATGCCAAATTAGCATTTATAGAGTACATAGCCATAGCACACACGGTTATCGCAACATTATCAGCAAATGCACTCAGGACACACTGAGTGATAACCAACCTGACAACGTAGAATGGGTCCCTATCACCTTTAACCCATACTTAAGGTCTCGACGCACCGAAATTGCCAGGAAATGCCAAGTGAGTCTCGCTTACAGAAAGTGCCCAACTATTTTTGACATGCTAAGTAATGGGAAGGACCCTCCCAACCCAAACAGACTCCCCAGCGTATATAGCAGGGGTGGGCAAGCAAGAGCTCAGTGGGAGCCGAAATGTAGGTTTTGCAAAATGCATGGGAGCTGCAGTTCTGTACCGCAATTTTATTATATAATATAAATGTAATGTAAAACAAATATTGAATTTTTCAATAAACATATTTTCACAAAATTGTGGAAATAAAATAGTAAATTTCTGCTTTTTATTATTATTTTAACACTTTCAGCAAGAACCGCATTTGCCCATGTCTGGTATATAGCGTCCCCATAAGGGACAACAGATGCAATAGAGACCTGGTATACATAGGGTCAACTAAATGCTCCATGGGAATCAGATTACAAGAACATCAGGCCAATATATGTAATGTGAGAACCACACCATTGCCTCTCTACATATGCAACAGATCCAGACATTGTAGCGGACTTTAACTGGGCCAAACTCATCCTTGCTGCACTGCCGCAGAACACCTCAGATGGTTGGAGATTATGCACATTTTTAAATCCAGTTTTACATCTTTGTGCATAAATAATAAAGAGGAAATGGTTTTGTCAATGGCCTGGCAAGTTGATTGACAACATGGTTTAGCCATATGTTGAGTCCCAGTAGGGTGACTCTCTGCGCAGGCATGACGTGGTGTAATAATTTTCGAACTTATATAAAAACTCTTGTTTAAATTTTATTCCAAAACAAAAAACCATTGAGGAATCGTTAAAAAACCTGATGAAAGACTCAGAAGGAGTTTGATAACGTTTGTTTTTGTTTGGTTTCATCATCTACACACCGTAATTGGTTCAGAATATGTCAGCTCTCAAACTTTTTCTTGACTTCTTCCATAAATGTTCCTAGCCAGATAGTAGAATTAATGGCTCTTTAAAATATAAACCAAGAGTCCATTGGTATGAGTATAATACAGGAATTGATGCTTTTTGATCAGGAAATTTTTCACTACTCTCATATCTCTCTATACTTCTGGAATTGCAACTAAAAGAATCTGATTTCCAGGTATAAACCTGACTAACAGACATTCTGAAAAAGTTGAATATTTTCCATAACAGTAGATAGCCAATTTGTAGCTTTACAGTCCATTCCAAAAAAGTTATTTGACTACTTTAAATGCAATTTTACAATAGTATTATTTCTCCTTTCTTTTATTAACTAAAACTTTGATCCTGTTGTTCATTATGCATTTTCTTATTCATGTAAGTCATGTAACTTGTATAACTTGCTCTGTATTGTGCGCTGGCCTCACCTTAATTTATTCTGAAATTCAGAGTTTGAAAATTAAAAGGTATCTATGCAGTAAAGAGCTTTCATAATTTTGAATTTCTTAATGTCTCAATTTATTAGTTATTTTACTAGTGTGGGATTCTCTCTATTGATGTGTGTTCTTGTGATTTTTTCTCTTTTATTTACATTATCAGCTGCTTTATTTTTACAATACTCTAAAATAAGATGCATGTCAAAGCAGATTAATAAGTTTAAATATATGAAAATTAAGAGAAATCTGTAGTTTTGGCAATATCCTTCATAACTGCATAGTTAGATATCTCTTAATTGCAATTTTTATGTTAGGTCTGAGGATGGCCTACAAATTAGGCTGAAAATGTTAAGTTTTAATAAAAAATACATCCTAATTACAATAAAACATATTCTTTTTAATAACAAATACTTCTATCAATACATAAAATACAGAAATTCCATAGCAGTTGTTATATATCATTATGTAAAACATTTTATTTCTGTAAATTTGTTTGAATTATCTAAATACACACACACACACAGAGATTTTTCAACTTTTTCCTAACTTTGATTCATAATTTCATAAATTAAAGCATGAAATAATAATTTATTATTAATTTAGGAATTTCATATTTCCAGAAAAACAGACAGTAATGCATTTGACTAATAGACATTCTGAAAAAGTTGAATATTTTCTGTTACTGTAAATAACTTTAGAGTGAACTGTAAATGTTGTCAATGTTACAAATTGATAACTATTTCTAAATATTTCTAATAAGATTAATAATGTATGAATAAATAAGATCTTACTTGAACCAGGTGTCTTTGCTGGAGTCTTAAAACTAAGAGATTTAGCAACAGAGTCTTCATTGTACACAGCTGCTTCTTGTCCATCATTTTTATGCATAATCTCAATTTGTTGTTCTAATTCTTCAATTATAGTCTAGTATATTCATTATAGAAGTTAATAATTTTAATTCCTATGTATTAAATGAGATAAAAATACTTACTTTTGCTTTTCCTTTTAAATTAGGTATCTTTCTTGCTCCATTATAAATTGATGTCATATATTCATAAACAATGTCATCAGCAAGTTTTTCACCCAAGCAACCAAGATTTTCTTGAAGTTTTAGTAAACTTCGTTCATTATACGTTAGGAGACTTAAACAAAATGCCAAGTTTCTCCATTGTACTTCATTTCTAAAAAAAATTTCAAATTATAATCTAATTATAAATATTTATATTACACAAGAATATATTAATTACCTAAATATTCATAATATATAAATTTAAGCATATACAGTAATTTCAAATATTCAAATTCTATATAGTGTAACAGATATTAAAGTATTTTCTAACTGTTATAACTTCAAAACTCTTAATCAACTTCTCAATAAGAGATTCATTTTCTATTCAAATTTCTGCATCATTTAATATAAAATAATAATTTATTTTACTTTAGATAGCAGAGAGATTTTCTTTTTTCAAAATCCTTTTCTAAGATTCTGTTTAAAGTGCATTCTAAAACTGTCTTTCAGTGTTAACAGTTTCTAAACTAATAAAAATAACAGAGTTATTAAAACAAATCATACATTCATCATAAGTACTTTCAATAACATTAAAATTATCATCTTCAAGCATTTACAATAGAAGGAGGGCATAAAAACATTAATGTTCTGATTCTATTACATATAACATATATAAGGTGTCCACTTAAACATCATCTATCCAGTGCAAAAGAGATGTTTCTAACATTGCACACAAGTGTATGCATGTTATTCCAGAACTAAAATAACAGAAAGGAATCAATTTAAAACAATTTAGCATAACACGCAAGTAATTTCTGACTGTAAGAGATAAAGATAACATTGCAGGAATTGATACAAAAAAACTGACTTTTACTTTGTTAGCGAATATATTCAAAACAACCTCCTTCAACAGCAATACAAAGATGTAGACAGTTGAATATGGTGTTACAGATGGCACATAGCATTCCTGGTTTCACCATTTCACAGGCCTCTTGTATGTCTTTCCAGTTTGCAAACATCACATGCTGCTGCTGGGTAGCAGGTACACATCATATACCAATGCTTTTAGGTGATTTCGTAGGAAAAAATCCAGAGAGATCAAGTCTGGAAAATTTGGTGGCCATAGAACAGAGTCGTGTTGTCCTATCCTAGTTGCCAACTACTCTGAGTCATTTATGCATATCTGTCTGGAAATGAACTGGCATGTCATTGTGCAGTACAAAAGCTACTGTAATTGCACCAATGACATGCTATCAAGTCATTTGTCCACTGTTGTGTTTAGGACGTTCAGATATCAGTTACTATTCAGGTGCCATCAATGAATATGGGACCAAAATGCTACTTGCCCCAATTCCATACCAGACAATTAGGGTAAAACACACAAGGAAACTGTTGGAGTGTCTTTTAATAAATATTAATAACATTTAGTTAATAGTTAAGTTATAGTTAAGTATACAAACTCTATATTAAATTTGTAATATTCACTAAAAGTGTTAATCAGAGTTAATAGTAATCAAATGTCGTACTAGTTTATATTAGTTTAACACAAATATGCAAATTTTTAGAAGTGAAAGGGTTGCGGAGGAAGACAACAATATTACATTTACAGCAGGGATGGCCAACCTTTTTGAGAAGAGTGCCACTATCTGAAAAAAAGAAAATTATGCATGCCATTTCCAACTTTTCCAACATAGTAAAAAATATAAAAAGGTGAAAAAATGTTACTTATAGGCTGATTATGGGAGTTTTACACAAATAGCACATTTTTTTTTTCATGTAAGTCTGAGTAGTGGAGATTTAAAAAATAATATAATAAATAAAACAAAAGTACAAACTTAGGTTTTATTGTTAATAAACATTTTTAAAGGTTCAGTCAGTTAGGTTATGTATAAAATAAAAATGAATAACTTGAAACATTTAATTCTAAATAATTATTAAACAGCCAGTACTTAATTAATATGGCTTTTGAATTTTTAGTTTTTTTACCGAGTCATCTGTATTAAGATTAGTTCTTGAAAATGCTAACAAAATTAGGTGTTTTAGGTGCATATCAGTTAATCTTGAACGATATTTTGATTTTATTATGTTCATAATAGAAAACATTTGTTCACAAACATATGTTGATCCAAACCTACAACAATATCTGACAGCCAAATTGTGTAAATTTGGAAAATTTACACAATTTGGCTGTCAGATATTGTTGGTACAAATTTCCAAAATTCAATATAATTTGGATCACTTGCAGTTGAAATAAGTTCCTTATATTTGCTTTTCAATGGAGTATGGTGCTGTAGGTCAATAATTTCGATTTGGATTTCAGGTAGGTAACAATTAATGTCTTGCAGAGAAATTGAAAAAGAATTTGTGAAAAGATCAGCATTTTTTTTTTATTTTCTTGAAAATCATCAAACCTAGCACTGAATGAATCCTGCAAAATGGATATTAAATTTTTAAATCTATCATAGTTCGGAGCATTATTGACTTTGGTAGCTAGTTCCTGCATTAATGTGAAATGTGTTAATCTTTTTTCTCCAAAATCGAGACAAAAAAGCAAAAGTTTGTTCACAAAAGAAGATATATGACCAACTAGGGTAGGAAAAATACAATCTTTTCCCTCTAATTTTAAATTTAAATTATTTAAATGTGTCATAATATCAGTGAGAAAAGCTAAATCCCATAGCCAATCTTCATTCTTGAGTAGCAAGCACTCACTGGGCAGTTCATTGTTTTCTTCCAGATATTTTAAAGCATACTCCCTCAAATTCCAAAATCTTGCGAGTGCACTTCCTTTGGAAAGCCAGCACACACTACAATGAAGGAGTAACTCACCATTCTCTTCCATTTCTTCCAGAAAAAGCTCGCAAAATCATCGTCAATTCAGAGCTCGAGCTCGTATTTTGTTGATACAGGGCGCTACAGGGTCAACAACAGAAGACAGGTTTAAGTTCTTGTCACAAAGAGCTTGATGGATAATACAATGATACTTAAAAACTTTTCTTCCCAAATAATTTTCAAGCAATGTAACAAAACCTTTTATCCTGCCAACCACGCAAGGCACTCCATCTGTGCAAACACTATCTAATTTTGTCCACTCTACTTTGTTAACTTCAATTACATTTTTAAGTTCTTTAAAAATGTCCTCACCTGTAGTTAAAACTAGTTGGCGCAAATCAAGAAGTTCCTCCACAATATCAAAATTATCATTTGTTTAACGCACAAATATGCTTAACTGCACATTGTCTGTGTTGTCACAGCTTTCATCCAAAGTTAATGAAAAGTAATTGCAATTTTGTAGTCCAGAGACAATTTGTGTGCCAACATCCTGGCCCATGTCATCTATACGCCGCATGACAGTATTTCTAGACAAAGCTATTTTATCAATCATATTTTTGACATTTATATCACCGACATTTTGGGCAAATATTAAAAGGCTATTTTTTTTATTATCTCCTCTCCATCAGAATAAGGTTTATTCTTGTGGGCTAACAACAATGCTGCTTTCCAGTGCTGTTGTATTCAGTAGTGTATGTGAGGGATGCGACAATGAGGGCACCCCTCAACAGTGATAAAGGGAATGAGTGGTCACGCAACTAGGGTCATTGGACCGTTGTCCTGCCATGGTTATACCGATGTCTCGCCATTAACCATGTACCTGTTTCCGAACAAACAACAAAGTTCATAAGAAGCCTTTGCCATAGTTTCCATTTTGTCATTTCTCTTCTGGAAAAGGATTGTTGGCCAGCTAAAGATTTCTTTTTTTTTATTGATAAATTCCGTTTGCAAGTGTGATGTGACAGGATATTTGCTGTTGAAATCACTATGCAGTTGTTTGAAATGTCAGTCCAGGTTAAATTTTTTCGGCATTGCTATACAAATTCCACATATCAAACAAACAGGCTTGGAAGTATTTTGAAGCATAAACAAAAATGTTCTTCCCAGACAGTTTTAAAATCACAGATTGCAATATCCTCTTCATATTTTCTTTTTGATGTTGAAGGTTTACTCATGGACATAGTGAAAATAAAATTTTTGAAACAATGACGCTCGACACCAAACTTTAAAAACAGTTAAAAAAAAGATTAATGTCTTGCTCCTCAGTTTAAAATCAACTGAGCCAGACAGCCAGAGTGTTGCACTCGCTTGAGAACAGACCAGCGCTGCCAGATGTTTTTAGTGTTTGTAGCCAAAAATTTTATAAAAAGTAGCCAATGTGCCAAATGATGTTTTTTATGTCAAACTAAAACAAGAGTAGCCAAATTTGGCAACACTGAAACAGACAACCATAGCAAGACACAATGCCACCATTTATAGCACCGACATTTTGGGCAAATATTAAAAGGCTATTTTTTTTATTATCTCCTCTCCATCAGAATAAGGTTTATTCTTGTGGGCTAACAACAATGCTGCTTTCCAGTGCTGTTGTATTCAGTAGTGTATGTGAGGGATGCGACAATGAGGGCACCCCTCAACAGTGATAAAGAGAATGAGTGGTCACGCAACTAGGGTCATTGGACCGTTGTCCTGCCATGGTTATACCGATGTCTCGCCATTAACCATGTACCTGTTTCCGAACAAACAATAAAGTGTATTGTTCATAGTCTCAACCTTTCTGTGTTATTGCGCATAGTCACAACAGCGTATGAGTATGGTTTTTATGGACTTTGACAAAGTTCCTGAAGATAACATTATTATTTTTTCAAATTTTTAAATTTTTCAATAAGTCTTCACATGCCACTGTTAAAACTCCACCGTGTCACACTGTGGCATGCATGCCATGGGTTGGCCATCCATGATTTACATAGGAGAATAAGGAATAAACTCAAATAAATGTTATGTGAAAGATTAGATTGCGGCAGTTGGCAACATGGTGTTTGACCACCGTCCCCAACCTACATGACGTCAGACCGTGGCTAACTCCACTTTTTAGGTGGATGTGCTTCTGTCTAGTTGCTCATCTCACTGCACACTCCGACCACTGTTTCCATGGTCGATGTAATTGTAACTCTTGTATATATTTCTGTAAAATAAAGTTGTGACGACGACTATTGGACGCCATCACCTGTCCTGGAATCATTCGACACGATAACACTATTCGTAGATATAATCGGATTGATTGACATAACCGATTTCCTTCTCAAGAGGTATGCCAGTGTTTTTCAACCTTTTTCATTGAGTGGCACCCGATTGAAAAATAAAAAATCGTGGTACCCTTGACCGGCGGAAAATCTAGAATCTGAAAAAGGGGGGCTTTAATTGGGGGCAGATGAATCTTTTGCAAAAATGAATATTATGTGCAATGATGGGGTGGGGTCTGGGGAGGAGACTTCTTCTCCGGGAAGAAAAATTTTAAAAATTGGCAGTTTTAAGTAGCATTTTAATGCAAAAATAGTGTTTCTACATGTTCAAAATCAAAATTTAAGTCCATTGAATTTTGTCGAAATACTGACAATGAGTTATCTTGAACTACACTTAAGTAAATTTCCAAGAAAATGCCTAAAGGTGTTAAACTTTGCGACACCCCAATCGTGGCGCTATGGCACCCCGGTTGAAAAACACTGAGCCATGCCTTAGTGGCCTCCTCACTGGTGAGCTAAACGTGACCTCCACAACTTAGTAAACTGGACTAGATGGTCCCAGCGACACTGACCATTTCAAAAACCCAAATCCCAGACTTCATCGACAGGAATCCAGGTAGGCCTCCTTTTTTCTCTCCAAGCTGGTCAAGCAGCCAAACTAACTGTTAGTTCAGCTGCTTGACTGGTGTGGAGAGACCGGGTTTTGAAATGGTTAGCGTCGCTGGGATCACCTAGTCCAGATTACTATGTTGTGGAGGTCACGTCCAGCTCACCAGTGAGGAGGCCACTAAGGCGTACCTCTTGAGAAGGAAATCGGTTATGTCAATCAATCCGATTACATCTATGAATAGTGTTGTCATCGTGTCAAATGAATGATTCCAGGACAGACGATGGTGTTCAATGGTCGCTGTCACAACTTTATTTTACAGAACTATATACAAGAGTTACAATTACATTGACTGTGGAAACAGTGGTTGGAGTGCACAGTGAGGTGAGCAACTAGACAAAAGCATATCCACCTAAAAAGTGGAGTTAGCCACAGTCTGACGTCACATAGGTTGGGGACGGTGGTCAAACACCATGTTGCCAACTGCCGCAATCTAATCTTTCACATAACATTTATTTGAGTTTATTCCTTATTCTACTCTGTAAATGTAATATTGTTGTCTTCCTCTGCGACCTTTCACTTCTAAAAATTTGCATATTTGTGTTAAACTAATATAAAATAGTATGACATTTGATTGCTATTGACTCTGATTAACACTTTTAGTGAATATTACAAATTTAATATAGAGTTTGTATATTTTTAACATAATTATTAACTAAATGTCATTAATATTTATTAAAAGACACTCAGACAATTCCCTTGTTAGTGTATGTCATATGCATTGTGGAGCAAGCTGTCCAGTGGTACACATTTTGACAGCTATACAATCTATTCTCAGAAAATAGTGCCTCATCAGTCCATAAAATATGCTGAACAAGTTGTGATTCATTATACTATAAATTTAACATCATGTTGAATGAATCAAATCACTGTGTGTCCTCTGCATGTTGCAGAGGAATGAATGCATATCACGGTGATATAATATCCAGTGTTTTCATGTTTGCTGCAATCAACAACCTAACCTAATCAATGCTGGAAAGATTTATCCCTAGTTAGATGTTTAAAGTAGACACTTTTATCAACTTCATTTCTTGATTGAATAATTAGCTCTTACCATGTTGGTCATTGGTTATGTTGTAAAAAAAAATCTATGCATGACAAGAACACAAGGCATGAAACCATGTTGTTATATCTTTGATAGATTTTTTTTATATAATTAATATAAAATTTAGTTTAATTACAAGAAGTGATAATTAATGTTAATTAAATTTATTAATCTCATTTCATTTTATCTCTCAATACAATTTCATAATTTTTATAACTTAATATTTCTTTTAATAAAAACAAGATTTTAAGTGCAAAATTTATATAAAACTGAAATAAAAATAAGCTATTAATGTTTCAAATAATACATAATAACTTAGAGTTAATTACCTTGTTGTTCTAAATCTATAGCATAACTTTTCAACAAGAGCCTCTACATGTTTTTCCTTTTCAATGAATTGAAATAGATATCTGAAAATTATAATATATTTTAACTTCTTGAAGAAAACATTTAATAATATTAACCATCATACTTTGTAACATCTTGAAAAAATTCTTGTGTGGTTCCAACTTCTGGATCAGATAAGTGACTGATAATATCAGAAAGTATATTATAAATTGCATTTCCCTTTTGAAAAAAAATTAAAAAATTGTCATAATTTAAGAAAAATCAGAATTCTAACTTAATTATGCAATTTGGATTACTTTTTTGGATAATTCTTGAAAAAATACTTTTGTTAATTGTACAATGCAATCTTCTTTATCTACTAGACACAAAGCAACATCACTAATTTGTTGCTTTACTTTAATAATATCATGCAATATTAAATGACTTAATATAATAAGTGCTTTCTTTTTGACATCTGTGGATGAATCATGCAATCTATAAAATAAAAATTTAATTTTTAATTTTTTAAATAATTTTTAAATAATTTAAAATTTTGATATACCTATTATAAATATGAGTTGTCCAAGGTTCTATTATATTAGGAAAACGAACAGCAAGATCTCCAAAAGCAATAACTGTATTTCCACGAACAACTGGGTTTGTTGATTTTTCCATTAAAGTTACCAGTAATTGCAAATTAGAATCACAAAATGAAGAACTATAATAAAAATTTTTATTATGTCATCTTAAACAATAATTTATAGAAATAAATCTTCTTTACCTTATCATCATAAATTTTCCAAGAGTTATTGCACAAGTTGCTTGAAGATGATTATCTAAATATTTATTTGGAGTTTTGCATATTTCAATTACTAAAGGATATATTATTCCAAACAAATTTTCCTCTAAAATAATAAAAATAATTTTATAAATATAAATTTCTTTTATAAATATTTTTTTTTGTGGTTTTTCTCAAATTAAAATTGAAATAACTTAATAATAAACATAAACATTCAAAAATAATAGTAAGACATATAATACAAAGACTAATAATAACAAAATTAAGGTTTATAATAATAAATTAAAAATTTAAAATTAATTTTGTTTAGTTTTGTAAACACTAAAATAAATAACTATCAGATTGTTATAATTTATTTAAAGAATATTTACCACTAAAAATATTTGCTTCAAATGTTTTTCTAAAATATTCTATTTCTGTTTCATCAACCAATTCTATCATTCCCACATCTTCATCTGGAATTGAACTATTCATATTATCCTGAAAATAAATTATAACAGTTTAGAAAAAAATAACTCATCAAAGAACACAACTATGGTTTTAAAGAACATGAATGATATATATTTACATGTAACAAAATATTATTTAAGTAACTATCTTTCTTGATCTCATAATTACAGAAAACTTTTTATACAATACAATATTTTTTTTTTCAAATTAAGAAATCAATGATGATACAATATGTAGTTACGTAATATTTCAAGTAAGTATAGTAGAATATCTTTAAAAATTTGAAATACAGTAGAGTCCCACAAACTCGACTGAATATGGACTGAGAAAGTGACCAGTTACCGAAAATGATCAGTTTTACAAGCTCTGGGGAGGTTATAATAATACATTACTACAAATTAATCTATAAAAAATATTTTAACAAAAATTTCTGTGTATATGCTGTCTACTAGGACCTTGTTTATTAATAGAACTTATTATACTGGTGTAGTTTCTGATTAGCAAATAGAGAAGATCTTAATCAAAAGTCAAAACAAAATATCTTTATTTCCATCTTGTTTTGACTTTTGAATAAGATCTCTATTTGCTAATCAGAAACTACACCAGTATAATAAGTTCTATTAATAAACAAGGTCCTAGTAGACAACATATACACAAATTTAAAAGAGTAAGGACATAGAAGTAAAAGGAATTAATATTTTAACACAGTCAGAGAGAAAGAAAATATACAGTACAATCCAACATAAAATAATTACTATACTACAAAAGATATAAAAATTTACTTATAGGCAATGTATATTATAAGGTATTATATGAGAAAATTCATATGTATTAACTACATATCAATAATGACTATTTCTATTTCTAGTCAAATTTTAATTATAAAAAAAATATTGGATTTTCAAATGGCTACTTTCCACTTAGTGACATTCACACCATGGTTTTGCAGTGACACTTTTGTAAAAGGTTTATATTCTTTGTTATCATGTGGAACTGATGGTATTACCAAGTGTCACCAGTGAAGAATGATAACTTACCTTATTCTAATGTTAAGTTATAAAGATATAAATTAGATTATATTTGTTTTTTCTTTTTGTTCCATGATGAGTTTTACAGTATGTTGAGTTATTGAGAGTCAACTTTCTGGGACTGTACTTTATAATTTAATATTTCATGCAAATACTATAATATTTGCTGTAAAAATTCAGTTAATACTATATTTATAGCATATTGCATTATTAAATTGATTGAGTATTATAATATTGTTCTTTCATACATGTATATTTATTTTATTTAATACAGAATTAAGTAAATATTCATAAATGTTGTAAAATTGGTAAATAGTTAAGAGTATAATGCTATAAACTTATGATGTTCTTTGCATTCTGCATTAAACAGTTACCGAAATAAGTTTTAATGGTTAGTTAAAGAAACCATTTGGCAAAGTTCTTTTGAGTATTTTGGAATGTTTATGGTTCTACTGTTATGGATGTTTACACTCAATATAAAGAATAACTAGTAAAATCTAATGTGATATCTTGAAAAATACAATAAATCCTGAAAACCAAAGAAGAGAGAAACTGAAAGAATGTTTTGTTTCTCCATGATAATGCAAGAATTCATACAGTAATGAAACCATTAGCACTATCACAAATAATATTGGGTTCCATAATCTTAATGTAGAGAGGTTGAGGTGCATGTATTCAGACCAAAATGTGAATGGTGGACAGACGAGCGCCACCATCTGGCAATTCTATACGGTCAATAATGGCGTTTGCTACGTCTAGAATGGCAAGTAGATGATTGGCTTAAACTTCTTCATTTTTTCTGTTTGTGGTTAAAATTATGACGTATTTTATTAAAATAATGATTTTTAATCTTCTAATCTTTAATCTTTATTTAGTTGATAACTATCAACTAAATAAAGATGAAATACAGCCAAGTGTTAAAATGGTAACACACCTTGTGTTAGTGAATAAAAAAAATAATGATCATTTAAGCATTTATGAATATTGTAAAAAAACAGACAATTTTAATCCAGAAATTATTTAATTATTCAACTTTTTAGCAAGTGATGTGCAGTGCTTATAGAATTTACATATACTTGTCTTCATAATAGCTTATCTTAGGGTAGGTTTGTCCTTCCACGGCATCTTCTACCATCAACAGCGAAATATGTTTGTCTATAATCTAAAAATTAATTTTCCGAGCTGCTTTCGAATTTACATAAGCCACTACTTCCCTCAACAAAAGTATGAGGTAGTCCTATCGTCTGATTATACGGTAGGAGAATTAAAAATAATTATTTAGTGTTATTAAACATCCTATAAATACTTTTAAACAGTTTAATTTGTTTATTTACCTTTGCTGGTAACCCTCGATGTTAAATGTATCTATAAATATACACCAAACAAAACCTGATATCCTAAGCAAATACACCAACAACTGCTGTAAATGATCGGGCTAAATTTTGGATATATGATTATAGATTAGAAATAAATTTGGCACTAGAGTTAGGCATTAGGCACCATCTCTTATTAAAATTAATAATTATAATATTTAATTAACTAATTTAGATTAAACTGGAAGAAAAGAATCAGCCCGAAGCGGGACTTGAACCCGCAACTCCCGCTTACATTGTGGACACGTTGCCAGTTACGCTACCCGGACCTTCGATTCGATCTCCTCTTCCAGCATATATAAGACTAAGATATAACCATCTGAAAAAATGGCAGATATAAACATATCTGCCATTTTTTCAACAAATTTCCCGTGAGTCAATGCATGACATTTGTTGAGTCACATGATGTAAACGAGCACCGCAAGGTCTTTTACTTGGACTTAAAACATCAAACGTGTACTTCTGCTTGCTGTACAAGTTTAATGTTTGTACTTGCGCCTCAACTTCTCAATATTCCCTGCAGTCTTAACTTTACTCCTTTGGATTTTTTATTTTTTAAATACTAATGAAAGATTTAATGAATTGAAGATTCAGAGGCAAAGAGGAGGCCTAGACAATGGTGAAAAAGTTTCTTTTACGAGTTAGCCAAAAATGTTTATAAACAAGACATATCATAACTTGTAAGATGATGGAAAACTTACATAAAAATAAAATGAAATTATAATACTGTAGAATAAAAAAAATTCGTGCCACTATTTTCAAAAATTCATCTCACTTGTTAAATTATCCTTATATTTATCAATTTAATATTCAATTTATAATCATAACATTTTCTATTCAAAATTTAGTAGTAGAAAAATTCATATTAAAATTAAAACATATTTACATCTTTATATATTGATGATCTTTTTCTTAAACTAATATTTGAAGTATCTGATTTTCTTTTTCCTTTTTGAGTATTATTCTGTTGGATTTGTTTCTTTAATTCTGGTATTACATACGTTTCAATGTAGAGAAGATGTTGAAGTGCAACATGACCAGAAAAGCTGATAATTCGTTGCAAAATTCCAAGTGGAAATCTTGAAGTATCTTCTAAGATAAAATAAAAATTAAAAACTGAAATGAATAAGAATTTGTATACTTTAAAAATTTTAAAATTACCTGAAAAAGGTGATTGAGAATCACTAACGAGATGAGAAAATTCTTCCATAATTTTTGCACATAATTTATCTGGCCTATGTGCTAATTTATAAATTACATTTATTGCTTGTTCAGCCATAGGAATCCAAAAGTGATCATTTAATTTAATTACACCTAAAATGTTAAAACTTTCATTAGATTCTAGATGAATTTTGTTTGTAAATGTGTAAAAGAATTGTCCATAATACATCACTTTTTAATATTTTCCTACCTTTAACAAGAACATCACTTAGTTTTTTGAACATAACATCTTCATTTGGAAAATAGTAACTCTTATTTGAATTATCCTATCATCATAAATTTTAGAATAAAAACAATATTCTACTAATTATGATAAATTTTATAATATAAATAATAAATATTAAACCTTGTTTGAATTAGCTAACTGCAACAACATTTTGCAAACGTCACAAATAAAAACAAAATCTGGCATATTTTCTGAATTAAATGCTACTGACAACAAAAGTTCAATATTTTTCTCAACAATATCAGTTTGAAATCTAAAATAAAAAATTAAATAAACTAAGTAAATTATATTTTTAATTGTGTATTTAAATTGTTTTAAATTTGTTTACTTACGTTGCTGCCATTCTTAATAACTTTAATGCAGAATGACTTTCTTCTAATGTGGAGTTTGGTATTTTCATTGAATAAATATCCCATAACATTTCAATTATATTATTATTAAAATCTTCAGATTTCATAAATTCTCCTATCTAAAAATTATTATATTAATTACATTAAATTTTACAATTAAAAAGCAAAAACTGATGATGATGCATAGAACTGAGAGAATTATATAATGTTCACCTTTAATCAAAACAATTTAAATCTACAAAAACCAATAGCTTAATGTAAATAATATTATTTAAATACAGTTGTATTGAATAAAACATCTTTAGTTCTTGAATTTCATATATTTTATATTATAAGAAATGTATACCAATTTTTCAAGACATATTTCTTCTGCAAATGTTGATCCTTGTATGAGCAATATAATATTCTTCACAATGCTCAAGACACTCTCTCTACAAAAATTTGCAGTAATTAATAATAATAGAAGAAAATTATTAAGAAACTAAATGAATTAAAATTATAAAAATTTATATTCCGAAAAATAATTCAGAATAATAATAATTACTTTCTGTTAGAACTTGTGTTAGCCAAATATAATTCTTTATATGCTGATACTACAGCATCTTTTATTACATCTTCCTTTGACCATATATGAGAAAGCATACTTTTAATTCCAAAAACAGCATCTTTAATGCCAAACTGATAAGCAGTTACAAAAAATCTAATAGATTCCAATATATCACTGGAAGTATATGTAGAATGAAGAAGTTGACAAATTATTGGCAAAGCTTTTTCAATTTCTTGAGAAAACTGAAGCATATTCTAATCAAAGAAAATTAAATACAAATCAAAAATATATATTATTTTCTATTTATTTAATTATAATAAATTCTTACTCTGAAATAATAGACTAAATTTTGTTGTTTCTTGATTTTATTTTCAGCTGGTGTTTTATCTTCATAATTTACAGAATTATCTTTTTGTTTTATTTCTAAATAATCTTTAAAAATAACAATAAATTTATATGTATTTACATTTTATTCATTTTAATATTAATTTATTATTATTAATTATATTTATTTTAAAAATATAAAAAATGTCAATAAATAATTGTCCTATAAAAATGAAATGGACATTACAATGAAAGAACTGTTAAGTAAAATTACAAATTTAGTAGAAAAAAGTAGCGATCGTACATAGAAATAAATCACTTTATCACTTTTCTGTTGCAGAAATGATAATTTCAATTTGTTTTCATATGAATGATGATAAATGTTAAAAATATAATTTTATTAGATAAGATGAAAGTTGAGACCAAATGTGCAAAGCTTAGGACAAGAGGCCCAGATTAACTATATACAAACTTCTGGAATGGAAGTAACATTATTTGGAATGGAAGTAACATTATTTTGATTCAAAATTTTCCCCTGAAGGGAGTTAGATAGATGACTAACACAACTCTATTGCTAACAGGAAAAGTATGATATACAGAGGCAATACCACCACTAAAAGAATTGAGAACATAGTGATGAAAAGTTGAGCCTGGCATTGTGACAATGTCACAATAAATAATCGCTTGTTAGAATTAGTTTTATTTATTTGGTTATGGCAACATGACACGTGAGCAATCTGCCAAAAAAAATGCATCTTGGAAAAGCTTTACATAAAGTTTAATTTAAGTGTTACTAATGCAAAGAAAACCCAGAAAACTCCACATGGTTAGTCCATTGGCCATTCTCAAACCCACAACAGACTACTGGTGTTCGGTGGTTTTATCCACTCAGTTACTGGAGAGTACTTATCGGTCTGCAATTTGAAAAAATGGTAGACCTATAAATTTCAACTATCGTCCATCCATCTCCTTCTTTAATCTCAAGAAGAGAGTTAGACAGATGAAAGTTGAAATCAGATATGGAAATCGTAAGAGGACCAGATTATAGGAGGAGATTATATATGAACTTCTGATTTGTACTGCAAGTCATGTTATTTCAATTCAAAATTTCCCTGAATGAAGTTAGATACATAACCAGTACTAGATACATAACCATCCTATTGCTAACAGGAAAAGTATGATGTACAGGGGCAAAACACTACTACACTCCATGCAGGCAAATACTATGTGCTACCTGTCACAGTAATGGTGTAATGGTGCATCTATTTCGCACTATATCATTGTAATAGCAATTCAGTGAATATAACATATATATTTTAAAATTATATCCTTTTTTTGTAAGAATTATATTTAGTTAATTATTTTGTTAATTTTTTCTCAATAGATGGCACTACATGTAAAGCCAGCAATCAAATGTAGACAGAAATCCAATCAATAATTTGGGGTGGGATGTATGACATGATCTAAGTTGGAAGTATTTGAATATAACTGCCAAGTTTCATAGCAATTGGTCAAACGTCTTAGGCATGCATAATGAACAAACAGACAAACAATGTTATAATATAACTTTCTAAATTCCTTTTCAGAAAAACTTAAAACATTTATATATTGTTATCAACTGTATATTACTATTTTAATTAAAATATTTTCTTACTTATATAACACTTTTCAATGAAAAACAGAGCTTTCGTCATATATAAATTATCCTGATCAATTTTCTCCCTGCAATAGAATGTCTTAATTACAAATGAAATGTATAAGATATGTCTAGTCTGAAAAATAATTTCTTACTCATTATCTTCAATTATGGCTTCAAAATCAGATAGTTGCTCTATTGTATATTGAAAAAATTCCTTTAAATTCTGATCATTTAAGGATTCTTGGCTTTTAGAAAGAATTCTGTCAAAAGTAACTTATGTAAATTTGTCAAAGTTATTTAACTTTATTAATGAATTTTTAAAACTATAGTCTTTCCAAGAGTAATAATGAAGTTGATATTCATTAGTCTGTATATGCAAAGGAAAGTGGTTTTGTATTCATTATGAAGTAGAATTACATATATTAGAAAATTATATGTTTAAATTGTTATAATCTATTTGAAATTTCTGGAATATCTAAATAATTTCAAATTCAAAAAAAAAAAAAAAAAAAAAAAGCAGCGGTTTATATCAGCGGTTCCCAACCTTTTTTGACCAGGAACCACTTTGATTTCATTGTTGTTATCAGAGACCACAAGGTTCAAGAATAATAAACTGTGTCAATCTAAAAATAAACTTTAATCAAAACTGTTAACCTAAGAAATCGTTAAACTCAAGAGTAACATGCTTTAACAGTACTATTATAATAGAAAACATAATATTTTTCGTAAAAATTAAATTCAGTTTGTATCAATGTGGGAATAATAATTTAAAATGAATAAAAGTTTTAAATCTTTTGCGGACCATATTTTACCTCTTGCGGACCACTGGGTTGGGAACCGCTGCTTTATATCATATTCTTACATTTGTAAAATTTTGAATATTTTTTAAAAAATCCAAACATAACATTTAAAAAAATTTTCATTGTTTAGCTATGACAGCAAACTGATACATATTCAAGATCTAGCACATCAGCTCCATTCTTATTCTGGGAAATATTATAATCATTTATTTTAGTATATATTTTGAATTACTGATAAATTGTATCTTGAGTGATATCCTCTTCAATTTCATCATTTAGCATTGATGTAAAATGCTTTTTAATAATTTCCCATTCTATTATTTTTTCATTCTCATCTGTAATTTTATAAAACATAAATTAAAAAATTAGATAAATTGTTCTAACATAAAATATAAATCTAAATAATAACCTTCATCTTGTTCTTCAGAAAGTAACTCTTCTAAATATTCTTCTTCTTTTTTAAGTGTTGCTTGGAGTTCCTCAATACCGAGCTTTGATAGCAGTATTAATAAATAAAGCGTATTTACAGTATAAATTATAATAAAATATATTACTTACAACTCCACCAAATGGATTGACTTGAATTATAGTATTAATAAATTGAATTGCATACTTTCGAACAAAGCTAGATTTATCCATCAATCGACTGATGATTAAAACTAATAGGGGATGCTGATGATCTAAAGGAATAGCTTTTTGCTTACATAAATTTTGCCATATCTGAAGAGCTTTGCTTCTGACAAAAGCATTGACATCATGTATATGTTCCTAAATACACAAAAAATTAGGACTATGTTCTTGTGCATAAAGTATTTAAAGCTTACTAAACTTACTTCTAATTTAGCCAACATTTGATCTCTCAAATCCTTTGCTTTATTTTCTAATTCAGTATTGCTAAATACTTTTATTATTATTTCTCCAAACATGGATAGAACACCACATCTCATAACATAAGGCTGTAAAGAAAATTTTAACATAATATATATCATATAATACATCTTTCCTATATAATCAATCAAAAATAAAAATTTAAAATAAAAATTGATATATTTCCATTTGTCATACCTTTCTTCCTAAATATTCTTCTAAAAGATTATGCATTATAAAAACAAATTTCAATAAGTAAATGAATTATGTTAATTGCTATTAAGTTCATTATATGAAAGAATTTATACAAATTTAATAATGCAGTTCTACTTAATTTTAATTAATTTCATAAAAATAAGTTAGAAGACTACAAGGACTATCACCCAAATGTTCCTCTGATTTTGATTCTTATATATTAATATGTTACAGAAATCAAAAACTACAAGATATACATTTCTTCTAACAGTTGAAAAATGTTTTCATGGGGTAAAATCAGCTCTTAAAGGTGGGGATGTCACAGTGATTTTACAGCTTCATGTAAAACACTTATTCAATAACTATCCACATTTATTCCAACAAAAAATATCTTTGAGGCATGTACTTAGATATTCATGCACTGCCTGTTGAACCTCTTCATCAGAACAAATTTTTTTTACACCAAGATCCTTCCTTTTAGGCACCCAAAGATATGGTAATCTGATGGTGCAAAGTCTGGTGAATATGGTGGATGCAGCAGGATCAAATCTCCTGGATGGTTGCAGTAGTCATACATGAGGTATGAGACTGTACATTGTCATGTTGCAGTAGAGCACAATGGGTGAGCAAGTTCTTGCTGTTTTGGTTCTGATCTCTGGATTCAAAAGTGTTTTCAGGAGATCAGAATGTGATTCACTATCACAGTGGGTCCTGAAGGCATGTAATGTTTGACAACAATGTGATCCCTTTGTAATCCTAAAAAAAACATTAATAGTACCATTCCTGCACTAGGCTGGTTTCAAAAAAGTTAAGTGGAGTAGCTGAAAAATTTATTGTATTATCACTGTATTATCAGTATCATATAGTAAAATAGCAACAAACTGCAAAAGAAACAATGCTATGCTCCTGCTGTATTTATGGAACTACATATTTTGTATAAATTCATGCTTTTAAAGTAAACATTCTTGACTACATCCTGGATATTTTTATTGTCTGGAAACATTCATGTAAATTTTTTGCTATTTATTTGTTTAATTTTTGCTCTATCTACAAATTTGATGATTATGCTTTTTTTTGGACTTGAATAATTAATTGGACTTGAGGCATAATAAATTTATTATAAGAATTTGCTTATATAGAGAAATTATAAGAATTATTACAAGAAGCAACAATATTTTTAAATAAAAATTTGTGTATTATATTTTTTTAAACAGATAAATAAAAATATTTGTTTTAGAAAACTAGATAAATTTATTTATAATTCACTACTTACTTCTTCATCAAGAAAATGAAGCAAGAGACTTGAAGAATGTAAAACTACAGAAGGAATTTTTTCTGTGATTTCCACCAAGAACTGGGAGACTGATTTGGTTCCTGTGTTATCTCTAATTAAATCTTGAATGTCCATTTGACTTATTTCCCTAAAAAATAATGAAAATACAAAGTATAATTTTATAAAATGACAATTTAATATAAAAAATGTTTTGAAATATTTTTATTTATAATTCCATACATACCTTATTATTTCATTCACAATATTATTAATACCATATTCATTTACAAATAATTCAACTGCTTGAGCCAGAGGAGAAACTAAATAATCAAAATGCTGTACAAATTGTATAATTTTTAAACTGCAACCTTTAAAATAGCCATACATTATTATGATTTTATTTTCTTGATATTAATGGTAAAATTACTAAAATGAAATCTTACTTAAGCTGTTTTTATATTTTTTTAATGAAATACCAAGAAGATTAAAAATGGCATTCTTTGTAGATTTGCATCGAACTGTATTCTGATTTTCCAATAACTTGAAGCAACAATTCATAATCAAGCTAAAAGAGACAAATAAAAAATTATTTCAATTAATAATATACAGTACATTAGATACTATATATGAACTATAAATAAATCTTATAATATAATTGAGATGGGTTGATAATAATAATAAGTGCAGAGCCCAAATGGTTAGGAGTTGAAAGTTGAAATTTGGTACACAGGGTATGTCATGAGAATGTACACTAAGATGGGATTTTAGGAAATTCCCCCCTGCAGGAAAGAGGGAAAGGGTTAAGGATTACCCTGAAGAACTCAGCTTCTACTGTACTATTTTAGGTACAATCTTTTGTGTTTTTGTAGAAAGTCAAACATATTTTTAAATTGATCTAAAAATTCTCTAATTAGTCTTGGAAAAAAGACCTAATTCTTGCACCTGGTGAAAATAGATAAGATCAGCTATAATCTAATAATCTTCACTATCGTTACTTTTTACCCAAGCAACGCGGACCCATCTGCTAATTAATAATAATTGAGTAATAAACAGAGTTAAATAAATACTTTTTAAAAATGATATAAAAGAATTTTATAAAAAATATCTAAATTACAATAGCTTAATAAAAATAAATCTATTATAAATAAACTTCAGAAGTCAATTATATATTATACAAATCACTGATAATGTTTTCTAAAATATTTTAGTAAAGAATATTAATTGAATATGTACAAATAAATCTTACTGCATACCAGTAAGATTATCTTTAAAAGATGAAGATGATGAAGATGAAGAAGAAGAAGAAGATGATGATGATGATGGTGATGATGACAACTCTCCCAGGGTCACCACCTGGTCGTGGTGGGAGAGCCCAGTAATTTTACTGATCCATAGGGCAATGCAGGCTGAAGCACAAGCTCTTGGTAGGGACACCCATGCCAGTAAGGTCTATGGGGAGAAATGAAGCTAAGAGTGACCACACCCACATTCTGTGGAGATATTTATTATGGTAATAACCAGATCAAAGTGTGATACTGGCTCGGACGTCGCCCGGGTTAGCAAGGTCCGTGTTCGTGTGTTAGGCAGAGGCTCATGTTCGAAAAATAGGCCACAGTCTCCCTTGGTTACCAGTGGCAAAAGCAGCACCGGCCCAAGCATGGCTACTGCAATGCCCTCAACACATGTGAGGAACCAACCCAGCCTTGGTGTTTCTGTGGCAATGCATCCACAGACCTCAAAGGCTGGAAAACCACGCCAACAGATGAAATGGACAGTAGAAATGAATGAGTTTATCATCCGTACTTACTACATGATCACAAAACTCGAAACAAACATGACAGCATACAGACAACAACTACACTATAGATTCACACAACAGTATCCTCTTCTCACTGTCACCGAACAAAGGGTTGTTGATCAAAAAAGAACAATTATACACAACAACCTTATTCCACAAACAACACTTGAACTTATCAAACAACAGGTTGCTGATCACATACATCAACAGACAGAAACATCTAACATTAATGAAGATCATGTAACCTGTCAGGATAATCCAGCAACAAGCATTGATAACAACACACATACAACAATTACCACTAACGATACTACAGACACTTCCTCGTCCATCACTGATAACATAGACATGGATTTAGTTAATATGCTCTCACTTATATTTCAGGAAACACTCACTAAATATACAGGTACAGATCCCACACAACGACCACGAATACCAAAAATCAACACGTCAAAGGAAGTAGGAAAAACACTAAATTATGTAAACACTCACTCACTACCACACTACATTCATTCAATTTCTACACTCGCAGACATTCATACATTAGTTTATGCTGGGGCAGTCACAGTAGTGACACACCATGGACTGAAAGTACAATCACAGACAAATACACAGAAAACACAATTCTATCACAAGCCTGCCTGGCAGAGAAGAATAGAAACACAAATAAATGACATTAGACAGCAATTAGGCAGACTGACACAATACACTAGAAACAACATAACACCCAAATTAAGGAAACAGCTCAAAACATTTTCAAGAAAATAAAAACACACACAAAACATGAACATCACAACACACGCATTACAGAATACATTGATACACTAAAACAAAAACTTGCTGCCAAAGCACGTAGACTCAAACGATACAAAACATGTACACTACAAAAACAACAAAATAAATTATTTACAAACAATGAAAAACTCTTTTACAGACAAATTAAACTAGTTAAGTAACGCTGTATCAGCGTGTAGTCGGAACGAAGCTGCTCGCACCTTTATTTTCTAGATTATGAGGAAAAAAGCAACAAAGAATCATTCGTTCTCAACAATATATATGATTTCTATTAGAATTCTGTTTCCAATAGAAATCATATATATATATTATTCGGTTTCTTTTTTCCCTATATCTATTTTGATTTTTGGAAGAGTTAATCTTTGTGATTTATGTATAGTCATCGAGTATGCTAAGGTAAGGGGAAACTGTCTACGAGAGGGCAATATACTGCCATCGTTCGAAGTGCGTGTTATGGGGATTATTGGAAACAGATTATCATAGATGAAAGGTCCCCGATAGCTATCGAATTCCACTAAAATAAACAGAGGAAGAGCTGGAGGGCGAGCATTAGGAACATATATAATGTAGCGTATAGTTCCTAGTGAACCATTGACGAGACCTCCTTGCACCCATAAGTTGACTCTCAGAATGATTCTGGCATTAACTGAGAGATTCAAAAACTTGGAGGGACCGAGAGACCAAGAGCTTGAGTCATCTTTGGACGAAGGCAGGGCAATATCTGGAGTGTTTTCAGATGATATATAACAGGCATGGGCAAGTGCGGCTCTTTTTGAGTTACATGCGGCTCTTGCTGAAAGTGCTATCCTTTCCGGCCTTACCATACTATCCACCACGATAGTACAGAACTGCGGCTCCCATGCATTTTGCAAAATTTACATTTCGGCTCCCACTGAAATCTTGCTTGCCCACCCCTGCTATATAAGCAAAAGGGCATCCAGTTGACTGCAAGTAGTCTTCGTTGCTTTGTTTAACTTGCTCATTTGTTGGATATAGCTCTACTACCATTTGGAACTGATCGAGTTCATCTCTGGATAAATAAACTCAATTTCTTGTCGTCAGAATGTTCAGATCTGTATCAGAGAAATCACCCGAAGCTAGATGTTGTAAGACATCTGTGAAGGAACTATCTGCACTATTTTGTCTATGAGAATTACTAAGTTCAATGAACTTCTCAAAAGAATCAAATGCGAATCTAACTTGTTGGGACATTACATCGTAAAAAACACTCGAGTAGAGAGGAGTATCTTTAACAGGAGGAAGCTGACGAAAATCACCAAACAAATACATAAAGAATCCACCAAACGGCTCATCTTTCTCGGGGTTTATCTTCCTCAATTTGCTCTCGATCATGTAAAGCATTCTTGCACCAATCATTGACATTTCATCGATGATGATGAATTTGAGCGACTTCATCTCAATTTGGAATCTCTGCGCAGCTTCTCCATTTAGAGATCGAAATTTCATACTAACGATAGGAAGACGAAGGAGAGAATGGATCGTAAAGCCATCAATATTGATCGCTGCTGCCCCACGTTTTAAAAAGAAGACTTGTTTAAACTTATTATTCTATAAAGATTCTTTATATTTGTTGTGTGTCCAGTTAGCAACAACATTTACCTTTCAAAATTACCATTTTAATGCTTGTCATATTTTCCGACCACCAGATGGCGCTTCTACACGTGTGTGCAGGAAGCGACTAACACTTGACTTCGTGCAATCCTTGTCAACAAAATAACTCTAGAATGAGTTGTCCGATCTCGACGACTCATCATCACTCAAAGATGAACTGATTAAAATTTCAACTCTCAAAAATGATCCATACTGAAGAAAAACCCCTATCTCCAGTTCTACAAAAACGGATCATTTTTGAAAGTTGAAATTTTAATCAGTTCATCTTTGAGTGATGATGAGTCGTCGTAGAAAATTTCATCAAGATCGAACAACTCATTCCAGAGTTATTCTGCGGACAAGGAATGCACGAAGTCAAGTATTAGTCATCACTACGTTCCGACAAAAAAAGCAAACACTGATACACAGCACAGTGGCACACCAACAGAAGAACTCCGAACATATTGGTCTTCCCTTTGGTCCAGTGCTGTCACGCATAATGCTGATGCAGGCTGGATCGAGGAGGAGAACAGAAACTTGCACAACATACCAACTATGCCCTGTGCTGAAATAAACATTCATGATTTCCAATACACTGTTAACAGAACACACAACTGGAAGACACCTGGTGTAGACAACATTCACAATTTCTGGTACAAAAAGTTTACATCACTGCATCAGGAACTAGCTAAACACCTAACACACATCATCATCAATCCACAAGACATGCCAAATTTTCTTACTCAGGGCATCACCTACATGAAACCTAAAAACAATAATACCACAGACCCTACACAATACAGACCAATTACATGTCTTCCAACACTACAAATTATTGACATCCTGTATCGCAAACAAAATATACAAACATGTTGAAGAACACGACATTCTTACGGAACAACAAAAAGGTTGCTGTAGAAATCACAGGGGATGCAAAGAACAGTTACTCATAGATTCAGTCATTCTACGGCAAGCACACAAACAATACAGAAACATACACATGGCATATATAGATTACAGAAAAGCATTTGACAGTGTTCCACACAGTTGGCTGCTACATATTCTACACATGTACAAAATACATCCATCGCTCATTGCATTCTTTCAAAACACTATGCAGCACTGGAGAACAACACTACATCTCAGGGTTAGTAACACTTCTATACAAACAAACCAAATTTTTATTAGGCGAGGAATTTTTCAAGGAGATTCCTTCAGTCCTCTCTGGTTCTGCTTAGCCCTGAACCCATTATCCAAAATGTTAAATAACACGCAATATGGTTACAATATCAGACATGAAAAAACAACACAGTTTACACTGTCACATCTCATGTACATACATGGATGACACAGAACTTTGTACATCCACACAAAAACAACTTTATCAACTCCTACAAATCACACATTCATACATCAAGGACATACAAATGGAATTTGGCCTAGATAAATGCAAAACACTTCACATAGAAAAAGGAATCCTGAAGAAAGAAGATTTTGCACCTGGAAATGGGGACGTTATTGAATCCATGGAAGAGGGCGAGTTCTACAAGTATTTAGGATTCCAACAGGCCAAACTAACAGAACATACACAAATAAAGCAAAGATTAATTAAAGAATACCAAAGTAGGTTAAATGCTATTCTCATAACACAGTTAAAGCAATAAACACATATGTCATTCCAGTACTTACATATTCTTTTGGAGTTATACATTGGACTCACACAGATCTTGAGCAACTCCAAAGGAAAACAAGAACAACACTTACTAAGCATAAACAACAACATCCTAAATCCGCCACAGAAAGATTAACCCTTCCATGTAAAGATGGCGGACATGGCCTGATTGACATAGTTAACCTTCACTACAAACAAATACAGTCACAGAGAGTTTTTCTACAAAAAACAAGAAACATCACAATTACATAAAGCAGTAACTCTAGCAGACTCAAATAACACACCATTAAACTTACACTCACATCATATGGACACAACACAACATATAAAAAGCATAGACACCATTAAGCAATTGTGGGCTCGAAAGGCACTCCATGGCAGGCATCCTTATGATCTGGCCCAGGATTTTGTAAACAAAACTGCGTCAAACAGCTGGTTAGCTCGGGGATGCCTCTTTGGGGAGACGGAAGGATTCATGATTGCCGTACAGGATCAGGTCATAAATACTAAAAACTACAGAAAACACATACTCAAAGATGCAACACTCACAAATGACACATGCAGAAAATGTCACATCATGCCAGAAACTATACAACACATCACTTCTGGTTGCAAGCTCTTGGCACAGACAGATTATCTACACAGACATAACCAAGTAGCAAATATAATACACCAAGAGCTTGCAAAGAAACACAAATTATTAGACATCCACGAGCCATACTACAAGTACATTCCACAGACAGTATCGGAAAACAAAACGCACAAAATGTACTACGACAGAGCCATAATCACAGATAAAACAATTTACCACAACAGACCAGACATCACACTCATTGACAAACACAATAAAATCACATACATTATGGACATATCCATTCCAAACACTCACAATATACAAAACGCATGCACTGAAAAAATTAGCAAGTACACAGAACTCGCCCAGGAAATAAGGCATCTGTGGAGGATGGATAGGGTGCTTATTGTACCTGTTGTTCTCTCCTCTACAGGTGTCATACCACACACACTACACAAAAGCCTGGGCATATTACAATTGAACAGAAACACATACATCACACTACAGAAGGCCACTATATTGAATACATGTCATATTGTGAGAAAATTCTTGAATACAGATATACACACTGATACACTTTTTAAATTTCTGTTTTGGTTACTATGCCTTGACTTTGGTCCGGCATAGTACATAGCCACCGGTGTTAACCGAGTATATCTCACTTAACCCAACATAATAATTATAATTAAAATATTTTAAACTGACCAGAGGAAACATTTAGCAAATTGAGTGACTACCTAAAATTAGCTTGGACAATTTTATAGTTAATCAATAATGAATTTGAGATTTATATTACTTGACAAAATCTTCCTCTATTATTGGTGGATCCCATAACTTGTGTAATTTTAATTGGCAGATTGTATTAAGTGCTGTAATGCCTTGAATACGTTCTTCATCCCAAACAGATGATTCATTCTGCACTAACTTCTTCCCCTGTAATAATTTCAAAATAAAATTAAACAACAAATCTATCAATAAATATTTAAAAGATATTTAATTTATAAACATTTACTTTTCCTATTATATGTTTATTTGAATTTTGATATAATTTAGATTCAACTGCTTCAAGAAATTGACATAATAAATAACAGAACATTTTTAACATATTACGAAATTTAGCACAATCTTGTTGATCCATTGACTCTTCTGAATCTAGATACTCACATAGAGATTTTTCTAACAGATTCATACCTAGAAAGAACATAAAGACTAGTAAAAAAAACAAAATGCATTTTTATACGAAATTAGCAATTATATTTATAATGTATTTGTGAACAAAAAGATTAAACTTTTAAATTTAAGTTAATCAAATTTCTACATTTTCAAAATAATATCAAGATTAGATGATAGTATGGTAGAATCCTAATTAACCAAGACTAGTGATTGACTGAAAATTATCTATAAAGATCCATATTTTAAAAATTTATTAGGTTTTTAAGCTAACAAAATGTAAAAATAAAGATATTAAAATTTACATTTGCTTAAAATCTCAGAAATCAGAATTTCCTTAATCCTGATGTAATACTATAATTAATTAATAAAAAATAAAACAGAAAATAATTGAAGTGAAATGTGACCGGCATCAGTCCTCATGAATGAAAAGGGATGAGATATTTTTAGTGTGACGCACTTCTTTACAAGTAATGATTGTACATACAGTGGAACTTCGCTTAACGAGCACCTCTCATAATGAGTATTTCACATAACAAGCAAAACAAATTGTAAAAAAAATGACTCGATTAACGAGCGACATTTTGTATAACGAGTGACGAGAAGAGAGGAAGTCCCGGATTGTGCACGTTACATCAGTCTGTGTTTAGAACTGGTTCCGCTAGCATCTTAGTGTCACTTGTGATCACACATTTTTCCAAACTTGTGTTCAGACATATTACATATAAACATCAACAACCATAGCCCGTTATATAATAAGCATGCTAACGATAGTCCAAATTCTTGGACTATGTAAAGGCTATAATTAAATATTAGAAATTAAATAATTTGACTAGAGGTAGGCAGTTATGCTGCCATCTTGTATAAAATTTAATGACCAATTCTGAATTAAATTTCAATTTCTTTTTGTTTTCTGCAAATCGAATTTGCATTCCAGGTTGGTTTAGTTCATTCTGCACTAGAAGAAAAGGTGATGATGATTCATGCTCATTTACAATATTGTATAATTTTCTTTGAATAAACATTATACATAAAATATTTGAGTATTTTTTCTGGAATGGGACGCATTATTGTATTTTACATTAATTTATATGGGAAATATTGTTTCGCTTAACAAGTGTTTCTCAATATGAGTAAGTCTCTGGAACGAATTATGCTCGTTAAGCCAGGTTCCACTGTATTTTTTTTTTTTTTTTTAACTGAAAAATTATTTAAAATATGCAGAAATATTTTTTTTAGTAAAACAAGAAATCCAAATTTTTAAAATGTAGCAATTTTTGCAAAGTTTTTAGTTCTTTTTTTTCAATATACTGTATTTTTCTTTTTGAAAACGCAACCGTATTTGACTTTTTAAAATTTATCAAAAAGTAACAAATATTAATAAATTGAAATATATCTATGAAAAAAACATGTTTATAAAACCATAATAAAACTTCTATTTAGCTACTTTATGAAGACAATTCAGAAAATTTTTTTAATGCAATTCAATAACATGCAAATTTTGTGCAAGAGGAACAAGTGAAAATTTTGTTTTATTTCAACCTGACAAGAAATTCCAACAATTAAATATTCTTGAAAACGATTCTGAAACAAAAACAGGTTGGATAGAAAATCATTCTTTTTCTTCAAATAATAAACTGATTAAAAGCTAATGCCACAGCATGTCAGTTAAAGCCATCAAGCTTGTGATAAAGAGAAGACACTTATCTTGATTCCACCAAACAATAATAGTTTCCTAATGATTTTTTTTTTTTTTTTAGCATTTTTTCCCCATTTTTCAATGAACTTCACAGATATCCATAGATTCACATGTGCATGGTATGGTGGCTGCATAAAACTTCAAACTCCCATAACTTCTGATAAGCACATCTTTTGAAAAAATGTTTTAGATAAAAGTTTGTTTATTTATAAAGACACCAACCAATGCCGAATTATTGGGCTAGAAAACGGCTATAGCAATATTAATAATTTTAACATAATTTGGTACTAGCATAAGCTTATATATACTGGAAGGGGAGATCGGACCAGAGGTCCGGGTAGCTTAATTGGCAACGCATCTGCACGGTGAGCAGAAGTTGCGGGTTCGAGTCCCGCTTCGGGCCGATTCTTTTCTTCCAGTTAGGCCTAAATTTATTTAAATTATTTAATTAAAATTTTAATTATTAAATTTAGCAAGAGATGACACCTAACGCCTAACTCTAGTACCAAATTATATTAAAATTATTAATATTGTTATAGCCATTTTCTAGCCCGATAATTCAGCATTGGTTGGTGGTGTCTTTATGTATAATGGGTTAGTTGTTGTTTGTTTGTTTATTTTTGATGTAGAATCAGAATATGCAATAAAAAATGGCTGTTTCCATTTAACGTGTTGACTTCCATGAGCGTTTTGCACAAACATGTCCTGGACACCATTTTGATTATGTAATGTTTATTTGTTGTTTTAAATTTTTATATTTATTTATTTTTAAGTATAATTGGTAGTAATAATTAATATTTAGCAAAAAAATATCAATATGAGTTATCTTGTAGTGGATATGTAAAGTAACTTTTCTTTTGCAGACACCAACAATGATATAATTTAGGAATATAAATAAATATGTTTTTTCCCCCAATATTTTTTCAATAAACTTTTCCTTTTATGACACCAAATTGATTTGTCTTTCATATTCCAGGCACAAATTAGCCACTTTGATAATATATTTACTACAAAAATACTTGTATCTTGCAATCTAAATAGAAAACTCATATCACATTTTAAACTTCTTTATAATTATAATTTTAATGCCCAATCAATGTGTCATTCTCATTCCAGGCACCCACTAATCAGTTATAATAACTACTTACTACAGGAATAATCATATTTGGCAAAACATGACAGACATTATATGATTTATCTTGTAGATGGCAATCAATGTATTAAGAAATAAAGTTGACCCTTTTTTTTACCAATTGTAGTGCCATCTATGATGAAACTGATAGCTCCATCTTGTAGCTCTCTTGTAGCTCTCTAACATTTTTGGTTTAATGATTTTTTTTTTGCAGGATGCACATTTTCATATTCCAGTGGATTAATTAAAATGGACCTCCCTGTCTATCATAGTGGGGTAAAAGTTTAAGTAAGTTGCCTGAAAGCCATAGGGGCCTTGGGTAGTTCTATGACAAAATATAACATGATATCAAATATTCAGTTTAGTCATCAATATTAAGCAATCATTAATGCTACAATGGTATAATAAAGCATTAATTTTGTTTGCACAGCTTCAGACTAAGTTTAAATCTAATGAAGTAAACATGAATGTTGAAATTTCTACATTTTACAAACTGAAAATGTTTAAAATTGAAAATAATCATATAAAAAATAAGTTGTGCGCTCAAAATCAAAATTTTAATTTTAATAAAACAGTGCAATAAATAAAATAAATTAGTATCTAAAAAAAAACCTTTCAAAATGATCTTCCAAGCATTTTCTTTTACATCATCTTCAATTTTAGCAAAATCACTAAAATAAAAAATTAAAAGTGGATTAATCAGATTTTAAAAAATACATTTTAGTTATTTAAAATTTTAGTAATTAAATTTATCATCAGTCATTAAAAATTAATAGTAATTTTCAACAGCATAATGCAATTTATGCAAAAGTAAGTCAGTAATTTTTATATACTGTATTTCCTCAATTCTAAAAGGTTATCAACTCTAAAGCCCACTGCAAACTAGGCAATGCCATCACTTTCAACATGACGTCAGGATCACATTTTATGATCATGTGAATGCTTTCCTTCAATGATTGACCAATGTCGCTGTTTGTGATATTGCGCATGTAGCTCTACAGAACCAATGAACATTTTGTCCTCTCTAAGAACTATTACTGTATTTATTTTGTAAAATGACAATGACGTATGATGACAAATTGCATCAACAAATCGAAGCAACTAATCGGCTGCTTTCATTCGTTGTCTATTTGGCAGAAATTTAATAAACAAACATAAACTTAGTGAGAGAATATTCAGCCCTAGACACTGCTAATTTTATGTGGGCAAGCTCTTCATTCAAGCAGACAAGCAGCTTTTTATCTAACTTCATTTTTGTCTGGAAAATAACTTTGTCAGGGATAAAATAAATTTTATTGAGCTGTTCATAGAGGGAACTCATTTCACAAATTTTAACAAAGACTAGGCATGCAAGATATGCATTTTGTTCAAAACCAGTGATTTTTCTGTTTATCTTTGATAAGCCAGGAGCTTTCTTTCTACACAAAGCAGCAAAGGATGAACACACCATGGAAATGATTCATATTTTGTACTCGTCCTCCCAGCTGCTTGTGGATGAAGAGCTTGCCCACATAAAATTAGCAGTGTGCAGGGCTGAATATTCTCTGCCAAGTTTAATTATTCAGTCAATCATGTAAAAAATGCATTATTTCCACAATCCACTATTCCATAAAGAACTGATCTTTGTGTTGCCAGCTATCCTGTATCTAGGCCCCCTTCTTTATGTATTGATATATACCCAAATTTTCTAAAAGTTCGTAATGAGCCTTTAGAAAATTCAAATATATACTACCACTTGCTTCCCAGCCCACATTGCATAGGATACTTAGCAATGATAGAAATGGAATTACACTTTTGAAAAGTCTGGAGTTTACACTATACCTTTACAAAATCCACTAACTGGGTCAAATTTATTATTTTTATATTATTATATATAGGTGCCACTACCAGAATGTTCTGTGTCCATCAAGCAGAGCATCATGAAGATATTACACATGGGAGATGTTCAACAGAGCTAGCCAAAACAGTGATGGAATACAACTTTGATCCTCTTTGGTCACTGTGGGGATAGGAGAATTTTGTTCATTTGGGAGTCTTTGTTTATCACATCAATGTTCCCATATAACTCTCCCACATTTGATATTCCAGAGCAAAGAGTTGCACTGTTCAATTTGCTAAAATTGTAGGTCATGCAATTATGTGACATGAATGTACTAGTGAGAAGGGGCTCCATTGTTTATGTTTTGTTTAAATTTTCTTTATATTCTTATCAATTATTTCTGTATATTAATTCTGTTTTTTTTTTTTTTTTTTTTTTTTTTTGTTAACTGTTGCCATAGCATATGTTTATTTTGTAATGGTGTATAATTTTGTATTTTTAAATTTTTATGTTCCATGCTTGTACACAAAAAGCAATTTGAAAATGAGTTCTATCTCTAGATTTATAATGTTCCATCCACCATATTACCTGAAGAAGACAGTTATATACTGTTAAAAGTGCTTGTACTTGTTAATTAAATGTATTTACCAGTAACACCAATAGACAGTTTTTATATTTTCATTTATATTTATAGATATGACACAGAGTGACGTTGAGTTGTTGACTGGGCAATCAATGATTGACTGAGTGATGATTGAACAAATTTCATTTCATGTTTCCTTCAACCAGTTTGCTTCGATACTGCCTAGTTTGCAGCAGCCTTAAGGGTGCAGCTAGACTGGCAAGTTACTTGCAATAAATCTCATATAAATGTATTTCATATGGATTTACATTACTAATAATAATTGTTGTGATTATCTATCAGAAACATCACCTGAGTTCTCACAAAACTGCTTATACTCTCAGCAACTTAGATTTGTGGCAGTGTCATTTGTCAAGTGTTGGGTCCTTTTTTCACTATATTACCTGGTAAACTGTCATTTAGAACTAATAATACCACTACACAATAAACATTGTGTAATGGCATTGTTAGTTCTAAATGACTATTACAATTAAAAACTAACATAGAAAGTGAGCAAGTTGGTAAGTAATGAATATTAAGAAGGGAAGACAATTGGGCATATAATAATTTGTTCAATGAGTCAAAAATTGAAGATGAACAACAATTTAAAAACTTTATTTGGATGTTTGCAGTATAACATCGCCAAAGAAAAATATGGCCAAGTAAATTTATAAACTTCATCTGTCCCAGAATCATTTTTTTTTATTTCCATTTTCTACACTTCCTGCATAAAAAGGCCCATTAAGTTGTGTAATTTTTGTAAAATTTCATTGCTATTGTTATTTGCATTAAGTTTTGTTGCAATTAATTTTAATATTTCTTGTTTTTTATTTTGATTTGTATAACTTGTAAAAATGCACATCCTATAAAAATGGGTTTTCTTCATATAAAGATATTAAAATTTTTATTTTTGCATCTCTCTTGCCTTTTGACATGCTGAACTTGCACTGTTTAACTTGCCAAATATCAAAACAAACTGAAAGTACTTCCAGAAATCATGTGACTAGTTATGTCAGTTTAGACAAGCAAGCATGGATATCATGTAAGGATTTCTGCAAGTTCCAACAAGATGACTTATAAAGTTGTTTACACTAGTGACAGTAATGTCAGACATAAATGGCATAAGTTTTCTCACTAGTCTAAATACACCCTAAGATGCACCTCTAATTTGATAATCCATTCAAAATAAGTAAAAAATGTCTTTAAAAAAGTGAAATTTTATTGAAATATTTTTAAAAAATTGAGGAAATATAGCAATTATGACTTAGTAGTAACATTAATATTTCTAAATAATCAATAGTTACTACATATAAAATTATAAAACTTCATTTATTATTATGATCTTATAAACTCACTTTCTTTATATACAGGGTGGGCCAACAAAAATGAAACGGCAGAGTTAACAGATAACACATTATCAGCCTTAATTTTACGATCTCCTGTACCAACTCGTCCCTGTGGTACCCGTCGCATGATTTCCGAGATTTCCCCCTCGAGAATAAAATCGACCTGTCCAAGCGATTTGCTTAAATACAAATCCAATTATCCAAAAACTCTGCTGTTTCATTTTCTTTTCTTACATGATTTCCGAGATTTCCCCCTCGAGAATAAAATCGACCTGTCCGAGCGATTTGCTTAAATACAAATCCAATTATCCAAAAACTCTGCTGTTTCATTTTCTTTTCTTGCATGATTTTTGAGATGTCCCCTCGAGAATAAAATCAACCTGTCCAAGCGATTTGCTTAAATACAAATCCAACTATCCAAAAACTCTGCCATTTCGTTGCATGATTTCCGAGATGTCCCCCTCGAGAATAACTTCCTTGCATGATTTCCGAGATGCTCCCCTCGAGAATAAAATCGACCTGTCCGAGCAATTTGCTTAAATACAAATCCAACTATCCAAAAACTCTGCCGTTTCATTTTCATTGGCCCATCCTGTATAATGATATGTTAATATAATAAAAAATATCTGATACAAATTTATGAGATCAATGTGCATTTAAAGATCTAATCAATTATTGAAAAATTTTATTATTATTTATGTGACTTTTCAACTCCATAAACCAGTAATGAAATCACTTCAAAAATGAGCAATTATTTATCGTGACATCATCACAATGCCAGGCTGCAATTTTCAATCATATTTTTAATTTATTTAATTTAAGATATATGCTCTCCATCTCAAATTAGAAGTGGCTTGCTCCTGTACATCATACTTTTCTTTTAACAATAGAGTTGTGCCGGTCATCTATCTAACATGTTTCAGGGGAAAATTTTTGAATTCAAATAACGACTTCTGGTTTTCATCGGAAATTTGTATATAGTTAATTGGGGCCTCCTGCCCCTAAGCTTTCCATATCCAGTCTTGATTTTCATCTAGCTAAATCAGTTCTTGAGATTAAGAACAAACAAACAGTGGGAATTTATAGGTCTACAATTTTTTCGGTCCAACAACTATACACCTTCAATTGAATGCTTTCAATCTTTTCAAGGTTTTCAGATTATTAAGTTACATCAAATTTAAACAGTCCAAGAGGCCAAATAATCCGAAGGCAGCCTTTAAAAATTGAAAATGTTTACTTATTTAGTTAATTAAATGCATTTGTTGGTTTTGAAGGTGTATGATTATTTTGATATATGTGGCTTAATAAACGTAAGTAATAAAAGCAAAATACTTACTATAAAACACAGAAAAAAACATCAAAATAATTGATGATGAATTCTGCATTATTATATCTTATTTGATGATGACAATCTGTATAAAAAAAGAATTTATTTATTTCATGGATTTCATTTATAGTTTTAAAAATAAATGCATTAAGTTAATTTATTACCTTTAAGTTTTCGTACAATGTCAGATGTAGAAAATGTTTCTTTCACTACATACTGATAAGATTTATTCACTTTTCTCAAATCATCTTTACTTAAAGGAATAACAAATTCAAGATGTGTCATTGCAATTTTAGATAATACACTGAAAATGAACACATAAAATATAAACATTTAAATTAATTAATATTTTATCTTAATTTTAATTTCAATTTTTGAATGGTTTTTAAATAATAAAAACATAAAAATGATACCTTTATAATAATAATAATAAATATAAAAGTAAACAAAATCTTTTTAGTGTGCCTATTTTAATTTTGTGTGTTTGTCCATGTATGCATTTGTGTGTATTCTTACTTTTGATAGCTTCATATTCCAAGCTGACTCATTTATTTATCAACTTCTAGTTTATTCATTTATCTATGATCAAAATCTAATTTTCATTCTTAGTGAAAGTAAGCAGATACATTGCTATTTATTATCCTGCAAACTCAATGAAAATGAGATTAACTTCTTGCTTCCTGTATATCAATACAGCATATATTAAAAAAGATTTAACACAGAATCACTTTTCTAAAATGTACAGTGGGTGATTGGTTAATGAACTTAATCTGTTCACAAGTCTATGTTCCCTACCTGAATTGTTCATTAACTGTTTATTGATTTACCATAGATTTTTATGGAAATTTGATTAATTCATTATGGAGACCAAAAATAAATAAATAAAAAATTATATAATTTCTTACTATGTTTATTTATGTAATAACAATAATACATACATACACAGTTTTGCATTATCATCAGTCATGTTTTTTTTTTCTGTTTGTGGGGCGTTAAAGAATCTGTTCAATGTTGATTGCTTTTCTCTCTTCTTTGGGATTTTTTGAAAGTGATTAATAGCATTGTCGTAGAGATCCCCAAGCCTACTGACCTCAACCTAGTTTGGGTGCCATTCTAAGACCATTGTTCTGACGTATTCCCATTTATTCCAAAGATCTTTAATAGCAGATGTCAGCATTGGTCCTCTTTCATCTTCCTATTTTTCAGAAGAAAACATATCTCTCTGAGTTTCTTGGTGTTCTTCATTCAAGAGTTCTTGGGGTTCTGTTGTCAAATCATTTTCATGTTCTATTGTGAGCTCTTCAATGTCATCTTCATTCACATCTCCAATCCAATATCTCTAGCAGTTGTCACAATTTCATCCATAATTTCAGAGACATCATTTCTGTCTCCTTGAATGCAGGACAGACACAGCTTTTGCAAAGATGAATTCACCTTCTCTTTGAGTGATTTCTGACTACACCTTTTAAATGAGCCTGATAGCTTCAAGAATATCAAATTTTTCTTTCCAAAATGTTTTTTAATGTCATCATTGAGGAAAACTGGCATGCTTCAAAACATTGATGAAACATCTCACGAATATACCATTTCTTGAAACCCACAATAACCTCCTGATTCATTGGCTGAATCAACAAAGTGGTATCTGGAGGCAGAAACTGAACTGTCAGCCAGGGAAAGTCTTCCAGCAAATTATCTTCAAGGTCTTTTGGGTGTCCCAGTGCATTGTCCAATAGCAACAATGCTTTCAATGGCAATTCATTGGTCTGAAGGTAATCCTTGATGCTTGGGGCACAAACTTTAAACAGACATTCTTTAAAAAGAACTTGCATGACACATGCCTTTCATTCAATTTTCACATCACTGATAGTCTTTCTTTAATTATGGAATTTTTTTTAATGCTCTAAGGTTCTTGGAGTGATAGACAAAAAGCAGATTAAGCTTCATATCACCATTAGCATTAGCATGCAAAAGTAACGTCAATCAATCTTTCATGGATTTATGCTCAGGAATATTTTTCTCATCTTTCATAATGTAGGTACAGTTTGGCAAGCACTTCCAAAATAAACCAAATTCAACACAATTGAAAATTCCTTCTTTTTTAATGAATTATTGAAATTTAAGACAGAACTTCTCAGCTTCTTTATCAGCAGACTCACTGTGCATTATCTCATTTAATGTCAAATCTTCTTCTAAACTTTGCTAACCATCCATGGTAGCCTTGAATTCTATTTCTACAAGTGATAAATGTGGTGTTTGTTTCTTCAGTTCTTCAAAAATTTCTCTAGCCTTCTCTTGAATGATAGTCATACTAGTTGCATTTCCCTTTCTTTTATTCAAACTATCAACAAAAGTAATATCTCCATTTTTTCATGGGTAGCACATCTTTGTTTGTTTGTTAACTAATCACTCTCTATGCTTTTACTTTATCTAATTATTTTCTGCCCTACAATTTTGGACATAGTAAATTAACTTGAAAATGGAAATAAAGTGTCTGAAATATTAAAATAAATATATTTTTTCACATAAAAGCAAGTGTTTAGCTATGAGTTAAAGATTCATTACTTCCCAATGGACATCCATCTTCAGAAAGTACAAGGTTATTCACAGATTAAAGATAATGAGACATTCAACTCTAAAATTTATATATATATATAATAACTCAGCACTATCATTAGTCTACATTTGAACTAGTCAACATATGACAGAAATTCAAAAGATGTATATTATATTTCAAATACTGTAAGAATTACATAATTGCCAATCTCCTTGACCATTGTATTAGTAAATAAGCATATAAAATAAATATCTTAATGACTATAAATTTTTTAAATGAGATGATAAAATAACCTATCCCTAGCTAGAGCTGATATAATTCACAATTCCTTTGAGATAAATATAGTACATAAAAACAATACACAAATGCATCTTTGAAAGTCATGCTAAAGGGTAAGATGTGAACTCTGAACGAGGGTTTCCCATCTCTAGAACTAGAGACCCCCTGTACAAGAAAACAGTTATAGGAACCATACCTGTGTATGCAACCCGAGATATTCACCTTCAAAAGTCAGTTTTTACTGTGTATCGGTATCCTACCTATTCTCTGTGCTCAGCACAGTCGTGCACTTTGGTACCTCAGCATCCACACGGGGGCAAGTCTCCACACTCCCCTAAGCATAAGTACTCCATGAACAGTCAAGTGGGCTACTCAAAGCCTGCAGTGTCACACGGGCTAAATAGTTAAACACAAGAGTCTTAGTGAAGCAATGTGACTCATAATTGTGTGCAACATGGAAGTAGGTTGATTTTGGGGGCTTATCTTGTAAAGCGTCACATATAGAGGTATGATTTCTTTGACTTTTTTGCTCCTATGGGTACAGTCTACAGCTCTGATAAAATTCCACCATTTCATTTAGAGGTGTAATTGTACCTGTTAAAGTGGGTTCTATATTGTATCTCAATTAAGTGAAATTTGCCATAAATGTAAGTGTTCTTCCCAAAATTAGTAGGATTTTATTTTCAAATTCATCGTTCACAATTTTATTTATAAATGATAAAGAATTATTAGTATCTATAACAGATCTATATTTACTTTCATGTGTTTCACGTATAACATATTAAACTTAGTGTTAACGTGTTACGTAAAACAAACGTAGTGTTTCACACAACACGTTAACACATCATTTGTTATATATAACAGAAGATTAACGCAGAAATTTATTATGTGGATATTAATTTTATATAAATATGTATCGATAAAAAATATGATAATATACATCAATCTACATAAAGATTACCGTTAAAAAAATACGATAAACAACAGAACACAACAAATATATAAAGTGACAGTTCAGACTTCCCGCGGTTCCTGTCGTGTTGCCAATAAAGAATTAGCTGAAACCGCCATTAATTTAAAAAAATAAAAAAATAATAATTATTATATAATATATATTATATAATCATTAATAATAATAATTATATATATATATATATATATATTATATAATTATTAATTATATATTAATATATATATAATAATTATTATTATTATAATTATTGCTTATCATTATAAAAAAAAAGTCCCGAAAAACACCTGTAAGCCTTACAGGTACAGAAACTGTTGTCAACCATGCGTAGATGAATATTTTTCAAATTATCACCGTTTTATCGAGGATGTACACGAAACACATTTTTGTAAAATTAAAAATGATACCTTCGTTTAATGTTTACGTATTGACGGCCGGATGGCCGAGCGGTCAAGGTGGCAGCCTACCGCTCTGGGGGAGCCGAGATCGAATCCGAACGGGTCGAATAATCCCCAGGAATTTTTCGGGGGTGGTCCGTTCGGATATGTCGAGCCCCGTTCCTCACCACCCGGTCGTCCCATTGTGGGCCTGGCCGAACCCATAATGGGCCGTCTATAAGAGGCCCTCTTAGTGCCCACAGGGCGGAAAGAGTTTAAAAAAAAAAATGTTTACGTATTATATTCATAATTATTTCGTTATGGAAAGTCGTGGTTCCGACGTTGAAAAAACGTAATCATAGCGCGATTATTTCATTAAATGCAGTTTTGGTATCGGTGCCCAAATATATTTTTAAAGAAAAATATTTAGGTATTAAACACAAACTTGGCGGTGCTTTCTTTACGGATTTATTTTATTACTAATGATTTCAGAGTTTATTTAATTATATACAGTTTGAAGAAATTATGATCACATTACATGCACTTTAAATCAACAATGAAAGGAATTGTGATGTGTAGAGTACAAAATTTTTTTCACTGAACGCACTTGATAGCAACTCAGCTTTTCGGAGACTGGGTAATGCCTTAGGGTTATATGTACTGTACAATACACTATAGGCACTGTACTATAAGAATTTAGTGTTTAAATGTAATAAAATATTGTTTGGAATGCACTATTTATTATAATAACTATTATAAATTTGTTTGTATTTATACTATCATCCACCTCATGTACAGTACAGTACAGTACATCTGCTTCAAACAGTTAGTACTCTTTATTAAGGACGGAGACATTTATGAAATTTTTATGTTGCGTTTTTATTTAAGTTATCCGAATTTGTTAATTTAAAAAATAATCTTTATACATTATTACCAGTGGTTGTTTTAAAAATCTTTTAATAAACATATTTAGCATTAATTAGCAGGGATCGGAAATTGCCTGAGATTTTGAACAAAAGTCCTGAGAGGTGCTGAAATTTTGAATACGCCCTATGTTTTTACCTCTTCTTCTTAATCATAAACATTAAACGTGAAATTTGAAAAATATAAATATCACCTAACACTGCCGTAGTCTTCTGCTTATGCATTAGTATTATTTAAAGTTTATCACTATAAAAATATAGTATTTTTCAAATGAAAACCGGCGTGCGTCGTTCTTAAAAACGCTGCCCCACCGATAATATTAACCGGCACAAACTGTATGTTTGGACTGTTGGGTTGTAGGAATTTAAATTTCCAATCGTAATTATGTCCAAATTAAAACAGGTGCGAAACAATTTTGAAATAAATATGTTTACGGAAAATTTTTGTTGAGGAATTTTCGAACGAAAAAACATAAAAGATATGATAATCGAGGGTATTTTTAAAAAAAATTCTTTCTGCTCTGTGACTACTAACAGAACCTTTTTTAATTCAAATCCATCGGGAGTTCGGCCAGGCCTATAGTAAAGTGGCTGGGACGGATCACCCTTTGAAAAATTCTTGGTGTTTTGGGACCCGGGTCCCGGTGCGGTAGTCTAACACCTTAACTTATGTTAGTATATTTTAGCTTTTTTCTAATACTGTAGCGGAACCTCTACTTCTTTATCAATGTAGAGTTATTACGCTTTTAGTATTTTTAGTAATAGAACTATACGTGAGGAGTGTTATAGCGCTGCTCGGCACTATATTTTGTGACACCGGGGTTCACCAATGGCAGTGTAGATATGATCACTTATTACTGGTAGTTGATCGCGGGTTTGCGCTTTACTAACGAGCTGTCTACGTAAAGTTTAACGGATTTTCTTAACCTGTTTACACTAAATAGGGGTTAGTTTTCCCATAGAAAATCCTCCCGGTGACACCCCTCCTTGGCAGATTGCTCAAATGTTGAGGTGCCTTCTTATATTAATCTATTTCTCTCATTCTTGAACTGTCATCGCGACACCCTTGAGTGCTGAGCATCTTTATTTATAATCACTACCTTAAAACTACTCGGCCATCCAAACGTCTGATGATAACATTTTTCAAAAAATTCCATTTTTTAAAAATTTTTCTTCGTAGAACGTATTACTGTATTTATAATTTTTAATTAGTTACAGATTTAAAATAATAGATAATAAATACATTTTTAAATTTTAGGCGAATCTTTGGCTACATAATTATAAACTACAATTGAATTGGGCAGATGTAGAAGTTGCCTCTTCTTCAGCACGCCATAATTGCTGGATATAGGTAGTATGTGTTATTTTCAATCCATTTACATCTTATTTTTGTTTTTACATTTACCTATAATTCTTATTATAATGTAAAATTAGTTCAGTTAATCTTTTAGATATAATATTTATTTAACTTTTAGTTAAGAGTAATGTTTAGTTATAATTATGTTTAGCATGATTCATTTTGTTGTAAACGTGTTCAATGTACAGTAGATGTACAATATTTTAAATTTTTGAAAAATATTATTTAATGTATACAAAAATTTACACAGTAGAATTACATAATGAGAAATTTATTATCTGACACAAGACATTTCATATGTTTCTATAAAATTACTATAAAAGGTACCATCTTAAAACATATATTAAGTAAGTAGTATTAAAGATTATTATTATTATTATTATTATTATTTGTTAATCACATGAAAAGTAAGCTCAAAAGTTGAATAAATTTATACTATTTAGCAGATTTAATCAATTTAAAGATTATACATATTGTGCCATTCTTTAGAGTAAATTTTTATTTACCACGATTGATTAAATTTTATTTTGTCATTTCTCTGTTTTGTAGCCAAGTTCTGTGTGTCTTCTATTATATGAATTTTTTGGTATGGGTGTTAAAATGGTTTGAATATATTAATGTATTTGTCAATGTAATATTGCTCACATGGAGTACTTTCGATGACAATATCCAGAATTCTTTGTTATAAAATTGAAGAAATAGATGATAAATTGTGCAGCATTGTCCTTTGTAGATGGTTGTTAATCAACCGAAGAATTAAATTGTTTTTAGTTATTGTGGTACTACTATAGAAGTGGTATAGCATTGCTTTTTCTCTGTTTTGTTTTCAAAAAAGACAAATACAATAGTCATTTGCAAAACACACAGATTTATTCAGTGCCAATCCATATAAAAAACATTATAATAAAATGGAGTAAATAGAGATCAGCATTATATGTACATTTTCTTATCGCAAACACTTTCGACGAACCTATGGGTCACTGCAAGCTACGGGAAGTGGGAACTAGCATATGCTCAGTTGCGCTCCCAAGCTCTGTCTTTTTTCCTATGAGGCTGAGCCATTTTTGCTAAGTAAGTTATGCGGGCAAGAAGCAGCTGCAAACTACACAATGTTTGCTCACATAACGTAGTCCACGTGACGTGGATTCCACAGATGTGGATTGGCTATAGAACAAAGATTTTATTATAACCTATACTTGTAATCGTCAGTTTTCGTTCCGAACTTTGAAACAGCATGGGAAAAACGTGCCTACTAGTTAAGCCTAGCTAGGCTTAACTAGCTGAAAACTATTTATATGTAACTATTTACTATTTATATACAACGCTTATACTATGTTCAATACTGAATGTATTAATCATGTAATTTATGTACATTGATAAAATTCTATAATTTTTTTTTTTTTTTTCAATATGTGACATGTTCATGTAGTCATCCATCTTACCTGCTCTCTCTTGCTAGCGTGACTGCTCTAGCTGTTGAATTCTGTGAACGACGCGTGTACCCTCGTATCGTTGCGCTAGCAGAGGAAAAACTGCATGAGCAAGAAGAAAGGGGCAGAGCCTTTGATGTCATTGGTTGTGCTAGCGTTTTGCTTTCGAAAGTGCTAGTTTGTGGCGGCTCTATAGTCGTAGTATAGTTTATAATTGTAGTATAGTAAATTTCTGTATTGCCTGACGACGGCGACTATAGGTTAATCGAAAGTGCTTACGATAAGAAAATGTACATATAATGCCGATCTCAATGTTTTCTCCTTTTTATATACAGTATTTGGCATAAAAATCATCCCATTGATCATTATAAAAAACATTATAAACAAAAAACAGTAGGACTACTTGTCGGCTCTGCACCAGTTGGATCACCTTTGTTTCTGTTGTGGAGTATCGTGTTGGATGGCAGAGGTTTAGAAAGTGTGTCGAGTGAACTCTGCTACAATGTCGCTCGGTCTTTTGTGAGTACCTTGGAATGTCTCCCCCTTGGTCACATTACATCTCTGACGTATTTCAGGAGTAGGTTTTGGAATCCGATGAGACTGCGCACCATAGTTTGATAAACATTGCATTTATGTTTCCAGTGATACCATAATAGTCTACAACAAAACCTACCAACTTAAGATTTGATAAAGGAGATTTATTTTTCAGATTAACTCTGCAAAACAACAAAATTGAGAGAAAAAGCAATGCTATACTTCTATAGCAGTACCAACTAAACATTGATAATGATGTTGCATAAATTAAAAATGATAAATATAGATTTATATATAATACTATATGTCAGGGCTTGAAATTCCCTTTTAAAATGCTTGAAGTTCTTAAAAATAAGTTGGGAGCCCAGCTGGGCTTTAGGATTTTGCATAAAATACACTATTGATTCAATAAACAGCATGCTGTCCATATTTTTTTAACTTGTAGCCACACTCTTCATTAGATCTGAATGATGTGTTGGAAGTTTATTGGCCAATATTAAGGCTACTTAATAATCAGAATCAAATCAATTGGTTAGGGGTATGCTGCCTACTCCTGGTCAAATTACTATTTATTAGAGAGCATCTATTATTTCTGTTCTTTGGGAATTGGGTGTGACTATTAATGGAATAAATCAGATAACTTTTGAACAACACACTTTCTCTCAATGTGTAAAAGGGTTTTGGGTAAAAAGTAACAACAATTTGCTGCAGTTTTTCAGTTTACAATAAGCCTTATCTTCTTTCAATATTCATCATTCTTACTATTAGAGGGTGCTGTTTGTTAGAATAAGTATGTGAGGATTTTTTTTATTATTATTTAGTAGTTAGAATTTTTCCTTGTATTAGAATTGCTTTGAGATGTAATGCAACCCAAACAAAAAATACTTTGGACACTAATTAATTTTAAACTGTGTAATATTTTGAAATAGGATGGGGGAAAAAGACAATTTTGTTGTATTGACATTTATGAACATAACTAACAGAGAAAGAAAAAATTTAGACATTTCTAGCATTGACACTACCAGATACTAAACTACCAGTGTCAAAGTACCTTTGACACTGGTAGTTTAGTATCTGGTTATTTCATAATTTAACTGTATCACTGTATTTACACATTTGTATTATTGCAAGCCTGACATTCATCTTGAGTGATTCCATTCCAAACTTCTGGATTTTTTTTTATGTAAGCCAGTCGCTATCTGTTGAGGTCTTTTCAAAAGAATTTTTTCATGTTCATTCATAGATTTACAATGAAGATAGATCTGGACTTCTAGATGACCAACTTGATACTAATGTGATTTACAAGACACGTCCTCATTTTCTGGCAGTGTGTCAACTTGCACTATCCTACTGGAAGATTACAGTTTTGTTCTCCAGTCTTTCCATGTATGGAAGAAGGCTTTCTTGAAGGATCAGTGGATATTTTTCTGCATTCGCTGTTCCATCAATAAAATTTTAATGCTGACACTTTGAGCACTTGCTCAATCTCATAACATAATGCTTTCTGGAGACATGATTGTATGTTTAAAGCATTTAGGTTAGAAGGATTTGTCTTTTTTGGATTATTTTCTGTTGTTTCTGATGAGAATCTCAAGCTTGGCTTTATCACTGAAGACTATGCTGTTCAACTGTTATTGCATCCAATTTTGATGTTCTTTTACTCACATTAGTTGGTTTTTCATGTAATTTGTTTATCAGGGGCTGTATTTCATTCAATCATCAGTTCTGCAAATGATCACGGTATTGAATCAAGCTACTTTGCTGCTACTATTAATAATTAATTTCTAAATAATTTGGTACTAGAGGTAGGCATTAGCCACCATCTCTTATTAAATTTAATAATTAAATTATGATTTCTTTGATACTGTGCAAGAATTTTAGATCAGAATTTTTGTTCATAGATTTTCTTGGATCAATGCTACTAGTCTCCTTGTACTTTTTTCTATAACAACAAAAACTTCATTTGCTGTTGTTTAATTCTGAAGTTATGGTATTTGACCAAATGACTTCTCTCTAAGAAAGTTTACAATTACTTCTCTAATATCTTTGCTTACTGCTTTTCTAGCTCTTTTATATTAAATGAATATTGCTATTAATGTGTGACAAGCAAATTATAAATAGATTAAATCCAAAATATTTTGCCAATGCTGGAGATATTCAAAGTTTTTGTAACTTATATCTTTAAATACAGTATTTCCTTGACAAACCACTAGGAATTATGAACCGTGCCAATTAGCACCATAGTACTAATTCAAGACATACAATATTTATTTATTTTAGTAATTTATTCAAGCATTTGCACTTTTATTGTGTTAATTACCTCCTATTGATGTTATGGGTTAATATGGAATAATTTTTGCAATCATACCATGTGTTTTATATCTTGCTAACTTTAAAATATAATGCTGTGAATAATCAAAATATGTATGTCCAAGATATTTTTTGTTTGGGTACTAAAATATATGGTTATAAACTGTGAATATTGGCAATAAATAATAATGTCAAACAACTTCAGATTAGATCATATGTTATAGCCCTGTATTTATTAAATATGGTTGGTTTAGTGAGAAGCACACATTTAATATTTATTAGTATTAAAAAGTTTTAAATTTTGTTAAAATGAATATTGCCAAATTTATGACACTATTAGTATTTTTATATGATGATAAGCAGTTTTGATCTATGAAATTGAGTATTGTAAGAACTATTCTTTGAAATTTGAGACTTGATGATGATACAACTGTCTGAATTTTTTGATGAGAAAAATTAGAGGCTGTTTCTGAATAAAATTTTTAATAATAGAAAAAATTGAATCGTGGAATTCTAGTTTTAAAGTATAATTTAGTAATTAAAATTTAAATATTTTTAAAGGGCAAAATGGGGAGAGTAATTAGAAGTCAGAGAAAAGGTGCCGGAAGTGTATTTAAAAGTCATAATAAACACCGGAAAGGAGCACCAAAATTTCGAGCAGTTGACTTTGCAGAGCGTCATGGATATATAAAAGGTGTTGTAAAAGTATGTATATTTCAAGTTAAATTATATCTTTATAAATATAAGACTGAACATTAAAATTAATACTGTACTGGCATCTGATAGATATACATTTCCTGATAAAAGATAAAGATTTATGAAGAAATACATTGATTTTATAATTAAAACATCAGAATTTTTGAAGAAACTTACCAGTTATATATGAATGTTTTTATTGGTACTTACTGATTTTTGATCCCAAGAGCATTATGCAATATTTTATCATATTGAATTCCTGGCATTTTTATTAATTTTCATGAACATAGGTCAGCATGTAAAACAGTTATATAATAAATTGTTAATATAACAAAATTGTGTAGATTACAAAAATACATTTGTTATACTGAAATATAAAGTGCCAGAATGTTGAAAAGCTATTAAAAAATGAAAAGCATCATGAGGGCACCAAATCTGATTTTAAAGATACCTTGTTCTGCTGTACAAAGTATGCTAGTGTGGTTACCATCCACAATGAATTGACAGTTTGCTTATTTTTAAGCTGTTTTTACCTTCTGGGCTCTAAGAATTTTGATAATTATAGTCATTATAAAGTAGATCGATAATGACTAAAATTTGTATTGTCAGATAAACGTTAAAACAGTATTCATTGATGGCAAAAGAAACAACTATTGATATTATAATTGAGAGTCGAGTTTTTATTACATTAAACTGAATTTGTTGTTTATTCATATTTGTTAAAACATTTTTTTTTAGTAATTTGCAGTAAATTCTCTAAATTCATTGTAAATTTATAGGGAATTGAGAATTTAATATATTGCTAATTTCATTGTTCAAAATTTAAAATATATACTGTATATATAAAGCTACAATTGACTCTATTCACGCATACGTTTTCAGCTACAAAAGTACAAGGATAAATTAAAAAGTAAATTTATTTACATTACAAATGATCAGACCTTATACTATCACCTCTAGTTTATTCAGAAATCAGTGAACAGTGCAGGAGATGGTGTACTGTACATCTCCTCTACCTAGAATCCTTCTACATCAGTGATTCTCAAAGTGGGGGTCGCAAAAAATATTTGGGGGGTCGCTGAAAAATTGATGCCAGATCAATTTTTTCAAATATTTTATAAATTTACTATGGATTCATGTTTAGAAATAATAGAAATAAAAAATATATAAAATAATTTTTACTTAAATAAATTGCACATATAAATAATAAAAATAATATAAATATATAAATACGAGCCTAATCCCCTCCCTCCGGGATGTTTTTTGACACATACTTATTCTTCGGGGGTCCTTTGAAATTTTTAAGTGCAGAAGGTGGGTCGCAGTCCAAAAAGTTTGAGAAACACTGTTCTACATTATAGGCATACAGAAGCTTCTATTGTAATACAGTAATAAATAGACTTCACCGGACATATAACATACAGTAATAAATAGACATTTTTTGATGTTGTCTTCCAGCTTCTCAACATACTTATGCTAATGGTGGTTAAGCTTTTGTATGCCTGTAGCATAGAAGGATTTTGAATAGAAATGTGCATCATCTCTTGCACTGTTTGCTGATCTTGGAACAAATCAGAGGTGACAGTATGAGCTCTGACCATCTATTGTCTATCATACATGTGCATTTATTCTGAAACTTTTTAATTTGTAGATTTTTTGTTGTGGCATAGTGTTCTGTTTGTTCTATGCACAAAGTGTATTTTTGCTTTTGATATTCTACAACAGTCCTGGCCATTTTATAGTGGATAGTGATTGACTTTCACAAGTCAAAAGCACTGATGATCTACTTCACATTTTTGTTTCATGAAAACTCAATAATCCACTATAATGAAATTATTCTGCAAAGCATACAGTAGCTGTATTTATGTATTGCACAGTAATTAACATTCCAGGTTTTTTTTTGGTAAAGACACTAAGGTGTAAATTATACAAAACCATTTATTTTTTGCCATAACAAAAAAAATTGCTCTTTTCTGTTACAGAGGTTACAAGTTTTGCTTCTCTTAATTTCTAAAATAAACGAATGTGGAGAGTGAAATCTAAAAATGTTTTTTTACATTTTAATGAGCTATATTATCTTAGATTGACCAAAAATCAACTGGTCAGTCATAATTAACTTATTTTCCATGCCTGCTCTACAAGAAACAAGTAATATGTTACTCTTTCTTAGTATGTTTGAAAAGATATGCAGTTAGAGTGGTAGTATTTTTTGTTTGATATGCAAGGAATATTTGAAATTGTACATTGTCACCAAATGACTGCATTCATTTGAGCATTTCATCCACAGATACACCATTCTTTCAAGTGCAGCTACCTCTCTGTTTGGCATTATTGTGGATTCCTTATGATTCTAATGTTAATAACATAAAATTAATACTTAAAATCAGAAATTTAGTTATGAAATCAATAAAAAAAAAGTTGTCAAAACCCAATGATTTCAGTAAAATTATCAGGATTGTATATAATGAAATTTTGTTTTAATCATACAAATTTATATAATTAAGAATGCTTATGTCAAGTATTAATTTTAAATATATAATAATGATGATTACATTATAAGACACTTGAAACCTGAGAAATTAATGAGGATTTTTGATATTCTGAACATAATTAGTAATTTTTTGAAAAAATGTGTATAATTTATTATTCTTAATGATGATCACTAAATTACAGGAAATTCTTCATGATCCTGGTCGTGGTGCACCTCTTGCACAAGTAGTGTTCAGAGATCCCTATCGTTACAAATTGAAGAAAGAATTGTTTCTTGCTGCAGAAGGAATGCATACTGGACAGTTTCTGTACTGTGGAAAAAAAGGTTCGTGAAAAAATTATAATTTTAAATATTATTGGTTTAAAAATGATGGAAAATTAGTTTATGATCTTATGATATCACAGAGGCTGTTGCTGAATTTTTAAATGTTAGTCTATTTAAAATTTAATTAACTATTAGATATTTATCAGTATTTAAATTTTAGCAACTCTTCAAGTTGGAAATGTTCTTCCTGTTGGTGTAATGCCAGAAGGTACAATTATATGTAATTTAGAAGAAAAGGCTGGTGATCGAGGTCGTCTTGCACGTGCTTCTGGAAACTATGCTACTGTTATTTCTCATAACCCAGATACAAAGAAAACAAGAGTAAAACTTCCATCTGGTGCAAAGAAAGTTGTTCCTTCAACTAATAGAGCCATGGTGGGTAAGTATTTAGATTTTTAATATACTTAACTTTGGTAAGTTGGATAAATATTTTTTGTGCAGGTGTATGTACACATACATGCACACACAAAGGGATCATTTAATTTACAGAATAATGCTAAATTTTTCTCTTCTTGTTTTCATCTACATGTGAGAACTTATCATACTCAAAACACACTCCATGACTCGTAATCCTTTGCCATTACCATACTCATGGTTCATTTGCTTCTGGAATCCAGTTTTGGACAGGTGCTGGAAAGTTGTGCCACATCAGATGTAATGCATTTGCCTTTTGGAATTTAAATTGCAAAAGTGTAAAGAAATCAGATGAGACTACTTTGAATATGGGGAATGTGATAGGACCTCTGTTCCAATTACAATATTGGTTTCACATTTCATGAACTATCTGCAAAGTTTATTCTGAGATTCTTAGTGTATTCTTCCTTTAGAATTATTTCTATAAACACAAATGAATAGAGAGCCTTGTCAAGAAATAAGGTTTTTGTTCCAATATAACAGTCAAAGACAGAGTTTAAATAAAATTGAGACCAATGTGCACTATGGAAGCCAACCACAAGATTTCAAAGAGGATGCAACTCTGACATATTTTCCCAGAAATTCATACAGGAAAAAATGTAGAAATAATTCCGAAATTAAACGATCAGTTCTTATATACTAATTGTTTGGATATTTTATATTGTATGTAACAAAAGATATTAAATAGTTATAATTTACCAAAATTTACATTGTTACATTTAACTTAACCCACATTTCATATTTCACATTTAATTCATTGAAAATGAGAAAAAATAAAATGGTATTTATTCTTTGTTGTAGTTTTGCATCTTGTGATTATTTCCTTGCTTTATCATATATTTAATGCATAGAAAATTGCTTTTTCTGTGCAGAAAATTGCTCTTGTTGCTTTTCACTCCAATTTTGATAAAAAAATGTTCAAAAAATATTGTTGTTATTATTTATATTAGGTATCTTTATTTTTAGTCTTAAAATAGTTAAGCTTGGATTGGATGATCAGTTTCATTATAATAGCTTATAATAGTTTTACTTCTCATTTTTAATGACTTATAAAAATATTTGTCTATAAAGTATTTAAAAACTGGAATGCTTTATAACTTAAAAATTTATATGAAATATTTACTTTTAATTAGGTATTGTTTCTGGTGGAGGCCGGATCGATAAGCCTATTTTGAAGGCTGGTCGCGCGTATCACAAGTATAAAGCTAAGCGTAACTCTTGGCCCAAAGTTCGTGGTGTGGCTATGAATGTAAGAATGGTTTATTACTATTATCAAATAAAGTATTTTAGTTATAACATTGCATTTAACTCTAATAATTTTGCTATTAATAGCCTGTTGAGCATCCTCACGGAGGTGGTAATCACCAGCATATTGGTAAGGCTTCGACTGTTAGAAGAGATGCTTCAGCCGGTCGCAAGGTTAGTTTTATTTATTTTAATTACATAAATAAATCACTGAAAGAAAATATTTTACTTTTTTTATTTCTGTTGTATATTTTCTTACTGAATGTTAATATATCTATAATGCATTTTTTCAAAAATTTTGTGTATATTACAGACATGGGCAAATGCAGCTCCGAGAGCCGCATGCGGCTCTTTTTGAGTTACATGCGGCTCTTGCTGAAAGTGTTAATTTCTGTTTTTTATTATTATTTTTACAATTTTATAATTTTGTGAAAATATGTTTGTTAAAAAAAATTCAATGTTTGTTTTATATTATATTTATATTATATAATAAAATCACGCGCCTTACCATAATATCCACCATGGCAGTACAGAACTGCGGTTCCCATGCATTTTGCAAAACCTACATTTCGGCTCCCACTGAACTCTTGCTTGCCCACCCCTGGTATATTATATACTGTATCTGTATTTTGTCATTGACTGACAAACTAGTATGCAATGAAAGTTACTGTTAACTGCATTTCTATTAAGAAATATAAAATAATAATAATATTATAGATATAGCATTTTGATACAGAATTTCTCTAATACAAATATAGCTTATTTTTTGGACCTTGTATATATTAAATGGTTTGAATAAATTATTAAATTACTCTTTAACTTCTAGGTTGGTTTGATTGCTGCTCGTCGTACAGGTCGTATAAGAGGTGGAAAAACGTCGGCACCAACAAAAGAAGATTAATTAGACATTCATTTGTAAAGAAAAATGAAAAAAATAAAGGAGTTAAAGTTATCTCTGTATATTTTTAGAATGCTTGCATTTTCAATTTTTAACCCAAATAAATTCACCTAACACGTATTGAAATTACACATAACTATTTATATTAATTGGAAAAAAATTAGTTCAATTATTATTAAACTTTACAAATTTAAAGTTTAAGATATTTAAAACAGCTAACAAATTTTGAAGAAAAAATTGAGAAATTGAATTATAGAGCATTGATGCTATTAAATTTTAATGGTTGAAAGTCTAGGGGGTAGTGTATGATGGACAAAGAAAATTTTACTCATTGGCTTTTACAATATTTTGAAAACATCTCTACTTTCAAAATGCGGTCTTTTGTCTTTTTACAGCTCACCAGTGGCCTAGCGGTTTCCATCTCTGAACACAGTTCCTGGGTTCCCACCTCGCCAGGACAGGCCGGCCATGTGGAGTTTTTCCTGGTTTACTCCATCCAGTTACCCTTAAGACCTCCCGGAATGCATCACCCTAAGCAGATTGCCGAAGTGTTGCGTTGCCGTAACTTAATAAAACAAACATTCTTTTTACAATAAATAATTAGGCCTAATAATACAAAAAGTGGGAGCTTTTGAGTGCTGGCTGTTGGAGTGTTTTTTTACGACTTAACTATTACTATATACAATTCAGCTGTTTGCCATTGACTTATTGAGGATTTTATTTCTACCGTAATACTTTCTTTTTTAATTTTATTATTTTCACTTATTATTGAAGGAGTTGAATGTAATCCGGGTCCAATGTCTCGTACACCACCACCTCGCAGTAAAGCTTTGACTTATGCTGGTAAACGTCTTTGATTTAGAAGCGAACCAACAATGAAATTAACTCGACTGGACGATTATTTCACATTGCAGGATATTTCTTCTCAAATACCTCAGAAGATTCTCAAAAGCTAGGTTCTTTGAAAAATTTAACTCTGACAATCTAATAGTAATTAGATTTAATTATAGGAAAAATTTTTGTTCACTTAATTATACAGTAGTTTGATAATTGTTCTTGTTTATTTGAGAATAGATCTTTATAATGTACTGTTAGCTAAAATGTAAGACTTGTCGAGGAATTTCTCTGAGGATGATATAGTTATTTTGGGAGACACGAATGCTAGAATAGGCAAGGAACTGGATAATTTTTATGCCGAGAGTAATACTAATGTTTTAAATTCCCGTATGGATTATATACAGTATTTTAAATGGTCAATGTGTCTTAGATTATCCGGCTTAAGAGTCTTTTTTCTAATACTAGATATCTTATAGAGACTTTTTTCATTTTGTACTGATGATGTTGAGTCCAATAGAGGGCTACCTCAAGGAGAACCATTGATTCCTATCCTTTTTATTTTGTTTTTGAATGATCTTCCTGACCTTCTAAGAGGTCAAAGTTCTATGATAGTATTATCTCCAATCTTATAAAGTTATTAAAATTTAAAGTGTCTTCATTAAATAATTATTTTAGATTATTTGATTCTTTAATTGGACCAAGTATTTTTTATGCTTTTTCGGTTTGGGGTAGTCTTTTAATAGACAAATTTGAACTAATACAGTTATTCTGCTTTAAGCAAGTGTTCCATATTAATAGATTTGTCTCAGGACCTGCACCGAGAATGGAATTGGGAAGACCTCCCCTCGCTAATAATTTATCAATAAATTTGTGTAGATTTTGGATGAAACTTATTGACCTACCGGAAGATGACTATCGAAAATTGATATATACAAGAATTTCACAGATAAATGGTAATTCTTTTTTGAAGCCATGATCTGTCATTGTTAAAGGATTACTAAGTAATAATGGATTGTCCTCTAGTTATATGTATTTAAATGAAAGTTTGTTCCTTTCGGACTGTGATCAACGACTAAGAGACTTACAGTAAATTGGTTAAAGATGTTCATTATTTGAGTGAAAGAGGTTTGGACAGTGAAATTTTTCTTAATTGAATGTGCACTCCAGCGACTTATTGTCTAATTTGAGTTATAAAATAAAGTCATTTGCTGCACAATAAAATGATACGTTGATAAAAATATATTTAAATATTTCAATAGATTACGTTATTTATTATATAAAGTGTCCTTTTAAGAAAAGTGACAATTATTCGAATATTGTTTCAAACTTTAATAAATTTCGATAATAGAAAAACAAAAGACGAATTGTAGTTTCACGTATCTTCGAAGAGATGGTATTTTTACCAAGTTGAGTAGAAATTGAAAAGTAATTCACAGATGATTAAGCCGGGTAAGAAGTAAGTGCGTAATAAAAATATACAGATAATTAAGCTGACTAAGAGCAAAGTGCGTAATAATAATATACAGGTAATTAAGCTGGTTAAGAGCAAAGTGCACAATATAAATGCCATCGGAATAGACGTTAAAGCATGGTTGGAAATCAGAATGATGATGATGATGGGTCCGGTGGTGATATTTCTGAGAAAATCGACGAATCGTTTGACAGCATCACAGATTTTAAGAATTTTCATTCGTAACACGGGAAATCTCCAGAATAGATATGTCCAAAATAAAGATGTACTTATTGCAAGAAATAGTAGTTTTGTAGTCAAAACTATACAAAAAGCACTGTATATTTCTCTTACTACTTTGCATATTAGTGAATTTTCATTTAGATTCTGACCGGACGAATGTAATATATTTTCTTCGAGACAATTCATCGTTAATAGAATTAATTATCTATATACAATTGTTACGTCGTATTTCGTTTGTTATGAGTTAATTGTCGAGTGAATGAATTTTGAATTATTTTATATCTGTTTAATTATAAATGTAGACCGAGCAAAGGTCCCGACGTCCTTTATTATAAAAGACAATCCTTTATTTTAGTTGAACTATCCATATCCATAATTGAAACGAAAAAGATGTGATTTGTCTTTTATAAAAATTACAATAAAATTAAATATTTTTAGGAGAAATGGAATTTTCAGAACCCCCCCTAGGTATACAAAATGGCGGTTCTTCTCTGACTCTAGCATACAGAAGCGAGGAAACAGTGGGGACGCACGTTTTCTAAACCTAACCTATTCTAATAATTGCTAATAATTATGATCATTTATTAGAATAGGTTAAGTTTAGAAAACGTGCGTCACCACTGTTTCCTCGCTTCTGTATGCTGGAGTCGAAGACGAGCCGCCATTTTGTATACCTAGGGTAACATTAACCAAACATTGTATAAAGCAACAAACCGACGAAACAGAATTACATAATTGACGAACGTTTCATACAAACTTTTTTCCCTTCAAAAAATTAATTTAACGCGGACTTTAGTGAGGATTAGGACTTGTCCAGAGCCTCACAGAACCTATTGAATGAGCCCAGTCGTGCTCAGTTTATCTAATTTTATTGCATTATTTACTTTTTCCGTTGTTTTTAATCTATTATTATTATATTTTGCAAATTTCATGTTCAGCTGATACTGGTTCCAAGTGCTATGCCGGACTAAAGTCAAAGCATTAGCTACCGAAACAAGTGTTACATTAAGCTTCTGTGTTATTGGTATATGTGTCAACATCTAGAAACTTCCTAACAATGTTACGTGTGTTCAACATTGCAGCTTCTGTAGTGTTATGTTAATATTTAATGTTTCCAGACCTTTGTGTAGTGTATGTGGTATAACACCAGTAGAAGAGAGTTCAACAGGTACAATAAATACTGTATCAATCCTCCACATCTTATTTCAAGAGCAATTGGAGTGTACTTGTTTATTTTTCAGTGAACATTTTTTATGTTATGAATGTTTAGAACAGATATGTCTATTATATAAGCGATATTATTATTATTTTTTATGCATTAATTAGGGCATTTAACTATGTTGTTATAGCTATAGTTATAATTTCTTAGAAATAAAATGGGTATTTTTGGGGTTCGGGAACAGATTAAGGAAAAGGACCTAAATAAAGGATTGTCCTTTGTAATAAAAGACGTCGGGACCCTAGCTCGGCTTACATTTATACTTAGATATAAAATAATTCAAAATTCATTCACTCAACAATTAACTCATAACAAACGAAAAACGACGTAACAAGTATTTAATTCTATTAATGATGAATTGTTTCGAAGAAAATATGTTACATTCGTCCGGTCAGAATATAAGTGAAGATTCACTAATATGCTACCTAAAAAGAGTTTTTTGTGATTTTGCAAAAGGGAAAATATTTCTTGCAATAAGTATTTTATTTTGGACAAATCTATTCTGGAGTTTTCCCGTGTTACGAATGAAAATTCTTAAAATCTGTGACGCTGTCAAACGATTCGTCGATTTTCTCAGAGATGTCATCACCGCACCCATCTTCATCTTCCTGATTTTCAACCATGGTTCGTTACTGATGTTTATTCCGATGGCATTTTTATTATTCACTATTATCTTGCTCTTGGAAGGCGTAATCATCTGTAAATTTTTATTACGCACTTTACTCTTACCCAGCTTAAATATCTGTGTATCACTTATAAATTCCTACTCAACTTGGTGAAAATACCATCTCTTCGAAGATACGTGAAACTACAATTCATCTTTTGTTTTTCTATTATCGAAATTTATTAAAGTTTGAAATAATATTCACTTTTCTTAAACGGACACTTTATATAATAAATAACGTAAATCTATTTAAATATTTAAATATATTTTTGTTAACGTATCATTTCATTATTTACGAGAAAAAAGGCTGGCAATGGATCCAGCTCGACTTTCCTCTCTCTCGAACAGAAAGTCCGACAATTTTCAATTATGTTGTGATATATAAGGTGTTACAAACGTGAAGGAAACCTGGGAAACTCGGCCAACCCGTTGGCGAGGCACGAACTCGGCCACTGGTGGGCATCTATCAGCACTAGAACAGGAGGTTAAGAGGATTAATAGAAAATCCGATAAATTTTAATTAAAATTTAAGTAATAAGAAGCTTACAATAAATAATTTTGTTGAATTTTGATAGAAATATATAGAAATAATTCTGGCAATTTTCAAAATGTTTAGTTCATCCAGTCCTGAGATGTAATGTAAAATAGATTCCTACGCACACACACACACTCGCACATTGTTTTTTGACATTTTGGGGCTCCTTCAGTGTCGAAATGTCGAGAAATGCAAAAATTCTGACCAATAACCATACTTTCCCTATATTATATTCTATCACAGATGGAAAGTATTAGGGGATGTCCATAAATGACATTTACACAGAAAGGAGGAGGGGGGTTACGAGAAGTCGGACAAAGTCATACAATGGGAAAGGGAGGGGTTGAGCTTCAGTGGACGTCCGTTTATTACATTTATTTTAAAATTTCTTGCACGTTTCGTTTCTACTTATGGTATTTATCATTCATCAAGTGATAAAGGTTGTAAGGGGAGGTCGAGTTTTGTTGGTCGCCCGAAGTGGGGAGGGGTTACGGAAACTTGGACAAGAGGGAGAAGTAAAAATGCGCTTATGATAGTTGATAATTTATGAATTTTTGTTTTTTACTTTTTGTTAACAAAAATAACATTAATTTATAGGGTTTTTTTTAACTCTTTCCGCCCTTTGGGCACTAAGAGGGCCTCTTTTAGTAGGCCCATTATGGGTTCGGCCAGGCCCACAATGGGGCGACCGGGTGGTGAGGGACGGGGCCCGACATATCCGAACGGACCACCCCCGAAAAATTCCTGGGGATTTTTCGACCCGTTCGGATTCGATCCCGGGTCCCCCAGAGCGGCAGGCTGCCACCTTGACCGCTCGGCCATCCGGCCGTCTTAATTTATAGGGTTAGAAACCATTAGGAGCCCCCAATTTTTCTCCGGCTCCGAAAAAAATTTTCAGCTTTTCCCTCTCGACCTTGCCCACCAGTGACCATTCACATTCTAACACGGTGGTTTTTTGTTTCAAAAAAGGAAAGAAAAGAAATTCGTTTCTGAAAACCATAGGCTACCAGTTTGTAGCAGTTTGTAGCAGGTTGTAGCAGCGCCACAAACGTAATTTTATTACGTTTGTGGAAGTCTGAAGAAAAAACTAACAGATAAGCATAATTATGAAGAATGTAGAAAGCTTGTTGCCAAAAACAGTGATCTCATACCATCTATAAGTTACTAGTTATATTCAAGGAATATAAAAACTTTATTAGGATAGCATATGACTCACAAAACCAACAGCAAGATTTTCTGAATTCATCAAAGATTATGAAGAAATATTTCAGAAAGATCTCAGCAGCATGTATAAGTGAAGACTCGTAAAAACATTGCTTATAACACTTCAAATAACCTTACCTTACGCGTGAAAAATTAAAAAAAATTATTAGTTCTTTATTTGTCAGAACACGAGTATACTACTGTGTTAAATTTATCAATCAAAACTTAAGATCAACTGCCAGAAAATAAATAAAAAAAAACTATAATTGAACATTCATAAACACCCAAAACTAAAGTCATTGTTTAAATGTAAAAGAAAGCAATTAGGTTTTATTATAAATGCTATTTGTAAAAAGTAAACAGGAAGAATAAAATGAAATAAGACTTTTCTACTTTTAAGGTCACATAAAACTTGTCTTTCATATTTTTGATCTGTGATAAATTACTGTTGAAGTTCTTACCAATTTACACCATAACTCAACAAATTATGCATACCACATACATTGGTATGCATAATTTGATAGTTACAGTAAAATTTAATTGTTGCAATGATATTCAGGCATCATCGAAAGAGGACATAAAGAAGATTTTTAATGCAGTTTTCAACCTGTGGTCTGTGGCACCGAATGGCCGAGGCGGTTAAGACGTCAGCCTACCGCTCTGGATGATTCAAGATTGAATCCAGGCAAGTAACCCCAGGAATATTTTAGGGGTTATGCATTCCGGATAAGTCGGCTCCAGTCCCTCACCTTCTGGCTGCTCTTCGTGGGTTTAGCCAAACCCAATATGGACTTGAATAAAAAGACCCCCTTAGTGCCCACAGGACAGAAAGAATAAAAACTAAAAAAAGAATATATTCCCCTATTTTTCCTTCAAAAGTATAGAATTCTTCACAAACTTCCGCATTAATATCTTGCGTTTCTTAACTCGACGAATTATTTAAAGCGCATTAAATGGACATAAGCACCATTGCTAACACTTAGGCTAGGCCTCCAGTTGCGATTTCTAGTCGCGGCGACCAATAAATCGCTGCCGCAGAAAATCTACAAGGTGAACACACACTGCGATAGATAAATCGTTGAAGTAGAATAGTTTTCCAAAGGATGCCATTGAAACTACTTGTATGATCGGTCTTTTGTTTCGGGCGAGAAGTAAACGGCGGAAGCATCGTTATTGGGTACAGTACATTCAATAACAAGTCAAAGATTATTGAAAGGGCAGTTTTACAAGTGATTTGAAGATTTATATGAGCACCCTGCAAAGTTTTTCCAGTATTACCGAATGACAAAAAGTAGTTTTGACAAATTGTTGGGAATAATTGGTCCATCAATAACATAATTAAAAATGTAATATTATTTGCAATACATTTGCGTTATAAAACAAATAAAGTTAGTTGTTATTAATTAATTGACTGTAGACTGCTTCAAAACTGCGACTAGACTATCGCAAACGGGTGCATGCCCCGCCTGTCTGTGTGATTCATTGGGTAGAGCGACAGTCGCGTCGCAGCGAAAATAGGACCGGTTGCAATTTTTTAATCTCTGCGATTGTTTAGTCGCAAGTGTATGCACTTGTATTGGAAACAATGAGTTTTATTTTTGCGACTGAAAAATCGCGCGACTAGAAATCGCGAGTGGAGACCTAGCCTTAGAAACACTTCATTGAGATTCTAGCGATTGAATTTCCAATAAAATAACACTTCACTTACACTCGACAAATTAAAATTATCTTCAACATTTAATAGAAAGAGATAATTTTATCATTATGCAGGAATTTTATATACAATGTAATATCGTATTATATCAAGAATATATCAATTTAAATAAACACTAATTGGTTACGTCATTAAACGTCACTTGCGATAGTTTTAATTTCAACGGAGAAAAATTTTAATGCGCTGTAAGAGCAAGTTAATTTTAGGAACGTAACGAACGTTCGACTAAAGCGCTTTAAAAAACGTTATGTTTAGGATCATGCCCATACTTTTTCCCTTTTTTTTTTTATCGATTTGAAGTAAAAATCCCCAAAATGAGGATTTTTTACTTGAAAAATCTCCATTTTGAGAGGGAAACCTCCGATCTGTAAAACTGTACTCTAATTTATTTAACGTTAGATATTTTGAAAGTTTTACATCATGAATTAAAACAAATCATGAAATGAAAATACAATAGAAACGCTTTGAAAAGTAACGTGCAATGAAATTATTAAAATTTTATCCTCACACTGGCATTATTGTGGGGAATTTTTCAATAAAATCCCTTAATCTGGAGAAATTTTAGTAGTATTTTGGGGATAATTGAGTCAATCTCGCAACCTCCGATAGGGTGCGCTGAACTTTATCCCGCGAAGGATACTTTCAAATAGCGAATTTTCTGTTTGCTTTGAAATTTGTTTAAAATAAAATGGAGAAAAGAAAAAATTACGTTATAAATATACACGATGTTGTAACTGCTATAGAGTTTTCTCCATTCGGATGGGTCAGTTCTTTATTAGCCGTCGGAACATCCACTAACGTCATTATCGTATCTTGTAAATTTCCTGTAAGTTTAAACACGTGTTTTGTCTATTTTAACTTATATATATAATAGAAAATTCATATTTGGGTAACCCATATTTGTTTATAGAATTACAATAGCGTTAGCATCATCAGGTAGAAGTTATATTTAGGTACATTATATACACAGGTGTCCAAAACAAAACATGATTACATAGAACTGTAGAAGAAATGTAAACAAATATGGCAAGAACTATATTACTTAACGTCTAACAGGTTAATAGTACACACGATTTGTACGTTTTACAAATAGAGCAATAAAAGTAAATGGTGAAAAAGATACAGGCATTGAACATATGTGGAGAATGGATGGAAACTGTTTACCGACACCCAGACAAAGAGATCTGTTGGTATGAAAGATGACCTCCTCGAAACATCGTGGCAGGCTTGTCGCCGAGTGACTTTTCCTAGCTATCGCGGCTAGCAATTGTGTTTGTCCTTAAGTTTTTGACACGCGTACATGTATGTATGTAACAAAATAATCTAAAAGTAACTTCTACCCAACATTAATAAATAAATAGTTTTATTGAACTCATTCTATATTAATAATATCCAAAATGTTTTCAGATCTTGTATATCAATGGCTCCAGAAACATTTTAAGATGTTAATGTAAAGTGAGTTTCAATTGTAAACTATTGCTTAATTTATTTTGAAAATAGTGTTCTTATATAGCTTGATAATCGGTTTGGTATTGAGAAACAAAAATTATATATTTTAAAATAAATAAAATTAGAAATAATAATGAAATTTTCTTGGGTCTTAAAGATAAATAAAAAGCAAATTTAATTCCAATTAAAATTGCAAGATAAAATAAATATTATATAATGTTTTAGTGGAGGAAATTGTTTAACAAAATTTTTATTTTAAAGATTTTTTAATAAATTATTGTTACATTGTCAAAATTGTAAATGAAATAATGTCGTTTCTATATGATGTGCCTACATGTGCATCTATTACAATTTTCTAGTCAAATTTATCAATATCCATAGAGTTATGTTATCTTCCATTTATCATGTATAAGAAATAAAACTGAATTTTTATTTCTTATACAGTTAAATCTGTTCATCTCAAATTTCACAGGAACGAGAAAAAAATTCAAGACAGATTTTTTAGATATAGAGGTTCCTACACAGTAATCAGTAATAGGTTTGATTAGAGTTATGGTGTTTTATTAATACAATAGCAAGTATACTACAAACTTGTATTAGGTATAAATAAAACATTTTTGACATACCTTAACCGAAATAGTTTGTCAGTAGTTTCTGATGCTCGACTTTCTTCAACCAATAAGACACAAGCCAAACTCATAACCAATCACAGAAAAGCAGTGTTAATTGCAACTATGTACTGTATTGCAAGAGATATGTTTCTCAAGTACCATTTATGCTGTCAAATGTCCTGATCTTTGAATTTGTAATTGACACTTCAGTCCGTAATTTGAGATATAGAGGTTTTGGGAGAAAATTATTTGAGATAAATATGGAATATATATTGAATTTAGACTGAAAATGCAGGGGGAAAAATTAATTTAGAGGTAAAGAGGTTTTCAAGAGTGTTTGAGAGAGACAGGTTCAACTGTGTTTTTAATTACACCTTTAACCAATTTTATATTGCGCTAATTATTTTTCATCCAATGAGAAACTTTTTTTAAAATATTTTCATCAGATGAAAAACAAGATACACTAAAGATGTAGACTGACTGATGACTGATCAATTCAAATCTCAGTTCATTTGATGTATTTAATTGTGTATAGGACATATGAATACAAAGCCTTTCATAGCCTTTCATTTAAAACTTACCATGAATATTTAGATATGATTATGAGTTTTACTTTTATTTTTAACCTGTCATAATGTAATGTTTTGATGTCATCTTACTGATTGATAGTTGAATTTTTTCACTGTTGCTATGTAATATATGGCAATAGTGAAGTTTCCCAAGAACATCTATATTAGTGTTTCCAAAACTTTTCAGACTACTTTCTTTTAATGCATTTATTTCTTTAGCACACCCATAAAATCAGTGCTACAATATATTAAAATTGATACATTGAAACATGAATTGAAAAATGAATTTTAATAAAAGTTTTTTATTTTAAGTGTTTATTTTATTCCTTAATAATTTCACTATACTAAAATGTGGATTTTTATAGACTTTATTATACCTAAGAATAGAAATTAATCATCAATAATTTTCTTCTGCATTTTAAACTATTTTCCTTCCTAATATTTATTTTATAAATAAAAATATAATTGTCTAAAAGTATTTTAAAATACTTTATTAATTAATATAAAGTTGTATTTTCCAAAACTAACTTTACAAAATATTTGTTTGAAGTTTAATAGTAAATTTTTTATTTTAAAATAAAAAATTCCCAAAATTCAATATTGTCTATGTGAATGTTTTATTGTAAATTTTCTTTGTGGGTTTTTTTAATTGCAATGAAAAAATGTTTTTTATGCACTTATTCTTGTCAGTTATCATAATTTCAAATACTTTGGTTTAGTTTATCTATCAAAATATATATAATTTTTCATTTGAGAAAGAAAAATATTTTATGATGATTTATTTGATTCTTTCTCTAATTAAAAATAAGGGTTAATGTTACCTACGGTTCCAAGATGGTGGCTCGTCTCTGATTCCGGCAAGTAGAAGAAGGGAAACAGTGGGGACGCACATTCTAACCTAACCTAACCTAACCTATTCTAATAAATTACCATAATTATTACCAACAAAATTATTAGAATAGGTTAGGTTAGAACGTTCGTCCCCATCCTCGTCTGATTCCAGCAAGGAAAATTTCCTTGCTGGAATCAGAGCTGGAATTGTTATGTATCATGATAGTTGCTGATTTACTTAGAAAAGAAATATAGTTTTTTTCTTATTTCGAATTGAATGAATGTATGAAATTGTATGTATGCTATTAATGAAATATTTAGATATTATACAGATTTTAGTTTTCATTTGGTGTGTGTGAAAAGTTTTAATTTTGACTATTAATAAATTTTAATAAATAATTGTTAAATGTTTATATATTTTTTACTTGACTTCATTATTATTGAAAAAAGAAAATGAGGAGAAATCAATAAATTTGCTGTTTGTGATGATAGAAAAAATAAGATATAGTTAAAATGTAAAAAAATAATATATTGTGCATATTAATGATTCAATTGTGATTATTTAGGAAGATGATACTCTTGTTGAAGATTTAGAGTATAAGTATATAAGGGAATTTCATCATGGATGTTTTGTGAATTGCATTGCTTGGAGTCCACAGACAACACTAACTCAAATTCCACATGTATTAAGGTAAGTTACAATAATCATTGGCAAAAAAAAGCTATGCACCAAGAACAAGTCTCTTGAATGAAACTTTTATTAGTGTAAATGATGGCAATGGGTTATTACAGTATCATAGCAAAGGGACAATTTAAAGAAACCTTTAGTATCTTGTAGGATCTTTTTTCCCTGGATACATGTTGCAATATGGTCTGGCATGGAGACGTACAAGCAACATATGCAACAGATTTACTGTACCTTCGGATGCTGCAACTGCTGCTCCAGATTCCTCACACTTATAGATGATTGAAGCTAGCATCCCATCTCATCCCACAAATACTCAATGGGCAAAAAATCTGCAGACTGGACAGACCAAGTAAGTACAGAAATATAACAGATATTCCTGGAAAACTCTAATTGTGTGTAATTGAGCATTACTTTTGCTGGAAAATAGCTGTTTACCATCTTGACATGGAAGGCAAACACATGAGAGCATAGGATTTCTTGAAATTGATATGCTCTCAGTTCCTCACACCACTAATAGAGATGACTGTCCATAGATTAACATACCAGCATTGAGGTGCACTGTACTGCTCAACAGTAAAGGTGGGATTGGCGTTCTCATCAGTGGTCCTCCACATTAATCCTGTAATTGTCTATTCCCAAAAAGAACTGGATTCATTATTAAAGATGATATGTTGCCATTCTGTAGCAGACCATGTTTCTCTATGATAGCATCACTGCAAACAAAGATAGTAATGTTAGAGTGCTAATGACAGGATATGTAGCAGTCACCATGTATGTAAATTGCCTCTGCTGGTCACCTGTCAATGGTACAGGAAAAGACAGGTTCCTGTAGCAAGGTTTTTGATTATCTTAGTCTAGTGAACAAAGATGCTTTTTACAGTTATTTATCTCTTGATTGGACAATCATCTACCATAGTTGTATTTCTGGGGCATCCAATGCTTGCTTGTTATGTATTTGTTTTCTCATGTATCCACTGTTTACATCTGCTGACAGTCGAGTTAGAATGGCTCAGATGATGGGCAGTTTGGCAAAATGGCAACCTGCTTCCTTCAATATGATGATGCAGCTTTTGTCAAACTTCATCAGCCATGCATAATGTCTTTGAATGCATTGTACGGGCATACTTGGCATTTGGAAACCTTCAAACAACAGGTGCACTGAAAATTCTGAACACAGTAAACTTCTGCAAGACTTTTTTTTAGGATACTGATCTATAGTCTATTTATTGTAACTTGGCACCTACTGTAAACAAAGATTTTGTCGTATTAATCCTCCTGAGATTTTCATTGGTCAAATCACAATTGGAAGTGGCTAGACATGTGTTGACCAGTTAAGCCCCTTTCTCTGCACGTGTCGAAGTAGGTCAGAGTGGTCACAACAAATTAAAAATACCAAGATAATACTTAGAAAAGTTATTATAGCCTACTTTAACATTTTTTTTTTTTTTTTCATTCATTTTAAGTTTATTAGGTACCAATTTTAGTACATGTCCCGGTTCCACTTTGGGCACTACCGGGAGCCTACTTTAACATTTTTACATAGCCATTTAAATTATTTCCATCATTTAAATATAATTTGCTATTTAAATATAATCAACTAAATAAAGATGGGAAATCGCCAAGTGTTAAAATAGTAGCACAATTTGTGTTCGTGAATCATATTAAATGTATTAATATAAGATTTACACAAAACATATTTATAATTGTGTAGTTGAACATACTTCAGAATTTTTATCTATACAACTATTTTATTAAATAGATATAAAACAAAACAAAAAACTTTTTCCGGCAATCCTTAAAAATCATATGCAAACCTCCAAAGGAAAACGTTACTGTAATGTATGAATTTATCTATGTGATATTTTTATAATTAAAAATTTTTAAAAATAATTATAGTGTAAACTTACCTTCTTAATCATCTGTATCAGAATATAGTTGCTCAAAGTAATCATTTATATCACTTTTGTCATTACTTGTGTTTGACTGAATAATCAGTTTTTCTACAACAGTTTCTGAAATCTCATCAAGTTCCCACGTCCGTTGTTGTTCTTTTTCTATATGTTCGATACATTTTCTCTATCATTCTTCAGTTATTTGTTGAATAGCTTTATTCATTAAAATTCACACATCTGACAATTTGAATGTTGTGTTGTGACATGTGATGTAACCTTTCATATCTGCCCATATCAATTCAATAGTATTTAAATTACAATGATACAGAGGTAAATGTAACACGTTGACACATTTCTTTGGCCATTTTGTCAATATATTTATTGTATTTATGTTTTACTTTTTTAACAATATCCAAAAATTCTATTTTCAACATTTTGTCGTTATGACGAACCCTATTTTTTTCCAACCAAGAAATTATGTCAGCTTTTTTCCGATTACAATTTGGAATCTTCTCAATTTTAGCTGAATGATATGGAGCATTGCCCATGACAACAACAGCATTACTTTCTAATTTTGATAATATTTTTTCAAACCATTTTTTGAAATTATTGCTATCCATTTCTTTGTGGTAATCTTTTGTTGACTGATTTAAATTCATATAGACCACCATTAAGAAAACCTGTATTGCTGCCTATATGAACAAGAACTATTAATTTTCTCTTTCCAGAAGGATTTTTCAATCCAGTAGATAAAAGCTTCGTGATATAATGTAATTGAACAGTCCTTCCATACTTTATTCTTGGTATGGCTCACATAAATCCATGTTTTGTTCAAATAGTAAATCTTACGGCCTAAAGAACATCTCAAGTCTCTTATTTTTCACAGATATTGTCTTTGCCATAAAATGATATCGTCTCTTTCAATTAATCTACTATTTCTGTTTCGGTTTGTATATTTAAATTATATATTGTGGATCAAGTAAAGTCTGGTAAATCTGGATCATCATTAACAGCCTGTAATACCTTATCTACAGTACGTAATTCATTTAAAAAATAAAAAGTGTGTACTTTACCTCTAATGGCACATTTTGTGAATTCATCATATTTGTCAACAAGTTGAGTATGCTTATGGGTTTTCGAAGGTTATTACTTTATCATTAGTAAAATATTCTTTACGAATTCTGAAAATGTTCCTTTCTGATATTCCTGTCGTCTTTGCTACCATTTTTACTATATCCTTCACACAGACTTCTGGATTCGTTTCAGTTAAAGAATTAAACAAATGTAATACTATTCATTTTTCTGAGCTCCTTGGCGATTTTCCTTGTTGATGTGTAATGGTATTTACATTCAAGTTTTCCATTTTTGTAATTCAACAACACACAGTTTGAAATAACGATAGTTATTGTAATGAATGGAAAATGAAACAGAAACATTATAGTGCACACGACCAGAAAAAGTTTATTTTTAATAATTCAGAATGTGCAAATATTCGTTAAAATAACAATTTAACAAATATGAAATAGTTACATTTATAATCATTGCTAAGTGACTAGTATTTCATTAATGATTTTATAAATAACGAAGAACTATTTTCTGCGGATGAATGAGATGCAACGCAGTTTCTAATTGATGGACACGAGTTTAAACCAATAAACAAAGGGAGGTGTGTCTTAGTTTGTTTATAGTAGGTGCCAAGTTACAATAAATGGACTATAGTGATTTTAATGTGCTATGGTGGCATTACTTTGATGTGTAATACTGTAATTGGACCACAACTATAATCATTTACTTACCTGTCTGAGACAGCTGTATGTTAAGTTTAACAATAATTGGAAAATTTTATCTGGATGCATAACTTTTTTTTATCCGTGAGTGTATTTATGTAATTAATTTCAGAAAATATAAATAATTAAATTTAGAACTTTTTAGATTTGCTACAGTTGGAGGTGACAAGAAAATCAGATTTTTTCATTCAGATGTAAAAAATGAAGACACAATACAGGTATTTGTAAAACTTTAATACGTAGAATAGTTTTTCATTATGAAGAGTTTATAATAAAAGTTTTAAATTTAATTGCTATTTGAATAATCACAATATACAGTCGACACCCGGATAACTCGACACCGTAGGTTAATTAGTCAGTTTTCTGTGGTCCCGGTTGACTTACATAGGCAATAATGTTATTAATTAAAAACTCGGTTTACTCCACATCATTTAACTTGTCACCACTGGATAAATCAACATACTTTTTCTGTTTCACACTTTTTAGACATTTGATAAGTCAGCTCCCCTCCTGAAAAAATGAGTTCACACCGTACAATAAGCTGTGTGGTGTGAACTCATTTTTCAGGGGGGAGTCGACTTATCAAATTCTAAAAAGTGTGAAACAGAAAAAGTATGTTGATTTATCCAGTGGTGACGAGTTAAACGATATCGAGTAAACTGAGTTTTTTAAGGTTAATAACATTATTGCCTATGTAAGTGGGCCGGGACCACAAAAACTGACTACGTAACCGACTAGTGTCGCGTTATCCGGATGTCGACTTATGAGGAATCGACTGTATTTATAAAGAAATAAAAATATATGCAAATATTAATAATTTGCCTGTATTTCTTTCACCTCAGTATCAAATACTCAAACATTATAGAGTATTTAATTTGAAATTTTGGTCAGGAGGAGCAAAGAATAACTGTTATGAATAGATAAAAAAAGAAATGACATGTTTGTTAATATTAGTTTTTGCTAGAATTAACCAGGAGGAGAATTGAATCTATGTATATATGTATCAGTTTATCTATACAAAGTATGTTAATATGAAATATATTTCCAATTTGTTAAAGTATTGATGTGTACAAAAAATTTTGTGTCTTATATTAATAAATTTATGTTTCTTTATTTTCCTTATTTATTTCTAACTTAACATCAATTTTTTACAGCAAATTGTATTATAATACAGATTAAAATTTTTAATATAGTGAATAGTCCAATTACAGATGTTGGATTGTTAACAAAAAGTGCTTTTTCTTGTCAAAACATACAGCTGAAAATCTTTAGTTTCTAGCTTATAAGTCAGATCAATATAAGAGAATATTTTGTTATTGTTGATTATTCAAAAAAACATGATAAAATTCATATCTTCGTTCAGTTGAATACTTCTTATTCTGCTAGAGATTTAAATATTTTTAATAAATAAAATGTATATAAAAATAATCTAAATAATAAATGAAATTAACTGTGTAGTTTAAGAAATCCAGTATCTTTAATACAAAAAATATTTTCAGCCAGTACTTCTCAAACTGGATAAACAAACATTCACCTTTACAGTAATAATAAACTTTCACAAAAAGGCATTAAATATGTTTAAAAAATATTTTATTGCTGCTAGCGCTTTCAGTGTACTAAAAGGCGTCGTCCTCAGGCATAGAGGACAGAGACGCTATTTCCATCCTAGAGAAGTTGGGCGTATACTCTATTCCATTAGAAAATACAATATCTGGTATACGCACCCACTAAATAGAGGTGACAACTAGAATGTTATTTTGCCGCTTTACCAAACACCATTCCATCATGGTAGGCAGGTGTGACACTGAGCTATCAAGGATGGTGTTACATCAACACACCCCACTGTGGGACTGGGTGGTGATGCTCAGATATTGTGATCAGAGGAGCCTGGTGTATGTTTGGGAGGTCCTCCTCGCCATATTACTAAATCCATGCAACTCCCCATACTTGAGTTGCCTGCAATGTGGGTCAGCTTATATAAAAGACTGAAACATCACTTTTAGTGCTGCTTTCAGCACCTAATTTACATATTATGGTACATGCGGGTAGTCATCATGACACACCTTACTTTTAAATTCTTTATGTATGCCTGTTTTAAATGTAATTTGTTCTAAACAGTTAATGCCGTTAGCTTTTAATTTAAAAAGCTTGTTCAAAAGGTTTATTCGAATTTATATCTGCCTGAGGACGACTCCTTATAATACATCAAAAGCGCTAGCAGCAATAAACATTATTTTAAATGTATTTAATGCCTTTTTGGGAAAGTTTCTTTATTATTTTTAGTAAAAAAATTGGCGTGACATCCAACCTTCAAGTTTGATTACCTTTAAATACCTTGATCCAGTCCAGTGGTAGTTAATATAATAGAAAACTAATATATTTGATCTACATCTAAGATCTTTGTCAGGCACTATCTGATTCAAACAAGGAACAGTCCAAAGAACAAGGAATGATTCAAATTCATATATACCAATCTGATGCTGATAGACAAATGATGTAATTAATCATAAATTTAAATCATAATGTGCTTGCCAGGCATGAGATATAAATTTATTATTTTTTTAAATTGATGCACTGACCATTCTTGTCCACTTTAAAGATCTCTGGGGCCTCTAATTTTCTTAGCTGTTCTGTACAGACAGTGGATCTTATTATATATGCTTGATCTAATTTTGCTATAACCTTGTTGTCTGATGCATATCCAGATGGGACCATGGAGCTCTTCTTGCAGATTATATCATGTCTGTGTTCTGCCAATTGTTTTTTTAAGGAATCTGTTTGTAGACCCAATGCTAGATCCAAATGGAACATTTTATCACATATTGGGACCATATATACACCTGGTACTCTGTTGATGTTCTATTTCATTATATAATCCATGCATATTTGCAATCAAAGTTGATTACTGCACATGAGGGTTTAACAGCTGCCTCACAGTTCCTATCATTGTTGTCATTCATCTCAAGTCCATTTGAGTTAATTGACTATGCCTGGTAGTGATAGACATGGTTTTTCTGAAAAACTAATTTATGATCTAGTCCAGGGGTCCCCAACCTTTTTGTACCTAAGAGCACATTCTAGAATACCGGCTGGACGACGGGCACCATTTATTTTTTCAAGGTGAATTTATATTTGGACATAGTTAACAGCGCCGGATTAAGCCTCTAGCGGGCCCTAGACAAAATTTAAATTGGGGCCCCATTTAAATAAGTTGCTTCTAAACAAATCTTATATAATGTGACATTAGCATGGGTGACACCCGGTGCGGATATCGTGGTGTCACCCAGGAATATTTCTAGATGGTGCGAGAGATATCGTGGCGGAGATTACTTCTGACACACGGATGGCTGTTGACCTTTTTTTTTTTTTAGTTAACGACTGCTGAAATTTCTAGGTCACTCCAAGTTACGGGCCCTACACGTTTCCCTACTTTGATTTTATGGTATTCAGAACGGACCGATTTACTTCATTTCAGGTATGGGAAATTGAATTGGTGCAGATTTGGCGGAGGGGAAAAAGAGATCGGTCGCATTTCGCTTTGTGCTTTCATCTGTGTTGGACGCCATTTCTACTTTTGAATGGTTAATCATTCAAAGTGAAAAAACTTTTACATAGCATTTTATCGAAAACCGAAATATTTTTATTTTTATCGTGGTCGCACAGTGGCGGGCACACGTAAAATGATTGGCGGGCGCCATGGTGCCCGCGGGCATAGGGTTGGGGACCACTGATCTAGTCTATGCTATTTTTGTGACATGCTTGAGTTCAGCTTTTGTATCTGCAGTATTATACAATGAGTGTAAACTCTGCAAGTGAGTGCTCTAAATGCAGTAATTTTATAACTGTGTAGATTGTTGGTGCATGCAGGATGTATATAAGAGATAGTAATCAGGTTTATAAAACTTTAGTTTCAATAAGATCATCAGTAAATTGTATGTAAAGATCAAAAAGGTGTGCTTCTGAATTTCTCATTTGTTACAGTTCAAGTTTTAGGCCATAGGGATTGCTGTTTATGCTCAACACAAATCCATCAATGTTGTAATTTGATTTCCAAATAATACAGATGTCAATGTATCTTCTATAAATTAATATGTTCGGGAAAAAGACAAGAACAATTTTATTCTCCAGGCAGCATATGACTAATTCACATAAGTCCCTGATAGGGGTTCCTATAGGAATCCTTTTTTTTACAGGAAAAGTCATTGTTGAACTGAAAACAGGACAAATAATACATTAGGTATGATAATTCCAAAATATGCTGGTGGTGTGTCAGATTTGCAACTTTCTTCATTAGCCAGTCATGCAAAATGGAGAAATAGGGCTGCAATCTGATAGATAGATGAATTTAATTTGATCTTAAAATACAAAATCATAATATAAGCTCTGTTGGTTGAGGCGATATGTCATAACAAAGCAATGGGTTGCTTGGAATTAGCTATCGTGAGATGGTAGTTGTTCAAACTAGAAGCAAGACCATTGTGCATGGTCTTTTTTAGATTATGGGTAGGGGATCTAGCCTTGTCAGATATTGTCCTAAGTTTTGGATTACTTTTGTGTGTGTTGGCAAATGCAAACAATTCACCTGACTTTTCTAAGAAAGTCACATGAAGCAACAACTTTCCCATCTAGATGCAAAATATGGCTAGGTTCAATCACATAAACTTGGAGACACATGCCTGTAACTTGTCAATATAACTTTCACCAATTCCCTCACTCTCAGTATCATTGATGTAACTGCATAGTGTCACATTGTAAGTGACCTTCTGTATTCTGGTCAGCTGTCATTAAGATTACATTATCATCTCATAACCACTTCTTGGTTTTCTTAGATTACACCGGTAAAGGGTGTCTCACTGGTTCCCTTTCATGTTCTTCATTCTAAAATATGCTTTCCAATGAAAGAGTTCTTTCTGTGTCTTATTCAAGCCTATGAAGAGCTTCTCCATATCCAGCATTAATATGTGAATTTAGAATTTCTCAGCATGATCTTTCTTGATAACATGTAAGAGGCATTTCAGTGGTGTGATCTGGTCTCAACATGTGATAATGGATGCACTCAAGTCAGTCTCATTCTTAGGTCTTTTGAAGTTCAATATTCACTGTAATTTCTTTTGATATTTAATCCATAGGATTCACTCAAATCTCTCTTGAGTGTTAAGCTTTTCTTATTTTCTAGCATCTGTAGATTGTAGTCTTTTTGAGATAAACAGTTTTCCAAGTTCATCAGATTATGGAGTTTTGAGTACATCTCCCCCTTGCTGTTGTAATAGCCAAAATGATTGCCAGATTAGATAGGGCTATATTACTGCTACTATTTATAATTAAATTTTAAGTAATTTGATCTAGAGGTAGGTATTAGGTGCCATCTCTTATTAAATTTAATAATTAAAATTAAATTAATATTTATTAATTAATTTAGAAGGTTCTGGAAGAAAAGAATTGGCTCAGAGCAGGACTCAAACCCACAACTGCAAGATAAGCAGCAGTTGGGTTTGAGTTATGATACCTGGATCTCTGTCTGATCTTTACTTTCAGAAATATTAATTTAGATATAACCATACTGGGGTTACTCATGCCACTGACTGGGGAGACAACTCAGTGCCCATGACCTGTAACTCTCACTATGGCACTTAGCTGGCTATCGCTTTACCCTAGCATGGTATATATATTTATTTATTATTATTATTGTGCTAGAGAAGTTTATAATTGTATGTATATATACATGAAAATATAAACATCTCTAGCCCAATAATTATATTAAAGCCAAACGATTGCTAGATTAGAGATTGTGCCTAATGCTTACCTCTAGACCAAATTACTTAATATTTAATTATTAATAGAGTGAAGATCCTTATTAATCCGTCACGATCTTTACGATGAATCGTCTCGAGTTGGGTTTTGTGACTCGAGAATGTCCGTAAGATGGTTCGAGGAAAGCTACACCTCCACACTCAACAAGTAAATATATACAGTTTATTTACACAACAAATATTTACAAGATGTACAATGTTCGACACATTACATACGCTATGCTACAAAGATGTAGTATCTCACGTCAGCTTGTCTATTGGGGACTGTTAAACTTCGGGGAATTCAGGTCGCCTTTCCGGAGTTGGCTCAACTATACGGCCTGTCCAGTCTCCGCACTTACCCGTCCCTGAGATCGTTGTCAGAGGAGAACACTCTCTCTACGTCTCAGCGGGCTGTCCAAGTGCCTGAGACTACCGTATTATCAGTCTCTTGCCCTTCTCCCCGTTTCTCCGCCACACTTAGCTTTTAAGGGATTCTACGGTGACAACTTGTGGCCAATCAGATTCTTCTTCTCCCCTGGGAGCTTCCAAAGACGTCCGCCCTATTTCCCGACGACGTAGCTTACGTTCGCGTCCGTCCCTTTGTTTACATTTTTCCCCAAGCCGGCCGGCACGTGGCAAACACATTGACCCTTAAACGGAGACGCTACTCCTTTGATCTTTCCGGCCGTTTATGGCCCCAACACCAGGTGGGTCCAATTATCTCTGTCGCGTGGCTTTTCGACATAGGATGCTAAAAGCGACCTTTACAAATAGTATAGATCAAATCTGGTGATAATTTGGTTTTAATATAATTATCAGGTTTAGAGATGTTTATATTTGTTCTAATAGCTTTTCTCTGGCAAATATTCTATAATTTTGGCAGCACAGATTCACATCTTGCAGGTAAATGAATACAAAAGATGGACATTGGTAAAACTTTGTTGTTTTGACATTCTAAAAGGAAGTTAAACTTAACCGTAGCTTTTGTTAAGACTAGCGCAATCTTCCTTTAGGCAGTAGCTGACTTGGCTTCAGTTTTAAAAACAATTGGCAGAACATAGTCACAATATAATCCACAAGAAGAGCTCCATGGTCCTATCTGGATATGCATCAGACAACAAGGTTATAGCAAAATTAGATCAAGCATATATAATAAGATCCACTGTCTGTACAGAACAGCTAAGAAAATTAGAGGCCCCAGAGATCTTTAAAGTAGACAAGAATGGTCAGTGCATCAATTTAAAAAAAATAAATTTATATCTCATGCCTGGCAAGCACATTATGATTTAAATTTATGATTAATTACATCATTTGTCTATCAGCATCAGATTGATATCTACGAATTTGAATTATTACTTGTTCTTTGGACTATTCCTTGTGTGAGAGATCGGACTTGAAAAACAAAATTTTTTTTTTTGGGTTAAAATTTAATTAAAACTTGGTATAATTTTTCCCACAATTGTTAAAAATTTAAAGGATAGGATTTTATCCTTCTGTGAAGTCATTTCCCTTTCAAGATGAGACATCAAATGTGTCACCAGGAACTTGGTAATGAGAAATTGCTATTGGACATAGGTGCTGCAACATTGCCAAAAAAGGGCAAGGGAGAAAAGAGGGACGACCCCCAATAAAAGGCAATGATTGATGACAACAGTTTGTCCTCGAGAGAAGTTCACTGTCGTTGTTAGTTCACTTTGAACTGGTGTTCGTGCCTGATCCTGTTTCGGATATTACTCCAGCCGTTGTCAATCCTCTACTCTTCTCAAGACATCCAAGACTTTCGAACCACTGGTGGACCAGTAGTCAAGGATCCACCCTTCTGAGATTCCGAAAAGACCCAGACGAAAAGGGATCAGCTTCTGCTAAGGTATTTACCAACGTGCGAACGATTGTAAACTCTCTCATGGCACCTGCGATATTAATGATAAGGGATAGTTTTCTATAATCGTTATACAAAATTAGCTCCAGCTAAGCATCTGTAAATCATATGAATAAATAAATGAGTATTGTTAATTGTTAAATTCGTAGTAGCATATACTTCTTCCAGTCATCTCTCAGGCCATCTCCATCCCGAATCTGAGTACCTACAAACGCAACCGCTTGCGCTAAAAAGACGAAATAAGCAGTCATCTAGGTTTCTGTGTCTACCTAAAAGACACAGTGATGTCAGTCCTGACAAACCAGTCATCGCAAACGTGGTGTCGACCCTTTGGTCTCGTGGTGCCGAAGCACAGGGGCGCTCCGGCATTGTCGCACTTGTTTGAATTGGATAGTGTCTGACAAAGACTTTAGATGTGGTTCAAAAACATTAGTTTTCTAGTGAATTAACTACAGCTGACTGGAGCAAGGTATTGTAGAGGTGTATGTTTGTTTATCCAGTTTGAGAAGTATTGGCTGAAAATATTTTTTGTATTAAAGATAAAGCAAAGTATCTGAAAAGTGTTTTCTTCTTACTAAAGATGCCAGCTTCCTAAGTTTAAAATTCTTTTGTTTAATTATTTATCAATATTGTCATAACAATAATGTGATTTTTTATGATAAAAAATATTGCATATTTATAGAAATATATCAAGTAATCAACAGATTAATGATTCTCATGAGTAAAAAATTCTTGTATACTTGTGACATAATGAACCTAAAAGATGGTTAAAAGAATGAATAATTTTTAATTATAAATCTTTAATTTGATGTTTAATCATTGATTAAATTTAAAATTATAATTATTTAGATTTTAGAGGGACACACAGATTATATTAATTATATAAGTTTTGAACCACAAAATGGAGAAGAATTTGCAAGTGTAAGTGATGATCACACTTGTCGGATTTGGAGTGTAAAGGGTACGTTAAAATTTACATTTTTACTCACGTCACCTGGAGTATTTGTATCCTGGCATCCAGATGAATTACCCGGAAAAGTATGTTTGGTTTTTTTTCTTTCTTTTCTCCATAACATTTTTAGCTAAATATGATGATTTATTTTGAAATTTGTTTTTCAGCTTATGGTTGCAGAGAAGAAAGGAATTATTAGATTTTATAATATCAATAAGCAACAACCAATGATGTCTTTGGACTGTAATTTAACTCCATTAATGTCAGCTGATTGGTGCACAACTAATAGTCTTCAAGTTGGTTGTGTGGCTGCTACTGATTTGTTGTTATGGAATATTTCACTGTCAAGGTTGGTTATGTACAGTACATCACATTACACATAAGATTGATATAAAAATCTTTTTTTGCTGTTTTCTAAACAAATATTAATATTTAATTTTAAAAAATTTATAATTATTTGTGGGTTTGAATTTAGTATTTCTAAATGTAGTGCTAATTCAGCTAGAAAAGACTTAATTTATACTTTTAAAGTAATAAAATGTAGCTAAATAATTCCTAGCAAAATATATCCTTTGCCATTTGATTTAATATCATTTTACTACGCTTAATCAATTTTTAATGAACATTGTTGAATTTTTAGCAACAGTTATTTTATAATTGATTAGCACTGAAATAATGATCTATTGACTACATGGAAGAATGAGTGATCTTCAAATAAAATTTATTATTTTAGATTTAAGTAAAACTTTTTATATTTTGCATTGTATAAATGCAGAATATAAAGATCTTATCAAAGAATTGTGATAAAAATTTCTGAACAGGAGTATTATCTAACTAATAAATCATTAAAAATAAAATTTTTTATTATTGATTTCATTGTTTTAAATTGAATTTTTTTCCATTAATATTAAAATTTCTAATTTCTTTTTATATCGATTAAATGTAAGGATAACAAATTTAATATTATTTAGTTTTTCCGTTTCCACTTGCTTTCTTTCACTTTAATTTTATCCAGTGAAACTTTAGTAGTAGGGTTTTGAGTCATGTTCAACAAGATGTACTCTTATATAGGAATATGCATTTTGGGCATTTTTTAGTCCAATTTCTTAAGTTCCTTTTTAATATCACATTGAATATAGTATTTTATAACATTTAACATTTTTAACTGTCTTAGTTAAATGTTGTTATATAAAACAAAGAAAAAGACAAAAATAATATTACTGTAAATTATAATGCATGAAAAGAATTCAAATGGTATAAAATACTATATTGAATGTGACATTAAATAGGAACATATTAAGAAATTGGACTGAAGAGAGAGGAAAAAAATGCCTGAAATGTCAATCCTTATGTGAAAGATTTCCTTTGTTGGCTTCTAAAAAAAATACTGTTTAAGTTTCACTGAATAAAAATTAATATTATTTAATTTTAGAATTTATTAACATTTTAACATTTTATTTATTTTTTAATATTTGTTTAGCCAACCTGTTAATAAGAAACTTGCTCATAACAAAGGTGCACTTTGCTTTTCTTTTTCTCGTATAAATCTAAATGTAATGGCTACCAGAGGTCGACCTGGCAATGAAATCAAAATAATGAATGCTAAACTTAATCAAGTAAGTTTTATTTTAATTAATTTCAAACTTTAATATTTTTAGAAATTTATTAATAATTTTAGTTTTTGAATAAACATTGATTAAATATTTAAGCAGAACTTACTACTATAGTAAGATTATTTTTGCTATTAAAACTAGAAACTTTACTAAATACAACTAAATGTTGTTTATTAAAGATAAATTAATAATTTAATAAAATCATTTTGTTTGATAAAAACAACTGGTACATTATGAAAAAAATAAGTATGATATAAAGAAAGATTTATAATTTAGAAGAGATTGAAGAATAATGTGTAAATAAAAACATTCTAAAAATTAAAACAAAAATGTATTAAGAAAATATAAGTTATTATTTTTTCAATTTATTTACATTCAGAAAAATTGAAAAAACAATCATTTTTATTAAATATTTTTAACATTTATTGATGTTGATAGTGAGAAAATTGTTAATAATATTAATAACTCTCACTAGCTACCATCCTGTTGAAATCAGAGAGCTCAGTAGTTGATCTAAATGACCCTACTGGAACATAAGCTTCCACTGGGGTCTTGTAGACCAGGAAGGTTCCAAGACAAAAAGTAATGAAGTTAAGTGTAACTTTCAAACAGCATTTGATCCAGAGTGCACAAGTGCTCATCATTGTTCTCACATTAAGGGTTTTAAGTATATAAGCAAACCCATTTATGTTGAGAAAACAAAAATAGACCAAATGGTCGACCAAACTGCAATCGACCAAAAATGATGCAGCAATAGACTGGTAGATCACGATCAACTTGTTGGCCAGGAGTGATATAGAACAACATAACACTCTCAGAACAACAAAAATGCTATCATAGAAATCACATAGAATGCAAATAAGAGCTACTCATAGATTCAATTATCCTATGACGAGCACATAAATTACAGAAACTTACACATAGCGTGTATGCTATGTATACATTTTTGTATTGTTTATGTACCTAGATTATATTTTTAAGGAAAGCATTTGACAGTATCTTACATTCATGATGGTTACATACACATGTACAAAATGCATTAATACTTGTTAAATTTCTAGAAATGCAATACAACATTGGAGAATGATACTACATCTTAGACTTTATGACACACGTTAAAAAGAACCAAATACACAAATGACACAGAAATCTCTTTGGAAAATTCCTTTCTTAAATCCACTCTCCAATAGGTTAAGTAATACATACTGTATTTTGTGTAATAATTGCCCAATGTGTGATTATTACACAAAATGTTTTTTTACTCTTTTGCTAATTATTGGTGTAAAAAAAATATTGGCATTGTAAGAAGGGAAAAAGAGCATGATTCTAAAAGAGATGTAAAACTAGTTAAATTGGAATATCATGGCAAATATATAAAAAGTAATAAATAATAAAACAATAGAACTTAAATTGCTTTATATTCAGGGTGGCTTATGCAAATTTTATCAAGTAACTAAGTATCTGGCCGAAATACATACACAGTGGGTGATCGGTTAACAAACAGTTTGGATTACAAACAAATCGGACAATGAACACTTCACCAAACAAACACAAGAAGAAGTGACGTAAAATGACGAATACCGATTGGTTTTCCCTTTTCTCCAGGTAACAATTCAAAACCTTTCAGAGTGCGGGAGATGTCAACATTGATGCTTAACCTGATACCGATTGGATAGTATTCCTCTGAACTTTGAAACTCTCCCTTGTAATTCCAGCCTCTTATTTTTTTGACAGAAATGATTTTTTCATAGTATTCACGAGACTGTTGGGAGGCACTCGTTAAGTTTTGTGTTGGTTTTTATTCTCGAAAGTTAAGAGTATAATAGCAAAGGTAGAGAGTGGGCAGATGTCTGATGTTGCTAGGCAGTATGGCTTGAACAGGTCTACAGTAGGCCACAGTTCAATCTTACCTAAGAAAGATACAGTATAATCAAGAAGACTCAAGCAGCTAAAGAAGTAACAAAAATCACATCTGAGAAATAAAGAACATTGAAGAGCTCATAATGGAACCTGAAACTGATCTGACAACAGAAGAACATCAGAACTCTTGAACAAAGAACACCAAAAAACTCAGCAAGATATGTTTTCTTCTGAAAAAGAGGATTAATGCCGACATCTGCTATTAAAGATCTTTTAAAGAAGTGGGAGGATGTCAGAACAACAGTCTTAGAATGGCATCCAAACCAGTTTGAGGTTAATAAGCTTGAGGATCTCTACAATTACAATGCTATTAATTACTCCGGAAGAAAAGAGAAAAGTAATTGACATTAGACAGATTCTTTAACCCCCACAAACGGAAAAAAAACATGACTAATAAAAATGCAAGACTGTATATATATGTATTTTTATTATTACATATAAATAAACCTAGTAAGAAAGTATATATTTTTTATTTTTTGGAGTTTCCAGAACAAATTACTCAAATTTCCATAAAATCCTATGGTTAACCAATCACCCACTGTAGTAAACAATTTTAAACATGGAGTTTTTTAAGATAAATGTGGCTCTTTGATGATAGTGCCTCCATTTCATTATTTTGATTGTCTCAGTTAGAAAATGGCTGTAGAATATAATAGTGTGACTTATTAGTCATATTGAACATTACAACTTTTTGTTTAGTTACTTGATAAAATATAAAAAGTAATTTGTATGATATACTTTGAATTACCTTAATAAACTCTGTAACTTTTGTTAATTTGTGATATCAGTAATATTGAACACTACTAATATATCAGTATCTAGGTCAACAAGTACAGTTTACCTCATAATACAGATTGGTGATTATTACAATATTTATATGAGTGATTTTTAGAATATGGGCAATTATCACAGGAAATATGGTAATATGATACATCAATCACAACAAAACAAAACAACACAATACTTATCCCATCTCATGTTTGTGGATAATGTAACACTCTATGCATTCATTTGTGAATACATTCCATTTCTTCTTTTCGGTATCATGGAATAATTATTATTTTTTTCTTATTTTAGAAGAATCTTTATTTTGCAATATGCATGTTCTTCCTATATAAGTTCATTATTTTTAGTTTTAAAATTCTAAACCTTGTCTACAAGTTTTATTATGGCCAAAAATACCATATTTACTCAAATGTAAGACAGCCTCACATGTAGGACAAGGTGTGACTTTAAAGATCAAAATAAAGAAAATTAGATTTATTAATACAATTCTAATTTTATTTTATTTAATAACAAATAAAATATCAAATGCACGTAAATGAAAACATTGTCCCACAAAAATTACTAACCTTTTAAACTTAAGGAAAAATCTTGTAAAATTGACAACATAATTTGTTCACGTAAAGCTGGACAAACGGGAACTTTTTTGCCAATTCTTAACAGCCAAATTCATTCTTTGTTGATTACACTTACGAGTTTCTTCAAATTCTAATTTCCAAATAATCATTGTTTTCACATGGGAATGAATTAAAACTTATATCAGGCTCCCGTGTAATTTTGGAATTCAATTCAAAAACTTTGCTTTTCCTATTGCTATTCATCTTTACTCCTGACAATACACAAGAACGATTCAAACGACCCAGATAAAATACTTTTGTTTTTAAACACCAGAAGGTGAAAATCCGGTAAAAAATGCGAATACACAGTTTACAAAAATTATACAAAAATGAAAAGAATCCTTTGCTCGCGCATATAGGACGACCTAGGATTTTGAAGCAGTGAAAGATGGATAAAAACTTCACCTTATGTGCGAGTAAATACAGTACTTATCTTCATACATAGGTGTTTTAGATTTTGTAGAAGTTTAAAGTTCAGCATTTAAATTTGTCAAATGAATAGTGTTTTTACTCATTTTCTCTTTACTCATTGAATAATACATTTAACAAAAAGCCAATAATAAGTATTACTAGTTTTCCATCTGTATATTATTAGTTGATTTTACTCTAATAATAATTAAGAATAAATATTCATGGTCAATTTTCAACTGTATTTGATGATGTAATCCTTTGTTTATATAACAAAATTTTTATATAGGTATGTTTTAATATGCATAATTATTTTTCTCTTCTTTTCTTAGTTAAAGGAACATGAAGGCATGATGATGTACACAAAGTATGGTAGAATGATTGGTCTTTCAAGATATGTTAAAAAAAAATTAGGAAAGAAAACTATGAAATGTTTTAAAAGATGATTATGTTATTTAATTAATCATTTGAATTAATCTAATCTGTTTTCTCTCCTTCCTTATATTAAAAGTTATTCTTTATTTATTTAGTTCAGAGAGAGAAAAGAGTGACAATTATAATAGACTTACGGATTTTAAAAATATATTACATTGTTCTTATTTAATACTTGTCATACAGATCACACAGTTCATAACTTTCCAAATAATCATTACACACTTTCCTTCTTTAAATGACTGCTATTTCTTTTTCTGTTGTTCCTGACAAGCTTGTCATTGTTATGATCAAATTAAACATGTGTGGTTTTGTCAACATAAGAATTTTAAGCTTTAATGCAAACAAAGAGAGACTAATGGCAAAATGAATTGTTAGTTTGTTGTAATTCATTTCCTAAACAGACATTCCATGATTACTACTGTGTCAGCAGTGGGCAACTTTAGAATGGTTGTGTCAAAAATTAATAAGTGTATTAATGGAGAGCCAGAACTTTGGATTTTGTAAGCCTAATACTTATCTTATGAATAAGAATAAGAAAAGTAGATTGGAAATTGTTATATCCAAAATTTAATATTCATTTTACAATGAGTATAAAACAAAAGTAATTTTAAAATATTGCCTGTTTGTTATTTCTAATGAGAATATTGTGATCTTCTAAACTTTGGCTACTGCATCTAAAGAGCAGTAGTTAGTCAAAAGTAAAAAGTCTTATGATGCTGTCTTCCTTATGATTGACAAGAAAATTAATTTGACACTAGTTCAACTTATGCATTTTTGCTGTGATATAAAATTTTTTTTCTTGATTAATGCTACTACATAATTTGAATTGGAACTATTAGTTTCTGATTTGAAAGCAGTTTTGACTTTTGTCGTTTGGATAAGACAATGTATTATATAATATGAAGCTTATTATGAATATAGTATGTAAAATTCAATACAGCCACTCACTTGACAACCTACCGGTTTAATTAATGATTGCTTGGACTTATGACTACTGCGAGGAAATCCTTTTCTTAGTCTTGCAACTGCAGTTTGTCAGTATTCACTACACAAAACTTTTACATTCTCCAAGACTACATACTTCATTTATAAATAGGCACCATCTCTTGATAAATTTAATAATTATAATTAATTTAGAAGGCTCTGGAAGAAAAGAAATCGACCCAAAGTGGACCTGCAAACTCCTGCTTACCTTGTGGATGCATTAATATGTTTATATCTGGCAACCATTTGGTGTTAGTATTAAACATCAGGTTAAACAATATTTATATTGTATATATACACTATGTTGGAGTAAAGTGATAACCAGCTGAATACCATGAAGTACAGGCCATGGACACTGAAGGCATCCCCAGTTGGCACCATGAGTAACCAGTATGGTTATATCTAAATTAATAGTTCTGGAAGCAAAGATCAGACAGAAGTCCAGATAGCATAACTGGCAATGCAACTGCATAGTAAGAGAGAATTACAAGTTTTAGCCCTTTGGGCTGATTTTTTTCTTCTAGAATCTTCTAACTTAATTATTAAATATTGATTTAATTATAATTATTAAATTTATCAAGAGATTGTTTCTAACACTTACCCCTAGGCCAAATTACTTGACATTTAATTATTAATACTAGCTAGCATTAATATATCCCAAGGTAATCCAGCAATTGTTTGACACTAATATTAAAGATTGGGTTAAACAATGTTTATATTTGTAACTACTTACTTTAAAAACTGCATTGTCCTACTAATAATATCATTACTAAAACCATTAAAATGTAGTAAAATTTTAATTATTTTCTAATGTTTTCTGTTATCTCATTCAACCTTCTTCAAGGAAGAGAATATATTTGAAAAGAATGAAGTTATTAAGTTATTTGTATAAGTAATTTGTTGTCATCTTTATACTTTTACTTAACTTATATTATTTGTTAAAGTTATTTAATTTAACTTTAACAAATAATAACAAATAGCAAGTTATTTGTTAAGTTATAACAGCAAATAACATAATGAAGTCAAATAGTGTTATACAAATTCAAATATAAATATAGAGAACAGAAAATTGAATTGGAAAATATTCTAAATTTAATTTAAAAAAATTTTTATTTTATAGCATCATTGCATTGTTAATGAGGAAAGAATTCTGTTTGTTTACAGAATCATATCAACTCCAATTCATTTTATTTTATTTTATTCAGTCAAAGTTCATCTGAATTGAATAACATTCTAGGGTAAACAATTTGGTGCATTTTTTCTGTAATTATGTATGGTTTTGTCTTCTATTTTAAAATGCTTTAGCATTTACATTATAAACTGAAACTGTTAACAAACAGGTTACAAACTGTCTTTATATGCAGTACCTACATTAGACATATATTATCTTTTATAATCAATGTTTAGATGATTTAAAGGAAGGATTAAAATAACTGATTATCATACTGTTTCTGATAATAGCCGGTTTTGAAAAAATTGAAAATACTTGAACTTTGTAAAGAAACAACATATTGAAAGTTTTCTTCATTATTTTCCAATCAAAAGAAGTAATTCTTTACAATATAAGCTTCATAAAATGGAAAAATTGAAAGAAAGAAAGAAGAAAAACTCAAAGTACCAAACATTTGGAAAGATGTTTTAGAAAAGAAAACAAGATTTGATATAATCCAAATAAAGTATTAATTTTTATGAGTTCAAGGTTTGTTTTAGCGAGACCATGTAAAAATTAATCAGAAATTCTCTGTTTCCAAATACAGAAATATTTAAATACAATGGGAGATTTTATTTTACATGTTGCATATTAACTCACTACAATGAGTTTCTGATTAATTTTTACACAGTTTTACTAAAACAAATCTTGTTTTATCAATAGTAAGACTGAAACCTTATATGTTGCCTGGAGATTGTTTTATGAGAACCCAAATAAGAGCTCTCTGCTAGGGGTCCACAAGATATAATTTTGTGAAATCGGGGGGGTGCCGAATAAGTCGAAACCCCACTCGATTGACACCAATATGTGAGATCCCGGGGAAGTAAGAGGGAGTCGTACCTTCCGTTCCGGCGATTCACTTGTCATGGCAGTTACATCGACGGCACGTTACGCGTTATGCGAGTGGGTGAGGAGGAAGGATGGGGTCGACGATAAGGCGAAGCCGACAGTCAAGAAAGACACCATTTTATAACAAAACAAGATTTATTAAAAGCTAAACGAACAAAACTACACTTCTAACCTCATATACAAAAAGGAGCCGGAGAGAGAGAGTTTACAAATATTTGTTCATACCTCTATAAATTACGTAATAGATAGAGTCCAGCGAATGTCCCTTAGGTAAATATTCACTCCGAAGTAATAGAAATCTTCGGGATGACGGAGAGTCCTGTATTTGGTCGGTGGCATGTAGAACCTTAGAAAATTCGAGGCGGGTCAGTGGCACTTAGAAACGTAGAAACTTCGAGTTCGGTCGACAGCGCAGTACGATTCGTACTGGAGAGACGATCAGAGAGCCCTTTAGGGGGGGAAGGAAGCGTCTTTTATAAGTTTTTCTTGACGGGAAAACCTGTCACGTGATCGATAACGGATCGCAATTTGGGCCATAGGTGTTCCCGGACTTTAAATAAACGACTAGCTCGGACGCTAACTGTAAACCATCGTGCAAGATGATCTACCTGCATCCGAGGGAACAACGGCTTGTTGATAGTTAGGGGGCGATCGTTGCCTGTCGAGGGTCAACAATTTCCCGGGCATGGAATGTTGTTGATTAAGTCGTTTATAACTGGAGTGAAAAAATTCAGAAATTTCTAGGTTTTTAACTTCCAGATTTCACAATTTTAAAGATATGAAGTTACAATATAAACCATCATATATCCTGGAATGTAGAAAATACATAGCCATGTGAAGCATTGTTACACTGTTTTCAATATTTAAAAACAAATTTAAGTCTTAGACGATATATCATCACATGAGACATTCCAATATAGAACGTTGACATTTAGAATTTTTGACAGACCTGAAGAAGGCTTATCAAAGGAGTAGAAAGTATCCTGTTTGAAAGTATACAGTGTATGTACCAATTAAATAATACAACTACAAAACTAACACTACAAAATAAAAACTTTAATGCAAAATAAAGTTATATATTTTTGAAGTAATCGCCTCCAATGTCTATAAACTTTCAATAATGGATCCAGAAATCTTTATAGGATGTGCAGAAAGGAAACAATATGCCTTACAAAATTTTTTACTACCTGAGGTACCTGGCTTTACTCAGGAAAAACCCCCAGAAATGCCCAGGATGCAGCTGTGCACTTTATATCTTTTATACATGCTTTGAAGACACTTTTGGAACTTTACTTTGACATTGCTTTCAGCTGATTGGTCACTTGCAGGCTTGGATATCCTATATCTTGTGGTATATACATATTTCTTTCCTGGTTCTTTTGATTTTGAGGAACAGAAAATAATCTGCAGGAGCATTTCACTCCTGCAAATCCAGAGAATATGTGTGTGTTTGATGACTGGAATAAATGTTTTCCCCCAAAAAAATTGCCTGATGATGACAGAGTCTGCAGGTACATTGTCATCCAACAACAACCAATTTAAAATTTTTCATATAAAATCCTTATTCCTACTGATCATCTCATCAAACTATTGTTACTCTTTAATCATTCATAACTACTGGTCAGACAGATTTCAACTTGTGGTCATTGGAAACAGCACACTGGCAGATAAACTACGCACTGTTTTGGACTCTTATGTTAATACTAAATGCTAAACATAGTCTTATAATTTAATTGATACACTGTGTATGTTTAACAATTTGTTTAATTTGATCCGTCTTTGTGTGCAGTTTTTGTATGAATACTGTGTGTGATTATGCATATGTTTATATTGTATAATATAAAGTTTAAATAAAGTATTTTTAAAATATTGCTTTTTGTTATTAATTGATTATTGTGGAAATAGAATTTAAAAAGTTTTCGAATTGTTGCTGATTAACTGTTTGAAATAATGTAAAGCAAAATTTTATAATTTTGTACAAAACTGAACATTAAGTTCATTTCAAGTTTCAACTTCATATAAATTTTCTTAAAGTTTATATGAAGTTGAAATAGTATTTTAGTCTATTTAAACACACACTGAATGTTGTTGGTAATAAATTTATGGACCATGTCAAATAAGAAAAATGATTATTTTACTAAAGAAAAAGAAAGTTTCTAACAGTAGTACTTAAAGTAAATCATGTATTATTTTAAATTTAAAAAGACATTTTGTTTATAATAAGTTTAATTCTGTATTTTACAGAAATAAATATAATTTTTATTATTTTAAAATAAATCATTAGTATTATTCAAGATGATAAACTTTAGTTTGTGAAAACTTATACAGAATTTTTTAAAAATAAAACCTTCGATAAATTTATTTCTAAACATTTACCTAAATTTTATATAAAGTTTTTTAAATATTTAATACAGTAGCCCCTTGTTATATCACACCTTGTTATAGTACTCATTTGAATATATCACGCTTATTCTTTTGCCTTTCAAATATAAAAGTGTTCTAGCCAATAATGTACAGATTGTGCCATTTGATATACCTATTGATTATTCAGTTTGCCTCCCTATAAGCTGATATAATAAGGGGCTACTGTATATGTAGATTAAAATGTTTGACATAGTGAAATAAAATGTATAATTTAAGTATTTGATTTTTATTATTTTAGCTTTATTAAATATTTGATAGTTAATTAATTATAATTATTTTTTAGATAATTTTGTCTGAAAATTTGCCAGCCGGTCAAGGTATATCTTGGCATTGTAAGCTTCCGATTCTAGCAGCTGGAGGAGATAGAAAAGTTCATATATGGAAGATTGATAGCACATAAAGTTTGTCATTTAAATTAAATTGTTGTAATGCATCAGTAACTGTAAGTTAATGATGTCCTCCTTGTTTTTTTTTTAAAATAAAATGTGTATATATTGTATTATTTATTTTATATATATCTTTTTAATGCAGTTTTTTCAATATATTTTGTAAAGTGCATTTTATTGCAAATAATCTTTACAGTAATGAATATATTTGAAAATTTGAACTGTAAACATTTCATACATTTTTATAATTCATTGCTTTAATAATTTTGTATAACTAAAAATTGAATTCGAAAAACAATCCCTATTTAAAGAAAAAATAACGTATACATCTGTAACACTTTTATATTGAATTATCGTAATTTTCTTCAATAAAAAGTACATTGTACTATTTTTGATTATCTATTTTGTCCATTAACATTTGAATTGTGTCTGCATCTTCAAAAGGATTGCTATATTCATATTTTTTCCTGAGTAGTTGCTGCAACCAATTCTGAAAAGCAGCTTTCTGTTGAGACTCGTAATCTCTTTTTCCATGACCTGCGAATATTAAAATGAAGCAAAAATAAAGTCAACAGTTTTCTTAAACAGCTATTTTAAAAATGCGTGCGTTCTGCATAAAAGTACATTTTATTCAAGTAACATTAGCAAATAAAATAATAATAATAACAATAAAAAAATGGTACGTTGAGATATTTCTAAAGGCAATTTTACAACTAGAAAGATGTAAATTGCCTAAAAATATATTTACCTCCAAGACAGGAATGTCCATATTGTTGACAACCCCCTGAAAAAGTAGAATAAATTATCATTTTAATTTTCACTAATTATCCTAATTGCTATTTTATGTAATTAGAATAAGTATTTCATTCTTTTGTTGAAGTAAATATCAATTTTCTTATTAAAAAGTTTTGAAAATTTCTTTTTGTATCAAAAGTTTAAGGGATTATTGGATTAAATTTTTAAAATTTGAAATAATTATAAATAAGACAATAGCAATTCAATCAATTTTTAAAGAAACAGAAAGAGATTTTTAATTTAGAAAATCGAACATTTCTTTTTATTGCTCTTCAATTTATAGTTAATCCATTAGTTTTTGTTTTTATTTTTAAATTAAATTTAAAAAATTTATATTATTAAAGATTTTATAAATATTTTAAAAGATTATTCGAAGAAATTAAAAACAAGATTTTTCAAATTCATTTTTTTTTTTCATGTCAATTTATTTAAAAATTTTCTGAAATTCTTTCACGTTATTTATTTATTTTATAAGCAAATTAAAGCGAAATATTTCTTACTATAAAAAAGAAATAAATAAATAAAAAATCGAATTGGGTAACATGGATTAAAACCGCTTCTCTGATCAATATCTTAAGAAGCTGGATATGAGCAACAGCACAGATGAGTCTATGGATTTTTTGATTAGGGTGAAGTATGATATGCCGATGACATCTGTCTTTTGTAAGGGAAACATTGCATCTTCTACAGTTGCAGCAACTGTTATTGATAACTTTTATCAGCGAAAATTACAAGCAGATGACAAACATTCTATCCTTACAGGGTTAATTTTGACAAAATGGGATCACCAAGTCTTTTTTTTTTTTTTTTTTTATCTCGAGTATTATTTCCTTTCCATTCCAAGGAATTTTTGATGAATCAGAAATTATGGTTTTGAAGACGAGAAGAAATTTTTTTGTTTTTAAATTACACACTTACCTGACATTCTCGGTTCCAGTCTAACCATATGTTCGAATGCTTTCAGAAATGGCGGCATGCTAGGTAAAGGCTTTCCTGGAAATATGTTTTGGATTATTTCAAAGTTACTGATGTTATTGTGTAGTGTTTTTTTTTGTATAAATTATTCAAAATATTACACAAATTAATGGCCACCTCAAAATTCAATTTAACTCACCAAGGTTTTATGAATCTTTTTATCAAAAATATCGAATTCTGCATATAAAAAAAAAACTATTTGCCAAAATAGTAATAAAAATTCACATCATCTAGACTAGATACTGACTAAATTTTTACTCTCAAAAGCCATCATTTCCCAATCCAAAATAAAAAATATCCCATTGAAATAAGTACTGTTAAGCCCCATTCAGAAAGAAACGATATGAATTTTACGACATTCCTTACAGGCGTTATTATACTAACATATATAAAGTGACGATAGCCAAGTGGATGTTATGAATATCGTGATTTATTCTAGTACTGTACGATCAATATTCTAAGTTCTAAATAAAGTCTTGATTTTTATTTATTTTTTCCTCATAGTATTGACTATTATGCCAATAAATAGACTTACAAAAATTCGCCTTACTTTTCACCAAATAATTAATATTATTTCAAGATTTGAAAACAAACCAACCAACCATCGTTCGTGATATTTATTGATATTTGTTAACGATAAATATGTTATGTACTGTAAGTGTCTATACCCCTGTGTGTTAGCATCTGTCAGAGAATGAATATGTATCATTTAATTATAATTATCAAGAGTATTAAATCACGAAAACTATTAATTGTTTTGCTGATTTCACTTATTATTTTTAATATATTATTACTAAATATTTCGAATTTAATCAAAATATAACACTCAAAATGTCCTTAAAGTTTAGCTGTAACTAATATAGGTAATCTGTAAATATCACTCGCTGCCAATTGATTTGTTTTACTCGATTTCTCGAGTTACAGGCAATTTGTAAGTTATATAATACATATATATATATAGTGTGTGTGTGGGCGTATGTATGTCTGTGTGTAGTTTTATTATGGAATCTGCATAAAATAAGACATACATTCCCATCCCACTGTCGTCCACCCGTCTACCCTTAGTTAATCTCGAGAACGGAGTTAGATAGATGACAATAGAGATTTTTTTATAATTTAATACACTCATATTCTTGAGTGACGAATGATTAGAAATAATAATTGAAACATAATAGCGTATTAATAAATTTACTTTCTTCTATTTAGCTTTAATTTTCCACAGTAAATGCCGAAGCTCGAAAAAAAGGAAAAGAGTTAAGAATATCGAAAGAGATTGCCAGTCTCTTAGGAACCGTCTAATTTACTAAAAAGAAAGAAAAAAAGATATTGTATAGAAATAATTAGCGCTGAAGGTATTAGCATTGTCAATTCTCTTGTAATCTTATTAACAAAGATAATATAGAAACAATAAGATTGTCGTCGAAAAATGATTTTCTTTAATGCTACTTTGCTTGACATTACGGCTCTGTTAATGTAAATTATAATGGTAGGAAGAATCTAGAGACACTAGTCAATTAATAAAGTACATACAAGACTAAATTCACGAAATAAAATATTGAATTAAGTGAATGACGATAATTAAGTTATACGTAAATGTAAGAGGATGATCTTTGATATATTTTTTTTTTTTTTTTTTTTTAGATTTTCTGTGTTAGAGTTGGTTTAAATAAAAATTGATATGACAGATCCAAATGAGGGATGGACAGGATCGTTGTTGAATACATTAACTCGGAAACATTAAGAAATTACTCAACTTAGTAATACGAAAGACGTTTATATTTACGGACCATGCATTTTTCTATAATCTGTTGTGTAATTTTATTATTGACGATCGCATGTAGAAAGATCTAATGGATACATTAAAAATATTCAGATTCAGCCGAAAGTAGCGAAATTTCACCTGAAAAACAGATGAAAATTCTACAGATTATTTAATAACTGCTCGATTATTAAAGTTTTCTTTTTCATATTTAAGAATTTATGTAGATCATATTTTATTATCGAAGGTGCATGTATGGTTTGTGGTTTCCACCTGTTCTAGATGTTTAAGCACATGGTTTATATTGTGCTTAAACATCTAGAACAGGTGGAAATTTACAAGGCCGCCCGCCATATAACGCGCCCATAAACTATCGCGACGTCCCCACCGCCTGGAAGTATTTCTATGAAATATAAACACCCCTTCCTTTCTTCTTACGTCATACACCCCTTCCCCTAAACACGTGTTTGGCAATCCCCTGTATCTTCGCAGCAGTTTGTTGTCTGACGATGCCCGTTTAACACGGGCGAAAACGTTCGCACTTTGTGTATAATTTTCTCGCTGGTTCGTTAGGTTTTTGCATTGTTTACTTTTGTCTAATATTAATCAGTTGTTAATTTAAAACTTAAATTAATCGCAAGGAAGCGTATTCAGAAGCAAAAATTTTATTCTGAAATCTTTGTTTTTCTGAATCATTACTTAATGCCAAAAAATCTAATGTTTTTTTATTATTATTATTAAAAGAATTAAGCATTATTAACGTTGATTTAAGATGCTAGTAACTAAAAATTCTTTAAGACGATGTAGAAATATTTGAACACGACTTAATGATGGAAAGAAATTTAAAAAATATAAACTAACTCATAAATAGTATTATTTATTATAGTATAAATTTGAAATAATTTTTATTCCTATAAGTACCAGATTAAATACCATCTTAGCCTCCTCGTTCGTATATTGACCATTGGAAAACTAGGAATTTCTACTCCCGAACGTGTTTAGTTTATTAAATTAACATAAAAATGTGAAATAAATTAAAAATAGAAACAAATCAAGCATTTTATGTTTCATAATATATCACAGTTACATTACAAAACAAAATTTTAACGATGGTTATTCGTAATTTTAAAAGCAAAATACATTTCAAAGGAATTGCGTGAACGTAATCTAACGAATGGAGTTAATTAGAGAAAATATAACAGTATCTTATTATTATGAAGCGAAGAGAATAACTTTTTTTCCAATAATATTTAACTTATACGACAACGTAAACTCACCTGTAGCATCTGGAAAGTTTGTCAAGAAGGCGAAGATGCCAAGTAGAACGATGATAGAACTCTTTGAAGGTTTGGCCAACATAGTTTCTTTGTTGAACTTAGGAGCGCAACTTGCGCAAATTTGACGAAAGGTGCTTAAATAAAGGGAAAGTATCTTGCGTCATCTAGTGGCACCGTTGTGCAAACAGGATCTTCATATAAATTCATCACCTTCCGTATGGGAGGTGGTACCAAGATCACGAACACAGGTAAAGTACCCCCGCAGACCACTCCTTGTCAACAGAGGAAGCTATTGTCATCAACATGCAGATATTTTATGACTATAAAGTAAACTGTGGATAAAGAATGGCTATTCTGTGCATGACAGACAACTCCGTAGATAAAGTGTAAGTAATGAAGAAAAAGCACCGTATTGGGAAATACCACGAAAACCTCGCTTCAAATATTATGATTGAGAGATTAAAAGGGAATCTAGTTTATTTTTATTTTTCTTTTATTATTTATAAAGGTTTGTTTGTTTAATAAATTTTAACATCAGACTAATGGCGAGATAGATGAATATTTAGAGATAAACTTTATCTACAGTATCTAGTTATTAAATAAGACAATATTTTAGAATAAATAAATGATAAAAAACTGCTTGATTTATCCATTCTTAATCAAATTTTAAACCGTTTCTTAATTTCTTTTTGTAATTTTTAAAATCTGTTTAATATTTTCTGATAATAAACGATATTAAATAATACATCCCGTTTGTATTTGCTAATTAATATGAATTTTTTTTTTTTTTAAATGTAGAGAAATTTGGCTTTATCATCGAGTTTACTTTATGGAAGTGAAAATTACATATTAATTAAGGTTAATTAATGTAAAATTATTTTCTACTGTCTATGGGACTAGCAGATTGAAGATTAATATGGGCTTATGCGTAATTAAAGTTCGAGACGAAATATCTTTTAATACTATTTAATTATGTTTTAATTAACTTCTGTAAAGTGATTGGAGAAGCAACGTGAATTATTTTATTATCATTTTTTCCTCTTCAATTTAGAAAATAAAACGAAATTCTTTCGATTAAAAAATTCTCAAAATCATATTCATGTATACATAATTTATCTGTAAATCTAATATATTAATTTAAATTAAATAATTTTTGTTCTCTTGCATCAAAAATGATTTATTACAAGGTTTGGTTTCGTTGGATAAGGCAACGCACGGACCATCTGTGAAGGGGGAGGACTTTCTATGGGAAATGGCCCCTATTTAGGTGCTGGACACGTGAAAAACCCCGGAAAACTCCATGTTGGAAAGGCCGATTCTGCGACCAATTAGTGTTTAGTTTTATCTACTTTACCACGGTGAACGTATTATAATATATATAGTATTAACCTGATTATTGGGCTGCAATTTGAAAAAAAAACTAGACCTATAAATTCCCACTGTCTTCCCGTCCGTCTGCCCGTCTTGATCACGAGAACGGAGTTAGATAGATTAAAGACGAGACAATATATGGAAACCTTAGAGGCAGGAGGCCTCAATTAACTATATACGAACTTCCGATGCAAACCGGAAGTCACGTTATTTCAATTCAAAAAGTTTCCCCTGGAAGTCGTTAGATGGATGACCGGCACGCCTCTATTGTTAAAGGAAAAGTATGATGTACAGGGGCAAGCCACTACTAATTTGAGGTGGAGAGCATATATTTTAAATGAAATAAATTAAAAATTGCAGCCCGGTATTGTGACGTTATCACAATAAATAATTGTTTAATTGTCAATTTTATAATATTTATATTTTTAAAGAATTAAAATCATTAAAGCCATAATAAATTTCCAGTTGATTGGAATATAAAATGTTTACTCTTTTAAAAATGTTTTCCACGAATATTTAGAAAGATGGGAGATATTAGATCTCCTATATATATTCAGCATTTGACAGAATGGGTCAATTTATCAGAAAATTCCTGTCGCTTATACTTTTAGTAATCAATATTGATCACTGAAAGTTTAAGTGATGTTACGGTTTAGCAGGACTAGTAGTTTTAAATTAATAATTTAAAAATACATAAATCTTAGACGTTGAAAAGATTTAAGAATCGCACGAACCTTACGCATTTCATACTTTTTTATAACGTGAAAGTCTAGGATCTTGATGAAAACTTTGAGCCTTAAGGATTTAAGGATTAATATAAGGATCTTTATCTCGTTATTCTATAAACCAATGTAGTTTATCCGGCGAATTTCAGTTCAATCTTGTTTTCTATTGATTTCTTCTTAACGTATGCGGATCATGAAGATCGAACTTCACCATCCATTTGCGAAATACATACAAATGGTAAGTTTTCTAAGTTTTAAAAATAAATAAATCTAATTTTAATTGACATCAGACTTCGTGCGGTAATTTTTCATAAAGATTTACTACTGAAATATTTATTATGTAAATTATTTATCACTAAATACACCGCCTACATTTAAAAAAAAATGAAGCAAGTATTGATATTTTTTTTATAATTAATTTAATTATTCTAAATACTTATTTAGATTAATTTTAAAATATTTTTTTATTTTATAACTTCATATTTATGTACTGTACATAAAATAATTCTTCTTTTATAAATAATTCCTAGTTGATGTACTGTAAAATTTATAAGTGAAGCTTTCGGGTTGGAAATTTGTTAAAAACTAGAAAATCAGTTGTGATTTCTTTAAATTTAATGGCATGCATAAAATATTACCGGTTAAAATAATACAAAAAAAAAATTAATAAAAAATTTATTAATCAAAGACATTCCAGATTTAAAAAAAAAACGAATAATTGAATTTTTAAGGAACAAAAGAAAGACTTCTTTGACATGTTTAAATGACGGAAATATTTTAATTAAGTTTTTATTAAAATTATTTAGATTTTTCTCAACGAAATTATATGTTAAATAGTAATTTAAGAAATAAAAAGTAAATTAAAATTAACGTTATATTCTATAAACGAGGCATTATTATTATTTTTTATTTTATTTATACCTTTTGAACAATTTAAAGTCATTAACATTCTTGTTTATTGGTTGTAAAGCTTTTTTCTTGTGTTGTGAATTAAAAATTTAAAGTTTTATAAAACAATTTGTTTATTTTTTAATGGAAGCAACAATTTCATACACTCTTTAGTATAAATTTTTAATTTTTTTTAACCTATTGAGTGAAAATTATTATTGATTATCGAATGAGATCAGACGTTAAGAAATATTTTTTTTTTTTGTTATAATCTTAAATAAAATACATTTAAGTAATCTGTAGGACTTTTTTAAAAATTAAAAGATGATGTTATAAGGCATCCTATCAGCAAAATACAACGAAAAACACTTAAATATTAACGGGATATATATCTATCAAGCTGTGTTGATTAGTGTATCGACCCAAGAGGGCCATCCGCTTCCATCCGGCCAATATTAGATATCAAATGACGTCATCAGAAACATCCCCTCCATAATGTTTTTCTTACAAATTGATTCAAGTTTAATTTTTTTTTTTTTTTTTAAACGATAGATCCCGTCAATAATTTAATTTCATTAAAAAAGAAAGGGAAGAAAAGTAATTAGTTAAGGGAAAGAAATTAGAAGTTTAAGAAAAGGCGACAGGTGCTTTGGTAGTAGTTTACTAAATTCAATTATTACTTTTCTTTCTTTCTTTTTTCTTTTTTTGGGGGGATATTTTTAATGAAAGACGGCATGAGAGAACGTAATTAAGATTTTTACGGCAGGCCTAATAGTAACATATATGAAACGAAGAGTATTGTAGTTCTTCAGAGTCGTAATTGTTCCTCTGGATAACAGTTAGATTATAGGGGAGATAGAAAATGATTACATAAATAATCCCACCGAAAAGAGAAATTTGTCGACAGAAATGTAATTTGACGTACATAAAACAATTAAAATACTTGTATTTTAAGCGAGATCGAACTAAAGTAATTGAAAGCTTGGCAATTTTAAATCTAATATTAATTCGGTGGTATCGACCTTCGATTTAATAGCCGTCTCCATTAAAATAATCTTAAATAAATATTACATATTTTACATGTGTACGATATTTATGCTAAGCGAGGGGAAAACACCATAATCAGCTGGGTTTATTTTTAATTATTTATATTCAATTACTGTTTTATTATATTAATAATATATATATATATATTATATAATAATGTCAGTTTGCTTTGTTATTAATTAGAGAGGAAATTTAAATCTCCTGCTATAAGAATGTCTGTTTGCATCTCTTATACAATAAAACCTCCCTAACCGGATAAAATGTTCTGTACCGGTTTACACGGGTTTTAGTATTATACCTATTGATTTAATTCTGAATTTATGAGAAATTATGAGAGAAATAATGCGTAAAGCAGCCTTACGATAGATGAATTGCATTCTTTATCGCTCTTTTTGGCATCTTCAAATACCAATTCTTAATTTCAGAATGCTAGTTTCACGTTTAAGACTTGGGGTTTGGTAATTTGAGAGAAATTTGATATGAAATTATATGAGAAAATGTGAAAAATTTATTAATATAAACTGAGAATTTCTCCAACTATTGAAAATTTAAACTCTCCCCCTCGTGTTTTAGTTTCTAAGATTTTTGTGCACAAGTAAACTGAAAGGCAAGCACAAGAAAAATGAATATACACTTGTATATATTATATCTATATACACTAGATGCATGTATATATATATACTATATTTATATCCTATACTGTATCCTGCATTGCTCGGGCTTTTAAAGGGGTGAGGAATTGGTGAGGTTGGATTGGAAGAGGAGGATAAAAACAATGGTCTTAGTAATTAAAATATACCTTTATTGATCCGAATAATTACAATAATGAAAGTATTGCTAGCGCTTAAGTTAACAGGGAGTGAGCTTTAAGGGTGGTTGGAGGTTGGGGATTCCTACAATATTTTTTCTATGGTGTCGAAGAATATCTATGCAAAATTCAGTGTGGATACGTTGAATGGTATAGAATACTTAATTTAATATACGTACATACTTTTATATATATATATAGATAGATAAAGATAATTATTACATGTCTTGATTTGAATTATTATCAAATTAGATATCGTAATTTACTTAATGTATAAAAAGTTAAGTTTAATTAACGTTAATTATTCTTATTTTATAGAGAAAAACGTGAAAGGTTAAATTTAAAACTCAACTTTCTTTATTTTAAGGTCTTAAATTAAACTAAAAACTTTGTGGGTTTAACGTAATTGACAAAAAATTCATTTCAATTAGTTAGTAATTCAAAGTTTAAAATTAACGTTCGTTCAATGATTAGACTCTAGGGAATCTGGTAAATTCTGATCTAGCATAAATAATTATATCATAGACGAAGTTAAGGCTCGATTCGACGTTAATTAAATGCTCTAAGCAAGCAAAAAAGTAGTGTATTAGGAAATATTGAACTGGAAGATTTTTCAAAAGTTTAATAATACTTAAATCTTAAAAAAAATCGTGGAATTTATTAACGAGAGACTTGTAATTTGGCACGTAAATTAACAGAAATTAGAATTTTTATGGGTTTAAATAATTAAGATAAAAAAATATTCGTTCCACGAATAATTATATTTGTTTAAGATAACGTAAGATCAATATTTGCATTAAAAAAAAAAGGGATTGGTATTAATACAGAAATCTCAATGTATGGTCGTATTCATAGGAAACTTTCAGAAATTCACGTTAGTTCTGCTGTTCAAAAGTAAACAAAAAACAGGAGAGGAATCAATTGAAAGAAAGCAATTATCAGACTGAATTATTTCGATCGTACTCACTACAGAATCCATTGTGCGAGGTGTCAATGTTGTATTATATCAATGGCCATTCCCTTCTCGACAGTTCCACTCGTACGGTCTTCGAAAGGCCCAATTAAACTTTTGTTTACCATCAAACAAAACGAAAACTGTCAAGTGAACTTGGCAAAAGAACTTTTCCTCTCGATGATATCTCTCACAAGCATTTTTTCCAATTAAGGATTAATTTAAATATCCAACTACTAGCATTGATCTTCCCAGAAGAAGAAGAAGAAGAAGAAACAAAAAAAAGAAAAAAATTTACTTCAGCCGGTATTGAAGTAAAGAAATTAGAACAATCGATTACTTTTAAATGTGAAAGGTCGAGTGACGTTCATAAATTTAGTTTTTTTCCAACTAATTTAAGCCATTGAATAAGTTAAAACCTATTAAATCGATGTACGACATGACATTTTTTCTCATTCGGACGAATGTATTTTATACGAACATAAAAATTATTAAATATTGTAATAAGTTGTGATTAAAATCATAATTTTCTAAGTACCAAGATGATAATTTGTCACTTTTCTTTCCACGTTCGTGTTTAATTAGTTATTAATTATCCAATTAAACGTAATAATAAATCCTTTTTTTTTTAAGGAATAAAAACGTCGCGGGAGGAAATTTCTTACATGTTATATACTTTTACGTGACTAAAAATTTTCCACAGAATATGTTACCAATATGAACCCGCCCTTAAAATGTTCTGTTGTTGACGAAATGGCATAATCGTTAGGTTCGTGTTTATGACTTGTTTGCGAAACTCCCTACTTTAGTCGGGTAATAACTCGCTTAGCGAATACGTTGCGTGCATATTGAAGAATCCTCTTTCATGCTACTTTATTGAAGTTTCTTAATAAGATTGAGTTAGATAATTTTTATGGATTCGTGGAAATTTGTAACTCGATCGTTTCAATTATTAAAATTTTGCCGAGTTTAATAAAATAGAATTTGACTAATTACAAAATCTTTAATTTTCTTTTACCTTAAAAAAAACACAGGGAAAAGATGATTTTCTTGCTGATTGATTTCGATCCTATTACAGTTTACCTGTAGAGATTGTTAGGATTTCGATGGGATAAACACAATTGTATCCATTAAGTCTGTATGTTACGTCTTTTCTTTCTGTTTCTTTGGAAGCTTTTTTTGCAATACTGTCTTCGCATTGAAGGAATATTTTTATATTTTTTCTATCCTTTTTTCCTTTATTCTTAAACCTAATTATCCTTTTTTATTGATAAAAATTTGCTTTTAGGAGAATTTTTTTTCTGGAAAGCTTTTATTTTATCTGCTTTTAAAATAATTTCATGCTTTTATTGAAAATAATAGAAGTATGTGTGATTTTACCCACCGATTTTGCCCACCCTCTTTGAACCTTAATAATTCCTGTGCTTTTTGTCGAACGTTTCTGAAATTTTGCGGGGAGATTTATGTATTTGGGTGATCGATGCTATTAAATTTTGGTGGTTAAAGGTCGAGGGGGTGAGGAGATACAAGTGGGTCGTGTGTCATATCTCGAGTGGGATCGAACTTAACGACGATTTTACTCGTTATTAGCATTTACAATTTTTAAAAATAAAAATCCATCCCTACACTCAAAATTAAACTTTTTGTTATTTTATAATAATTAAAAATATAAAAAGTTTTTAAATAAAATATAACAGATGGCGCCACGTAGTTCTAAATGTTGCCGGGAAAGTTAAGCAACTCGTTGCTGGATTTTTTTTTACTCGGGAAACGTGAAGAATGTATCCCATTTTTACTTTATCTCAATCGAAAAGGAGAAGAAATTATATAAAAGTTAATCTAAATCGACTTAATTATTGTAGATCTCTGTTGAAAAATGAATGTCATAGTTAGCATTAGCTTCCTTAATGATTAACGATACACTATTTAATCCAAAATAATCAGAGTATAGCGAGCGTGTAGCCAGAGGAACATCCCCGTATAGGATTTGATATTATTACAGTCGTGTAAAATGACCGGAACCAGAACATTAAATCTAACGGTTTAAACTCCCCTGATGCTTCACTCAATCCTAGAGATAATTGTGTAGTAACAGATCGAAACCCAAAATCGAAGGTGGCAAAGTGTTTCGAGTGGAAGAAATCTTTTGATAATATAGTCAAAGTTTACATACGAACACTAATCACGTAGTTTCGATTGTAATGGCATATCTTGCGCAATTTACTCGGTAATTACGGTTAATCTCTAGGGCCGATTGAAACCTTCCTTTAACTGTGAGTAATTTAATTGATCGATGTAGTCATGTATAGTGAGAGAATTATACCGCGACCAATCGCACTTTACTCTATAAATGCGTAAGTTTAACTGACCATAAGATTATCCAATTATAATTTCCATATTATTTGACTTTATGCGATAACCAAAATGATCTGTTTACTCGACACTCCGCAGGTATCATATAAATGAAATCTTGTTATGCTCTAAACATTTCTACTGGACAGACAGATTTGCCAAAATTGAATTTATAAATTCATTCGTTAAGGTATAAACATTGTTATTGTATTAATGATTCCATTGCAATAGAGAATTAGCATAAATAGAAATTGGGTTAAGTCTACTGTAAAATGGAACCCTTTTTTTTAAAAAAAATAACTCAATGAATGAGGTGAACAGAACACAATTGTTTAAACAGCTTAATGAAGTATAAAACCTGCTTAGTTTTTGTTTATTTTTATGTAAATATAAACGACGAAGAATAAGAATATTCTATAAACGAAAATATTATTTTTCATTGACGTAACAGCGATGTAACTTTTATAATTAAATTTTAGATGTATGATCGAGGTCTTGCAGTCTCTATACAGTATTATTTTAGTTTCCTTTTTGTATTAAACTGCCGAACAAAAATCTCCTCGGTAATTTTCCGAAGTATGTCTTTCTGTTTTTGAGGCAGTTTCTTTCTAAGTTAATTCCGGTTCTGCACTTTTCTTTGATCTTCTCCGTTTCTTTTTCGGTCTCTTGAGATCTATTCAGACAACCAGTGGAACTACCTATCATCCTCATAACAACAAAGAGATCTATCCATTTCCTCTGCTTGTTTTTAGTTTTGTAATATAACTTTTTTTAAGTTTCTTTTTTACCTTTTAGCTTTTCCTTTTGACATGTTAATATTATTGTTCTTAGGATAATTCTCGATTTGTTCTCTTAAAATTTCTTAAAAACCAGTTTGAATTCTATTCATTAAGATTGATGAAAAAAAGTAACTGGAATCTATAATTTTCAGTTCCAAAGAGATGGAGTTTTCCTCTGAGAAATTCTTTCATTCTATAACATTTCTAAGGATGGTCAATTGTAGCGAGGTATTTCGATTTCTTACCTTTTATTGAGGAGGATCGTTGCCCTCGTTTTATACGTCCACATATTTCAAACTAGTTCCTCCGAGAGACAACTTTTGATTGAGTTTGTTATTGCTTTGGATTTGATTGTGTTTATATTTAGTCAGATTTTTTTTTTTACACGGCATTGAACAAATTTAGATTTCCTTCTAGCGCTAATAAACCTTCAGCGTCATGAACTTTGGTGTATCTCGCTCCCTTTATAGTTTGTCCAATGAGTGAAAGTCTTTATGTACACATGCCAAACGTGAATTTGTCTTTAGTTTGGGAATTTGTATAGATAATAAATAAGAACATTGTTTACAGGGTGAAAGTTTATATTAAATTTAGATATATTATGTATCTGTAAATTGAATCGAATGTTTACAGTTACATTAACTAAATACACCTTTGTCGAAAATTAGATTGTAAAGAGATATAGTAATTAATTAACTAATAAAAATGAAAGAATATTATTAATTGCATTAATATATCATTACAGTTTTCTAACATTTATATTTTTTTATAAGGCTGTGCCAGAAGATTCCTCTTGGCACAGCGCTATACAGGAAAATAATAAATGTTAGAAAGTCGTCACATACGTTATATATAGAACGAATATATATAAAAATGATGAATACCTTATACAGAATTTGTCAATGCCTTAAGTCAAATGGTTCCTTCCTCTATAACTAATGCGCACGAGTACTTAATCTAAATAATAGATACCTTTTTCGAATGTATTCGTATGTATTTATATTTTTTCTATAATTAATAAATATCCATAAGGTATTGTGCAATTAACACTTGCATACAGATTTCATATAATCAATTATAAGTATCCTTAACTGTAAACATATTTCAAAAGATTATATATAAAATAGTCTGTATTAAATTCCTTTTGTGTTTCAGTGTGGATTGTATTCGTTTTCGTTACAGTTAAATAATTATAAGAATCTTTAGGAATTAGTTTATAGGATCGTCCATAAATTACTTAACGCTAGTGAAGACGGGGCCCAAAATATACGGAGCAAACCATCTATAAAAGATTTCAGGGATTTTTCCCTTTCCAAAATAGAAAACGAGTACACATATTAGATCATTTTTAATGAAAATTAATGGAATATAATTAATGTAAAAATTTGCGTTACGCTCTTACTCAAAATTCCCATCGTATAATACCTAATTAGCAATTTATTACCGTGAAATAATGTTTCTATACTCCTTTAAAAAATAATAAAAAGAAGTTTCATTTTGCCCTATTTTTTTCTATAAAATACTGCTTAAAAATAATAATAAATTGGAATTATTAATTATCTTAAATTGGCAGAAAACAGTACAAAAAATAACAAAATTTAATATATATATATATATCTGTATACAGTTTAAATGATTTTATCGCTTAAACAAGAACATTATCATTTCTTGTAGAAAATTAAATCTAGTGATATATGAAAACAGATTTCCAATTACGTTAAATCTAGAATTCTGTTTGCTGAGATAATACATCTGCTTCCAAACTCTAATATAATTGTCATCTTAAGTGAAATAATAATTCTTTTCAATTCTTTTTTTCCCCCTTTGCTGCTTTAAACTTAGGCTGTGAAGACCGCTATTCAGGAAAAAAATAAATAAAAGAGGAATGCAATATTTAATTGGGAATTTTGTTTTGTTTTGTAACATCATTATTTATACTTAGAAGATCAAATTTTTATATTAAAAATCTTACTTGCTCTATAAATTTAAATGGAAATCATTATAATTAAATTGAATTTAGATTTAAAAAAAAATAACTTAAAAATAATTTTTATTATTTAAAAATATCAAGGAGATATTTCATTTTGAAAACTTTAAGGAATATATATATATATATATAGCAGAACAGATTTTTTTTCTATTGATTGTAAGGTTAAAGACACTTTAATACTTTATATATGTCACTGCATCAAGTATTCTCGATTGATTTTGAGTAATTACATATCTTCCATGCATTTATTTGCTTTGAATATTATGAAAAAAGTCCATAACGTGTAATTAAACTGATTTTTTTTCATAACGTTATCCTCTAGAAACTAATAAAAATTTTAACAAGTTTGAAATTTCAGGACTTCGTGATTTCCCCGAACACGTATAAAACGATACTATAAAAAAGTTGCGATTTAGTTAAATTTCTATATTACTGAATATGAGCAGTTATATATATCAGATGCTTTCAATCCAATGATGTAATATGCAATTGAAAGTGCAATGCTCTATCTAAATAGTAATTGGATTTTGGTAATATTATATTTTGATAAAACGTGTATCAAAGTGTAAGCTGTACTTTTATAAAATTGTATTTTATTAGAAACAATATTTTAAGAATAAAGTAAGGACTAAACGAATATATTTATATCCATAAATTCATAAAGTTAACATTACATTCATCTCAGACAAACATGCTTAAAATATTAAAATACGCGCACTCTGTAATCAAATACTTATGTCACAATTTAGGGCTGCAATTTTTAAATATATTTTTAATTTATTTAATTTAAAATATATGCTCTCCATCTCAGATTAGTACTGTCTTGCCCCTGTAAATCATACTTTTCCTGATAACAACAGAATCATGTCGGACGTCTATTTAACACCGTTGTGGAGGAAATTTCTGAATTGAAATCACTTAACTTCCGATCTCTACCGGAAATTCTTATATAATTAATTGGGGCCTCACGCTCCTAATTTTTCTATATCTACTCTCTACTTTTATCTATCTAACTCCAGATTCTCAAGATTAAAGCACATGTGTAGGGGATACGGTTCTCTCCGAAATTGGAAAAAATAAAGAAATTTTACCATTGCAATTGTCGTAAAGTTATGTAGAAGTGGCCCCTGGAAGATCTTAATCCATCACTGTACATTGACTAGCACTGTATACCGGAAAACAAGCGAGTTACACTAACGATTTCTACTTAAGTATATCTTTACATAATTTATTAAATCTATAGAAGCTATAAAAAAAGCAAGTCTTAACAATAGGTGTATAAATTTAAACCTACACCAATTATATCGGGAAACAAAGAAGACCTATTCTTAACACCAATTTTTATTACTACTAAAATTTTGCAAACATCGAGTCACGTCGTTTCAAGCGTAAATATATCATCGAATCGATCGCTTAAAAAAAAGGCAAAATGATAATTTTGTGTAAAGAACATGAACTGCTATCTATTACAACAACTACTAGTGACATTCAGACAGGATAAGAAAATTTAATTTATAAACTTAGACGTTGTACTAACTCACAAAATACATAAGCATCATATCGTGTTAGCGGCAGCATGGATATAATTTCGAATCAAGTTAAAAAAAAATTAAAAAATAATAATTTTTAAAGGTGCTAAAATACGGAAAGCCTTGTAAATATTTTATTAGAAAACCTCACGATGATAAATAATTTAAAAATCTACTCCCCCCATCTTCCGCTTTCTTAACGTATTTATCGATTTTTAAGGCTAAAATAATGAAGGAAATTTGTTTACTTTCAAATTCTTAATGAAACAAGCAATCTAAATTCAAGCAATTATTATAAGAAAACACTAGAAGCCATATCTTATTTATATATCCAATTTTCTTATGGTGTTCCATCATCTTTTATGAACAAGATCAGTTTTTAAAAGAGTTAAATTTTTCAAGACAGTTATAATTTATAAACATCAGAAAATCTCATTAAATATTATTTTTACTACTCGGAACTTTTCTTTTCTATTTTAGAAAATAGATTTTTCGAATAATTAATTATCATCTAAGCTTCTTTAAAAGTTAGTTTATATAAATGTTTTGTACTTATATACATATGTATATATTCCTCCAATAGAAAATTTTATTCATTACACGATTTGCATATATTATTATTATTTTTTTCTTCCTGTTAAAGATTAAAAATTTTAATTAATTAGATTTTTTCCCCTCAAATTTATAGATGGTTTGTGATTAATATTCATTAGTTTGTAGGGAAAATTTAATTATAGTGGAATTAGGAAGAAAAAATCGTGCGGCATAATCAATAGAGACTAAAAGGAAAATTATAATTTTTGAAAATATTGTCAAATTAATGGGCCGATCGATACGTAAGATGCATAACCACGTCACATATTTACGAAATTTGAAATTTTTTAAATGGAAACGTCGCAGCAACGTGTAAAGTACAGTACATCTGTACTTTACTGTGTTATACTTCGACTGAACTTTTTACAACTTAAAGCGTTATCTTGAGGCAATTAATACATTAAATATTTAAAACCCTTTTTGGAAAAGATAAGATTTAATTAGTAATAATCTACTCCCGAAACTTCAACGTTTAGATTTTATGCTATTAAAAGAACGCTTTTCTTTCATTTGTTTGTAGTCAATAGAGATTCATCCTATGTCCTCAGAGGGTTGAGCTTTCTGATGTTATTGATCAGTTAAACCAATCACTGTTAATTACAAACAAGAACCAGAAGTTTCCGAGTCGTTTAAAAGGATGACACAACAATTGAACGTGACTTAAAGTAAATTGTTCTTCTTAATTGTTTAAAGGAAATGTTGTTGTGTAACGAGATACCAAATGACTTTATACAATGAAATTGTATGCAAAATTTTTTTTTCTGTCTAAAAGCAGATCGTATATAATTTGAAATCAAATTCGAGGCTTGTGTTTTCCACAAGTACAAAGTTCTAATCTCATACTAAATTTGCAGAATTATTTATGTAAACACACGAATCCAACCTACACTTAAATATAATATAAGCGTGCACTCGAAAATAGGGATGGGTTTTAGAAATTTGAATATATATCAAAGAGATTTATGTTTTGTTCAGAATTCGTGATTTTTTTTCCCCTTTTGAAAATGGTCCATTAACCAAATTACCAAACATATTTCTGAGAGAATAACAGAAAAAACCAAAGAGAAATGTCTATTAATCGATATAACACCTACGTAAACTCGGTGCCATTTATTTACGACTCGTATAATAACTGTTTAATGTGAATATTAAAAAAGAATTTTGGGGGTTTTATTTTATATATTTAGAACAAACTGATTATTTATCAATATTAAGATTGATGAGGATTTGTTTTATTTGCAAAATTTCTACATAAAAACTGTAAAAGAAAATTTTGACAGACCACCTGATGATCAATGGATGTGGTGCAAAACATATCATTCGTGTATTTGAAGTATCGTACTATTTATCTTCGTTTGAATTCAACTAACATGAAAATAACATTTATAACTTTTAAATTTAGCATCTGAAAATATTCATTATATACAATGTACGATAAATTGTATTTTTTTTCATTTATGAAAAAGTAGAAATTACATTTTAGTTGTTACTTTATTGTTAATGCCATTAGAAGATGCAGATTTATCATTGGAATAGTAAATTTTTAAAATAAAAGAGGACATTCAATTCATTTATATTTATTTTTTAATGTTTTAAAGTAGACAGGAAGAGAGAATATATTTTCGGAAGATATTTGTCGTTAAATTTTGTGTTTTTGATTATATATTCAAGTAATATTTTAATAATTAAAGTATCTTCAATTAAAGTTGGCAGGAGATTAATGAATTGTCAGTCGTGTGTCGTTTTTAATTAATTAATAATAATAAGGAAAGTAAAATTAGATTGTATGGGTGAAGTAATGTATGCGTATGGGTTAAGTTAGCATTCCTGCAAGATGGCATCTGATTGATTATTTTGACAAATTGTTTGTAATAATAATAGTTTAATTAAACTGGAATAGTGTATTTACTCATATAAACATGTAATCAAACATTTATTAATTAAACCACTTAATTTAATTTGATACAAGCTACCATTGCTGTTTCGTTATTTTCTCTTTCAGACATTTTATTATACTGTATCTTCGATTTCACTCCATTTAATTCAGTTTCAATTCACTTTCAGGTAATTTGATTCCGTTTCAATCTAGATAAATGTAACCCAAATTCATTTTCACAAATTTTAATGTGAAATTTCAGTCTGGATCCAAGTCATTTAGTTTAGTGTCGACTGAACTTTGACGTCGGTTGTCATTGGCGTAAAATTTCTCAAAAATTAATTTGAGTACACAATTTAGTTATCGTGATAAATAAGTATTTAACAAAAGGCATCCAATTATTTAAAGTCATTCTTGCAAAATGACGATTTTCGACAGTCGATTGGTTATCTAAAAGGCACCACGCGAAATTTTCATTGTTCTGAGACTGTGAAGCAGTTACTACGGAAGTGATTAATCGATTTTGGACACATGTAGAAAGGTGTGATAAATTAGAGTGAATTTATCATAAACGTAATGGTGGACTTGCTTTTGCCATTCCTGACTGTAACAAACCGGTGAAGAATGTGTTCCGTCCTAAGTCAAGTAGTGGGTGATGAATGGCATCACACTAGTGATTGTTGCAAAAGGTTTTCTGTTACAAACGATTAAATGGTTGCCATTCTTGCCTTGAAGAATGTCTTAGAGTCTAAATTAATTAAACTGCATTGGTTCGAGTATTGGAAAACCCGAAAAACTAGAGAGGTGTGCAGGCGATCTTTTAAATTTATGTCGTCTATATCTAATTGATGACAATAATTAGATGGTTAAAGAAGCGAAAATATCGGGTGTTGATGGGTAAATATGAGCAAACTTAATGTCTATTTTATAATAAATTATTCTTTCAAATTTAATAACTTGAATTACAATTACTAGAACTAATTTTTCATCAATTCTCAATGCATTTTATCTCATATGTATGACTCAAGTTCGTTTTTTTTTTCGTTATTAAAAATTAGTCATGGAAACCACCCTTAGGCACACTACACTTATACGTGAAAGTCCTAGTTTTGTATTTATTTTTAAACAAATCGATTTTGAACTATCAGCTCCATCTCAAATCCCATACATGCCAGCTAAATCCTCTATTATCCCAAGTTTGGCGAATTGATCTCTTTTTTTCTTATTGTTTAACCCGACAGCAGGCCAAATATATCATGTTCTTGAATTATGTACTTATATAAAAAAAACAATAAGAAAGCTATAATTAAAAATTTATAAATTAAATTTTTTTAGTGAAAATTAAAAAAAAACTCTCAGTAGACTTTAGCCATTTTAACAGTTTTTAAATAGTTTTTCCCAAAATTTCCTATCTTTACTGGAATGAAACTGTTGGTGTAAAGAAATTCAGTCTGTATCTAACATAAAAGCCAAAAATAGAGAAAAAAAGAACGAACTCTTTCACATTTATAAATATAGCAATATAGAATCAAAAATAGATAAGTCTATTCAATAAGATTTAGGTTACAGATTTGATGAAAGCTCCTATTCAACATGATACCAGATCTAATCATCAATAACTTTCTTTCTAACATGAAATTCAATTTTTACATATAAATGCCTGACCCGAAAGAAAACAGAAAGGAAATTTATCATGTTTATGTTTCAAATAAAGTTAAAATAATCAGTTTTACTACTGGAAAAAATCTGAATTCATTTTTTTATCATTATTATTTATGAAAAATACTCCATATTTTCGGTCTTTGACTTAGTAATATTAATGTCACTTCGTAGATCTAGATGAAAAATTCTCCATTAAAAATTTCTCCACAGTTTATAGAAAAAAATTCTCTCATTTAAAATGTAAATTATTCCATATTTGAGTATTGTGATGTAGAATTTCTTAAATAATTTATAAACTTTTTTAGAAGTAAAAGGAGGAATCGAAAATATACTTTTTGTTCACGTTCTTGAGAAATTTCGCTAGTAAAAATTGAAATTCTGAATATAGATTCCAGCATGAGAATTCTCAAGGATATTATATTGTTTAGTAATACTTTAATAAACATAAATTTAATAAATAAAATATATTTATATACATATATTATTACATAAGTATATAACTTTAAACTGCCAGAAAATATAAATAATACGAAGAAAAATTATGCAATTTTTAATCATAGTTTTAATTTATTTAATTTAAAATATATGCTCTCCATCTCAGATCAGTAGTGTCTTGCCCCTGTAAATCATACTTTTCCTGATAACAACAGAATCATATCAGACGTCTATTTAACTCCGTTGTGGAGGAAATTTCTGAATTGAAATCACTCGACTTCCGATCTCTATCGGAAATTCTTATATAATTAATTGGGGCCTCACGCTCCTAATTTTTCCATATCTACTCTCGACTTTTATCTATCTAACTCCAGATTCTCAAGATTAAGGAAGGACAGAGACAGTGGGAATATATAGGTCTACAATTTTTTAAAATTGCAACCCAAAAATTATTGGCATATATATTAATTCTAATAATTGTAAATATAAACCAAGCTTAAATACTTTTATAAAATAACCTTAAATAGTTACCCAGAAAATTTATCCCGAAAATTGGAGATTTCTCAACCATATCAACCCTTAAAAAATCTGGCAACTTAAGATTTATAGACAATCTGAGGCATTTTAAAATTTAATTTTACAGACATTGGATGCTAAATAAATTTCCAAAACAATTCCCATTTACTAAGATTTAATCATGAAAAAATTGAGTGTAATGAAATATACTTTTAAATGGTTAAAATGAAATTGAGTAAAACTGTGTAATAAATTTATCTGTTATTTAGGATCCCTCTTAATTTGTCTCTCTTTCTCTTTGAAATACTGGAGTAGAATTCATTTAAGTTTCATTGGCGGTGTCTTTTTTTAAAAAAATAAAATAAAATTCATTAACTGTAAATTAAAAATTTACTTTTAACATATTTTTCTCGGGTGTATTCAATTTATATTTTAGTACTTCGGTTGATGACATAAGTAAAGAAACAAACAAAATTATTTTATTTCATGCAATTACGAATTGCTATTTAATTCTGAAAGGTTTAAAAAAGACATCACTTCAATTTAAAGTGCTTTTAAAATGCTACTTCAAGAAATTCTTAAGAATCTTCATTAATTATCCAGTAACATTTTTGAATATTCTTCAAGTTGAGGAATTCCATTTGTAAGGAAGAATTCTCTTAACATTTATTTTCGAGCCGTCAACACAAAAATTTAAGATCACCAAAAATTCCACAGAAAACAATTAAATTCCTCAAATTTATATTTTTGCAACGTTTTTATTTTTATTCATTTTCCCAATTAATTTTTTAAGTGGAATATAATAACCGAAAGATTGTATTTTAAAAAAAACACTGTGAAATAATTCTATGTAAAACTTGAATATTTACATCAATTTTTATTCTTTACACTTATACAGTATTTAAATTTATACTTTATTTATATTATATTTTTATTTATTATTTCTTACATTTGACTAATTAGTGCAATTTAAAATGAATTAGTATGATAAAAACAAATGGTAAATGTTTTATTGCTTTATATTTTTTTTAATACTTTATCTAGTCGATAGATGGCAAGACACGACTTATATCAATGCCCTTTTCAGCTTATATCTTATAATATATAATGCCTTAAAATGGAATAAAAATTCCTTTTTAAAATTGCCCGATGAAACAATTCATATTTTCCGTACACTTGTTTTTAATACTTAACAATTTCGAAACCACGTGACTTCCGGTCCAACACGGAAGTTCGTATATAGTTAAACGGGGCCTTCCATCCCTAACCTTTCCATATATGGTCTCGGTTTTCATTTATCTAACTCTATTCTCCAGATTAACGAAGACGGACAGACAGACGGACGATAACACAATTTTCAAATTTTAGCCTAATAAATTATTACGCTTGTAATCTATATTTAAAAAAAAAAAAAAACTCTTTATACTAGAGACTACAAAATTTTATCGCTTTGTTTGATTTAAATATTTTATGTATACTGTATATATATTTGTGTGTGTCTGTGTGTGTGTTGTGTGTGTGTGTGTGTGTGTGTGAGTGTGTGAGGCGAATTTTTTATGTAAATTTTTATAAATATTATATGATATATTATTTTAAATATTACAATACGTTTTTCCCCTGTAGCCTACATTTATATATTTAAGTTATTGCAGCCATTAAGTATTGTATATTCAGTACATAAATATTTACAAATATGTATCTATTTTTTTATTTATAATTTTGTAATGTAAAACGAATCCAGTTTTCAAATAGTCTATGTAATAGCTTAGAAAATAAATCCCGAAGAAACATTTTAAATAAAAAATTTGCTACATCAACTCAATTTATAATGTAAAAAAATTTATAAATAGGTAAGAGACGGAGGATATATTTTAAAAGTTTGATGATAAAATCCAGTCTTAGAGTTTTTGTATATTATTTTATGTAAGAATAAGTGGGGCGTTATCCTATGGGCAAAAAGGGCAATTGCCTAGACCAATCTTTTATTTAAAAATATATATATATATATTTTCCATAAAATTCCACCGAAGAAAAATATCTGAAATCAACACTGTAGAGTATATGGGGCCTTCTAATTTGAATTCGCCCGGGCCCCAAGAAGCTATAACGCACCATTGGTAAGAATAACTGTAGTTGAATTGTGTATTAGAATCCGTTTACACCGGCTCGGACTGGAGTTTTTTAAAAAATAAGACAAAGGCCCCACGCTCAGATGGCCCAAAATTTCAAATTTATAAGGAAATTTAATTTAAAAAAATTTTTTTGCAAATAATTAGGGGCCCACTAATAACATTTCCTCCGCAAAACCTCCAGCCGGCCCTAGTCTAATTACAATTAAAACTGTATGAAGTTCTATCCAATTTATTCTTTATTCAACAAAATTAAATAAGGAAAATCCAAAAACAGCATATTAAAAAAATAATAATAATAACAAGATTTATAAACGAAACGTCTCCTCGTAAATTAGTTTTCAGGAAATCTTGGAGTAAATGCAAATATATATAATTATGCGTATTGTTTGCTTTCAGCGATTTATAATCATATACAAAACGTCCAATTTCCAAGTTCAAAATCCGTGTAATTCCGAATTAAATACTTAAAATTTATTTGGGGAATAGCTAAATTTACATAACTAATTGAAAATCGTATTATCTGTTGTTATCATTAAACAAAATTTATTTTAGATCGATGAGGTTAATACCTCCGGGAAGATATTTTATAATGACCAAATAATACTTCGTATCGGGATATTTATGGTTTATGTATATAAATATAAATACGTACTTACAGTAGGATTTTAATAAATTGATTAATTTATGATTAGAAAATTGAAATATTTTACGGAACAATAAGAATATAATTTGGAATTCTGAAAACTTAAATTAGGTTCGTTAAAGTTTTCTATTTTCGTATACCGTATTTCATTCGAATATATTGTCGGAAACTTGACTGAAATCTAATGATATTTTCCTTATTAAATACATTGAAGAATCGTTAAGTAGCTTTGTCTCTTCAGCACATTTGGTTGGAATGGCAAATGTGATTTAGTTTTCTTTCCATATTGAATTCTCAGCTCGATGGCATTTTCAATTCTTTGGCATATTTCTAAACATCTTAGTTTACTTCCACTAGCTTTGGCACATTAAATGCGGCTTAGTTCCACTTTGTATATCGATGCCTTAAAATATTCTACCAACGATTCTTACTTATGAAATGTTAATGAAAGTTTGTTTAATAAAATTTTCTTATCTTTTTAATAATCTCGTGGGTAATTTTCGAATCAAATAAAAATGGGTTTGGATTTTTATCGTTGAATTCTCTTCATATTTATTAAAATATTCCAACTTCTTTCTTCTTTTTTTTTTTAGAATTATAGTCTCCATTTTTAATTAAAAACGATTCTCTTAGGTTTTTAACATTAATAACATCAGCTAATATTTTTAGTTTTATTTATTCGTTTGCTAAACATTATGAAAAAGTAACATCTCTTCCGTGAATGTTTTCACGCTACATAACGAAATCACATAGCATTAAATGATATTTTGTAATTTAATTTATTCGCAAAAAATTTTAGAATAAACCAGGGAAAAATATTAAAAATTTTAACTAGTAAATTATCTCATTTGAATTCATAATTTTCGGTAAGATAAATCTGTTCAGATTTCAAATTTAAAAGCCAGCCTTCTTATTAGCCACAGCGCCATCTGGATATTTAGTAGATAATATAATTGAAAATTATTGTCATTGGTTCATTTAAATTTGAATGATCCAATCGAAAGCGAAAATTTGTTATTTCTAGTTTTTTTTTAGTATTTTATACACTTCTTGATTTTGAAATTTAGATTATAAATACATCGCGAAATAAAAGGAATTTTAGACTGTGTAATATTGTATATCCTCTTACATAATTAACTAGGGTATTGTATCGTTCAATCTGTTCTGGTTTTTTTTTTTTAAAAAAAAGAGATGATACTTTTTAATCTTTGCTTTATCAATCTGGCCAACCACTCAGAAAATTCTAGACAATATCACTCCCATCTAACACACAAAGATATTCGTAAATTCCAAAGGATCAATTCTCAATTATCTCCTAAGCTAATCCAGCTTCTTACATTTTCCCGATGTTATCGAGTTTCCATAGTTTCAGTATTGATCCGTAAGTACGCGATTTATTTATTTATTTTTTTTAATATTTATTCGGTAAAATATTTTCTGTAATAATTATAAATTTATATCTATTCATATCCTTACTGTTAGCACATTTTTATTCGTTTGGATTAATTTATTCGGCGAAATCATCGAGAAAATAACTTATAAATTGTCTTTATTAAATTACATTACTGAATTTTATAAAGAAAAATATTAAAGTTACTTAAATTATTAACAGAGTTAAGTATCATCTCTATAAAATGTCTTCGGTTGATCTGAAAGAACCTCTAACGATATCTCTTAAATAGAAAAATGTAAAGAGAGAAATATGAATTTCAAGAAGAAAAATAAGAATTAAAATTATGAAAGTAATTACAGTAAATTTAAGTAGAAAGAAATGACTTCGGTTGGACAAATATACTCGTCAGAGCAGAAAATGTAATCTTCTCAATTGAAGACAAGCCGCTCATTAACAAAGGATTAAAAGATGCAGCTAAACAAGGATTAAGTATTATCCTTTCTCATAATAAAAGAATACTCCGATATCCTCCAGCAAATAAATTTTAAATCTTCAAATTAATTATAAAGTAAATAAATTTGTTTGTTCGCGAATTTTAAGAGAAGAAGGGAAAAAAAATCTGCTTTAATTAATTAAGAGAATGCAGACGAAAGAAGGAATAATAACAATATTTTAAAGGAAATTTAAACAATCCTTTAAAATATTTAATTGATAAAAATTCTTTTTGTTTTTTTTTTTATTTTCCTTCCTCTTTCGAAAGCTTTCTTTGTTTGTGGTAATTTTTCTTCGCCGAATTTGCATTCTGTTTACGCAAAGCGCAGACAAACACCACCTGACAAATCCCATCTAGTTTTCTATAAAACTACTTAATTACATCTTCTTGAAGTAATTTTGCTTTTAAATAACAAAAGGCGAAACTTTTGTCCTCCATTAACTGTCAACAGTTCCTCTGACGTTTTTTTTTTTTTCCTCTCCTCTTTTAAAATAGAAAAATAAAGGACGGATTTGTCTGAAAATCCTTCTGTAAGTAATATTTGAAAAAATATTTTTATTTATTTTTTTTAAATGAAAGCACTTAAAATAATAATAATTAATAAATAATTTATATATATATATAAAAAATCTAAAGCTGTTTTAATAAATAATTTCTAACTATTCGACTCGATTATTTTTAAAGATTATTAAATGAATGAATCAATTTTGCTTTTGCTGAATTGGTCATTTTTATATCATTTCCAAAGGGATTAGTGGTAAATTTCATTTAAGATGAAGTCATTTCCGGAAAAATATTTTTCTGGTAATATTATTTGAATTTCCAACTTAAAAAAAAAAGAATTAAAAAAAATTAAAATTTCTCAGTAATCTTGTTCTTCGTAAATTATTTACATATAAGTCTGTTACGCATACGTACATTCTGCAACAAAATGTATACGTTTCCTTGCATCTACTGTACTTCTAAATTGATTTAATAAAATGATGTTATATATTAAATATTCATTTTATTTACAAATTACAAAACCATGTAAAAGCGTTTTAATAAATATAAATTTTAGTAAGTTAGTTTTCTCTTGAAATTTGTTATTTTTATTCTGGAAATATATAAAATTTTTTGTTGGTTTATATTATAATACATTTCTTAAATTTTTAAAAATTAATTTATATAATTAAGGCTGGTATTTATTTTAAATAAACAATTAATTAACTGCTAACTAATATTCTCACTTATTAGGTGGTGTACTTATGAGGAGGTATGTGGATGTTGGATTCCCCAAAGGCTTTAGGAATAAAATTTAATCTAAAAAAAAAAATTGACATGGTTACAATGCCAGGCTGCAATGTTTAATCATTTTTTAATTTAAATACTCACGCGACTTCCGGTCCAGACCAGAAGTTCGTATATAGTTAATCGGGATCTCCGGCCCCTAAGCTTTCCATATCCGGTGTCGATTTTAGTAAGGTCTTCGCCCCTGTACATCATACTTTTCCTGATAACAATCGATCATGTGGCTCCATTTTGCAGGAAATTTTGAATTAAAATCACGTGACTTCTGGGCCCAATAATTCAATATCAATCAGTTATTTTATTATATTATTATTTTTTAATTATTTTACGCTTAATTTTTCTTCATTCTGATTGCACTTTTTAGATTATCTCCCAGAGCAAAATCTTACTTACACCACTGCTTTTAACTGTTGTAAATTGAAAATTACACACATGGTTTATATTATAATACAAAATTATACATATATTTATAAATAAATGAGGAAAAAATTACAGATTTATATCTGGAAATTACTCGTACTTTCTAAGCAATAGACTCTCAAACATCTACAAGCTTAATGATATGTTAATAATTTAATAAAGGCTTAAATCATTTTCACTATAAAACATTAATAATTTATAGTGCTAATAATATATATCCTATGCGATAATTAAATTTGAATATCTGAACTATTTGATATTCAATAGTTAAACATATGTTAAAATATTAAAATTAGCAAGATCTAATATAGCAGGATGAATATCGAATGATGAATTATCTAATAAAGAGCAGAGAAGAGATGCAAACGGATCTTAAAATTATGAAATTCTAATTTTAGAAATTTAATCGATTAATTGAAATTAATTATTTTAGTTTCATTAACCTAATTTATGCGGAAAATTAAATATTCAGATATGATATCTCACGTCTCAACCTGTTTCCTATTTTAATCATTACCAAGCCATTAACTTACTACGAATAAATTATGGAAATTTTTAACGTTATATTCTTCAATTATAAGAAATTAATGATTAAAATTTTGCAATTTATAAATTTTTATACAATTGATTATACGAGTATAGCTTAACCGGTGGCGTAATTAAGATTTTGCTCTGGAAATGATCTGGGAGGATGATGCAAAAAATGAAGAATTAAGCATACCATAAACAATTTTATTTATTCATTTATTATAATTTTTTTTATTTTAAATTTTATTCCTAGAGGGATCAACTCCCACAACACTCCCATAAGTATATCACAAATCTTAACCTATTAAGGGTAGAACAGTGTTCCGCAACCGGTGTGCCATCACAAGGTGAATGGTGTGACGTGAACTTTTACATATTCTATTAATTTCAAGTTTTATTTATATATTTTTATCACAGCTGCTGTGTTTCTTATGCTTGTATTTCATTCTCTGCTGCAGCACTGATGAAATAAGATGATGTTAAAGCAATAAACACAAACACATATGTCGTCCCAGTACTCACTTATTCTTTTGGAGTTATACACTGCACTCACACAGATCTTGAATAACTCCAAATGAAAACAAGAACAACACTTACTAAGCATAAACAACATCATCCTAAATCCGCCATAGAAAGATTAACCCTTTCACGTAAAGATGGCGGACGTGGCCTGATCGACATAGTTAACCTCCACTACAAACAAATACAGACAGTGCGAGAGTTTTTCTACAAAAAACAAGAAACATCACAGTTACATAAAGCAGTAACTCTAGCAGACTCAAATAACCACACCATTAAAATTACACTCACATCATATGGACACGACACAACATATCAATCATGGGTGCGAAAGGCACTCCATGGCAGATAGTCCTATGACCTGGCCCAGGATTTTGTTGACAAAATTGCGTCAACAGCTGGTTAGCTCGGGGATGCCTCTTTGGAGAGACGGAAGGATTCGTGATTGCCATACAGGATAAGGTCATAGATACTAAAATCTACATAAAACACATTCTCAAAGATACAACAATTACAAACGACACATGCAGAAAATGTCACATCATGCCAGAAACCATACAACACATCACCTCTGGTTGCAAGCTCTTGGCACAGACAGATTATTTACATAGACATAATCAAGTAGCAAATAAATCAAGAGCTTGCAAAGAAACACAGATTATCAGACATCCACAAACCATACTACAAATACATTCGACAGACAGTATTGGAAAACAACTCGCGCACAATAAAATCACATACATTATAGACATATCTGTTTCAATGTACAAAACACATGCACTGAAAAAATCAGCAAGTACACAGAACTCGTCCAAGAAATCTATGGAGAATGGATAGGGTGTTTATTGTATCTGTCGTTCTCTCCTCTACAGTGTCATATCACACACGCTACACAAAAGCCTGGGAACAATAAAATTGAATAGAAACACATACATCACACTACAGAAGGTTACTATATTGAATACATGTCATATTCTTAGGAAATTCCTGAATACAGACACACAGACACACTTATTTAATTTTTGTCTTGTTTTCAAGTTACTGTCCCTTGACTCTGGTCCGGCATAGAACACAGCCATCGGTGTCAACCGAGTATAACTCACAAAACCCAACATAATAATAATAATAGGTTCATGGCACTACGAAACTCTATTAATAGTATCATATCTTACGTTTTTAAGAGGAATAACATTTTGGTGTGCCGTGTTGAGTCATGTCGAGTCAGGTGTGCCGCGAGTAGAAAAAGGTTGCGGAACACTGGGATAGAAATTAAAATCCCACGAACCAAAACTTATATATATATATATATTTATTTATTTAATTATTTAATATAAAAGAAAATGGATCCGAATGATGACTAATATAAAATAGCAATATATAGACTTATATATATATTATTTCTTTTTAAGATTAAACAAAAATTTATCAAGCCTATCTGAGAAATTCAGTGATGCAGCACGGTTACGGAGTGTAAGATATATCTTATTTTAGACTTATATATCTTTACGGAGATAATGAATGACTGTTAGAAGTTGTATATGTTGGTCGATTTACCAATAACATCATCGTCGTAAAATATGGTTGGAGTTGTGATCGCTTCGTCTACTTTTCAATAGTGAGAAAATGAAAAATGAATAGCAACTAAGGAGGGAAAAAAAAAAGATTTTTCTTTAAATTCTGAAAAAAATAAAATGCTTAAAAAAACCTCATGCGTATAACCACATAAAATAATGAATTATTAATAACGTGCATACAATTTCATTAGAAAAATATTGAAAAAATAAAGTCATTTTTAAATACAATATGCAGAAAAGTTAAAAAATATAAATTAAAAAATATATATATATATAAATTTTTTTAATACTAAATAAATAAATAAATAAAATACATTGAGTATAGGTTATTTCGAAGATGTCTCGAGATGAATGCAGCAACTCACTTTACAATTCTTATAAGAAAAAAAAATCATGAAAACAAAATATGGAATAAATAAAAGTTGAAAGGCAATGGCGGATCGCATTTCTTTAGATACATGTCCATCGATGCGATAGTCGCAAAGATATATATTTTGTTTCAACATATTTTGCCTTTATCCTATCGAGTAATGTATTTATACAAGTAAGAGATTTATGACATGATTTTTGTTCATTGTTTAAATCATTTTAATTTATAATATCCATTGATTAATTGTGGTGCAAGATCTTTCAGCTCGTTACCTCATTCATTAAATAAAATTGATCAGTTAGTGACGTGTAAGCATTTTTTTTAAAAATTGTATTATCTGTCAAACTAGGATTTGAATAAATAATTTTGAATTTTTGGGCTACAATATGAAAAAATTTCATCACCCGTTCCTTCCTTAATCTCGAGAACGGCGTCAGATAGATGAAAGTCGAGACCAGATATGGAAAGCTTAAGGGCGGAAGGTCCCAATTAACTATATACGAACTTCCGGTTTAGAGAGAAATTCATGTGTTTTCAATTTAAAAATATTCCCCCCGAATAGAGTTACATAGATGAACGGCATAACTCTGTTGTTATCCAGAAAAGTATGATGTACAGGGGGAAGACACTGAGATCGCGAGCATATATTTTAAATTAAAATTGCATTTCGGCATTGTGACGATCGTTTAAATTGTATTATCCGACCACGTTCTGAATAAACAATTTTAAGTTTTTTTTTTATATAGGAATTACATTTATCCACTGTTAAAATTTATTTTATGCTCGCCACTATCATAAATGAATGAAAAATAGGCTGAGATTTGAAGCAAAGCTCCTCATTTTTAAAAGATGTCCACGGTTTATGCCGTTTATTTTTATCTGTTTTTACTATAAAAATGTATATATATGTGTGTGTTATATACCCTTAATTTAAATTTAAAATTATTGTATTTTTTTATTACTAGTATAAAAGAAAAAACGATGTATGTTTTGGACATGATGGCTCTTATAATAGAATATGAAGTTATTCGGCCCTTCAACGACAAAATGTTCACGTTACAAGTTCATTTCTCATTGAAGGTTCATCATATTGCAGCGTTGATGTCTGTTAGTGACAGATAGGCACACCTTGCTACACAAACCCATGACAGCCGGTTGAGGTTTGTATTAGGAAGATGACAGAATTTTGCCATTATGAGCCATCAGCAACGAAAATGGAAAGAGCAAATCCTCGTTCAAACGCCCAAAGAGAAAATATAAGTGTCGTATGACCTTTAACATTAATCATTTTGATAGATAAAGTTTTATTATTGTTATTTTATAAATAAATGCTTAGAGATTTATTCACATTAAAATTCTTTTTTTATTATTGATTAAAATAATTTTTAATGCCGTATTCGTAAATATTATAAGCATTTTTTTTTAATTTTTAAAAAATAAAATGCATAATAATTGAAATATGTAATAATAATAAAGTGGTATAGATACATAATTCAATTTTTTTTACTGTGTTTATAGTTTTTATTTTTACCTTCCTGGTTGTTATATAACAAAGGGAAAATATGGCGATCGGTAAAAAAATGACCCCCTAAATTTTTCACATTTTTTGACTCGGGGGACCTTGTAATGTCGAAAAATGCAAAAAGAGTTGGGTTTCCGCCCCCCTGTATGTAGGGGTGTTAGTGTGTGTGTGTAGGGGGCACGAGTTTTTACCCAATTTGAAGCTTAATAACTCCTGTTCTTTTTCTCGAAAATTTCTGAAATTTTTCAGGGAGGTTTGTGTATTACGGATAAATATTTCTAGAAGCTTTTAGGAAAATCGGATCATTGGTTCGGGAGATATGGCCCATCCCTTTAATATCTCACGAACCGATCTAAAGACTTCTAAAGGTAATGGCAGCAATTATTTTTTAGTATAAGAAATATCGGAAAATTAAATTTAACATCGAAGTATTTATTATCAAAATATCTTTGAGAAATTAAACAAGCCTTTTATACAACGTTAAAGCCTTAAACAAGCCAAAGTAAAGCACCGGGCATGTAATAATTCGTAATGATATAATAAATAATTAGCTTAATAATAATAATCGAATTTCTGTTGATTAATGATTCGTCATTAAAGGTTCGTTTGTAGAATATAATTTGATAATTTGATGCCTTGAACAGTTATCTATATAATTAATATTAATAAATGTGATTGTTGACGTTTGGGTGGAGTTGATATCACTTTAGTTTCATTTATCTACTATGTTTATATTAATTTTTTTTAATAAATCTACATTTGTATTCAGACCTTTAGAGGATGATATGATTGCCTTACTACTTTTAATAGTTTTGTGGTTAAATTTAGTTTATTCTTTTTCCTAATGTCTAGATAAATTGTTAGAAAGCTTAAAAATAAATCTAACAACATTCTTGCTGGACTTTCCCGGCATTTTTTATCTGTTTTCATCCCTAATAATTGCTACCATTACCTTTATAAGTCTTCAGATTGGTTCGGGAGATATTAAGAGATTGGGACCATATCTCCCGAACAAGTAGTCCGATTTTCTTGAAAATTTCTAGTAACATTTCCACCTAATACACAAACCTCCCTGCAAAATTTCATAAATTTTTGACAAAAGGTACAGGGATTATTAAGCTCCAAATTGATTTAAAAAATTGTGCCCCACATACGCTAACATACAGAAAAACCCCAACTATTTTTGCATTTCTCGACGTTTTAAAGTCTCCTGAATCCAAAAATGTAAAAATCTTAGATGTTAATTCAGCCGAGAAAGTAAAAACTAAGAAATTATTATCGAAAGTTTTAAAATAAAGAAAATTATTTCAGTGGTAATTACGTCAAAACATAAGCAATCATCATCAACATCTATTCTTGTTCATTGGAGTTATTAAGTGTATTTAAAGTAAGAAAGTATTCTTAACTGTTGACAGCGTGTTTATCTTACGAAGTAGAATAACTATTGTTAATAACAGTTGACCCAATTATTCACATGTTAGCACTTTTGACACGAAAGAGACTCTTCCTCTTAGATATTATCTATTTATCCATCATGTGACACTTCTGTAATGATTAATTAATGGAAAAATCGGTTAACATGCAAATAATACAATTTGGTGAAGATCGATTTTCCTTGACTTTTTTCCTCCCCTTTCTAACGACTAATAAAATTGACTCCCTTCTTTTTTTCCTTTGTTATCCAGTCTCAAATTTTAATTAATTTTTTTAAACAAATTTATTGCGTTAGTTTTTATAATGATTAAGTAAATATAATTAACGAAATTTATTGATAATAACGAGAAGATAGTAGAAAATATATTATATTTAAGTGCGAAGTTTGATATTTTAGAAATTATATTAATTAACGTATAATTTAAGTGTATTGTAGCGTATATTTAGATATTTTTATGGATATAACACTAAAACAGCGATTAACTTTCGCAAAGGATAAAGTATATTAGATTTTAATGAAAATTAATTTATTAAAGTCTTATTTAATTTGATACATAAAATAATGGTTGAATTTTACTTATAAAGTATACAGTTTTTTTAAATTGAATAAAGTCATGAATAACAATGAAATTTTATTTTTTTTATGTATTATTGTAGGTTTTTTAATTGTTTTTACATTCCCGGCTCTTATATAACAGGGAAAGTATCGGTCAAAACATAACCCGTCCCAAGATTTTAAAATTTTTGGATTCAGAGGGCTTTAAAAATGTCGAGAAATGCAAAAAATTGTTTCCCCCCCTGTATGTATGGATGTTAGTGTGAGGGGAGATCACCAATTTAAAACTTAATAACTCCTGTGCCTTTAGTCGAAAATTTCTGAAATTTTGCAGATAGGTTTGTGTATTAGGGAGGAATGTTTTCGTGAATTTTCAGGAAAATTGGATTACTGGTTCGGGAGATATGGTCCCACTCCTTTGATATCTCCCGAACAAATCTGAAGACTTATAGAGGTAATGGTAGCAATTATAAGGAATGCCGGCGAAAGTCCAGCAACAACGTCGTCAGTGTTTTTTTTTACAGGAAAAAGAAATAATATATATTATTACCGAAATATAAATAAATCTCATTGTGTATAAAATAAAGATAATTATTATATTAATATTAACTTAATTATAATTGCAAATAAAATTCGTTTGAGAATAAACGCATTTGTTTATCACGTAAATACTAACATTTACTTCGATTAACACACTCGTAATACAGTGTTACGTTTACACAAGTAAATAACGATTAATCATTGTTAGTGTATTTTCCTGTAAACAAAACAGAGTTAAGCTAAAGTCGATTGTGATTAAGCTATTGAAAACGTGGTTAAATTAATCGCATTCCTTAAACTCGATCGGTCAATGATGTTCTAGGTGATACGTCACTTTTATTTTTGTTTGACATTGCTTTAAAAAAGTCGAAATGTGATGGAGGAAAGGTCTTTTTTTCTTGTTTTTTTATCTGTACAACGTTAAAGGTTGTTATGTATTTTAATGATTGACAGCTATTTAATATTAGTGTAATATAAAAATTTGATACGAACTTTAATTTTTATAACACGAACATTTTAAGTAACTCGTGAAAATAATTTTTTTTTTATATACATGTTTTAATTACTTGATGCTTAGGTTCTGCGGAGCCTCTATTATTACTAATACTAATACGGGGTATATTAGTGTTTTTCAGACCCCTAACGACCCCTCAGAACCCCTAATATTCCTTCGTATTATAGGATTTTGGGGAGCCGTTAGGGGTTCTTCTCGTATTAGGGGATTCTTAGAGGTTTCCCCAGTATTATTTTGAGGAGGTATATTGGTTTTTTTTCATGCGGTATGAAAGAAACTATTGAAATAACTACAATTTCTATTTTTCTTATAGCCTTATTCATAATAAAGGATTACGTCAGAATTAGAAATTAACCAATAAACTTTCATGTACCGTACTTAAAATGAATTTGAATGATTGATGGTTAAACTTTGAACTTTGGTTGAGAATACAAACAATAAATTCGAGGAGCCGAAAAATTCTTTATTGCAGGGCGTCAAAATTTAGTTTGGAAATTTTCCAATTTTAAATTGCAATTAATTTTTTTTTTATCAGTTTAATTTTAAAAACACTAAAATTGTGATGTTAAATAATAAAATATCGATTTTTTAATGTGAAAGAAATAAAATTTGATCGAATTAAGACGATTTTCTTTTCAATTTTTTAATTGTATTAATTACCATTAATATGGATCAAAATTAATAGTATCTAATTACGAATTACTTTGATTAATTTATCGAAGAAGCTTCATAAAACATTCCAAACTACTCAAATTAATTATAAGAAATACATTAATGATAAGACAAAGGGGAATATATTATCAAATGGTAATTAATTATTAATTAAACAACTTAATATTTATTTATCTCCTTATTGACATCTTAATTTTGTTAATTTTCGATAGGAAAAAACTATATATACATACACACACACATATATAGCAGCTGTTTGAAATTAAAGGAGATAATTAACGATACTTAGCTTAATGCGTAAAACAGTTAATGAGGAAATAATTACTAATAAAGTCATTTCATTAAGCTATCACCCAGTATCCTTTTAATTTTAAATAAAGTAAAGAAAGTAAAAATTGATTTGTAAATGGTATTTGATCATAATTTAATGAAGATAATGGGATGCTTCTGTTTTCAATTTACACTAATGATCGACTTTTACTCATGATGATTTTCCCCTTCAATTAATTCCCGCTTAAGATTATAAATTAATATATACAGTTTAAAAACTGTTTTCTTAAAAATAATTTTGAAAAATTTCAGTAAAAATTAAGGAAAATGTAAAATTACAGAGCGTTTTTTATGATTAAAACATAATACGCGCTAAATAAAAACAGAATTATAAGGGATAAACTTGAGTAAAATATTGAGATCAGAGTGCATTGCTAAAAAAAAGAAACTGGCAGTGTTGTTGCTGGAGTTTCCAGGCATTCTTTATTTGTTTTCATCCCTGATAATTGCGGCCATTACCTTTAAGTCTTCAGATTGGTTCGGGAGATATTAAGAGAGTGGGACCATATCTTTCGAACCAGTAGTCTGATTTTCCTGAAAATTTCTGTAAACATTCCTCCCTAATACATAAACCATTTTGCAGAATTTCAAAAATTTTCGACAAAATGCACAGGAGTTATTAAACTTTAAAGTGGGCGAAAAAAATAGTGCTTCCACACGCATTAACATCCATACATACAAAAAAAAACCCCTCCAACTTTATTCATTTCTCGACGTTTGAAACTCATCTTAGTTCAAAAGTATAAAAATATTGGGGATGGAGTAATTTTTTCACCGATCTTCATACTTTCTCCTTGTTATAGAACAAAAATATAAAAATATCTTTCATGTTAATATGCCTTTTATCAGCGATGCCGAGTTCAATAGTACCGAAATCTATCACCGAAAAATGTAAATATAAAGAAAATAATTACCAAAATAAATGAAAAAATTATCTCATTAAATAAACGTCAAAAATTTTTAAATTAATTTCTGAGATAAATAACGCGAGAGCTTTACACGAAGTGAATTATTACGGCGGAAACATATCTTGCAGACAATTAATATTAAATTTAAATTTAAAAAAAGGCGATTATTAATAGTCAGTTAGCTTTAGAAAGTTTGCGATCATTCAACGGAAAAATTACATTGAGAGCTTTTAAAAAATATATTTAAATATTTTATATACTAATGAGTATATTGCGAGGAGATAATAGACAGATACCGACCTTTACTGACTTTACGAACTTAAGATTTATTTTGTTAAATATCAGAAAAGATTTCATATATGAATCCAAAAATAAATTAACGATCGACTTATCGCGATATAACGAGGGGCTAATGTAAATACTGCATTTACAGTAGCCCCTCGTTATATCGCGCATGCAGGGAAACAAACCGAATAAGCCATATAACCGATGTATTTTATCTATTATTGGTTAAAACGCTTTTCTATTTTGAAGACAGAAAAATAGCGTGATATATACGAATGAGCGCTATAACGAGGGTCTATTGTAGTATTTTCTTTTTAACTCAATCACTTCACTTTGTCACATTTCATCTAATATGAAATTTCAGCTCGATCGACCATTTTCTCACGTTATCGATCTGCTTTATGTTTGTTGCCTATACCTCTACGAACATAGAAATATATATATATATATATATGGGTAATTCTAAGTATTTCGATAATCCATCTTTTTTACTGAAATTTTAATGTAACGATTGTGTTCTTACATCGACAGATGAATTAATTATTTATTAATATATGAACATGGAAGTTGCAAGGTGAAAGACGTGACCTCTTTCACAAAAGAGCTTCTAACTTTACAAAATATTAAGCTTCTTAAAGTTTTTATTTTTACAATTATAAATTATTCTTATATTTTTTTAAAAGTAAATTCCTTTTTTGCTAAAATTGGCAGATGGTCGAAACTCATCCGATGGTAGAGTTAAAAGATTCACATTTATATAAATTCTTTATCAGTTATCATTCGATACTTGACGCCTGTAATTATTTATTTTATTATACTTTATACGTTTTTTTATAAATTTAGTGTATAATTCTTTAATATTTTATCGAATCTTACGAAACTGTAAGAGAAATCACTTGTAATTCTATTATAAAGTCATTTATACTTTTGTAAAAGTAAACTTTTTTATATATTTTGTACCAGTCCAAAATACACTTACGAAGTCCAAAAATTGATTAAATATGAACTCAGATTTTAATTTGAACGTGCAAAAATTTCTAATCATATTTTTAATTTATTTAATTTAAAATATATGCTCTCCATCTCAGATTAGTAGTGTCTTGCCCCTGTACATCATACTTTTCCTGATAACAACAGAGTCGTGCTGGTCATCTATGTAATTCCGTTCAGGGAAAAAGTTTTGAATTGAAATCGTGTGAATTCCAGTATAGACTGGACTTCCTGCTTTACCTATCTGGTCTCGACTTTTATCTAATACCGTTCTTGAGACTAAGGAAGAACAGATGACAGTGTATATTTACAGGTCAATTAATAAATTAGATTCAAAATATTATACGATTTCAGTATAATATTTTGAATCTAATTTATTAATTGACCTGTACAAAAATACAAAAATCATATGACTTAAATATAAATGGCATATTATTTATTTAGAATTCTATGAAATGTAAAAATGTAAATGATTATAACAACAAAGTCTGATGTTAAAAAATTAAAGAAAAAAAACCACTTAATTTTTAGATTTTATTGGGGGGAATTCTTCTTAAGCTCTTAACATGCTGTCATGAATATAAGTTGAAAAAGCAACAGAAATCTATTTTTGATTTATAATATTAAATATATTATACGTAAATTTAAAAAATAAAAAATAATTTATGATAATTTAATACGATTTAACGTTATTTAATAAATGGAAGAGACAAAAAATTGAAAAAATATTATCATATTGAAGATTTTGAATGGCATTTCAGTAATCTTACTAATCTCTGTTGCATAAACATTTATACTTTTATATAAAATTATTTTAATTAAAAGTCATAGCTCGTTATAATCTCACGGAGCCCAAGCGAATTTGAATTAGAGGGCCTCGTGTACAGTGTTGACTTCAGACTTGGGGGAAATGTTCTCTTAACAAAAGATCGGTTTGGGGCCTCCCGTCAATGGGGCCCCAGGCAATTTCTTTTTTTTTCCATAGGATAACGCGCCACTGTTAAAAGTATATACAGTATTTTGCATAATTAGAAATACAAAAAGATCTTTGCATAGTTGTAGTCATGGTCCATTCAATAGTTACGTTACAGCAACGGTCTAATGATGTTGCGAGTACTGTACGCCGTGTATTTTTCTTCTAAAAAAATGCCATAAGGGAAACCGTGATTACAAATCTTAAATAAAGCGTTAATAAAACAGTAAAGTTATCTTGAAAAAGCTAACTTTATCATTTATTTCACTCGAAAAAAAGGCGATTATCTTGAAATTCTTAAGTTAGTTGACAGCTGCAACTCTGTAAAATGGAAGTCTTGCCTTGTTTTTTTTTCCTCCAGTGAAACTTCGATAAATTGTATCATTATCAGTATATTTGTGGCCAAACTTTGCGATTTCGTGTTACTGTATGTTTGTGTAACGGTACGTAGGGCAAGTCGACCATTAAATCGAGTAAGTATTATATTTCAAAGAGTGATATATTGTGACGGATCACCCCTACAATTAAACAAGGGTTCAAACATTTTGAAAGACATCTGTCATACGGAAAGAAGTGGAGATAGTTATTGTTAGAATAGCCAAACGTTATTTTGGTATGGCAGCTCCGTTTGAAGAAATTTTTGCAGGAGGGGAAAAAAAGGGAATGTTATTCGTCATAAAACTTATATAAAAATGAAATTTTGATGTTTTATAAATGTTTATGATATTTTTTCGGGTATAAAAATTGATTTTATAGTTGAAGGTTTATATTTTTAGGGGAACGACCCCTAATAAGAAGGACCAACGGTAACGAAAGGGGCCAATAAACGCTCGAATTGAAAGCAAAGTATTTAAATATTAAGAACGTTAAACCCATTGCAGCATCATTTTTATGATGTCCATCTCCAAGGTTCGTAAAACTGGTGAGTAACCATATGTTGTAGATATGGCGTGCCTGCTCTTTCAATGAATACCGACTTTTCAGTACCGATTTTGAACATTTGTATGTGTTACGTTGGCAAAGAAAAGGATCCTCGATTCGTTGTTTTCTAAAGTTTCTCTCTTTTTTTTTCTTTCTTTTTTTATTGTTTGTTCGAGTGGTTGGAATTTTCTCGAATTTCTTTTCCAAATGTAATCAATAATAATGCAGAAATTCTAATGCAGAAATTTCGATAAGAAGAGCAGGTGGACCTTCCCTGCAAAACTTCTGAGCTAACTTCTGTCATATAAATATCAAAATGTTCAATTTGCATTCATTAACTGACAACATTTCTGCATCCGGTGGATGTCTCATGTTAGTCATAAAACTATTCTGAACCATTAGAAAATCATTTAAACCTACGGTTCCTTATTTATTTTTTGTGTGCGTGTGTTTTTTTTTATTATAAAACAGATAAGAGATAACTTTTTGAACTTTAGATTTTATAATTTAATTAAAATTCTTTTTAATATTTAATTAATTCGAGTTACTTTTCATAGATCAATACTAATAATAATAGAATAAGATATGTTTGCATTAAATATTTCATCTTTTATATTATTTATGGTGTTTATTTGTATTTTGTTTTCTTAATTCTATATCAATATTTTGCAACTCTTCCCTGAGGTCTTGATCTCTATGAAACTTATTAAATTGGTAAATAAATAAAAATAAACAAAAAAAAAAAAAAATAAAAAATGAAGGAGATATATCAATATAATTTCGGATTTTAATTGAAGATGCATCAGCTTTTAGTAGCCTACCAGTACCCTAGTTGGCAACACTGAAGAATGTTGGTTGCGGGTTCGCACCTGACTAATGGGCTGGCCACGTAGAATTTTTACGGTTTTCTTCACTTGTTTAACATGTAAACGGGGGGGTCACTTTCTCATGGAATTCCTCTCGTCCAGCACTTCATCTTAACAGATTGCCCACGTGTTGTTTTCATTATGCCATTAATTCAATCGATTTTAGTAGAATTTTTTAAATAATAACTTATGAATACTACTACTATACAGTATTGGATTTACGAAATTTTAGGTCCTAGACTAAACTTGAGATCTAGATACCGAAAATAAAGATCGAATAATTTTATTTGTTATATTTTCCACTGGATCCTCTTGGAGAAGCTGCAAAACTCGTGGTCGACCTGCCGAGGGTAGGACTTTCTGTAAGAAACTGGACCCTATTCAGGTATTAAAAACGTAAAGAAAACCCGAAAAACTCCACGTGGTTAGCCTATTGACGGGGCACGAACCCGCGACCAGTGTCCAGTAGTTTTATCTACTGCCACTTGTGGGCTATTTATTTTTGTGGATTTACAAATCGATTTATGGGTCCTTATCTCAAATTCGCAAAGCATTAAGTCTAAATTCTTCCATGTTCCTATGTAAAAATATTATAACAGTTATACAGCACCCATGTGAAATTATGAAGTAGAAAACAATAAGTATCTATTTTTGGAACCTTTATTTTGACATTAATTAGTAACTATATTTAACAGTATAGATTTTAATTAAAATTGTTATAATTGTCTTTCCGTAGCCGTAATATTAAATTTATATTTAAAATATAAATGTATGGGAAGTTTAATATTATAGTTTAATCAATAATTTTAATGGTTTCGTTTTGTTAAATATGGAGTTTAACGTTGTTAATGCTCGTTGAATTTAAATATCATATATTATGCTCAGTTTAAATGCATTTACTGTGTAATTTGATATTACCGCTTCTGTAATAATATAAGCTTTTCCTGTCAGCCCAATTCCGGCACGAATTTCGACTCTATCAGGATTTGTTATGAAGTTTATAAAGTTTACATGGCAGGCGGATATCATGCGAATTTGAAGAATTAATGCAAAAATTCTTTAAATTTTTAAAAATGGAAATAAATTTAAGTTAAAGAATAAAATTTTAATGTTTCGAATACAAATTAAACGCATTATTTATATTAGTTACGTAATTATACTACTGACGTAACCATCATTAAAAGTCTAAATCTCGATCTACACGTCGAGATCAAAATTCTTATGTAATCAACGAAACTAAGATACTGTTAATCAATTTACTTGAATCAGATATGATTTATATAATTTCCACAAAGTTTAAATCTCTGAAGAATCAATTCTGCAACTTTGGGAAATCATTAACTAATACTTTATTACCACCATTAGTCAGGTTAAGCTTATTAAAATCGCTTCAGTTATTATAGAATATTCTCCATTTTGAAATCCATTACTTCTCATATATCCTTCTATAGCTCTCGAAATATTCTCCCTATAATATTTTATATTAAACGAGCAAAAATTATTTTGATATCATCACAATGCCGGGCTGTAATTTTAATCATATTCTTAATTTACTTAATTTAAAATATATGCTCTCCATCTCAAATCAGTAGTTTCTTGCCCCTGTACATCATACTTTTCCTGATAACAACAGAGTTATGCTGATCGTCTAACTTCGTTTAGGGGAATTTTTAATTAAAATCGCGTGATTTCCTGGCTTCCTGCCCCTAATATTTCCATATCGTGTTTCAAATTTCGTATATTTCGTTAGAGATTATGGAAAGGCAGACAGGCGGACAGACGACAGTGGGAATTTATAGGTCTACAATTTTTTTCAAATTGAAGACAGATATACATAATTTCTGCTCGAAACGTTACGCGAATCTGTTGATTTAAAATATAATTTTTTTTTATATAACTTTTGAGTTATCGATTCTTGTATCAGGATGGAAATATACATATTGAGGATGTCGTGTTCAACTCGAGAACTACTGTGTTAGAATTGTCACATGTCTTTGACAATACTGCAGAAATTTTCTACTTGTGTGACAACATTCCTTTGTTGAATAAAACCCTAGTTGCTTTATATAGTTTTACTAAAAATTCCATTTTACTGGCAGTTCACTTATATCGAGATCAACAAAATGTACTGATATATTTAGAAGGGTTTTGTTGATGCATATGTATTCGGTATCAGTATAATACAAATGCTTTGAAATCACATAACGCATTGTGAAATAAATAAGATTTTATCTCATTTCATTCAGATAATAAATAAAATTTTATAATTTTTAAATAAATAATTTACAAATTATTTTAAGAAATACCAATTTATATCTAGGGCCGTCAAAGCGGGGATTTGCTTGGGATTTTCCTCAGGGTTCGAATAATACTTAGGGTCTCTTATTAGTTTCTACCCCTATAAAGTAATGCTATTTTTACTAATAAAATAATCTTCAAGAATGCTTTTTCTTAATAAAGAAACATTCCATTTATTTCATTTCTCCAAAAAACAATAGCAAAAGGGGCCCTCTCTACTCTCGGGCCTCACACAAGCTCTGTTTGTTTCTGTAGCTATTATCAAATATATTATCAATTACACGTCCAAAATGATTGTAAAATCAAAAAAATAATCAGCATGCAAACAAAATTTTAATATTTTTTTGAATTTCGTGTGTATTTACATAATTCTTTTTATCTGTTTGTTAGTAAAAATGCTTCTCGACACGTAAAAGTTAAATTTAAAACTTAAACAATTTCATTAATAATTACTGAACTTTTTCATTTTATTATTATTATTTTTTAAAGAAATAAAGCATACTTTTTTAAAAATGACCGACTTGGATTTGTTTTATGCAGCCATCAAACTTAACAAATAAATCCCAAGATTTATCTTTCAATCTTAATATCATTTTAATCCCTCTAAAATTTCTATAAAAAAAAAAATTAAGACGAGATTTCGGTTTTATTACTTCCTTTTAAAATTTTATTTAGAATGTTAATAGCATTTTTTTAAAAATGCAGAAATTGGGTACTTTACATCGAAATAATTCTTAATGTAGGAGACAAAGGAGGGGAAAAAATGACTGTATAACAAAGTAGTTTCGTTAAAAGTTTTTCTGTTAAACTCGTCATATTTCATCACTAAAAGATTTTTTCCCCTTTTCATATCTCAGTACTTTTATGCAGCATTACCTTCACTAATTACTCTTGTTCAAAAGCACAAAAGCAAGATGTGTGTAAAAACAGATTATAAAATTATAAATTGGGTTTAATAGGATTATGCAAAAAGAAAGTTCCACCGATATTTTTATATTAAAATTACCTTTTTTTAAAAATAGTTAATAAAGTAAAGAAAGAAAGAAGAAGAAGAAGAGAGTTAAAAAGATGAGAATTACGATTTAATAAAATTATTATTATTATTATTATTAATTTTAAATATAAATTTAAGCTAAGTCTACTTTCTTTTCGTATAAAATTTGATTAAATTAAATTCAACACACCTCGTTAAACATTATATAATTTTTACTGTCGGGGATCTCTCTTAATTAATAAAGATGATCAAATTTAAATTTTAAAACTTTTCAAAATATAAAGGTGTCAGGTGGTTAAACTTCGCCCAGTTCCGATAACACGAAAATTGATTTTTTTATCTAAAAATTTCATGTTTTAGAAATTTTAAAAATTGATTTGTAATGCCTCATTACACCAAGTGTTGTACAGGATCGTGTTGTATAAGGTGGGAGCTAACATTCGTCCATAAGTAAGTGACGACGGCCAGATCGGGAACGTCCTTACTTGTTCTACAATTTCGATAATTACATACATTAACACGTGATTCACATTATTTTCTCCTATCGATCTATATAAATAATTTTAAATTATAAGGTTAAGATGTTAAATAGATAGAAATTAAGGTATTCTATAGATTTTTATTAGTACCAATTTATTATTTTAAATTGGCGAACAAAGTCACAAAGAGATGATTAATGGATACAGTTAGAGTAAAAGAAAAAGAAGAAGGGGAAGAAAAAAAAGATATTTCCCAAGAGATATTTGCTTTTCTGGAGAACTAATTTCTTGCTGTCACTTTCTAGTCATTTCTCAAACGTGACAATCAAAATTTTCACAATCAATCTGGCCCGTACGACACACCATTTGCAAAAGTTATCGATGACTTCTTCGAGTTAAGGAAATGTTATATTTTTGTTTGAATATACGTTTTATCCCCAGTCAAAACAATAAACAACTGAGCCTTTTCATAATCAAATTTTTATATCATGCTCGGACTATATTGTCAATTTTCTGTCAGCATCGACTAAGTCATCTAACGTCTCGAAATTATATTAATGTTAGATTCTTTCACGTATCCAAGGATAAATTTATGAAATGTCTGAGTGTTTTCCCCCTTTTTTCTATCCTCTTTTTTTCTGGAGATTGCAGTTTCTTTCTGTCAAACAGTTGCGTTTATGTGAATGTATGTTTAGAAATTCGAAAATTACTTTTTTCAATTTAAATATAAAAGCGCCCTATTAAACAATTTATGTGTTACAACACTTTTTACAAGATCAAATTTTACTCGAGTCTAGGCGTAGAAAGATCTTTTTTAAAAATATTTTACATCATGGATATTGGCAGAAAATTTTTCATGGGGTGTAAAGCTTGGAGATAAATAATTACACAATTAAATTTCTATTTAATTATTTAACTTTTTGGGTTTTTTTCCGCCAGTAGATTGTAGAATACAGTACTATAAAACCCCGATTTAACGAACTAATTCGAACCAGGGTGTGTCCATTAAATCAAAGTTTTACTGGTTTGGTTTGTTTGTATACGGCAACGCGATTTGCCTAGAGGGAAGGCTTTTAGGGAGGTCTCTTATAGAGAATTGGCCCACTATTTAGATGCTACAAATGTGAAGAAAACCCGGTAAACTCCACATGGCCAGCCTGTTTGCGAGGAGCGAACCTACGACCGATGTTTAGTGGTTTTATCGAGGATTTACTGATTTAAGGATATAATTTTGAGAAATTAAAATAAAATTCCCTTTAATTTTAACAGATATTGGAATTTTTAAATGATTTGAATTCGTATAAATATCTCCTCTAGAAAATTTAATTAATATCTTAGGTAAAATGTATTTTTATAACAAAATTATTTATTTGATTGGCATGTGACAATATAAAGTTTTCAAGTTTAGAAATTTAATCAGGTGATTGCAGGAGAATTAAATAACTGTCACTTTCCGTAGTGTCAATCACTTTTTGATCACTCTTCATAATAATAGCGAGCTTTTTCTTATCGGAATAAATCTTTGTCTCGAAAGAAGTTCATAAATGTTTATAAGATCGAAGGAATGAAAATCCATTTTGAGTGTCTATATAATATATAATTTATTTTTTATATGTACAAATATAAATTATTGGGTTGCAATTTGGAAAAAATTGTAGACATATAAATTCCCACTGTCTCTATGTTCTTCCTTAATCTCGAGAACGATATTAGATACATGAAAGATATGGAAAACGAAAGGGGAGAAGACCCCGATTAGCTATATACGAATTTTCGGGCTAGACCAGAAGTCACGTGATTTTAATTCAAAATTTTCCCCACAACCGAGTTAGATAGATGACCGGCATGACACTGTTGTTATCGGGAAAAGTATGATTTACAGGGGCAAGCGCTATTAATTTGAGGTGGAGAGCATATATTTTAACTTATGCCGGGCTGCAATTTTTATCATATAAAAATATGATAAAAATTGCAGCCCGGCATTGAGTCGATGTCACAACAATTTTTGCACGTTATTATTAAATTTTATAAAGTAGGTCAAACCGATAGGAGACTTAGTATCAAAATTATTTTTGTTTTCTACTCTTAAACAGACAAAATAAAGTAATTTCGTATTTACATTAATGAATTTTACATTAAAGTAAAGTGGAAAAATAATTATATTTACATGGTTAAAAAGTGTACATGATCAAAATCTCATTACTGTGAGTGGCGGATAGTGTATTTTTTTACCATCATCATTGACCATGTTAAAAATTATTTAGAAATTAGTAACAAAGTGTACAGAACTAAATAGACTTTGGAGAAATAAACATAAAGGAAATTGTGGAGAATGGCTTAAAAAAAATGCTATAATTTATTAACTGGCAAATTACCATTAGTGTAAGAATGTGATTAAAGTTAGTAATTTGCGTTTTGAAACCTAAATTACTCTTTTGTACTTTATGAAAGTAAACATTTTTTTTTTTAATGAATGAAATTAATTCTCTTAGATACAAATGATGTTATTTAGTCTTGTCTACAATAGTTACACACAGTTAATTGATATAGTTCCTTATTAAGAAATGCTAATTACTAGAATACTTATCAACCTTGTTAATAATATTGGGCGGATCAGCTTTAATTAATTACACTAAATTAAGGCAATTTGTTGGAATTTTATGAGTTTCCTATACATATATATATATATATATTTCTTTATTATTAATTCTGATAAAATCTGGGGGAAATATTGTTTCTTTCAAATATTTCTGCTTTGAATTTGTTTGTTTTGATGGTTATTATATCGCTCTTCAGATGCTCTTTGTTTGTACGGAGGTAGTTATTTTGGAACTTACTTTGTTTTGTGATTGTTACCAGAAATGTTCTATTTTTATTTCCTTTTCAAATGTACGTATACGTCTAGTAATAATGTATCTTCTCGATAAGTTTGTTGTGTATGGTTTTTTTCCTCTCGTCTGAAATAAGATTCGGACTACAACAAAATTACAGGTTCTTTTTTTTGTTTTCCCGCTTTATCCGCTAGAGTTTTATGAATTTTCAACTTTTTAAAATTGTTTAGACATATTCTAAGTAAGCTTTCTTGTAAATAAATAATATAAAGTAAAATTCTTTGCGTTGACAAACTAAACAACTACAAAAATTGTTGTTATGATATATTATCTGCTAGATTTCTCTATTCTTTGTAAGGCTGAGATATACGTGATTAGTATGCTTTGGGATAATGTATAATATCATTTCCCATTTGTATAGATGTAGTTTTTTTTTTTTTTTTTTTGAACGTAACGAAATTTTTATAGTTTTTTCCCTTCTGTCTAAGCTAAGAAATCACTAAGAAGGGAAAAAAATGAACGGAAATCAGAAATAGAAAACAGAAACTACTTCTGGTAGAGTTCCGTTTCTGTTTTCTATAGATCGAGCTGAGCGAAAAACGGAAATCTGTTTGATTGATGCGAAATCTAATAAATAAGAAAATAGATAAAATATAATGAGTACGAAAGTTTCAATTTTCTTCTTTTTTCTTCTGTTGTGATAATTAAAAATTAATTTTTTTTTCATTGATTACAGTGACTATAAATCAAGAAAAATCGTTAAGGAGAGTGTCAAAAGCACGTTTGATACGCAAACCTTAAAAAATTAAAATATGGTAAAGGATAATAAACGAGACGAAACAAGGAACCATAGATAATTTTTATTTATTTTAATGTTGGATGGGTGGAGTAAGGCAATGCAGCACACTTATGGGCGATCTGCCAAAGTGGTGCATCTCAGGGGACTTTCTAGTGTTAGAACACGTGGAGAAAACTGCACGCAGCCAACCTATTGGAGAGGCGCAAACCCGTGACCAACTACCAGTGTTCGATGGTTTTATCCATTAGACCACTAGTGGGCAGGCACTTTATCTGAAAGTTTATATTCGTTTTTACGTAAAGTTCCATTAAATATCATAATATATGCTGTCGTACACTAATTCTAAATTTACACGAACTCTTAAGTATCAGTTATTTTATGTATTTCTGTGCTTTGTTTCCTTTCTTTCACACCATTTGATTTGATGGCTAGCAATTTGGAGTAAACTTTCATTAAGTCATATCTGATTAGTGTTGTAGAGCTTTATACATTGAACTGCCAACACACGCTGGTAAATACAGTATAAAATGCCAATTTCGTGCAAACTGGAATGAATGCTTCAATAATTTTCTTGACAACAATGCTACAGAAAGGGAATTTGATGTTTCGTGTATAGAAAATCTGTCTTAATTTCAATAAAGAAGCTCGGTAACCTGAAAATAAAAAACATCAAGAAAGAATAATATTATTTAAGTAAATAAATATAAATTTGTTAATTGATTGATGATTTAAATAGTTTATAATTAATTTTCTCAATTTTAATATCGAGCTTTAAATATTTTTTCTAAAGTTTTTTCAGAATTGTTATTTTAAAAATGTACTTATTTTATATAAATTGAAGAAAAGGGAAAAAGGAGGGGAGAAAAACAATATTATCAAATTAAAAACACAATTGTGTTTCTGAAAAAAGAATGATTCCACATAAATAAATTTATATTTTGCGCTTTATAATATTTTATTAAAACAATTAAAGTTACACGACTTTCTAATCGTTTTAATGACAATTAAAACAATCAAAAATTAATTAATGAATAGTAATTTAAGTAATTACAACGACTTGTAATTGTTTTAATTGTTTAAATTTCTAAATTTTTAACAAATTAAGATTTCGTTACAATTTAAACTTTCAGCATTGTTTAATATTTTATTGAAATAGTGCATCTTAAAGTCGTCTAAACATATTATTATTTATTTATTTAAAAAGTATGAAGAAAAATAATTAAAACTACTCTAATTTTAATACAATCTATAACTATAAACTATGCAGAAATTATTGACATAGTAGAATAAATATAATTCCAATTTAAATCTGTTTAACGTGAATCATTTTCACAATTTAATTTAACTTTCCCGGTTGTTATATAACAGAGAGCAATCGGTCAAGAAAATGACCCCCCAAGATGTTTATACTTTTGGACTGAGGGGACCTTAAAACGTTGAGAAATGCTAGTGTGTGTAGTAGGAATGATTTTTTCCACCCAATTTGAAGCTTAATAACTCGCTTGTCTTTTGTCGAAAATTTCTGAAATTTTGTAAAAAGGTTTGGGAATTAGGGATAAATATTTTCACAAATTTTCAGGAAAATTGGACTATTGATTCGGGAGATATGGCCCCACTCCCTTAATATCTTCCTAACCAGTGTGAAGACTTATAAAGATAATGGTAGCAATTATTAGGGATGAAAACAAATAAAAAGTCCAGCAACAACGTTATCAGCTATTTTTCTAATGGTTTTGTTCTGAATAAACGAGAAAATTATCAATAAGTTTATATTTTCGATATCATTTTCTATTAAAAATATTTATTTACTAGAATTTACAGGCAAATCCTCTAAAGCTGGATTATATTCCCAATAAAAACAATTATTTTACAAGAGGATTTTCTAAATTATTCCGCTGTCATTCTGTCTTGAGAGTTTCGAATGCAACCATCCTAATCTTATACACGCAAATCTCTCAGTAGAAATGCCTTTAATTCATTCTATCATTAATTAAATTGATCAATAATTGAGTAAATCTTCACACGCGCCAACAGTAACAAGATATCATTCGTCTAGTTTAATCCGAAAATATTTAATAGTTATAATTTCGATTAATGATTAAATAAAATAATTTTACAACATTAATTTATGCAAGCTTAATAATGATTAACGGGTTGACAAGGTGTTAAAAGACGATCAAAAATTTATCTTTCAGGCACTTGTATATATTATGCATGCCGTTTAATTATAATTCTGCTTGCTTAAAATATATATTAAACCATTATCGATTAAGCAAATGTATATAATAAAACTAAGAATAAAACGTTGAAGATATAAACTTGGCATGATTAATGACTAAGAACAAAACAAATTGATTGATCTAACGTGTAAAATTGATAATGAATAGCTTAACAAAAATTGATATGTAAACATATCTCTTTTTACGACCTTTACATAAAAGATGTGATCGTAATGATGATTGTTAGAGTATAAATTTTCCAACAATCATCAAGAGAGGAACAACTAGAAAAAAAATTATAAATCTATCACAGAAATATATATATATATATATATATAACCCGTCTTTTAATGACTGTTCAACATAATAGTCCTTAAGATTAGATAGGTTTTTATCGGTGAAGTTCAATTACCCGACACTTCCTGCCACGGCTTTTGTCCACATTAAGCAGGTTTTGTTGTAGATAAAAATTTGACTGGATAATTATTCAACTCGGACGTAACGTACTACATATAATTTGCATAACTTATCGTGGCGAATAGAGTAATTTTTGTTGTAGGCTTTATCGTAAACGAGATCTTTGCTAGTGGATAAAAGGTATTATTAATTAAAATTACGATGAAAAATGTTAAAGTACTTGTAATTATATTCGGTCATCTTAAAGTTGGATTAGTTAGTGCCGTTCCGTGTAATAATAAATTAAGTTGATCGATATTTGTTTACTTTATCCTTTTCGCTGATGCGTCGCCTTTGATTATATATACACAATGGAGCGTGTACAAAATGGAGGGATCTTCAGCATCTCTCTCTCGCTGTTTGCTTCGTTTTGTGGATTTATATCGTTCTTACGGGATTTAAAATCACTATATGAGCTCTAACTGAATATAAGCCGCTTTATAGATATTAAAATCTCATAAATTAGTTCAGTAGCTAACTGTAATATACTTTAATACCGATAAAACGTAATTACCATTAAAAGTTATTTAGTCACTACGGATTAATTATTTTTGCAAATTTTTGAAATAATTATAGTAATTTAAACCGCGTTAAATTTATTTAAAAAACGTTACTCTTACGTCTAATTATATTTATAGATCGATGAAATTACTTGCAACGTCTAGAAACCTGTATATCACGTACAGAAATAACGAATACTTCTATGGATAAATTATTAAAGTCGAAGTTTAAAGGAGAAATAAAGTAATTTTAGGTACTTTTTAATTTTTCTCACGCAAGCAAATTCGCATATATTATGCATGCTGCCTGATTTTAAATGTCTTCACAGTAAATATTTATATAAATGTAAATAACTTTCGGCTAATTTATACTGTAGAATCAAAACAACAATTTAAAATTTTTAATATTTAAGAGCACTTTATTGTAAGTAAGAGGTTTTTTCTTCTTGTTTTCTTTTTGATGATAGGAAATGGAGCATAAAAGACTCGTACGATAATAAAACATATGTATAACGAGCTTCGGATCTCAATACAGAAAATGAAGAAAGGACGACACAATATTTCGAATAGTTGTTTCCCTTTACAGCCGATATCACAGGAACGATATCATTTTCAACTTGTCACCGGAGGACCCATTTCTGTTGGTCTCAATTCTTTCGTCTCTCGGGTCGCGACCGCAATGATTATAACTTACACTATTCTTTCGCTTCTAACCCGCTTTACAGTTTAAAAAAAAAAAACAAAACAATTTTTAACTGATTCGAGTTCAGATGTGGAAAGATTAGGCCACGATTAACTTAAATTATAAAATATTTTTTTAAGTTTAAAAGATGATTAAAAATTGAAACCAGGCATTGTGACGATGTCACAATAAATAATTACTCGTTAGTAATTGATTACTCACAATATTGAACCATTGAAAAATGAAAGTAAAATCGTGTAGTATTTAACAAATTACCAGAATTTTAATATTAATAACTTGTTAAAATTATAAATAAATGCGTGTAGAAGTGAAGACAATAAGATGAATAGTATAAAGCAACAGGCTAAAGTATTATTTAAGTTGCTTTAGAGTATAAGTCTATAAACATGAGCGACATCAATCATCTGCTCTGTTGAAGTATCGGTTACTAAGTAGAGTTTAATTTGTAAATTTAATATTGATGATATCAGTGCCTGAAGGGAAAATCCGTCTTCCAAGAAAATTCTTCGGATAATAACTTTGACTATTTACAGAAATATGAGGGATTTTTTTTTAATATTAGAAAAATCAATTTTACTTAAATTATTAAGAAAAAAAAAACTTTAAAATTTATTTCTTCATTTAAATACGGAATTGTTTAATGTCTCCAAATGATTTTCTAATGAAAATTATATCAAATGAATTCAGAAATTAATGATGAAAATTGTTTAGATAATTAATATCGTATCTATTGTATCTTTTCAGATATAATTTAAAAATTAAATATGTATATTATGCGATAGTTAAATATTTATCGATAATATAAATGTTTAAATAATAATTAATTGCTTCCGAAAATTCATTTTCGACGGAGAATTATATTGATTTTTTCGTGCAGAAAAAATAATAATCGTTAATGGTTTTAAAAATTAAATAAAATAATAATATAATTAATCTTCGATTATGATGATTCCATTCAAATATTCATTCATTCAAATAGGATTTTATATTTAGAAAATTGTCATTTTTCTATGAAACTTAAATAACATTCAAACAAGTTCGAATTTTTATACAGAGAAAAATTCTTTATATCCGATATTTATGAAAATTTTACTTTTTAAATTTTCATTCGATTCAAATCATTTATTCGAGACATATTGCTCGAGTTACATAGGAATGGACGGATGATGCTAATGTATAAGCGCTTTACAAAAGTGGAAATCGTTAAAAAGAATTTATTCAGATAATCCAGATTTAACGCTAACTTTTTCAATCTTGAAAGGATAAATTCTTCATGCATAAATTTGTTCATCTCAACCATGTTTATTTTTGGATAAATATTGCACATAAAATAAATGAATATCGAATTTATTGCGGGTAAAATATCTTATGCCAAAGTTTTAATATGTATATATGTAATTTTTCTTCGCCAAGTAATAAATTCCAGCAACGAGTTGCGTAACTTTCCCGGCTAACAAAGTTGAAATTGTGTGTGATGAGATTTTATTTCAAAAACTTTTTATATTGTTAATTATATAATGGAAAAATAGCTTAATTTTGAAGGTAGAGATGTGTTTCATAATAATAAAAAAAAATTGTAAATGCTAATAACGAGTAAAATCTTTTTTAAGTTCGACCTCACTCCATATACGACACGTAACCTCCCTATTGACCTTTAACCACCAAAATTTCATAGCATTAATCCGTCTAATACACGAGCCTTCCTGCAAAATTTCAGAAATTTTCGACAAAAAGCACAGGAGTTATTAAGCTTCAAATTGAGTGGACAGAACTGTGCCTCTAACTAGCACAGACACTATCATCTATACTTACATACAAAAAAGACCCTAATTTTTTCCATTTTCGGCATTTCAAGACCCCACCTAGTTCAAAAATGTAAAAATCTTAAGGGGGAAGTAATTTTTTAACTGATCGCCATAATTTTCCTCTGTTATATATAACATCCAGGACAGTAATAATAGACATATAACGAAAGCAAAGCAATAACTTTTAATATACTAATTTTGAAAATAATAATATAAAATTTATTTTACGAAATATTAAATTAGATAAAAAAATAAATGTTACTAATAACATGTTTTTTTCTTTATTCAGTTGACGAGAAATAGTTTTATTAAGTTAAAAACTGGGATAAAATGAAATTAGAAAAAAATTACTCTATAATCAGGTGCATATTTCAAAAGCAAACTCATAAATAAAATGTCATTTAAAAATTCTTTAATTAAATGTAGAAAAAGCTAGCAACAGAATGCTATTAACCTAACATGTACTTAACCATATTTTTTGAGTACGTTAGAGATACACACACACAAAAAAAAGGGAGAAGCAGGTAAACGAAATGGAGTCGCGCTGATAGCGAGAACAGGTTCCATTTACCGCTAAAATTAACAGAAAATTGTCGCATAAGAAACCTGAATATCACTCTGTTCCTGAATTAAACAGCTGTCCAGAGGCGAAATGACTCGTCCTCTTATAGAAGCAGCCGGCAGCCATTTTAAGTCTTTGTTGTTGAAAGGTAAAGGACGGTAATGGAGCGACGTCTATTGTCTGTCGCTGCTAAGTAATAAAATTTCGGATGAGTTTTATGGACCGGAAGTGATATGCTCGGACACGCATCGTCAGTCACGTGATACGGACTTGATGCTGGGCCTTTTATCGATTTTCAACCCGTTTGATTGCATTTGGTGACACGGTGGTGTAAACGTCACCTGTTGTATTTGTAATTACTCAACGCTATTTTCTCTGTCGCATTATGGCTAATTCAACGTGGCTACCCTTTACTTTTTTTTTTTTACCCTGTATAACGATATTATTATCAATAGCTTGTACTGTAATGAATTGTGTAAAGCCAAAGGTAAACTTTTTATTATAAAAATATTTAAATTTTTCTATACAAGGAAATTTTTCTATTAAGTCAACGATACTCTTTTAAAGTAGATTTTAGATACTTAGGAATGTTTTAATACCTTTCCTATCGATCGTAAATAAATATTTTATAACAAACTCTTTTAAAAGACATCTGAATAAATAAATATAATAAAAAAACATTTGTTTTGGTAGCTGTATATAATTCTCATGTAGCAGGTGCATCAGATTCGAAAACGTCTAGCTTTTAGTCTTTTGAGAATTCTGTCAATTCTACAACGGCAATAAACTTTCTCCTTCTTTTTTTTCTTTTTTCTTAATACACGCACCTACTATTGACCCGTAAGAAAAGAATAATTTTCTAAAACAAAATGTAGAAAACTGGAAGGAAAAGGTGGGATTAAGGATATTGTTGTAAAACTTGTCTAAAAATGATTTGAGTTCTTTCTCCCCAACGTTATATTTAGTGTGGACTGAATCGATAGGAAGTTCTCGCCTTGAGGTGGGGATTTCTCAGCAAAAGTGACACGTAATTATATTGAATGAAAAGCTGTATGTCCGTGACTGGCTTCACTTCAAACAGCCAATAGTGACCGAGTTTTTTCTCTGTCTACTTCTTTTTTATCCTATCTGTTCTGCTTATATAGCTATAATATCGAGATGCCACTTCCAGTTTTCCCTTTCCCTCAGGCGCGTACAATACACCAAAAATAGAAAAGTTTGTAATTACTCATCTTTCGATATATAACTTTTTTTTGATTGTTTTTAATCGTGATAAGTATATTCCTTTCATTTCTGTCGTATCGATTATATATAAAACACTAAAATAAAAACTAAAAAGCATTTTCTTTACTGAACATTACTTTCTATTGAGGCAGTTTTATAAACATTAGTAGCCGGAAGGAGGTTAATTTTCGATGAAATCATTTATCCATTTATGTGAAATGAATACATTCTTCTCATCTTAACGGAATATTCGAGAAATGTTCTCACTTAAATCATTTACATTATAAATATTTATTCTGTATCCTGTCTAGAATGAATCTTTATCAAGAATTTCATCATATAGAATTTAAAATTTACGTAATATAAAACAAATTCTATACGAGCAAAAATTATTTTGACATCGTCACAATGCCGGGCTGCAATTTTAATCATATTTTTAATTAATTTAATTTAAAATATGTGTTCTCGATCTAAAATTAGGGTCTTGCTCCTGTACATCATACTTCTCCTGATAACAGCAGAGTCATGCCGGTCATCTATCTAACTCTGTTCTGGGGAAAATTTTAAATTAAAATCACGTGATTTCCGGTGTAGAACGAAAGTTAGTATATAGTTAATCGGGGTCTTCTGCTCCTAAGCTTTTCATATCTCGACTAACACCGTTCTTGAGATTAAGGAAGAACAGACAAACAGTGGAAATTTATAAGTCTACAATTTTTTTTTTTTTAAATTGCAGTCCAATAATAAAGCTACTTATCTATTCTGACAAACTTTGACAAATATTTCCTTTCTCCTAGACCAAGTTAATTCGAACGAATTGCTTTCATTCCATCTTAGGAATTTTCTGAATGTTTGGTTCCGTTAACTTTTTTTAAATATTTGGTTTCAATACTTACTTTGATCAGTTGTGCCGATTACCACTGAATATATTTGAGATAATACAATAAAAAAAGGCTAATAATATTTTATACGTCGTTTGGTAACTAATATAGAAATGATATAATCATCCTTCATCCGAAATTTGGCCAATTGTAGTTGTGACGTCAACAGCTGGAATATTTGTCATCATTGTGTGACATACAAGGCGGTCGTCTATCCTTCATGCTTCTACGTCTAATAATTCATCTTCAGCCCCTCTTTTTTTTGAAGTAAGTAATGTTAACACAACAACCATATCTTTACTGTCATACATACTATTCTTTTCCATTATCCCTTCCAACTCTTCAGTCATGCAGTCTTAGCCTCAGATATGTTTTAAAATTGCCATTATGCAATATCTATCGATTTTCTTCGCTTCCTTCTTGAAAGAACGAAGTATATTGTGTATTATTTTAAGACATTTTTTTAATAATACAAGATTTAAAAAAATTAATTATTTAAATTAATTTTTCTCGATAAAGTTTAGAAAATTAGTTAGAAAAACAAAATAAAAATATAATTAAAAAAAAGGTAAATAAAATAAAAAATAAATGCTGAAAATAATATGCAAAATGTATTAATTAAAAGACATTCAAACGGATTTTTAAGATGATTAATTTTTCTCATTTTTAAGCGTAAATATAGACTGGTGAAGCAACTTTATCATTGAATAAATAATGATGTTTGATGAATTGGTTATCTTAGATCCGAAATTCAAACGATAAACCCAAAATGATTAATTTCGCTTCTTGGTAACTTGTAAGACATTAATGTCGGTTTGATAACAAATTAATAAAGAATGTTTCTTGATCTGGGAATAATTGAGATTAATCATTCGTTGGAATAATTATATAGTTTGTAATTGTGGGAATAGTTGAGATTAATTATAACTAGTAAAATTATATATTTTATGCTATCAATTAATGGTTGATTTTAAGAATACGATCAAACAGATTTATTAACAAAATTCTAGTTCTAGAATTTTAAATATTTTCTATAAAAGAACGTCGTGATTAGAATTTTTTTCTATTTTCTTTCTTTTTAATATGCCTGAAGGTAAACAGTTAAGAAGGTGAGCTATTAAACACTGTATACTATGAGTTTGAATAACTAAAAAGGTTAGAAATTTGGTAATCGATGAACGTTTTGATTAAAAATTTAAATAAACTTTTACTCTGTGTTACGCTCATTTAAACAATTTATTAAGTATGCAACCATTCCTTTACATTATTTTTTCCTATAAAATAAAAAAAAGCAAAACTTATGAAACCTTAAATAGATATTTGCATAACCGATCTTCTCTCTGTATTAAAATTTATAATCGATTTAAATCTGATTTTTCCCACTAAAAAGTCCCCGTTCAGATCCATACATTTGGCAAAGTAGAGGATGTAATATTTTAGAATTTCAATAGTTATCTCGTCTTCCATATGACATTTTATATTGCATTCATTTTCAACATCTGCTGAATTCACTCTTGTAATAGTCCCATTGGCCTTTTTGAAGTCAATCAACCATCTCAGTGATACATGATCGGTATTCAGACTGAATTCCTATCATTGTAAGTAGTAATTGAATTGCTTGATTATCACCGTTTATTTCAATCTTAAATGTTGTCATTTATTTATGTGATAATATAGGAATTTTTTCGGATAATGATAACATTCGTTAAAAACAACAATGATTTTCTCGAGTAGATTTATTCGAATAGAATTTTAAGAATTTATTTCAGGCATTTTTCTTTTCTGTCCGGATAAATTATTTTCATATTGAAATGAGAAAATACCATTTTATTTTTGTTAGTTTATGAAATTCGTTTTAGTTTTATAATCATATTTGTTGAAGAAATGAAAAATATTTTAATAATATTATCTAAAAATCAATTTTTGGGCTGCAGTTTGAAAAAATTGTAGACATATAAATTCCTGCTGTTGTCGTCTTTCTTTCTGTCCTTCCTTAATCTCCAGAATGGTGTCAGATAGACGAAATTCGAGACAAGATATAAAAAGCCCGGGGGCAGGAGGCTCGGATTAACTGGTCTAGATCAGAAGTCACGTGATTTCAATTCAAATATTTTTTCATAACGGATTACGGCATGACTCTTGTTATCAGGAAAAGTATGATATACAGGGGCACTGAGATCGAGAGCATATATTTTAAATTAAATAAATTAAAAATATAATTAAAAATTGCAGCCCTGCATTGTCACAATTATTTTTGCTCATATATATTTGCCAAGATATTAAAAAAAAAAAAGAAAAATAATGGACAAGATAAAGAATGACCTACATAAAATTAACTCGAAATATGATCTTGTTTATTTCAAAATACTAATATTAATTATATTTTCTTGGCAACATGAAAAGAAAGTCGACAAACAGGTTGATACAATCTTATTATATTTACTTTTTCTAAATTTATACAACTTAAAATTTCATTAAGAAGACGCATCACTTTGCTCTTATATAAATTTACATATTTAAAATATTGATTTGTTGGATTTAATTTTCAGACTCAACTAGAATAAATTGTATAAGATAATACATATTCAATCTACTGTTTTCTTAGACGTAACAAAGTTACTTAAATTATGTTTTATTCTCATATTTACAATCTTTTTTACTCTTCGAATGTTGACGAATTGGTTTTTTTTTTTTTTGTTTGTTTCTAGATGTTTATTCTTGAGTTATTCCGATAAAGAAAGAAGAAATACATGAATAGTTTGGCAACAATATGAATGTGGACTTTGTTATTTTTGCTTCTTGCTCAGAGAATCGAAAATAGCACAACCCCCATCTTGCCATATACTCCTCTCTGTTAATGTTGACAATGTACTTTCTTCCCTCCCCTCTATATGTGAAAGCCTATACAAAATAAGAACATGATAAAGAGATCAATTAATCTGCAATGAAATTTTTATTTATTATCAGGAATAAAAGGAATTATCCGTATTTGTAAAATAGTAGTATGTACTTTAAAAAAGATAAAGGAAAGAAAAAAGAATTTTTCCTGTTGAATCTTCAGAGTATTTTGATCAATGACAGTGCCAAAATGTCAAAAAGTCATGAAATATATTATTAATATTTCTGCAAATACCGGATTGAATTCTTCCTTCAGATCTTGTTTATCGATCATTAAATAATAATATGAGCTTAAAGCAAGTAGAAATGAAATTATTTTTACACGATAAACAAAAATAATAAAATTGTAATATATAAAAAATAATACGTGTTTAAAGCTTGGCATAAGATATATAAAATTTAAATTACAGTAAAATAAAAACTGTAATTAATATTTATAAAAATATATTTTGTAAAGTGTAAAGAATAGAATTTTTTATTAAAGTATTTATTGTTTAGACTCAGGTAAGAATTTACTTATCGTACGTAATAGGCCATTAAAATAAATTCTACGATATATAATTAAAACTCAATTTTGTGGTGTGGATGAAGTTTGATTGTTTTAAAGAATCCAAAGAACGAATTTTCATGAATAATTATGTCGAAGGAAAACTGATTAATTAATTTTCCATTCTGCACATCCATTAATTGCATAGTTTTGAAATTTATGGTTAGAAATAACTCTGAAATTAAAAATTTAAACAGTACATTCGTCAGTTAAGTGTTAATTTGACAAAATATCGCACCAGTCATTGATTCCTTTAAGGGTTCTTCTTGTATGTCGCATCCATTAAACAACCGACGAACACAAGATAAGTACACTCGTAGCATTTTCTGAGCTTAGAAAGGAGCGTAATGAACCGAAAATGGCCATGAAAACTGTAACTAACGTCGACTGATTGATTACAAAGTGGATGATGTAGCATTATCTCCTTGTTTTAGAAGGAATTGCGAATAAGACATATAACTTAGACTTCTGCTATAACGTGGCCAGTAACAGGATCTATATCAGCTACAATATCATCGTAACAGGCCATGACCGTTTCCACATGGCTCCAGATTTCGATCTGTTGGCGAAAACGAGAAAAGTGTTTATGATCTGAGAGCAGATGTTTACCAATCGCTACTCATACTTATGGTTGATTCTTCGGAAAATCTTCTTGTTTGTATAATAAATAAATAAAACAGAGTCTAAATAATATAAAAGGCTGAATAACAAATAAATTATTAATATATTTAAAATTTAAAAAGTAATCTTTAGTATTTTATATTCTTCTTTAGAAAATTAGTTCTTTACTATTTCAATTTTATTATTTTTTTCAATTAAATTCAACTATAATATAAACAATATTATATTGTAAATATTTAAAATATTCATAATATAAATTCAAATAAATATTTAATACATATTAATGTATTAGATATTTATTTGAATTTAGAATAACAACTGTAGAAATTTAATTTATATTTATTACCTTTTAAAATTGGATTTTACTTTAAAATTTTAATAAATTATCCGAATTCTTAAAAATTTTATTCCGTTTAAAATTTTTATAAGAAATGATTTTCTGATTTTATAAGGATGGTTATATTGTCTGCAACGTCAACAGAAAAATTTCTAGGGGGCAAAACTTTCAAACAAATAATTAATGTATTAAATAATTAGGGTATAAGGTTACATATCGCAATCACTTTAAGATTTATGGAATTTTTTTTACTCGATCCTAGGGTACGAGTGTCCCGTTTTGCCCCTCCTTTGTACAGAGGTGTCCTTTGTACAGAGAGTGTCCCTTATAGCTTCATGGGGCCAAGCCAAATTTGAATTAGGAGGCCCCGTGTACAGTTTTGACTTCAGACATTTTTCTTCGAGGGAATTTTTTGGGGAAATATTTCCTTATAAAAGATTGGTTTGGGCCACCCTGTTGGTAAGGCCCCATGAAATTTCCCTTTTTGCCCATAGTCTTTGTATACAGTTATATCTATTTTTACGAATAGATTACTTCTTTTTATAGTATATTATTTTAATTAATATTCTGAAAAGGGTATTTATATATATTTTTGATTATTTTGAAATTAATTATTCTAACAAATCTGAAAAAAAATATTAATTGATTAGCATTAACTTCTTTAATGAATGTTACATAAAATAAAAACAAGAAATAATTTCCGTAAATATTTATTTACATGCGATTGTTAATTAAAAAATATTTTATTTTTATCACTAATTAGTGTTTACTAATTTAGATATTATTATGTAAATTTTATTTAAAAAATGAAATATATAATTTTCCACTACATGCTTTTGTACTTAAATTCATTTCTTACATATAGAAAACAACAAATTTCTTTTTAATCGGAATTAAAAACAATTATAAATTATATTTAATTCTGTTATGTTAGAAAAGAATAATTGGCTGATCAATCATGCTGATCAATCATTAATTATCTGATCTTCCTCTCTTATTGAAAATCATCTATTAACGATGAAATATCATCGAATGATTATCCCTATTATCATCAATGCTTAGATGATAAATGAGAAATGATCCATCATTATATCTTATTTTATTTTTTAACCTCTCTTGTAGCAAGAACTGCAATATATTTGAATATTTATTTTAAAAGACTTCTTTGTTTCAAAATTTATATTTTAACAGTCTAGTTTGCTATTTTTCCATTTAACTTTCGTATTAAACTTTCACACGCTTTTAACAAGATTTTATTCTACATCTGGACATTGTAACCACAATACCCTCAAAGAAACAATACAAGAAATGTCGTAAATCGGAATATTTAGAATAATTTAACAAAAAAAAATATATTTGAATAGTGGTTCAGTTTGCTCTTGTATACAGTGGCGTATACAGGAGAACCCAAAGGAGACTAACTCAAAATTTTTGAATAATTAATAACTACCTTTTACTAACATTTGCACCACGATTATATTGCAGAATAGAAGCATATTTTTCATCAGAAATGTCTTAAAAAACGAAATTTTGATGTTGGAATATACAAATTTTCATTTTCTTTTTCTGTATCAATGGGAAGAGCTCGTTAAGCTGCTCCCAGTCGATCCTATCTGTTTAGAACTTATATATATATATATATATATATATATATTTCTTTTTCAAGCTGTTTGAAATCTTAGATAATAATTTAAAATATGATATGTGGTTATGTAATTAAGACTGGCCCAACAAAAAAAAAAAAAAAACATGTTGTATGCCTTACCAGAGTGCATGATTGACAACTTTTCACGTATACGTCTGAATACGCCGACTTTCAAAGCCAATTGAGCTGATCTTATTTGTTTTGAGATTTGTTTTGCAGTATATTTATCTGTCACTTGTGAAGTGAGTAGACGATTTTGGTTTTCTGAAGCATTTCATAAGCAAGCAGTGTCTGTTTTCAAATAAATGCAAAGCGGTATCGCAGGCATTTTCTGCAAGTAAATTCCTCGTGGCTTAAACAATTCCTGACGTTACCTGATGTAGTGATGAAGGCTATACCTGGTATTTCACGTGGTAGACCTCCGAAGGTATTTGAAGATTGCTGTTTGAAGACCAAAAAACGAAAGGAACAAAATTTAATTGAAAAGAGGATGTAACGAAGAGTTAGCGACGACGACAGTAATTTAACTACGCCGCGCTGGACTAAGGAACTCTGCTGCTATTGTCAAAGAGTTGTCTCTTGCCTCTTGTAAACGGAGAACTATGATAAAGAATGATCAGAAATTTTTGTCCTACTCAGATCAAGCGCTCGCAATGATTGTTGACACAAATCTTACCACCCACCAATATAAAATCATTCGAAAGCGAGTGTAACATATAGACAGTAAGTTATATCCACCGTATTATGTTGTGTCTAAATCCAAATCTTTGTGCTACCCGACTGGAATATTAGTAACAGAAATTACAGCGGAGATCCAGTTGCAGTCACTGATCACAATCGTGATCAGTGACTGAAACTCGATTACACTGTACAACGATTGTGCGCAGCAAATGAAGAGGTATTACAATACAGACTTTGTGTGTAGACAGATTTGAGATGATAATAAAGTGGGTTGTGATGGATCCACACAAACTAGGTACAAGCAAAAATTTTCTGAAGAATACTAAACGGATGAAAATTTGTTCAGCTTGCCCATGGTTCCAATTCAACTTTATTGTTGTAGTAATTGGTGTAAAAGAATTATTTGGCAAAATCCGGCACCTTCTTTCACGAGGTACTGTCGACCCATAAAATTTTTGTTTTTGTGAAAGAAATTGATGAAATAATTGTGGAAAAAGTGAAGAAGATGAAAGGGCAAATAGTGGTCCTGTGTCCTACAAAAATATCTGTAAATACGAAGGAAGTATTTGTAAAGCCTATAGTAATATTTTGCATAATAGATGGAAAAGTCTGCAATGCTGTAGCATCCTGCAAATCTACCCATACGTGTTACGTGTGTGGCCCAACACCACGCGGAATGAATCAATTACCAAATAAACACAACATTGATCCAAATTTACTCTCTTTAGAGTTGTTACCTTTACATTCATGGATTTATGGAATGTACGCTCCACAAATCATATAAATTTGAAATCCAGTTATGGCAAGCCCGAAGAGAAGTTAATATACGTAAGGTTGAAGAGAGGAAAAAGCAAATACAATACAAGCTGTGCGAGGAATTAGGTCTTTTAGTGGATTATCCCAAACAGATATCAGGAAGTACAAACAATGGAAATACAGCTCGTGAATTTTTCCGAAATGCCGAAACATCCGCCGAAATTACCGGCATTAACGCGGAGCTCGGAAAACGATTCCATTGTATTTTAGAATGTCTAACTTGTGGCCTTGCCATAAATATGGATAAATTTGATGCATACACGAAAGAAACCGGAACTTATATCTGAGGAAGTATAATTGGTACGCGATGCCAGGAAGCGTATATAAAATTTTATTCCACGGAAAAGACATAATCGCAGCTTCAATTCTTCCAATTGGCCAACTTTCTGAAGAAGCTCTGGAGGCCAGAAATAAACACAACAGAACATACAGGGAATTGTTTACGAAGAAAACATCCAGAGTGGACACCAACACTGATTTATCGAACAAGTTATTGATAAATTCAGATTCATTTATTGGTTCTTTGAGTTATCTACCACAAACCAATTGCAAATCACTTCCAGAAGTATTGGATTTACTTGAGGAACAACCATATGACTCGAAAACGTCAATGTACAGTTTATTAATAATAATAGCTTGTTGGTCTGAAATTTGAAAATATTGTACACCTATAAATCCCCACTCTGTCTGTCTGTCCTTCCTTAATCTAGAGAACGTAGTTAGATAGACGAAATTCGAAACTAGATGTGGAAATATTAAGGAAAGAACCTGTACGACTCTGTTGTTAAAAGAAAATTATGATGTACAGGGGCAAGCCAGTACTAATTTGAGGTGGAGATCATATATTTTAAATGAAATAAATTAAAAATATGATCATTATGTTTTGTAATATCTTACCAGTCTCATTAAACATGTAAATTATTCCTGTGCCGAAATTATGCATTAAGTCTCCTTAGATTCGTTAAATTGAACACTGTGCACCGCCGTTGACATTTCTGCATAATCCATTTGCTAACAGTCTTGATTGTCTTTAAGTCGATTTTTCCACACTATACACAAATTGATCTTCTTAAGAGTCACTTAATTTTTACTTCAATGGTACGAATAGCTCCTTTCTAATAGGCGAAGGTGTTAGCAACCTGAAGCTTTTTTTACATCTTCATCAATTTATTTTGGATTATTTCTATTGTTTAATCTATCTTCAAGCTTATTAGATTGGTCAATCGTTTTCTTTGATTGGTCATCTATCTATCTTTCTTTCTTTTTTCTTACTTGGTTAATCGATCGTCTCTCTTCTAGCATATCTTCCTTGTTTAAATATTCTTAACAATTCATTTATTCTTTTAGTCAATAGTACAATCAATGCAGTTTTCCAGAAAAATAATTCCACTGCTTAACATGATTTCGTAACCAAAAGCAAGAATTTAATTAACCAAAGAAACTATTGAATATATAAAATTTCCTGTCTGGTAAAAGCAAAAAGACAAAGATTTAATGCAGAACACAAAGAAAACTTTATAAAGAAGAAAATGAGATTTTTATAGTCTCAACAAAGTTTTCAGAAAGTTCCCTAAAGAACCATTAACCATTACCAATCAGAACTTGTTTTGTGCCCTTGGCGATCAATTCTTTGAAGTCCCGCTCAAGGCGGGCCCAATAAAATTAGTTTATTTAGAATTTTGAAAAATTTGGGTACATCGAATTATATTTTTATAAGTAAAAGTCAATATTGAGAAAAATTCTTTTTTTTTAAATACTTTTAATCCTCAAAATATAAAAACGATTATCTAAAGATAATTGCTTTTTATCAAAAAACAACATAGAAACAACGAAGTTAGTAAATTGAACAGATATATCCTTGACTGTTTCAAATCTTACTTTTATCCTATGAGGATCAAAATAAGCTTTTGTAATCCGCAACTTGGATTGTTTTTATATTGAAGTTTTCTATGATAACACGGGTTGATATCACTGCCGATAACATTTTACAAAAATTTCCTAAATTGATTAATTCTTTATCTTCTTGTCGAAACAATATCTTCATATTCTTTGATATTACAAGGAAGAAAAATACAGCTAAATGTAAATTTTATCTCCTCTTGTACAGTATCAACTTATACTAAAAACTGGAGTTTTCTTTGAAAATAATACGGTGTTTGGTGTGTAAAACAATTTCTGGTAAAGTTATACCAAACGATTAAATATAGTACATAAATACACGGCATATTAATCATTACACACAATTTTATAACGGATTATGGTATATTTGCGTGATGTTTTCTGTGTATAAAATGATAGAATCGGAAACATCGTAAAGTATCTTTCAAACGGATGATAATATGTCCACTTCTTTTACGCACTTTAAACAAACAATTTTGTCCACTGAGACAATGTTATGTAGGGAAGATAAAAGTACCAAATCCATCACCAGCATCTGCCACATTTACTACCCTCAAGCGACCACTTTTCTATCGAGCAAACAACCAACAGAAAAACAACCGTTGACTGATGGTATCAAGTAGATTTCTTTTCTATTTATAGTAACTCAAAAATAAAATACACATTGGTTACGGAAATGATATAGAAGTCATAAATAATATATGCAACTTCATCAATAATCGCCATTAATCCCGAGAAGTTTACTCCCAGGAATTATCTCGTCGTTCGTTTCCCTCTTACACTTTTTTTCCTCGCTTCCTCTCTCTTCTCTAAACCTCGAAGATGCTCGGAATTTTATTTTTTATGTATTCAAATTTCTTCTGTTCGTCTTTACTTCGACTGAAACCTTTAGAAAACGAGCTATGGGAATAATATAGATATTGAACCTTCTGCGCCCTACTTTAAAAATGTAGGTGGCACAGGAGATTCAATATCAAAACTTCGAGTTGTACTCCAAAAACTTCGGTATTCAATACTGAAATTTTAAAGAAAGGACACGTTGGTATTTTTTTTTTTTTTTTTTGAACTTAAGAAAAAGACTGTATTCAAATCATAAATATTCCAAATTTAATCTGAATATATTTATTTTAAAATTAGCCGAGAAATGTTAAATACGAGAGAGAGAGAATAAAGACAAAGACATTTTATAAATAAAACATATAAATATATATACATACATGTCTATAACTTATATATCTTCGAACTTATGTTTTTCATTATTATTATTTTAAATATTCAGATATTTAAATCTAGAAAATTTATTTGAAATTTGAGAAGCTGTAAAATATTTTTTACGTAATAGGAAATTTCTGTTGTTGACTTTGCTAGGGAAGTTTTTTAAAAAGTCTTATCTGACGTTACTGTAGCAGAATTTTTGCCTTGAGGTAAAAAGTATTCGACTTGCTTCTTTCACCCTCCATTTTTTTTTCTTTTTTTTCTATCCCCGGACTGAATTATTGAATAATCTGAAGTTTCTCCCATTTCACGTACTAGAGCATTACTTATTTATTTATTTACTATTTGAAACTAAAGATTTAATATCCAAGTATTAAATTTCAAAAAATAAAGCGTACGTGCTAGATAGCAATTCTCTAAATCGTATGGTGAAATTTATGATTTCCCCCCTCCCTTATTTTGACTGTATTTTTATTTAATATAAATTATTCTTTAATTATAACTTAGGAGAAATTCCAAATTTATCGAATTATATATATAAAATGTTAAAATTTAATTCAGCGAAATTAATTTCCAAACAAAATTTACAAACCACTTTGCAATATTTACACTATCATATACAGCATCTAGCAACATCTAGACGGAAACTAAGCTGCAAACTATGTTTAAAGTCAGATTAATAAATAATTACTGTGCTTATTTACATTTTAGATAGTTTGTACGCCTTAGAGTAAACAACATCCATACCTTACGAAAGCTTGGTCCTTTAATTAATTGAGCGTGCTTGATACTGGTTGGCAATTAATAAAGATGGCGGAAGCATAATTAAATATTTTACAATTACAGCGTATGTTTCATATATATAAAGTCGAGTAATTTAGTTAATTTCAACAGAAATTTTAAGCTTAAAAATTAATTTTTTAAAAGTAGTTTTCGAATGGGTTAAATAATTTTATAAAACTTTTCTAAAAGTGCAAAAATTCCGGGTTAACTTATGTAATGATTTCGCTTCCTGTACGAAATATTTTCTTTGCATGTTGACTTTAACATGGAAATGAAAAATTCGGGATTAAAGTCACTACAGTCGGAATGGTTAAATTGAATGTAATTTTAAGATTTCTAATCATCAAAAAGGCATTGGAACTGATACCTTTATCGGGTTTTTTATACGTAGAATAGCGCCTGATAAGGTTAAAAAAAAGTAATAAAGTTTGGAGAAATTTATTTAAGAAAAAATAAATGTATTTTTTAATTTTAATCTGCTCACAGGAGATTATAAACGGTAAATTTTAATTACATGTCAAGTCTGATTAAAGGCCTAGTTGGATTTACTCTTAGATCCCTGTTATATAAAACGAGTCTCCTTACATTGAAAAAATTATATATATATTTAAAAAAAATACTTTAATTATAAAAAATACAAAGAAGTTGACCGGATAAATCGGTAATATAAAAATATTCATTATAAAAAAATTATGTAAAAACAGAAAGATTTTTTTAATGATTCGTTAAGACGTTAAAAATATTCAATTAAAAAAATAAATAAATTATTTAGGAAAAAAATAATAATCATTCGAAATTTAATTAATTAATTTTAATATTAATACAAATATTTTACACTTGTTATTTAATTACCATTAAGTAATAAAGTTAAATTTCTTTTAATTAACCAATTTTCTTCATTAAAGATTTACAATTGCAATTATCTCTTTGTTTGATGGCTAATTTGTATATGAAAGTGGAATTCTCTAAGCAATCGTGAACAGAAGTATCATCGGTACTTATCCACGAAGTGATTAATAAAAAAAAATACATATATTTATTATTATAATTTACATTTTTACATATTTATCAGTTTTGAGATAGATTTAAATGATTTTTCTGAATGATGAAGTGGCAATTTTGCATAATTATTGATTAAAGGTTGTTGCTTTTACACTTGAGAGGTCGGGATCATTGAATTATTGTTATTTCCAAGCTTGTAAGGTAAGACGACGTAACAAGTCGAGTAAGTTAATGTAATATAAGTATTCTTAGAGTATATATATATATATATTTTTCCATCTGACTCGAGAGGTGTAGTGATTCTGTAACGAATCAAGATAGATAGTAATCTGAACTAGGCTAGAAGATTTCTATATAGTCCATTAAGATTACCTGGATGAAGAAACAAACTTTTATATATATATATAGGAGAAAGTTTAGTGTAAAAGAAAAGGAGAAAAAAAAAACATTTAAATCTGTTTTAAAAAATGGTATTCTTTGTTGATGCAAAGTACTTCTTCACTTCTGATTAAACAAAGCTTTGAGAAATTTTTCCATTGGTTAAAGTAAGAAAAAGTCTTTTCGTATCTCGAATCGTGAATTTCAACTATTTGCATAAAACCATTTCTTTGCCAAATTGAATATATATTAGACTGGATGATATGTTTGTCTTCTTGGCCCTGATGAGAGTTACGTTGCTTAGCAACGTTGGATGAAAAAGAAAGAAAGGAAATTGTGACGAGTGTTAAGTATTCAGTCATATTGGAATGCAGAGTTAAGATATGTGGAGGAAAAATGCTACTTTTTTAAAATTTAATATATTTTTGTCATATGTAAACAAATCAAAAGTAATAATAATTACACGAGAGTAAGTCGAATCGACGATAGAAATGTCTTCATCCATATTCTGATAATTGAAAATTTGATTAATTAATAAGAAGATCCTTCGATCGAATTCTGTTTATGTAGCTGAGTAAGCAATGTAATATTGAAAAGTTAGTTAAGCAGAATTGAAAGAGATCAGAAATGAAGAGCGAGAATTTGAAATTTTATCGATTTTTCATTGAAAAGTCTAGTCATAAAACGTATAGAATTGAAAGGAGTAAAGATTTAAAACATTTTATCATCTCACATTAACCGCAGTTTCAATTATTTTGTATTATTAATACGAGGTAAATGCTCTTTATATTATCCATTATCTAAATAGTGAAAAATGGCGATTTGTCAAAGATTAGAGTGTTTGCACTTTAAAGCAATTTAAGTTAATGAATGATAAACAAATATTTAACGATTTAGTTACAAAGTTTTGATATATTTATAATGATTCGTAATATTTACAGAAGTCACGACATGTTAAATCTCCGATGTCTATCATAATAAAGTTTCATTTGTAGGTTTTCAAATTTACATGAGATATATACACCAGCATTTTCTATTCTACGCTTCACTTAAATACCATTAAATGTATTTCATCCTCATTAAGTAAATTGAAGATAGTTTTGAAAGTTAGTTTTGTTATTACTTTTAATATTCCCGAATTAAAATTAAAGTTATTTTAATATATAATCCTTAATTTGTACGGCTAATTAGTTTAAAAGTAAAAATCAAATTTAATACGAACATAAATCTTGATGTCAAGAGTATAAAAACTTCATTAAATAATTAATTATTTTGGTTCATTGATTTAAAATTAACTTTTTTTTAAAATAATATATAGGTCTATATATATTTTATTTAATTATTTTTAATGTAATTTACCTTATAGATTTAAAGGAAGTGAGAGAAGTCTGATATATGTAAGAATTTATATAAGAATAATGTAAAATGTAGGGTATATTTTGATTTTTAAAGTATTATTTTATATAATACTAGCCGCTTGTGCCCAGTATTGTTTGGGCTTTTGAGGGGGTGGGATATTCCCGTAATAATGCCGACGTAAACAATGATCTTAGTAACTAATTTATTGGTCTGAATATTTACAATAATAAAACTGCAAACCACAAAAAATTGCTTGGGATTAAGTTAAGAGGAGTGGACCACTACAGTATTTTCTCTAGGGTATACGAGAGCATTCGTGCCAAATTTAGTGTGGATATGTTGAAAGGTATAGAACCCTTTACCATACATATTTGACTTTTATATAATTAGGGATTAAGCTATGGGCAAAAAGGGCAATTACTTGGAGTCCACATCAGCAGGGGACCCCAAATTCAATCACTTATAAGGAAATATTTTTCTCAAAAAATTCCCTGGAAGAAAAAGATGTCTGAAGTCAATACTCTACATGCCCCCCCCTTTAATTCAAATTTTCTACGAAGCTATAACGCACCACTGGGATTAAGGATATTTAAAGAGATGAATAATTTACGTTTCAGCATTTTAAGTGTTACTATTAATATTTTAAACAAAAGATATTATAAAAATATAGTTTTATATTTATAAAAACGATGCCAAATAAATCTCTAAACACGCATATTCTCTATTTAAAGTTTCAAAAGCTTGTTCCTTCGAATTTATGCCAAATTTTTTTAAAACTTACCTCCATTTTTATAACGTCATTTTTATATAAAAATTTATTTAAAAATATAAAAACTGCAAAAAATAAATGGCAATATTACGTTGTTTTAAGTGCTGATGCTGTAGCCTTTTTTTATACTACTAATACGCATTTTCTACATCAATATATAGATTTTTTTTTTTTTGCACTTCAGATAGCGCATTTTCAGCGATAAACACACACTAATTTTAGGACTATCTTTATGCTGGTATTTGACGATTTATAAATAAATATATACTAACAGTAATGTTCAAATTTATAGCATGGAAGCGAGTAAAAATATTTTACAGCAACGGACTGGCATCCTGATAAATTTTAATGCATAAATTATCCTTAAAATTACAGCGTAATTCTACAGACATTCGACTAAATCTCTACTGGAAAGAATAAAATAAAAGAAAATTATCAAAAGGAGTATCTTTAAGCTTCTTTTTTTCCAATTTTTAAGTGCAAACATTGCCATTCGATGCTTCAACAGATTTGTTATCAGTTCGTTTTGAAGCCACGCTTAGGACTTGTTATCAAAACTTTAGATATATTTTTTTATCCTTTTTTTCTTATTTATTTCTTTACTACTATTGGGTACAAACTTCCGCAAACTTTTCCAGTTACTTCAAACTATCGGTTTAAGATACTTGAATAAATAGATGCGGGTTTGTTTATACTTACCTGTCTTTAATATATGTTTTTTATATTATAAATATCATATCTTTCTAGTGATTTTTCTATAAAAAAGATATATACATTGAATTTTCTGTCTACCTTTGTGCTGTCAACTTTTCTTGCAAACTACAAGGGCTAGAACAGCAAAAAATTCTTTGGAGTTGTTACTGACGTTATTTCATTCGTATAATTTCGTATTGGATCGAAGTTTCTATTCGTGGATCAGCAATTTTCTTTCCTTAGTTTCGTTATGAAAACAATAGTAAATCAATTGAAGAATAATTTATAATTTAAAAAATAAATTCTGAATTTTCTGGACAGTAAAATTATTATTTGTTTATATAAGTTTTGCTTTTACAATTGTATACAAGAAAATTTTTTTAAATAAAAGATTTTCTTCGTAGGAAACAGTTTTTAAATTGGGTTTATTAAAACTATTGTTCAACAATTTACATTTTTATGTTCCTATCAGCGAAAGACAGAGAAAAGTGGCATTTTCGAAAACTGAAATTTATAAATAATACATTTGTGTTTATTTCCCTATAAAAATGCCGTAAAGAGTAAATTGTCGTGAAACTGATAATAAAATAAATTGTATTTTTCCTGTTTTGTGTCTTTTTTTCAAAAAAACAAAAAGAGATAGAAGAAAATACAATTTAATGTTTCTATTTTTTCCCACTTGTACACGCTCCCCCCTTTAAACCTTTCCTAAAATGAACCAATACAGAAGTAAAATCAAAATTTGAAATTTATTTCCAAGAAAAAAATATATATATATTGTTATTACATTTACTCATTTCTTTCTTGCATAAAATGTATATATATTTTAATATATTTTATAGAATTTTTATATTTAAATGGACTCCTTTTTTATAACAGAATGAAAATATAAGGCATGAAATCTCTGTTAACAAACGATACTATGCATTGCACAATCTATATATATATATATATATATATATATATTTTTTGTTCGTATGATAAACAGAAAAAATATTATATTTTTATTCGTTTATTTGTATAATATTTACAATCATACAAATAAAATCCTTTCATCTGAATATACGACTTTATTATTAAATTTATTCTGATGTAGATTAATGTTTATATTGCTTCGTGATGTACATTATTTAAGTACGTTGCCCGAAGGAATTTTCTATTAAATCAAAATTATTTGTTTATTTAACGTACGAAAATTAATAAAATATTTATAATTCTACATCCATAAAACAGGGTATTAATCTATAAAAGATCGTAAAGTAGGATTCAAAATTGCATCTGAAAATATGTAGAATATTTTCAATGGTTGCAAATGCTACTAAAATTTTCACGATTATAAAATTAATGTTTTAATTCAAGAATTTATTTTGCATAGTAATAATAGTAATAATAATAATCAACTAATATAAATGAACATTTATACATAATTATATACGTTTTATAAATGACTGTGTTCGTTCTAAGTAACACCATTCAACAGTGTAATTTCTTATTCTTCAGACGTATCAATTGTTCTCAGATATATTAAAACATACATGAAAAGCTCAGCACTTAATTTCTAATCGAGTTAGCTAACAATATATAAAATTAATGTATTAATTAAGCCCTCCAACATTCCTTTTCTGCCATCCAGCCTTCGGATGTAATCCATTCAAACGTTATAAATAAATTTATTTTCTCACAGCTTAGTGTAAGTATACAATTTTCTCACATTTTCATTTGGCTGGTTTACGTTTGCATGTGTTTTACTCCAGTTTTCAACACTATACACTAGTTTGATTAGTCTGTCTGGCGAGTCAAAGGAAGAAATATCTCATTGTCATATACAGAACGTTGAAAAAAGTATATCATTTGTTAAAAAATGCTTTCGCTTTGACAGTCAATTTAAAACCGATTTTCTTGGCAATTTCTTTGCAATTTTTGTTTGAATTTGCACGGTATTTATAGCATTTTTTTTTTAAAGTTGTATTCGGACATTTTTTTTGTCGATTTTTAATTAATAAACGATACGAAAATTTCACGAGTGAGTACAGTTTGAGGAGTGAAAAATGGTTAATTTTGAGGAACGTCTATATCCTGTAACCATCAACCAAGAAAAAACACCTATCAACATTTTGAACATCCTTAAGTCATACTATTCTTCCACAGGAGATTGCTTTCCATTTTTGCTGGAATTGCATCGTATATCTTCCTCTTAGCATTCATCACATTCGTCAAATATCAATGCTCCATGGACTCCGTATACTGCTTACAGTTCAATAGACCATAAAACATTTCTTCCTTCCTTGTTTTCTTAATAAAATGTTTGTTTTTTTTTCTTATTCCGGTTCCTTTTTTTCTCCACGCCATGCAACAATTCCTAACCCGTTTTTAAAGGTTTTTTTCCGTAGTTTATTTAGTTCAAGTATGCGAAAATACTTCTTCTGTTAATTGAAAACGAAAACGTCGAGGAAAAGCGCTGTTAATTTTGTATATCTTTAAAAAGTTTTTAAAAAAATGAACAGTTAATATTTCAGAGGAAGTTTATTAATTTATAGAACCATTCTTTAATTAACCAAAAGAAAAAAAAATATATCCGTTCTAAGTTCACTTTTATAAACAATAATGAACTTTGTGACGTAAGAATGATTACTCCTTGGCTTAATAACTACTTAATATAAAATCTATCAGTATTCTGTTTATAAAAATTGTTATATCTCTTAGATAATTTATGATATTTTAAATATCTTTTTGTTTTCTAACAGTAAACTTTTTCAAAAACTAAAAGTCATTATTTAAACTCTTGTTATTATATATATATATATATATATATATTCCTTGTTGAATTTAGCCTTTTTTATGCCCACCCCGAAGACAAGAAAGCAATTTCATTATGCCAAAAGCAAAAGTTCTTTTGAAAATTTGATTCAATGAGTTCCTAATTCGATTAAAACCTGGAGGGCAAAAAATTTATAAAATACAATACACGTAAATGCCGTGTTGTCTCTACTATAAATATATATATTTTTAAAAATTTTTACCAGATTTATTTACTTTTAATGTATCACTTTATAAAATATAAATTTTCTTTATTAAATAATTTAAATTATTTTCGTGAAAATTTAAGTAGTTCATTTCGGATATTGTAATCGGAGGACTGTAATTTGTCTTTGCCATGTTTTTTAATGTTCGCCAGACTTTAATTTAAAAAATATCTTAAAGTTTATAAAAATTCACGTTTTTTTTTCTGCATTTAATTTTATTTTGGATGCAGACGTAATCATTATGCAAGATAAATAAAGGATAAGTATACTTTATTTATTTCTAAATACACTAGGAATTATCCTGTAGATAGATTTCCTTCCCAATAATGAACTGTGTCTCTAGAATTTTTTGATTAATGTGTCTTGTTCCGGCATAAATATTCATCCCTAAAGTAGACCTTTGTATTCGAATTCTCACGAAGAGTCATAGCATGTAAAAAGTTCCCAAAAATCTCATCTAAGTTTCTTAAGATAATATTTTTAAAATACCGAATATAGTACTTTTTTAATTCGAGATACACATTTAAAATTCCCATAAAAAGCAGCTGTTCTTATGGTTGTTTCGTCAAGTTAACGTTTCCTCCAAGTAACTTTATTCGACTTTTTTAAGCTTGGTATCGGGGTCTAAAATTACAACAAAAGCACTTTTATTTTGGTCGTCTTACCTGGTAAAGTTTCCTCGTGAGGCTCTAAATAAAGTTTTATTGTTTTAAACTGTGAACTATTCCCATCAAAAACTATTGTCAAATGTCGAAAGTTTCCATCTTAAATTTTTCTAACTTAATTTATAAAGCGGGAACCAATCTGTTTAAAAAATTGCAATCCCGTGTAAGGGATTCGCAAGTGTCACTCGAAAGATGTTGAAGTGAGCCAACGTTGTAATTAATCTTAATATATTCTAGCTGCATTAATTAATTTAAATTAATTTTAATAATAATAATAATAATTTTCATTCTTAAATTTAATTAAAATATAAAGCATTTTATATTACAAGATATTAGTGAAGAAATTAATTTTATAACATTAAAACCGAATTTTATTGCAACAACTACAGCACTCACTTAAAATAATATTCATAATTTACTTACTTTTCATTTATTGCCAAACTTAATATGTATCGAATTCAGTGAGATTATTTTATATATATATATATATATATTTGATTATATATATATATAGACAGATATATAAACAGAATACTCTCTCATAAACATTTTTGAGTGCTAAAAGGCACAACCAACACTGATATACGCACAAAGTGCTTTTTTTATTTTGACTTTCAGAATATTACAAATTTAGTCAGCTAATTTGAGTACCAGACAACTCATAGAACACACATTTAATTGGAGAACAAAATTTATATGGTGGGAAATGCCAGAACTGGTACTCGGGAAGCAAAATGAGGAATTATAAGGCCTCATATTATGGGCGAGTAACGCGCTTTTCTGCGTGAGTATCGCACCTCTGGAACACAAACAAGTCTTTAAAGAATATTTACATAATTATTAAACCCAGAAAAAAAATACTTTAAACACATCTGAAGTATCTACAAAGAATTTTGATATCGTTGTTTGGGAATTGACGAACATAAGTGATAAGTTGGATACTGCCAGGTGAAAGGTGTAAACGTGTGTGGTCCAGATCATGCAGATAGCTGAAGAAACATTATCGATTATATTACGACAATCTTTTATTTATTTATTTATTTATTTATTTTTTCTTTTAATAGCCAAAATGATTCGATTTAAACGTGCTTTTTCTTTATCACGACACTATACGAGCTTTCAGAATAATGTAAATGCCAGTAGAATGATCAAAAAGATAAACTTTCAAGAAAAAATGTGGAGATATCTGTGAAGATAAAACAATTTTTCCCCATAAAACCCTTTTTAACATTCATAAAACGTAAGAAACACACTCATGGATGGTGATTATTTGATGCTTTTAAACTAAATTCTGAAGCCTACTGTTTTGTGGTTCAAAGTCTAACTACATACTTGTTGACTATTGTGTGTGTGTGGCTTTTGTCGTACAGATATCTCCTAATCTAAAATGGCAACATCGATATCGAAGCAACAATGCTGTCGTCTCTTCGTAATAATCTCACTGATTTGTTTTTTAAATACAAATTAATAATAATACGTACATTTTGCCCAAGTTTCACGGTAAGGGCAATCACATTATTTTTTACTTTTTTTTATTATTATCGAAGAATGAACAGAACATAATAGAAACAACGTATAGGAACAGCATGAAGTGGGTCAAAGAGATTAAATTTACGACACGCCATGAAGCACACAATACAAGATGGCGGCAAGTATCGAATCTGAATTTTGGGGAGCCACCATCGTTGACAGTTGTCAAGCTGTTTCTACAGTGACAGGAGCAACTATGGTCGATTACTGTGAGGTAATATGTACACATTCTAGGATCTGTAGTCCTTTAGCAGAGCCATTTTTTTGGGTTTTTTTTGGCTCCGGCTGCTAGGAGTACCAGTGTCCCCTCACTTGACGTGATCAGGTTGAGGGACACCGGGTAATCAGCTTTTAGCATTGGTCTTTGTGGTACACGGCAGTGTTGATCGTCTAAAACAACATATATGCAGTCAGTAGACATATATTAATTAACACATGACTAGCTGCAATAATGTACGCGCCTCCTTTCTTTAAATCACGTGGTTTCATCATTACTCGATCGATCACATGGATCACACCATTAGTCGCTTGGACATTAGCTTTAATGATGCGAGACTTCTTTCCTTCCCACTCGACGGTAGTGACATTAACTGAAATAAACTCAGTTAGAATTTTTTGAACTTTATTTTTATTTTTATTCTCACAGAATTATACTTACCACTCTGCTGTTCGACTTTAAAAATTCCATGAATCATTTGAATTTCTCCGCGATTCACAAGTTCTTGCGTAGATAACTCTTCTCCTATCATCAAATGGCGATCGAGTATCTAAGGGAAGAAAACTTTTTAAAGCATTCTTTCATATTATACGGAATGGAATTTTATAAATTAAATTTATTACTTTGTGGACGTGATGTGGAAATTCCGTCATTCTCATCTGTTTGTAAGAAGTTGGCATTTCTATAGACATAAATTTCCATGCTTCTTCAGCGGGGCAGAAGAAAGTATATTGCTTAGTTTTGTCCATTAATTGCCAGTTCCAATCATCGAGGTGGCTTATGTTAAATGTTGTTCTAAATATATTTTAAAACAATTAAATATTTATCGCTAACTTTCCAATATGCTGAAAGACTTCAGTGGCACGTTATAGCTTCATGGAACCCAGAGAATTTGAATTAGGGGACTTGAATTCAGGCATTTTGCTTCGGAGGACTTTTTATTTCTTTATAAAAGATTGGTTTGGGGCCCCCTTTGGGTGGGGGCCTCGGGCAATTACCCTTTTTGCCCATAGGACAACGCGCCACTGAAAGGCAATTAAATTTAAAATATTGTTTTTGGTTAATGTTACCTACGGTTCCAAAATGGCGGCTCGTCTCTGATTCCAGCAAATGAAAGAAAGGAAACAGTGGGGACGCACGTTCTAACCTAACCTAACCTATTCTAATAAATTACCACAATTATTACCAACAAAATTATTAGGATAGGTTAGATAAGGCTAGGTTAGAACGTGCCTCCCCACTGTTTCTTTTATTTGCTGGAATTAGAGACGAGCCGCCATTTTGGAACCATGGATAACATTAACCATTTTTTTAATCCACACAAACGATAATTTTTTACATAATCCTGCAATTTTGTAGTATTTACAAATATTAGATTTAAAATAAAAATCAACTCCAATTCTAAACTACAGGCCCTATACGATTTAACTACTGCAGACAGTTAGAAACTAATAACGAGTTAATATTATTGAATTTTTATCGGAATCTTTATCAAATTAATCGCATTTGAAAAGGAGCTTTTATTCAACCGTAAGAAAATCTAACAGAGCCAAAAAAGAAAATGAAAGCTATCTCGAAAATAGGTCACGTGTGCTCAAGAGATTAAAAACTAGAAATTATTTAAAGTTGAAAATACTTTTTTTTTTTAGATAAGTTTACCTGAGATCCGGATCAGATTCCAATTTTTCGTAAACAGTCATAGAAGGCATACCCAGGACCCTATTTATGATGTGAACCATCCCATTTGTGGCTCCGATATCCGCTTCGATGACAGTAGCGTTAACTCCTCCACCCTCAACGGTGAGAGTCACATCTGTGTAAAATCTACCTATAAATTTTCATTTCAATTATTTTTTTATACGTTTAAGGATTCTTACTTTTATTTTTATCTCCAACAACACGAAAATATAATCCTCTCCGATTATCAAAACTGCGCTCTTCCACTATCTGTTTGGTCAAAACTTCTTCCGTAGATATAGACTTAAATACCAAATGCAAACCTAAAAGCTAAAAAATAAAATAAAATAAAATTCGCCTATTAATTTATTTCGTCGATTAAAATAAATTAAATATTTAAAATTATTCTTAAAATTCTTTATTAAGATATCTTTCTGTTCTCGTAATCGGATTATTATGTTTAATATCAATTCATTTTGAATTTCTATTAATAAAAAAAATTAATATTTAAACTGATAAATGAATTTAATGAATGGGGGGTTTTTTTTGGTTATTAAAATATAAAATTACAAGAGAAAATTCGGTGTCGTTCTCTTTCAACATGGCGAACTTTTCATCACTGATGCTGCTGATGGCATCGTTACTAGGTATGAACAAAGTCTTAACAGGTAAACTGCTTTGTAATTTGGCAATAAATTCCGGTTGATCCTTTATTAAATTATAGAATTTCCTGAAAAGAAATGTATAAGTTAGATTATTCGATACTAAAAATGAATTATTTAAAAATAAAGAAACTCGAAACTTAACGAAAATCTGTTATTCTTTTCTTCTTCCAAAATTTGCCAAATGGTTTTTTCGATTATCATTAACGGGACTTCAATAATATGAACTACACCGTTAGCAACAGGAATGTTAGCGTGGAGTATCTTGGAGTAGACTACGCCTTTCCTATGAGTGTAATCGCTTTGGATGGTATTGCTCTGAATGTATACTGTAAAAATTGAATAATATATTTTAATCTTTAACTTTAGTCGAACAATACTCGGCAAATTATGTAATGTAACGATTTAACTTGTCACGAGCCTCTTAATGTCAAGAGGATTCAACTCTCACACCAAAGTCATTTTAACTGTCAACTTTCTACTCATAACTCAGCGGAGAAAATCAAACTTACGAGTATATCCGTCGTCGTTTTCATTTGTTCTGTTTATTAAAGATAATTTCACTTTTAAATTATCTTCGTACGCTTCCGATCGATAAGCCTTTCGCCCCATGGTCCTGGTGAAGAGAACGTGATTGGGGATGACGTGACCACGAATCACCTAGAAAAAGGGGGGAAAATAAAGGGAAGAATCTCCCGTGATTAATTTGCTTTGAGTTGTTAAAGTTAACGTAGCGCGTTAACCGCCGAGTTTTAGGATTAAATTAACCGTTTTAATGTTTCTTGGTTTGAATTTCGTTAGATATAGCGAAATCGATAAACACTAATTACTTTTATTGATACCCAGAAAAGCGCAGTTACATCTGATCCTAGCTGCGATTCATTACAATTGGCTTTACTTGTAAGAAACGAGCTTTCATCAGAAATGCAGGTAATCCTGGGAAAGGATAAAGGAAATTAGTCCCTGTCAGAAATCGAGACGATTCTTCTTCGAGTTAGCCAGATGAAAAGCAGTAATTTTCTCTGGCAGCGATTGTACACGACACAACTAGTTCGAAATGTAATTATATCCTTTCAAAGTGTGCACTTCAATTATTTATCCGGTTCAGAATCGTTTTTATATTACTATACATATATACATATGTACACGTAAAAAATACAGATATATTAGAAAGGAAAGTAAAAGTTTTATCTTATTTGTAGCTTACCCATTTATCAATTTCTTGTTGTATGTCGTAATTCTGTTCTTTGGCATGACCTTGAGGCAGAAAATAAGTATGTTGACCAACTCGCTGAAACAATTCTTCTTCATTTACTGATCTCGTACGTGAAACAAACACCCTGAAAAGGATAGATAAAGTCAAAAAGATTGAGCCAATGTTGATACAACAGAAAAATGCATTTTTCATAGAAATTTTGAATGAGAATACAAAGTAAACACGACAAATAATTCCTTTTAGATCAACATGGATATTTGCATGGAATAATAAAAAAAAATCCATCTTACAAGAAAATTTAGCTACATCAGAGACTTAGAATTGTTAGCAAAATAGCCTGGAGACAAGTTTTATTTTTTTCTACAGTAAAGAAGGTATTTTATTTTTATCCCAGAGAACAAAAATACTTATAGAAAAATATCGTGTCTATGTTTTTCTATATTTTATTTTAAAAGTAATCATCATAGGAAGAAGTAGGGAAAATAAATCTAAAGCCACATCAAACTAGACACCATCTGGCGAAGACAAAGATCTGTATTCAAATTTAGATAAAATCGGTTGCTACAACAGATGGAAGTCGACTGTCAACATAATCGGCCTTGTTAATGAGAAATCGATGCCATATGCCGATTTGGACCACTCTTCACTCTGCAGGAGGAAGTAATAAGTGATATCACGGTTTTCACCCAATCATTTAAATACACGGATCTAAGGGATAAAAAGCCATTAAACAAATAAACAATTAGATAAATCCCGTAAAAATAATTTCCGTATTTATTATTACGGTCGTTCGGATGTAAAGTGGAATACACCACTTGTAGAATTTCCCATAGACGAACAATCTGTTTAATATTAAAACTAAATAATTACTGTAATTATTAAACTTGCATAAAATTAGTCAAATAAACATGCCTTTAAAGAAATTTATTGTATTTCTTAGAATAGATTTTAACTTTTATGTAATTAAAGTTAATAGGTTGGAGCAGGCACAACTGGTTTTTCCATCCAAACTTTCTCATTATTTTAATAGAGGAAGGAAAGAGTAATTATTGTTAAACTTTTACCTGTATAAATTCGCGTAAACGAAACAAAACCACAAAAATATAAAATAGAGAGAGGGGAAAAAAAGGCTTTGTTCTTTCTTCTCCTGTCTTCTAGCAGAAAAAGGCATTGGTGCTTTTCAGTACAATAGTTGTAAAAGGAAAGACAGGAATGGTCCTGTTCATTCTCAGATGTACAGATACAAGTGAAATGTTTTGTAGAATGCTAAAGACACTCACTGCGGGAGATTGACTTGTAAACGGATTGCAGCATCTCGAAACAAATTGTTGTATCACGTCTTCCTTTCGGATAACAATAGATAGGCTATATTTTTACAGAGATAAAAATTTTGCTTGAATGGCAAAAATTCTACTTTTTGTAAATTTCCATATGTTAAGATTTTTAAAGAAGTCTTAAAGTATTGAAAACTGATATAAGACTGGATATAACTGGTATTTCTTTTTTCCCCCTCTGCAATATCGAAAAGTTTACGTTTCATAGACTAAGTATTCAATTCTTTTATATCTTTGAGACGGGAGAGAGTCTATCAAATTTAATCTCGTATTGTGTTTAGATAAGAAGAAAATTTTAAGAAATATTCATGGCATTTTTTTTTCTACACAGAAGAAAAAGAGGCATAATACGTATTATTTTAACTGGAATTTTTATAGTAGAAGCACGCTTCATAAGGTAACAATACATCAAACAAAAAACAATACCAAGAATTTTATTCAAAATAACACTTCGAAAGTTTGGAAACTTTCAAACTGACTTGTTATTCAAAAGGCAATTTTAGAATTCAAGATGTTTTCAAGTGATAAGAGTCATTTAGGCTGATCTAGCATTCTCCTCCAGTAGTCAAATACGTGTTTTGTCTTGTTGATGTCATTTCTTATTTATATAATGCACTTCATTTCACCACTTATCAAATATTACCAGAATTATTATCGCTTACAAAAGTGCTTGATTAGAACTTTAATAAATATCGTACGACTTAAAAATTCCTTGTGTTTTTCATAAAGCAATTTGCGAAATTAACATATACAAGCTCTCAGCATGGAAAGAAATTCAAATGTCCATGCCAAAACGTGATATAAATAAAACGAAAATTAGCTGTAACTACTCTATCTAAAAGCTATATTATAAAGTTATAATTAAAATAATTATATTTTCTATATAAATTTATTTATACACGAAAACTGTACTAATTAATTTCTTTAAAAAATTTATTCATTTATTCCTCTTTTTACATTTGAAATACTATTATTATTATTTTAATTTAAAATAACAAATGAAAATAAAAAAAACTAGACTAATAAAATTCTTCAGCGACTCGAAATTAAAGATACAAAAAATAATAATAATAACTTTGTTTTTACAAGACACGGCGAAAGACATTCTAATTGTTTTTAAGGTAAATGTATTATTTTATAGGTGAGACAACAGTACAAGTACACATCATGTTTGCATGGAAATTCGTGTGATACTCCGGAAAATAATCAAATAGTTTACATTCAAAATAGATCTATTTAGTTTCGTGAATGGTCGTTTGTTCCACTTTAAAATCCTTTTAGAATTGTTATTTTCATTTCGTATAGGGTCTGGTGAATTTTGTACAAATCTCACAGCTTGCTCAGCATCATACTTTGATAAATTTTTAATGAATTTTAATTTAGTTCTTAACGAAATATATACATATATATATATATATATATATATATATATGTATATTTTAAATGTATGTTTATTAACGATTTCAAGTTAAAAAATAATAATAATAGAGTTTTATCTGTAACAGAGCTTTACGAAGTGATATAAATCGGTTTTTAACAATATGAAAAAAGGAATAAAATATTTTTTCCGATTTTCAATTAATTTTTTTATGTTTTTGATAAATATAAAATTTATATCCATCAAATAACCAGTGTGTATCAAAGAAGAATAATGCGAAATGAAGACAGATATGAAATATATATATATATATATATATATATATATGCGAGTTAATTCTAAATAATTAAGTTGTTTTGAAGATAATAATTCCTTAAATTCTTTTTATTTATTTTAAACAACAATTTTCTGAAGAAATAAACTACAATTTCAAACTTCTACTTAAAAAACACATGAATTTCTTCAGCTAAACACTTATAAAAATCGATAAAAGCAAGGAAATATAATGAGAGAAACTTCCGAAATTATCTCATATTTAAAGAATAAATATATAAAGAATAGATTTTTAATGAAAAATCGTCTTTAATTTTTTGTTAAAAATTCCATATTTATGTATTTATTACTATATTTTACAACGACTAGATCGAAAATTCTATCCTCTTACATATAAAATGAATTAATCTTAAGATTAAAATACATTAATAGATGATGATAATTTATTGACTATGTTTACATAACGTCGATCGATTGATATTGTTTACAAGAAGCCCAAAAACATCAAAGATATTCAATATTATCTCAAAGCTAAGAAAATTAATTGATTAATTTCTAGGATGCATTTCGATTTTTAAAACAATCTAATAAAAGAGTCAAAAATATCCAAAAGCTGTTTTTTATATCAAACTTTTCTATAATATTCTTGTATAAAATTGTATTTTAATTTGGAATATTATTAAAAATATAGATTTATATAAATAATTTGACCTACTTATAAAGAATAAATCATTTATAAAGTAGCAAAGAGATAGAGAAGGTCGTGTATTATAAACTCGTCTCTATCTCTCCACCTCGTCGACCTTTAACCACCAAAATTTAATAGCAACAATTCCCCTAATAAGCAAATATCCCTGCAAAATTTCAGTAATTTTCGACAAAAGGCACAGGAGTTATTAAGGTTTAAAGACGGTGGACAAAATCGTGCCCCTCCACGCACACTAACATCCATACATACAGAAAAAAATCGATGTTTCAAAGGTCCTCTGAGTCCAAAAATTAAAAATCTTGGGGTTCTTTGGGGGTTCTTCAAAATAAAGATCGTAGTCGACAGGTTTATGCATTATAATATACAATACGAAATCCACGATTAAGTAAACATCGTATAGAAACCGCGATGATGATAAGATCATATTCTCTGTGGATACGCTATATTAACATCACGTGATCGGGAAATTTAAGAGAAATTTCCCGTACAATCGTTGCCATGGTGATGATCGAGCACGGATAGACACGCAGGACGGGAACCGCAAATGACGAACCTCAGATTTGGTTAAATTTCTACGTTTAAATAATAAATTAACTTTCACCATTGTTTTCGAATGGAGAAAAAGATATTTTCTTTAATCATCTATAATTCATCAAGTGATACACAAAAATCTATAGCTTACTTCTTAAACCAAATAACCAAAAATGCCAAGAGGGTATTCTTTTCACTTATTTTGCACTTCATTTCTCCATCTAGATATTGTAGAAACATTAAATTTCGATCAGACATTTTGGAGAGAAAAGGATGTCTTACATCGAAATTTAATGTTTTCTTCCAGTTTTTACGCTTCAAAATGAATTATTTATTACGTGCAATGAGAAATTTTCAGAATAAATATAACATATTTATATATAAAGATATTAAATATCAAAATACTCATCGACGAGAAAAACAGAAAGGAAAAGAGAGAACAAAAAAAAAAAATACAGCAAAGTATTTTATGTTTTGGCAATAACATAACAGTTAAGAGTCAACGTGGCTTTTTTCTCAACGAGCTAAAAATGGGTCACGTCACGGATTGGACGTTTTTGTGATTTTCCAGATCATGAAATTCACAACAATTACCGCTCTGAGAGATCCGGATGAATTTCCACTACAACTGAAGTATTTTATCGATACCTCATTGCGAATACCTCAATATAAATAAGTCCGTATGGCACAGAAAGAGATACGAATAAGAGTAATTTAATGATTAGATTTGACGAATGGACTTACAATGAGATGAGGTCAATGGATACAATATCTTTAGGTTTGATGCTCTGGAGAATCGCTACATCAATTGACCAAATGAGAGTTGCCTATCCCTACTGGCTAATTCTCTTCAATTCATATCGAGGGATTTGCTTTCAGTTTACTCTTTTAAGTTTACGTATATACATCGTTTATATTTAACGATTTCGGTAGTGTTTCCGTAGATCTCAACTCGTAAAGTCTTTGGTGTACCAGGCAGAAGAAAACGGTATATTTATGCTAATAAACAAGAAGTTGAAGGGAAATGATAAAAGTTAAGATTAGACAAGATCAAATATCACCAAACTCTATTTTTTATTATGACAATTCTTTTATTATCGATCCGTTTTTATGTGGTCATCAAATATTATTTAAGAAGTGAAAAAATCATATTCTTCCTCCTCTGCGTAAAATGTATTAAATCAAAAATTTGGCTGGAATTCAGAAATAATAATAATTATTAATTTTCCGCTTTGGTATAAAGATGAAACGATTGTCTTATTTTATCTTTTTCAATATATTTTTCTATCTCGATTCGCTTCCGTCTCTCTTAATCACAAAACAATTAAAAGTGGTGAATGGGGATACAGAAATGAAATGACGGTGTAAACACTGATTACTTCTGTAAGTTTTTTTTTTAAATTCTCTTTAATTTTATCTAGAATGACTTTTATGTAACTCTATAACCTCATATGTTAAAATGTTATAATATATTCTATATATTTATACATTTTTCAAGTTTATTTTGCGTTTTATGTGCACGTTCCAGTACTATTTATTATTTATAAATGTATTCCAATACCGAATCTTTGATGCATTTTACTCTGTTTGATCTCATTGTATAGTTATAAATCTTTTCAATAGGTATTATTCTTGTTTATTCGTTTCGTACAGTCTCGAGTATTCGCTCCTATTTACGTCGTTGCTTTAACCGCGTATAACGAACAGGCAATAATTAATCTGTATAATCAAAGTATTAAATTATAAGGGTTATAAAACGGCACTTGAAACTTTTACGGAGTAAATCGAATATCTAAAAAAAAATAATGTATATTTTTTACTGATAATCTCATAAAAGACAATGAATAAATTCAAAGAGTATTATATTCGGTTGATGAATTAAAAATAATTGGATGCCAAATAAAATACGAAATTTTAGTTGTTTTTTTAACTCTTCAATGAATAGATTATTCTTTTAGATTCGGAAAAAACAGGATAATGTTTGAAAGAAGTTAAACTCTAAATTCATATTGTTTTACCGTTCAAGAAGACAAAGCTCTTCTTCGATACTGATTTATAAAAGAAACAAGAGTTTAATTAACTGAAAAAAACTTTGTAACTAGAAAAGAATACACGACGTAAGAAAATAACTGCCAATATAAGGGAAAAACACAAGAAATTTTGACAATGTTTTCATGGATTTAAAAGAAATGTAAACTACGATCACGTCCTTAGAGATCAAATATAACATTTACATCAATATTACATTCTTTGGAGAGTTTTTGAAAAATTCAGTCGTACTTATTATGTTAAAGAATGTTAATATTACATGCCCATTAATATACAAAAGGTAATTTCATTCAATACGATGCTATGCATATTGATTGTGCTCAGTATTGTGTTAATATTGATGCCTATAATTACACTGTAAGAGCATTACTTGCCACTGCTTTACAATTAACAGAAAATGTTCGATTTAATTTTGCATACATATCTTTTAACATAATATAATTTGTATGTATTATCACTGAACATCATAAATGTACACATCTACATTAAAATCTATAATTTAATATATTTTAAATGTGATTATTTTATTATATAAATATTCAACAATATAAAATTTAACAAAATTACATACTAAAATATAATAAATTTACGTTATTCGATTTGAAAGTGCTTAGAGAAACTAGAATAGTATTAAAGGTTAAATGCATAATTAAACTTCTAGAAATGAAGTTCTATATCTTACGTATAATGTATATAAAAGTTTTATACTTCATAAGTTACTACAGCGAGTGTTCATGCTCATAATCATATTATTATCATTATCCCGTATATGTTGGGCATGTACTGTACATAAATAAGAAACGAAGTTAGCAGCTTCTTATTGTTTATTCATAACACTAATACCTACATTCCACAGATTCCTCTTCAAGAGTTTTATGTATATATATCAGTGGTGTACTTGACATATTAATTGCAACGTGAATAAAATGGAAAAAAAACATATTTAAATATTACTCACTCGAATGTTTTACTGATGTCGTATATTTTAGGTTGTTTTAGGAGACTTAGTGCCGTCGGTGGTAAATTATTCTTCGGAATGTACAGCTCCATAATGTCATCGATGACGTAGAGTAGTTGTTTCATTCCTTCTTCTGTGAAGTACGTACTTTCTCCTATGATTTTAGCATTGTTGACAAAATATTCCTAAATATTAAAAAGCATATAATTGAATAAAATTTTATGATTTCTTTACGTGTGCCTACTCCCTAAATTGTATTCAAAATTGGACATTAGTAACATCTGCTTGTTCTACTTGATTGCTACTTTACTCGACAAAAATGATTGAAACAGCTGAAATATGTGAGATATTATTTTAAAATGAATAATTTTCGATATTTTATGGAAATTTCTTTAAATTTTATTATATTAATTAATTAAAAACAATAGTTTTAAATGGGATTTGTCATTCCAAAACAGCAAAAATTGTTCATGTTTCCAACTTTTAATGTTATAACTGATTTTTCTAACACGTGTAGAAGTAGTAAAAATATTGCTGATTTGATATAGATTTATCTCCAATTGGTCACAAGTCGAATTTAAGAGTGAAAGAACCGTGACTTGTGTCCACTATCACACAATTCGTATGACCATTATATCCGAAGATCTATATGATTTTATATCCCTCGGGGGCTACCGGAGTGTATGCATATGGAGGATGAGCTAAGTTTACAAGATAAAGAAAAATTCTCCAAATTGGACGATTATTTAAGATTAAAACGTTGGGATTTATTTTATTATCGTCGTCTACCTTTAATTAGATTTGATAGGCGAGTGATTAATTGCTGTGAATATAATTTTGGAGAAGTACCTTCAATTATCATTTTGTGATTTGATCGAAACGATCTCTCTCGGTTGCAATCCAGGCCATTTCAATTCTCTAAGGTAATTCCGAGAGAAAATTTATGATCATCTATGCAGAGACAGTTACGACTGAAACGATTAGTTATATTCGTTTGCATAAAGAAATATTTTAAGAAATGATACCTTAGATTTATAATCTTTGTTATGTCTCTATCGAAATGGCATCAAGTTAAATCGTTCAAAGAATTACTACTTTTTTTTTTTTGTAGTTGTAAACAAAAATGTCTTCTAGAATGGAAAATGGCAAAATAAATTTAATGTTTTTCGAATTTTTATAAAAGTTATTTACATAAAGGAATAAAGAGTAATTTTGCGTTTCAGTAGTCTTTCAAATGACATTTTTGTGTACTTCGGGGAATGCTTTGTCCACATTTGTTCTCCTTAATATGCAGAAATATTCTACATTTATTCTTTTGTTTTCTTTATCGGACATGAATTATAGACAGGTCCGAATCGATAAAAGCAGAGATTTCAATGAACTTGATACTTACTAATCGAATATTCCCTTAAAATATTCTTGTCCAATGCGCACGACTAAACGTTATTCGTTTTAGTCTAGCGAATAATCGTTTACATTAGGACGTGAAAATAATCTTGCATCTAAAGATACGTGCGAGTAATGTTAATTTTCATTTATAAGGATTATATCACCGCTTATAAATCATATATTTCGAGTGCAGATAAATAATGGAATAACATTACTCGCCGCTTTGAATTTTTCAGTACTAATTTTACACTCGGAACAATAATGTAATATTCAATGAATATCTATAAGAATAAATTAATGTTTTTTTTAAATAATAATAATATTACCGTTTTTCCTGTGTCTTCATTTTCGTATAAAGTCAGCTGTAATGGAGGTGCACCACTCGAATAAGATGACAAATGAGTGGGAAAGCTACTCTTCATTGCTAACGTTATAGCTAAGGAAAATAATAATAAATATTTTAATTTTATTTAAAGAAATATAAATCAGTTATTCTGATACACAAACTACTTTAAAATATAGAAATTTTTGAAAGACAAGCCAATTAAACGAAAGAGAAAATCAGGTGGAAGGAAAACTCCCGAAACGATACTACTACTCTCTTATGGGAGTTACCATTGCAAAAATAGAGTGGCATTAGTATTTGTCATATACTCCACCATTTAGTCCGCTTCTGCATGTTTTAAACAACTGCCTTGGGAGAAACACTTCACAAAAACAGACACTAATCGATACTTGCAACTTTGGAAAGAAACATGAGTAATTTGTAAAACTTCTCTGTGTAGGAAATTACTTTCGAGATGGGGTTATGTTACCTCGGAGACATTCTTCGTTTACTGCTGTAAGTGAAGATTTATCGAGATGTTTTGTTACTATATAGATCTACGCTACTTTATTCATTCAATATAGGGCCGCATCTGATGCCTTTGTATTGTAATGTAACCAGAAGATTGTTTCTTATGAAATATTCAAATGCCGTATATTTTTTTTTTCTTTTTTTTTAAATAGGTGTATGTTAAAAACATTACGGTGGGAAAAGCTGCACATGAAATTCTACATTTAATGTTTTACTGTTTATTTTCCCCTTTTTATGACACTGTTATACAATTACATCATCAATGCCATACGAAGAACGTAGTTAAAAGTCTCCTATCCTCATTTTCTTATGGCATTATTCCAAAATATTTGAGTAAAATCGACTGAAATTCTTTTTAAATTATGAATTTGTGAAAAATAAAATTTTATATTAAGTAGAATAACATTTAAAAAAAAAGATATTTAAAATTAGTTTGGGTTTTTTTTAATTATATTTTATTTTTAATCATTAAAATTACTTGATGTGTACTATTTTTTAATATATTACTTTTAAAATTTTAAATTTTAATATGGTTACTTAGCTTTTTTTTAAAAAAAATAATAAAGTAAAATATTAACAAAATTATATAATATTCTGAATTGTTTTTTCCTTGTTCTAATGATATCATTTCTGGTGTTTTGAATGGCTATTTTGAAGCGTGTAGGTTATCTAATTTCACTGATTACGTCTTGTACGTGCATTTTGCAAGTTTAATAGTAGATGTTATCACTTCATCTCGACTTTTATAGCTAAGTAGGTGTATCATACTGCAACGTAGGAGAGATTAATATGCATGCCAGGTTATATGTAAATCTGCACGAGTAAGAATAAATCTTTAGAACTTACCCACGTGATAAGCAGCAATTTTATCTTCATCCTTCGTTATCCATTTCGCAGCTTCTATTGCTGAAGAAGTGGGTGCAAAAACCGTTGCAGTTTTCTTTTGTAGCATTTCTGGAAGCACTTTATCTTTATTTACCAATTCGAAAAACTAAAAAAAAAGAGAAGCAAAAAATTCCAAAATAATTAGTCTAGAAGCGTGATCAGAGATTAAGTATTTATTATTCTCTTTTTTTCCTCCCCTCTTGTATTGTAAAAGATAGATCAGTATGTTACTTGTCAAGGAACATCTTGTGTTTCTCGAAACAGTTCGAAAAACAATTAGAAATAAGACAAGACAAGTGACAAACCGGCACCGGTTGCTGTCACATGACAGAAGAATGGTGACAGATATTAGGCTGTCAACTGCACTGTTTCTGACAATAACAAAAATTTCTTGTTACAAAATTCTCGGTAAACAAGATGCCTCGCGTGTAGCAGAATACGATTTCCTTGACACGTTTCGTTCGAAAGGAAGAACTTGAAAATATAGAAAGTTTGCCGCTGGAGAAAAAAAATATATATATATATACTATACAGAACAGATATATAAACGAAAGAAAATAAAACATATTTTATAAATAAAACATCAATAATATTGAGATTTACAAGAATACTGGGGAGATTTAAAGAAAATACTTTACAAGATTTCGATAAAATTTCCGCGAAGAATTTATAATATATTTTTCAAAATATTTATATTATATCTAAATAGTATTTTAAAGATATAAGACTTACATCAAAGAATTGAATTTCAAAAGAATAGTCCAGATTTAACATTAGAAGCTAATTTATAGCTGAAACAAATCTCAAATTCTGTCGGATTCCATCTTCCTTATAGATATATACGTTTATTTAAGATTTCTTCTTTTTTACTTCAGGCAAAAATCCTCAGCCAACTGTCAGATAAGTTTCCCCATGCTACACTAAACATTTTCTTATTCAATCCCATTCTTGAATAAGTTTAGGCGGAATTTTTGCAAAAGAAGAAGGAGAAAAAAAACACACCTTCTATTGCTTTTATATAATGGAATATGTCCAGGCTGGAGTAAGTTGTTTAAAGTGAAATAAAAAAATAAACTGTGAACAAGTCCAGAAAATATTTCGCATCTTCCAACTGGATTTTTGTTTTCCTTCCGCACCGTTTGTCAAAAAGTAAAGTTGGTGAGAAAGAGGTTTTAAACCGAATCCATTTGTATCTTACTTTACTTCCGTATATCCGGGTCAATTTGACTACGAAGACTTAAAGACTTAAGCAATAAATTCACGACACGATCCTATTTCAAATGCAATTTTACGAGTTGCATGCGAATTGGAATTTTTTCAAGCACGTTTTCCTATTCTTGTCATTTTATTCTTCCCAATGGTCAACATGGGCGAGTTAAGGGTTTCGAATCATTGTGAAATACCAATGACAACATACGCGATGTTTACAAATAGCATACACACAAGTAGCATCTATTTCGAAAATCGAAATTATAGACATTTCTCTGTTGTCACGTTCACAAAAATAAATAAAAAGAAAACAAAAAGAAATAGTTTTTTCTTGCGCTTCCTCTCACGTACTTTTACTTCCGTTTCTACCATATTTTCGCGGATAGACCGACATGACGGACAATCCGCGAAAATACAGTAAGAGTTACATCAGATATAACTGTTGCTGATCTTTTCTAATTAACAATAGCGCTTGATATACTTAAAATAAAGCGCTTACGATTTATTATATAATAACCTACCGAGATAAGTTACATTTAAATAGCTAAATGCTACCTTTCACGTTTTATAGCTCTCGAATAGATTTATTAAGAGGAAATGTCAAAAATTTATTTTATATCATTTCGTAAAGTGAGAGAAACATGGAAGAGAGCAACAGACTGAAAGAAAACAGTGGAATTTTCACGATAAAAGACGATAAAATAAAGAAAGAGGCTATTAGTCGGAGTTATTTCTTATGAAAGTTTAAAATCATTATCACGTAAAAATCAATAAGTTGATTGGAAAATTAAACACAGTGGGATGTGCATTAAAGTTAGTAGTCTCGCTTGCTCGGATTCCCATTAAGTGCACTAAGAAACTACAGAAATCAATTCCGTGGTAATTACTCAAACGTGTTATTCTAGGCAACTGTGCATTGCTGGTCTTAATGCAATACCATTTACTAAAAGCTTACCTTTGATCCAGATTCAAAACTATTGATTCGATAAAAGTATTCTGATGATCGTATTACAAGAATCAAACAAGTTTTAACAATTTTTATTTTATTTTCACTTTGTCAACGTCGAACAAGTTTTAAGAGATTAAAATCTACTTTTCTAAATGATTAAATCGAGAAAATATATAAAGAAAATAAGAAAAAAAAACCTTGCCAAATATAACGATTTTTCAGCTATAATGAGAATACAGACTTTTATGATTAATGTGATGACAAAATTTCGAAAATTTCTTGAATTACATTATGAAAATTACGTTGGATTTTCTAGAACTTTTTCAATAAAATTCTAAGTACAAATATTTTCTGAAATGTTTAAAGGAACTTTAAAATTTTGTTTCTAGAAGATTTTTTAACGACTTTTCCCATATTTTATTACTAACTTAAACACTAAAAAAATCAAGAAAAATATAACTCCCGAACTTACATTATACTACAGGAGACGTGTTTAAAAAGAACTTTAGAAAATTCTTCATACGTGACATAATTTCCATATATTAATATTATTTTTTAAACATCATTTATTTTTATTAAATTCTGTTTTCCGGATATTAAAACTCTTTTCATTGACCAATAATGCCAAAATTTTGAAGGGAAAAAAAAGTCAAGGGAGTAATATTAATGTCCAAAATTTCTTCAACGGTAGAATATCTTTTTTCTTTTTCCTTGTACTTCTTTAGTTAAAAAGTTAATACATAACTGTCAGCCGAAGAAAATGGTCGTATAATTTTACATATCAAATTACCTTCAGGTTGAAGTAAAACTGTTTATCATTCTGATGAGTTAAAGAATAATGATTATATTTTATGCACAAACACGTAATACTTCAATTAAGAAAGAGTTTTTATCGACATTTTAATTATAATTAAAACTTCCTAAACCTATGACTATGGATCAGGTTACAGACCTTTATCATAGACGTGACAAAGAAATCAATGCCACTACCTAATTATATTACAACGAGCTGAATTGTATCACAATTAAGAATAATCTACACGAAAAAAAAAATATCTAGACACCACGTTTATTCCGTCAGCTGTAGTTTTATTTAATGGAGCGAAGCGCCATATTAAGCAGTAACCAGCTGAAAGTTTTCCTGTTTATAGTGATGAAGACGTTTCTCTATTCCAAAAAAAGTCTTACTTAATGTAAGTTTCTTTGTCTAATTGTGTATATAAAAAAGCAGACTTGATAAACTAAATTCTTCTAGTAGATAATTCCAGAAAAACATTTTCGTATTCTACCAGTCTTTTCGTACTTCACATTTATCATTATCATAAAATATCGCCTCGATAATCATTAGGTCCTTAAAGAAGCCCTACTAGACATTATCTCCATCAAGCTCAATCTAGAAGAATCATTTCTCCAATCCCATCCTACTTATTTGCCAAGACTGGAGGTCAGAAACTTCTCCTGTCAACTTCCGATCGAATTTATTAGCTTCCGATCCAACTTCCTAATCTGTCACTTACCTGACAGGACGGGTGACTGTCCTATATTGTCGTGTCCTATATCTGATGGGATTTGCACCCTTCTTTTACTGAATATTATCTGATCGCTTTCCCATCTTCACGCCATATGCTACTTCATTCGATTGACTTCCAAACTACAATTAGATGTGGTGATGAACTGTTTCATTGATCATAAACTGAAGGGGAGGAAAAAAAAATATATCTTTCTTAAACGAAAATCAAAATAGCATCTTTCCTGGATGAAAGCCATTTTTCTATATCTATAACGAAACGAGGTAAAAAAAATAGAGATAAGTTTTTCCTCACTTTCTACCATTTAATCTTTTTCTATTATAACTTTTGATAGTTGTGTAAAAGGCGCACGTACGATCATTGATAGCGCACGTATATTCTGGCAGCCATCTTGCCTGACAAGAAACCAACAAAGAATAAACAACAGCATAAAAACAACAAAGCAAACCGTGTTAGTTCGGCATCGAAACGACAATCATGGAAAGAAGACATCTTTCTTTCTTATCTTATTTCTTACACAAAGAAAAATCTTATTTCGACCGTGACAAAAGTTTTAAAATTTCTACAAATTTACAAAATATTCGCTATAGGAAGTAAAAATTCTTGTTACTTTTAGTAAACAGGATACAATATTTCTAAAAAAAAAAAAATAATAAATTGATTTCGTTTACAATAGGTCAAGAATATATTGAAAAGTTTACAATTTTTTTTATATATTTTTCAATTTTCATATATTTTTTTTACACAAAACTGTTGAAACGACAAAATTTGCAATAGTACACCATAAAAAAAATAGTTATATAGAAGCGAAATTCAATTTGATCCAATCAAATATTTATATCCTTATATAACATAAAGAAAAAATAGAAAGACGTATAGGTTACGAGTCATAATATAACATCGTACATATTACATGTACAAAAAAAAAAAATATTGCTTATACATTAACATTATACATTATGAGTTCGAAATATTGTAGAGCAATACACATTATACATCACAATGAATATCGTCTATTTTATCCTCCAATTTATTATATAGAATAATCTAACAGAACGAATGTAATAAATTACATCGTACCATTACACAGTTTTTTTTCTGTTATTGCAGAAAAAATGGAATAAATTTACAATTTTTCAATGGTATCGAGTTATTATGGAGTATATATGTTACATAACCATCCCCATTCATTACAATATTAATAGGATATGCGATACTGGTATAGATTCAAGTTTTATCCCCCAAAAAAATGTCTTTATAGGTAAATAGAAAAAATAAAATGTCCGAGAAACCTCAACTTATTGTTTACAGGAGAAAAAAATACAAGGAAAAAATGAAATTTCAGCATTTCTGGTAATTCTGGAAAGATATCCTCCGTTTACAACTGACTTTTTGAGGATCGATCGCAGAGAAGAATCAATATGAGAGATCAAAGCTACAAAGCGCGATCCGTCACATCGGCAGAAAATATTATATTCTTTCATTCCTTTTCGACAATAAGTATCAAAGTCGATCCATCATCTACTCTCTTCGAGAAGGATTTTCTCTCGACTAAGCTGAAACTATTTTTTAGAGCTACCCCACTATCAGAATCTTCTAAATGCACACGCTACCCGATTTTAGTCAAAAATTTCGATTACTTTTCAGGATTAACTTTCTAAAGTATTTGTTTTTTTTTCGATTTTTAATCTTAGACCCGTTAATCTCCTTAATGTCCCTGTTTCTCGATTTGCATCATTTTTCTAAACTAATGACATTATGGTTGCTCTATCGCTGTTTAGAACATGTGAGTTTAATACCTTTGCTATTATCATAATTAGCGAATGGTAACTAATTAATTGTAAATGAACCATGTTAATTTCTAGGCCCTTTTGGCAATTCTACGCATTTAAAATTCTTGCCTTGTAAACTAATGAAGTCAACTGTTAATTAAGCTCGTATACAAAAATAAAAATTCTCTATAATGTACATAAATTTGTGAAGAATTTCGATAGGGTAAGGGAGTTTTATATTAAACTTTAAGAATTTATAATTTTCTAGAAATTATTATACTATTTAATATCATTTAATTCGTCGAATTTTTAATTGATTTCTACGCGAATGTATTAAATAATTAGTTTTTCTTAAGAGAAGTTTATCGTATTCTTAATATAACATTTATAAACTGAATTAAAACTCTCACAAATATTAATTTAGAAGATAATTGAGTAAAGAAGAACGTATTTTAGCTTTTAAAATCCAATTTCTTGACACTTTCTACTGAAAATGTTACTTACAGATTAACCATTCTGATATTAAATCACTCCATTAACATCCAGAGAAACAACAGAGTTGTTTTTTAATCAACGATAGAATATAATAAAAACTGCTGTAGAGATTTAATTAGGATAAACCTGCACAAATATCCAATAGCAGAATACCATAAAAATTTCGATACACTCTGAGCTTTTAGAATATATATATATATATATATATATATTTTAAAGTAACTACATATTCCTTTAAGTACAGACCATTAAAGCGGGTAAAAATAATAAAAATTAATAACCACAAAATAAACTTTAAAGAAAAAATGATAAAAGTAAATTTAACGATTAAAGCGAATATAATTACCTCGCTAATTTGTTTACTAAGTTAGTAAATTTTGTGGAATAAGCAGTGTTTGACAGCCATTAGTTTTTCCTCAAATTAATAAAATTATTATTATCATGGCTCATAAAATGATATTTATTGTTTATTTTTACTTTCTTATTAAATCATTAATGATGTTTAAATGCAATATAATACAATTCATATTGCTAATTATGAAACTTTTCCATTAAATATTACCTTCAACGGAGTAACGCACTAACAGATGAGGATCTAATAATTGCCAAAATTGTACAGAGTAATTCCCTCGCTCCATCTGAAATTGCAATTGTTCATGTGTTGCTAGCATTTATGTGCTTAATGCTATGTTTTGGGACGCATTATCATCTAAATGGTAGTATAATTAATTGGCAATCATCAACAAGTAAGAATGGTTAACGTGAATCATCAAATTGTAGGATTGCAATAGCTGTTGGCTGAACGAAGGGCACAAAGGTTAAGTTTTCATCAAAATATACACGACGATATTAGAAAGAAGACTGCTAACATTAGCAAAACATAAAAAATCATTTCCAAACATCATCAGATTCAGTAAGAACGGGTTTACTCTGTGATAATCCAAGTATATAATAGTCATTGAGGCACTATTATAGATGCTTCGAGACTATTACATTATCATAAATGAGATAACAAACTTCGATACAATTTAAAAACGTTTAATTTATTTTCCGAAAACAGATTTAATCTTTTCACGAAATCAAAAATAAATCATTATAATGGAAGATTCAATTGTGGAAAATCTATTGTGTAACGTCGCGAATGAAACTCCAAGAGAGACAGAGAGAGGAAGAGGGAGAGAGTGAGTACCTTCACCTCTTTCACACACTTCGCATTGTAACTCTGCAGGAAGCCGAGAAAAAACTTAGAAAATTTGATAGAATGACGTTTAGGACAATGTTTGACTGTCGCAAACAATCGAAAAGTTGTTCCTGCGAAGACATACGAGAGAGAACAAGCTTAGGCATTCCCTGCAGCCTCATAAGTCAGCGACCTCCTAGCAAAAGGATAGAATCACACTATGGGATTCCAATCAAGTATGTTGAGCGGTCGATAAAATGTGAAGAATGATCTAAAAGTAGTGAAAATTGACTTTCTTCGTGAATTCAGAATATTCTTCACAGAAATGTTTTCTGCTAATCCTTACTTATTAGGCTATTTCATTGAGATTATTTTATTTGTTATAAACAACTCTTCGAAAAAACTTGTTACAACAAATCGAACTTACAGAATGGAAAAATAAATTGTGACTTTTTATATCAGTAATTGAGTTATAGATTGAAAGATTAAAGAGAGGATAAAATTAAAAATAATATATATATATATATAAGATATATATATATATAAGACTTTTAAAGGTAATAAGATAGTTTGCTTCAAGCTTTGAGAGATATTTAATTACAATTCTAAGAAAAGACTTTAGAGCTTTGGAAAGTTTAACAATTGGAAATAATATAAAGTTCAAACAATCGAAAAGTTTCTAGAAATAATTAAGTTATATAACCGTAATGACAACGATTAAGAGAAAAACAATAAGATGACTTTATAAAGTTCTAAAGATTCTTGAAATAAAAATTTTAATTATTTTTCTAAAAGAAGAGCAATAAAATATGGAGATAGAATCATTGAAATTAATAATGTATTTTGCACTTATACTAAAAAACATACCGTGCAAATAACGAAAGAAAGAAAAAAAAGAACTGATGCTGCTTCATATTATCAATTAAAGAACCTTAATGGATTCTTTTAGAGTCACACGCAAAACTTAATCTTTCGAGAGGAGAAATTCCATCTAGATGTGAAAGAGCAATTTTAATAAAAGACAACTTAAAACACTTTTCTTCGCTTTGTCAGTAAAGATATTTTTAAATTCGAATCATTCTCGGCTCTAAGTTACTAGCTATCTTGTAAAATGGTCGTAAATCAAATCTACGCGCCTAGTAATGTACTGACAGCCAAAATAGTTTTGCCGAATTTTCAGAAAAGATTAAAGACAAGGAAATTGGAATTTGGCGAGGATAACATATGAGATTAATAGGTACAAAGTCTCTGGCTGTATTAAACATTACTCGAGAAAGTAGATAAAAGATTGGCTTTTAAAAGAACTCGCAATTTATGACGGTATTCACTTTCAAAACGTCGATGGAACGATTATTGGATTTTCGACAGAATATATTTTCTAAGTAAAAGATGTCTGTAGACTCTTGCCTACTTATATATCTTTCGTTTATTTTGAAAACAAGTATATATCTAAATAACGGCGCCATCATTCAAAGACACTTCGCTTCTGCTCCGCAATATGAGCTTAACGTTCCTGTTAAATTTTTATTACTATGTTAAAATTAATAAATTTACTAGGTTGTAAATTATTATACATATTTTTATATTATTTAATTGCGCCGTTTAAGAATTTAAAGCTGTTCTTCACCGAGTTAATTTGCATTCTCTACCGTGTCCTCGGGAATGGCCGATGTGCCTCATACTAAGCGCTTAATTAATAAAATTATTAATTTATATTTTTGTGATTAATATTTGAGCCTAGTTACTTTTACAAAGTTTCAAACTGTGTGTTTATTCTGATAAACGGGATTAAAATTACATTACTATTAATGATTTAGGTGACTAATTGAAATTAATTAACCTTAAAAAGGACAAAGACTACGTAAAGTATTAATAGATAAAATTTTTAAAATTTTAACAGAAATACAACTTTTACACCAATTATTTAATTTAAATCTTGAATATTTAAAAGAATTCCTCGAGTATAATTAATGTAAAATATCCAGGAATGATATTCCGGTTTAAAAGAGAGTAAACACTTTGAATACCAATATCACCATCTACTTTCGATATTAAAAGTAGAAAATTGTGTTTCGAGGGGTTCGAGAAACCTCATTAAGGCTACTTGATACCATTTAAGGATTCTACTAATACTACTTAGTCACTAGCTCAATACGTGTCTTCAATACGAATATTTTTGAAAATAATGAATCGTCTTTATGGGGGTTCAACTTTTCGATACTTTCTATTTTAGTGGAGTGCGCTTATTAAACGTTTAGTTATCCTCTTGTCTACTTTCTCAAAAGCTTAAAATTTAAAATAAACACGCTCGGTACAGAATTCGACTAACGTAATTATTTATTTGAAGTAGAAATCTCACTAGAGCAGAAATGATTTGATAACAGTAGCACTGATCGCGCTATAAATACTCGTAAAAATCCATTTCCTTTCACTGAACATTGATTGAAATATTCGAAATGGTCCATTATCCAACAAGTTCAATCCCCCGTTTGTTTGAGTAGTCTTTTTCTTTTTTATTATTTATTTTTACCTGAAGGGCACCTGACCTTGTTTGGCTAAATGCCATTTTGGCAAATGCTAATATTAACATCGATTCGAAAACTTTTATTTCTCTTTATTTCTTTTATTTGTTATCCTTCGTTTTGGAAAAAAAACTCGTACTAATAATCGATAAGATGCTAGCCAAAGAAGATATCAGTCGAAAAATTTCAATAATATAATTTATTCCAGAAAGGATTTTAGGATTTTTAACAAAATTACCAATCGATATCAGTTCTTTAAGCTGTTTAAATACCGTTTAAAACGTTAACAGTTTTTAATGCACTCGTTTTAAAAATAACTAAATGAAACATTCCTGACATTTAAAAGTAGGGCATTAAGAAAGGTTAAAGGGAAGGAAACGAAAAAATAAAAAAAATGTATAAAAATATAAGTTATATTAAGAAATTTTGGATCGCTTATCTTCCATTGTCAATGATCCAAGTTAACTCTATACAAATCCGTAATTTAATTAAAAATAGAAACTGAAATAGAACTATCTGAAGTTTCTTTGGCATTAGAGAAGAAAATAAAAGTAAATTGGCATATGGAATTAGAGACAATTCGATTCAAAACGAAAATTACATTATATTCTAATGCAAATACACATAATTTCGCTTTTGGATAATAAAATAATTAAGAATCAATATTACTGTTCAGCGTAAAAAGTTCCGAAAATAGTCAAGAAAAGAATGGAAGAGATGAAAAAAAGAAGTGATCTTCTACCTTATTCAATATTATTTAAATTTCAAATGAGTCTCTAATAAGTAGATATTTTCGAAACTTGTGTAATGCATTTACAAGACAAATTGCTAGAAATTGAAGGAGAGAAATACCCATTGATTTTTACTGTGCTATTTTTGGTACTAGTTCTAAATTCACTGTTCTTCAATAAACGTTGTTCACGAGAAAGTTAAGACCATTTATTTTAGTCAATTCATCGATTCAGAATGGTCGATCACTGATCCAATTTTAGCAGACCAAGTCGGTTCCTTAGATAGTTCCTTTGGATCAGACAAGTATCCTTGCAATGATTCTTTGTGATGTTCCTACTTAAAGTGGGCAGATTCCACGGCAATTATTCTAAGTCAATGACCATCCACTTAGTTTTAATGGTTTTTATAAACCATTGGAGTTACCAGAGATGTTTTACTATATTTTACTTTAAGAATTCAATTAATATTTCATCCAATTTTCCTACACGATCATTACAAAGTTAAACAGTTTTAGCTTCAGCAACAAATTTAATTAGCGGGATAAAATGTGTAGAGATAATTAGATTTTGAGATTAATATAATCATGAATATTTTTAGGATAAAGTGATTAGCTGGGCATTTTGTTGAACCTTGTGGAAAATGCTATTTTCGATATGGTCGCGGCCATTACTGCAAGATCCGCTGATCGTGTCTTTTCTTTTTACACAATGACATGGATTACCGCTAAGTAGGTCCTTCTAATGTAACTTTCCCTTTAAAAAAAAAAAAAAAAATGGGTGAAAATGACCCAACAATTTGTTATTTGAAGAAATACGATTATTGATTTATTCGTAAATTTCTTTCGTCCGTTTCGCTGAACAAAATCAGTTTCTGGGATACATTTTTAAAGCACAAATTCTTTTGTTTAAAGCAAAATAATCCCCCTTTTTTTATATTGAAGATAAAACAGTTTCTGTTCGAGTGCACTGGACTCTTCTTTGAAGAAACAAGATCCTTTTTAAATGCGATAGTTATTTTTACCTGTCATTCTTGCATGAATTTTTACCTTCTACTAAGATTAATCTGAACCATAGCAACGATACCATTGAAAAAATTTTCAAGAAACTTTTTAATAAATAATCAAATTTTAGATTATAATAATTTACCAAAATAAAAAGAAGATAGGTATACAAAAGAGTTGATTTTTTTCCACCATTCAAGTATATATTATAAAATTAGTATCATTTAATTTAATTCAAGATCCGAAATGCCAGAAGAGTTATCTGATATTTTCCGAATTGAGGTTAACGTATTGATTGATCGAGGCCATTTGTTTTCCATAAATTGATTAGGAAACTTCACCCGAAAGAATATTAATATATTTGTGGTAACCTAGCGAAGAAAAAAGAATTACCATTGAGGTTAATTTCGGTGAGTATACAAAGAAAAATCTTATTTTTAGTTTCTTATGTGAATATTTTCTCCCCCTCTTCCGGAACCAATCTTACTTTTTGCAGTTGGATCAATATTCACTTAACTGCGGCAAAAATGCATCACGAATACTTTTAATAAGTTCGTTATTTTTTGATGGAATGTTAAAAGATTACTACTTTATTAAATTTATGAACAATTTATGTACTATACTTTCAATCAAGAAAACAATAAAAAATTGCTCTACAAGATTTTGATGTATGGCAACAACATAAGAAATTTTCGATGGAAACACTCTTTGATTAAAAAGAATTGTTTATAAAATAATAAAGTCTATTAAAGTAATTCCAAATGATTAAATGTATTATTGCCGAATATTATCGCAATAAATAAAAAAAGGGAGGGGGAATTGTATTCAGCAATAGTTTTTCTTTGCTTGAAAAATTTCTTCGATTCTTTCTGAATCTGAAGTTTCATGCAGTTTTCTTTTATCGCTTTTTCTATTTCATCAAGCGTGGAACCACAGTTCTTCGAACTGTTGAACATAAAAGTAATTACTCTGATATTCAATGTTTTCTACAGCAGAGGAGGAACGGAAGTGAGTGCAAAATAGTGAGAATTTTTTACTAATATCAGTTGCAGGATGTGTTGCTCCGATATACTTGGATAAATACAAGAGAAACAATAATAACTTTTCTGCCACAAAGAAAGAAAAAGAAAAGAACCTTCCAGAAAGTCGTTTCGAAATTGAGTTTCATGTCCGGAATGTCCTATAAAAGTAGATTGAGAGCCGATCATGATGGTTCTTCATTATATCACTTTTTGACAAGTGGATTGCAGATGTTCAATAAATTCTATGCTAAAAAATAATAATATCTTTTCATTTTTTATTTACAAATTTTTCAAATTTCAATAAGGCATTACATATATTTGAATTCGAACTACATTAAATATTTACATAAAATGAAATTTGTATTATTAATTTGGCTTTTCTTTATTATGATTTCCACAATGTATGGTAGACGTTTTTATATTAAATTCATTGTAATGTAGTTCTCGTAAAATTCAAAATGCTGTAAAATTCTTCAGAGAAAATGGCTTGTAAACTTTCTGCAATGTTACATTTGTTTTGTTTTTTTCCCCCTCCCTTTCTCCTCACTTTCAACTTTGACAATGTCGTCAGCTGTAACTATTATCGAAGTATAGAACATTATTGTTTATTATACCATTTTCGTTCAAATGATTCCACCAAAGTATTGTTTCAACCGCGCTTGTCGTCGTATCTGTTACTGTTATTGAAATTTTACAAGCCTGCATATCTCTAGCCATTCTCAAATATTTTAAATTATAACTTTCATACAAGCTGCTTCCAATATTTCATAAGTCATTTCAATAACTTTCGTGCGAACTTTTCAGTAAAATCAATATTCAAAAAACGACATTTTTGCCTTCAAAATGATTTCTGGGTACAAATGAGTTTCTTATTTGTACTTTAGAGTTAAATTAGTTAGCAAAACTCAAACTCGCTGTTACTGATGCGAAATCCTTATCGGTGTGCTAGCGACGAGTTGATTGTATCCCCGCCATTTTTTTTTTTTTAGAATTAAAAAATAAAAAAGAAAAGCTGATTTTTTTATTCAGGAATATCTGCAATTATTCCGGAAACAATTCGGCAACCTTCCAATGATCTGTGTAATACAAGCTACAAGTACACTTTACGGTTTAAATATATTTCTGGCTTTGCCACACTTTCGGTTTTTTTCGATTACCATAGACTTCATTTTATAGCTTTTTGTTTATATTTACACAGTGAAAAGTTTTAACTCTGCTTGTTTCTTACAAACTTCATCACTTTAAAAGTATAATATACAGAAAGGGAAAAAATTGGATTTCTGCAAATGTCATTCGATACTATAAAAATGGCGGATGGTATAAAATGTTTTCTTTAAAGATAATTTATTACTCTCTCAGATTCTACCGACAAACTCACTTTATTAATCTAAACAATATTCATTTTTGGTTTGAATAAACTGTTAGATATTCGATTTTTAAAGTAAATTTTATTTTTAAAAAATGCTGTTGAAAATTTAATTTTTTCACTCGAAAATTTTAAAACAACTTTAAAATAAATATTATAACTTTCTCTTGAAAATTGAATCTGTCGAAATAATGTTGGATTTTCTTGAATTTTTTTTTTTCTTTTCAAAAATTAAATATTCTGTCCTAACATAAATCGGATTGTGAACATATCGCGCATACGTCGCTTTTTATATAGGATATCGTACTTTAAATATTTGTATAAATGTCCGGCTTATAAATGTTGGAAAAAGTAAACGTTTCTCAATATTTTACTTCGATTTTCTGACTCGCATCGGAAGTACTGTACTGTACTGTACATCTAATATATAATAATATAAAAGGAGACTTTATAAAATCAGATCTGTTTTGAAAAGCTCGTTATATTGTTTACGAAAGTAACATTATTCGATATATTTAGTTTCATTTAATTTTAAGCTAAATTTTTGATACGGCTGATAACGTTGTCGTTGGACTTTCCTGTCACTCGCTTATTTACAATTTTAATAATTGATATCATTACCTTTAAGTCTTGAGATTAGTTCGAAAGATATTAAGTGGGTGAGACATATCTCCCGAACCAATCCGATTTTCCTGAAAATTTCTAGAGACATTTCCCTCTAATACTCAAACTACCCTACATAATTTCAGAAATTTTCGACAAAAGGCACAAGAGTTACTGTATTAAGCTTCGAACTGTATTAAAAAATGTGCTCCCTATACACATACTAACATCCATACAAACAGAAACCCCGAATTTATTATTTATTATTTATTTATTTTTTTAATTCTTTTGTATTTCTCGAAGTCCCCCCGAGTCCAAAAATGTAAAATTTTGGGTGTCATCGAGGAGAAGTATGGCGATTGGTCATTTTTTGACCGATCGCCATACTTCTCCTCTGTTATATAACAGCTGGGAAAGTAAGAACCAAATAAATGAATTTAAGAAAAATTAATTTAAAAATTTTAACAACTTTTTTTTATTTAATAAAATTAATTTTTGTGTATTCTTCCATTAAATCTGCTCCTAAAGCGTTATTATTACACTATCATCCTTAAGCAAAAATTAAAAAAAAAAAAAAAGTGAAAAGCATCAAAAGAATCGCCTTCTTACTAATCGACTTTGTTAAGAGTATTTATCATCAGAAATTTTTTTCGTACTTTGTAGCATTGATTACAACATAAAGAAAAATTAAACTCGTACACCTACTTTGGGAGCCATTCATAGATTAATTAATCGTAAGGCTTTGCTCATCGTTTACGACTTTAAACGACCGTAGGCGTTTAAACATGTACGCGAAATCAAATTTATGTTATTGAGATGGATTCATATAAACCGTATAATTTCATAGTTTAATAGAGAATTATACTGGGATTTATTATAAGGCGGTCTCAATTATTCTATATATAAAGTTTATTAGTGATAGAAGCGTTAGTCTAGTATATAGACACATTCTCGGTAATACTAACTTGAAATTTAATCCGAAAATTATCATTTAAATACAGCTACCAGATTTTCGATTTTTTTTAAAAATTTAATACAGTTTCTTACGTCGTTTTACCAGAATAAATCGGTTATGTCTTTATATTAATCGGTTCGAATCATCGAAACTTTCCTGTTGTAGCTAAGAAATAAGCCAAGTACATGCTTCATTATTATCGAACAGAGTTATAGATTATATTATTAAACAGCTGCTTCTACTCAAAATATTCTTCTTAATACTTATTAATTTATTGTATTTCATTTAATATTCAAATTACAGAATTGGAAAACGTTAATTTTCAAAACAAAGTAACATTTTGAAGATAAAAGATTAAATGATTTATAAATTAGAATTTACGTAAATCTACATTTTCGGGAATAAAATTTATTTGATAAATTCGTAATTAACCACACCACAAACTAATCCATAATTATCCCACATAATCTTAAATGACAGATAACGACGAATTAAGATAATCTGAAATACCTTAAAGAGAGCTTAGAGGATGGCAATTAAGAGCATATTTATCATAACTGTCATTCGATGGGATATGATAGAAGAAAGATACCAGGTGCCATTATTTTTAAATTGGTTTCAACCGATGTGGTATAATGGACCTTCTTCCCATAGCAAACGTACGAGTTACATGCGCCATTTTTGCTAATTGCAACGAATGAAGATCTAGATCTAGCCACAGTTAAATATTAGTGCATAAATTTCATAGTGGAGAATTTATATTATAGAATTTCCCTAGTAATATACCAAATTACTTTCTGATTAATAGAGAAACGTATCCAAGATGAAGAGAAGGAATTTTAATACAATTTGTTCTTAATTATGTTTCATTAAAAGTATTACTTAAGTCAATTATGATTATCATTATATATCCTGTTATATGCGGATATCTAGCTGAATAACAATCCACATAATTGACTTTTGGGAGAAAAGACATTACAGAAATGAGATTAGAACCAAAAATGGTTCTCTACATATCTCATTAGCTAATTTGAAGAGCTTGTCACGGAGTGAGGACATTTTGTAAGCAGGTGGTACGAACATCAGGAAAGATTGTAAATGATCCCATTAAGTATGTGTAATTAATACGGCAGAAGAGAAGATAAAAAACTTTTAAGTGTCATTATGTCTTCGCTGCAGTTTTATTGTCTGATAATTTAAGAATTTATCTTTAATTCTTGAACGATCGAAAAGAGCTAAAATTTCACCAATCTTTTAATGCTGATAGCGAAAGTTTAATTTCCTTTCCTCGGTTAAAATATAGTTTCTATTAACGTTTACGAAAAGAATTAAGACAAGACGAATGAAAGATAATTGTTACAGTGGAGAGTGAAGACGAACAAAAATTAAACACAGTATATCCAATTAATTATCAAACAAATTGATTATATTTAATGCCGAATTTAATTTCACTAATTTATGTTAATTCATTCATACATTTAAAAAATATATTTATTTATTTTCAGAAGCTATTAATAAAATATAATCATTAATACCTTCAAGATTCAACATCACAGCATAAAATCTACATATAATTTACCACAAAACTTAAATTAAATTAATAAATAAACTGAATTTAGTTTTATTTTAATACATTACTATAATATATATACTATATACCAGCGGTTCTCAACCTTTCTTCACTCGCGTACCACTTGACCCTTCTGTGTTTAGATTTGTAGCAGTGAAGGATCCTTCTTGAGTACCATCAGTGGTACGTGTACCACCGATTGAAAATCTCTGCTGTATACATTATACTAATATTAAAATGTATAATATATAAAGAAAGAAAAAAGAAAATAAATTTATATAATGTATATATTTGAAATTCGTTTTATAAATTTATTTTTATAATAATATCTTATATAAATATATCGATGAGTAAGTCATTTCGATTATTTTTATCTTATCTACGACATCGAATTACATTATAAATTTAATATCGTATTAACATTTAAATATATTTTAAAAAATTTGAATACAAATTTAAAAAAAAAACATGCAATCGCGACGAATTACTTGATAAATTGAATTTCATTTAAATAAATTATAAGAGAATGTAAACATTAGTAAAAGTATTTAAATTTAAACATTACGAAAAATTTCTTTATAAATAATATAAATAAATTATACATTAAGAGTTATTTATACTCGACGTAGTTTACTTTATGTAATTAAATTAAAAAAAACAGGAAAAAATTGCGAAACACATTTAAATATAACCTTTACGGTTATAACGTGGATAATAACAAAATATTGGATTATTATTTTATTTTTTTAATCTTAGAAAAGTATGTTAAACGTTGAAAAATTTTCATAAAGATTTATAGATTTTTCTTTTTTTTGAAACTTAAAGCTTACTCGTGTTTATTAAAGCTTGTTTTTCCTAGTGATACTTTTTGACAGATAGCTGTTTGAACATTATATTGTATATAAATGCAGATGATACTGTCGAAAAAATATGCAAGATTTCCCTTACCATTAGCGAAATAACAAAAACCAATACCACTACATCAACTTCGGAAGAAATTCTTAAGAATATTTAATGTTATTTAGAAAATACATCTGTTTTGGAAGATCATAAGGACACAATATTTTAGCATTATGAAGAGAAAAAAACACTCTGAAGATAAATTGGAAAGGTAAAGAAAGATAAATTATGGATATAGTTACTCTAACTTGATATATAGAGACACGTGTTTCATTTATTTTCAGATAATATTTTTTTATTTTTATGTTTAGAAACAGATAGACTTATATAAAATATCGTAAATATATATATATATATAAATTAGTTTATTTTTTTATTTTATTTTATAAACTGAAATGAAATTTATGTTAGATAACAATTACCATTAATTTATTATAACTATTTACAATAGATGGCAGTGCGATTTTAAAAGAAATGTATTATATAATGAATTTAAATTGCTGAAAGCAAAATTTGTTTTTCTCATTAAACAAATGTTTTTAATAAATTTTAATTTAAATATTAACATTCTTTTTTAAAGAGAACCATACACTTGCGAATTTCTTGAGGAAATTAATGTATCTTTTAATTACAAAATATAAAACAAATAAATTATGAAATTAAACGTACACGCTACTAATTATTAAAATATATAAAATTAATAAGTAAATAATAATGAATACTAAAATTATTCTGATGTCAATTAATAAATACGTTATTTTACTTTGCTTTTTAAAATAATTTATAAATGTTTTATCCTCCGAAAAAAATTCAAAATTTAATTATTTCATCTTCACAATTAAATAAATCGATTTAAATAAAATTTATATATATATAATATAATATAATATAAGAGAAAATAATATTATCTGACGGTTTTATAGTTGGGCAGAAAATTGCCAAGAATTTTAAACTTTTAAACAAACTCTGGAGAAATGAAAAGGAAGGAAGAGAGAAAAAATTGATTTCGGTAAGCTGTTAAAAAATTCAATTTTAATTTTAACAAAATTGTACAAAAAGTTATAAGTTTTTGATAAAACCGGGGGGGAAAGGAAGAAAGTAATCTTCTATCTTATCTGGAAAGGATTTACGGTTAAAACATGTTTTAACCGAAGTTCTCAATCCTACAATTGATTTGAAAAGAAACATGGCGAAGAAAAGATATAATGCATTAAAGGTGCAGTTGGAGCAAAGTAAAAACCCACACTCTCATACCTATAGGAATAACAATGAGTATGAAGTAATCAAAGTGTTCTGTGCATTGATACAAAGGGTTGCAACTGGGACTAAGAAAACTCAGAAAAGAGAAAGATATAATGAAAGCTCTGAAGATAATTTACATGAAGAATGCTTTTCATTCCTGGATTTGGTCATAAAATGCAATCGATACTAAGACCTAGAGGAATTTTTTTCCAGTTCTCTTCACTGCTCTACAGTAAAAAAAAAAAATCCATCCGAAATTTTCCATTAAGTTCTTCTCGACGGGGAAATATTTTATAAAATTATATTTTATGCTGTATCTGAGTAGAGGAGTCACAGATTCAGAGTTTGATGGGGATAAACGAGAAGAGCTATCAAATATTGATGGATATTTTAAAGGGTATTGGGGTATGGGATTATATTTTTGAATTTCGGTCAAAATCGGTTTGATCGTGGTCATTTTCAAGAATTGGGCAAAATTCTCTAGAGATAGAAATGTTGGGTATAGAAGGAGGGTTTTCCCCCCTTGTAAAACCGTCGAATAAAAGTTTTAAGTCATGTTTAAGAAGGGTAAACAAAGATTTTAGGGATTTAAAGACTCCAACGAATCCCTAGACATCAAACATAAACGAAAGAATTCGAAAAAATCATTTCAGAACGAAAAAAATAATGGAAATATTTCCACTTAAAATCCTCTATAAATGAATGAAAAACATACCGTTATTATTTTTCTTAAAGTTTTTCAATTGTTGACATCCTCTGTACAATTTCCCCCTTTTCTATGAGAAACTACAAATAAATCAGGTATTCACCTCATGGCAAGAAGATTCGAGAAAGGAAAGACTTAAACGTGTAATAAATAAACACTTTCAGCTCGTTTACTCGTGATTACAGGATCTAACCATTGCTTACAGAATTTCAATTATTCTTCCTTCTAACTGATTCTACTTTCCACCAAAGGATTTAAGGAATTCCTAAGAGAATCGAGTCGGAAATAGGTTTGTTCAAAGAACGGATTCCAAATGGAATTTTGTAATTTGGATTTGTGTTTCAGCAGCTTAAATGAAAAAGATGACATGACTTTTTTTATTATTCTTGTTTTTTTCTGAGTTATGAATTATTACCCTTAACTTTGATGTAGAATTTAAATTTTATATTTACCAAAAACATCATTTATGCATTGGTCTTGTATTAATACTGTTTTTAAGAGATACTAGCCTTATAAATGACATAAAATCACGTAATAATCTCTATCTAAAAGATAAGAGAGTACATTTATGAATATGCCATTATGTAATGGTACTGTAGACGATCCTTTAATAGGAAATAAATTTTATAATTTAGAAAATAACTGCTAATATTTGGAACCTAAACAGGGATTTGAGCAAACAAAATGGACATGTACTATCCACCAAATTTAATAAAATAAAGAAAACATTCCTCAAATATATAAAAAAATTGAATCTTAAAATACGAAAATTATCAATAGTATTAAATTTAGTAGATAAAATTTGCTATCAGAAGCAATAATATTACTTCTTTTTTTTACTGTTAAAGTTACGAAAACTTTCATAGTTTCGTATATTTGATAAATTCTTCTTCAGATTAATTTTAGTTCGGGTAAAGACATAATGAAATAAAAGAAAATGTAGAAAATTTACTAATTCAATTTTATGGCTTGTACCAAACGTGCTGGGGAGCCACACCCTGTTGTTTGGATCAATCGTGGTAAAAATGGATGTGGATGCAAAAAGTCCAACAAAAGGAGAATATCCTTCATTTTCTAAATGGAGTTTTCCTAATAGAATGTTTTAAAAGTTAGCTTTTATACATTATAAATAAGATGATTTAAAATGCTTACATGTTTATGTTAAATCGCTCTTACGTAGAGGATTATTTTTCTATGTAATTAAAGTAAAGCTGGGAAAACTGTTTTTCTTTAAGTCATTAAAGCGAAGAAGACAGATTTGACCTAAGTAAACGATCAACTTTTTACTTATTACAAAAACTTGTTTACGTAATTCTTTTTTTAAATACATTTATTTAACAATTTTCTAAGTTCTTAGCATCTATAATCTTTAAACATATTTCATTATTTACAAGTTAAAAAATAAATCTAATTTACGAAAATCGAATAATAGCGACTGTTTTATAATTTAAAACAGAAGCAATACGTAACTATAATTGATTATACACGAGTAGGAAAAAAAATACACGTAAAAACCCGAGAAAAAATAATAATGTTTGATAGATTTTCAACAGATTCGCGTAAAAAACTCAACTCAAAGAGAAATATTTTCGACATTAAACAGAATTGATTTCGAAAACAAGTCACGAGTCTCACAAAGTTTCAAACCATCAAGTATACACAACATGAGTCAAGATATTTTATAGAAAACCGCAACAGAAGAGGGAGGATTTTCTTATTTTTAGAAATAACTTTACTCGAAAGTGGAACGAAGCCAGCGTTATTGAGTGTAATAACAGTTTGGAAAATGTGCAATACCGCATGATATACAGTATATTAAAATTCGCTTTCGGTTATAACCTTTATCCACAAAGTATACTGGCTTACAATTACTGTTTAAAAATGATTAAACACGGCGGAAGAAGAACATTTATCTGATGGTGATAACTGGATATTTATTAAAGATTATCATTCACGGATAAACGGAGCATGTTGTCCAATCTTTGTCATTCGTTTCCAATCGATAGCAACCCTCTGTCTCGACCTTAATTAAACATACCATTTGAATACAAGGATATCATTTAGATCACTTACACTCGGTTAGATTCCATCCTCGACACTTCTGGTGATAGATATAACAAGATTTCGAGTCTCGACCTGTCCATGGTAATTAAAAGCCTGGAAATGTCCTTTTGTACTTTATGTATGATTACATTTTACGTAAATAAATACGGTAATCAGCATTTAAATTGAATAAAGCGGATTGTTTAATTTTCTAAATAAAAACATTTTTCTTGGAGCAGGAATTTTTTTTTTCTTAATTTTCTACGAGTTTTTACAGTTTATCTTTCTTTTCTACGTATTAGTTTTATTCTTGAGCGAATTTCACGTAATTAAAACTCGTCTAAGGTAAACATTCATTTTGTAAAATTAGTTTTGTTAGTTAAATTAATATATTTGTTAATTACATGGTTAAGTTTGTTCCTAAAAGTTGATAATTTTATGACGAAAAACTATACAAAAACTTATCAGAAAAGTCAGTAATTTTATGATGAAAACATGGCTAAAGTTACTAGCTGTTGTAAGCCATAAAGGACATGCGACTGTAATTTGCATATTTTTTGTAATGAAAACTTAGAAGACGTACTTGCTTCTTTCAGGAAACGTACATAAAATTTTCTTTTATTTTTGACGAAAACAAGAATAAAGTTAAGATAAAATTTTTCTTGCCATTCAATAAATATGACTATAGTTTATATACCGTGCCATATGAACATACAAAAACAATACTTTTTAAAGCGGCAAACTTGAATTTCTTCGAGGAAAAATTCATTAAAAAAATATTCCATTTTTTTATAACCATGAACAGAAATTCGGGATAGCTTAAAATGATAAAACTTCAAATAGCTGGGATCACTTTTTCACTCTTCTTTATTGTTATTTTAATTGAATCACTTCTGTTAAATGAACTAGTACAAAAACCCATCTAGTAATTTGTGTCGTGAATAAATTTCCATTATAAAAAAAAAGAAAACTAAATGAAATGACTATTACGACTGATTAACTTAATCAATATATATTTTTTTATTTAAATTTTACTTTTTCCCCCCAATTCGATTAAGAAAAATCTGATTTCCTTCAAAGAAAATTAAGTTTTAAAAATAATTTTAATTTTTTTTTATTCCTTCTTCGGAACGTAATAAATATATCTTCTGATGAGAAAAAAAAAGAAGATTATAGACTTTAAATATAATTTTTATTTAATTATAAAATCGATTTTTCAATCATTTTAAAATCATATATTATCACTAAGCGTCAGAGTCATCTGGAACAGAGGTTAAGATCCTTAATTCACGTGACTAATTTGGTTATTGCAGTTGGACTTAAAATGGTCATTTGTATGTGAAATTTAGAGCTAAAGATATAATGAAATAAGGGAAACAAATCCTGTCATTTTCTACTCCATCTTTCATCTTCCGACAAAGTACAGGATACCGATAACACTCACCTATCAGAGTTAACTAACGCCAGAGATAGATCCTGCCGTACGAACAATTCACAGTAATCCCTCCATTACGTCATTTTGGTCATTTCCGTCCTTCCTGCAATTACGTCAGCGTATACCTTTGTCTAGAAAGCCGGAAAATTTCCGAGGCATCATAAAATTCCGAAATGGCACCATAACTCTTGGTAAAGAATCTGGAAATACTTGCATCTGGAAAAATTAGTTTATCTATAGCATCTGGTTATTTTATTTTGTTACAAAGTAAAACATTGGATGGATTACGTCACTGTTTTATTTACCGGTCAAATAAAAAATAAAATAAAGTGATGCTAAACTTTCATTCTAATTCTTTTCGAATTACTTTGTTTATCTTTCTTTGTGCAAGTGTTCGATGTAATCGTGTGGCTCGCATTTGAATTACTAAAAGCTCTTGAATTTTATCTCTACCAGAGAATTAAGAACCAGATAAAATTCGTATTATGATTAATCCCGTTTGAATACTCAGTTAATTATTAAGAAATTTGAAAACTAATTTCAGATCCAGATTATTTTAAAGCGAGTTTAAGAAAACCTTTAACTTAAACTTTGTTGTATCTTGATTTAATTCTCTTTAAATACCAAAATTTAATTTTTGATGCCACTCGAACGATTTTTAAATTTAAAAAAAAAAAACATCGAAAGATTAAATAATATTTAAGTTTAGAAAATTCAAGAAAGTAGTTTAAATTTGGGATAAGTCTATGCTTCGAGCATAAAAACTTTGTTTTTTTTTAAAGGAGATTTTATTTATTAAGATATACGTATAAATTATGTAATTTAGATTAAAATCTAAGAAAAGATGTCATTAAATATATATATTTAGTAAATACACAAATAATAAACAATTCTCTTTATGTCAATTTTTGTTTTTACAACGTAAATATTAATTTAGGTAAGAAATGTTCGGTTTTTCTTTGTAAATTCGTCTTTTACTGTATTTATATATTAATGACAATAAATATTAAAATAAATAAGTAAGAATTTCTTGAATAACCAAGGCATTTTTTAAATAAAAAATTCAATTTATTTTTTCTTTTATTAATTATTTTAATTGAATTTTTAATTAAGTAAACACGTTAATAGAATGTCGTGTGCCGAAGAAAGTATTATTTTTTAATTCATAATGTCCAATTTATTGGAATTTTTTATTATGTTTATATAGTACAAAACAGTAAAAAACATAAAATAAATAATTCAAATTTTATGATTAACTTACATAAAATAAATTTTAAAATTACAAACTTTATAAATATACCGAATTTAATTTATTATAAACCTCTTATAAAATTCAAATTATTACTTTTTACCGCTGAATTTTATTATTTATTTTTTTTTATGTATCGAGGATTAAATATAAAATACAACCAAATAAATAAGTCAAAACTCTTCTATAGACGGATTAATATTTATGTCGAAGATATACAACTGTATATTCCTGATAAAAAATTTATAAAAATAAAAAATAAAATTGTTTATTATATTTTTTTCATACAAAGATAGAATTCTTAACGATTCTCTATATAAAATTTTAAATTTTAAAGAGTTAAAAAAAATTTGAAGAAATATTATAAAATATAAAAAATAATATCGAAAACAAAGATTTCTCTCCCTAATAATATTTTAATATGTATAATACACGATACTCTTCCATTAGAAAATTATCAAAAGACATAATTTTAATTAAAAATTCAAATATTATGATTACATATCAGATTTTTAAATGAAAGTTATGGAAAATAATTTTATATAGGCTTAATTAATAAAGTAATTTCTCTCGTATCTTAATTATTAAAGAGGAAATTTCCTCTTTAATAATTGTATAAAATATATTGTAAAATTTTTCATTCCCCCTCTAATTTTCCCTTTAATATACTTAATGGCTAAATCGTGTTCTTCAACTTTATCAGGGAGATGTAAATTAATGTATAAAATAACAAATATATATATAATTTTATAGAGATTGATAGAAATGTTTATTAAAAATTATATATGATTTTTTTATATATATATAAATTATTTATCATTAATTATTTTTTAAAGTACAGTACATCTTAATATACTGTATCAATATAAAGTATAAAAACAGAGTGCAAATGCAGCAAGTTAGCTGTAGTAAGTGTTAATTTCGGGGAGAAGATAAATTCAATTTTAAAGTGATGAAAAATGGATATTTGTGTTTTTTTATTTATTTATTTTTAAAAAAAAAAATTTCATAACTAAAATTAAAAATCTGCAGATTGTTAGTAAATATCAACGTTTTAATTAATGTCTGAATTTCTTTTTTTTTACGTGTTTTATTTTATATTATTTATAAATTAATACCGTGTTAATTAATTGTTAATCCGATTTTAGAAAATTAATTATTGATAATCTTAATTACAAAATTTTAATGATTGTTTTTTTTTTCCTAATTTTCTTATCTTTTAATACCAGGTTTTTATATAAAGCAATTTTTACACTTGACATAAACAATGCAAGAATTAAATTGTTTAAAGCTATTTAAAAATAAAATAATAATAATTTAAAATATATTAAAAGTTCTTGTTTTTTTTTATTACATAGTTTGAGTAGGGAGTAAGTCTCTTAAGCAATACTCAACGTGAAAAGTGAAGAAAAAAATCTTAACACTGAAGAAGAGAGAGAAATGCTATCCCAAAATGACGTCATTCTGACATAGTAGATGATTTTTTTAGGTAGCAGCTGGAAGTTAAAATTGCGAATTGATGTCATAGGATATCTCAAGATCTAGCATTACTAGAAACTAAGTGAGTAATATTCTTTGAAAATTCCACATCCGTGAAACATTTTCTTTGAAATATTCTAAGGTTGAAATAATATTTAAACTTCGGTTAAAAATATATATATATATATATTTTTTACTCTTACCTTTCGAAACTTTTAGCAAATGATAAAGCAATACGGTAACACCATAGCCGAAAATGTGCTCCATTTTTTACTTTGGACTCTGACATCAGGCTGTTTATGAACATAGAAAGAAACATAACTGTCTTTGGTGATATTTTATGTTCCTACAGCAATTTCTGGGTTTCGTAAAAACGTATAAAAATACCAAGAAGCATATCTTCAGTTACTTTCACACTTTTCCTATAAAATTTCGCGAGTAATATGTACTTTAATATTTCTTAATTAAGAACAAAAAAAGGTCCAGAATTTTGCTCTGGTGAATGAGTTATTAAACTTATTAATCATTTATAATTACTAATTATAAGAGGAAATTAATAAAAAGGTCCGATGACATTTCTCTTAAGATTCGATTTTCTGCAATTGCTACAGAAAACTGCCACGATGATAGCTTGGAAAACTAATTAAAGAACTCTGTTTACGAACGTTTGTTAATTTTACCGCAAATAGTATTTTTCTGTTTTGTAAAGCCTTGGCTTCTTGCCAGATATCTATAAAGTACCAACAGAATACGGTACCTAAGTAGAGATTGTGAATAAAATTAAATGCGTACAAAAATGTTTTGCTTCTTTGTTTTCATTTTTTTTTCTTTTTTTTTCCTGGAAAAGTAAACTAAAACTAGGGCATTATGCTAATGTTATATTCGTTTTTAGATAATGCATCAGACGTTAGAAAACGAAACTGTTCTCTGGATGATCGAATCCAGAAACAAAATGATTATTTAAATGCACAGTTTCTAAAAATCTAAGAAAATCAAGACTAACTTGAGGTATGATTTAAGCACAGGAGAACAGAATTATACGTTAAATTCTCATTCTGAAGCAGGATATTACCCCGTGGAATTCAAAATATAGTGATCGATAATACGTTTCTGGTAAGGATTATATACGAAATTTGTTATCGATCACAATATTTTATGGGATTATGTCAATACCGTTCACTAATTAACGTGTTCTGAAAATTAACACGTAACACAACCGGATCGACGTAAAAAGTAAATTAAACAAAAGTCAATCATGTGACACATCCCATTTCAATTAATGCAACCAAACTCTGCCGGATTCCTTTTAACCATTCATTTATTCTTATAAAGTAACAAGAAAATTCGTGTATTAACATTTTAAAAATAGATATTTAAATCTGTATTAAACATCTGTAAAAGATTATTTAATTATTCCCCTCAGCGCAGAGTTTACATAAAAGCAGGGTGACAGAATTAATTAAAAAGACATCAAGAATTTTAATTAAAATCTTTGTTCTTTTAAATGTACATTTTTCTTTTCTTTTTTAAAAAATATATATATATATATATTCTTCGAATTTTAGGTCGATCCCTAAGGTTTAGGGTTTAGACAATCTGCTCTAATGATTATATTGTAAAGATATACGAGCGTAATTCAAACATGGCTACTACGAATCACTTCCCTAGGGATGTAGCTTTTGTTTTTGTGTCTCGTACTCTAAATAATCTTTGACACTTTAAAAGTTTAATTATATCTAAATTTCATTTTATTTTCAACCATTTTTATAAATATACACGGGATAATGTATCTATCCCTCCCCAAAAAAAAGTAGCAAGATTCTGTTACATCCTGAGAATCTAAGGATACGAAGCAACATTTTGGTAACATAAACTTCATAATTTATGGAAAGTATACTTAAAACAAAATCCAATATATTAAAATTATAATTTTAACCGAAAAACTTTTATTTTTAAACCAAATTAACTAGTTTTGAATATTAAATTTCAGCCATTTTTAAGACACTAACTATTGTATTATTGGGCGGGAAAAAACTTGTAATTACCGAAAACTAAATTTATGTAATGTAATTTCAGTTATTAAATAATTTTGTATATTAATAATTTGTTCTGTTTCAGAAAAAAATGCAATGGTAATTTAATGCATATATCCTCTTCACACATGGGTAGCAAGATATAATTGTTATTAGAAACCACAACTAAGCACGAATAAATTATTATTATTATTATTATTTATTATTATTATTATACTTGACTATGCTAAAAGCAGCATACATAAGGTAATTAAAAATTGAATAGTGTCATTGCTAAAATATAAATGTCCGTTATGAAAAATTTCTCGACAGATGGCGCCACACTAGAATATATTAAATTATACAGTATTTCAAATATCTACAGGGATTTAGCTTGCTGCTGATACAAAAATAAATAAATTATTATTATTATTTTTTTTAAATTAAATGTTTATATATACAGTAGAATTATACACTGTTTATTAAAAACAAAAGCTTGTTATATTGCCTTTTTTTTTTATATATTACACTCATTTCTACCGTTTAATTAAACAAAAAAGCCTAGATTTGCTGATTTTATTTCCTTTTAAGTTCACCTTTAAGAAAGCAATGACAAACTTAAGATCAAGCTTACACGGCTTCAATCGTGTTAATTAAAAGAGCTTTTCTACAAAAATTCAATTAAAGTCTGTTTGACAGTGAAAAGGTTAATTTGTCCCTTGTTTTCGAGGATTTATCTCTCGTTTAATTTACATTTTATCCCCGGGATAATACGAAGACACTCAAAGTTATACTAGGATTTCTACTCCCGTTTTTACAATAAAACAAGAAAGGAATAAAAAAAATATAAATAAAAATAAAAACGGAAAGTTTGTTGTTTCATATTTTATTTTTAAAGCATTGTTTTGAAAAAATAATGCTGTATGTTTTTGCTCTTGTTGCTCGCCTGAACAGAAATGTATTGCTCGATGTTGTCGGTAGAAATTTATAACTTACAAAGGATATTTCTGTAACCAAGTTTATTATTGTTCCAACTTTCGTTCTTCGATATCTGAAGAAAACGAAAGACTTTATTTTCAAAGTGTTACTTCTAATTATAATTTTCCAGAGAATATTTATAAATTTAACTAAAATTGCAATATTTGACTGATATGAAAAAAAAAGATTAATAAAGTAAAATATGTAGTAAAATATTATTTGTATTAGTAGCGTATCCAGAAAGCATGGAGAATATGTTCATCGAGTTTTTTTTTGGGGGGGTGAATAAATCTAAAACAAGTAAATACATCGTATACACTTCTTCTATATACTGTATATATGTAACAGTATATATCAGAAGAAAAAATATATTGTTTTAGTATACAGAGGGTGCAAAAGTAGGTATACTGTTGCACCCTCTGTATACAATCTGAAAAATACAAATGTTTAGTGTTTATTATTATTATTATTATTTATCTTTTATTATTTCGTATTCCTTATTTGTGATTTAATTTATGCATAAAAATAAATGTATTTTGCTGTTTTTCCCGCTGGCTTTACCATAATAACGACTTAAATACTCCATTCATTTTTAATTTTTGATTAGAGTTATAAGTTCTCTCTGCCCTCCCTTAAGAAAGTGTATAGTGATACAATAAAGTATTACTTAAAATATTAGTAAAGTAAGATCTGTAAGCTCTGAAGCCATGCAAATGAGGAAGCCATTGCTATTTTGAAACAAATTAACTAATTATCAAATAATTCATTATATCGAATATGATCGTAATATACAAATTTTTAAATTACCAAAAAATAATTTGTAAATTGCTAAGAATTTTTCAAAATAATAATAATAATAATAATAAATATTTGGATAAAATATAAAAAAAAATGATATAATTTCAAATTCATTTTCGAGAGAAAAATAAAATAAAACGGTTATAAAATTATATAATGTTGTAGAGGTTAAGTAACAGTTTATTTCATATTCATTTTCTATTCTATAATATAAAACAGAAAATAGATTAAATTAATTTTATTTCCAAGAAACTTAAATTTGAACCGAATTTTTCATTTCCTCAGAAAATTACTTTTAAAATAACCATTTAATAAATTTAAATACAAAAATAGACTGTACAACTTTTATCAAATTTATTTATAATTTCATTAAATGTAAAAATAAAAAAAAAATTTAATTAAAATTTTATGCAAATAACTCCATTAATTCCCAAACATAAAAGTTTTCTTCCCATTGCAAATTATTTTAAATATTAAAGCAAGAAATTATCATCAAAATTTTTAGCTGTGAGGTATCTTGATTGGTAAATTTAGATATCAGTAACTTAAGGAAGGATTAAAAAATACATTAGGTGAAGAACTGATCAATCCATATCAAACAAGGAAAAAAAAATTTAAAAAAAAAAAAAAAAAAAAAAAAAAGACATAATTTGCCATTTATCGCCCAGTGATAAAATGCTAATGTTGTTCTTCAATAAAAGTTTTATCAAACATTATAAGAGATTAGACTTTTCTCACTCTTCCAGTTAAAATCCTGTTTGAAACAAATCACTGATCTTTGTTTTCTTTTTTCATCCACGCTAGAAACGACTCACTGTTAATTAAGCTTCAGTAATTAAATATTGATCCTATTTACTCCATTTGAATCTATTTTAAAATTAATCTTTCTCTATTGATGCTACTTTTCTTTAACTTGTTTTTCATTCAATACAGTGCGGAAAAAAAAATATATATATATATATATATATATTGTGTAAATTTATATGCTAATTTATTTTTTGACAGCTTAAGAGTAACTTAAATTTATGCACGATAATTATAGAATTAATTGGATTATTATACTCTTAAGACGAACATTTCAAGATCTAATATTTGATAGGAGTTTAATCATACATAGATTTATACTTCACTGACTTTGTTTAAATTTTTAATGATTAAAGTTTCTAATTTTTTTTTTTGGTGGAATATTTAAGCAAATGTATCTATTCTAAGTAATGATATTACCATTATAAATAGTTTTTAACACGCATTAATAATTTAATTTTCGAAATTTAAATAAAATGTATAAAAATCTCTCACCTAATATTTGAAAAGTTTCTCATAAAATATTAAAATTTGTGCATAATTTAATATTTATTATAATTAAAAATTATTGCTATGTTTTACACTGTTTACTCACAAATTCATTATTAAAAAAATACTTTTATTTTTTACACATACGAAATTTTCTTATAAAAATATATTCAGTTTTTTTTTTTTTTTTTAATATATTTTCGCATCAATGTTTACTGAATAATCACAATTTTTATTAAATTATCTCGAAGCCGGTAAGATAAAAATTGATTTTTGGTAAAGTATTTTATAGAAAAAGCCAAGAGATAGCATTGCTTTTTGGAAAAGAAATCATGTTTTTAGAAGAGCCACCAAAGAAATAAGTCATTTTTGAAAAACTTCAGGAGGAGAAGGAAGAGGAAATTCGGATCCATTCTAAAACACATTATTAATATTCTCCACATTGAAGTAATTATTTTATTTTCCAAAAACTTTGTAATTGCAGCGGACACTTTTGAATTTCGAAAATGCATTAAAAAATTATTGTTTTTTTTTCCTGGTTCCCATTATATCTCATGCTTGTCTAAATGTTCAACTTAATCATTTGGCATGCAAGATATAACATCTTCTGCCCACTGAACTCTAAAACTGACAATAATAATGCTGTTAGACAGATCAATATTCGACTTGGAAGACTTAGCAGAAACAATTAATATCAAGGCAAAGATTTCTTTGTTTCGCAACACTCATCCTGCAGGTTTTATGTTGCTTCTGAATAACTTTTATCATTAAAGAAACCATTGACAAAATTAATAAACGACCATCATTAATAAGAATAATAACATTAATGGATTAAATAATGATAATTACATCTTTATAATGGTTTAAAAATTTCGATAATTTGTTGCGCATTAAGACTAGATATTTTATTATTATTTAAATTATCTTCATGGAAATACTACAGAAGATTTGAATTCTGTATTGAAACTAGATGAAGTTATTGTTATTATTTTTAAAAAATTGATAAAATTCGTATAATTATTATAATAATGATGACGAAAACCTATAAATTATTAGATGCTTCAATAGGTATTTTATATAATTTTTAGTTGTTAAATATAACAGAGGCAATCGATTAAAAAATAACCCCCTTAAGATATTTACATTTTTGGACTCAGGGGACTTTGAAACGTCGAGAAATTAAAAAAAAAAATTAGAGTTTTTTCCCTATATGTATGGATTTAGTATGTGTATGTGGGGGGACACGATTTTGTTCAATCACTTTGAAGCTTAATAACTCCCGTGCCTTTTGTCAAAAATTTCTGTAATTTTTCAGGGAGATTTGTGTATTAGGAGGATTGATGCTATTAAATTTTGGTGGTTAAAGGTCAACGGAGTGGGAAGATAGAGGGGAGGATTATGTGTCATATCTCGGGTGGGGTTGAACTTAAAGATTTTATTCGTTATTAGCATTTACATTTTTTAAAAAATTATAAAACTCATCTCTACCCTGAAAATTAAGCTTTTTGGTATTTTATAATAATTAATTATATAAAATGTTTTAATAAAATCTCATAACAGATGGCTCCACATATAATTTTAACTCTTACCGGGAAAATTACGCAACACGTTGCTGGAATATTTTTATAATAGTAGGGCAAGTATTTCTGAATTCTACTCTTTAACGATAGGATTGGGACATAAAGATTACTTTATAAAATAAAAGCGTGCTCCATGTATCTACTTAATATTTTACTGAGATTTTTATTTAAAATTAGACACAATTTAAATTGCTGATACAGCATAATATATATTTATTTAATGATAGAAGTTTTACACGAAGAGTTTAATTTGATTTTCCCATCATATTTACAAGTGTCAGAAGTTTTGAAAATATAATACTTTAGCACATAAACCTACATTTAGAAGGGGGGGAGTGCGTGTTAGATCTAAATCAAGAGTAAGGCGGGCTAAAGAGTTGTTAGTACAGATTTTTTATCCTTTTTTTTATATTTTTTGTACTCAAAACGAACAGATTTTATCTGTTATCAGATCAGTCTTCAACTGTCTTAAATAACGCAATGTCACGAAATTAGAAATTATGTGTAATGTCACGAAATCTTACATGATGCAGTAATAAAGGTTCCTGTACTCGTTTTTTAAATATATTTTTCTCTTGATATATGCAAAAAAGAAAGTTTGACGATTTATGAGATGTCCAAAGATTTCGTTTCTCAAATTTTACTACTAAAATTAAGTAAGATTATTAATGAATATTTTAAACTTTAATATTGCGGGCTGATTAATCATAAAATTCAGTTATTAATTTGCTTCTTTATAAAGAATGCATTAAATTTATACATTTTAAAATAAATCATCGGCTTGGTAATTTAGCATGTATGAAGAGGAGGGGGAAAAAAATTTATGAAAGCTTCTTAAGTAGAGATAATGAGTTAGGAGTTTAAATTGCTTAAAGATAATTATTTTTAGCGGATAAAAAGTAGTTAAAAGCTTTTAAAAATTGTAGATAAGAAGATGAAACAATAATTTTTCGATACCGTGTATTAAATAAGATAATAAAGTTAAAAGAAAGTGCTGAAGGAGTTGAACTTCCTACAATGATTCAAGTGATATAATTTGTATTTAAAATGCTACCAGCAATATTTATCATCAAAAGAAATGTTTAATTGTTATCAAGTACAGTTCGGGCGATTTGTTAAGTAGAATGCCACCAACACTTAACATTTAACCTCTCCAAAATGGCTAAATACTAAAAAAAAATTTAATAGTAGCAACAACTATTTAAGCGAGGGACATAAAGAAACTAACTAGATCATAATTTTTATTCAAAAATACTTTAATGTTTCAATAATCCCCACCTGTAAGTAAGAAAACAACTGAGGTGTAGGTTATTTTACTATAAAACTGAATAATATAATCTTTTATCATCTCCGTGATCGCTGATAAAAATTAAATGAGTATTTTTAAGATAATAGAGTAATTAAAACAAGCAAGATGATAAATATTTGAAGTCAGATTATTATCTCAATAGATTAATGATTATTCTTATTGCTAAGGTTCCGTTCTGTTTTGACACTACATATCTAGCCTTATCTGAATCGATGATACTATTGTTTGCGGGACAACGACCCTCAGAATAGAAACGTTGGACAAAGCAGATGGCTAGCAAATACTGGATCGATGTTTGCATCGTAAATGCAATAGCAAACAATGACATCATTGCCAAAATCACGTGAGAATATCTACAGAAAATTTGACCAGTAATTGAACATTACAAACTTGTTTTATAATCCGTTGATCTTCCAACGAAATCTCTCGTAAAATCCGTCTTTTATTGAATTTCATTGGCGACAAATAATAAAATTTACAGTCAAAACAACTCAATGAAATAAAATTTCCACAGAAAGAAAAGAAAAACAAAATTTATTTATTTATTTCGAATTTGAAAACAATATTAAACCCGAATAAACTGGTGATTTTTTTTCGGCTCAAGCTAAATAGAAATAAAATAAATCTTGAGTATCATTTTATATTTAAATTTTACAAAAAAATATCTATTTTTAGTTTCATTAAATATTTATAAAATAAAACACTTTTATAGAAAAAAGTAACTTATTTGTAAAATAATATCTCTGCAATATTCAATATTTCTTTTTGCAAACTTTTCATTGTAAATATGTTTCAGCATCAAATATATTTAAACTACGTAAACAAGAGAATGTAAATAATCTAAAATAAATCCGGATTTATTTATATTATGTAAAAAATATTTATTATTATAATTTTAAACGTAACGAAATTTATAACTGTACTTAAAAATATTTAAATTTGCTTTATTATTATTTAAATTATCAAATTTAATTCTAATCAATGACTATTTTTGAATTAAAAATATCTCAAAAACTTCTCACATTTTCAATTTAAAGATACTTTTAACAGTTAGAAATATAAATAAAATTTATTAAATTAATTAATTAATAAAATTACTAATTTATTTATAAATGTACTAAAATTTTGGTCAAATTTTTATAAGAATCAAATAATATCTAATTTTATAAATTAACATAAATCAATATTAATTAATAATTAAATCTAACATTTACACAAGTAAAAGTTTCTCGTCATTGGATTACAGCTTCCTAATTGAGCCTATCTATCATTTATAATAATAATAATAAATAAAATTACTGAATAATTTTTAAAAATTGAAGAAATTAGAAATTTTCTTCACTGAAATCACTATTACAAAAGCAATTCCACTTTTAATTTTCAAAAGAAATGAACGAAATTTCACTTAAAATATCAATTTTAGAAATTCGTTAGGACGTCAATTTTATTTTCAATTTCTATCTGATTTGACGATGTATTTATTGAATGGCTTTGAACAGAAACAATAGCTAGTGATGAAATATTACTTCAACTGTCAATATGCTGCCCGGTGTTGCAGAAAGACACATTAAATTGTCATCAACGGGAATGATATAAGCTATAAAACCTGGGATAGAACGCAGAAATTTATTTACTTTGTGATTGGTTCATCATTTCTTAATAGAAATAAAACAAAAGTAAAAGTTGTTGAAAAGTAACTTATTAATTTTTACCTTCAAAGTTAACTCCAACATCCAATAAGAAATATATAGTAAAAATATATTTTAAAAAAAATAATAATAATGGCATACTTATGGTAAATATGCAAATTTTTCAAGCTTTTATTCAAAACAAAAGCATTTTTGTAGGTTAAAAAGAAAAAAATATGCAGAAAATCCAATTTCCGATTAAATTGGTTGCAGAATTGAATCGCGGCATAACTACAAAATTTTAAAGCATTTTTTTTTTTTTTCGAGTAAATAAAATTCCGAATTGAAGTATTCGAGTAAGCGAAACGAGAGAAAATTGAAGCATTTTTGAATAAACGAAATGAAAAATTGATGTTTATCCGGATAAGTGAAACGCAAAATTGAAGCATAACTGTTTAGTGAAATGCAAAATTGAAGCATAGCTGTGTTAAAACAAAAGACTGATGCATTTTTTTTAGAAATTTGACGTCTTTTTCCCTCGACAAGATAGCGTAAAATTGAAGCATAACTGAAAAATTGCCTTGCATAAACTGAATCTTAACTGAAATATGTAAAAGATTACACGAATATGCTGATAAGGAGTTCAAATTTCCAGCGAAATTCGCATAAGTAAGGTAAATTAAATTAACTAAAACATTTTAAAGAAAGAAAATGTAAGTATTTGACATGATAAATGCGTGTTTAACTGTATACGAAAATTATTTGTTACGTAATAAATTTTTAAAAAAAAAGCTTTGAATCATGGGATGTAAGATTTAAAGCATTTACAATTTAGAGGAAAGTAATGTTTCGACGTATACAAGCGTTAATAAACATCAAATGAAAACATTAATTGCGAGTATAGATGAAATTTTAAATGTGGAAGGAAAGAGGAAAATTCCGTACTCTAAACTCCCATTTTCATAATTAAAATTCCCGACGCTATTTTTCGTAAGGGCATTTTTGTTTTCTTATGCCCGTACATTCGACACCTTCAACTCAATGATCTGTGGTTACCATGACGACAATATCATCGACCCAAACTGCTTTTCCAGCTGCTAATGTCTCGTCCATTCCTTTATGAAGTTGTTGCGGTTGTTTTAACATACTTGTCGATTTGAAATTCAAGCAGTTTATTAACATACCTGAACACGAACCGCACATAACAATGTAGTCGTCAGAAACTTGTCCATAAGCTAGATTCTAGAAACATGGAAGTTGTATATTTTTTTTATTATTTTTTGCTGAAAGATATTCTTACATAAATTTACTTGATTTGATGTATTTTTTTTTAAATTTAAATTTACTGCACGTTACATTAGCTTTACAAGCATGAAATATTCCTGTAATTTAAGCAGTTAATTACAGATGAATAATATATATATATATATATATATATATAATAATCCTTGACTTACCATCAAGATTAATTGATTTTTAAAAAAGTATCGTGTCAGACATAAATTTATCCACGGAGCGAATTACGAATTCCTCGAAAATAATTCAAATGAGCCGATTTGTTTGGAAATAATAAAGATAAAACTGAGTTTATATAAACCGTGTCAAAACCTCGGCTAAATTTAATTGAAATTTAGTCATAACAGGCAAATAGATTAACTGATGCCATTCGTTTTGCATCGGTCACGTGATATTTATAATTCGGATATCTATACTACATTTATAACTTTAGTATTTGCATCTTAGTCGAAAATTAACTAAACAGAATAGGAAGTTAGCTGCACAAACTTTGTTGTTGACATTAGCTAGAGGCATTCTACAAAATTCGCTTATTGGTTCAATTTGCTTGAAGCTATGGATGTATACCCTACATTAGAGATACAATGCTTCAAGCAATCTATCGAATAATTGGAAGTGTATTTCTATACTTTAATCAAAACTCAAACTATTTGATTCGTTATATAACAAATATAATCGATCCCGTTTAAAACAACTACGGCGTAAATAAATCTACAAATTGACCAATCAGACTGATTGATTGTGTTTACAAGTAACCAATCGGCGGTAATTCATTTAAAGACGAAATCGACAAAAAACCAATCAGCGTAAGACGGGGAAAATCTTATTAATTGTTGATGATTGGTTATCAAAAGAATAGACGTGTTTTTGTTTTTTTTTACGTCATCCTAATTGATTTAATTATTGCTTCCATTTGTATAAACTCGATAGCGTGTAGCGTTTAAAATATATTATTTATATACATTAATTTAAATTTTTTTTATCTATAAAATTTCAATTCTCGTAAATAGAAATCGTATATTTTATATTATCGGATAGATTCCTGAACATATAAGGCGCACTCCACAAAACTAGTTGACATGTCCGGTAACAACTCGATCAATGTCGTGCATCGCTGATGGCTGCCCCAATAGGAAAAGACAAGAAGGAAGCAGCTCTCTAGTGTAAAAAAATAAAAAAAAATAAACAGTTTTTGTCGTCATCTTGTCTTCTCCTACTCAGTATTTTGAAACTTAGCTCTATAAGATCTTCAACAAGATAAGACAATATTTTCTTTTAAAATGGGATGCGTGCTGAAAAGTGTTTTGGAAGGAAACTTTTAAAGTAGTTCATCCGAATTTCGTGCTTATAACTTAGCTCAGAATGTTCTTTTTTGTTGTAATAATAGGTATATAAAGTTATAGCAAGAAGTTTACAAAGTTATCAAACTTTTCTGATAAGTTATTGAATAAAGATTGGATTCTATCTTAGTATATCCTCCATTGATTATAAATTCATCAATAAATAAATAAATAACTCTTAACAAAGGATTTTGTTTCGAAAATTTATTTAGTATATTCTTTTTATACTTGCAATCTACAGATCTGGTTTACAAAATGTCTTATACTGTTCTATATATATTTAAAGTACTGGAAAGAAGTATTGGGTTATATTATCCTTTGGAGTATGTCATACGTCAATAAAGATTTGGATTTTTATATCTATTCCTTTCAGTGGCGTACATACGGGAAGTGATGTGGGTGTTGAATTCCCAGAGGCTTTACGGTACGCTTAATTTTTCTTCATTCTGAATGTACTTTTACATTCAGAATGGAGTTTACATTGCAGGATTTTGCTCTGGGATGATCTGTGAGGATCACTCCCAGAGCAAAATCCTAGTTGTGCCACTGATTCGTTCAGATAATTTTCACAACAAATACATTCGTAATAATTTATGGGAATTTCATTCATCCTCATGTGATATAACACGTTTCAACTATGATTTTAAATATAATATATCGCGATTACATGTCCATATTCTAGATTTTTATAGTGTTTCTTTCCTTTTTTTATCATCGTTTCTTCCATTTTATATTAGAAAATGGAAGCTGCCATCGCTGTGGTATCACATAATCGTATATGTCATCTGTTCCATTTTGAAAATTAACTTTTAAAAAAAATTTTTTTGTCGAGATTGTTTTATTTTATAACTTACTATTATCATATTAAATTTATTTGAAAGAAGTTCAAATAAATCCCGTTAACATCGTTGTTCTTTATTGAAAGTATACGAGGATTTAGAGATTTCTCCAGAGAATAAACAGGAATCTCGAATCAAAATAACATTTATAAAACAAATATAACCGAAAATATATTTTCTATAATATGATTGTTTGGCGACAAAATTTAATATTAAAAAATAAAATAAATAAAATTATTGAATTATTACTAACATGTATATGTAATACTAGAGGATATGTATATATGTATCTTACATTTCTTGTAATACTTATAGAATATATCAGCCTATATTCTTATATAGTAAATGTGTTTATAAATTACAAATTATTTAAAGAATAACAGAAAAATCTTCTTTAAAAAGCCTTCATTTAATAAATAAATTAATTTTAAAAAAAAACTTAAATTTACTCAGCTAAAATTTATTTTTTAATGAAATTTATTAAATTTTTAATTATTTTTTTATTTTATTTTAATTAACTTTATTTATTTTAATAAAAAATAATAAAAATATTAATACAGTTTTTATCGATTTTATAAATATGTAAATATAACAAAAAATATTTAATTAAAATAAGATAAAAAATAATAATGAAAAAAAAACATGTGAAATTTTAAAGCAAATTCTTTCTTTTAGATTTTTTAATTAGCTTTTTCTTTTCTTATTTTTTTTATTAGAAAATATAAGAAGAATTTATTTACATTATATTAATGAATTTATTCATTGAATAATTAATGTGTAATGATAAATAAGCTGATTGATTATTTTCATACGAAATGCTTCTAATACGTTTATAGTATTTCGATTTACATACTTGAATAAAACAATAGATTATTTCTTTTTTTTTTACAGCTGTCAATAGAATTAATTATTTATCAGAGCTGTAAAGAAAAGACAAAGAAGTTTATTGATTTTGAATAAGCCTACAGGAAAAAATATTGGCCTGTAGGGTACTAGAAGAGAGAGAAGAGGGAAGTCTTTCATATTCAACACGAAAAGAACATAAAAAGATTGAAGACCATCTGCAAGAAAATTGGGAGAAATATGTAGAGGAAGTATATATATATATATATATATATATTTATTTATTATAATAAAATTCGAAGAAATGAATAAACCTTAAAGTCAAATTTGTAAAATTTTCAAAATAATAAAACTAAATAGAAAAATAATACACGAGAAAAATACATTAAAATGAAATGGAATTAAATTAAAAATGCCAAATATTTTATAGTTGTAAATTCTTAAAAAATTCATTATATTATAAATATCTTATTTCCTAATTTTATTTAACTCGAAAGCATGTCTTCTCGAAATTGCAAGCGTATATAATACTGTATCATAAATTTATTTTTAATATATTTAAGTAACAAATTTTCACGTTTCTTCCACCCATTTATATTAATTTTTCGGAATTTTATAGTTTAATTTTTTATTTATTTAACGTAGCAACGTATACAGTTTAAAAAGTAAAAACTTATACTTTTATATGAGTTATATTTACTTAATGAAACATTATGTTAATTAGAAATTCTGAACATTAATCGGAGGTCTTATTGACTTTTTTTGTAGTCTCGGATGGATCATATAAAACTTGAATTACTTAGAGAAAGTATTAACAAATTTCCTTTAAATTGACTTTAATTTTTATGTAAATACTTGTAAATAAAAATTAAAGAAAATTAAAACCATTTTTCAATTCAAATCTGTAATAAATTACACAATCTAATCCTAGCAGATATTCGGTAGAGAGTTAAATAAAATTTATAACCTACTTAATCACTAATATTCATGTCATATCTTCAAAGTGTGGAAAATTGCAAATCATCTTTTACTCTTGTTGCAAGTGAGTTCACACTACGAGTCAAAACGCTTATATATTTTTTTAAGATCGATTTTACAACTGCACATAATGTGAAATAACTTTTTAATAAAAGACAATGGGAATGATATAATTTCGTATATAGTTCTAAGTACTTATTCATACTTCATTGATTTAACTTCTTGATAACTTTACGTTCTGAAAAACGGCGCAAAAGTTATCAAGAAATATATAAAAAAATATAATAAAAAATAATGTCCAAAGTCGTATCATTAAATTTAGGCCATATTCCGATAGATTTATGTAAATTATATTCAAATGTACCTGATTAAATTGCCATAATTCCGATAAAAACTGAATTGTATCAAATTCTGTAACTTGAAAGATTTTCTGTAATAATTTCATCGTTACAAGAAGATTTTTTTTTTTATTTTTTTACACGCAGATAAATTATTATTAACAGAATTATTTCAAATCATTATCATTATGGTAAGCGTAATTAATACGTAATAATGATTAGCTCGTTTTATGATATCCGAATCTCATAATGATAAATATATAATTAAATTTTTTAAGAAGAATTTTCATTTTTTTTAAAAAAAAGCACTCTAAAAAGTTAATTTTAAGATATCCAAGTTTCGACTTTACAATGTTGATTGCATGATATCCATGGTAACGATCATCCATGATGTGGTTAATGAGGAAAGTTAGGTACTCGAAAGAAAAAGAAAATTGCTGCAAAAAGAAAAATATAAGTATTAAAATATTTTTGATTTATACAATTTGAAAGAGATTTAAAGAACTTTAAAAAAAAAAAAAATCATTACTGAAATATATTCGATACTCTCATTAATGTAATGAAAACTATAAACTTTTAGAAATTGATGGAGAAATAATAATAATTTTTCGTTGTTCGTTGTAATTGTAATTTCGCTGAAAATAATATTAAAAATTCGTATAAAAACGTGCTATTTATTCTATTTTAGATAACACTAAATATTAAAATATGAATAAAAAAAGATGTTTCTGGACTTTCACGGTATTCTTTAAATATTTTTACCCTTAATAATTGCTAACGTTACCTTGAAGTCTTCAGATTTGTTCGGGAGATATTAAGAGGATGGTGCCATATCTCACGAAATAATAATCCGATTTTCCTAAAAATTTCTGGAAATGTTTCCACCTAATACACAAACTTTCCTGAAAAATTTCAGAAAATTTCGACGAAAGGCACAAGAGTTATTAAGCTTCAAATTAGGTGGAAAAAAAATCATGTTCCCACACATACTAACATATTTTCCTTCTGTTATAACAGCTGGAAAAGTAATATTGACATATAAAATAATATTAAAATTTCATCTATTATTTAGAAAGTAGTTTATACAAGCTTCAGGTCAATTCTTTTTCACTTTAATATCTGAAAGCAAATCTTGTCTGTAGTATTTTTTCTTTATAATTAATATTTACTCTTTTTGTTTGCTGATATTTCTTAAGTAAAGAGTAAATTAGCAGAAATTATTCAGCAGTCATTTAAAATTCATACGTTTTTAGATTTTTTTTTAATACGATAAAAATGTTAAAGTTTATCAACTGATAACAAACTATTCTTAGACATTTTGATATATTTTTATGTTGAAATAATGGCGTTAAACGATAGCGAGAAGCTAAAATATTTTAAATTGTGATTTTATTTTATTAACAAAAGAGGAACATTTACATATATTATAATTTTGAATAAAATTTATATTATCTTCCATTTTTGCTTCAAGAAATTTGGATAAAATGCATATTAAACGAGATAATCATTGGATGCATTATGGAAAACATGGAAGGGTGCGATGATGAATGGTTAACAACTACACTATAAAATAATTCAAAGTGTGATGTATAAACAAAAGCATAAGTGAATTTTTTGCATTTGAAAGTATAAGCATTAAGGTTTTTTACATCATTTAACTCTTAATGCGCGACATCATTTATCTTTCAAACTATCGAAATATTCCATTTCCTTTCTAAACATTAGTTAACATTTGTAGAAGTAGTATACAAAAATCTATCTTTTCTTTTGTCATGGCCATAATTTATCAATTTTAATTACTAAAATTCTTATCGATTAACAATTAATGGAAGTAAAGTATCGATTAATTGATTATATTGATTATCATGCAAACATATTACTCCATCATTCGATATTTTATATAATATTTATTATATAAAATTCGCTTATATTCAATTTATATTCAGTTAATATATTTATTTATATTAATTATTTATGCTTAGAAACTATATTTCGAAGATGATAGCCATTATTGTCTATGCAATTTTCATTTTCTCTTTGATTATAACTTTGTTTTCTGTTAAATATTTAACGTTGATAATACAATTAATTCATAATGAGTGATGAATATTGTGTAAACATCTAATTGGAATGTATACTGATCATTCGAATAATTGAATACAAGCGTGTATAACAGAATTAAGTGATGCGGTTTATTATCAAAGCCATACATTTTAACTTTAAATGTAACGAAGATTACGGTGCAAGAATAAAGATGCTGCAATAAAAAAAGGAGAAAAAATAATAATAATAAAATGCATAAGAGAACGAGTTGGAATGGAAAATGAATTTAGGCAACGCAAACAAAATAATAAAAATAAATCATAATAGAAAACACGAAATTGAATAAAAACTGAAGGTTAAATGACAGCAGAAAGGGAAAGAGATAGAATAAATGAAAGAAGAAATGAAAAAAAAATTAATAGTAAAGATAAGATAAAGGAATGGACAGAGAATATATATAAACTAGGATGAAAATTATAAAGATGAAATAAAACAAAGATGCACGAAAGAAGAAGAGGTAAAGTAAGATATATAAAAGGTAAAATAAATCAAGAAAAAAATTTTAAAAATGAAAATTGTCCTAAAAGAAATTCGTAAATGTAAAAGGCAAGCTAACAAAAGAGAAATAAAAAAGGCAGAAATAAAATTCTAAAATCAAAAACTGAATGGTGTTGTGAAACAGCGAACAATAGACTAAGTTAAACAAAAACAGACGAAAGCTATAGATAGGGGTGAAAAAAAAATGAAAATAATGCACGACGAAGTAAGCCAAAAACAGGTGAAGTTAGAAGGAAATGATTGTTTGTAAGCAATTGATGATGTTCTGTACAAATTATTGATTATATGTAAATTATAGGTCAACAGGAGTTTGGTCGAGCCAAAGAGAGAGTCTGATGGATGAGCATGCACAGAAGCAATAATCGATTGGAAAAGTCGAGTTTCAAAGTAAATTTTTAAAAAAAAGAAAAGAATATTCATCTTTTACTCCATAACCTACTAATATAATTGTATTAAATGGTTTAAATTACGGCCATGAATCAAAAATAGGTGTTTGTATAATAAATCACTGTCAAAGAAAACTTCTATTTTCTGAAGGGGTCAGAATTTCTTCTTTCGCGAATAAAATAATAAATTTATACGAAATTTCTTTTTATTAGTTTACTAGTTTATAATTTACTTATTTAAATGCAAAAAAAATAAATGAAAAATTAAAAAATTTACAGTCTACAAACGAAGTAAGTAAAATAAGAAACGATAAATACAATGAGTTAATGCGAAAGAAGAGAGAGTGTGTGCATTAAACAAAGGAAGGTAAAGTTGAAAAATAATAAATGAAGTAAGAGAAAAGAAAAAAAAGTAACAATAGTACAATCAAAATTTTATAGGGAACGTCTGTCTGTCCAGTTTCTTAAACCAAGAATAAAATAAGTTTAGGTTAGGGGGCAACAGTACTGATAAATATATTTAATAGACATTTGTTGTCCAGGTTTCAATAAGATTTTTTAAATATCTAAAATTAAATAAATAAAATTCTAAATTAGATTGTAAAGGGGAAGAAATAATATAAATAAAATTAATAAGAAAATAAGATACATTTTTTTTTCAACTGTATTTATGTGTTAATCAAATGGATGTTAATCGAATGTATCAAACTTATACACAGTAAAATATCATCAGAATAAAGTTTATGAATTTTCGTGTAACTTTATGTAACTTAGCAGAGTGTATTATATTCAACATAAATGAATAATGTTACGTATGTAATAAAATATTCATAATAATAATATCGTATTTCGCATAATGCAATTGAAATGGGGATTGCTCTTCATTTTATATTGTGATCGACTTAGAACAGATTCGATACAAATTTCTTTATAAAATACACCTAAAAATATTCGAAAATATTAAAATTTCATTATTTTTCTTTCAATTAGAATAAAGATTTATAGATTGGCTTATCCAAGTTAATTCTTCTATTCTCGGGGGAAAAAAATTAATTATAATAAATTAATTTATGAGCGTTTTTCTTATTAGTTTACGAGTTTATAATTTATTCGCTTAAATGATAAAAATTAAAGAGAAAGAAAAAAAAATTGCAATTTACGAACAAAATAAATAAAACAACGAGTTTAAATGAGGAAGGAAAGTAAGTTTTCCTCTATTGCATTCGTCAATAAGTAACTTCTAATTAAAATTAATATATAAAATTTATATTAATTTAATATTTATTAAATCTAGAAATTAATAATTACTGTATAATAATAATACAATAGTGTTGTAATCAGCGCCACCTAGGGATAAATATTAGAATTATCATATGTAATATGTATTTATCACTAAGTTTTCTAAATAAAATATTTAAAAATATATATATATATATATATATATATATATATATATATATATAGCCGAGTTTTCAATATTTATCGTATATATTTTTATATAAAAAGATAGTAAATTTGTAAGAAATTTTCAACTGATTTTATTAGAAATATATTAAACTTAAAAAAAAAAAAAAATTTATTTCAATAAAACGTCTTCATATATTCAATACAGATAATCCCGAATTTCTCTCCGAAGAAGCAAAATTAATTTTTAGAAACTTTTAAGAATTAATTTACTCAAACAAGTGCATCTAACGGGGGAGGGGAAATGTATCAAATTAATAATATGAGAATATTTAGCAAAAATTTCATTTTTTTACCCACTTTTCTTCTTCTTTTAAATTTTTAATTAATTTAATTTAAGCTTCATAACAATATCAGACATAAAAATGCAAATTTGGACCACTCACACAGCAGTCATTGATTCTTTATAGAATTGCATAGCCTCCAGTATCTTCCTAATATAATAAACTTATCTTCTCTTTCCAACTTAACAGAATCAGATCATTTGATGTTAGAAACAGTCCGACATATTTTTTTTTTTTTTTTTCACTATATCCTATATTCTGTAATAATATTTCTATTGTACTCTATACCTTTCCAATTATTATTATTATCACTTTTTAAGAATTTCTATAATAATGGCATACCAAAGTATTGAATTTCTCTCACTTTCTTTCGGTTTCTGAATTTTAATAAAGCTATAGAAAATTGCCATTTTAGAAATCTGGAAACGAATTTTAATACATTTATAAAATAGCAAAACGTAAGTGGTTCTTAAAGAGACTACTAATGGTAGTTTAATGAGTTTAACATTAACGTATCATTAAATAAAACCTAATTTATAAAGGTATAAAAAAAAATTGTTTATATTTAAAAAATTCTTTGCAATGTTAATAAAATATTGAAAAATATGTTACATAATCAAGTGTTTAAACAGGGGGAGAAGATAGAGCTTAATTATTTTGATTTCTTTTTTTAAGTAATATAAATTTTAAAAATACTTGACTAATTAGCATTTTATTGTATTTATGTCTGGTATTTTTGTTGGTTTGAGGATGGAAATCCTTTGTTTGTTTTCAGGGTGGACATTTTCTAGTTATAATTAAAGTGAAATAAATAAATAAAATTAATGTTATAACGCTTATTTTTAAAATATTTACATTTTTTTTTTCTTTTGAGATTATTTAATTTTTATTATAGAGGCATTCAACATTAAGGTCAACTGATCTTTATTAGACGAAGTTCCTCACTTAACACTTTTAACAGCTCTTAACAAGGTCAACGGTTATTTTTCATACTACTCTAAATGTTATCATTCGTTCGACAGTTTACTGAATATTTAACTTCTGTAAATGATATTTAAATATTTAAAATTTTTTAAAACATTAATGCAATTTTATATCTAAACTTTCATTCGTAAAATAAAAAAAAATCTGTAAAATATCACTGCCTTTTATTTAATAATTGTCTGTTGGTATCATAATTGTTTGAAGGATATCTTATTTTTCATCCTTTATTATGAATATAACAGCAGGATATTCATATAAAAATGAGTAATGGATTAACCATTCACACATTTAACCAATACTCTACGTGGAAAGACATGCTTTGTAGTCTCAGTTAGCATTCTAGAAAATGATTTATGTCCCTCCAATAAATGGTATAAAACCTCCTTTCCACATCAGTATTAAAATTTAATTGATTTACATGACTTAAAATCTACTAAATAAAAACAGTAAAAAAGAAAAAAAAAATCTTTATTTTGTATCGTACTGTTAAACGTTTAATTCTATAAAAAAACATACCTTAAATAAATAAATAAATGAAAAAAATAATGAAATATCACAGCCTTATATCTAAGCCCATATAAAATAAATAAGCGCTATATAAGTACACACGTAATCCAATTTGGGCCAACGATATTTTAGATTTAATCTTTGATCTTAAATATAGAGAATATTATATACAATATCATGAGGTAAAATAGGAAGGAAGAACTTATTGCTTCGTATAATTAATAAGGGTTGAGTTTCCTTTATATAAAGGATAATAATGTCCTCTGAAAGCCGAGAAGTAACAGGTCAGATACAATATATTCCTATATGCTACCAAAGAAAATTAAATAAGAATATTCTAATATAGTTACTTTAAGTAATTCATATAACAAATATAAAAATTCATCTTAATTTGCATACAAGAATTACGTTGAAGTGAAATGGTAAACTTTGAATTTACAGCGAAACAAATTACTTTAGCCTTAAAATTCTAAATAAATTTTATTTTTCTGGTAAAAAATACCTCATATAATACTTAGAAATATTTTTATCCATTCAATCATTATACCACACGGAAAAAAATTCTTGTAAGAGAAAAATTCACGTGAACAATAATCAATTAACTTTGACGTAAATCTTCCAAAGTGGCAGGCACACTAACCGATTGTAACCATTTTTGTTATCTTAATTTTTTAAATGTCCGTAAGAATTTGTAACATTAATTACCTTTTTTTTCACTAAAGAAAAAAAAAAATATATTCCGAAAAACTTTTTCTGTATTACTCCAGCTACCGGTATTGATTTTTATCTTCTATCTACTTGAAATGAGTTCAACGAATTTTAATTACTGTGAAATAATTATAGTATCTAAAAATTTCTATACAAGCGAGTTTTCATAGTCTAGAGGCAAATTAATAACTTATTAGAAAAATGTAAATAAAACTACTTCGTATATTCGATCAGTTTGCTGAAATTAATTATAGGTTTCTAGTTAAGAGTGACTGACCTATTTCTGCGAAGATTTCGAATAAAATATAAAATGATTTTTTTCTTAATATCTAGACTAATTTGAATGAAGAACAATAAACTTAATTGTAACTTCGACAAAGCATGCTTTACACGACAACAACCAATTATCCACTATTAAACGTACTAACATCAAATTAATTAATATATATATAACTGAATGTAATTAAATATAATAGAGACATTTCAATGCGAAATATTTGCCGCGATTTCACGGAGAAATATTAATGATACCAATCTGACTAGAACATAGAAACACAGAATTCCATAAGATAAATGAGTTGGAAGTAGAATATTACGAAAAATTTTATAAATAGCTCAAGCCAAATCATTATTTCATTAAATCGATTCCGGCCGGAGTCATGATCTTAGAAAAAAATATAAAAAAAAAAATCGAAAATATATCAGTTCGATCCCTGGCTATTGTATCCTTCGATATAGTTAACCCGAGGCTTTTTTGATGTTGTTGCTTGTCCCCGGCGGATATCTATGTTGCTATATCCTCACTAAGGTAGATGACACAATACCTCACTATCCTATAGACTAGTCTCAAGATACTCATTATCTTTCCTCCTTTCAACAAAAGTACTGATTTTGATAGTTTCTCCATTCATCAGATCCCTTAGAAAAGTTTCAGCAGAGGTAGAGATAATATAATAATATTATATAACATGCCTTCAGCATGATAATTAGCAATGTAATGGTTATTAAGTTGTCCTTGAGGAGGAAAAAAAACATTATCCTTATCGAATAGTCGGGGATGTCGCCAATCTTTATACGCTGATTGCTTTTATTATCGATTACGTACTCAAACAAAGCTAAATTTACTACGTTGACAGGCGATAGAACGAGAAATAGCATAATTAATTGCAATTTTTTATCGTTATATAGTAAATTTCTATCATTATTTTATCGTAAAAGTTATCTGTCCTCGTATAACAAATTCACTTCACGCTCTCGCTGATTAACCTAATCCTCAAATTGAATACAAAATATGTTTTCTAGTAGACTTTTCACGTGGATTTAAATTAAGGTTAAAACTTATAAATATTTTATTTTGTTTAATAAATTAATTAATTTCGAATTTGAATCTAAGATTGATTAATTTATTGACGTAACTGGCGTCATCTATTCTAACGACAGGCTCTGAGAAAATTTATATTAAAGTGACGTATGCCTACAAAATACGTAAATTTGCATAAATATACAATATATATTCTGCTTTATTTATTTTAACCAACACATATATGGGGTATAGAGTACAGTATATTATTTTTATATGTAGTAGTAGTTAAAAAATTAGATTTAGATCTATATACAGCTATTATAGGTTGATGGATTACTACTAAAAATGGAAATTCTGATGTATCTTTTGACCTTGGAGTCTCATTTAAAATAGAAATTTTAGTGGTTTTCTCAAACTTATAACACGTCACTCTTATAATCACCCCGCAATGCCTTTTATATTCTTATAATCCTTGTTTACTAACTTATAAATCCGTAAATTTCATTAAAGGTTACAAGTTAATATTAAAATGTGATTTAGCATTAATTAAACTCGGTCGAAATCATTAAAATTAGTGAAAATTTCTAACAAATTTTTAAATATATTTATTCTCATCACTAAGTTTCTGGCCTATAAACTTTAAATTTTAATTTAGAAATTACATTCAAAGTTATTAAAACACTAGAATTATATATATATATACGTATTATTAAGAAAACGAAGTTAAAATCTGCGAATATCTAATGATATTTCCAGTAATTAAACTAGAGGTTTATTATCTCTTCCTTCCTAGATATGCTGCAATTTTAAACAGTAATTTCTCTCCAGGATATTGTAATTTATACTATTTAAAAATACAACAACTTAAATTCATTACAAAGTAAGTGTACAAGTAGAAAACACTTAGCATAAGTAAATCTTAAAAATAAAAAAAAAATTATTAATACAAACAGAACTGAATTAAGGATAAACACGCTTCCAGATAAATCTACAATAATTAAACAATGTTTAAATATAGAAAAAAAATTTTAGTTAATAAATATAATTGCGTTTAAAATTTTTTTTTTAATTTAAAAATATTATCATTTTTATTACAAATAAATTTAATTTAATTTAATTTAATCAGCGATTAAATCAAATAGCAAAAGACGCATTAGCACAAAAATTGCTATAACGGAAATATCACGTGATTGATTGGACCAATCAGATGGCATTTCTGTCACGATAGTATTTGTGGCAAATGTCCAATTCGGCGTTGTAAAAGGTCAGACAAGGAGATCGAGCAGTTTCTCCAGGATAAGAAAGATCGATAGACTCGGAAACGTTGCAAAATCTTCAAATATAGTAGCTCAGTTTAATAAGATATATATAGATATAGGGCATGTATTGAACTACGTAACATTGACGTGACGATTATACAAGTTAGAAAGGAGACATTCTAAGAGACTGCATTAAAATATTACGTCACAATGAGATAAAGATCGCTTGTGTCTGAAGAGTCGATAAGGGCTAAGAATGTCTTAATCTCTTAGTAGACCATCGAGAAAGTAAACTAAGCAAGAAGAATAACCAAAGCAGAGCACCTATAAAATAAGATTAAGTGACAACTCAGCGTTACTAGTAAGACTAGTAATCATTGTTAACGTTGAAGCATCGCTAAAGTGTCTTTCGATGAAAGAATGGCGACGTTAGTATCTTTTAAACGAAAGATATTGATGGTTGTTGATGCCATTTATCATCAAAACAGTTATCAATATCAAAAGCGGGTATTATATTAAAGTAGAATGGTCGAATAGTTTAATAATATAGTAATTACAGTTGTAATATGTTAGCAATTACAACAGTACTATTAATCAGTCAGAGTTTACTACTGTTACGGCCGTATTGTTAATCAGTATCAAGCTTAATTATAAATGTAAAATTTTTATATTATAATATATGTTAACAGCGAATAAGATTAGAATATGTAAATTGCGTTGAGCCTAGTTTATACTACTGTCAATTACTGGAAACACAACTGACAACAATGTCGCTTTTAATAAACAAAATTCGTGTGAAAAGTGACTAAACACATTAAAACTAATTATCATCAACCCGTCGTTTTCTATATGCATAAACTTATCAAGACTTTTATTACTGACAAAAAATGGAAACCAATATTAATTCAGTTTGCTATAGTAGCTCTGTAGTATACTGCACTGTGTAAGCGCTGTATTACTGTTGCACTTGCTATAAATTGATCAGAAACTTCTACAGGAGCTCTAGCGTGTGCACTTGCAGCATTACTAATTCTACACTGTACAAGTGTAGTATTACTTTTGCACCTGCTGTAAAATGACGAGAAACTGGAATATGATATCATACTCATATTTCAATTTAGCGATGTTTTTCTTTGTTTTTTTTTCTTTTTAATGGTCGAAGTATGATCGATTTTATATTTGAACAGAATGTACGAAATTTCGAAATATAAATTCCCTGACACAGAGCGTAACAAACAGAATACACGATATAAATATTTATATTGAAAAATATCAACCACAACGAAAAATAAGAATCAATTTTATAAATGTGATGCACACGAGAATAGAAAATAATTTGAAGTAAGGTACTGTACAATTAGAAAAAAAAAAGAAGAAGAAAGATATAAAGTCGATTACGGGTTGAAAGTATAAAGTGTAGCAAGAAAATATGAAAAACAAATTGATAAAAGAAAATAGCGTAAAGAAAAAAGGAAATTTTAAATGTAGTCAGATTGATTTACTTTGAATTCCTTCTTATCTGAATAAATTCGTAACTTACTTATATCCACAAATTTTCAGAACGTACAAGTTTTTGATAGAAATATATTCTTCCAAACATAATAAAAGAAATACTTTGACATGAAAGCCAACAAAGAAAAAAGGAAAACATTGCAAGTTGCCAGAAAATGTACTGAAGGTGTCTCTCCGTCTAGTTGTTTTCACTCCATCAAGCGTTGTCCTTTCTTAAAATGTTGAATTCGCTTTAACTTGACATTTTGAGAATTGTAAAAAGCTCAGCTTTTTCTTTTCTTTCTTTTTTTACTCCTGTACTCTTATGTTGTACAGTCTTATCCTCTTTTCTTGTTTTTTTCTTTTTAAATCAAATGTTTACAAAAAATGTCCAGCAAAAATCTTTGAATATTGTATGAAAATATTACGTGATATAAAAAGTTTTTGAATTGTTTCTAAAATAGATACGTTTATACGATTATATATATAACAGAGGCATAATTTATGTATATATAGAATTTCTCTTTAAAAAAAAAAAAACAAAATTGGGTCCTCCTCATCAATTATTCGTATACATTTTTAGAAAAATATGTACCAAAGTTTTACGCATCTATCAGGAAATTTGACTTTCTTTTGTCGATTAAGTATTCATAAGCTTGAAAAATTAAACTATTACTACAATTTTACACAAGACTTCTATACAGAGTCTAGGCATATTATAATTTTCATTCATTTTTACACAAAATGCGAAGAATAATCTTTTCTTTCCAGTTGTAGAAGACAGAGCATATCTATCATCCTTTGGATAGGGAAGACACTAGGGGATTTAGATGCTTAGTTTTTTTTTTCTTCTTCTTCTTCTTCCTTTCCTGTTTATGCTTCAGATACTACTATATTTTTACAGCTCCAAGCCATTCCCTAGTCTGAAAATTGATCTTGTTTATCATATCTGTTCATCACTTTACACCTGAATAACCAAGAATGACGGTAGTTGACATAGTAAAAAATAAACTGGTTTAGAAGGTTACAAATTTCTTTGACATACAAGATTCTTTTTTTATATATTATTGATAGAAATGTGTAATTGATAACAAATATACATTTCCAACAAAAACAAATATATATTAAAAAAATACAATTGCAATTTTGTAATAAATATAATATAAAAATATTAGTTTTTATTTGGGAAAATTCAAGGAGTTGTGAGCTTTGAGAGCACTCGAAATCTCTAAGTAGAAGTACTTTAAAAATTCTTTTTGTCTTCAATTATAAAAATGATCTTCTTAAGTATTTTTATAAGATATTTTATCGAGTTTATTTGTATATATATATATATATATATATTTCTTTGTAAAGTTTTCGGGATAAGGTAAATTATACTGCAATTATTCACTCTTAATCTGGAACAAATAGTATATCCTTGAGGTTTAAACCATGATAATTATTAATATGCTGTTGCTATTTTAACATATTAATTATACAATATTAATTGTACCGTAAAGAATCATATTAAATTCGTATTAATAAGTTAATTTATGGTAATAATACATTGCAGAATGCCAGTACTGGAAGACACTCGTAAAAAAAACAAATTCTACTAAAAATACATTAAAATATTCTAAGAAATTCAGTAAAATAATCCCACAGATGACAAAATATACTTTTTAAATGAAATTTGAAACGAATTATTTAGCTGTCATTATTATTTTTTTTTCTACTTAAAACCATGATTACAGTATTTTTAACCTATGGCCTCACTTATAAGTGATGGTCAAAGAACAAAAATCTTGGACACTCGCCACAACTTTCTAACATCTATCGAGTTGGCTAAATGACATCTGAAACTACTGGACTCGAAACACGATAAGAGAACAAAAGAAGAAAAGTATCGAACCCTGTACCTTACGGGTTAAAGGAGGAATTTCGGTATCATGACTCTTTCTAAAATCAAGCAGTTAATTAAACAAGATGAGAAGAGACAGAAATCCCATCATATGACAGACGATAGCCACTCGAGTGATCAATAATTGCGGTAATACTTGCAGCTGACAGATGGGAGTGACCACACTTCGATCTGAAGAAATTTACGTCAGATCCGGTTCCACGTAATCAATAATAATAGAACGGCGAAGAAAATATATTATTATGGTTATAAAAATAGAAAATATTTAAATTCCGAGGCAAAAATAAATCATAAGAAAAAAAGTTTATAAAAGTAATGAAAAAAATAAAATAAAATAAAAACTACCTCTTGAATAAATCCATAAGAAATTCATACGGACAAGGGATTTATTTTATAATTTATCTCATAGGTTTTTTAAAACAATAAATTGAATACGTATATGAAATATGAAATACAATTTATATTCTATGTTATGTTAAATAGTTTATAGATTGTTTTT